>NC_139654.1:30098828-31298828 GCF_951799395.1 Argentina silus | reverse complement strand
CAGGACAGGCGAGCTCTGCAAAGGGTGGTACGCCTGGCAGAAAAAACCATGGGAGCTCCAACCCCCCCTCTCCATGTCCTGTACACCAGGAGGTGTAGGACCAGAGCCTACAGGATTATGAAGGACCCTCACCACCCGAAACATGGACTGTTCCAGCCGCTGCGGTCAGGAAAACGCCTCCGCTGTCATGCAGCAAGAACAGAGAGGCTAAGGCTGAGTTTCTTCCCCCACGCCATCAGAATCGTCAATGATGACCCCACCAGTGCCCCCCTCAAGTCACTCACACATGCACTGTCATCTTAACACATAGGCACACACATAATCATCCATCTGCTATTTATATTGCTTACTTATATGCTTACTGGTTATACTGTTCATATTGTTTATACTGTCCATACTGTATATTTTTTAGTACTTCTATTTTTATTTTATTGTATTTTAAAACTATTGTATTGTTGCACTACTCTGTGGCACTGTCACTTTTGCATTTCACTGTATACTTGTATGCACGTGACAAATAAAGAATCTTGAATCTTGAATCTTGAACCTCATGATTCTCAGTTATACTGCTTTAGACGTCACAGTGTTTGCATACTGATTGCTGTGCCATGTCAATGCCCCTCTGCCTCTAATCCTGTGCTCTCTTCTGTTTGTTCCACTAACATGTGCTTGCTGTCTGCCTCAGTTCAATGCCCAATGGAAAAAAACAACAACTTAAGTATTATATTTCTAGTATACTTGAGTTTAACTATACTTAAGTATATTAAAGGATACTCAAATGACCCAGCTTAAAGCTGTACGTTATTTAATACATTTAGTATTTTATATACTAAAATGGTAAATTATGTAGGTTTTTAGCATTTTATTTTTTAAATATGTTTTTAGGGCATTTCTGCTTTATTGGGATAGAGACAGTAGAGATTGACAGGAAGGATGGGTGAGAGAGAGGAGGGATGACATGCAAGATATGTTGAGGGTCAGAATCGAACCAGGAACCTTGTGATTATGTGGTATGCCTGGTGGCATACCACCATGTGGTGAAGCCTGTTCTCCAGTCTAAGTAAGTTAGTTTAATCTTTAAAGTCAGTGTGCTGTTGGTAGCCTGTGTATTTTGTTGTGGCTATCCTGCCTTAAGCTCAGGAACCTAGTTTCTATTGGAAGCCAGCAGTTTGAAGTCAATTGCTGTGAAGTGCTGTCAATCTCCAGTGGGAGGGCCTAACACTATCCTGCAAGGTATTTAACTCCTGCTCACCTTGGACCAGGACAAATACATTTGGGATTGAGTGAGTAGTGAAACCTGTCTGGTCGTTAACTGATCATTAGGTGGGAGGGGCTGCTACCCTGCTAGTCATCAGTAATTACATAATCTGCATTTCTATCCTGTCGGTCACAGAGCGACAGCCTCCTGACACGAAGATGAAGGAGTCAATCTGTGGACTCCATCAAGGAAGGCCAAACTACTAAGTATTTTTATTCTACTACTTTGTTATTTCACTACTCTGAGCGTACTGAGTGCTACCTACATCTTGTATTTCCCACAAACCCTCTCTCTCTATCACAATGTGCTTCCACCCCATTCCTGTTATTTCATCCATCAGGAGGACACATCGATGCTACACCCCCACTCGCAACCCTTCCAATCTAATCTACCCACCATGCTCAACTGACCACGACCTCACTGTCACGGGAGGACTTGCCAGTCAGCTGTTGTCATCTGTTGTCCTTTGATCTCTTCACTGGGTGTGGGATTGCTAACCTTGCAATTGTCTTTAAATTTACCATATAATCCCCCCTTTGGGACTTAATAGTCCCACATCCTATATTAATGAGTTGTAAGTGATTTAAGACAATATACATAAGCAAATCACAGAAGTAAACATAACATGTATGGCATCAACAGTATGACATTCCATTAGCTCCTGGGGACACGCCTCCTTTACAGGTGGGGGGCGAAAAACCCAGCCTTGTACTAGGAAAATTCCCCCACGGTTCTCACCTTATCCAATCATCACTGAGCAACCACTTTACAGGTCTGCAAATGAGCACCCGTCCCCATGAGCAACTTCCTACACATTTAAATGACTACACAAATTGTTAATAAAAAGTAAAACATCACACAACACATCAACCTATAATGGGACCTATATGTCCAACACAGGGGAACATTCCTTGTCCCTTAACCATGGCCATCCCATTGTGCCTCTATGCATACATTCAACATGGTCATTCTATCAGTACGACACACAATAATTGTTACACATAACACCTTAAAACACATCAATGTCCATTCAAATTGTCAATATTCCAAGGGGAATATAGTCCTTGTATGGCCAGGGTTTCGTCTTTCTTGATGAATGTAGCCATGTTCCTCCCAAGTAGGTGGAGCTGTTAGCGCTTGCTAGTCCTGGCTGGGAGTCTAGACGATCTCGTCATCATCGGATGAGGGGGCAGAAGACTCACTGCTGCCTCCCCAGTTGAGAACAGGATATAGGTCTAGGTGGCCTCCCATTTTGTTGAGTGCCATCGGAGCTATCCCTTTGGTTACACTCATCTGCTTAATTGTGCCCTGTATAAAGAAGGATCTCAAAACAGGCATTATACAACAAAATAACAGTCCTAACACTACAATCACAGGGGGCTACTCCCACCTGACCTGGCGTCGGTCAGTCTGATGAAAGATCAATTGGCCCAGGCTGTTTACACAAGCCATCTGTCCTGGCTGTTTACAACTGTGTTAATTACTCATCTATCCTGTCCTTTGATCACTCTATCCTGTTTCCTGCAGCTGCTAATCCATTGTACTCATTGTATTCACACCCTCTAGTGGACTTCTCACTTTAACCTCACCCCTCTTTTATTGCACGCTTCAAATATTCTAAGACTATCTGTTGTCCTTTGATCTCTTCATTGGGTGTGGGATTGCTAACCTTGCAATTGTCTTAAAATTTACCATACCCTCTCTGATGCCTACTCCTTTTCTCATTCCCCTAGACTCTCTGGTCGAGGAGGAGGCACAGGACTCCTCATCTCGCCGAAGTGGTCATATAATGTCCTTCCCCTGTCACACCTGTCCATATCCACCTTCGAATTCCATGCTGTTTCTGTCACCTCCCCTGTCAAACTTCACATTGTTGTTATCTATCGTCCACCAGGTCAGCTTGGCCACTTCTTAGATGAGATGGATGTCCTTCTCAGCTTCTTCCCTGAGGACGGCACACCGCTCACACTACGAGGTGACTTCAACATCCAGTCGGAGGAGCTTCACTCGTCTGGAGCACTTGACCTTCTCTCCTCCTTCGGCCTTACCCTGTCCCACTCTCCTCCGACTGACAAGGCGGGCAATCAGCTCGACCTTGTCTTCACCAGATCCTCCCAAACCTCCAACCTTAGTGTTACCCCTCTTCCGGTTTCTGATCATTTTGTATCCTTCTCCCTTCCTCTCAAATCCTCCTCCTCCCAGTCAGTCTCTACCCACACTGTATCCTCTCGTCGCAACCTGCGCACCCTCTCACTCACCACTCTCTTCCTCTGTCTTATCCGCCCTACCCTCTGTTGAATCCTTCTCCCTTCTACCCACTGATGCAGCCTCCTCCTGTCCTCTCTTTCCTCTCTGTCCACAGATCTCAAGGCCGGCACGATCCTCTCCACACGCTCCCTGGCTGTCTGAAACCCTGTAGGATTGTAGAATAGGGCTCCGGGCAGCTGAGAGGAAATGGAGAAAAACTGGCCCCCATGATGACCTAGACCCTTATCTCTCTCTCCTCCTCAACTACACCTCATCTGCATCAGCTGCTAAAGCTTCTTACTACCGTTCCAAAATCCAATCCTCTGCCTCTGACCCAAGGAAGCTGTTCTCCACATTTTCCTCACTCCTCAACCCACCTCCTCCCCCTCCTCCCTGTCTGCGGATGACTGTCACCTACTTTGAAAAGAAGGTTGATGACATTAGCAGCTCTTTCCCTCTACCTTTCACCAACATTGCTACCTTTCCTCCCAAACCCACTGTGCTACTCTCGGTCTCTGGTTTATCTGATTCTCCCCCCCCCTCTCCCCGATGATGTTCTAAAACTGGTCACATCCAAGCGGGCAACCACCTGCCCCCTCGATCCTATCCCCTCCCCCCTTCTCCAATCCATCTCCAAAGACCTCCTTCCGTTCCTCACCACTTTAATCAATTCCTCTCTATCCACAGGATCTGTCCCAGCTGCCTTCAAGACAGCCAGAGTCAAGCCTCTTCTCAAGAAACCAACTCTTGACCCATCTGCTGTCCATAACTACAGACCGGTATCCCTTCTCTCCTTCTTATCTAAAACCCTTGAACGTGTTGTCTGTAACCAACTGTCTAACTACCTCCTTGACCCTCACCAATCCGGCTTTAAGGCTGGGAACTCTACTGAGACTGCTCTACTTGCTGTCACGGAGGCCCTCCACTCCGCTCGAGCTTCGTCCCTCTCCTCTGTTCTCATTCTTCTGGACCTGAACGCTGCATTCGACACAGTAAACCACCAGATCCATCTCTCCACCCTCTCAGAATTGGGCATCTCTGGCTCTGCACTGTCTTGGTTTGCATCATACCTGGGCGATCGCTCTTACCAGGTGACGTGGAGAGGAGCGCTGTCCTCTCCAGAAACCCTCACCACTGGGGTCCCCCAGGGCTCGGTCCTAGGGCCCTTACTGTTCTCCCTCTATACCAAATCTCTTGGCTCGGTAATTTCCTCACATAGTTTCTCCTACCACTGCTACGCATACACACTCAACTCTTTCTCTCTTTCCCCCCTTCTGACTCACAGATGGCAACACGTGCCTCTGCGTGTCTTGCAGACATTTCTGCTTGGATGTCAGCCCACCACCTCAAGCTCAACCTAAACAAGACTGAACTGCTCTTCCTCCCAGGGAAAGCCTGCCCTCTCCAAGACTTCTCCATCACAGTAGAGAACTCTACTGTGACCTCCTCCCATACAGCCAAGAACCTTGGGGTGATCCTTAACTACTTATCCTGTGTGGCGAACATCACAGCAACAGCATGCTCCTGTAGATTGTTCCTCTACAAAATCAGAAAGATACGTCCATTCCTCACCAGAGAAGCAGCACAACTTTTTGTCCAAACACTTGTGATCTCTCGTCTTGACTACTGCAACGCACTCTTGGCCGGTCTCCCCGCCTCCACCATCAGGCCTCTGCAGCTCACCCAGAACGCTGCCGCCCGTCTGGTGTTCATTCTCCCCAAATTCTCCCATCACTCCCCTTCTCCGCACCCTTCACTGGCTCCCGGTAGCAGCTCGCATCAGATTCAAGACCCTGGTGCTCGCCTACCGGGCGGCAAAGGGAACAGCCCCTCCCTACTGGCAAGCAATGGTCAGCCCCCAAACCCCTGCCCGATCACTCTACTCTTCCACCTCGGCTGGCCGCCTGGCACTGCCGCCTCTACGTGGATGCAGCAGCCGTACTAATCAGTCACGGCTTTTCACTGTCCTGGCGCCCCGCTGGTGGAATGAGCTTCCCACTGCTGTCATGACTGCAGAGTCACTACCAATCTTCCGCCATAGATTGAAGACCCATCTCTTCATCTTAACGGTCCCTCCGAAAGACCTCTTCACCCCCACTACCCCCCTGTACAAGTTTCTCTCCTGTTAATAAAAAAGAGAAAAAAAAGGAAAAAAGAAAAGTCCTTCTTCTAGCATTGTGACTGCCTTTGGCCCCTGGTCTGAGCATTGATTACATTCTTATGATGACTGATGGATAGATGATTCACTTACTTAAACAAATGTATTTGTTGGAAGTCGCTTTGGATAAAGGCGTCTGCTAAATGCCATAAATGTAAATGTACACGCATTAGTGTGTTACGCCACTAAGCACCCCATTTCTGTGCATACTAAAAGTACACTTCAATTAGATATGAATACAAATGCATTTGCTGTTCTTTTTAATTTTAATATTCAACCTTTATTTGTGCATGAAGCCCCACTGAGGTTGAGGGGGATATGACATGTAACCATGTAACTCTTGCAGCAAGTCAACTGCCAAGCAATGAGGCCCATAGACTTCTGACTTGTACTGTGAATAGGGCTGAGTGGCATACCTTATCTTGGTCCTAATTATTTATCCTAATTATTTGCAGTTATGGTTAGCAACTTAATACACATAATTGAGGGATAGCAGGAATCGAAGTATACAAAACTGAAGGGTAGCACTGTTAATAGATAATCCAATCTCAAAATGAGCATTGACCTCAGCCAAAACATTGTTGCTCATTTCCCTGACAAGTCACGTTTAGAATCGCGTTATTTCAAGAATATGTAGCACATACATAGCACAAGTTGTCTCTGAATGCAAGAGCAAGTTAATTTTTAAGATGATTAGTCGACTATTTTTTTTTTAATTGTGTGACAACATTTTGGAGCGACCAAATCATGTGCTGGTGCCACCAAATGAAAAAGGGGAACAGGAATTATTACACCCTCCCCCAGTCTTGTGCCTGCTGTCCAGCGGCTATAGGTCTGTACCACTCAAACACAAAATGTTGCTGTGGGGGGACATGCAGGGTTCGGCCTGTAGAGGGTGCTACAGGACCGTGGCCAGGGTACGGGAGCGAGGTTGTCGCACACCTGTTGCGAATGAAACCTCGTTACCGAGGGTAAAATGTGTGTGCCTCTGCTTTTCAGTCGGAGAGTGGCGGAGAAGACGAAGGGCTGGAGACACGCGGGCTGAAAAGTCGCGGAACGAAAGAGACGCCAGATACACGGAGACTGGAAAGTCACCAAGACCAAAGAATTACTAACCAATAAACGGGATTGATTCCCAGAACATTACCTCTGTGTCCGGACCTTGTTACAGTTGCACACAGCAAAACTTTCTAATCTTACCAAGTGAAAATGTTGACTTAAAAGGTTGCAGCATGAATGTTCGGACATGGTCTGACACAGATCTACCATCCTTTGACCCCACAAGACCTAGCCTATGGTAGCCTATGCAAACAAGTACAACTGAACAACTTGTCAACAACAAATACATGTCCCGTTTTTTCACTGATGGAAGTGCAACTACAGTTATAAACCTCTCCATTAACTGTGCTGGCCAAATGCAAAATGGCTAGGCTATTTGCTGCGTTATTTCAGCCTCAGAAAATAACAATTGTAGCCTATAATTGTGTGTTGTCATGCAGAGACAGAATTGAGGCCATGCAAGTCATGAATGATAAGTTGGCGATGAAATGTTTTTAAAGTTCTTGCCCTACCTGCAGAGGTGGAAAGAGTACTGAAATATCCTACTCAAGTAAAAGTACTGTTATTTCAGTGAAATTTAAAGTAAAGGTAAAAGTTGTAGTCTAGGAAATGACTTAAATAAGAGTAAAAAAGTAGCTAATTAAAAAGTACTTAGTAGTTAGCGTTACTTTTAAAATAAAAACATCTTCCTTTTTTTATTAGCTCATTTCATCATCATTACACTGCAAAAAAGCTTGGCCAAAATTTAAGATATAAACACTTAAATCTAGCAGAAAATGGCTTAAAAGTAGTGAAATTATCTGTCCATGCAGCAAGAAAATTTTTCTTGACAAGTTATCTTAAAATAAGCTGCCTCTA
Organism: Argentina silus; assembly: GCF_951799395.1. Classification (NCBI taxonomy): domain Eukaryota; kingdom Metazoa; phylum Chordata; class Actinopteri; order Argentiniformes; family Argentinidae; genus Argentina; species Argentina silus. The sequence continues at coordinate 31,291,248 of NC_139654.1, read as the reverse complement.
GACTAGAATTAAGCAGTCTCTGGTAAGTGTTCTTGGGCTGGAAATGCATATATGGATGCTAAATTCTAGATAAACATACTTATAACCAGTCTCTGGATAGTGTTTATGGCCTGATAACAAGTTCACAGATGTTAAATTCTAGATAGAAGTACTTGAAATCAGTCTTACATTGTCAGAACAATTAGTATAGTAGTTACTGGAAACAAGTTGCCTCATCTTAAGTAACATCATAGGGGAAAACCAGTGTGTACTAACTAAAATGTAATGTTGTGCTGTGTAATAAGGCACCACAAACCAGGATTAACAGTAACAGAATTAACATTCTTGCTTTAATTTGTGTAAAAGAATTTCAACGAGTCACTTGGCTTCCACAGGGAAGTTCAACTGGACCCAACAAATATGCCAAATATACAAATGAAAAATGAAAAAAATGTACAAATATCAAATAAGCCAGCAACATTTTGGTTCATAGAATGGTATACAGCAGGGGTTCTCAACCTTTTGCAAGCTGGGCCCCCCCAAAGCTGGTTCATTGCAGTTGGGGCCCCCCCTCCTCCCGGCGCCACCCCCACTACACCACCTTGCATAGATAGATAGATAGATAGATAGCCCTAGGCTAGGCTATTATTGTTAGGCCCACACTATTATTATTATTATTATTATCATCATCAGTAGCGGTAGGTAGGCCTATTATCATTACTAGGCTATTGTTATAATTGGCAGTAGCACCAGACTTCTAATGTGAGCTTGCAGGCATTATTATTATTATGAGTAGTGGTAGGCCTATTATCATTACTAGGCTATTGCTATATAATTATATGAGGTTACATGCTTTATTGTTGTTGTTATTATTATTATTATCATTATCATCAGTAGGCCTATTATCATTACTAGGCTACTGCTATAATTGGGAATTGGCACCAGACCTCTGATATGAATTTATGCTTTATTATTGTTATTATTACTAGGCCTAATAGTAGGCATATCATCTGCATTTTTTACAGAAGCTTGCAGGTTGGCGATGTTAATGTGAGACCTGAGCCTGCTTTGCCTTGCAAAGATCTTCAATTCTTGGCGCAATGTCTGATAAACATAGCCTCAAATCATCCTTGATTTGTGCACAATTGCAGTATTTGCGGTATTTCATTCATCGTACCTTCGAAGCTTTTTTGCAGCTGGTGGTGCGTCGGTTGCCTTGTTGGTCCTCACTAGAAATCTCTCCATTTTTGTTTGGTTTTGAAATAATTTGGATGTGGATTAGTTGTGTTTTTAATAAAGTTTAGGCTATGATGTAACGATGTGTGCGTGTGTGGCTATGTTGAGAGACTAGTATCGGGGGGCTAATCAGTCGGGACTTAGGCACGATCTTTAATACAACAGTACACAATAACGATTTTGCAGGCAATGCAGATTTTATTTTAAGACTTAACAATTGTAGTCCTTTGTGAGTGGGTGAGTGTGTGTGTGTCTTAGTCGCGTGGGTCGTATAGTTGTGTTGCAACACGGTGAAAAAGTTGCTAGCTAGTTAGCTAAGTGCACGCCTAGCAGTTAAAAAAATTACTGGCTAGGGCTGAGATGGGGATAATCTTTAAAAAGACTGTTTGTGGGGTTAGTCTTTAAAAAGACTGTTTGGGTTTTGAAGTATAGGCCTAAGTAAATCGATATCGAGATTGATAACAGATAGACTAGCGAGAGTTGGCACAAGCGAACTTGGCAAGAGACTAGACTAGAGTGAATGGAGCTACGACGCGTGTGCGGACGCTTATATAGTAGCACTTACGTGACGTTGCGTCACAGGCTCAAAATACTACCCCCTGTATTGGTAGATTTGAAATGAAACTGTGTGGTTGATTTGTTTGTGTGTTATAATAGTCCAACCACTTGCATTTCGACATGGGGGGAATCTGTTGCATCTCATTTGTAGGTCTACTAATAGCCAGTGAGTCCGTGATTTTTCGTGTTTTGTTTTTTCCCTCCCATCCTGTAGCCTACTCGCGCCCCCCCGGGAGAGTGTCCCCCCACCGGTTGAGAACCACTGGTATACAGTATATGGTACAGTGCTTTAGTATAACTCACTGAAGACAAGGGTATTTGAAAAATATCTTGATTTACAATTTTACTCACTGCTTTCTGCTTAAAAGGGTTTCCAAATTACTCATCCGAGTTTGCCCAGGGAAAGTAAATTGGGTAAAAAGACACCCAGTAAAAGGACACTACTTGTTCAATATACATCTGCTGATTGAAAAATCTATCTCTCTGTAAAAAAATTGCAGCCTTTTCACTGAGCTAGACAGTTGTTTAGTGTTCCGATTAATGATGCAAATGTGTGACTATTCAGAAGCCTAGCCTAATACTTGATATAATTTAGATGAATTGTACTGGACTTTTCAAAATAAAATTGCATATCAAGATATTTTTAAAATACTTTCCTGTGAATAAATTCAGCATAAGTATTATAAATGCTTGCAATGTGCAATCAAGAACAGGATGTTGCGTAAAAAGAAACTGCAAAACAAGCGTAAAATACCTATTTGGATATTACAGCAAACATTTAAGCATGGCTTGAGCTACTTCTTAACAAACGACTTCCATTCATTCATAGCCTTCTTGTATGCCGTTGTGGCATCCCGATCATGAATCGCATCATGAAGCACCTCAGTCTGAATTACTGACAAAAGTGTGGAAACAAACTTTGGATATGTCAAGTGAAGGGTGTAGTAGTAGGCCATCAATGTAAGCATACCATTGAAGACCTCTTCCAGGGGACTCACAGGGTAGTTGCCAATTGCGAGAATGCAGGTACTGCCGTCGTATAGAAGGACTGGGGAGGACAGTGGGCGTTTCTCAAGGTACTTGTTGGGATCCTCATTTTCCTACAGATTGACCAAATGTGAAATGTCAGGATGTGGAGCTTAAAAGAGTAAAAACAATGTGGACACTACACAACCTAATTCTCACCTCAAGGACATGAATTAGTGCTTCATTGGCTCCTCCGAGACGTTTTGGTGGTGGTGATGGGAAGAGGGATGGTAATGCTTTCAGAAGGGCAATGGTGAAATCCGCTGGGTGGAAGCAATGTCAGAACAAGAGGCATGGAATATGCATGGAACCTTACAATAATACTCTACTTCATAGAACTTTAACATTCAACATAGCAAATTTATCACATGAAGGTTACTTCAGTTAACAGCATACATGAACGGCAAAATGTCGTTCGCCTCCTCTTTCTATTCACTTTATATGGGAAAAGATGAATCTGTAGAGACCGGGCATGACCCTTTGGTTCAACTGTTGAAGAGAATAGCATGGAAGAGCCAGTGGGGTTTCCAGTCCATATATGTCAGATGCACCATGCACATACTCTACTCACATATAGATCATGCTTCTCCTTTAATTGGTTCCCCTCAAGATTTACCTTAACTTACATTTAATACTACAGCTTATTTGCAGAGATAAGTAGCTAGCCTACTTTGTGTAGTACTGGGGATGATTAGTTGCATCCGTTATCCACGACGTGCAGCAAAAGTAGCTAGTCCACCCGGCCCGTCTAGCAAACAATCGTACCATTCGGTAACGCACAGGAGATCAAAAGAATTTACTGACAGACTTTGCGTTCTAGCAAAAAATAAAATAAAACATCTAACCCTTTCCCCATATCAGCTTCTGAGCAATATTTTCTGAAGGTTGCATCCTGCACGTTCCTCCACCTTGTCAGCCGAGCCCGCACTCACGGACTTGTTTAAACTTATCTAGCCTACACGCAGTTGGATTAGCATGCACCCACTAATACTTTATCTAAAACAAATACATTTTACCTTGTAACACAGAAAGTGTTGTGTCATCCAAGTCATCCATGCTGCGTCAGCCACTCAGTAGTAGTTCTCCAGCTCTGAATATCCCTGTCCCAACAAACGGATCAAGTTCAGAAAAGCTCCTCTGGGTTTAGTTACCTAGCATGATTTTCAAATTAGCTATGTGGATGGCTAGCTAGCCATTGAGGCTTTTTTTTTTAATTGTAGCTAGTCGTTACCAAATGAATGTAGATGGAAACAATATTCTCAGTGAAACAACATAGTCCTAAAACAATTTTGCACGACAACGCAGCATTATACTTACGTTTAAATTACGTTCAGTTGAAATTGACTCGTCGAGAAATGTTCCTGTGTACCGCGTGGTCAGTCCCGTTGAGGCGCCGAAATTTCACATCACCGACGTCATTCAGATGTGACGGACAGTAGGCGCAGAAGAAATGATCTATTTTTTTATTATATTATTATTTAAAAAAAAAAATCTGACAATCTTGAGGATTGTTTGTGAATGCTACGTTGTCTTATATGTAATATACAGGTTTTTCACACAATATCCATTGATGGTTAACCAATCAGGAGATCAGGAGGAAGGCCAAATAGGAAGCAGGGTAGCCAGCAGTGAAAACTCAAACTCTGGAACCGCCAAAATCACTGATCAAGCTCGTCAGAAGACATGTCAGTGTGGCGCTGCACGATCTGTATCATTTTTGTTGCTTTTAGTTTAAAGAATCTTCTTAGCCACATTAATGTCACACATGGTCGTAATGCAGAATTTTGGGTTTTCTGTGGGATTGATGGCTGTGAGCAAGAGTTCAGAGTTTTTAACTCATTTTATCGTCACCTCATCCTTAATGGAAATAAATACATACATGGGAAGTCTTTGATTATCACTCACGTGGAAGATCATTTGCCTGTGTTTGGATTGGTGAAAGAAATTTTTATGGTAAATTCCTCTTTCTGTGCTTTTGAAACTATACCATATGAAACTTTAACCTTTGACAAAGATTTGTGTGCCTACAAAGTGACAATTCCCGCTCTTGCCCAAGCAGCAGAACTAGTGCATGAGCTCATTGATCATACCTCATATTTCTCTGTTTCTTTCAAAGGAAGTGTGTTTGTCCCAATAAAATATAATCTTAGTGACATAATTGCTGATAGAAATGGCCCTAGCACTTCATGAGATCATTATATCTATCATTATGTAATAATTGTTACTTGGTAGTCAGATTTGTTTTTAATGCAGATTCCTTTACATAAACCGGCCGAGGAGTGGAAATCCATCCCTTTGGGGTTGTGGTTCTTACTTTTAAAGAAGAAAAAAAAATCAGTTCATTACTTGCCAAGTGGCAACAAAATATGTAGTATTTAGAAACAAGTTGTCTAGAAACAAGTTGGATGTTGCAGGGGGAAAATATGGTAAATAGATGTTGTCTTCTTTTAAGAGTAAATTGCCTAAATTTAAGATTTTCTGACTAGTTGAGTCATGGAAGAAATATATGAGATACTTTTTAAGATTATAGAACGAAATCAGAACTGGTAAATAGATAATAAATCTAAAAAGAAGATGAATAACTTGATATAAGTTTTTAAATCTTGGCAAGATCAGAGAAATTTGCAGTGTACCTGATGCACAAGATTTCCCATGCAATGTTTTTTCAATTAATGTAAAAACAAACATCTTTTAATTCAGTATTCCCTAAGGTAGTTCAAAGCATACAATTCACAAATTAATTGAAAATATAATTAAAAACATAAAATCTGACTGACCCACAAACTCATCCATCCACTTACTCTCTTACCCCTTCACTCACACACCCATTCACTCACTCTCACACAAAATGGAGAATACCAGGGCATCCGGGACAAGCCTGAAGCACGGATTTAATAGAGCTATTTTTTTATACAGCACTGTGATTTAGCAGTCAAATTAGCTCTGGAGGAAACAAGAGAACATGGAATTGAAAGTAATGAGCCAGCATTGGCACACCCTGTAATGAAAAAGGCGGGGCAATGGAGTTTGCAATAGAATGAAACTAACAGGTTAAAGTTTGAGCAGGAATGGAATGAAGCAAGTCCATCGTCCTTATCAGATGCACAGGCAAGGTACCCATCCAGCTCCTTGTGACCTTCTGGGCCAGAATGACGAGAAGAAGTCATCTTCATCAGATGAGTGTGCTCTACCTCCTCCTCAGTCATGTTGTCAAGATGCCGTTTAATGTAGACCAAACCTGTGTAGTGGCGAATACACAACAAAATACATATTAACTTCTTCTGAAAAGTCTGCTAAATGTGACAACCTAGTTCAGTTGCATATCATATCAATGATGCCTCAACAAATGAAACACAAATGAAAGGAACATATAGGCACTGTATGAACAAATAAAATTACGCATTTTGAATTGAGAGGCATATACATGTAACTAAAAAAAAAAAAAAAATAGCCTACTGGCATTACGACTGCCTATGGCCCCTGGTGTGAGCATTGATTACTTTGTCTTATGATGACTGTTGGATAGATGATTCACTTACTTAAACAAATGTATTGTTGTAAGTCGCTTTGGATAAAGGCGTCTGCTAAATGCCATAAATGTAAATGTACAACAGACATGGACTCGACAATACAAGACCACTTTTGGTTAGAAAAAGAATCTGACAAATACAGTATGAAGAGTGAGGAAATCCTACCTGCTTCTATGACATCAGCCTTGTCTGCCCATGAGGTTTTAAACTTCGGCAAAAAGGATTGTTGTGGAGATGAACTCAGGGTCCTGCATCATTTGTCCAAAACGCTTTTGGAGACCCTCCTGCAAGGCTTGGATGAGTGGAAGACAGATGTTGCTCGTAGCTCCCATCCTTGTCAGCTTTGCTTGAAGTTGCAGAACAGTCGGCAGCAGCCACCCCATGTGTGTATTAGTCTCTGTCAGACAGCAATGCAATTTCTGCAGGGTTCAGCCAATAAAACATAATTTAATTTCAGCACCTGTTATTGTAATCATAACTCCTGGACAAGTAGTGTTAAAGAACTGTAATTGGAATACATACATGGATACATGCAATATGAAATGTTGCTCACATTTTCACTCCATTTTCACTGATGGCGTCCTCCCCCCTCTCCTGTACGATGCGTCCGATCCTTTCCACAGCCAAGTACATACAGTGCCTTCGGAAAGTATTCAGACCCCTTCACTTTTTCCAAATTTCTGTTGATTGAATGATGATTGAATGATGATTTTCAGATGTTGAAGAATGCAGTCACCGGTGATGTAAATAAAGTGGATACGCTGAATAAAAGTTGGATCAGGAGTTTAATTCAAATCGATTTGGGCTCACAATGGAAGATACATAGTCAATGCACAGTCCACAAGAGAGCTCAGAAATGGGGGTTTCTCTCATTATGTATACAGGGAGACAAACAAGTCTCTGGAAGCCTCCCCCCCATATCATACGTGGCATGGCGCCAGCAAGTCTGGATGTAGAGGGGCCCAGGCTATGTTCCACATCTGGCTATCATTACAACAGAATCTTACGTAGTTTGCACCCCAGCTAAAATTCATCATAACAATCCATCTTTTTCTTTGGGTCATATAAGTTCCCCGACCTATATGGTTTACATTACTCCACATGGCTGCAAAGTCATACTCCGGACTTTTCGCTACGTGAACCTGACTTGGGTCTCCCTGTCTATCAACAGAGTACAGATTCGCAGTCATCTGGACCACACACACATGACCAAACGTCTCACCCCACAATTGACTAGGAGCAAGTAAAAGATCATGGCATGTCTAACTAATGCATAACACAGATATATGTCTATTTGGGCAAAACCTCATATATATAGAGAGAGCATAGAAATAACTAGAGGTAGATTACACAATTGAATAACACGTTTCAAGTTTGCCAAACACAATATCAAGGCTTTTCACTAAAACAGTCATAAGTAAATAAAAATGAACATTATTTCTTCATATAAAGTACACGGTTACATGATTATCTCTACATTTATATGTAACCATAACACGATATAGAGGTAGATGACTATATTTTCCATACTATTCTTCAGTCAGAGGAGCCCAAATGCGTCTCCTTGGTAGCAAAGGGCGCTGTCTGACTCTGGCGGTAGTCGAGATCCTTATGCGTTGATTCGTAGCATCATCACTTTCTTCACAGTCCTTATAAAAACTTACAATCATGGTTAGTCAAACTATGACATCACATCTTTTTTTTTTTATGTGTATGTAGTATTTTGTTTTGTTTTTTTGTTTGCCTCTCCATCATTCTCTTGGAGATTGCGTCCCTTAGTCGGCTTCTCCAACCTTTCCTTATAAAATAAAACAGAGTACATAATCATAGTTACGACATTAATACATTGATTATAAAGATTACCACTTTTCCACGTCAGGCAGTGGGTTCACAGGCGCCGCCTTAAGACGCGCCGCATGAATCCACTGCGGTTGATTCTTCACTTTAACTGCAGTTCGAGTCGTCAGGAGAACCTGTGTCAGTCCACCATATCAAGGTTCACCCTGTAGAATTACTGGTTTCAAACTACGCACCAGGACATAATCGCCTGGCTTAAAGTTGTGAATAGGCTTATCCCCTGGAGAGGGAAGGGCCTCTATGACCTGTTGGGAATATTTAGAAACAAAATCATACACATGTTTAACATAATTTTGTTGCATTTCCTGTAATTGGGTTAAATCAACAGCTGGCTTCTCATTCATCACTGCTCCTAATGGGAAAGGGCGGGCCATTAGAATTTCGTGAGGACTCAATCCAGTAGTAGCATTGTGCATGGCCCTCATTGACAAAAGTACTAATGGTAACGCATCCAGCCAATTCATCTATCTAGCTTGGTGCACTTTCATTAGTTTTTCTTTAATAGTCCTGTTCGTTCTTTCCACTTGACCTGAACTTTGTGGATTGTAAGGGATATGAAATGTCCATTTAATTCCTAATGCGGTTGCTAACAATTTAGTTACCCTGGAGGTAAATGGTGTTCCATTATCTGAGTCAATGCCAATTGGTAGTGATGGGAAAATGAAGCTTTTGTGAAGCACTGAACCACTTGTGCCAATTGTTTCGAAAATGGGTTCATTACTCGAAGCTTCAGTTACAGTGACCTCTCCTGGCGAAGTGCAAGGCTGCAGTCAAATTAGGCAGGCTAGTTGGTGGACAGGAGGCTTTTAATTACACGCACGCACGAACACACACACACCTCAATGAGCAGTGTTGGAGAAACTACTTTACTTTTGTAGAAAAGATCTTTTGTTCTGAAGCATCTTTGCTTTGATCAACCTTGGATTTAAAGTATTGTAACGACCCTGTGAAAGGCCCGTTAGCAATTCCGCCAAGGGAGTTACCGCTCTTGGTGTTGTGGCTAGCGCGGCCGGTTTGTAAGCGAAAGATTGCGAGTTCGATACCCGCTTAAGGCAAGCTGCTCTACCACGCCGTTCGCTACAGCATCTTTGCTTTGATGAAATTCTTTGATGCACACACACACTAAGACTGAATATCATGTTCTATTTACAAATAAAGATTGATGAATGTGTGTATTGTGTTATTGAGGAGAGAGTGCTGGGGAAAATATGGCATAGGTTGGGTGTGTTTGTGTAACTATGGCAGGGGGTGATTATGTGGGATGGGGAACACTCAAAGATTACAAGAAGAACACTCAGAGAATACAAACGCAATACCAACAACTCAACAGCAACAACGCACCTACTACGACAATCCACAAATTGTGCATTGTTTAGAGCGGTTATAAAGTGTTGAGGCACTCAAATTCAAAACTGTCGCAACCTTTCACCTGTCAGAATCGAGACGAGGCAGTGCCAGTGAATCACCTGATTGGACCGCGAACCAGTCAGGTGATTCATTCAGGCAACGAAGCAGTTGCTGCTTCGGACGTCATATGTCACGTGATTTTTTTCGCACCAAAGCAAGCTTCGAAGCAGTGCTTCGATAAAATTGTTGGTCAGTGTTTGAAGCACGTATCGAAGCTTCAGTGTCAAACTGCCATCACTACCAATTGGTATGCCAAAACGAGGAATCACATGTTCCATTAAACACTTCACGACCGTCTGTGCGTTTTCTTTTCTCGTCGCAAATGCTTCTGTCCATTTTGAAAATCTATCGACTATCACCAAAAGATATGAAAAACCTCTACATTTCGGCATGTGGGTAAAATCAATTTGCAATTGCTAAAATGGTCCCTCAGGTTTTGGCAAATGTTCACGTTTCGGTGGATGAATGTTAGGATTACATTGTAGTGATGGCAGTGCGACACTGAAGCTTCGATACGTGCTTCAAACACTGAACAACAATTCCATCGAACCACTGCTTCAAAGCTTGCTTTGGTGCGAAAAAAATCATGTGACATATGACGTCCGAAACAGCAACTGCTTCATTGCCTGAATGAATCACCTGACTGTTTCGCGGTCCAATCAGGTGATTCACTGGCACTGCCTCGTCTCGATTCTGACAGGTGATAGGTTGCGACAGTTTTGAATTTGAGTGCCTCAACACTTCATAACCGCTCGAAACAATCCCATCCCACATAATCACCCCCTGCCATAGTTACACAAACACACAGAACCTATGCCATATTTTCCCCAGCACTCTCTCCTCAATAACACAATACACACATTCATCAATCTTTATTTGTAAATAGAACATGATATTCAGTCTTAGTGTGTGTGTGCATCAAAGAATTTCATCAAAGCAAAGATACTGTAGCGAACGGCGGGGTAGAACAGCTTGCCTTAAGCGGGTATCGAACTCGCAATCTTTCGCTTACAAACCGGCCGCGCTAGCCACAACACCAAGAGAGTTAACTCCCTTGGCAGAGTTGCTAACGGGCCTTACACAGGGTCGTTACAATACTTTAAATCCAAGGGTGATCAAAGCAAAGATGCTTCAGAACAAAAGATCTTTTCTACAAAAGTAAAGTAGTTTCTCCAACACTGCTCATTGAGGTGCGTGCGTGCGTGAAATTAAAAGCCTCCTGTCCACCAACTAGCCTGCCTAATTTGACTGCAGCCTTGCACTTCGCCAGGAGAGGTCACTGTAACTGAAGCTTCGAGTAATGAACCCATTTTCGAAACAATTGGCTCAAGTGGTTCAGTGCTTCACAAAAGCTTCATTTGCCCATCACTATTACATTGGGCACAAGTTAAACATCTGCTAATAAACTGTCTGACTTGTTTCTCTAATCCTATTGTGAATTTTGAAATGTATTGTGGCGATCGTGAGAAGCAGAGGCTTAATAGCTTTTAGTGAGTTTATTGTAATTTATACAACAGTACATGAAAGACTTACTTTTAACTTACATTGGGCCACTAAAACCAACAACACTCTAGCCTACGGTTTTGCCCCGAACATTCACACTGCAAGGCATGATGGGAACACAGCAGCAGCCAATAGCAGTAGCCTAAACAATAGAACAACAATAGCCTCGCCGGCGCTACATTGCCCCCACCAGCATGTCGCCTGTCCTCAGCCGACAACAAAGTCCTTATAGCAACGGGGAAGCTTCCCCCGCCGCCTGTGAGCCCGTGGGGTCGCATGCCCCAGCCCCCTACTGTCTGTTTGATTCAGAGGGCTCGTCGGTGTGAGTTGAGCCGTGCTGGGTGAGCTGGATGTGTCAGAAAGTCCGGCCGCCAAGGGGTGGTAGGGTGCCAAGGTCTCTGTGCAACACCACCACCCGCCCACGGACACACAGCTTCACCCGATACACAACATCGGAAAGCTGTTCCAACACTTCACAGGGCCCCACCCACTGGCTGGTCAGTTTGGGAGAGACCCCCTTTTTCCGGGTTGGGTTGTAGACCCACACCCTCTCCCCAGGAGCGAAGGAGCGGCCCTGGCAACGGAGGTCATACCCCCGCTTTTGCCGTGCCCCGGCCTGTTCCTGACGCTGCCTGGCGAACTCGTGGGCCTCTGCCAGACGTTGTTGGATGTCCCACAGGTACTCGAAGCCCGGTATCTTGGGGAGATCAGTGTCAGGGGGGGTGCCATAGGCTATGTCCACAGGGGTCCGCAGCTCTCTGCCGAACATGAGTGTGGCTGGTGTGCACCCTGTGCTCTCTTGCACCGCTGATCGATAAGCCCACAGGACAAGGGGTAGGTGACGGTCCCAGTCTCGCTGGTGTCGTGAGGTGACGATAGCCAGTTGCGTGGCAAGCGTCCGGTTGAACCTCTCCACTAGTCCGTCGCTCTGGGGGTGGAGGGGCGTCGTCCTGGTCTTGCTTACCCCCATGCGTTTGCACACCTCAGCAAACACTTCGCCTCAAAGTTCCGCCCCTGATCGCTGTGCAGTTCCTGAGGTGCCCCGAACCGACAGAACATGTCGCACACCAGGCGCTCGGCTGTGGTTACAGCACTCTGGTCGGGGACCACATACGCCTCTGGCCATTTAGTGAAATAGTCCATGGCCACAAGGACGTAGCGGTTCCCGCTGTCTGTGGTGGGGAATGGGCCCAGGATGTCCACCCCAACCCGCTCCATGGGGGCCCCCACCTGGTATTGCTGCAAAGGGGCATGGGAACGTCCAGTCGGCCCCTTCTTAGCAGTGCAGGCGTCACAGCAGTGAACAAAAAGTTCTGTGTCCTTCCTGCAACCAGCCCAGTAAAAACGCTGGCGCAGCTTGTTGAGGGTCTTGGCCACCCCGTAGTGCCCTGCCCCCACCGAACCGTGGACTGCGTGTAGCACCCGTTGGCGCCAGTCCTTGGGCACCAGTAACTGCCACACATTTCTCCTCCAGCCTGGCGCACGCCAGACCCTGTATAGCAGTCCATCACGCCGTGCCAAGGTGGCCCACTGCGAGAAGTAGGCCTTGGTCTCCACTGACAAGGCAGAGACAGCTTGCCAGGGGGGGCGTGCCCGGTTGTCAACCCACTGTCCCACCCTGGCCAGAGTGGGGTCACTGTCCTGCGCTGCCTGCCACGCCTGGTCTTCCATTGCAGTCAACCACCCTTCATCTGGCCCGACTTGTCCTGTGGCGGCAACCTGGAGAGTCGCTCCATCTCGCTCCTCCTGGCGTTCACAGTGTCTACAGTCCTCACAGGGACGTCGGGACAGGGCATCTGCATTGCTGTGCAGGCGCCCAGCTCGGTGCTGGACCTCCAAATTATAGTCCTGCAGGGCCTCGATCCACCAGGCCACCTGACCCTCAGGCTCCTTGAAGCTGAGCAACCAGGTCAGGGAAGTGTGATCTGTCCGCAGAAGGAATCGCTGGCCGTAGAGGTAGGGGCGAAAGTGTTCGAACGCCGTGACCACTGCCGGGAGCTCACGTCGGGTGACGCAGTAGTTGCACTCAGGGCGAGACAAGGAGCGACTGTAATAAGCCACCACTCTCTCACCCCCGGCTCCCTCCTACGACAGGACTGCCCCCAGTCCCACGTCACTGGCGTCAGTGTCCACTATGAAGCCGCGGCCAGGATCAGGAAGGGCCAGGATAGGTGCGGAAGTCAGAGCAGCACGGAGCTGGGCAAAGGCGGCTGCACAGTCGTCCTCCCCATTGAACTCCCTCCCCTTGTCGGTGAGACGGTGTAGAGGGCTGGCAATCGAAGCAAAGTTGCGGACGAAACGTCGATAGTAGGAGGCGAGCCCTAGGAAGCTGCGCACCTCACTGACATTTCGGGGGATTGGCCATTCCTTTACCGCTTCCACCTTGGCAGGGTCAGTAGCCACGCCTTCTGGTCCCACCACATGGCCCAAGAACTTGGTCTCGCGCTGAAGCAGGTTGCACTTTTTGGGGTGTAGGCGCAGGCCTGCCCCCCGAATGGCTTGGAAGACCTGGCGGAGATTCTCCAGGGCCAGCTCGAAGTCCGTGGCATGGACTAGAATGTCATCGAGGTAGACCATGCACTGGTTTTTCGGAATGTGAGCCAGCACCCTCTCCATAAGTCTCTCGAACGTGGCGGGGGCATTGCAGAGACCAAAGGGCATCACCCGGAACTGCCAGAGCCCTTGGCCGATGGTGAAAGCCGTCTTGGTTCCTGCTCCGCAGGTCTAGTGAGCTGAACCACTGTGACCCTGCAATTTTGTCCAAGGCGTCATCTATGCGGGGCAAGGGGTAGGAGTCCTTTTGGGTTTCATGGTTCAAGCGACGATAGTCCACACAGAACCTCCAGGTCTCGTCCTTCTTTTTGACCAGGATGGCAGGGGCAGCCCAGGGGCTGTTGGATGGCTCTATCACCCCCGCCTCAGCCATCTCCCGGATCATCCGCTCTGCGGCTTCTTGTTTGGCAAACCCTAGCCGGTGGGCTCGCAGTCTAATGGGCGGGGCCGTGCCCGTGTCAATCGAGTGTTGCACCAGGTTGGTCTGGGTGCAGTCCTGATTACGTGCAGCAAAAATGTCTGTAAACTGCTGGAGCAGGTCTTGCAGCTGTTGGCTCTGCTGAGCATCGAGCCCTTCACTGCTCTGCTGGTACAGGTCCTGGATAGCGTTGTCAACGTCTGACGATGGGGCCTGGGGGATCGTAGCCTCCGCGGAGGTCACCGTTGTCGTATGTGGACCAGGCGGTGCCGTTGTCACCTCAGGGGGTGGTGACAGTGGCTGTGGAGATGGTGGTAGTGTGGCGACTGGTGGACGCAGCTGGGCTTGTGTACATCCTACCTTCCCCCCTTGACGGCGCTGGAGGGCCAGGGTCTCCGTGCCGAGGTGAATGGTGTTCCTCGACACATCCACCCTAGCCCCCCAACGAGTCAGCAGATCCAGCCCGATGATGCAGGGGTCTAGAATTTCGGCCAACCAGAACTCGTGGGTAGTTTCGGTGTTCCCCTCCTTCACTGGCAGCGGGAGTTTCCCCAGCATCCCAGCTAGTTCTCCGGTCACTGTTCTGATCTTACAGGCGGTGGGCGTCCACCCTGTCTCTGGAAGCACCCCTGGACGTACAATAGAGATGGTGGAACCCGTGTCCATGAGGGCCCAGCAGGGGTGTCCCTTGATGGAACAGAGGAGGTAGAGGCCGTGTGCGCGGCCCACTCTACCAATCTTGTCAGTGTTCTCGATGGGGGTTATGGTCGGTTGGACGGGTGGCAGTCTCCCCAGGGTGCCTACCCGCACTAGTTTCCCGACTGTGGAGCTCTGTGGTGTTTTGGTGCAGGGGCGGGGCAGTCGCGGGCTATGTGCCCCGCTTCTCCACAGCGGTAGCATGGGTCGTTGAACCGGCGTTCCCGGGACCAGTGGGTTGGTCGATGGCGGTCTGGTCGAGTTGGTGAAGGACGAGCCTGGCAGACGACCGTTCCCTCGACGTCCCCCTCCTCATCGCTGACGTTGGCCTGACACACCCGGGGACCTGGTTGTTTGAATGGGGTCATCACAGTCTCTCTGGTGTGAGGCCATGGATGAAGGCACCCAGGGCTAGCTCCTCACGAGCTGCTTCCTCAAACATGGGGTAGCCACGACGTGCATAGAACCGCACATCTGCGGCATAAGTACCGAGCTTCTCACCCTCTTGGCGGCGCCGGCGGGTCAGCTGGTCTCGCATGCTGTCCGTTGAGACCCGTTGACCAAAACGCTGTTCCAATGCAGCTGCCAGCATCGCATAGTCTTGTCGCTGGGCGTAAGGTCAAGCAACACCTGCAGCGCCTTCTCCTCAAGTGCTAGGGCAACGTGGGCAGCAGTGTCTTGGTTGCTCCAATTGTTATTCACTGCCGCCAGCCCAACTTGAGCAAGGTATGGCTCCAGGGTTGTGATGCCAGCGTATCGTGGGAGCTTGAAGGTGGTCGGTTCTTATAGGCAGGTGATTGGTGATGGGTAGCAGGTGCGATGATAGGCGATAGGGAACAGGTGCGCTGTCGACTGGGAAGACGCTCCAGTGATGACCGCCGCGGCCTCAAGGTGGTGCCAGAGGATTGGTTGGGAGGGGGAACCGTAACAATATGCTGCCAGTGTAGTTCTATCATCTGGTCGCATTGAAGAACCATCACAATATAAAATCAGATCGCTATGTTCTAAAGCTATCTGCTCTAAATCAGCTTGTACGCTAGATGTGGAATTTATAACTTCCATGCAATCATACGTAACGTCATCACTCTCATGCTCATTTTCAACTCCATGTAATAATGTTTTTAAATGTATCGCAGGGTTAGTATGTGTAATAGCAGAAATAGTTACATTTTGGGTGCCAGTCAAAATATGTTAATAATTGCTCCATCTTTGACTTGTCATGTGTTGTGTAGTAATTTTTTGTAAGATGATATTTACCGTATGTGATTTATGTAATGTATGTAATATCATTGGATGTGCCAAAACAATGGTTTGTGATTTTTCGACCATTATGGCCGCAGCAGCAACAGCGCGCAAACACAGCGCCATACCTTGAATTATCAATGGTAAAACTTTGCTATAATATGCGACAGGTCGCATGGCTCCGCCGTGTGTCTGTGCCAATACTGCAGAAGCTACATCTCCATTGTCTGCAACATACAAATGAAATGTCAGTTTGTAGTCCGGCAGCCCCAATGCTGGACTATGACACAACAAGTACTTAATGTGTCGAAATGGCTGTTTCATTTCTTCATTCCAAAGCACAGTGTCTGGCGCTTCCTTCAGAGTCGCCTTTCTTAAAATAGCATCATATACAGCATATTCTGCTAGCCAACTTCGGCAATAGTTCACCAAACCTAGAAATGATAACATGGCAGTCTTAGTTCTTGGCTTTTCAATGTCTTTGATTGCTTGAACTCTGTCCGGTGATAAAAAACTACATCCATTTTTCAGTATACAGTGGGGGAAATAATTATTTGATCCCCTGCTGATTTTGTTAGTTTGCCCGATTACAAAGAAATGAGCGGTCTATAATTTTTATGGTACTTTTATTTTAACAAATAGAGACAGAATATCAACAAAGAAGTCTATAAACAAACATAGCCTCCACAAACACATTATATAAAGTTATAAATTGATTTGCATTTGATCAAAGGAAATAAGTATTTGATCTCATACAGACCGGTTATATGCCCATGAGGCACACAGATTACTCCTGTCACTTTAAGAAAGTACTCCTAATCTCTGCTTGTTATGGGTATAAAAGACACCTGTCAATAGAATCAATCTCTTCCATTCCAACCTCTCCACCACCATGGGCAAGACCAAAGAACATTCAAAGTACATCAGGGTAAGAGTTGTAGACCTGCACAAGGCTGGAATGGGCTACAAGACCATCAGCAAGAAGCTTGGTGAGAAGGAGACAACTGTTGGTGCAATTACTAGAAAATGGAAGAAATACAAAATAACCATCAATCGCCCTCGGCCTGGAGCTCCATGCAAGATCTCGCCTCGTGGGGTAAGGATGATCATGAGAAGGGTGAGGGATCAGCCCAGAACTACACGGGAGGAGCTTGGTAATGATCTCAAGGCAGCTGGGACCACAGTCACCAAGAAAACCATTGGTAACACACTACACCGTAACGGATTGAAATCCTGCAGTGCCCGCAAGGTCCCCCTGCTCAAGAAGGCACATGTACAGGCCCATCTGAAGTTTGCCAATGAACACTTAAATGATTCAGAGAAGGCTTGGGAGAAGGTGATGTGGTCAGATGAGACCAAAATTGAACTCTTTGGCATAAATTCGACTCTTCGTGTTTGGAGGGAGAGAAATGCTGAATGCTACAATCCCAAGAACACCATCCCCACCGTCAAACACGGAGGTGGAAACATTATGCTTTGGGGTTGTTTCTCTGCTAAGGGTACAGGACAACTTCACTGCATTGAGGGGCCAATGGACGGGGCCATGTACCGTAAGATCTTGGACGAGAACCTCCTTCCCTCAGCCAGAGCACTGAGGATGGGTCGTGGATGGGTCTTCCAGCATGAGAATGACCCAAAACATACGGCCAAGGCAACAAAGGAGTGGCTCAAGAAGAAGCACACGAAGGTCATGGAGTGGCCTAGCTAGTCTCCAGACCTTAATCCTATAGAAAATTTGTGGAGGGAGCTGAAGCTTCGAGTTGCCAAGCAAAAGCCTTGAAACCTTCAGGATTTGGAGAGGATCTGTAAAGAGGAGTGGACCAAAATCCCTCCTGAGATGTGTGCAAACCTGGTGACCAACTACAAGAAACGTCTGACTTCTGTACTTGCCAACAAGGGTTTCTCCACCAAGTAGTAAGTCATGTTTTGCTTGGGGATCAAATACTTATTTCCTTCGATCAAATGCAAATTAATTTATAACTTTATATAATATGTTTTTCTGGACTTTTTTTTTTAATATTCTGTGTCTATTTGTTAAAATAAAAGTACCATAAAAATTATAGACCGCTCATTTCTTTGTAATCGGGCAAACTAACAAAATCAGCAGGGGATCAAATAATTATTTCCCCCACTGTATATCCAAGATAGCTGACGCTCTCTCTGCAAAATTGCAGTTTAGAAAGTGATGCGCGGTGTCCCCCATCCGCGAGGTGTTTCAGCAGTCCAATTGAGTCAGTTGTGCACTCATCCTGAGTTCGCGAAGCAATTAGGATGTCATCTACGTATTGGATCAGACACGAGGAGCATGGAACTCTTAATTTGGATAAATGTTCATTAACATGTTTACCATAAACTGTACTACTGTCCACAAAGCCCATGGGCATTCTTTTCCATATGTACTGTTGTTTAAGGAATGTGAATGCAAATAAATCTTGTATATTTTCGTGGACAGGGATTGAGAAGTAGGCGGAGCTTAAATCAACAACTGTGTAGAATTTAGAATTAGCTGGCAAAGCTGTTAAAATCGAATTAGTGTCTGGTACAATTGGTGAAAGAGGAATCACAGCTTCATTAACTTTTCTCAAATCTTGTGTAAATCTATATTTGTTAGTTCCTGCTTTCAAAATAGGATTAATTGGTGAGTTATTCGGTGATGACTTCCTTGCAATGACGCCTTGTTGTAATAAACTTTCAATAACAGGTTTAATTCCTTCTTCCTTCTCTTTTGATAAAGGATATTGTTTAGTATAAACTGGGTATTTATTTGGATCAATCTTCGCTTCATATGGTTTCACATTCATAAGCCCTACATGATTTGCATGTAATGGCCATAATGTTGACGGCACTTCGCTCAACACACAGGGGGGGCGTAGTTTGACCTTGCTCTCCTTCCCTGTCTCTATCTTTGGTTTCTGATTATTCTGTAAATCCTAAAAAAGTGTGTTGGCTCAGTTCCATACAACCATACGATAGAATTCTTGTTCTTCTCTTCCTGTTCTGGTGGTAAAATCACATATTGATTAAAATCATTAATCAGATTATCAATATCGCTAAAGTCATTTCTAACTGCACAAACAAAAGTTTCAATATCATTGAAAATGCTCTTCCAAATTAACAACAATCCATATGGTGATATAAACATGTTCTGAGGAGTTTCCTGCATCTTCTCTTGATCAATCACTTTATCAAAAAAAGGCATATTTACAGATTTCAAATTCAACATCCTTGTTGCTGCTGCTGCACTACAGGAAGCCAATCTCTTGATACCCTCTATTGTAAACATTTTCTGTACAAAATCCGTCTCTGTTAGTGTAGTTATAATCTTGTAGGTTTTCAGATTACTATTTGAAAATAATTGATATGCTCTACTCGATGGTATTTGAATTTCTACACCCTCCGGTGAACAGAAAATACTCGCATTCAATTTACTCAACAAATCCCTTCCTAACAATGACAATGGTGTCGTTGAGCTGACTAGGAATGAATGTTGCATTTTAATATCATCTAAATCAATTTGTAATGGAATAGACATAGGATTAGTATGCACAGTTCCTCCAATTCCTATAGACCAGGGGTTCTCAACCTTTTGCAAGCTGGGCCCCCCCAAAGCTGGTTCATTGCAGTTGGGGCCCCCCCTTCCCGGCGCCACCCCCACTACACCACCTTGCATAGATAGATAGCCCTAGGCTAGGCTATTATTGTTAGGCCCACACTATTATTATTATTATTATTATTATCATCATCAGTAGCGGTAGGTAGGCCTATTATCATTACTAGGCTATTGTTATAATTGGCAGTAGCACCAGACTTCTAATGTGAGCTTGCAGGCATTATTATTATTATTATGAGTAGTGGTAGGCCTATTATCATTACTAGGCTATTGCTATATAATTATATGAGGTTACATGCTTTATTGTTGTTGTTATTATTATTATTATTATCATTATCATCATCAGTAGGCCTATCATTACTAGGCTATTGCTATAATTGGGAATTGGCACCAGACCTCTGATATGAATTTATGCTTTTTTTTTTTTTAAGACTTAACAATTGTAGTCCTTTGTGAGTGAGTGAGTGGGTGAGTGTGTCTTAGTCGCGTGGGTCGTATAGTTGTGTTGCAACACGGTGAAAAAGTTGCTAGCTAGTTAACTAAGTGCACGCCTAGCAGTTAAAAAATTACTGGCTAGGGCTGAGATGGGGATAATCTTTAAAAAGACTGTTTGGGTTTTGAAGTATAGGCCTAAGTAAATCGATATCGAGATTGATAACAGATAGACTAGCGAGAGCTGGCACAAGCGAACTTGGCAAGAGACTAGACTAGAGTGAATGGAGCTACGTCGCGTCACAGGCTCAAAATACTACCCCCTGTATTGGTAGATTTGAAATGAAACTGTGTGGTTGATCTGTTTGTGTGTTATAATAGTCCAACCACTTGCATTTCGACATGGGGGGAATCTGTTGCATCTCCTTTGTAGGTCTACTAATAGCCAGTGAGTCCGTGATTTTTTTTTTTTTTTCCCCTCCCATCCTGTAGCCTACTCGCGCACCCCCGGTTGAGAACCACTGCTATAGACTGTACATTTCGGTTACTCAAAGGACAATGTAAATCTTTCTGTCTCAGACATGACAGAGTGGCTCCCGTGTCAACTAAAAATGTAATCCTTTTCCCATCTACATTTAGATTTAATTGTGGAATCTCAGATGGTTTATCTGTAGTATGATATTGTGGAGTATTAATGATACATTTAGTTTCTGTCATGTCCGTCTCAAACCGTCATGGTCTCCACAACGGATTTGCGGGAGTATCTCTCATGTTTGGTCGAGGTGCATAAGTTGGCTGTGCTGACGTCACTGCTGGAGGCATGTTATTTCTCCCCATCCGTGTCGTATTCCAGTTTCCCCTCTGCTGAGAAAATCCCCTTCTCGCTAAGTCTTGCTGTCTTATAGAGCAATCGCGGACACAATGTCCTTCTCTATTACAATAGAGGCACACATTATTTCGTGTTATTCCCCTTCCTTGACCATGTCCTCGTCTGCGCTGATTTTCCACATTAGGTGCTGTGTATTCCTATATGGAGGTATTTGCGCTTGATTCACAAACGGTGTATACTGTGACAATTGAACCACATCTGTTTTCGGTTTCTGAGTCACAAATAACACCACGGCTTCTAGTTCTCTTATTGTCTTCAGTAATTTCACTGGTTTCAATGAGTACACGTCTGGTGTAGACAATTTCAATGTGTGGGCAGATTCAGCATCCATCCCATTTAACCCTTGTGTGGTCTTCGGGTCAAATTGACCCGTTTTAAATTTTTAATTGAAGAAAAAATATACAAGGAAACATTTTTTCAACCTGAAACTCCATGGCCTTGGCTTATTTACTGTGAAGAACATGTCAAAGAAAAAAAAATCATTGAGTGCACATGCTACACCCCCCCTACACATTTATGTCCTTCACAAGGTCTTCGGGTCAATTTGACCCGCATATACACAGAGACACACAGACTCACAGAAACATGCACACACACACATACACACACACACACAGAATCTGCACAATGTTGTTACAAAACATTCTGGGAAGCCAGAGGGAGGAGACCCTGAGAGACACCAGGGAACACGGGTGGTACTGGATATGTCACAGGGCCTCAGTGGCCACAACATCACTTGGGATAATTTTTTCACATCGTACAGCCCGGGACAGGAACTTCTCAAAAGAAAGCTGACAATGGGTGGAACAGTCAGAAAAAATAAGACAGAGCTCCCACCTCAGCTTCTAACTGTAAAGAACAGGCCAGTCCATTCCTCCCACTTTGTGTTTACGGCCAACATGGCCCTGGTATCCTACATACCCAAAAAGGGCAAAAATGTGATGCTTATGAGCACTGGTGACACCGCACATACAGAGGAGACAACATGTGCCCAGGAACCCAGCTTCTCTAGCCATAGTGAGGAGGGTGGAGGAGGCTCCTGCTGTCCCACCTGCACGACCCACACAACCACAACCTCCAGTGCCTGAAGTAAGTGTCCTGTTGTTGTTGTTGTTGTTTATGTGTGCATGTATCTGTGTGTGTGTGTGTGTGTATGTTTCTGAGTATCTCTGTATGTATGTGGGTCAAATTGAAATTGACTATTAGAAGATGTGGTGGGAAAAAAATCCTGAACTAATAAAGTATTTTCATTATTCTAGATTGCAGCTGGTGGCAACAAGAGGAAGCACAGCGAGGTGTGTGAACCCTCAAAGGACTCAAAGACACAAACCACATGCAGAAACTGCTAAAAGTCTGTAGTACACATACTCTCAAATTGTATGTATCCAATATTATTTCAGAATTGCTTGAAAGATGTATTTTTCAGTGTACTGTATTTCATTGACAGTGAATAAAGCATTTCGTTCATGTTTTGTGTTTCTATTTATTGTAAATCATCTCAAATTATTTTGGAGACATTTTTGAGAGATGTATTTTATATCCAGTGACTAAATCGATCTAAGTTTGGTTCTCGTGTTTCTATTGTCGTTCATCACCTGTATTTGCTTTTCACAGCTTTGATTATAATAAGATAAAGATGAAAATCAAATGAGAATATCTCCTGAAAAATAATAAACATCAATGAAAACATTGTTTCATTTCAACTTTTCAGAGATAAGCATTCCACCCAAGTCCTTATTATAGCAGATTTTTTACATAAATTATAACTTTATCACAAAAAACGAATTACACTTCCACTGTTAAATATGATCTAGCAGAGATTAATTGCAAATATTAATCATACATGTTATCTATATTGTTTGGAATTGAGATAAAGACAATATATGTTAAAGAGTTTTGAATGGAAATTTGTATTTTTGTATTGCTTTTAAAGCCCCAATAATGTCCCGGGTCAATTTGACCCGAAGACTCCCAAAGGGTCCAAAAAGTGAAGACAATACGAGGGTTAAAAACATACTTATGAAAAATGTATCTTCCGTATCAGTTATTTCTAACTTTGTGTCTTCCTTCCAAGTCTTTTGAAATCGTCTTGGAAATTCAGACTGTGGGGGGACATGCAGCGTTCGGCCTGTAGAGGGAGCTACAGGACCGTGGCCGGGGTTGTGTCGGCGAGACTTTTGTTGCACACCTGCTGCAAATTAAGTCTCGCCGGCGAATGTTTAAGATGTGTGTGCTTCTGCCATTTCAGGAGGCGAGGTGAGCTGGGAACGGCGGCACGAGAGAGCCTTATCACCGAGGCTGGAAAGCCCAAGCAGAGAGACTTATCGACGAGGCTGGAAAGCCCAAGCCCTTGTGATCATTTGTTTTGGAATAAACGGGAAAGTACTTCCCTTACTGTGAACGCTGCGTCTGCCTCTGTGTATAAACGGACATCGTTACATTGGCGCCCAACCTGGGACGCAGAATGGAGGCGTTAGCAGCGGCAATGTCGAGGATAGCGCTCGTCCTCGAGCAGCAGACGGCCCTGCAGCAGACCCAGCAGACGACGCTGGAGGAACTAACGGCGGCGAGGATCACGGACAGTGCCCTCCTTCAGGACTTCACCAGGGTCGGCGGGCCGGCGCCGGGGACCGGAGCGGCACCAGGTCCCCCCAAGGTCCAGTACCACCGCCCCCAGGACCTCCAGACCGCCGTCGGACAGGCCGAGGACCATCTCTCCCTCCCACCGCGGGGGCCACAACGACCAACCCCGGCCCCGCGGCAAGGGGGGGGGGGCCAACGCCCAGGAGGAGCCGGGGGAGCAGAAGGAGAGAGGCCGGCGCCCGCCCCGAGGACGAGATGGCAGGGGCGCACCTATCCGGAACCGACCCCGGCCCCACAGGGAGCACCTCGAGCGACAGGGGGGGTGTGTTGGCGGTGCGGACGGCCGGGCCACGTGCAGGCCGAGTGTCGGGCGATGGACGTGGGACGGGTCGTCCGCATCGGCGACATACCGGGCCCTCCCCCCGGACCAGGAGCGGCGTATCGTATTCCGGTAAGGATACAACATGATACGCACCAGGCATTCTTGGATTCGGGCTGCATGCAGTCCATGATCCAGGAGCGCCTGGTTCGGCCGGGGGCATTGTTGAAGGCATCGAGGGTGCGGGTGAGGTGTGTGCATGGGGACATTCACGAATATCCGGTGGTCGCTATCGAAATTCATTTTGAGGGGAAAAACCATAGAGTACAGGCGGCGGTTAGCCCACGCCTCACGCATCCCCTGATTCTAGGTGTGGATTGGGAGGGGTTTCCTCAAGCGGAAAAGAGGGCTACCGGGATGCGTGCACGACAGCTAGGGAGGTGTGTGGCGTGTAATGTGCTCTGTGCCGAGGCGGCGCCTCGCGACACTGCCGGGGAGCCGGAGCCGGCGGGGGCGCCTCACCCCGAGACTTCCTCGCCGAACTATCCGCTGCTAGGCGACTTCCCCCTCGAGCAGTCTCGTGACGAGACCCTCAGATCAGCCTTTGACCAAGTGATAGCAATTGATGGTACTTTGATACGGCCAGACACAGTGCGCGCCCACCCCTATTTTGCGATTATCAGCGACAGGTTATATCGAGTAAGTCGTGACTCACATAGTCAGGAGGAAGTAACCCAGTTGCTGGTTCCCCGCAGCCGCCGCGAAATGGTCTTCCAGGCGGCTCATTTCAACCCCATGGCGGGCCATCTAGGGTATGACAAAACACTGCACCGTATAATGGCTCGATTTTATTGGCCGGGGATTCGGGCAGAGGTGCGTAGGTGGTGCGCTTCCTGTCGGGAATGTCAGTTAGTAAATCCCCCGGCCATTCCACGGGCCCCCTTGCGGCCCTTACCATTGGTCGAGAACCCGTTCGACCGCATTGCGATGGATATTATCGGGCCATTTGAACGGAGCACACAGGGTTATCGATTTGTGTTGGTCTTGATAGATTACGCCACCCGATACCCCGAGGCAATACCTCTGCCAAGAGTGTAGCGCAAGCATTGTTTCAAGTCATCTCCCGCGTGGGAATCCCGAAAGAGATTCTCACCGATCAGGGCACTAATTTTATGTCACGCACCCTCAAGGAACTGTATGGCTTGTTGAACATCAAGGCGATTCGAACCAGTGTTTACCACCCGGCCACTGACGGCCTTTGTGAGCGGTTCAATCGGACCTTGAAGTCAATGATCCGGAAGTTTGTCCACGAGGTTAGTCGGAATTGGCATAAATGGCTAGATCCCCTGTTGTTTGCGGTGCGGGAAGTTCCCCAAGCTTCCACCGGGTTTTCCCCGTTTGAATTACTCTACGGGCGTAAGCCCCGGGGTGTCCTAGACCTGTTTAAAGAAAATTGGGAGGAAGGGTCTAGCGACAGTAAGAGCGAGATCCAGTACGTCCTCGACTTGCGCACAAAGCTCCACGCCCTAGGCGCTATCTCACGTGAGCATTTGCTGCAAGCCCAGGAGCGTCAGAAACGCCTGTATGACAGGGGGTCTACCCTACGAGAGTTTACACCGGGAGACAAGGTGCTCGTACTGTTACCCACCTCCAGCACGAAATTACTCGCGAAGTGGCAAGGACCGTTTGTGGTCACACGTCGCATGGGGGACGTGGATTATGAGGTTGTACGCTCGGACCGGGGGGATAGCTTGCAGGTGTATCACGTCAATCTCCTAAAAAAATGGAACGACGTGGTCACGGTTGCTCTGGCTACGGTAATTCCGGAGAGAGAGGAGTTCGGTCCGGAAGTCCCAAAATCGAAAGTTAGCACTCCGGTCGATATTGATAACCATCTCTCTGCTAGCCAGGCCGCGGACGTTGCAGATTTGCAGCTTAAGTTCGCTGACGTGTTCTCTCCCCTGCCCGGTCGGACTACGCTCATCGACCACCATATAGAAACGCAGCCGGGTTTAACGGTGCGCACGCGTCCCTATAGGTTGCCGGTGCACAAACGAAACGTTGTGTGCACGGAGTTGGAAGCCATGCTGGAGCTGGGTGTGGTCGAGGAGTCCCGCAGTGATTGGTGTAGCCCCATCGTGCTTGTCAACAAGCCAGATGGGGCTATACGGTTCTGTGTGGATTATAGACGGGTTAATGCGGTCTCCAAGTTCGATGCATATCCGATGCCCCGGGTCGACGAGCTCTTGGACCGGCTTGGTACGGCCAGGTACTTCACGACATTGGATTGCACGAAGGGATACTGGCAGATTCCACTCTCGCCGGCGTCCCGGGAGAAAACGGCATTCTCCACTCCGCTCGGGTTATTCCAGTTCACCGTGCTCCCTTTCGGGTTGTTCGGAGCCCCAGCCACTTTTCAGCGCCTCATGGACCGTATTCTGCGGCCGCACGCCGCCTATGCTGCGGCCTACCTAGATGACATTGTCATTCACAGTGACACCTGGCCGCAGCATGTGCGGAGTGTGGCTGCTGTTCTGCGGTCCCTGAGGCAGGCGGGGCTGACGGCCAACCCGAAAAAGTGCGTGATCGGGCGGAGGGAGATCCGGTATCTGGGGTACCACTTGGGACGGGGGGAGGTGCGGCCGCAGATTGAAAAGACTGCGGCCATCGCCGCCTCTCCCCGGCCCAAGACAAAGAAGGAGGTGAGGGCCTTCCTGGGGCTGGCGGGATATTACCGCCAGTTCGTACCAGGGTTTTCGGAGCTGGCCAGTCCCTTGACGGACCTCACCCGGAAGGGTGCCCCGGATCCGGTCCAATGGTCGGGCCAGTGCCAGGGGTCGTTCGAGGCCCTTAAGGGGGCTCTTTGTGGAGAAACGGCCGGTGCTGTACCTGAGCCGCAAGCTGTCGGAGAGGGAGGGCCGATACAGCACCGTGGAGAAGGAGTGCCTGGCCATCAAGTGGGCGGTCGGCACCCTCCGCTACTACCTGCTGGGTCGCGCCTTCACCCTCTACTCCAACCATGCCCCCCTCCAGTGGCTCCACCGCATGAAGGATGTAAACGCGAGGATCACCCGGTGGTACCTCGCGTTGCAGCCCTTCAACTTTTCCGTCGTGCACAGACCGGGTGCGCAGATGGTCGTGGCAGACTTCCTCTCCCGTGCAGGGGGGGGGGGAGTAGGTCGTCGGCTCCCCGGCCTGTGTCGGGCGGTGGGGGTATGTGGGGGGACATGCAGCGTTCGGCCTGTAGAGGGAGCTACAGGACCGTGGCCGGGGTTGTGTCGGCGAGACTTTTGTTGCACACCTGCTGCAAATTAAGTCTCGCCGGCGAATGTTTAAGATGTGTGTGCTTCTGCCATTTCAGGAGGCGAGGTGAGCTGGGAACGGCGGCACGAGAGAGCCTTATCACCGAGGCTGGAAAGCCCAAGCAGAGAGACTTATCGACGAGGCTGGAAAGCCCAAGCCCTTGTGATCATTTGTTTTGGAATAAACGGGAAAGTACTTCCCTTACTGTGAACGCTGCGTCTGCCTCTGTGTATAAACGGACATCGTTACACAGACATTGTTTCATTTGATTTGCGTTTGCAATTTAAAATCTGTGATATCACGTTCTTGGCTGGCGTGTTCCTTTAAGAATTCTGTAAACTGGTCAATATGCTTGTCCTTGTAACCCTTGCTAAACCATGGATATTTATCATCCAGGTCCCTTCCCTCTTTTGGCCCGTCGTTATCATAATCTAGTGTATCACATGACTCTATTAAGGTTACCATTTTGATATTTGGCATGAGCGTGCTTAGAATATATCTCACATCTTTTCCGCTCATACTCCCATGTAATCATGCTGTGCGCCACCAATTAATGAAACCTTGTGGGTTGGACAATGGTTTCGGTGCATCTTTTATAATTTGTGATAATTCACTCAATGTCAAAGGTTTGTTGAATACACGATCCTCTAAAACAGGGGTGTCAAACTCATTTTAGTTCAGGGGCCACATACAGCCCAATTTGATCTCAAGTGGGCCAGACCAGTCATAGCATAATAACCACAAATAACGACAACCCCAAGTTTTTCTTTTTGTTTTAGTGCAAAAAAGTACAAGTACATTCTGAAAATTCACATTTAGTTAACTATCTTTTTACAAAACATTATGAACCTGAAATTTCTTAAGAAAAATAAGTGCAATTTTAACAATATTATGCCTCAGTTTATCATTTGCACATGTGCATTACAACTTACAGATCACAGTGTATCTACAAACATCCTTCTCAGAAAAATGTTCACGAACGGTCCGCGGAGCAAAACGTCGCGGGAAAAAGCCGTATACGTGAACTATTTTCCTAAACATATAGAGAAGGATCCAGAGAGTATAGCGAAGTGATTGCGCTTCTCTCTGAGCTTGGTTTGCCCTACCATTTTGGCAAGTCGCAAGCGGAAGACCCACTCGTATAACTGCTGTCAAGACCACAATTGCAGTTCTCCAAAATCAAGTTAATAGACCAGTCACATTTTTGGAAGGTAGTGTGGCTGCACCGATCCCAAATTTGTTCCCCAATGAAAAAATTATGAACATAGTGAAGTGTCAATGAAGCAGTCACACAGATGGCCCGTCTTTAAGGGTAGCCAAAGCACTGAAAAGGTGTAGGGTCGGCAGTTGCCAAAGCGTGGATAAGAAGACGTTTTCATGTTTTTTTTAACTTTTTATTCAATAAACAATTTTTTTTTAATTATCTACAAAGGCACAAAAGATTTAGTCAGAGGTATCTGGAACTAAACAATATAGTATTTTACTTTATGATCAAAACAACTTGTCAAGATCTAGAAATTATTTTAAATTGACTCTCATTTCCACATCTGTGTAGTAATCCTGACCACCTGAACTGACACACCATGCAAAGTGAAGTAGGAACTATTTATGGAAGAAGGTTAAGTTATCCCCCTGCCTTGTAAATGTATAAAACTTATACATAAAAAATACATAAAAGTTGTGGAAGTGCATGAACAATAGAGTTCCACCAAAACAAACTGTTGTACTGAAGCTGCTGACTGACATTATATTGCACAATGTTCAGTGTCTTTAAATATTTCCACAGTAAGGATTCATTTTCACAGAACTACATTCTTTAGGGTGCAAAGGTGTCTGAAGCATTTTACATGAAGTAGGCTTACACACTGTTTAATTTGCTCCTGAAACTTGGCATCTTTTTAAGTGCATCAATATCAGGTGTAAAATCCTGAGTAGCAGCCAATTTCAGGATGTCATTTAAGTGCTTGTGTGTGAGCCTTGAGCGTAGCTTTGTTTTATTGATGCTCATTACAGAGAACAGTTGTTCACAAAGGTAGGTAGTCCCAAACATGCACAAAACTTTTGCAGCAAGGGCTGTCAATTTGGGGTGCCCGCAGAGGCAAATGTGTCCTTCAAATCTGAATCACACTGCATGTCAATTATTTCAAGTTGGATGTCGACGGGCAGATCAGAAGCCGTGACTGTGAATGGCGAGCGAAAAACTGCGAATTCTGTCTCAAGTTCACCAAAGACCTGAAACTGAGAAAACGTGTTCTTTATTTGAAGGAGAAGACAAACTACTTCTTACTTTTAGCTATTTATTTATATGTCAGAATTCTA
Organism: Argentina silus; assembly: GCF_951799395.1. Classification (NCBI taxonomy): domain Eukaryota; kingdom Metazoa; phylum Chordata; class Actinopteri; order Argentiniformes; family Argentinidae; genus Argentina; species Argentina silus. The sequence goes on along the minus strand of NC_139654.1, from coordinate 31,261,788 downwards.
GGCTTGTACAAGGACCACTTTTGGCGAAGAAAATCAGTCAGCAAGCTGTTAATCTGTAACCAACCTTCCAAAAATGGATACATTCAAAATGTCAAACAAAGCATTTTACAGTAAACAAAATGATTGTGATTGGCTATTTGGTTGGGGAGGAGCCGCGGTTTAGACTTGGCTCTTCTCTCGTTGGTGTTTTAGGCTGGTCCCAGCCCCTGACACTCGATCCGTTCCAGGTAGAGATATCGCCGGTCCGTTCCCTCTGGGGAACGAGTTGACCTGCTGAAGAAAACATACACCTACTCTGATTTGTCCTTTCCTAGCCTAATATTTTTCCATTACATCATTCTTGTGTTATGTGTGTGTTGCAACATCTTGATGACCTGACCCTAACCTCTTCATGTATTAATCCAATGTACCATGGAACTAATGCTTGATTCATCTCTCATTTATCAACAGGCCATCACATTAGTAAATTTCAGATGATTAAAAAACATATTAATTCAATTGATTTGCATATGGAATATCAAATACAATTAGTAAATTTCATCACCCTAAATAAAGAACTGAATAGCTTTATTTACTCGTCTGCTATTGAGCATTATAATGCAACTGTTTTTATAAAAATAATTTCTAACAAAACCGTTGCTCAAACTCCCGCAGCAATACCGTAATCTTGTCTTTGTACCGATTCATGTCAGCATTAACTCCGGTCGCACGCACATCTTTTAGATGAGGAAAATGAGCAGGGTCACCACTTCACAGTTGTGTCTCCCACAAAGTCAGCTTCAACTTGAATGCGCGTATGCTGTCATAATACTGTGTGACAACTTTTTTACGGCCTTGCATTTTGTTCAGATTATTCAAGTGCTCTGTAATATCCACCATAAATGCTAGGTCCTGTAGCCATTCTGGGGATTGTAATTCCAACACCGGTGTGCCCTTTTTCTCCATGAACTGTCCAATTTCCTCTCGTAGATCAAAGAAACGCTTCAGCACGGCACCTCGGCTTAACCACTTTACTTCAGTGTGGTATGGCAGGCCATGGGTAACGTCTTTATCACTGAGTTAGCTGTCAAACTGACGGTGATTCAGACCTCTGGCTCGGCTGAAATTAACAGTTTGGACAACCACTTTCATGACGTGACCCATTTTTAACGACTTGCAACACAATGCCTCCTGGTGCAAAATACAGTGAAATGTCCAAAAACCATGTCCTCCATTTGCAGCCTGTACTTTCTCTCTGAATTTTGTCACAACACCTGCTTTTTTCCCGATCATTGACGGCGCGCCATCTGTAGCCAAGCTGACAGCACGGGCCTAGTCCACTCCAACCCTGTCCAGCGCTCCAACGAGAGAGTTGAAAATGTAATTTGCTGTTGTGGTGTCTGTCATAGGCACCAACTCAAGGAACTCCTCGGTGACGGTCAAAGTCTCATCAACACCACGAATGAATATGGCCAGTTGAGCAACATCCATAATGTCTGTGCTCTCATCAATAGCAACCGAAAATACAACAAACGACCTGACTTTGTGCTTCATTTGGCTGTCCAAATCTGCCGAAAGATCTGAAATCCTATCTGCCACAGTGTTTCTCGTCAGGCTAATGTTAGCAAAAACCTGTCGCTTCTCAGGGCACATGATTTCTGCAGCCTTCAGTATGCATGTTTTCACGAACTCACCCTCACAGTATGGCTTTGATGCCAATGCTATTTCCCTAGCAATAAGGTAGCTAGCTTTCACTGCTGCATCACTTATATCTCGGCTACGGGTAAAAACAGACTGCTGTTTCTTCAGACCCGCTAACAATTCATTTATCTTCTCTCTTCTCAGTTGTCCTTGCAAGTTGTTGTATTTTTTGCCATGATGAGTCTCATAGTGGCGCCAAATATTATATTGAGTACTGAAACCTGCTGCGAACACACCAAGCACACAGATTTCCCATTCACCTCTGTAAATAAATAGGAAACGGTCAATTTTTCTTGGAAAACTCTACACTCTGTGTCCACTTTTCTCCTTTTTGATGAAGCCATTTTGGATAATGAGGGTGCCACAAAGTGTTATGTTGACAGCAAAAGAACAAGTAGAATAGATTCTAAACACAATTTTTGTTTACCGGCAGCTCCAGCATGATTAGTTTGCTTGCTTGACAGTGTGTGCGACCCCCAGTGGACACATTTGAAATAGCAGTTACTTTTATTGAAAAATTGCAGTTCATGTCTTCTCTAATTTTTACACTTTGCAAAGTCATCCCACGGGCCGGATTGGACCTTTTGCCATATGTTTGACACCCCTGCTCTAAAACAAGAAGAGGTGCCAACAATTCATCACGGCTATTCGCTTCCTTCTGACTTCTTAATTTCTGTATCTGTTCCTCAGCTTGTTCACCTCGTATGGCCCGTATTATCTTGTAAATATCATACACTTCCTCGTCAGAAATATTAGATAACACGCCATTTGTCTTGATTATTTATTGACTCCGGATTTAATACAATGTTTTTTTTCTTTTGATATTTTTCCACCACTGTTGAAAAAGTAGTTGTCATCTCACTTATAATGCTATTATGATGAGCATCAACGTCCTCTTTTTTCTTTAACAAAGCAAACATCTTTCTATATTCACTTTCTACGCTTTCTCGAACGTATTTCAATTGTTCATCGTTTATGCGTGTTCTATTCCCACTGTATTTTCTTTCTATATTCTGAAAGTATTTGTTGCAATTGCGTATCCACAATTCACTACAGTCCTTACGCCACCTTTTAATTTCAAAAGTATCTGTCTTAATTTTGGGAAAGATATTTGTAGCATAAATCTTTGGTGTTGATGTCTTACTCTTATTTCCATGCGATGTCGCTGCTTCTAGAAATAGCCAATCATAAATGTCGTCGTCGTCATCATCATTAACATTTGCGCTATACGCAGGCGGATCTAATGATGTTATCTTTGGATATTTATTGCTTACAGTTTGAATCATCAACTTTGTTGGTTCGGTTTTCTGAATAGACATTGCTGATATCTTTTCATCTTTAGATTCAATAAAGTTTTGTTCCATTTCTAAATTAATTAATCTCTTCGTTTTATTTTTCTTCCACTCTTTTTTCATAATATCACCAGGCCATTGTGATGCCATCAAACTCCAAGCTTGAAAAACTTCTCTCAAGTATTCTAGGTCCCAATTTGGATTACTTACTGTTCTAATAGCCACAATGAAATACGCAATTTGTAATTAACTTTTTTCGAAGCTCCCCTCGAGAGGATAACTACCATCTGTCCATTCTGATAAGTCACTCAAATATGGTTCTACATAGAACAATCCTAGTTTTGTTGTCATCCACTCCCATGGTGTTATTTGATCAACATGTTTTATTGGTATCTGTTTCAAATGTGGATTTGTCTTCAGTAACTTCATCATCGCTTTTCTCTTTGCGTGGCAGATCACGCTCATTTTTGTGTTTAATTTTGACCGTTTTGCATTCTGGTATTTTACTGGATTGATTCCCCATGGTTCAAACACATGCAGTATTAGTATTTTAATATCTCAATCCAACCTTCAATTCGACCTTATTCCACAATAGCTTTTCAATTTAAATTTTAAATGTTTGTTTCTTATTAGGTTTCAGACGCTGTGATTCAATATCTATGTTCTGACTTTTTCTTTCTTTATCCCGGCTAAAACTTTCTGTATCCTTCTATGTTATTACTTTCTGGTACACTTTCACTTTCTCATTTGTTCACATAGGTACGCTACGAAAATTAAGGATGGCTTTAAATCCGTCTTCTCTCGCTTCTTCCGCCGACCTAAGATTTATAATTGAATCTAGTCAATAACTTGTCAGGGAAGAAACATTTACACATATCAAAATTACGGATGGCTTTAAATCCGTTTATCCAAGGCCTCTCCCCATGACCTAAGTTTTCATAATTGCCCGCAATGACTTGCCCCGGGGAGAGACGTACACAAAGATCCTATCTTTTGTGTACTCGTAGCCAGAATCCAATTCTGCTCTTTATCTTCGGATATAATCCTACTTTATGTACCTACTTGTAATCAGAATCCAATTCTGTTCATTTTCAGGATCCAATCCTGTCTGCGTACCTATTTATCCACTCGCTTGTACACATTCTGTTTTCCATCTAAGCTTTATTTTAACCTCTCAAATCTTTTCAACAATAGCGCTTCTCAACACATCCACTTAGCTTCCATCTTGCTAAAAACAACCGTCGCGTCAATACTACGTGACCGCAACGTCACAATTGCGACTCCCTCTTTAAACAACCTCCTCTCACAACATATCATTAAATGCACAGCAGTTCACTCCAAATTGTATTTTAATTTAATTTGATTCAAAAAAAAAAAAAAAAAAAAAAAAAAAAAAGGAGAGACACTGTGCATTGTGCCTTCTGGATTTCAGTAGGACAGATCCTTTGCATCCACACACAGTCCATGGACTGAGACTAAGGCATAACAAATCTCCTCATCCACTCATCGTGGTGTGGTACTGTTTTTGTAATGTTACTTATTGAAGTTAATTGATGTTTGAATCCAGAGTATTGACACTGATATTTGATTTTGGGATGTGAATATTTGATTTTGGTACTTTACAATCTTGTGGTTGAATCCATTTCAAAATAAGTCCTGGTAAAATAAGTTCAATATGTTCAAGGTTTAATAACTACTAAGAGGTAATTTAACAAACAGACCAAAAGACCTACTGGGTAATACCAAAATAGATTAAAGGATTTTGTAAAAAAAAAATCTTAAACTAAAATACGTATTATTAACACAAAAGCAAGGTGTTAATTAACTAATCAACTTTTGTATTAATAATACGTATTTTAATCTAAATTCCTGTTTAGAACCAGGGATCAGATTCTAAAAGTAACAAACCATATGGGTAAATTAATAATTAGTCATCCTGTTCTCACAAGAAGTGAAAAGCCTTGGGTTGTACTGTTAATGAAAAAGATGTTATTGGCATTGAAGAGTTACTGATATTCTCATTGAATCATTTTACACTTAAAATGTTAATGTTGCTTTTCTACTTTTCTAAAAAAGACAATTGAAGGAAGAGAAAAGAAACATAACGTACGTCTCGTGTGATTTATTCTTGTTTGTGCATCCCACCCTCTCTCCTGAATGAGTCTTTATCTTCTGATATCTGGTCCATACCCGAATTCAGTATACATTTTCAAATATCTTTGTTTTTATAGGGTCTCTGATTTGCATAAGAATCAATTACACACTGTGTAGATTAGGATGTCACTACCAACCCAGCAAATTTCATAATTTTCTCTTGATCCTGACAAACTCCCCCGTCCCTGCCAGTGACAAACATACCCATAACTTGATGCAGCTACCACTATTCTTCACACGAGAGATTGTGCGGAAACTGCACTGCATGTGCTGGATTTGCACCAAACTTAATGCTTTGTAGTAAAACCAAATAAACACATTTCCAGCCACTTTCTTTGCTGTATCACTTGAATTCATTGTTGCAAACACAATTATGGATATGAGAGATTACTTTCCATTAAGGGATTCTTTTCGGCCACTTTGTTATAGACCAGTTTTGTAGAGTGACTGAGATGATGTTGTCCCATCGACTGTGCTTTTTCCTCCACTATTCAACTTTGTAGATTTTTGTAAGTCTCCCCAGGCCTCAGGGTCGCATTCCTGATCAGGTGTGTTCCTCTCCCTTTGCTCAATTTGTCATTCTGATTCAAATTCGTTTAATTTAATCCATTTTAAATTGAGTCTATAAACCAACAAAATGTGGAAAAAGTGAAGGGGTCTGAATACTTTCTGAAGGCACTGTATGTTGACTTCCACCGTGTTTGATTGGACTGGATCAACTGCAGATGGCACTCTTCTTCTAAATTGCGCAGCCAAGTATGACCGCTTCGTTGCCACATTGCTTGGCATTTTGCAAATGTTGCACGAGAGTGTCTTTTGTTGGTATAATTTTTGCCCCGCCAGGGCAGCACCGCTGTTGTGAAGAGATTCAAAAGGTGACACGTACAACTTAGAGAGATGGTATTCGAGACCTGTGTTCTTTTCCAGAATGGCAAATGTGTCTTGGTATTCAGCTTCCTCTCCTGGCTCCTCTGCATTTGGCTCAGCTTGAACTACCTCAGCCTGACTCTGTTCCCAGAAAACGACCCATTCAATCTCTTGTATACAAGGGCAGTTGATCCTCTCTCCAAGGCGTTGTCTTGCCGACCAGTAATCTGTTGTAGATGAGACGAACTGAGCTTCATTTAGGTGTGCCAAGGACAGTCTTCTTCATGTGGGAGGCAGCTTCCTGGATTCAAGCATGTGCTGTGGGTCTTGAAATGACAGTACATTGAGGTTGCAGTGTGGTGATGATGTCTTTGAATGCTGGTTGCTCGACCACAGAGAACGGCTGGAGACCTTTGCAAATGAAATTGATGACAAGTTTGTCAACAGTCGCCTGCTTGACACGTTTCCCTCCTCCCACAGCCATTTGATATCTTTGCTTGCTTGCTTGGTGTAGGGGTATCTGATGGTTGTCTGGTCCGCTTGCACCCTGAGGTGAGGTCTATGCCTTATTTTTCAATGGATGTTTCTGTGAGGATGTGTGGTGTAGGACCCAGGCGCAGAGAGGAAACCAGACGAGGTAATGCAGTGAAAGGCAAAGCCACTTTACTGTGTATATATTCCACAGGATAGACAGGAACAAGCTTTGAAAAATAATAAATAATAGGACTTCACTAAAATAACTAGGACGCTAGAGAATCTCTTAACAAGACACGACTTTGAGGACCATGAGAGAATATACATCTGACGGTGAGAAACGCCTGTAGAAGTTAGCAAACCCGAGTAAACACTGGACCTGCTTGAGAGAAGAGGGACGGGGCCAGTCAGAGGCCGCCTTGACCGGATCCTCCTGGATGCTCACCAGGTTGTAGGCGTTGTGGCCAGCTTGGTGAAATACTGGGCCCCCTGAGTTAGCTCCAGAGGCAGAGGGTAGCGGTTTTTGACAGTGATTTTATTCAGTCCACATTCTTTTTTCCCACAAAGAAAAAACACACCAATGGGGGAGGTCAAGGGGTGAATGAATCCAGCCTCCAGAGACTCCCGGATGTAGTCCTCCATGGCCACTGCATCCGGGCCCAAGAGAGAATACAGGTGGCCCCGGGGAGGGGTGGAACCAGGCAGGAGGTCTATGGCACAGTCGTATGGGTGATGAGGAGGAAGGGTGGCGGTCCGCCTCTTGCTGAAGGCTTTGAGGAGGTTGTGGTTTTCGGGGAAGAGTGTGGAGAGGTCTAGAGTCTCCCTGGAGGCAGGAGGAGATGAAGAGGATTTGGGCGGGGGTCGGAGACAGTCCTCCCGGCAGGTCTTTCCCCAGTCTAGTAAGTGGCCCGTGGCCTAGGAGAAATGTGGGTTGTGTTGCGCTAACCAAGGACACCCCAGGATAAGAGGGTTTTCGGGGGAAGTGATCAGAACAAAATTAATAGTCTCCGAGTGGTTCTCACCGACCTGTAAGTGGATGGGTCTAGTCTGGGTGTCTACCTGTCCGGAACCGATGGGACGTCCGTTGAGGGCTAGTATTTGCAGAAGAATGGGACAGTTTATGCAGGGGATCTGTAGCTCCTTGGCGAGGTCATGGAGTCCACGATAGCTCTGAGTTGGTGCTGGCGGTTGTTCCAAGATGGTGCCCATGTGGTTGGGGAGTCTGGGTCACCCCCCTGTCCAGGTGAGCTTCGGCATTTCCTGTCAGCTCCGGGCAGGCAGAACGGAAATGGCTGAGGTTTCCACAGTAGTGGAAGACACGCACCTGTGTCTATCACACTCTCAGGGACTCAGGTGGGTGCGGCCCAGCTGCACGGGCTCCTCAGGACTGAGCTCGGGAGGCTTGGGATGATCGGGTAACCGGAAGAGTAGGGTGGCGTCGACTTACTCACTCACGGATGCGGTTGTCAATCCTGATAGCCATCGTGATTACCCGCCGCAGGTGAAAGCAGAGACGGAGCTGCAGGATGGCGACTGTTGTTCCCGCTGTCGAGAGAGAGAACATACCTCTGACGAGAGAGACACTGGGAATACAAAGCACACAACTTAAGTAGAAAGATAATGAAATAATAAGATGCACCTGTTGTGCCTGTCAGTTCATAAGGCGGTCTCTGCCGCCCCCTGGTGTCCAGACGGAACCGTGACAGTTTCCTCTGTAAACAGAAAGATATTATCAATGTATGCCCAACCTTATTAAACACACTTAGGTTGCTGGCATAGACAACACCTATACAGATTAATTAAATTATTACTCACTCACTCACACACAAACAATATGTGTAACCAACTATTGTAAAATGTTAACCATTATTACATTATGGTAGATGAGGCAGTTATATCTTGGCTAACAAGTTAGCTAGTGTTGCCAGCAATTGTTGAAAGTAACACTAGGCCAATTAGATTTCATGATTTCATATTTGGAAGAGGCCTTCCAAATATCTGTCCTACTTTAGTAATAGGTTGGTGTGTTAACGAGCAACAACTTTAGCATGTTCTCTGGCCAGCAAATAGCTGTCACGCCTGAGGTTGCTGTCTGGTGACTCTGGCGCCCTCCTCTGGCGATACGGGGCCAGTGGCCTCCCAATCTACCTTGAATTGTTTCACCTGTGTGTTCTGTCCCCTGTTCGCTATATCTAGCCTGTGTGTTCCCCATGTCTTTGTCAGAGATTCTCCCTGTCTGTCTGCCCGTCTGTTCCGCATATTCCAGTTGTTACCCCGTTGTTCGAGTTCAGTGTTTCTTTAGTCCAAGTTATTCCACTTATTAAGTGTGTACGTTTGTTTATGGAGCTGGTTTTCTCCACCCTTGTTTTACCCTTTTGTCCCAGTGTTTGTTTGTATGCCGTTCCCCAGTTTTATGATTAAAACCCCCTTTGAAATATACTTTACGCTGTCGTCTGAGTATCTCTCCTCACTTGGGTCCACCGCACACATCACCCGCTAACAAATAGCCAAATCTGTCATCACAGTTGGCTTATCTCAACATGTTTAAGATAATTCCTTCCTGGAGAGGCGAGCTTACACTGCACGATGACGCTGTTGCTTTTGATGTCCTTCACATCAAATAGCTCAATTAGGTATGGTCAGGGATGTTCGTGTTCCTTCTCTCTTCCAGATTCAGAGTTGCTAACGTAACCAGTATCTGCATCCTCCTCAAAAATATCCCTCACCATCTTCATCTCCATCCATCTTAGCTAAACTCCTTTAACGGGCCGATTCGAATTCAGTCTTACGGCTGACAGATTGCTTCCAGATTTTGTGTGCGGTCTGATTTGATTTGTCTGTTCAGGCGCGTTGCTCGCTAATGATTTTGCTTCAGATATATAATTGTATTCTGTAATGAATAACAAAAAAAAAAAGAGAAGACTTTCAAAAATAAAATAAAAAGTAAGTCCTTGAAATATCTGCTCAGTTACAGTAAGTTGTAATTGGTGACTTTCCACCTCTGCCTACCTGTAACGTACTATCTGCCTAAACTGATCAATCTTGCTGGCAAAACGTCATTAAATATTGCTAATTTTGCTATCCATACAAATTAACTGTACACCCGTCATTACCCGAAGCTATGGTGGAAAACTCCAAACATGGCACTCCGCATCGCAATTGGATTTACACGCCTTCTTCAAAAAAGCAAGATTCCAATCCTGAAAACCAAAGATAATAAATGTAGACACTCTTACGCTCTGTAATATACTGTATGTAGGTCTAATCTTCATTTAGAAATCGTCGTCTTTGAAAAGTCTGGTAAAATCTGCACAATAGTTGCAGTTGGTGTGCCATGCGCTGCTGCTGGTGCAGTTTACCAGGCTACCTTTAGACTACCTACCTGTAAATGGATTGGACAGGATCAAGGTTAGGAGATAATTCTAAAAGTAATGAAAACAATTTACATTGCATGATTGTAGGTGCAATTATGGCGTGTGGGGGGACATGCAGCGTTCTGCCTGTAGAGGGAGCTACAGGACCGTGGCCAGGGTTACGGAAGCGAGGCTTTGTTGCGCACCTGTTGCGAATGAAGCCTCGTTAACGAAATGGTTTAAGATGTGTGTGCCTCTGCTTTCGAAAAGGAGGGCTGGAAAGCCAAAGACTGGAAAGTCGACAAAACTGCTAAATAAAACGACCATTCCCTTATCCCAACACTGCGTCTGCCTCTGTGTATCAAGGATCTTGTTACATTGACGCCCAACCTGGGACACAGAGATGGAGGCGTTAAGCATGGCCATCGGAAGGATGGCCCTCATATTGGAGCAGCAGGCCCACCTCCAGCAGGAGCAGCAGTCCGCGATGGGAGAGATGGCGACGGCGGGGGCGGAGGACCGTGCCCTCCTTCGGGAGATCATCGGGGCCATCAAAGCGGGACCGGCGCCCGGGTCTGTGCAAGGTCCCCCAAAGGTCCACCTCCAGAAGATGGGGGACCTGGACGACCCAGAGGCGTTCCTGGCGGTGTTCGAGGGGATGGCGAGGATCTCGGGGTGGCCGGACGGCGAGTGGGCTTACCATCTGCTGCCCCTCCTGTCAGGCGAGCCGCAGCTCGCTGCCAACGGCCGCCCAGCGGGATTATCCCTCCCTAGCCCGGGCGATTCGAGACCGCCTGGGCCTCACCCCAGAGGAAAACCGTCGCCGGTTCCGGGCCCTGATGATGGAGGAGGGGAGCCGGCCCTTTGCCTACGCCCAGCGGCTGCGGGACAGCGCGTGGCGATGGCTGGACCCAGGGAACAGCTCGGCGGAGGAGGTCGGGGACCGGGTGGTGTTGGAGCAGTTCCTCACGGGGCTCCCGGCCCGGACCGCCGCCTGGGTCCAGTACCACCGGCCCCAGGATCTCGCGGCCGCCGTGACCTTGGCGGAGGACCATCTCTCCCTCCCACCGCGGGAGCCCCGGCGACCAACCCCGGCCGCGCGCCAGGGGGCTGGAGGCCGGCGCCCAGAAGGAGCCATGTTGCTGGAAGAGGAGAGGCCGGCGCCCGCCCAGAGGACGAGATGGCAGGGGCAGGCATATCGAGAACCAGCCCTGGCCCCACAGGAAGCACCCCGAGCGGCAGGGGGGGTGTGTTGGCGATGCGGGCCATGTTCAGGCGAATTGCCCAGTGATGGAGGTGGGGCAGGTCGTCCGCATCGGCAACATACCGGGCCCTCCCCCCGGACTAGGAGAGGCGTATTGTGTTCCGGTAAGGATACAACACGATACGCACCAGGCGTTCTTGGATTCGGGCTGCATGCAGTCCATGATCCAGGAGCGCCTGGTTCGACCGGGGGCATTGTTAAAGGCATCAAGGGTGTTGGTGAAGTGTGTGCATGGGGACATTCACGAATACCCTGTGGTCGCTATCGAAATTCATTATGAGGGAAAAAAGCATAGTGTACAGGCGGCGGTTAGCCCGCGCCTCACGCATCCCCTTGTTCTGGGTGTAGATTGGGAGGGGTTTCCTCAAGCGGTAAAGCGGGCTACCGGGGTGCGTGCACGACAGAGAGGGAGGTGTGAGGCGGCGCCTCGCGACACTGCCGAGGAGCCGGAGCCGGCGGGGGGGTCTCAACCCGAGATTTCCCCGCCGAACTATCCGCTGCTATGTGACTTCCCCCTCGAGCAGTCTCGTGACGAGACCCTATGATCGGCCTATGACCAAGTGATAGCGATTGATGGTACTTTGGTACGGCCAGACACAGTACGCGCCCACCCCTATTTTGCGATTATCAGCGACAGGTTCTACCGAGTAAGTCGTGACTCACATAGCCAGGAGGAAGTAACCCAGTTGTTGGTTCCCCGTAGCTGCCGGGAAATGGTCTTCCAGGCGGCTCATTTCAACCCCATAGTGGGCCATTTCGGGTATGATAAGACACTAAACCGTATAATGGCTCGATTTTATTGGCCGGGAATTCGGGCAGAGGTGCGTAGGTGGTGCGCTTCTTGTCGCGAATGTCAGTTGGTAAGTCCCCCAGCCATTCCACGGGCCCCCTTGCGGCCCTTACCATTGGTCGAGAACCCGTTCGACCGCATTGCCATGGATATTATCGGGCCATTTGATCGGTGTACACAGGGATATCGATTTGTGTTGGTCTTGATAGATTACGCAACCCGATACCCCGAGGCAATACCGCTGCGCAATATTTCTGCCAGGAGTGTAGCGCAGGCATTGTTTCAAGTAATCTCCCGCGTGGGAATCCCGAAAGAGATTCTCACCGACCAGGGCACTAATTTTATGTCACGTACCCTCAAGGAACTGTACGGGTTGTTGAACATCAAGGCGGTTCGAACCAGTGTTTACCACCCAGCCACTGATGGCCTTTGTGAGCGGTTCAATCGGACCTTGAAATCAATGATCCGGAAGTTTGTACACGAGGATAGTCGGAATTCAAGATTCAAGATTCAAAGTGTTTATTATCATATGCACAGTAGAAAACATGTTTCCCTGTACAATGAAATTCTTGCTTTGCTGCCCGCAGAATGCCAACCAATGTAAAATGTACAATACTAAAAAATATACAATATATACTAAACAAAATGTACAAGATAACAAAATTTAAGGCAGCATGTGATAATAAAAAAGCAACAATAATAATAATAAAACAGTGCAAATGTAAACAGTGCAATTATGCATATGCAAACTGAAAATTTGACAGTCGGGTTCAGTTATATGAGGTAGTACAGTTATATGAGTTAGTCCATGATTATAATCTCCTATGCGTTGTTTAGGAGCCTGATGGCAGTGGGAAAGAAGGAATTGGCATAAATGGCTAGATCCCTTGGTGTTTGCGGTACGGGAAGTCCCCCAAGCTTCCACCGGGTTTTCCCCGTTTGAATTACTCTACGGGCGTAAGCCACGGGGTGTCCTAGACCTTCTTTAAGAAAATTGGGAGGAAGGGTCTAGCGACAGTAAAAGTGAGATTCAATACGTCCTGGACTTGCGCACAAAGCTCCACGCCCTAGGGGTTCTCTCACGTGAGCATTTGCTGCAAGCCCAGGAGCGTCAAAAGCGCCTATACGACAGGGGAACTAACCTGCGAGAATTTACACCGGGAGACAAGGTGCTCGTACTGTTACCCACCTCCAGCACGAAATTACTCGCAAAGTGGCAAGGGCCGTTTGTGGTCACACGTCGCATGGGGGACGTGGATTATGAGGTAGTACGCTCGGACCGGGAGGATAGCTTGCAGGTGTATCACGTAAATCTCCTAAAAAAATGGAACGACGTGGTCACTGTTGCTCTGGCTACAATAATTCCAGAGAGGGATGAGTTCGGACCGGAAGTCCCAAAATCAAAAGTTAGCACTCCGGTCGGTATTGATAACCATCTCTCTGCTAGCCAGGCCACGGACGTTGCAGATTTGCAAGCTAAGGTCGCCGACGTGTTCTCTCCCCTGCCCGGTCGGACTACGCTTATCGACCACCATATAGAAACGCAGCCGGGTTTAACGGTGCGCACGCGTCCCTATAGGTTACCGGTATACAAACGAGACATTGTGTGCAGGGAATTGGAAGCCATGCTGGAGCTATACGGTTCTGTGTGGATCATAGAAGGGTTAATGCGGTCTCCAAAGTCGATGCCTACCCGATGCCCCGGGTTGACGAGCTCTTGGACCGGCTTGGCACGGCCAAATATTTCACGACATTGGATTGCACGAAGGGATACTGGCAGATTCCACTCTCGCCGGTATCCCGGGAGAAGACTGCATTCTCCACTCCGCTCGGGCTATACCAGTTCACGGTGCTCCCTTTCGGGTTGTTCGGAGCCCCAGCCACTTTTCAGCGCCTCATGGACCGCATTCTGCGGCCACACTCTGCCTATGCTGCGGCCTACCTGGATGACATTGTCATTCACAGTGACACCTGGGCGCAGCATGTGCAGAGTGTGGCTGCTGTTCTGCGGTCCCTGAGGCAGGCGGGGCTGACGGCCAACCCGAAGAAGTGCGTGATCGGGCGAAGGGAGATCCGGTATCTGGGGTACCACTTGGGTCGAGGGGAGGTGCGGCCGCAGATTGAAAAGACTGCGGCCATCGCTGCCTCTCCGCGGCCCAGGACGAAGAAGAAGGTGAGGGCGTTCCTGGGGCTGGCTGGCTATTACCGGCAGTTCGTGCCGGGGTTTTCAGAGCTGGTCAGTCCCTTGACGGACCTCACCCGGAAGGGTGCCCCGGATCCGGTCCAATGGTCGGGCCAGTGCCAGGGGTCGTTCGAGGCCCTTAAGGGCGCTCTTTGTGGAGAAACGGTCCTGTATGCACCTGATTTTAACCTCCCTTTCTCCCTACAGACGGACGCGTCGGATAGAGGCCTGGGAGCAGTGCTGACCCAGCGGGTGGAGGGGGCTGACCGGCCGGTGCTGTACCTGAGCCGCAAACTATCGGAGGGGGAGGGCCGGTACAGAACGGTGGAGAAGGAGTGCCTCGCCATTAAGTGGGCGGTCGGCACCCTCCGCTACTACCTGCTGGGTCGCGCTTTCACCCTCTATTCCGACCATGCTCCCCTCCAGTGGCTCCACCGCATGAAGGATGTGAACGCGAGGATCACCCGGTGGTATCTCACGTTGCAGCCCTTCAACTTTTCAGTCGTGCACAGACCGGGGGCGCAGATGGTCGTGGCAGACTTCCTCTCCCGTGCAGGGGGGGGGGAGTAGGCTGTCTGCCGGTGGGGGTATGTGGGGGGACATGCAGCGTTCGGCCTGTAGAGGGAGCTACAGGACCGTGGCCGGGGTGTACGAAAGCGAGGCTTCGTTGCACACCTGTTGCGAATGAAGCCTCGTTGACGAAATGGTTTAAGATGTTTGTGCCTCTGCTTTCGGGAGGGAAGGCTGGAAAGCCAATGACTGGAAAGTCGACTAGAAAAACAAATAAACGGGACCATTCCCTTATCCTAACACTGCGTCTGCCTCTGTGTACAACGGATCCCGTTACACATCCACTTGACGTTCTTATGATGCTCAGGACCATCGGCCCATCTTCATCACGGTAGCTGTCAATACCTCGAAGGTTGATGCCGCTGAGGTGGCAGCGCCAATGCAGAAGGAGTGAAGTGTGTATGTTCCTGGATTTAGCCCTCAACATTGGCACAGGAGCCGGAGACGTGTGCGAACCGGCATCTGGTCATAGATTTTCCCTCCTCCATTTGGTTTGTAGGCATCGTCCGTGGTCGGCATTGCAAATAATGGGACATGGAAGAGAATGGGATACAATGCAACTATTACTTGAGAATTACAATGGAGTTCCTCTGCTACCTCTATCAAACTAAGTGTTTGACAGTGATATAAACAAATGCTTGTCCATTTCCAAATCCGAGAGTGTGATAATCATAACGATTGAAGAATAATCACAAGTAGCGTGTTCACCACACTTTAGAAGCCCATGCAGCCGTGAGAAACACCTAGTAAAGCTACTCAGCGACTGAATTGACATAGCGACTTAAACAACCTCTTTATAGAGGACACCAGCTGTGCACTAGAGGAAGAGTCAATTAACTTGTATCATTGCTAAATTGCGTTTCCTTAATCCCTTGAGGAGACTTCCTGAACATTTAAACTGCAGGAATGATGCACCACAGCTGACAGAAGCCTGCCATCTGAGCCTTAAGAGGCTGTAGTTCTGCCGTCTTTGCCGCCCCATTTACAGTATAGAGCAGCCTTGGACATACAGGAACGCAACACCTTTAGTCTAGAATCTAACCAGTCTAACCATAGCTGAAGGGGGCAAGGCATGTTGGCAGGCCAGTGTCCAGGCACCTTGAGCAGGATAATAATTCGCACCATGCTCTGAACCAAGGTTGAAGTGGTTAGCACTTCTCGTTTTATGGAGCTAGCTCTGACGTTAGCATAGAATCCCTTATTATTGGGAGCAAATATGGATTTTAGGATACATTCATGCCAGACATGTTTTAAATATTGTTGAACAGTCAACACTGTACGTTTATTGAGTTCAGAAGAACTCAATAACATATTAACAACATACCAGTTTGATACAAACAGTATTTTTGTTGTTTTATCGGTCAATGTCGGTCAAGGTACAGCCAAAAATAGGACCCCCTATTATCGGTCACTTTACCCTTTTCGCTTAAATCATACTATTACATGTTTGTTTTTACCCCCAAAACGATTGATACCTTCCTCAGAGTGTTGCCTGGCTAGGTACCGATCTGATTCAACTTTCTTTTTTGTTTCTGAACTTGAAACACCGCTGTCGTGTGGACACTAAACATGGTACTGCAACGACAAGACGCGCATTGATACAACTGCTTGATAACGTTTTGTGACACGGGTTGTATCTATTTTCCTGTTAGTTGCTAAGCTAGGAAGTCCTATAAGGACTTAAGGATAGAGAATATAGTATTCACCTTCTGTCAAAAGGTGATGACGTCACATGAATTTAATCATCAAAAATAATACTTGAAAATTATAAGTCCCGCCCCTTTGGGGCGGATGTGGTGGGTGTTGATGCTTGCACAATGAGGCGTTGGTGAGAGGCCAAGGTGTTCTGCTGTTTGTGAAATTAGATTTAGGAACTTGACAGTTTTATGGGGTGGGTGTTGATGTTTGCCCAATGAGACGTGGGTGAGAGGCCAAGGTGTTCTGCTGTTTGTGAAATTTGATTTAGGAACTTGACAGCTTTTTGAGGATGTGGTCACCCCCATAGGATATAGAACCATTAGAATGGATTAGGGGCCTTTTCTCTTTCTAGGAACCCAGGGGCCCTGAACTGTCTGAAGACCAACCAAGGGCCAGCTAAAGTTTGTCACTGATAAGTGCTGTGTGATGTGTTGTGATGACTTCATGCTGCATACATACATCTATGTCAAAATTGCATATGAGGCTTAAAATAAAAGCTCAATACTGAGGGTTAAAATGTGCAATTAAAAAAAAAGGCAATTAAAAAATGGTTAGGCTGCTACTCTAGTGGTAGTAATGTGTTAAATAATGAAGGGTTAGGGTTAATAAAATGGGGGATTAAAAAATGGTTAAATTTTTAAAAATGTTTAGTTTCAAACATTGGGTATGACCCATGTCGCGGGCGTGTCACTGGTAAGATCACGTGTTTCCCGGGCAAAAGGTGTATATATATGAGCCTGTGTGACATCTGTAGTAGTTGTCACTATATGACAGTGTCTAAAATGGCGTCTACAAGTATGATGTGGGAATTGGAGGACGGTTGTGTAGTGCGTGTAGAGTTTGCATCTGGAGGTGCATGCCCCTATGTGGACATATACACTTTCGAAAAAGAATCTGAGAATCTTCTGAGAATCTATTCATCAGAATTCGAAAGATTGAAGGGTCACATCCTGGAATTCATCCGCTACATGCATTCTGTGCACGACAAGCAAAATGTGACCCTGGTGGGTATGAAACCCTCTATCCAGATGAACGTGGATCCCAGAGTACCGAGCCGTTCCCTGCAGGAAGCTTTTCTTGTTGACTGTTCAAGATCTCACATATGGCTGTTGGTGCGATTCCAGACAGAGGCAGAGTCTTCTGAAAGACCAAAGACGGTGATGGAGAAAGAGCGCTACTGGCCGATTAAACTGGCATTCAAAGTGGTAGACTTCTCAAGGTTGACAAATCTCCTGAAAGCTATCACCGAGTTTTTCAATCAGGAAAGTCAGAGACTGAGACTCATCCTGCTGGCAAAACGTCTGAACACGTGCTCTGGTAAACGGATCTCAGGCCCTTCCAGGCGTTTAACCCCTAGATCTCTGTCTAGCTCTGAGCCATACAGCCGTAATCTTTTTCCTGAAGACAGGCTTGAAACAGACGGTGTTGAATCATAGTAAATCATGCTAGACACCTCTACTACCAATGGCTACTAGACACGCCTACTAGACACAAGCCCTTCCCCGCCCCTCACCTTCAATCTACAGTCATGAGAAAAAATTAGGACACCCTATGAAAACCTTTGTCTTCTTCAACATATTCAAACATATGGACATTTGATATTCATTTGAACAATATTGAAAAATTGAGGTAATATAACTAAACAAATACAACTGAAACAAATTATTTAAAAAATGATTGGTAAAATGTAATTAATAGAAATGCAATCTTCTTGTGAGGAAAAAGTTAGGACACCCCCACATTTAGTTCCACTTAAAATGCCTAAAATTATAATAAAGAGCACCACATCAGGTGCAAATGATTAGAACAGCGTTACAGAGGATTTTGGAGGAGCCTGTCCTATTTAAACCTCAGATATTTAGTTTGGTTTGCTCTTGATTGTTGAAGTGAGTTGCATCACCATGGCGAGATCAAAAGAGCTCTCTGAGGCCTTCAGAAGAAAAATTGTAGATGCATATGAGTCTGGGAAGGGATATAAAAAGATCTCCAAACTATTCGAAATTGGCCATTCCACTGTCCGGAAAATTATTTACAAGTGGAGAACATTTAAAACCACCACCAACATGGCCAGGTCAGGCCGCCCAAGCAAGTTCAGCCTAAGAGCTGACCGAAAGATGCTTAAAGAAGTCTCCAACAATCCCAGAATGTCATCACGAGACCTACAGGTATCTCTTGCCACAATTGATGTCAAAGTACATGCATCCACCATAAGAAAGAGACTGAACAAGTTTGCATTACATGGGAGGTGTGCAAGGAGGAAACCCCTGCTGTCAAAAAAAAACATCAGGGCAAGACTAAAGTTTGCCAGAGAACACCTAGAGAAAGACCAGAACTTCTGGAACAATGTGCTTTGGACAGATGAATCCAAAGTTGAACTATTTGGGCACAGTAAGAGTAGACATGTTTGGCGCAAAACCAAGACAGCATTTGAGAACAAGAACCTCATACCAACTGTGAAGCATGGGGGTGGAAATGTCATGGTTTGGGGCTGCTTTTCTGCAGCAGGGCCTGGTCAGCTCACCATCATAGAATCCACTATGAATTTTGTATTGTATCAGAGGGTGCTTGAGGAAAATGTGAGACCATCTGTTCGAAAGTTGAAGCTGAAGCAGATGTGGACCATGCAACATGACAATGACCCAAAACATTCCAGTAAATCTACCAAGGAATGGCTCAAGAAAAATAAATTGAGAGTTCTGGAATGGTCAAGTCAAAGCCCGGATCTTAATCTTATTGAGATGCTGTGGATTGATTTGAAACTGGCTGTGCATGCAAGACACCCCTCGAACATCACACAGCTGAAAGAATTCTGCAAGGAGGAGTGGGAAAAACTTTCTCCCAATTGATGTCAGAGACCTGTAGACAGTTATAAGAAACGTCTAATTGAGGTTATTTCAGCCAAGGGGGGCAATACTAGCTATTAGGGCATAGGGTGTCCTAACTTTTTCCTCAGTAGGAATTGGCATTATTGTTAATTTTTCGTTAAATAAATGATTACAAAGTTACATTTTCATAGTTTTTTGTTCAATTACATCCCCTTTATCTATAGACATTGTTAGAAAGAAGATAACATATTGATATGTCCATATTTTTAAGAGAATAACTTAATATTTTGGGGGGGTGTCCTACCTTTTTCTCATGACTGTATATAAGAAGTTTGGAAAAACTAGTTTGTGCGACATTACTTATTACTTCAACATGGCTGATTTTTTCACAGTCAACGATTTGCCTTCCTCAAGTGAAGACGAAGGCTACTCTACATCTGGGGAATGTAAACCCCTAGAATCTCAGGATGAAGAGTCTAAGCTTCTCAGCTATCTTCCGAGCCTTTCTCAGGAATCTGGCGGCTGCGATGATTTGTATAAACCGGTTCTTGAAGACTACCGGAATGCCCAGACGGACGACCTCACAAGGTGGAAAGCCCTAGAACATCAGAGCGATTCCGAGGAGCCTATTAGCCTTGTCACCTACTCTCCCGACTCGCCCGACAGCGACGTGTCAAATACTCTGTACGGGCCTCTTGAATTCCCCGTCAGAAGATATAGGCCATATACCGACAAGCCAACATCGGACAAAGCACCCTGTCTGTACACCCCTGGGTGTCAGGCTTCAGATTTTGCTGCCCCCGTGGCTGAAGATCATTCTGTCCTCAACGCCTGTCCTACACCTCCGAATTCGCATTCGAATGTTATGGGTGTAAAACCGGTCATCCAAGCCAACGTCAGCATGCTTGTCTGTACCCTCTAGAGAGTGATTACTTTTACAGCAACTTTGAGGCGCTGATGACCGCCCTGTGGACATGGAAATTTCTCCCGACTCTTAGGGTTGCTCTGGAGGCGGTTGGATTAGGTGAGATAGCAACCGGCCGTGTTCAAGGAGCAGCCGAGGCCTTTCTATACGGTCTGAAGTATGAAGAAAACATCCGGGGGAAGCTTAAAGAGATCGTTGATGCATATGTGGGGGTTAACAAGGACCGGGATCATATGACAGATGAACTCGTATCCTACTGGAAGAGTGTTGAAATAGTTCACACCCTCTTGTGAACTAGTCTAAACTGATCAAAAATGGGGAATACTTTCAGACTATTCTTTAACTTTTTAAATTCCGCTTCAGGTCATCCTGGGGTCAGCTCTCTTGTAAAACGTGCTATTGCTAAACGTGTTAATGTTGAATCTTTATTTCAAACATGTAGCGATGTTGACATTGAACAAGTTGTCCGTTTTGAGAGGTCATTGGAAATTGTGAGAGGTTGTGTGTCTTTTAACCGTTGGAAGGAATTGGTGTATATTGGTTCAAATGCATCTGATGCGGGGAAATTTGAAAAAACATTAGGTGGAATTATTAGAGAAGTGTCTATGCATAGCTTCAAATTTGGTCATCTCATGGTGTTGTATACCTATATAATTGATGTAGCAACATATCGCTTTAAGAAGGGTCTTCCATTTGATGTTGATAGGGCCCTAAAGGCCTTACACGCTTCTGGGGGGTTGTATTAAAAACATGTATTGATCATTCAAATGTAATGACATGTAATCAATAAATAATTATGCAAAATCGTCATTGTACTCAGATCTTGCATGCTTACTAGTCGTCATGACCTCAAAAAAGTCTGAGCGTGTAATGAAGAGAATATATTATGACCCTGCACACCCGGGATCATTTGGAGGGGTAGAAAAACTTCAAAAAGCCGTCGAAGAGCAGACGGCTGAAAAAGTTAGCCCTGATCAAGTATGAGAGTGGCTGTCTGGTCAGGAGGCGTATACCTTACACAAAACGGCTAGAAAAACCTATGCTAGAAATCGTGTTTTTGCGCCACGTCCTATGTATCAATTTCAAGCGGATCTTTGCGATATGGGTGCACTGTCTAAAGACAATGATAACTTTAAATTTCTGCTTACAGTAATAGATGTATTTTCAAAAAAAGCTTATGCACGCTCTTTAAAAAACAAGACGGCCGTCGTAGTTGCAGAGGCCTTTGCTGCAGTCTTAGAGGAGAGCGGTATACCTGTTAAAATTCAAACGGATGCAGGAAAAGAATTTTTTAACCGTATCTTTGAAAAACTAATGAAGAAACATAATATTCAACACTTTGCAACGGGTAGTGATTTGAAGGCGTCAGTCGTGGAACGTTTTAACCGTGCGCTGAAGACGAAGATGTGGAGGTTTTTCACAGCTAAGAACACCCGCAGATATATTGATGTGATTCCGGATTTGCTTGATAGCTATAATAATAGTTATCATAGCAGTATCAAAATGAAACCTGTTGAGGTAACACCCTCCAATAGCATGCAAGTCTTTGAGAATTTATACGGGACTTTACCTCTGAACAGTAAGCCCCCAGTGTTTAAATTCAAAGAGGGTGACATTGTGCGGATTTCCAAATACAGGGGGATATTCGATAAAATGTACGAACAATCATTCACTGATGAATACTTTATAGTTAACGAATGTATCCCTAGACTCCCGACCGTTTATAAATTAAGGGATATAAAAGGTGAAATTCTTACTGGCACGTTCTATGAGGCAGAACTGCAGAAAGTGAGAATCACCCCTGACACAGTCTTTCGGGTAGAAAGGATTTTTGACAAGAAAATTCAAAATGGACGGAAGATGGTTTTAGTCCACTGGCAAGGTTGGCCTAGTCAGCTTGACTCATGGCTGCCTGCGAAAGAGGTCATAGAGCTCGGGAAGAAGAAAAACAAGAAGAAGCCAAACTAGAAGAAGCAAGGATGGAGGAGCGAGAATCTTTCTATGTGACGCTCCCTTCAAATGCATGTCACAACGTTTACCCTAGCAATAACAGTTCAAATTATACGATAACGCTGTCTCAGCCTATAGAGTTACATGGACCTTATGAGGTGGCGTTAGCAGAGATAATGTACTGTCATACATGGAATAATATTATAAGTTTAGAAGATACCTATGACCTGAAAGACCATTCGAAACCGCGGGACCCTCCAATCAACCAGAAAATCCCTACCGGCTATTATGACAATGTCGATGCGATAGTGAAGGAGATAAATGCCTTATTTAAGAAACAAAAAACAGATCTACTTTTATATTACTGTTCTATACATAAAATAATTTCTATATTAGGACCTGATAAATATTCTCTCAGGTTCAAGGCTCCACTAGCCTACATGCTAGGGTTTGAGCCTGACGCATGGACACGATCGGGTGGAAAACCCTTGGGTAAATATCCCAGCGATATTAATGCAGGGCAGTATAATTTTTTCGTCTATACGAATATCGTGGAAGCACAGCATGTTGGAGACTATGTTGTTCCCCTTCTAAGAATCGTTAAAAAAGAAGGATCTTACGGTGATGTAATCACTCTCTCCAAAAGCAAGCTACACTACGTTCCTGTTAATAAACAGCGCATACAGGTGTAGTGAGGGAAAGGTCCCGTTTATTCATCCAGTCAGTAATCGTTAGAGTTCGATAAGAGTTCGTTGGCTTTCCAGCCTCGTCAGAGCGTCTCTCTCTCCACTGTCCGCTCTCCTCGCCTTTCTCGCCGTTTCCAGCCTAGCTACTGAAATGGCAGAAGCACACACATCTTAAACATTCGCCGACGAGACTTAATTCGCAGCAGGTGTGCAACAAAAGTCTCGCCGACACAACCCCGGCCACGGTCCTGTAGCTCCCTCTACAGGCCGAACGCTGCATGTCCCCCCACATACCCCCACCGCCCGACACAAGCCGGGGACCCGACGGCCGACGACCTACTCCCCCCCCCCTGCACGGGAGATGAAGTCTGCCACGACCATCTGCGCCCCCGGTCTGTGCACGACGGAAAAGTTGAAGGGCTGCAACGCGAGGTACCACCGGGTGATCCTCGCGTTTACATCCTTCATGCGGTGGAGCCACTGGAGGGGGGCATGGTCGGAGTAGAGGGTGAAGGCGCGACCCAGCAGGTAGTAGCGGAGGGTGCCGACCGCCCACTTGATGGCCAGGCACTCCTTCTCCACGGTGCTGTATCGGCCCTCCCTCTCCGACAGCTTGCGGCTCAGGTACAGCACCGGCCGGTCGGCCCCCTCCACGCGCTGGGTCAGCACTGCTCCCAGCCCTCTATCCGACGCGTCTGTCTGTAGGGAGAAAGGGAGGTTAAAATCAGGCGCATACAGGACCGTTTCTCCACAAAGAGCCCCCTTAAGGGCCTCGAACGACCCCTGGCACTGGCCCGACCATTGGACCGGATCCGGGGCACCCTTCCGGGTGAGGTCCGTCAAGGGACTGGCCAGCTCTGAAAACCCTGGTACGAACTGGCGGTAATATCCCGCCAGCCCCAGGAAGGCCCTCACCTCCTTCTTTGTCTTGGGCCGGGGAGAGGCGGCGATGGCCGCAGTCTTTTCAATCTGCGGTCGCACCTCCCCCCGTCCCAAGTGGTACCCCAGATACCGGATCTCCCTCCGCCCGATCACGCACTTTTTCGGGTTGGCCGTCAGCCCCGCCTGCCTCAGGGACCGCAGAACAGCAGCCACACTCCGCACATGCTGCGGCCAGGTGTCACTGTGAATGACAATGTCATCTAGGTAGGCCGCAGCATAGGCGGCGTGCGGCCGCAGAATACGGTCCATGAGGCGCTGAAAAGTGGCTGGGGCTCCGAACAACCCGAAAGGGAGCACGGTGAACTGGAATAACCCGAGCGGAGTGGAGAATGCCGTTTTCTCCTGGGACACCGGTGAGAGTGGAATCTGCCAGTATCCCTTCGTGCAATCCAATGTCGTGAAGTACCTGGCCGTACCAAGCCGGTCCAAGAGCTCGTCGACCCGGGGCATCGGATATGCATCGAACTTGGAGACCGCATTAACCCGTCTATAATCCACACAGAACCGTATAGCCCCATCTGGCTTGTTGACAAGCACGATGGGGCTACACCAATCACTGCGGGACTCCTCGACCACACCCAGCTCCAGCATAGCTTCCAACTCCGTGCACACAACGTTTCGTTTGTGCACCGGCAACCTATAGGGACGCGTGCGCACCGTTAAACCCGGCTGCGTTTCTATATGGTGGTCGATGAGCGTAGTCCGACCGGGCAGGGGAGAGAACACGTCAGCGAACTTAAGCTGCAAATCTGCAACGTCCGCGGCCTGGCTAGCAGAGAGATGGTTATCAATATCGACCGGAGTGCTAACTTTCGATTTTGGGACTTCCGGACCGAACTCCTCTCTCTCCGGAATTACCGTAGCCAGAGCAACCGTGACCACGTCGTTCCATTTTTTTAGGAGATTGACGTGATACACCTGCAAGCTATCCCCCCGGTCCGAGCGTACAACCTCATAATCCACGTCCCCCATGCGACGTGTGACCACAAACGGCCCTTGCCACTTCGCGAGTAATTTCGTGCTGGAGGTGGGTAACAGTACGAGCACCTTGTCTCCCGGTGTAAACTCTCGTAGGGTAGACCCCCTGTCATACAGGCGTTTCTGACGCTCCTGGGCTTGCAGCAAATGCTCACGTGAGATAGCCCCTAGGGCGTGGAGCTTTGTGCGCAAGTCGAGGACGTACTGGATCTCACTCTTACTGTCGCTAGACCCTTCCTCCCAATTTTCTTTAAGCAGGTCTAGGACACCCCGGGGCTTACGCCCGTAGAGTAATTCAAACGGGGAAAACCCGGTGGAAGCTTGGGGAACTTCCCGCACCGCAAACAACAGGGGATCTAGCCATTTATGCCAATTCCGACTATCCTCGTGGACAAACTTCCGGATCATTGACTTCAAGGTCCGATTGAAGCGCTCACAAAGGCCGTCAGTGGCCGGGTGGTAAACACTGGTTCGAATCGCCTTGATGTTCAACAAGCCATACAGTTCTTTGAGGGTGCGTGACATAAAATTAGTGCCCTGATCGGTGAGAATCTCTTTCGGGATTCCCACGCGGGAGATGACTTGAAACAATGCTTGCGCTACACTCCTGGCAGAGGTATTGCCTCGGGGTATCGGGTGGCGTAATCTATCAAGACCAACACAAATCGATAACCCTGTGTGCTCCGGTCAAATGGCCCGATAATATCCATCGCAATGCGGTCGAACGGGTTCTCGACCAATGGTAAGGGCCGCAAGGGGGCCCGTGGAATGGCCGGGGGATTTACTAACTGACAATCCCGACAGGAAGCGCACCACCTACGCACCTCTGCCCGAATCCCCGGCCAATAAAATCGAGCCATTATACGGTGCAGTGTTTTGTCATACCCTAGATGGCCCGCCATGGGGTTGAAATGAGCCGCCTGGAAGACCATTTCGCGGCGGCTGCGGGGAACCAACAACTGGGTTACTTCCTCCTGACTATGTGAGTCACGACTTACTCGATATAACCTGTCGCTGATAATCGCGAAATAGGGGTGGGCGCGCACCGTGTCTGGCCGTATCAAAGTACCATCAATTGCTATCACTTGGTCAAAGGCTGATCTTAGGGTCTCGTCACGAGACTGCTCGAGGGGGAAGTCGCCTAGCAGCGGATAGTTCGGCGGGGAAGTCTCGGGGTGAGGCGCCCCCGCCGGCTCTGGCTCCCCTGCAGTGTCGCGAGGCACCGCCTCGGCACAGAGCACATTACACGCCACACACCTCCCTAGCTGTCGTGCACGCATCCCGGTAGCCCTCTTTACCGCTTGAGGAAACCCCTCTCAATCCACACCTAGAATCAGGGGATGCGTGAGGCGTGGGCTAACCGCCGCCTGTACACTATGGTTTTTCCCCTCAAAATTAATTTCGATAGCGACCATCGGATATTCGTGAATGTCCCCATGCACACACCTCACCCGCACCCTCGATGCCTTCAACAATGCCCCCGGCCGAACCAGGCGCTCCTGGATCATAGACTGCATGCAGCCCGAATCCAAGAATGCCTGGTGCGTATCATGTTGTATCCTTACCGGAATACGATACGCCGCTCCTGGTCCGGGGGGAGGGCCCGGTATGTCGCCGATGCGGACGACCTGTCCCACGTCCATCGCCTGACACTCGGCCTGCACGTGGCCCGGCCGTCCGCACCGCCAACACACCCCCCCTGTCGCTCGAGGTGCTCCCTGTGGGGCCGGGGTCGGTTCTGGATAGGTGCGCCCCTGCCATCTCGACCTTGGGGCGGGCGCCGGCCTCTCTCCTTCCGCTCCCTCGGTTCCTCCTGGGCTTCGGCCCCCCCCCCTTGCCGCGGGGCCGGGGTTGGTCGTTGTGGCCCCCGCGGTGGGAGGGAGAGATGGTCCTCAGCCAGTCCCGCGGTGGTACTGGACCTTGGGGGGACCTGGTGCCGCTCCGGTCCGCCGACCCTGGTGAAGTCCTGGAGGAGGGCGCTGTCCGTGATCCTCGCCGCCGTTAACTCCTCCAGCGTTGCCTGCTGGGTCTGCTGCAGGGCCGTCTGCTGCTCGAGGACAAGCGCTATCCTCGACATCGCCGCTGCTAGCGCCTCCATTCCGCCTTCCCTCTGTGTCCCAGGTTGGGTGCCAAATGTAGTGGTGTCCGTGTACACAGAGGCAGACGCAGTGGTGTAGTGAGGGAAAGGTCCCGTTTATTCATACAGTCAGTAATCGTTAGAGTTCGATAAGAGTTCGTTGGCTTTCCAGCCTCGTCAGAGCGTCTCTCTCTCCGCTCTCCTCGCCTTTCAAGATTCAAGATTCAAGATTCAAGATTTCTTTATTTGTCACGTGCATACAAGTATACAGTGAAATGCAAAAGTGACAGTGCCACAGAGTAGTGCAACAACACAATAAGTTTTAAAATACAATAAAATAAAAATAGAAGTACTAAAAGATATACAGTATGGACAGTATAAACAGTATAAACAATATGAACAGTATAGCCAGTAAGCAATATAAATAGCAGATGGATGATTATGTGTGTGCATATGTGTTAGAATGACAGTGCATGTGTGAGTGACTTGAGGGGGGCACTGGTGGGGTCATCGTTGACAATTCTGATGGCATGGGGGAAGAAACTCAGTCTTAGCCTCTCTGTTTTTGCTGCATGACAGCGGAGGCGTTTTCCTGACGGCAGCGGCTGGAACAGTCCATGTTTCGGGTGGTGAGGGTCCTTCATAATCCTGTAGGCTCTGGTCCTACACCTCCTGGTGTACAGGACATGGAGAGGGGGGGTTGGAGCTCCCATGGTCTTTTCTGCCAGGCGTACCACCCTTTGCAGAGTTCGCCTGTCCTGGGCCGTGCTGTTACCGTACCAGACGGTGATGTTGCCAGCCAGGATGCTCTCCACAGCTCCAGAGTAGAAGGACTGAAGGATCCTCCGGGAGACTCTGAATTTCCTCAGTTGCCTGAGATGGAACAGGCGCTGCCTTGCCTTTCCCACCAGAGAACTGATGTGGGTAGTCCAGGTCAGGTCTTCTGAGATGTGGACTCCCAGGTATTTAAAACTGCTCACCCTGTCCACAGCAGTCCCTCCGATGTCCAGCGGTGTGTAGGCCCTTAGTTGTTGTGCTCTCCTGAAGTCCACAATCAGCTCTTTTGTCTTGGAGACATTCAGGATGAGACTGTTCTCCTGACACCAGAGTGACAGGTCCGCCACCTCGTCCAGGTAGCCTTTCTCATTGTTATCTGAGATCAGCCCCACCACGACCGTGTCGTCCGCAAACTTGATGATGGAGTTTTCGCTGGACTTAGCCACACAGTCGTGGGTGTACAGGGAGTAGAGGAGGGGACTAAGGACACAGCCCTGGGGGGACCCTGTGCTCAGTGTGAGTGAGCTGGAGGTGTGTCTACCCACCCTGACCACCTGTGGCCTGGCCGTCAGAAAGTCCAGGATCCAAGCACACAGGGGAATGTTCAGTCCTAGACCAATCATCTTATCAGCCAGTCTGGTGGGGACTATGGTGTTGAACGCTGAGCTATAGTCTATAAACAGCATTCTCACATAGCCCCCCTTCTGCCTGTCCAGGTGGGAGAGAGTGGTGTGGAGGACCTGGGAAACTGCATCGTCTGTAGATCTGTTTGGTCTATATGCGAACTGCAGTGAGTCCAGGGTCGGAGGGAGGGAGGAGCAGATGTAATCCTTAATCAGCCTCTCGAAGCACTTCATGACCACTGAGGTTAGAGCCACGGGTCTGTAGTCATTCAAGCAGGCTGGGGAGGTGATCTTGGGCACAGGGACGATAGATGATCTTTTAAAACAGGTGGGAACTACTGAATTATCCAGTGAAAGGTTGAAAATAGTGGTGAACACAGGAGCTAGCTGGTTAGCACAGGTCTTAAGTACTCTCCCAGGTATGCCATCCGGGCCAGCAGCCTTCCTAGTGTTCACCTTCAGCAGAGCCCTCCTCACGTCGTGTTCCGTCACGGAGAGTGCTTGCTCTGCCCCAGCGTGTGAACTCCCATCAGCCGCGCTAGCCAGCGCTCTGACGTTGTTGTTGTTAGCCGGCGCGCTAGCGGTGGTGTTGCCAGCCTCAAACCGTGCATAAAAAGAGTTCAGGTCTTCAGCTAGGGAGGCATCTGCACTTCCGGTTGAGGAGGGTGTGTGCCGGTAATCCGTAATAGATCGTAGTCCTCGCCATAGTCCCCTGGTGTCGTTGCTCTCCATCTGCGCCTGCATTCTGTCTGCGTATCTCCTCTTGGCGGCTTTCACCGCCCTCCGCAGTTTGTAGGACTCCGCTTTATACTCCTCCATGCTGCCGGATGCCAGCCCGGAGTTGTAAGCGGCGGTGCGAGCCCTCAGAGCGGCACGGATGGAGCTGTCGACCCAGGGTTTCTGGTTGGGGTAGATCTTTACCGTTGTCGTTGGTACGATGTTATCGGCTAATGTAGAGATGAAGTCCAAGACGGTCTCTGTAAACTCGCTGACATCGCTGGAACTTGATTGAAACATATCCCAGTCGACGTCACTCAGCGCGTCTTGTAGCGCGGCCTCTGATTGGTCGGACCACCGCTTTCCCTCCCTTTTCACGACCGCTACCTGTTGGATCCTCTGTTTGTAAACAGGCATCAACAGAATGGCGCAGTGATCTGATTTCCCAAAGGGAGGGTGGGAAACAGCTTTGTACCCATTCTTAAACTGAGTATAACAATGGTCCAAAGTTCTATCTCCCCTGGTGGCACACTTGATGTGTTGACGGAAGTTAGGCATAACTTTTTTAAGGTTAGCCCGATTGAAATCACCTGTTATTATCATCGCCGCCTCAGGGTGGTTGCTCTGATGCCGGCACAGCGTATCATGTAGGGTCGATAGCGCTGCCTCGGTGTTGGCCTGTGGTGGAATGTAGACGGCCGTGATGATGATTGAGCTGAACTCCCGGGGAAGGTAGAATGGGCGGCATGAGATGGTCAGATGCTCCAGGTCAGCCGAGCAGGACTGAGAAAGCGTCGTTACATTGTTAGGGTTACACCAGTTGTTGTTGGTCATGAAACAAACTCCACCACCCTTGGATTTGCCGGACTCCTCCGTTCTATCCGCCCGGAAAGCAGAGAAGGACTCGGAAGGGCAGATGACTCGGTCCGGTACCAACGAGGTAAGCCATGTCTCTGTTAGACAAAGGATGTTACAGTCTCTTACGTCTCGCTGGAAAGTAATCCTCGCCCTTAGATCATCCATCTTGTTCTCCAGAGACTGGACATTAGCAAGAAGTATGCTAGGCAGAGGTGGACGGTGGGCCTGAGCTCTCAGCCGGTTCCGAATGCCTGCCCGCTTTCCCCGGTGTTTCCTCCTCTTTTTTGGCGCGCTCCCATTGTTGTTATCGTGGGGGGTCCTTCTGATCTCCGCCGGCCACGCCGTGTCGATAGAATAATTATCCAAAATACTTGGTCTTAAGTTGTAGTTTAAATGTAGAAGTGTGTCCTTGTCGTAGGATATCAGTGCCAGTGAGTTTCTCACAATGAGAAAGTTTAGAAAACACATAAAAGCTAAAAAAACGCACATCCTCTGCGGAGCTCTCACAACGGCGACCGGCATCGGCGGCGCCATTTTCCCGCCGATGCCGGTCGCCGTTGTGAGAGCTCCGCAGAGGATGTGCGTTTTTTCCACCGTCTACATTCCACCACGGCGCCATTACTTTCTCGCCGTTTCCAGCCTAGCTACTGAAATGGCAGAAGCACACACATCTTAAACATTCGCCGACGAGACTTAATTCGCAGCAGGTGTGCAACAAAAGTCTCGCCGACACAACCCCGGCCACGGTCCTGTAGCTCCCTCTACAGGCCGAACGCTGCATGTCCCCCCACAACAGGATATACAGATTGAGCTAAAAACGGATTTAAACAAGCCGATTCGATTCACATACGGGAAGACAATTTGCAAGCTGCACTTTAAACCAAAGTCTCTCATCTGAATCTATAGAACAAAGCAAAAACAGCCGCAAAAAAATAAATAAATAATAAAGAATGGATTCACAAAGATTTGTGAATTATTACGTAAACCAAACAGGTCGTGGCAGTCTAAGTGGGTTTTTAGGTGCTCCTGTGCAATATGGCCGAGGGTTAGGGTCTATCTTAAGTCGGGTGTTCAGATTTGTCCTACCGTTTCTTAAGCGAGGGGCAAATATTGTTAAACCACATTTGAAATCAGCAGCGAAGGGGATAGCATCAGACGTTGTGGGGGCCGTAACCAGTCATATCGCCAATCGAGCCAGCCAGTCTCAGGAAGGATCAGGAATAGGACGCCTTGCCAGAGGAAGAAGAAAAAAAAGATCTGTGGCATTGTTAGAGCATCGCACCTCTAAGAAACGCATATCAAAAAAACCCAGAAAGGCTAAAAGACTAAGTGACGGACATATATTCTAAAAATAATAAGAATAAGAATGTCTCTTGTACATCATCTCTCAGCTGAGTGCACCAAATCGGAACTTGACCTTTTTGCACCGCCCATGACTCAATTGTCTATAGAACAAAGCAGTTATGTGGAGATCCATCCTCTAAACTCTATTGTGGATCAAGAGGTTCTGGATTTTCAGATATCAGGAAGTGGAAGTGCCTATCTAGATCTAAACTCAACATTGCTCTATCTACGACTCAAGATTACCAAGGCAGATGGAACAGATCTTGCAGGCGCTGATAATTGTGGAATAATACAATACCCATTAAATACTATATTCTCACAGGTAGATGTCAGTCTGAATGATGTTCTCATTAGCTCATCGTCCACAACACATCCTTACAGATCTATTATTGAAACTCTGCTCAACTTTTCAAAAGAAACCTTGGAGAGCCAGTTTTCAGCAGGGCTCTGGTATAAAGATGAAGGTGCTGATTTGGATTCTGTATCTATTGCGGCTGATGGTCCTAACACAGGGCTTGTTAAGCGCGCGAGCGTCTGTCGAGGTTCACGTGCATTCGAACTAATGGGACCTCTACACAGTGACATATTCTTCTCCGAAAGACTCTTGTTAAACAATGTGGATGTCCGTTTGAAACTGGTGAAAGCCAAAAGTGCTTTTACACTGGTGTCAGCTGCTGACCAGGAGTATGCATTAAAAATCCTATCTGCAAGTATTTTTGCGAAAAAAGTACAGGTTTCACCCGATGTCATGTTAGGACATTCGGCTGCTCTGATGAAATCCAATGCGTTATACCCTATAAGCAGGGTAGTCGTTAAGAATTATACAATCCCTAGAGGTTCACGGGTGTGCGCGCAAGACAATTTATATTTAGGGAGGCTCCCTAAATATATAGTAGCGGGATTAGTTGATCATCGAGCTTTCGTTGGAGCAAGGGAAAAGAACCCGTTCAGATTCCAGCACTTGGATCTTGAATATCTCAGTCTCAGTGTAAATTCACGCTTTATCCCCGCAAAACCCTACCAACCCCACTTTGATACACATCAGAGTGTTCGAGAATTTTACAACTTATATGTGGGTACAAACCGACATATCAGAGACTCTCCGCTCTGCATTAACCGTGACAACTTTGAAAACGGTTACTCACTGTTCCTGTTCAATTTGTCGAGGGATGATGAATTAGACAGCGAGGCTCTCTCACCCTCGGTGCATGGTACCTGTCGTCTGGATTTAAGATTCAGAGTAGCCCTGCCTCAGACAATGACCCTGATAGTGTATGCCTGCTATGACAGTGTCATAGAGATAAACTCAAAGCGCCAAGTCCTGATCGACTATCAAAAGTGGAAACCTTTAAACCTGAAAAAGGATGGATAACCATCAGCTGGAGTCTATATTAAAGCCAATTTTAGGTGATGCTTTTGCAGGTGTTTGGCCTAGTGATTTACTACCCTCCAAGATAGATAGACGACCCAGCTATCTAGTCGTTAACACGCACGATCAGAACAGAGAAGGCGAAGGTGGGTATGATTATTGAAGCTGAACCTGACAAGGCAACATTTTTTGATTCATATGCGAATCCTCCAGATCACAGATTCTACCCTGAAGCGTTTATGCGTTTTCTATCAAGGAATGCTCATGAAAAACGCTATAACAAACAGAAGGTTCAAGATGATTATTCAACGACTTGTGGAGCCCATGTAGTATTCTTCCTCTGTCAACGATTTAAAGGACTCTCCTTTCAAGAAACAATGCGATTGTATTCTGATCATTTAAAAAAGAATGATGTTATGGTCAGCAAGTTTGTCAAGAAATATGCTAAATGTATTTCACGGGTGAAGACTGTTAAAATGTATAATCAGAATGCCTGCTCTTTAAAACTGTTTAACCCTCATATTGTCTTCACTTTTTGGACCCTTTGGAAGTCTTCAGGTCAAATTGACCCGGGACATTATTGGGGCTTTAAAAGCAATACAAAAATACAAATTTCCATTCAAAACTCTTTAACATATATTGTCTTTATCTCAATTCCAAACAATATAGATAACATGTATGATTAATATTTGCAATTAATCTCTGCTAGATCATATTTAACAGTGGAAGTGTAATTCGTTTTTTGTGATAAAGTTATAATTTATGTAAAAAATCTGCTATAATAAGGACTTGGGTGGAATGCTTATCTCTGAAAAGTTGAAATGAAACAATGTTTTCATTGATGTTTATTTTTTTTGAAGAGATATTCTCATTTGATTTTCATCTTTATCTTATTATAATCAAAGCTGTGAAAAGCAAATACAGGTGATGAACGACAATAGAAACACGAGAACCAAACTTAGATCGATTTAGTCACTGGATGTGAAATACATCTCTCAAAAATGTCTCAAAAATAATTTGAGATGATTTACAATAAATAGAAACACAAAACATGAACGAAATGTACACTGCTTTATTCACTGTCAATGAAATACAGTACACTGAAAAATACATCTTTCAAACAATTCTGAAATAATATTGGATACATGTGAATTAGAAAAATGGTGTGTGTGCATGGGTATGCCTGTCTACACAACACATGATGCACAGAATTTGAGAGTATGTGTACTACAGATGTACTTTTAGCAGTTTCTGCATGTGGTTTGTGTCTTTGAGTCCTTTGAGGGTTCACACACCTCGCTGTGCTTCCTCTTGTTGCCACCAGCTGCAATCTAGAATAATGAAAATACTTTATTAGTTCAGGATTTTTTTCCCACCACATCTTCTAATAGTCAATTTCAATTTGACCCACATACACACAGAGATACTCAGAAACATACACACACACACACACACATACATGCACACATAAACAACAACAACAACAGGACACTTACTTCAGGCACTGGAGGTTGTGGTTGTGTGGGTCGTGCAGGTGGGACAGCAGGAGCCTCCTCCACCCTCCTCACTATGGCTAGAGAAGCTGGGTTCCTGGGCACATGTTGTCTCCTCTGTATGTGCGGTGTCACCAGTGCTGATAAGCATCACATTTTTGCCCTTTTTGGGTATGTAGGATACCAGGGCCATGTTGGCCGTAAACACAAAGTGGGAGGAATGGACTGGCCTGTTCTTTACAGTTAGAAGCTGAGGTGGGAGCTCTGTCTTATTTTTTCTGACTGTTCCACCCATTGTCAGTTTTCTTTTGAGAAGTTCCTGTCCCGGGCTGTACGATGTGAAAAAATTATCCCAAGTGATGTTGTGGCCACTGAGGCCCTGTCACATATCCAGTACCACCCGTGTCCCCTGGTGTCTCTCAGGGTCTCCTCCCTCTGGCTTCCCAGAATGTTTTGTAACAACATTGTGCAGATTCTGTGTGTGTGTGTGTGTTTGTATGTGTGTGAGTGAGTGTGTGTGTGCATGTTTCTGTGAGTCTGTGTGTCTCTGTGTATATGCGGGTCAAATTGACCCGAAGACCTTGTGAAGGACATAAATGTGTAGGGGGGGTGTAGCATGTGCACTCAATGATTTTTTTTTCTTTGACATGTTCTTCACAGTAAATAAGCCAAGGCCATGGAGTTTCAGGTTGAAAAAATGTTTCCTTGTATATTTTTTCTTCAAGTAAAGATTTAAAACGGGTCAATTTGACCCGAAGACCACACAAGGGTTAAACAAGATTAAACTAACTTACTTAGACTGGCTGGCTGGTCGCATTAGTCTTGTCAAGATGGTTGTCCTCCCCAATTTGTTTTTACCTCTTCCAACATGTCCCAGTGTTTATTAGGAAAATTAGACCAGACTATTACATCCTTTTTTATGGGGAAACAAACCATGGGGGGGGGGGGGGCTCTCCCTAATTTTCTTAAGTACTATTGGGCATGTCACATTCAGAAACGTCTCTACTGGTCCAGTCTAGACGAGAATCCTCTTTGGGCTCAAATAGAAGTGTCTTCTTCCCAGCATTCTCTTTACTCCCTAATATGTTCAGGCCTGCCACTTGTCTCCAATGTCAGCTTCATTCCCGCTGTCACACACACACAATAAAGATTTGGACTCAATTCAGGAAGTGTAGTAGAATTTAAGTAATGGTATTTTGAAATAAAATACCGTTAACCAGAGCTGTTGATTCATCCACAGACTTTATTCACAGAGAAAGAAGCGGGGTCAGGTTTGCAAAGTTGAACACACTTCCACTTCCGTTACCTGTCTTTTTATAGACATCACATAGGTCAACACCCTTCATTCAACAAACGTCTACTTCCTGTCTACATACACCAATAATATTCAAGAACTACATTTCGTCATCCAGGGGCTACGCCCCCTTTGACTTGACGTCGGTCAGTCTACTTGAGAGATCAATTGACCTAGGCTATTTTCTAAAGCCCTTTTGTCCTGGCTGTTTACAACTGTGTTTATTACCCATCCATCCTGTCCCTAGATCACTCGATCCTGTTTCTGCAGCTGTGTGGCTTTGTACTTTATTATTCCTACCCTCTAGTCAACCCCCACTTATCTGATCTCACCCCTTCTGAGATGTTCCAGGACCATCTGGTGTCCTTGTGACCTTTTCCCCTAGGTGTGGGATAGAAGCACTTCGGTCTAATACACAATCCTCTATTTCTCCAATATCTTGTAACCACCTGTTTAAACCATTGTGTACTGATCTCACCTTTCAAACCTGGTTTGACAAGGGAATCAGAACTATTGCTGATCTGTACAGCAATGGGGTTTTTTTCATCCTTCGCAGAGTTGTCTGAAAGATTCAAGTTACCTAGATGTCATCTTTTCCGGTATTTCCAGATCAGACATTTTGTACAGAAGCAATTTACAAAATTTCCAAATCAACCTACTCTTTCTCAAATTGATTCTATTCTTTTTTTTTAAATCCCAATATAAAGAGCCTAATCTCAATCATACATGAGGAAATGGATTTTACCAAACCTGAATCTCTGAATAATCTCAAAGTTGCTTGGGAGCAGGACTTGGGAGTGGAGCTGATGGATGAGGGATGGGAGACTGCTTTAAAGCTGGTTCACACTTCTTCAATATGTGCAAGACATGGTCTGATACAATATAAGATTTGACACTGTGTTCATTATACTAATGCTCGACTAGCAAGTACAGTTGTGGTCAGAAGTTTACATACACTTGTAAAGAACATGTATGTCATGGCAGTCTTGAGTTTCCAATCATTTCTACAAAATTTTTCTGTGATGGATTGATTGGAGCACATACTTCTTTGTCACAAAAAACATTCATGAAGTTTGGTTCTTTTATGAATTTATTATGGGTCTTCTGAAAATGTGACAAAATCTGCTGGGTCAAAAATATACATACAGCACCTTGAATTATCAATTTTGGTGATGTAGAAAGCTGTGTCAATCAAATTTGCTTTGTGGCATGGTCTCTTAACTTCTTATGAGTGATTATGATTGACTACAGCTGGTGACTTATTTCAGCCCATTTAAATAGGGCTCGTTTGATACACTCAGCCAAAAATGCTACAATGGGAAAGTCAAAGGAGCTCAGCACGGATCTGAAAAAGTGCATCACTGACTTGAACAAGTCAGGAAAGTCACTTGGAGCCATTTCAAAGCAGCTACAGGTCCCAAGATCAACTGTGCAAACAATTGTTTGTAAGTATAAAATGCATAGCACAGTTGTGTCACTGCCACGATCAGGAAGAAAACGCAAGCTATCACCTGCTGCTGAGAGAAAATTGGTCAGGATGGTCAAGAGTCAACCAAGAACCACCAAAAAGCAGGTCTGCCATGAATTAGAAGCTGCTGGAACACAGGTGTCAGTGTCCACAGTCAAGCGTGTTTTACATAGCCATGGGCTGAGAGGCTGCCGTGCAAGAAGGAAGCCGTTGCTCCAGAAGCGGCACCTTAAGGCTCGACTGAAGTTTGCTGCTGATCACATGGACAAAGAAAAGGCCTTCTGGAGGAAAGTTCTGTGGTCAGATGAAACAAAAATGTAGCTATTTGGCCACAATGACCAGAAATATGTTTGGAGGAGAGAAGGTGAGGCCTTTCACCCCAAGAACACCATACCTACCGTCAAGCATGGTGGTGGTAGTATTATGCTCTGGGCCTGTTTTGCTGCCAGTGGAACTGGTGTTTTACAGAAAGTAAATGGAATAATGAAGAAGGAGGATGACCTCCAAATTCTTCAGGAAAACCTAAAATTATCAGCCAGAAGGTTGGGTCTTGGACGTAGTTGGGTGTTCCAACAGGATAATGACCCCAAACACACATCAAACGTGGTAAAGGAATGGCTAAATCAGGCTAGAATTAAGGTCTTAGAATGGCCTTCACAAAGTCCTGACTTAAACCCAATCGAGAACATGTGGAGTGTGCTAAAGAAACAAGTCTGTGTCAGAAAGCCAACGAATTTAGTTGAACTGCACCGATTCTGTCAAGAGGAGTGGTCAAAGATTCAACCAGAAGCTTGCCAGAAGCTTGTGGATGGCTACCAAAAGCGTCTAATTGAGGTGAAAATGGCCAAGGGACATTTAACTAAATATTAGCATTGCTGTATGTATATTTTTGACCCAGCAGATTGTCACATTTTCAGAAGACCCATAATAAATTCATAAAAGAACCAAACTTCATGAATGTTTTTTGTGACAAAGAAGTATGTGCTCCAATCAATCCATCACAGAAAAATAAGAGTTGTAGAAATTATTGGAAACTCAAGACTGCCATGACATACATGTTCTTTACAAGTGTATGTAAACTTCTGACCACAACTGTATATTCCCTGGTACAAGTGATGCATGTAACAGGTGTAAACAATCACCTGCTGACCTTGTCCATTTGAATTTGAATTTTGGTCAGACATATTCAAATCCTTTAAGGATATATCTGGAATAGACGTTCCACCCAATCCTCTTACAGCCCTGTTTGGTGTTCCTCCTGAAACCAATACTCCTTTGTATCTTAATAGAATTATGTCTTTTACCTCTTAATTATGTCTTTTACCTCTCTCTTGGCTAGACACTGCATACCCCTTAAATGGAAACATGTATTTCCGCCTACCCATAGTAGATAGATCAAAGATGTATTACACTGTATCAAGCTGGAGAAGATTATGATGATTTCCAATGAAACGCTCACTGAGAAACTTGTGAGAAAAAATATGGGTACCTTTTCTGGACTATGAAAAGACCTTAAAAGTCATCCCAGAGGATGATGATAACTAGAGCTCTGAGAATGCAGATAGGCTCTGCTTCAAACAGGCATTTTTACGCAATTATATTTAGGCTTAATTGTATTTGCTACAGTGCCCTGCGTAAGTAATGGGACAATGAAAAACAATTTTTTTCTTTTGGCTCTGCACTCCAAAAGTTTGGATTTTAAATCAAACAATTAATGAGATTCTCAGCTTCTATTTGATGGTATTTGTGTACATATTGATTTCACCATTCAGAAACAAAAACACTTTTTATGCATACTCCCCCTGTTTTAGGGTCCCCAAAAGTGATGGGACAGATCTATGAAATGTCCAAATTAAGCACTCATTATTATTACCGCTACGATACGAACTCTCCAAACCTACCTCTTGCTGGAGTTTGCTCACTGAGCGTTCATCTTGAAAGTATCGGTGGACAGGACTCTGCGTTCTACAAATGACCAAAGCTCAAGTCACCTCAAAGTAATTATCCGCTAGTGTGATTTAGATTGGTAAATATTGTATTGTATTGACTAGTCTTGCTATTCAATTATCAAATCTGCCGCCACCTAGCCACGTGTTCTGAAGTGAGTTTGCCGAACCCTGTATTAGAATCTGTCGGTCACTGTATACCGCCCACATACAGTGGGGGAAATAATGATTTGATCCCCTGCTGATTTTGTTAGTTTGCCCGATTAACAAAGAAATGAGCGGTCTATAATTGTTATGGTACTTTTTATTTTAACAAATAGAGACAGAATATCAACAAAGAAGTCCAGAAAAAACACATTATATAAATTCATTTGCATTTGATCGAAGGAAATAAGTATTTGATCCCCTACAAACCAGCAAGAATTCTGGCTCATACAGACCGGTTATATGCCGATGAGGCACACAGATTACTCCTGTCACTTTAAGAAAGTACTCCTAATCTCTGCTTGTTATGGGTATAAAAGACACCTGTCAATAGAATCAATCTCTTCCATTCCAACCTCTCCACCACCATGGGCAAGACCAAAGAACATTCAAAGGACATCAGGGTAAGAGTTGTAGACCTGCACAAGGCTGGAATGGGCTACAAGACCATCAGCAAGAAGCTTGGTGAGAAGGAGACAACTGTTGGTGCAATTATTAGAAAATGGAAGAAATACAAAATAACCATCAATCGCCCTCGGCCTGGAGCTCCATGCAAGATCTCGCCTCGTGGGGTAAGGATGATCATGAGAAGGGTGAGGGATCAGCCCAGAACTACACGGGAGGAGCTTGGTAATGATCTCAAGGCAGCTGGGACCACAGTCACCAAGAAAACCATTGGTAACACACTACACCGTAACGGATTGAAATCCTGCAGTGCCAGCAAGGTCCCCCTGCTCAAGAAGGCACATGTACAGGCCCATCTGAAGTTTGCCAATGAACACTTAAATGATTCAGAGAAGGCTTGGGAGAAGGTAATGTGGTCAGATGAGACCAAAATTGAACTCTTTGGCATAAATTCGACTCGTCGTGTTTGGAGGGAGAGAAATGCTGAATGCTACAATCCCAAGAACACCATCCCCACCGTCAAACACGGAGGTGGAAACATTATGCTTTGGGGTTGTTTCTCTGCTAAGGGTACAGGACGACTTCACTGCATTGAGGGGCCAATGGACGGGGCCATGTACCGTAAGATCTTGGACGAGAACCTCCTTCCCTCAGCCAGAGCACTGAGGATGGGTCGTGGATGGGTCTTCCAGCATGACAATGACCCAAAACATACGGCCAAGGCAACAAAGGAGTGGCTCAAGAAGAAGCACACTAAGGTCATGGAGTGGCCTAGCTAGTCTCCAGACCTTAATCCTATAGAAAATTTGTGGAGGGAGCTGAAGCTTCGAGTTGCCAAGCAAAAGCCTTGAAACCTTCAGGATTTGGAGAGGATCTGTAAAGAGGAGTGGACCAAAATCCCTCCTGAGATGTGTGCAAACCTGGTGACCAACTATAAGAAACGTCTGACTTCTGTGCTTGCCAGCAAGGGTTTCTCCACCAAGTACTAAGTCATGTTTTGCTTGGGGATCAAATACTTATTTCCTTCGATCAAATGCAAATTAATTTATAACTTTATATAATGTGTTTTTTCTGGACTTTTTTGTTGATATTCTGTCTCTATTTGTTAAAATAAAAGTACCATAAAAATTATAGACCGCTCATTTCTTTGTAATCGGGCAAACTAACAAAATCAGCAGGGGATCAAATAATTATTTCCCCCACTGTATATGATACAATTGCCTAGCCATTGATTCATTTGATAGTATATTCCAACGACTGATTCATTGTTAATAGATGTGTATCGTGCACCAAACCCATTCGTCAGTATTGTACTACCCGGGAATCTTCCCAGTTATCAAAACCCCTCATTCCCTTCAGTCATTCCTTGCTTACCTCATTTGTTTTGTGCTGTTTTATATTACTGTTTAGTTAGAAAATAAAGCTTTCTTTGTGTTTTGATCCCTGTGACCGAGCTGTGTGTGAACGTTTGCATTCATGAAAACTTCGCTACCTTTGGAGAATTGAGACTAGATATTGGTAATAATAATTGGAGTTTAAATTTAACATCTCTTATCAAACCTTTAGTGGTGCCCCACCTTTTATAGTTACTGTTTGATTGGAATAAAAGCAGATAAATCATAAACAAATTGGATATTGATAATTCATAAGCTTTTACATGTATGATGAAGCGCTGTCCAATGAGTTTGGAGGCATTTGCTTGTACTTGTTTCTGTACACTTCAGAATTCATCCTGCTGCTGCCGTCAGCAGTTACATCATCAATGAAGACAAGTAAGCCAGTTCCAGTGGAAGCCATAGATGTCCAAGCCATAACACCCACTCCACTATATTTCACAGATGAGGTGGTATGCCGTGGATATTAAGCAGTTGCTTTTTTTTTTTCTCCACACTTTACTCTTGCCATCACTCTTGTACACATTAATCTCTCATTAGTCTCATCTGTCCACAATACATTTTTCCAGAACTCTGCAGGCTCTTTTAGGTACTTTTTAGCAAACCATAACTTGGCCATCCTGTTTTTGTGGCTAATTAGTGGTTTGCACCTTGCAGTGTAGCCTTTGTAGTTCTGCTGATGAAGTCTTCTGCAGATGGTAATCTCTGACACATTCACAACTTCCTGGAGAGTTTTTCCTGATCAGTTGATGGGTTTTCTTAATCATGGTGAGCATTCTTCGGTCATCCACTGTCGAAGTCTTCCTTCCCAGGCCGTTTATGATTTCTGAGCTCACCAGTGCTTTCTTTCGCTTTAATGATGTTCCAAAATGTTGATTTTGGTAGGTTTAAGGTTTTGCCTATGTATTCTGATAATTCAGCCTCATATTGGCTTCCTGACTTTCATTGACGTCTCTTTGGTCCTCATGTTGACAGACACTAATAGCAGACTCCAAAGGCAAACTCAAAGCCTAGAATCAATACCAGACATTGAGAGCTCTCTTACGACTGTACAAATGATGTGACAGAACACACATATTGAACTAGTAACACCTGTCAAGCCAATTGTCCCATCACTTTTGGGTACCCTAAAATAGGGGGGCTATGCATATAAAGTGTTGTAATTTCTGAATGGTGAAACCAATATGTACACAAATACCATCAAATAAAAGCTGAGAAAGCAAAATTGTTCAAGTCTGAGCTTAATAAAAGAAGTAATCTTTATTTAGGTAAACGTAGTTAGCAGAGTATCAAAAAGCTTAGATACACGGAAATAATTCTCCCTCTACTCTGGATTCAGCAGAGCTCTGACTGAACAACCTGGCTCTCTCTCCGTGGGCCCAATTTATACAGTATCATTCATTGTTGTCTCCAGCTATCTGCTTGGGATTGACACCCTAGCCTGCAATCTCATTCATAACACTCAGATCTTTGTCTCCACCGAGGGTTAGGGTTAGAAACGGGATGACCCTGGAATGGTATACATGTATTCAGGCCAACTGGTCTGGACCGATAATTATAATCCGAAAGGTAATTGTGACTGCTCTCAGGAACTCTCCTTAGTAGGGGGTGAGTGCCAAGGTAGCAGGAGCTCGTCTCCATGGGGAGTTGGTGCCTGAGGTGGAAAGTGTATTCATAGTCCAGACGGACATTTTACAAGCCTCCCTTTGAGCTTATGATACTCAAAGCATCATAACAGCATGTCGGCTGACATCAAGTTCTAGTAGCGATGCTGTCCTGCCTTAGGTTGCCCCCCTTTCACGCAGGGAATCTTACCCATCATTGGATCAGCACCTCTCACACTAGCTTCACCTTCTTTGGCCACCTTATTTACCATACCCCTTTCTCGCTCTGATGCAGTCATAATCATTATTCTAGATATGCTACTGCTAGGCTTAAACCAAAACATGATCCCAACCCTTTCAATAGTATCACACAGCCACCTTACTATAAGTGTTATGGCCTTTTCCTGTACAAATTTGTCAATAAGCGAAAACAAGAACAAATCCTTCAAAGACACGTTCAAAGCTCAAATATAAATGGATAAAAATAGAAGATACAAATAGAAATGACGGAAACAAATGAATAAAAAATAGAATGGATAAAAATAGAAGAGTATTATTCGAAAATGTAATAGAAATGAAATAAATTAATAAAGCATCCCATAGGATATTCCCAACCATATTCAATAACTGTCAGTCCGTAACCCAAATGTATGTTTCTTTAGCATGGAACACATACAACAAATCATGATGGATTGTACACAACCAAAAGTTATACATATTAATACTGCTCCTTTAAATGTTAGTTCCCACATGAATAAGGTTAAGGATATGACTATCCTTTCTCTGCATTGAATTGATCAGTAGACTGTCTAATTGTGGTAATCCAAAATCAGACTCAGGTATATTTTTGACAAATCCTAATTCCGCCTCAGGTTTCACATATAATTCCTGTAGAGATAGATCTATATAAGGGAAGTGATAAGGTCCAATAGACCAAGAAGTTTGAGGTGTCATGAGGTTTTACTTATGTGACATGATATTACAATCATTAACAGTAATATGGAACTGATTCTTTGTTGTAGTAGTGCATGTTTTTAACCTTGTGTTAACACCCTAGTTAAGTTGTTGTGTGTGAGACTCACTTCACATGTTTCTCCATCCAACCCAGACATTCTACATAATAGCTGTTTGGCTAAAGCATCACATTCACAAAAGTATCCATATGGGGCTTTATACAACATTGACTTAACTGCTCTCCACTCTCCCCCGATGAAAGATGTGTAATTATGTC
Source organism: Argentina silus (assembly GCF_951799395.1). Lineage (NCBI taxonomy): Eukaryota > Metazoa > Chordata > Actinopteri > Argentiniformes > Argentinidae > Argentina > Argentina silus. The sequence goes on along the minus strand of NC_139654.1, from coordinate 31,218,354 downwards.
TGGAATATTCTTTTGTTCCTTCAAAACATTACCCTGCATGATCCCTAAGTCTTCAACCTGTACCAATTGATTAAATACCTGATCTTGAGAAAAATGAGAATGGACACTATAAGTAGCATTGCATAGATTTGTCTTATAAAACAACCAAACTGTTGGAAAGAGTTCTCTGCTGAGGACGCCCCGCTTTTATCCTCTCTGTTATTTATGGCCGTCTCATTCCACCATTTCAGAATTTGTATAGGAGGAGTCTTGTCTTTAGGTTCCGAGGGTTTCCCTCCTTTTGGGCTGAATGGTAAATTAATCCCCTCCATCATTGGACCATAGTCAAAAGGGTTGTAAAATCCAGAAGCCGGAATGGGGTATTTTTATTTGATATTCGAGACGTGTGCTACAGTAGTAGGCCAACAAGTAACGTGGCTAACTGTGACAAGTCGCTAATATAGCTGAAAACCAAAGTTATTATTATTTGTGAGTTTATTGCACATTGTGTATGACATTTCTATAAAGAAAGAAACTGATGGAGAAAAGTGTTTATTTAAGGTCGTACATGTACACTACAAGAAGAGGTTGGGCTCTCGGTGAGCGCAAGGACTCGTTGATCCTGTCCTTGACGCTTCTCCGGTCTCTATCGGTCATGGCAGGAAACTTTTGTGCTGTTGTGTCCATGACAAAGTCCCTGAGAACCATCCCAGTTGCCCCGTGAATCATCCACTTTTGCGCTGTTGTGTCCATCACTTGCACCGTGAACCATCCCAGTTGGTCACCCACTCTCTGTACCGCTCTTCGGTTATGGACTTGCGGAACAGCAGGTAGCCATAATGGTCTGGACGGCCGGCGCACAGCCTGTATATGCAACTGTCGGTCTCAAGTGAAAAATCAGCAACAAGTACATTGATCACTTATGGAAGGTTCTGCCAGTGGTCATCGAGCTGGAAGGTGGCGCATCCGGAATGTGATCAAGAATGTCCTGTGTTACAGTTTACGACCTCTATCCTGTGCATATGACCAATAAACGTATATTTTATTTGACTCTTTATATGAATGTTATTATAGCCCTCATACACTTTTAATTCCAAATATTAACACATACTGTATTAGGCCTGCCCAATCTGCTCAAATACATTTCAGTAGATTTAGCGAAGGTGGGCAGATCGTAGCATACTTGGCATTCATAATTGTTTCCCATTAACAAACAAAAGCATGACAATTTATTTAGCCACTGGAGAAAAACAATTGGAATGATCGCACTCCTCCCCAAGAACAGTACAGTTCTTCATTTAACGAATTCGGTTAGTTCATAGAAGATTGACATGCACTAGCTGGTTAATGCTGTCATAGAAATAACGCCATGCTTGTTTCCTGTGCGCCTCCATTCCCCTCTACATATTTCAGAGAAAATACATGGCTGCAATCGGATGATCCCTTTAGCATATATTGATGATTTGTGTAAATCGCATTTGTATTCATTTGCATTTTGAGAGCTTTTGGTATTCAGTCATCATTGCAAGTCCAAAAGGCTGTTTGTATTTGCAGCAATATGGAATTAGAGAATCCAAAGGGAATACTGTACATGTACCGCTATCGTAAAATGTCCATTCCAGTCGGCTATATGGAAAAAAAGACACACCTCTGCTGTGGAAGACACTGAAGAGGGACGTGGACAGTTGTCAATAATGGTTGTCATTTTTACCAACACAGCCTCTCAATAGTGTCCTATTCGTCACTGATGGGAGAGGGTCATCTTTTTGTGACAATTTATCCAGCACGCTCTGCCCCTTCAAACAAGATCCCTCAAAAAGCGTTACAGTATACAAAATAAATGCATAATTATTATTATTACATTGTGTGAAGGCTGCCCTTGTTGAAAATGTGGACGTTCTATTATAATTGTAGGATACTTTTCTACCCAGTCTCAATCCCACTGAAACCCAACATAGTGTGCTTACTGCTGTCACGCATGAAAATTCCTAACTTCATTCTTTAATCATTCTGTTACATTATTATAGCCGACCTGTTTCTCTGCGTTGTGAGAGAATGTATGATCTGCAATTCATGAGCTGCTGTAATAAACTTGATTTTGCCAATCGACTGTATCTGATAAGGCAAACCATTCTCATTTCAAACATTCTCCACAGCTCTTCTCACCACCTTTTGGTGGCTTTCGGCAGCACTTCACACCGGCAGTATTTCACACCGCCTGTCTACGACAGCCTCTTGACGCAAAGACGTCTGACACAAAGACGAGGGAGTCTGTGTGGGAGTCCATCGAGATAAGCCTGAAAAAAGGGCCAGACTACAAAGTATTTGTTTTCGCAACTCTTGAGTGTATTTAGCGCAACCTGCATCTCATATTGCCGACAAACCCTCTAACTCTATAGGTGTAACTACCATAATGTACTTTCATCCCTCAGGAGGACACAGAGACGCTATACCCCCCCTCGCAACCCATCTAATCTAGTCTACCTACCATGCTCAACTGACCACGACCTCGCTGTCGCTGGAGGAATTTGGAACTGCTAGTCAGCGGTTCAGTCCTGTATAGATGATTCACTTACTTTAGACAAATGTGCTTGTTGTAAATCGCTTTGGATAAAAGCGCCTGCAAAATGTAAAAAATGTAAAAAATGTAAATGTGTATGGCACTGCGCGGCTTTGAAGTGCAGCAGCAGCGTGTAGGGATTAAACCCCGGCTTACTGTACATCTCTGTTGATTCCCCGCCTTTGCAGTGTTCATCCATGTCCAGTGACCACACTGTCAGGTTAATTAGGACTGGAATCTGGACCCACTGGTTATTGTTGATGAGAATCCCCAAGTGTGGTTTTGTCATCACTCCGGAGGGTGGTGCTGGATGTAGCTCTTGACATCCCTGAAGTGTTGCAGCCACCGGACACAGCATCAGGAACAATGCTTCCCACATTGTTACCTAGAAAAGACTTTGAAAACAGACGCGATTATCCCCCCCCCGTGATGAGCCCTCACCACTGGGGTCCCCCAGGGCTCTGTCTTAGAGCCCTTACTGTTCTCCCTCTATACCAAATATTTTGGCTCGGTAATTACATCACATGGTTTCTCCTACCACTGTTTTCTCTCTTTCCCCCCTTCTGATTCACAGGTGGCAACACGTGTCTCTGTGTGTCTTGCAGACATTTCCGTTTGGATGTCAGCCCACCAGCTCAAGCTCAACCTTAACAAGACTGAGCTGCTCTTACTCCCGGGGAAAGCCTGCCCTCTCCAAGACTTCTCCATCACAGTCGAGAACTCTACTGTGACCTCCTCCCAGACAGCCAAGAGCCTTGGGGTGATCCTTGACAACCACTTATCCTGTGCGGCGAACATCACAGTGACAGCATGCTCCTGTAGATTCTTCCTCTACAACATCAGAAATATACGTCCATGGATACATGCTGTCGCCCGTTTGGTGTTCATTCTCCCATGTCACCCCCCTCCTTCACACCCTTTACTCGCATCAGATTCAAGACCCTGGTGCTCGCCTACCGGGTGGCAAAGGGAACAGCCCCTCCCTACTTGCAAGCAATGGTCAGCCCCCAAACCCATGCCCGATCACTCCGCTCTTCCACCTCGGCTGGCCCCCTGGTACCGCCGCCTCTACGTGGATGCAGCAGTCACGCTACTCGGTCACGGCTTTTCACTGTCCTGGCGCCCCGCTGGTGGAACGAGCTTCCCACTTCTGTCAGGACTGCAGAGTCACTACCTATCTTCCGCCGTAGATTGAAGACCCATCTCTTCAGGCTACATCTTAACTGTCCCTCCTAAAGACCTCTTCATCCCCACTACCCCCCTGTACAAGTTTCTCTACTGTAAAAAAAAAAAAAAAAAGAAGAATAAAAAATAGCACCTTGGCTTAGCATAGATTACGTTTCTTATGTTGACTGATGGATAGATGATTCACTTACTGAGATGAATGTATTTGTTGTAAGTCGTTTGGATAAAGGCGTCTGCTAAATGCTATAAATGTAAATGTAATGTGAAGTTGCCAAAACTAGTCATCGACAAATATGCAGGTGACATCAGTTTATGGCGGACCTTTTGCGGTAAATTTGAAACTGCAGTCGATAAGAATCCTATCCTGAATAAGACAGATATCTGAAGTTTTATCTTACTGGCGCAGCAGCCAATGTAGTAGCAGGTTTCACATTATCTGAGAGCAATTATGATAATGCTATTAAAATGCTACACAACAAATTTGGTCGTAAGGCTTTAGTTATTAACGCTCATATGACTAAATTGCTTAACCTTACCCCAGTTAAGAATGGCAATGATACCAGAGCACTTAGAAATCTGTATGATGGATGCGAGATCCAAATACGCAGCCTGACAGCCATAGGATTGTGTCAGACACGTACGGGAGTCTCCTGTGTCTGAAACTGATACCAAAAGAAATAACACTTGATTTCATTAGGAAAACAGATGACAAGTAGGACAATGCAAAGTGCAGGTGTAACAAGTCCCTTGCTCACAGATAGGCGGACGCAGTGTGGTGGTAAGGGAATGTCCCGTTTATTATAAAAATAGTGACAGTCTCTTCCGTTGGCTTTCCAGCCTCCTCCAAACACTCGGCGACTTTCCAGTCGCCGTTCTCTCTCTCGAACGCAGAGGCACACACATCTTAAACCATCTCGTCAACGAGGCTTCATTTGCAACAGGTGTGCAACGGAGCCTCGCTGACATAACCCTGGCCACAGTCCTGTAGCTCCCTCTACAGGCCGAATGCTGCATGTCCCCCCACATACCCACACCGCCCGACACAGACGGGGACACGACGGCCGACACCCTACTCCCCCCCCCCCCCCCCTGCACGGGAGAGGAACTCTGCCACGACCATCTGCGCCCCCGGTCTGTGCACGACCGAAAAGTTGAAGGGCTGCAACGCGAGATACCACCGGGTGATCCTCGCGTTCACATCCTTCATGCGGTGGAGCCACTGGAGGGGAGCATGGTCGGAGTAGAGGGTGAAAGCGCGACCCAGCAGGTAGTAGCGGAGGGCGCCGACCGCCCACTTGATGGCCAGGCACTCCTTCTCCACCGGGCCCTCCCTCTCCGATAGTTTGCGGCTCAGGTACAGCACCGGCCGGTCAGCCCCCTCCACCCGTTGGGTCAGCACTGCTCCCAGGCCTCTATCCGACGCGTCCGTCTGTAGGGAGAAAGGGAGGTTAAAATCAGGCGCATACAGGACCGTTTCTCCACAAAGAGCTCCCTTAAGGGCCTCGAACAACCCCTGACACTGGCCCGACCATTGGACCGGATCCGGGGCACCCTTCTGGGTGAGGTCCGTCAAGGGACTGGCCAGCTCTGAAAATCCCGGCACGAACTGCCGGTAATAGCCAGCCAGCCCCAGGAAGGCCCTCACCTCCTTCTTCGTCTTGGGCCGCGGAGAGGCGGCGATGGCCGCAGTCTTTTCAATCTGCGGCCGCACCTCCCCCCGACCCAAGTGGTACCCCAGATACCGGATCTCCCTCCGCCCGATCACGCACTTCTTCGGGTTGGCCGTCAGCCCCGCCTGCCTCAGGGACTGCAGAACAGCAGCCACACTCTGCACATGCTGCGCCCAGGTGTCACTGTGAATGACAATGTCATCCAGGTAGGCCACAGCATAGGCAGAGTGCGGCCGCAGAATGCGGCCCATGAGGTGCTGAAAAGTGGCTGGGGCTTCGAACAACCCGAAAGGGAGCACCGTGAACTGGAATAGCCCGAGCGGAGTGGAGAATGCAGTTTTCTCCCGGGATACCGGCGAGAGTGGAATCTGCCAGTATCCCTTCATGCAATCCAATGTCGTGAAATATTTGGCCGTGCCAAGCCGGTCCAAGAGCTCGTCAACCCGGGGCATCAGATAGGCATCGAACTTGGAGACCACATTAACCCGTCTATAATCCACACAGAACCGTATAGCCCCATCCGGCTTGTTGACAAGCACGATGGGGCTACACCAGTCACTGCGGGACTCCTCGACCACACCCAGCTCCAGCATGGCTTCCAATTCCCTGCACACAATGTCTCGTTTGTGTACCGGCAACCTATAGGGACGCGTGCGCACCGTTAAACCCGGCTGCGTTTCTATATGGTGGTCGATAAGCGTAGTCCGACCGGGCAGGGGAGAGAACACGTCGGCGAACTTAGCTTGCAAATCTGCAACGTCCGTGGCCTGGCTAGCAGAGAGATGGTTATCAATACCGACCGGAGTGCTAACCTTTGATTTTGGGACTTCCGGACCGAACTCATGTCTGTATGGAATTATTGTAGCCAGAGCAACAGTGACCACGTCGTTGCATTTTTTTAGGAGATTGACGTGATACACCTGCAAGCTATCCCCCCGGTCCGAGCGTACTACCTCATAATCCACGTCCCCCATGCGACATGTGACCACAAACGGCCCTTGCCACTTCGCGAGTAATTTCGTGCTGGAGGTGGGTAACAGTACGAGCACCTTGTCTCCCGGTGTAAATTCTCGCAGGTTAGTTCCCCTGTCGTATAGGCGCTTTTGACGACCTGCCCCACCTCCATCACCGGGCACTCGGCCTGACCATGGCCCGGCCGTCCACATCGCCAACACACCCCCCCTGTCGCTCGGGGTGCTGCCTGCGGGGCCAGGGCTGGCTCTGGACATGCGCGCCCCTGCCATCTCGTCCTCGGGGCGGGCGCCGGCCTCTCTCCTTCCGGTCCCTCGGCTCCTCCCGGGAGCCGGCTCCCCGCCCCCTGGCGCGGGGCCGGGGTTGGTCTTCGTAGCTCCCGCGGTGGGAGGGAGAGATGGTCCTCTGCCAAGCCTACGGCGGCCACGAGATCCTGGGGTCGGTGGTACTGGACCCAGGCGGCGGTTCAGGCCGGGAGCCCCGTGAGGAATTGTTCCAACACCACCCGGTCCCCGACCTCCTCCGCCGAGCTGTTTCTCAGGTCCAGCCACGTGCTGGGCGTAGGCGAAGGGCCAGCTCCCCTCCTCCATCGTCAGGGCCCGGAACTGGCGACGGTGTTCCTCCGGTGTGAGGCCCAGGCGGTCTCGAATTGCGCGGGCCAGGGACAGGTAGTCCCGCTGGGCGGCCGCTGGTAGGCTGTGGGCAGCGAGCTGTGCCTCCCCTGACAGGAGGGGCAGCAGATGGTACGCCCACTCGCCCTCGAACACCGCCAGGAATGCCTCCGGGTCGTCCAGGTCCCCCATCTTCTGGAGGTGTACCTTGGGGGACCTTGTGGCGACCCGGGCGCCGGTCCCGCTTTGATGGCCCCGACGAGCTCCTGGAGGAGGGCACAGTCCTCGCCATCTCTCCCAACGGGGACTGCTGCTCCTGCTGGAGTTGGGCCTGCCACTCCAGTATGAGGGCCATCCCTCCGATGGCCGCGCTTAACGCCTCCATTTCCTTTTCCTCCGCCTTCACTGTGCCGCACGTTGGGCGCCACTGTAACAAGTCCCTTGCTCACAGATAGGCGGACGCAGTGTGGTGGTAAGGGAATGTCCCGTTTATTATGAAAATAGTGATAGTCTCTTCCGTTGGCTTTCCAGCCTCCTCCAAACACTCGGCGACTTTCCAGTCGCCGTTCTCTCTCTCGAACGCAGAGGCACACACATCTTAAACCATCTAGTCAACGAGGCTTCATTTGCAACAGGTGTGCAACGGAGCCTTGCTGACGTAACCCTGGCCACGGTCCTGTAGCTCCCTCTACAGGCCTAACACTGCATGTCCCCCCACAGCAGGACTTTATGTTTTTCATTCAGAGAGAAGTCGACAGCCGCGAGCACACGGCCAGCTTGACCGCAAAGGAGAGCGCAAAAGGAAAATGCACCAAAAAGGAATGTGACGGAACCACTAAACAGACCCAAGGTGCATTGGAAGCAAGCAGTTGGAAATCTAACATGATGTCAGCAACAGCTCTTCATGCTGCCAGTCAAAGAGGAGGACAAAGCTGTTTCCTTTGCCCTGACCAGGGAATGTATGGAGCTGACTGTGTAAGCAAAGCGGGAGAGACATGGAAGAAATGGAAGATGCTTTGTGTGTTTCGGTACAAGACACATATCGAAGGCTTGTCGGACTAAAGGCATCTCCTGTAGTCTGGCAGATGTCATCATAAGGTCATATGCGAGTATGAAAGAATTCCGAACTACTAAGTATATTGCTAAAATTCAGAGAACAGAGCAGAGCATTTATGGCTGATATCACAAAAGCCTTTTTGCAAATTTCTATTAAAGAGAAGGACAGGGATGTGCTGAGGTTTCTCTGGACAGATGAGTTCCCATGCCTAACCAAGAAGTCATTTTGCATACAATGAGAATGACCCGAGTTTCATTCGGAGCACCAAGTCCTTTCCTTTTGGCAGCGAACATTAGGCATCACCTGAAGAAATACGAAAAGGATTATCCTGATGTGGCAGCTACTTTGAATGAGTGCTTATACGTGGATGACCTGATCTATGGCACACAGAGCACACAGGCCGCAGCCAGCCTGTCCATGAAAGTGAAGGAAATACTGCAGGATGCTGGAATGAAACTGTGTAAGTGGACAACTAACTCAGGAGAACTAACAAACCTATGGAAGGAAAACATGGAAAACACAGTGGATGGAAACGTGGAGGTAAAGACTCAAAACACTGTGTTGAAAGTCCTCGGACTGACCTGGAGAACGGAGCCAGATGACTTTGTATACGAGCTGAGTAAACTGCTGGAATTCTTGGAGGAGAGAAAGAGTACCAAAAGGAGTGTGTTGCAATCCGTGGCACGGATATTCAACCCGATTGGATTCCTTTCCCTCTTTACAATCAGAGCAAAATGTCTCTTTCAGCAAATGTCGGAACATGGACTCAAATGGGACAAGGAGCTACCCGAAGACCTATTTAACCAATGGCAACAGTGGTGCACTGAGTTACCAGGCCTGGGTTCCATCAACATACCCAGACGGTACGACGCAGCAATGGAGACAGAGTGTGCGTCAGTGGCCAAAGAAGTGCATGTGTTCAGTGAAAGAGCATACTGTGCGGCGGCTTACCTGCACGTCATCTCAGCTGATGGTGAGTGCGCAGTGAGTCTAATAGCATCCAAAACCAGAGTAGCACCCCTTAAGAAAGTCACTTTACCCAGATTCGAACTGTTGGGTGCCGTTATTGGAGCCAGACTCCACTAGCTACGTAGCCATACACCTTAAAGTTGAGCAGGCACAAGTGCGTATGTGGACTGACTTTATGATAACCTTGCACTGGATACAAAGCACAGCCAAACAGTGAAAAACAGAGTAAGAGAGATACAAAGTGTGACTGAGCCCTCACAATGGAGACAGTGGAAAAGAAAACCCAGCCGACGCTGCAACGAGAGGTCTCACTGCAAGTCAACTGAAAGAAAACGGCAGAGATTACTAGACTGTTTTTGGATCAGGTGGAGGAAGAAGTACCTAATTGGGCTGAGGTCAGCCCATTGCACAACAGGTACCACAACAAAAACCCAAGAGTTCAAAGCGGGAGATGTGGCTCTTATACATCAGGAAAAAATTCCCAAACATTTATGGAGAATGGGGAGAGTCCATGAAGTGTATGTTGGCCGGGATGGCAAAGTCAGATCATGTCTGATCAAGTTACCCTCAAGAGCAACCAGCAACCATGAAAAGGCCTGTACAACTTCTCTACCCCCCCTTAAATTTCAGTCCTGCCTGCTCAAGTAAACCTAATAGTTCCGCTAAGACAGTCATGTGTTCTTCCTTTGTGGCTGTCTGTAGGAGAAGGTCATCTACGTACTGAATCAAACACTGTGGTTTGGGAAATGCTAAAATCACCTGCGCCAGACATTGGTGAAACAATGTCAGTGAGCTGGCAAAACATTCCAAGTATTCCTGTGTATTTTTAAATTTGAATGCTAATTTGTACTGACAATCTGGATGCAGAGGTATAGACCAAAATCCGTTAGAAATGTCCAATGCCGAATAGTATTTCGCCTCTGCCATCAAAGAAGCTAAAACATCAGGTGTCGTGCCCACCACTGGGGCACATGTGGTGGTGTTATTGTTAAGATGTCTGAAATCGATGCATAATCTCCACGACCCATCTAGTTTACACACTGGCCAAACAGGTGATAAGACAGGGCTGAAAAACACCATGTTCTAACAGGGACTCAATAGTGCTTTTAATGTATGAGCTAGCTTCCTTTGGATAATTGTACTGACGTAGCACCAGAGGATCACAGCCCTGAATGTTAACTTGCATCAGTCCTCTGTCAATCTGTCCACAATCATGTTTACTTGTAGAGAAAGCCCCTCTGTGTTCTGACAATATTATCTGGATATCAACATGTAAGGAGTTTAAATCATACATCTCTGATTTCTTGATAGCATGTACTGCACATACAGTGCCTTCGGAAAGTATTCAGACCCCTTAAATTTTTCCACACTTTGTTGTGTTATAGACTCAATTTAAAAAGGATAAAATTGAAATAATTTACCATCAATCCACACATAATACCCCAAATGACAAAGCGAAAACAGGTTGAGAAATTTCAGTAAATGTATTAAAATTGAAATACAGAAATACCTCATGTACATAAGACCCTTTGCTATGGCACTCTTAAAATTAGATGAAATGCAAAAATGTCATCAACAAATCACTCATAGTCAGGGGGGATGGCTCCTGATAAGGCACAGATGCATGGCATGGTGATCTTGAACAGCTCTGCATCAAATTTCTAGAATGGAAAGAGGGTTAGGGAGAGACAAGAATGGGAAGTGCCCTTCATGCTACAATTGCAGAATCAGTATACTGTAGCAGTCCTGGGTCCAAATTGTATTTGAAATCATTGTTGTTTCCAGCCATCTATTAGGTATTGACACCCTAGCCGGCAATCTCATTCATAACACTATTCATAACACCTATAGAAACGGGATGTACTGTATATCCTATTGGCCCTGGAATGGTATGCATGTATTCTAAGGACTAAGGTGACAGGCCAAGTGATCTGGACCGATAACTATCATCCGAAAGGTAATTGTGATCAGGATCTCTTCTCCACGGGGAATTGGTGCCTGAGGTGGAAAGTGTATTAATCTTACACCTCATAGTAATTGTTTGATTTAAAATCCAAACCTTTGGAGTGTAGAGCCAAAAGAATAAAAAATGCTTCACTGTCCCATTACTTGCGCAGGGCACTGTAAGTAAGAGGAAATGCTTCTATCGTCCGATTGGGGCTATAAAAAATTACGATGGCCAAGGCATGAATTTGTATATTTGAAAGTAATTGTAGAACATGAAAGTCATGCTGGAATTGACCTCATTTGGCCAGGAAGAATATGTCTCTGCCATTTGAATTACATTGGAATTGTACTTTTGGGCAGAACTACAAGTGAAAATTACAACAGTACCACGAGTAGCCACTTGAAGCGTGCCTGCCAGATGGCCGACTGATCCCCTGACGTGTTCCTGTGTGCTTCTTGTCTTCTTGTCTCCGAGTGCGCATGCTCGATCGGCAGAGGCCTGCACGGGGCTGCCCAGAGGCCACCTTTGGCTCGCACATTCTTCTCATGTTGTTCTAGACTAGAATGAATACTGAGCATGTTCAGTGGGCGGACAGAGCAAAATGGCGACGAGGAAGTACGCATTTTGTTGGCAGATTAGCGACACAAGCGACTAATATTGAAATTAATCAGACTTCAATGTGTCCATCCTATTTACAGTCATTGGTAATTGTCTATGGAATTATAGGCAATCCTCTCTCTCTCTGTCCCTGTGGCAAAACCCTGTTGGGTTCCATTTAGTTCTGCATGGAACCCAAAAGGAACTGCATGGAACCCACCCCTTATGGTTCTAGGTAGCACCTTTTTTTAATTTGAGTTTTGTTCTACAAACATATACATTTAACTCCTATTTTTTACACTCACAATTGGAGCTGTAACCCCAGTATGCCTTAGCCAACCTTGATGCATGGAACAAAAGGACTTTTTAAAGGCTAAATCAGTGTTCATTATTGTCATGTGCACCCTTTGTGACTCACAAATGATCACAGTTCATTTTGACACTGGAACATTTTCAAGCAGGCAAACCTTTGAATGTCATTATTGACAGTTAAAGGATTGAAGGGTTGAATAATATTTATGAACCACAAAACATCTGACACAAAAAAAAGAACGATCATGGGAGGGCTCACATGTGCCAGCTGTGCAATGCGAACACCTGGCTCGGGTTACAGTAACGCGGCGAGACAGTGGGCTTGACTAAATTCCCAAATAACTTCACTTCAATACACAATAACTGAACCTGAACGTCTCAACAGTAGACGACTTCAAAACCGATTTATTTAACTTGTTGGAGGTTATTGTGTTGTCGTCTTAAACAGGAGAACAAAGCCGTTGGGTGGGTTCTCCTGTCGTGCTGTGTTTTGTGTTCCCGTCTATGTCTCCTGCCCTCACTCTCATACAGGTGTCCGTCCACGATTGGCCTGTCAGTCCCATCTGTCATCATTCGTGCACCTGTTCCGGACCAATCAACCGTCTGTCCGTCTATTTAAAGCCCCTCCTGTCCTCTGTTCGGAAGTAGTTGTCTGTCGTGTTTTGTTGGTGTCTATTGTTGAAAGTGAAGTAGCCAAGCCACATGCATATTTAGCTGTTTCTTGTTAATGTTTAAAACTATACACGGTATAGCGTTTTGGTTTTCACATGAAGGGAAAAGGGGATAGGTAAGCTGCCCATGGGTTCACTTTACATCACGCATCTCTGGTATAAACATTAGGCTAGGAACAGGTGCCCCTCATCTGTTTTTTTTAGTAGATCTTGTGTGGTTAGGTAGCTTGGACTTTCTTTTAATAAGTTTGTTTATTTGGCACCGTTCACTGTTCCCTTGTAGCGATCATTTGTTTAAACAATAAATATTCATTCATTTTAGTCCCGGTTCATAGCATTTGTGTTGCAACGCACCTACATTCAGCAGGCTCGCTGTATCGCGTTAGGCCCTTAGTTTACCCAAGACAGAAGGGTCGTAACACCAGAGACAAACATACCCATAACTTGATGCAGCTACCACTATTCTTCTCACGAGAGATGAGGAAACTGCATTGCATGTGCTGGATTTGCACGAAACTTAATGCTTTGTAGTAAAACCAAATGAACACATTTCCAGCCACTTTCTTTGCTGCATCACTTGAACTGATTGTTGCAAACACAATTATGGATATGAGAGAGATTATTTTCCATTAAGGGATTCTTTTTGGCCACTTGGTTATAGACCATTTTTATAGAGTGACTGAGATGATGTTGTCCCATTGACTGTGCTTTTTCCTCTCCATCATTCAACTTCGTAGATTTTTGTAAGTCTCCCCAGACCTCAGGGTCGCATTCCTGAGCAGTTTTGTTCCTCTCCATTTGCTCAGTTTGTAATGACAACCTGATACACACAGTGTGTAATTGATTCCTATGCAAATCAGAGACCCTATAAAAACAAAGATATTAATTCCAAAATGACATGAACTGTTATCCTTGTATTAAGGTGGACTCAATTCAACTGACTGAGTGATTTGTTGATGACATTTTTGAATTTTAGCTAATTTTAAGAGTGTCATAGCAAAGGGTCTGAATACTTATGTACATGAGGTATTTCTGTATTTAAATTTTAATAAATTTACTGAAATTTCTAAAAACCTGTTTTCGGCTTTGTCATTCTTGGCACGACTCGGCCTCAATGATCTCTGCCAGCGGTGACTAGCACACCTGTTGGCAATCTAGTAATCGACTCTCCACTACTTACAGTTAGGTCCAGAAATATTTGGACAGTGACACAATTTTCATAATTTTGGCTCTGTACGCCACCACAATGGTTTTGAAATGAAACAATCGAGATGCAATTGAAGGGCAGACTTTCAGCTTTAATTCAAGGGGTTGAACACAAATATTGTATGAAACGTTTAGGAATTGCAACCATTTTTATACACAGTGCCCCATTTTCAGGGGCTCAAATGTAATTAGACAAATTAACATAATCATAAATAAAATGTTCATTTTTAATACTTTGTCGAGAATCCTTTGCAGGCAATGATTGCCTGAAGTCTGGAACCCATGTTCCAGTTTCAGTTGTTGTTTGTTTGTGGGTCTTTCTGCCTTTAGTTTTGTCTTCAGCAAGTGAAATGCATGCTCGATCGGGTTGAGATCAGGTGATTGACTTGGCCATTGCAGAATATTCCACTTCTTTGCATTAAAAAACTCCTGGGTTGCTTTCGTAGTATGTTTTGGGTCATTGTCCATCTGTACTGTGAAGCGCCGTCCAATCAACTTTGCTGAATTTGGCTGAATCTGAGCAGACAGTATGTCCCTAAACACTTCAGAATTCATCCGTCTGCTTCTGTCTTCTGTCACATTATCTAAACCTGCTGTGCGGACATCAAAGAATTGGAGCAGCAGAGAAGCAGTGGAGCAGCTGCGTGACTGCCTTGACACCACAGACTGGGACATTTTTAGGACTGCTTCTAACAGCCTGGATGAATACACAGAGTCTGTGACGTCATACATCAGCTTCTGTGAGGACAGATGTATTCCAACACGCACCAGGGTGAGTTACAACAATGACAAGCCCTGGTTCACAGCAAGACTCAAACAGCTTTGTTTGGAGAAGGAGAGGGCTTTCAGGAGTGGAGACAAGGAAAGGTTTAGACTAGATAAGTACACGTTTGGCAAGGAGATTAAGGAGGCCAGACGACAGTACTCAAAGAAGCTAGAACAACAGTTTGCAGCCAACGACTCCTCGTCAATCTGGAAAGGCCTTCGAGTGATCACAGACTACAAAACCAAATCCCCCCACTCTATGGAAGACCTCAGACTTGCAAATGACCTGAACAACTTCTACTGTAGATTCGACAGACAATGGAGCAGCCCTGACTCTGACACACAAAGCCAACCCTCCCCCACAGCTATCACACCTCTCCTTCCCAGCCTGGACAGAGACACTAACCTCTACAGCCCCCTCCCCAGGAGAGAGACGTTAACAAACTGTTAAAGAAACAGAACCCCCGCAAGGCAGCTGGACCAGATGCTGTCTCCCCCTCCACACTGAAGCACTGTGCAGACCAGCTGTCTCCAGTGTTTACGGACATCTTTAACACCTTACTGGCTGAATGCATGCTTCAAAACATCCACCATCATCCCAGTTCCAAAAAAGCAGAGGATCACAGGCCTTAATGACTACAGACCAGTCGCCCTGACCTCTGTGGTAATGAAGACCTTTGAGCGCCTCATGCTCACAAACCTCAAGGCCATCACCAACCCCCTCCTTGACCCACTGCAGTTTGCCTATAGAGCCAACAGGTCTGTAGATGACGCAGTCAACATGGGACTTCACTTGATCCTACAGCACCTAGACTCCCCCGGCATCCACGCCAGGATCCTGTTTGTGGACTTCAGCTCTGCATTTAACACTATCGCCCCAGCTCTCCTCCAGGACAAGTTATCCCAGCTGAGCGTGCCTGAGCCCACCTGCAGGTGGATCACTGACTTTCTGACAGACAGGAACCAGCAGGTACGGCTGGGCAAGCTTGTCTCGGAGCCCCACAAGGCTGTGTGCTCTCTCCTCTACTCTTCTCCCTCTACACCAACAGCTGCACCTCTAGCCACCCTTCTGTCAAACTCCTGAAGTTCGCGGATGACACTACCCTCATAGGATTAATCTCCAACGGTGATGAGGCCGCCTACAGGGAGGAAGTTGACAGCCTGGCTTCCTGGTGCAGCCAGAACTACTTGGAGCTGAACGCCCTAAAAACTGTAGAGATGGTAGTAGACTTCAGGAGAAGCCCAGCCCCATCCGCCCCCCTCATCATGTGTGACTCCCCAGTTAACATTGTGGAGTCATTCAGATTCCTGGGGACAATAATTTCAAAGGACCTCAGGTGGGCAGAGAACATCACCTCCACCATCAAGAAGGCCCAGCAGAGGATGTTCTTCCTGCAGCAGCTGAAGAAATTCAACATGCCACAGAAAGTGATGGTTGAGTTCTACACAGCCATCATTGAGTCCATCCTCAGCTCATCAATCACCGTCTGGTTCGCTGCCTCCACTGCCAAGGACAAAGGCAGATTGCAGCGCATCATTCGGTCAGCCGAGAAGGTCATCGGCTGCAACCTGCCATCTCTCCTGGACCTGTTCCACTCCAGGACCAGTAAGAGAGCAGGAAAGATCATCGCTGATCCTTCCCATTCTGGTCATCACCTCTTCCAGAGACTTGCAAAAGGTTCCGGTCAATCAAGACTAAAACATTGCGCCACCTGAACAGTTTCTTCCCCATGGCAGTGGGGCTCACAACCAATCCCCCTGCCTCTCTCTGACCCCCCCCCCCCACCCCCACCCCCACCCTGTCACACAAACAACGCACTGACAGTGTAATTTATAATTATTTTAAATTATTCTAATTTATAGTGTACATGCCCCACAACCATTTCACAGCCTCTTGTGCCTACAAGATGTATTGTTCTGCTGCTCTTTTTTGTAGATTTGTTATTTTTGTTAATACTTCGCAATTTTGTACATTTCTTGTCAATATTTGCTATTTGTTTTTTATGTCCATGCACCAACCCAATTTCCTGTGTGTGCAAATATACTTGGCCAAATAAAATAATTCTAATTCTGATTCTGAATAAAGATAAACACTAGTGACCCAGTGCCATTGGAAGCCATGCATGCCCATGCCATCACACTGCCTCCACCGTGTTTTATAGATTATGTGGTATGCTTCGGATCATGAGCAGTTCCATGCCTTATTCCATACTTTTTTCTTCCCATCATGCTGGTACAGATTCATCTGTCCAAAGAATGGTGTTCCAGAACATGTCTGGCTTCTTTAGATGTTTTTTTGGCAAAGTCTAATCTGGCCTTTCTATTCTTGAGGCTTATGAATGGTTTGCACCTTGTGGTGAACCCTCTGTATTTGCTCTGGTGAAGTCTTCTCTTTATGATAGACTTGTATAATGATATGCCTACCTCCTGGAGAGTGTTCTTCACTTGGCTGGATGTTGTGAAGGGGTTTTGCCGAGCTCACCAGTGCGTTATTTTTTTCTCCGAATGTACCAAACTGTTGATTTGACCACTCCTAATGTTGCCGCTATGTCTCTGATGGATTTTGTTTTGTTTTTGCAGCCAAAGGATGGCCTATTTCACTTGCATTGAGAGCTCCTTTGACCGCATGTTGGTGTGTTCACAGCAACAGCTTCCAAATGCAAATGACACACTTGGAATCAACTCAGACCTTTTACCTGCTTAATTGCCTGGAGCACCTCTCCCCAGCAGCCGCCTCTACAGCCCGAGCGGCAAGCTATGGAGAGTCACATTAAGGACATGGCTGAAGGCATCATCCATCCTTCCTCTTCACCCGGGAAGGAAGGGGTGTCCAGCTCCTTCCCAGATACCATCATTCCTGCCACCTGTGTCATTGCGGCCGTCACCTGGGAGATTGAGGGGGTAGTTAGAGCCGCGCAGCAGACCCACCCCGACCCCGGAAACGGGTCGCCTGTTTGTCCCGGACACGGTGAGGTCTCGTGTGCTACAATGGGCTTACGCCTCCGCTCTTTCCTTGGTCTCCAGTCTACCACCTTCCAACGGTAAGACCATAAATTTACCCATTTCCTGCCCCTGCCTAAGCTACCGTCCATCAAGAAGACTGCGGACCTGCTGGTGAAGGAGGTGTTCTGGGTCCACGGTCTACCCTGTAACATTGTTTCAGACAGGGGACCCCAGTTCACCTCAGCTGTCTGGAAGGCCTTCTGCTCCGCCCTCGGAGCCACCAACAGCCAGGCAGAGAGGGCCAACCAGAAGCTGGAGACTACCCTTGCGTGGTGTCCACCAACCCATCGACCTGGGCATCCCAACTTCCATGGGTGGAGTATGCCCATAATACCCTGTCCACCTCTGCTACCGGTATGTCGCTTTTTCAGTGCCTTTATGGCTATCAGCCCGCTCTCTTCTCGTCTCAGGAGATCCTGGTTCCGTCGGTCCAAGCCCACCTCTCTCGATGTCACAAGACCTGGTGTCGTGCCTGTGCTGCTCTGCTGACAGCCTCCGGCCGGTATCAACAGTAAGCTAACCGTCGCCGCACCCCTGCTCCTAACCCAGAGACAAGGTATGGCTCTCAACACGGGATCTACCCTTTAAGACGGATGCTAAGAAACTGTCTCCTAGGTTCATTTGGCCTTTTTTGATAGAGAGGGTCATCAACCCCACAGTCGTACACCTTAAACTTCCCCGTACCCTCTGTATCCATTCATCATTCCATGTATCTCTCCTCAAGCCTGTCTCTTCCAGCGCTCTTTCCCCTCCTGTGCCCGCCCCCCGGATAATAGACGACCACCCTGCCTACACCGTCAGGCGTCTCCTGGACTCTCGCCGCCGTGGGGTGCAGTACCTGGTGGATTGGGAGGGGTATGTTCCTGAGGAGAGGAGTTGGGTTCCCCATCGTCTGGTCCTGGACCCTGCCCTCATCTGGGATTTCCAAGCCCGGTGGGTCACCCAGAGGCGCCCGTCAGAGGGGGGGTACTGTCATGACTCCCCCTCCATGATCTCTGCTGGCGCTAACTAGCACACCTGTCGGCAATCTAGTAATCGACTCTCCACTACTTATACCCTGCACCTGCTGCTAGATCGTTTGCCATTCATTGTTGTGTCTTTGTGCCACACTTCCAGCTCCAGTACCCTGCCTGTCTGATTACCCGCCTGCCTGCCTGCCCGACCCCTGCCTGTCTGACTACCCGTCTACCCGTCAAAGCCTTTGCTTAACCCTATTCTTATGATAGAAGATGGTTGAGAAACGTATTTCTGACTTAATTTCCCAAAAATATAGACTCTTAGCTTTTGACACCCAATTTGATATGCTCTGATAAATTTCACACATGGGTCCTTTTGCACGGAACTGCCCATATTGGTTTCACCATTTAGAAATGACAACACTTTTGATACATAGTCCCCCTTTTTCACAACACGAAAAGTAAATGGCCCAGATTCATATAATGTCTAAATTAAGCAATAACTGCCTGAAGTCTGCAACCCATTGACCCCACCAGATGCCAGACTATCTTCTCTGGTGATGCCCTGCCAGGCCTGTAGTGCAGCCATCTTCAGTTGTTGTTTGTTTTTCTGTATTTTTGCCTAAAATCTTGAAATGAAATGTTTAAATCTGAAGATTGACTTGGCCAATCAAGAACATTCCACTTTTTGGCCCTAGTTGCTATGGCAGTATGTTTTGGGTCATTGTCTTACTGTATGATGAAGTGCCATCCAATGGATTTGGAGGCATTTGCTTGTACTCAAGCAGACAAGATGTTTCTGTATACTTCAGAATACATTCTGCTGATGCTGTCAGCAGTTACATCATCAATGAAGCCAGTTCTTGTGGCAGCTAGACAGTACTGTACATGCCCAAACCATAACACCCCCTCCAACATGTTTCACAGATGAGGTGGCATGCTGTAAATCTTGGGCAGATCCTTTTTTCTCCAACTTTCCACTTAAAATCACTCTAGCACATGATAATATTCATGTTATCTATCCAGAAGGCCCAGACCTCTACAGGCTTTTTGGGTACTTTTTAGCAAACTGTAACCTGACCATGCTTTTTGAGGATAACTAGTGGTTTGCACCTTCCAGTGAAGCCTCTGTAGTTCGGCTGGTGACGTATTGTGAGGATGGGAGTCTCTGACACATTCACGCCTACCTCCTGGAGAGTGTTCCTGATCTGTGAGACAGTTGTTTTGGGTTTTTTCCTAATTATGGTGAGCATTCTTCGGTCATCCACTGTCAAAGTCTTCCTTGGCCTACCAGCCTGTTAGCGATTGCTGTGCTCATCAGTGCTTTTCTTTCTTTTTAATGATGTTCCAAACTGTTGATTTTGGCTTTGTTTCTGATCATTATCTGATTTGTCAGCCTAATAATGTCTTCCTTGACTTTCAGTGACACCTCTTTGGTCCTCCTGTTGACAGACACCAATAGCAGACTCCAAAGGCAAATGCAAAGCCGAGAATCAATACTAGACATTGACAGCTCTCTTATGCCTGCACAGATAATGTGACGGAACACACCTGACTAACCTCTGTCATGCCAATTGTCCCATTCCTTTTGGTGCCCTGAAATAGGGAGACTATGTATAAAAAGTGTTGTCATTTCTAAATGGTGAAACCAATATGTACACAAATACCCTCAAATAAAAGCTAAGAGTCTCTACTTTTACCCCACAGTGTTATTGTCCCATTACTTACACAGGGCACTGTATGTCATGTGATCATATCAATGTCACCATTCCTCAGATACGTGAAATACAGAGGGGAAAACTGGAACAGATGATGCTGACCGTCAACAACCAATGTTAAAAAAAACTCATTTTCAACCCATGGACAATCGTGTAGCAACGTTAGATGATGAGCATTAAATGACAACCTTATGTCAACATTGAAAAATAACCATCACATTACAACGTCTAATAAACTGTTAATTCTAACCAACACTTGACTGAATAACAAGCATTAAATAAAAATGTCAACCCAACATTGCAACAGCTACAGAGATCCAGCTATTGCATTTTGACCTTTCAAAGATTTTCAGAAACAATACTCTCATAACCGTTCTACAACGTCAGTTTGGTTAGTTTTTGACTGTTGCATGACTACATCACTAGATTGAATGATCTCAGTGTCTCACTATTGTTATCTCCTTTCCATATTGTTTTAATGTATTTGTTTGTGCAGGAGCAGGACATCACCACCTCATAGCCATGAGCTCACAGGCCAGCTTTGGAAGCAGCATGTTGTGTAAGTCTCTCAAAAAATCTTAACCTCTGACATACCTCTGGGATGAAGTGTTGCTGTATATCAAAGCACCCTGTGCTCATGTATTTTTGTGTCTGTGTGTTAAATGTGTGCAGTCCAGACCATGAATGAGGACCTGAAGGTCCATGGCCACAGCAGATGAATTATCCCCGAGAGTTCAACTCCCTCCTGCAGGAAGTCACCGAAACTACTGAATCTGTGTCTCAGGTACTTACTGTAAACAATCTCTCTGGCCTCTCAGTTGGTTGTGCCCAGAGCTCTGTAACATTGTTGTGACGTGTGTGTTTGTCTTGTGTGTAAGGTTTTGTGTTGGATGAGCGGACCCAGGTGCAGTGCATATAAAGAGGCAGACGAAAGGCAGCGATACGAAAAAATAGGTTCTTGATAACACAGGACACAAACACAAACTTACACGAAAATAAAGTGGGAGAAAACAAAGTCTCCAAAACGGAAATAGTAGATAACAAAAGGCAACGGACTTAACTCGAAAAATAAAGAAAGAGAACTACGTCTCATAACTCAAATTCGTAAATATCAAAGGCTTACTTTTCTCAGCTAATCGAACAAACGGTCGGTACACACACTGTGAAGACTGAACGGGGAGTGAGGGCATATAAAGCATAGGTGACAATCAAACACAGGTGCAGGTAATAAGTCCATAATGAGTGAGTGAGAGAGTGGGCGCAGTGGGCAGCCAGAGGGAGACACCTAGGGCTTGCACTGGGAATTGCGACCCCATCCGTAACACTTGTCCCTGAAGACTGGCTCAGTGATCCCCGGAGAGAGGTCACAGCCTGTCAGTTTACCCACT
The DNA here is from genome assembly GCF_951799395.1 of Argentina silus. Taxonomy (NCBI): domain Eukaryota; kingdom Metazoa; phylum Chordata; class Actinopteri; order Argentiniformes; family Argentinidae; genus Argentina; species Argentina silus. The sequence continues at coordinate 31,196,787 of NC_139654.1, read as the reverse complement.
TCATCAGATACGGAGACAGGGGGTAGCAGCAACTCCATGCCCTACTCTCCCAGCTCCACACAGCCAGACCCAGGCTCGTGCTCTCTGGACTCCATTATCTCAAGCAGTAAAAACAGGCCATCGTCCCCCATCTTCTTCCCCCACCAGCTCACTCCTCCCCAGGCCCGCAGAGAGAGATACTCCCCCTCCCATCGCTCTGGTTCGGATGCCAGTTACACTTATGGTCAGCTGACACCTCCTAACCAATCGCCTCGTATCCAGCGGCGCTTGTCTCCCTCCAGCCTGCAATCCTTCAACAGGAGTCTGCGAGGCTCTCTCAGTTACATACAACCAAGTCCCAGCCCTACTCCTCACATTCCCTCTTATGATCCATCATCTCGGGCTATGCTGCATCCCTCATCTACCATGTTGTCCCTGTACGACTCCAACCACATGGGCCGCAGGTCACCAGGACTGGACAGAAGCCCCTCCCCTCACCCATTCAGCCAACCAGCATCTAGCACCCTACCCCGCAACTTTGTTCCTCTCAGGCCAGCTGGTGAGTGTGCTGTGCTGTACAAACAAGTACTGGATGTACTGTATAGCAAACATTCAACATTCCCCCAGCATTTGTCACGACATTGACTATTCTATTGGGAGAAATGCACCTCCTAATCTCTGTGGTCAGTTTGTCAGTATATGCACCTTTGTGTTATTTTCAACACATCCACACATTGTGTTGTTAAACCAATAATTTTATGAAAATGCAATACAATGCACTTTACTGGAAACAATAAATAAAAACACAACTAGATAAAAAACGAATACATAAAAACAAAGAAGAACAATACAAATAAAATTAGATTAACAAAAAAGGAGTATTACAGCGAAACAACAGCTTCCTTTCTAAGTACAGTGTGTGTGTGTGTGTGTGTCTCTCTCTCTGTGTCAGATGAGGGCATGCAGAGGCAGAAGAACCCTACTAAATGTAATGAGACAGATCTGGACGTGTCTTATGAGAGGAAACCCTACCACACCTATGACAGTGAGTCCCACACTCAATACCTATTTAGTATGTATGTACAGTATGTATGAAGAGGGTACTGTTAATATACCTCTCCCACTGTCAGCAGAGTGGAACATCAGTCAGTGTATACTGCGGAGGCCCAGTAGGGAGCGTAAAGGCTCTGGGCTCGTCTCAGCCCACTGGTCTTGCTGCTGGATGGCTCTCTGGTGGGAGAACTGGACACAGTGCAGGAGGTAGGTGTGTGTGTGTGTGTGCGTTGGATATGAGAATAACATCAGTAATCTGTGTGTGTTCTGGTAGATTAGTGATCCCAGCCAGCCGAATAACGAGGGCATCACTGCCCTCCACAATGCCATCTGTGGGGGACACTACACCGTGATGGACTTCCTGGTCCGCATTGGAGCCAACGTCAGCACTCCAGACAGTCATGGCTGGTAGATTGATTTCTTTCTCATGTTTGATTTACCCTCTTTCTCTGTCATCCATCCGTGCTGTGTTGTCTCATTTACATTTATGGCATTTAGCAGACGCCTTTATCCAAAGCGACGTACAACAAATACATTTGTTTAAGTAAGTGAATCATCTATCCAACAGTCATCATAACACAAAATAATCAATGCTCACACCGGGGGCCATTGGCAGTCGTAATGCCAGTAGGCTAGATTATTATAGATATTTTTTTTAAATATATATTTTATTAGCAGGAGAGAACTTGTACAGGGGGGTAACAGGGGAGAAGAGGTCTCAGGGTTAGGGTTAGTATAGGGGGGGTAGTGAGGATGAAGCGGTCTTTAGAAGGGACTGTTAACCCATTTGTGCCGGATGCTGCGCGACGCAACATTGTATCTACCGCCGGTTGCTGCGTGGCGCAGCATTTTTGATTTGTCGCAGCATTTTTGATTTGTGCATACACGTGCGTTTATTGTAGATTTTTTTTGTATTATTCTGCCGTAGCCATCTCGCCGCTCTCCAAAAAAAATAATACAAAAAAATCGACAATAAACGCACGTGTATGTCTGATTGATTTACGTGATTTTCGGCGAACCACACGACATTTGGGTGCTCACGTGGTTTTAAAAAATCAACAAGACCCAGATCTGTGTCCAAAAGTAGTTCAAATACTTTGAGAGTTTGCTTGAGCCTGACTAGAGTGACAAATGGGCGGGGTATGCAATTTTGCAAATATAGACTAGTTGTGTCTCTAAGGTCTGGTCTCCTCTCCCATGCCAGGATGCCCCTGCACTGTGCAGCCTCCTGTAATGACCATCTGCTGTGTGAGTTCCTTGTGAGGATGGCAGTGACAGAGAGTGATGGAGCCACGGCCTCACAGAAGTGTGATCCTTATGCCGTGGGGTTGAGGAGTGTAAAAGCTTCCTGAGAGGTAAGGAAACACACACACAGAGAGAGAGCTCAGCACAGCAAAGCAACACAGCACCACACCACACCAAATGTACCAAATCACAGAACAACACATACAGCATAAGCCACCAGAGGTGGCAACAGTATGTCCTCTGTTGTGTGTGGTGTCAGGTGTGGAGGAGGCCATGGGTGCGGAGAATAGTGGGGTGCTGTATGCCCTGTGGGGGTACCCTGCCCAGGCTGCAGACGAGCTGTGCTTCAGGAAGAGGGACATGGTGACCATCCTGTAGAAGCCTAAGGGTGTGGACTGGTGGTGGGCATTGCTCTGCGTCAGAGAGGGCTATTTTATTTCAGCAAAGGTGAGATTCAAGAGCCAAGGGTCTTGTTAAAGCCACAATATAAGTTTATTACACTTGCAAGCGGAGAGACACTCCAAACAGAAGTTCAGTGAAATCTCTAAAGCAGCACAGCAACTTTCCCTCCTTTTGCAAGGGTTGGAGCACACCGTGCCCCAACCAGGGACAAAGATAGGGATGTTGAGGGTTGGAACACATCGTGTCAACAACAGGTGCCACAAGTACTGTTTCCCACAGTCTCCTTCCAACCTTCAAACCCTGTTTTGCCCAGCAACATTGCCCAGTAAATTTCCTTACCATAAAGGCAGGCCTAGTACATTGTGATAAGCAATACAGCAGTATTCTGTCAAAAACATTTCTATCACATCCCGAACAACTACTTTGGGGTAAGAGACTGGCAAGGAAGCTGTTGCTGGATTGTTCATGTTGGGACACAATTGTTTTAGCTCTACTGTGGATTAGTGTTGAATATTTTTGCCAGAAGTCATTCACACATTTGTGCTTTCTTCTGCAGCTTTTCCCAAAGGCTAGTGTTATACGTACAACAATTAAAAACCTGTTTGTTACGGTTCCCCCTCCTAACCATCCCTCTGGCGCCACCTTGAGGCCCCAGTGATAATCGCTGGAGCGTGCAGCTCCCAGTCGACAGCGCACCTGTTCCCTGTCTCCATTCAGCACACCTGCAAACCATCTGTAATCACCGCCCTATAAGAACCCTGCCTGAACTCCACTCCAGTGCCAGAACGTACTGTGTCCATGATACCTCGTCCTCCCTGGTTTTCCCCTCGTCGACCCTTCCACGGACCTAGCCCCCTCACCAACTACTGGACCTCCCTGCCTCCCGACCGCCTGCCTGTCCGACTACCCGTCTACCTGCCCGCTCTCTTGCCGACCCCTGGACCGAACTTCGACTACTCTCTTTGGATTATCCACTTGTCCCCGTTCATTATTAAATACGCCTTCGGGCTTTATCTACCCTCTCTGTGTGCCGTCGTTTGGTTCCTCAGACCTCCTGTGTAACACTGTTCATGTATGTTTGTGTTGGTTTTCATCAGGAGGTATTCTGACAAATAGGCTTCTCCATGAAATTGACATTTAAGAATTGTGAATAATGGAGTTGTCTGTGTGTTCACATGTCTGTGCATATGCATATGAATGAGTGCATGTGTTTGTTTTCACGTATGCCGATTAGTTTATTGTGGATGTATGGGACTTCACACTGAGTACAAGACTTTCAACAGAAAGTGATGAACATGTTTAACACTGTAAAATTGTAATATTAATTCAAGCAAAGTAATTCATCTTTGTTCGTTTGTTGTGATAACTTGGCATAGCTGGTTATTAAACCCTACCAGGTGACTTGTGTGTAGATTGCCTCAAAGGTTGTCTGCTTGTGCAAGGCCCTTAACTAATCAAAAGGTGGCAGTGCCTAGTCAAATATAACTTAAGCCTACCATACAAACACTCACACAAAACCAGAACTGATGTAGAATCACAATCATAAAGCATTCATACCTTATGAAAATCTATTTGTTGAAGTTCGTTGAATTTCATCCTTTTTTGTGGATGCTACGATTTCATTAGCCTAATCCAAAAACATTCGTCTTTCTCTTTGTTAATGTAATCTATCTTGAAAGTTAATGTATTTTCTTTTTCCGTTTTCAATGTTTCTGCTGCAGAGCATCCAAGTGAGTGTAGCCATTTTTAATGAATCAATAAGCAGCACTATTATGCATGTGTGTAATAATTACTGCAAAACCAAGCACATGATTTATCTTTTTCATTACATTTCACTCAAGCCTTTTGATTGCACATTATCTCTGGCTGATGTTATGGAAAGACTAACTTGTACGCCTCACCACAATCCCTGAGAAATATGATGTCAACAGTACTTGAGAATGATTGAATTGAGTGTTGTTATTTTCAGATCGGTTTCACCATTTTAAAAATATATTTTTTATCTCCTCTCTCCCATTCTCATTCTTTCCACCACTTTCAATTCCTCCACTCCACTCCGCTCCGAGCCTGACAGCCCAGCTAGACACGACAGGCCGGTCTACTTCCAACATGCCTTCAGCCGCTGAAGTCAAATAAATATATAAAGCACTCAGAACAGATGGGCTTTTTTCCTAGGTTTATACGGCTTGAAGAAAAGAGAGCAACACAGAGACATTGGAGAGACATTGCAGCGAAATAGCAGGACTGAGAAAAAGAAAGATAGGAGGAGAAAAAAAGAGTGAGCAAGGAGAAAAGGAATATCTGAAAGCTCTGTGCAATATTTTTGTGATGGGATACCCGTCACTTGAATGCGGGGATAATCCATGAACTGCCTGTGGGGGGACATGCAGCGTTCGGCCTGTAGAGGGAGCTACAGGACCGTGGCCAGGGTTCGGAGGCGAGGCTGATTGCGCAGGTGTTGCGAATGAAGCCTCGCTAACGAAAGGTTTTAAGATGTGTGTGCCTCTGCTTTCAGGAGAGAGAAGGAGGGCGACTGGAAAGTCGTCGAGTGTTTTTGAGAGACTGGAAAGTGAAATAAACGATTGTCTTAATAAACAGGACATTCCCTCACCGACACGCTGCGTCTGCCTCTCTGTGTACACGGACATTGTTACATTGGCGCCCAACCTGGGACACAAAGATGGAGGGCTCATATTGGAACAGCAGGCCCACCTCCAGCACGAGCAGCAGTCCGCGATGGGAGAGATGGCGACGGTGAGGGCTGAGGACCGTGCCGTCCTCCGGGAGCTCGTCAGGGTCATCAAAGCGGGACCGGCGCCCGGCTCGCCACAAGGTCCCCCAAAGGTACACCTCCAGAAGTTGGGGGACCTGGACGACCTGGAGGCGTTCCTGGCGGTGTTCGAGGGGACGGCGAGGATCTCGGGGTGGCCGGACGGCGAGTGGGCGTACCATCTGCTGCCCCTCCTGTCGGGCGAGGCGCAGCTCGCTGCCCACAGTCTGCCAACGGCCGCCCAGCGGGACTATCCCTCCCTCGCCCGGGCGATTCGGGACCGCCTGGGCCTCACCCCGGAGGAACACCGTCGCCGGTTCCGGGCCCTGACGATGGAGGAGGGGAGCCGGCCCTTTGCCTACGCCCAGCGGCTACGGGACAGCGCGCGGCGGTGGCTGGACCCAGAGAACAGCTCGGCGGAGGAGGTCGGGGACCGGGTGGTGTTGGAGCACTTCCTCACGGGGCTCCCGGCCCGGACCGCCGCCTGGGTCCAGTACCACCGGCCCCAGGATCTCGCGGCCGCCGTTACCCTGGCGGAGGACCATCTCTCCCTCCCGCCGCAGGAGCCCCGACGACCAACCCCGGCCCCGCGCCAGGGGGCGGCGCCCGGAAGTTGCCGAGCTGCCGGAGGAGGAAAGACCGGCGCCCGCCCCAAGGACAAGATGGCAGGGGCAGGCATGTCGAGAACCAGCCCTGGCCCCACAGGAAGTACCCCGAGCGACAGGGGGGTGTGTTGGCGATGCGGACGGCCGGGCCATATACGGGCGGAGTGCCCAGAGAGGGAGGTGGGGCAGGTCGTCCGCATCGGCGACATACCGGGCCCTCCCCCCGGACCAGGAGCGGCATCGTGTTCCGGTAAGGATACAACATGATACGCACCAGGCGTTCTTGGATTCGGGCTGCATGCAGTCCATGATACAGGAGCGCCTGGTTTGACCGGGGGCATTGTTAAAGGCATCGAGGGTGTTGGTGAAGTGTGTGCAGGGGGACATTCACGAATATCCTGTGGTCGCGATCGAAATTCATTTTGAAGGGAGAAAGCATAGTGTACGGGCGGCGGTTAGCCCGCGCCTCACGCATCCCCTTATTCTGGGTGTAGATTGGGAGGGGTTTCCTCAAGCGGGCTACCGGGGTGTGTGCACGACAGAGAGGGAGGTGTGAGGTGTGTAATGTGCTCTGTGCTGAGGCGGCGCCTCGCGACACTGCCAAGGAGCCTCAACCCGAGATTTCCCCGCCGAACTATCCGCTGCTAGGCGACTTCCCCCTGGAGCAGTCTTGTGACGAGACCCTAAGATCGGCCTATGACCAAGTGATAGCGATTGATGGTACCTTGGTACGGCCAGACACAGTACGCGCCCACCCCTATTTCGCGATTATCAGCGACAGGTTGTACCGAGTAAGTCGTGACTCAAATAGCCAGGAGGAAGTAACCCAGTTGTTGGTTCCCCGTAGCCGCCGGGAAATGGTCTTCCAGGCGGCTCATTTCAACCCCATGGCGGGCCATTTAGGGTATGATAAGACACTAAACCTTATAATGGCTCGATTTTATTGGCCGGGAATTCGGGCAGAGGTGCGTAGGTGGTGCGCTTCTTGTCGCAAGTGTCAGTTGGTAAATCCCCCAGCCATTCCACGGGCTTCCTTGCGGCCCTTACCATTGGTCGAGAACCCATTTGATCGGTGTACACAGGGATATCGATTTGTGTTGGTCTTGATAGATTACGCAACCCGCTGCCCAATATTTCTGCCAGGAGTGTTGTTTCAAGTAATCTCCCGGGTGGGAATCCCGAAAGACATTCTCACCGATCAGGGCACTAATTTTATGTCACGCACCCTCAAAGAACTGTATGGCTTGTTGAACATCAAGGCGGTTCGAACCAGTGTCTACCACCCGGCCACTGATGGCCTTTGTGAGAGGTTCGATCGGACCTTGAAGTCAATGATCCGGAAGTTTGTACACGAGGATAGTCGGAATTGGCATAAATGGCTAGATCCCCTGTTGTTTGCGGTACGGGAAGTCCCCCAAGCTTCCACCGGGTTTTCCCCGTTTGAATTACTCAACGGGCGTAAGCCCCAGGGTGTCCTAGACCTTCTTAAAGAAAATTGGGAGGAAGGGTCTAGCGACAGTAAGAATGAGATTCAATACGTCCTGGACTTGTGCACAAAGCTCCACGCCCTAGGGGTTATCTCACGCGAGCATTTGCTGCAAGCCCAGGAGCGTCAAAAGCGACTGTACGACAGGGGAACTAACCTGCGAGAATTTACACCGGGAGATAAGGTGCTCGTACTGTTACCCACCTCCAGCACGAAATTACTCGTGAAGTGGCAAGGGCCGTTTGTGGTCACATGTCGCATGGGGGACGTGGATTATGAGGTAGTACGCTCGGACCGGGGGGATAGCTTGCAGGTGTATCACGTCAATCTCCTAAAAAAATGGAACGACGTGGTCACTGTTGCTCTGGCTACAATAATTCCAGAGAGAGATGAGTTCGGTCCGGAAGTCCCAAAATCAAAAGTTAGCACTCCGGTCGGTATTGATAACCATCTCTCTGCTAGCCAGGCCACGGACGTTGCAGATTTGCAAGCTAAGTTCGCCGACGTGTTCTCTCCCCTGCCCGGTCGGACTACGCTTATCGACCACCATATAGAAACGCAGCCGGGTTTAACGGTGCGCACGCGTCCCTATAGGTTGCCGGTACACAAACGAGACATTGTGTGCAGGGAATTGGAAGCCATGCTGGAGCTGGGTGTGGTCGAGGAGTCCCGCAGTGACTGGTGTAGCCCCATCGTGCTTGTCAACAAGCCGGATGGGGCTATACGGTTCTGTGTGGATTATAGACGGGTTAATGTGGTCTCCAAGTTCGATGCCTATCTGATGCCCCGGGTTGACGAGCTCTTGGACCGGCTTGGCACGGCCAAATATTTCACGACGTTGGATTGCACGAAGGGATACTGGCAGATTCCACTCTCGCCGGTATCCCGGGAGAAAACTGCATTCTCCACTCCGCTCGGGCTATTCCAGTTCACGGTGCTCCCTTTCGGGTTGTTCGGAGCCCCAGCCACTTTTCAGCGCCTCATGGACCGCATTCTGCCTATGCTGCGGCCTACCTGGATGACATTGTGATTCACAGTGACACCTGGGCGCAGCATGTGCAGAGTGTGGCTGCTGTTCTGCGGTCCCTGAGGCAGGCGGGGCTGACGCCCAACCCGAAGAAGTGCGTGATCGGGCGGAGGGAGATCCGGTATCTGGATCCCCGGATCCGGTCCAATGGTCGGGCCATTGCCAGGGGTCGTTCGAGGCCCTTAAGGGAGTTCTTTGTGGAGAAACGGTCCTGTATGCGCCTGATTTTAACCTCCCTTTCTCCCTACAGACAGACGCGTCGGATAGAGGCCTGGGAGCGGGGCTGACCGGCCGGTGCTGTACCTGAGCCGCAAGCTATCGGAGAGGGAGGGCCGGTACAGCACGGTGGAGAAGGAGTGCCTGGCCATCAAGTGGGCGGTCGGCGCCCTCCGCTACTACCTGCTGGGTCGCGCTTTCACCCTCTACTCCGACCATGCTCCCCTCCAGTGGCTCCACCGCATGAAGGATGTGAACGCGAGGATCTCGCGTTGCAGCCCTTCAACTTTTCGGTCGTGCACAGACGGTCGTGACAGACTTCCTCTCCCGTGCAGGTGGGGGGGGGAGTATGTTGTCGGCCGTCGTGTCCCCGGCCTGTGTCGGGCGGTGGGGGTATGTGGGGGGACATGCAGCGTTCGGCCTGTAGAGGGAGCTACAGGACCGTGGCCAGGGTTCGGAGGCGAGGCTGATTGCGCAGGTGTTGCGAATAAAGCCTCGCTAACAAAAGGTTTTAAGATGTGTGTGCCTCTGCTTTCAGGAGAGAGAAGGAGGGCGACTGGAAAGTCAAATAAACGATTGTCTTCATAAACGGGACATTCCCTCACCGACACGCTGCATGTCCCCCCACACTGCCGTTTCAAATGCTTTCCACGACAGCAGAACTGACTGACAGGGAATAGAAAAATCTATCAAATAAATTGGCTTGAGGTTATAGGAAAAACAATCTCAGAAAAAATAAGATAATTCAAAATATTTTCTTGCAGTTTTATTTGTTTTCATGTAAAGTACAAGTACATGCATGCAGATGGACGGACGCATGGAGGCATGGACGCACGCACGACTCAGGAATATAATGCCCCTCTCTGTTGGTGAGCAGCGGACCCAGGGGTCATAAATGTTTGTTTGCCATGTAAGTATTAAATACAGTTAGGTCCATCTACTGTATATTTGGACTCTGACCCAATTTTTGTTATTTTAGCTGTTTACCAAAACATATTCAAATGGGCTAAAAGTGCAGACTCTCAGCTTTAATTTGAGGGTATTCACATCCAAATCGGAGGAAGGGTTTAGGAATTACAGCTCTTTTATATGTAGCCCCCTCTTTTTCAAGGGACCAAAAGTAATTGGACAATTGACTCAAAATGTTACGTTCCCTCCCCCTAACCAAACCTCTGGCACCACCTCAAGGCCACGGAGATCATCGCTGGAGCGCCCAGCCCCCAGCGCACCTGTTCCCTATCCCCAATCAGCACACCTGCAACCCATTCCCCCACCTATAAGAACCCTGCCCGGTCATCACTCCAATGCCAGAACGTACTGTAACCACATGGTAATCTTTGTGTATCTTCGATGACGCTTCTAGCCCTCCCGAGTTCCTAATGTTTGTCTTTTCCCTTGTGACTCACCTCGTTCTCCTGTGCCCATCCAGAACCCTCGTCTTCCTCGGATTCCCCTCCTCTACCCATCCACGGACCTAGCCCCTACCCCCTCTTCGCTACTGGACCTCCCTGCTACAGACCCCTGGACCGAACTCCCCAGGGATTACCCCACAGCGCCTTTCCCCTCTCCCGAAAACTGGACCTCCCGTTAACGACCCCGGGCCAGACCCCGACAACCCATTTGGATTATCCTCTTCCCTACCCTTTTCCCTTTTGTTATTATTAAATACGCCTTCGGGGTAAACCCCACCACCTTCTCTGCGTGCCGTCATTTGGTTCCTCAGATGTTCCTGTGTAACACAAAAGCTGTTTCATGGACAGGTGTGGGCTATTCCTTTGTTATTTCTTTATCAATTAAGCAGGTAAAAGGTCTGAGTTGATTCTAAGTGTGCCATTTGCATTTGGAAGCTGTTGCTGTAAACACACAACATGCGGTCAAAGGAGCTTTCAATGCAGGTGAAACAGACTATCCTTAGGCTGCAAAAACAAAAAAAATCCATCAGAGAGATAGCGGCAATATTAGGAGTGGCCAAATCAACAGTTTGGTACATTCTGAGAAAAAAAGAACGCACTGGTGAGCTCGGCAACACAAAAAGGCCTGGACGTCCACGGAAGACAACAGTGGTGGATGATCGCAGGATCCTTCACGTGGTAAGGAAAAACCCCTTCACAACATCCAGCCAAGTGAAGAACACTCTCCAAGAGGTAGGCATGTCATTATCCAAGTCTACCATAAAGAGAAGACTTCACAAGAGAAAATACAGAGGGTTCACCACAAGGTGCAAACCATTCATAAGCCTCAAGAATAGAAAGGCCAGATTAGACTTTGCCAAAAAACATCTAAAAAAGCCAGCCATCTTCTGGAACAGCATTCTTTGGACAGATGAAACTAAGATCAACCTGTACCAGAATGAAGGGAAGAAAAAAGTATGGAGAAGGCTTGGAACTGCTCATGATCCGAAGCATACCACATCATCTATAAAACATGGTGGAGGCAGTGTGATGGCATGGGCATGCATGGCTTTCAATGGCACTGGGTCACTAGTGTTTATTGATGATGTGGCAGAAGACAGAAGCAGCTGGATGAATTCTGAAGTGTTTAGGGATATACTGTCTGCTCAGATTCACCCAAATTCAGCAAAGTTGATTGGACGGCGCTTCACAGAACAGTTGGAAAATGACCCAAAACATACTGCGAAAGCAACCCACGAGTTTTTTAAGGCAAAGAAGTGGAATATTCTGCAATGGCCAAGTCAATCACCTTATCTCAACCCGATTGAGCATGCATTTCACTTGCTGAAGACAAAACTAAAGGCAGAAAGACCCACGAACAACTGAAGACAGCTGCAGTAAAGGCCTGGCAAAGCATCACAAAGGAGGAAACCCAGCATTTGGTGATGTCCATGGGTTCCAGACTTCAGGCAGTCATTGCCTCCAAAGGATTCTCGACAAAGTATTAAAAATAAACATTTTATTTATGATTGTTAATTTGTCCAATTACATTTGAGCCCCTGAAAATGGTGGACTGTGTATAAAAATGGTTGCAATTCCTAAACATTTCATACAATATTTTTGTTCAACCCCTTGAATTAAAGCTGAAAGTCTGCCCTCCGATTGCATCTCGATTGTTTCATTTCAAATCCATTGTGGTGGCGTACAGAGCCAAAATTATGAAAATTGTGTCACTGTCCAAATATTTCCCGACCTAACTGTTGGTGTCATATAATTGCTGTAGAAGTACTCCTTTTCTCATTCCCCTAGATCAGGGGTGGGCAATTATTTTTCCCAGGGGGCCACATGAGAAACAGAAAATATTATGGAGGGCCGGGCTAATAGCCTGCACTCAATTCTACATAACATTAATTTCATTTCTTTGTAAAAAGCGGTAAATTGCATTGTTTTGACAAGCTGTGACTGGTAAGAGTAAATGTTATGATTATTAAGCAATGAAAAAGTGAGGTTGCCTTGTAAGAAATGTCATTTATTCAATCACATTTTCAAAAACAATGGTACACAAAATAAGAATGTTTTTAACATTTGTGACTTGCTCATTTCTCCACTCAGTCACATTAACCCCAAAACACATTTTAGTTTAATATACAGTATTGTTGGAAAGAGGAGATCCTTAGCTTTCTAAAGACATCAATATTGTCTTTGTACTCCAAATATTAAGCAGTCTAACCATCTAATTTACTGTTTCAGTTTTTTTTTCTTGTTCAGTGAGAGAAATCTAGTCTCTGTTGGGCTTTAACAAGTGTATCAAAGTCAGGCTGAATGTCTGAGGTGGCTATGCGAAGCACAGCTGACAGATGATCATCAGTGAGAGAGGATCTATACCTGGATTTGTTAAACTTCATCAATGAAAATGTTTGTTCACATATGTAGGTTGATCCAAAGAGAACCAACATCTTCTGAGCATGTCTCCTCATGTTTGGAAAGTTCTCCTTTTTGAGAGAGGAGTAAAAGTCCAGCACTGATTCTGACTTAAAGTGCTCTGCCAGTACCACATCAGACTGCAGGTCAATGAGCTCCAGCTGAACGTCACTGGGTGCATTATCCACAATGCAGGTGAAGGGAGAGAAGATCATGCTCATTTCATCCTCAACTGTTTTGAAATCTTCAAATCGCCTTGAAAACTCACCATGCAGTGCTCCTAACATGGATGAGTACCTGTGGAGGTGATCAGCTGATGGTTTGACTTCTTTCAGGGTTTGCATGTGAGTGAGAGTGTTGCTCTCCAGTTGGCTTGAAAGAAACTGCAACTTTCTCATGAAAGCCTTCACCAGGCTGTGCATTTCATGAACAAAAAGGCCCTTGCCTTGCAGTTTGGTGTTCAGTTCATTCATCAGTGCAGTCACATCCACAGCAAATGCAAAATCTGCCATCCAGTCCCCATCTGAGAGCTCTGGGATGTCTTTGCCTTTCTTCTCACAAAACTCCCGAATTTCTGCTTTCAGGTCCCAAACTCTTTTCAGCACTTTGCCCAGACTGAGCCATCTGACAGTTGTGTGGTAACCAATGTCACCATGTTCAGACTCATGCTCCTCCAAAAGCTCAACAAACTGTCTGTGATTTAATGCTCGTGCCCTGATAAAGCATACTATTTTAGTTACAACATCAGTAACATGGTTCACTTTTAACACTGACTTGCACAACACATTCTGATGTAGAATACAATGTAAAAATACCAATTTCTGCTCTGGGTCGATTTCAGTCACTTTATCTTGCATTCGTTTCAAAAGTCCAACATTTTCCCCCGTCAGATTTGGACAACCATCGGTTGTGACACCTGCCAGTCTGTCCCATCTCAGTCCCAGCTCGTCCATGCATGCATTTACCTCCGTAAACAGATCGCCCTTTCTTTTTTTGGCGTGACCAGACATTTTGAGGGCTATCTTGTGACAAGGTAATGTAGGTAATGTCGTATCGAGTCATTAGGTACGCTTAAAAAACGTATAAATAAATAAAAAATATATGCAATGAAGTTTTAGTCCACGCATTAAGTAAAATTAGAAAATACTGTAACAACTCTGCTGTTATGTTCAAGTTAAATTATGTACTGTTCAGATGTTCTGTAAATTCCTACTGTTCGTGTGACATTGAATGTGTTTCAGAACTGAGTCAGGCAGGGGGCGAAGGACACGAGACCTGTGAGTGTGTGCGTGTCAGAGCGGGTGGCGTGGAGAGCAGCCGATAGCCAGGTTAAAACGGAATGCCTATTTTGTTTTGTTTTTTGGCGTGGTTAGGGCCGGCAGTAACCAGTTGCAGCTCAGTAATAATGCGACGTTTACTGAAAACTTCTCACGCATTCTGTCAACATCTTGCCGGATGCTACAATACGTTTATTTTCTAATTTCCATTTATCCCTACGGGGGCCGGTCAACGTCAGCCAAAGGGCTGTATGTGGCCCGCGGGCCGTGCTATGCCCAGGTCTGCCCTAGATTCTCTGGTCGAGGGGGAGGAACTCCTCATCTCGCCTAAGTGGTCACATAATGTTCTTTCCCTGTCACACCTGTCCATATCCACCTTCGAATTCCATGTTTCTGTCACCTCCCCTGTCAAACTTCACATTGTTATGTGTTATCTATCGTCCACCAGGTCAGCTTGGCCACTTCTTAGATGAGATGGATGTCCTTCTCAGCTTCTTCCCTGAGGACTGCACACCCCTCACACTACTTGGTGACTTCACCATCCAGTCAGAGAAGCTTCACTCGTCTGGAACACTTGACCTTCTATCCTCCTTCGGCCTTACCCTGTCCCACTCTCCTCCGACTCATAAGGCGGGCAATCAGTTCGACCTTGTCTTCACAAGATCCTCCCATAGCTCCAACCTTACTGTTACCCCTCTTCCGGTTTTTGATCATCATTTTGTATCCTTCTCCCTTCCTCTCAAATCCTCCCCCTCCCAGTCAGTCCCAACCCACACTGTATCCTCTCGTTGCAACCTGCGTACCCTCTCACTCACCGCTCTCTCTTCCTCTGTCTTATCCACCCTACCCTCTGTTGAATCATTCTCCCTTCTATCCACTGATGCAGCCTGCTCCACCCTCCTGTCCACTCTTTCCTCATCCTTCAACTCTTCTCTCTGTCCACAGACCTCAAGGCCGGCACAATCCTCTCCACGCATTCCCTGGCTGTCTGAAACTCTACAAGCTTGTAGAATAGGGCTCCGGGCAGCTGAGAGGAAATGGAGAAAAACTGGCCTCCTTGATGAACTAGAACCTTCTCTCTCTCCTCCTCAACTACACCTCATCTGCATCAGCTGCTAAAGCTTCTTCCAACCATTCCAAAATTCAATCCTCTGCCTCTGACCCAAAGACATTTTCCTCACTCCTCAACCCACCTCCTCTCCCTCCTCCCTGTCTGCGGATGATTTTGTCACCTACTTTGAAAAGAAGGTTGATGACATTAGCAGCTCCTTCCCTCTACCTCTCACCAACACTGCTACCTCTCCTCCCAAACCCACTGTGCTGCACCTGGTCTCTGGTTTATCAGATTTTTCCCCCCTCTCCCCTGATGATGTTCTAAAACTGGTCACATCCAAGCGGGCAACCACCTGCCCCCTCGATCTTATCCCCTCCCCCTTTCTCCAGTCAATCTCCAAAGACCTCCTTCAGTTCCTTACCACCTTAATCAATTCCTCTCTATCCACAGGATCTGTCTGCCTCTTTTCAAGAAACCAACTTTTGACCCATCTGCTGTCCATAACTACAGACCGGTATCCCTTCTCTCCTTCTTATCTAAAACTCTTGAACGTGCTGTCTCTAACCAACTGTCTCACTACCTCCTTCAGAACAACCTCCTTGACCCTCACCAATCCGGCTTTAAGGCTGGGCACTCTACTGAGACTGCTCTCCTTGCTGTCACGGAAGCCCCCCACTCTGCTCCAGCTTCCTCCCTCTCCTCTGTTCTCATTCTTCTGGACCTGTCCGCTGCATTTGACACAGTAAACCACCCGATCCTTCTATCCACCCTCTCAGAATTGGGCATCTCTGGCTCTGCACTCTCCTGGTTTGCATCCCACCTGGCCAATCACTCTTACCAGGTGACAGGTGACAGTGACAGCGATCCTCACCACTGGGGTCACCCAGGGCTCTGTCCAAGGGCCCGGTAATTTCCTCACATGGTTTCTCCTACCACAGCTACGCAGATGACACTCAACTCTTTCTCTCTTTCCCCTTTTCTGACTCACAGGTGGCAACACGTGTCTCTGCGTGTCTTGCAGATATTTTTGCTTGGATGTCAGCCCACCACCTCAAGCTCAACCTTAACAAGACTGAACTGCTCTTCCTCCCAGGGAAAGCCTGCCCTCTCCAAGACTTCTCCATCTACTACCTCCTCCCATACAGCCAAGAACCTTGGGGTGATCCTTGACAACAACTTATCCTGTGTGGCGAACATCACAGCGACAGCACGCTCCTGTAGATTCTTCCTCTACAACATCAGAAGGATACGTCCATTCCTCACCAGAGAAGCAGCACAACTTTTGGTCCAAACACTTGTGATCTCGAGTTGACTACTGCAACACACTCTTGGGCCGGTCTCCCCGCATCTATCATCAGGCCTCTGCAGCTCATCCAGTACGCTGCCGCCCGTCTGGTGTTCAATCTCCCCAAATTCTCCCATGTCACTCCCCTCCTCCGCACCCTTCACTGGCTCCCGGTAGCAGCTCGCATCAGATTCAAGATCCTGGTGCTCGCCTACCGGGCGGGGAACAACCCCTCCCTACTTGCAAGCAATGGTCAACCCCCAAACCCCTGCCCGATCAGTCCGCTCTTCCACTTGGCTGGCCGCCTGGCACCGCCGCGTCTACGTGGATGCAGCAGCCACTCTACTCAGTCACGGAGTAGTGGAACGAGCTTCCCACTGCTGTCATGACTGCAGAGTCACTACCTGTCTTCTGCCGTAGATTGAAGACCCATCTCTTCAGGCTACATCTTAACGGTCTCTCCAAAAGACCTCTTCACCCCCACTACACCCTGTACAAGTTTCTCTTCTGTTAAAAACAATGTAATTTTTCCTTCTTCTAGCATTGTGACTGCCTATGGCCCCTGGTATGAGCATTGATTACTTTATCTTATGATGACTGATGGATAGATGATTCACTTACTGTTATGGAAAATACATTCATAGAACTATTTTCAGGTTATACACTTTCATATGACTGATACAACTTGTGTAACTACTGTGATTACATTTTCTCTTGCCACACCTCTAAAGTTCTATAGCCATTGTTCTAAGAAGCACTGTATAATTACCATGTGAACAGCGGTAGTTTCGGATGGAGTGGTGAGAGAGAGCAATAATGGGGGGACAGGCGCATCCTGCCAATAGGTGTGAAATGTTGAACGCCAATTAACCCATTAAAAACGGCTCTCAAAACCTATGGTATTCTAGGATAAATGTCCTTATCTCCTGAGGGTTTTCCGAAAAAATACTAAGAATTGTCAACGTCTACCAAAATCTAAGCCTCTGTAGCACATAGAAACATGAAATAAATTACATTTTAAAAGTAAGAATCACAGGTTGTATTAAAACATGCTCCCTTAGCACTAACATACCAACACATTTTTCTAAAAATCCTCAAAATCAGATGGGGAAGAAAAAAAATATTTTATTTGATTTATTTATATAACAAATAACATTTTAAACATTTTAAACATGCCAACACACAGACCAAGGCACCTTGGTATGAGAGAGAGGTGGGAAAGGAGTGGGGAGGGAGCTTGGTGGTAGCTTCACTATGTCCTGAATCGAAGGACGTGGTGCATGAAGCACTCGCGGTGCAGAGGAAGGTCACACTGCCTGCACCCCATTAGAGTTGACCCAGGACGCACGTTGGTGCCGTGGTGCTTCAGAGAACACTCCCTACAGGTCTTCCTCTTTGTGTTGATCTGGACCAGGTCATGCTCAGCAGAAGCTCCAGTTGGGCAGGTGGGGAGCACCTGGGGAGCACTTCTTGCAGTGACGGGGACGATCAGCTCCATGGTCAGATCCTCCAGCTGGTCCTTGTAGCGCCCCCTCCTGTACTTCCACTCGGCTCCTCCTGCAGACCTGGCAGCCACAAAGGCATTGTAGCACGCCACCGTAGCAAAGTAAAAGAACAGCCTCCTCCACCACTTTGTAGACCGATGTTGGATCTGGTAGTAGCCCACCATCTGGTCCAGAAGGTCTACCCCCTTCATGTGTTGCTGATAGTCAGCAAGGCATGCTGGCACCCGAACCTCCATCTGGCGTTGACCATTGGCCTTCCTCCTCACTGACCCATAAGCTGTCGGGTCATGGTAGTTGGAGAGGACCATCACTGCCTTGGTGTCCTGCCAGATGCAGAAGGTCAAGTCATCCCGCTGCGCCACCTTGAACTCATGCCTGTTCAAGCCAGCCTGCTTTGCGGGTGAACTGCTTCGCATTGCGCGGCTGGTAACCCTCGGTTTTCCAGTCTACCTGGAATCTGAGAAAGTCGTCCTCCTCCTCTCCTCTCCTTCTGTCCACAAATCCCACTCCTGTGCTCTATCCAAAGGATCATCCGGTAGATAATCATCCTATACCTCCTCCTCCCTCTCAAACTTCTCATTCTCTCCCAACTCTGTCACTGCCCTCGCTGTCAAAATTCTCCTCTGCCATAGCCATCTCGCCGCTCTCCAAAAAAAATCTACAATAAACGCACGATTTATGTGATTTTCGGCGAATCACACGACATTTGGGTGCTCACGTGTTTTTAAAAAATCAACAAGACCCACCTCATGTGTATTTGAACCAATGACAGTGCATTATATACTGCACGCCTCATGAAAAATACGACAAATAAAAAATGCTGCGCCACGCAGCATCGGGCAGGAGAGTCAGAGTTGCGCTACGCAGCAACCGGCGGGAGATGCAATGTTGCGTCGCACAGCATCCGGCACAAATGGGTTAATCAGTAAGAAAGCGCTGACTGATCAGTGAGAGAGTCTCCCCATTGTTCATTCTCTCCCGCCCTTTCTCACGTAAGCACAAGCCCATCAGCCGATAGATTTGGCGGCGACTCCCATTATGTTCAAACTGTATAAAAGACAAACCTGATCATTGTCTCTTTAGACTTGCCCTGAACTGACCCCCGGCTCTACGCTGGGCTGCTGTTACGCTCTTGTCTCTTGTTTGCAAGCAATAAATACCGGACTCAGATATTGTGGCTACTCAGGACTTGTTTCTTGATTCTTACCTCCGAAGAGCTAAAGTACAGAGTGGTAAATCCTAGACTTCCACCACATTACTTAAACAAATGTATTTGTTGTAAGTAGCTTTGGATGAAGGTGTCTGCTAAATGCCGTAAATGTCACTCTGTAGCCTTGGACAGTTGTTGATATGTGTGACATTCATGACCTGTAGGCTACACATGTTGATTCAGCTCCTGTGTGTGTGTGTGTGTGCATGCTTGAGCTCTGCTTACAACAAGCTCAAATTGTTTCCCATTAACAAACAACAGCGTGACAATTTATCTAGCCACTAGAGAGATACAATCGAATGATGAGCACAATCCAATCCCACTTCTCCCCTAGAACAGTAAAGTTATTCATTTAATGAATTATTTAGTTCATAGAAGTGCCTGGTTGTTATCATTAAAAATGTCGAACGCATGACGACTATATGAATTTTCCGAGAGATCGACTGCATAAACTTCCAGCTGATTTAGCCTCATTTGTCATTGATTTGATATCAGCTTTGCAATAAAGTGTGCATGGATTTGGCAAAGCCTATTGTGACGCTTAATGATAACCTATATAGGACAGCAGAAGATGACATCAGCCCACATTTGCTGACAAATTCACTCACCTTCCCCCACTGTATTGTAATTCACTGACATCATGACCCACTTATCGCAGCAGAGATGTTCATCATGGATCTGTAATCTGTCTAATGTTAGCCTACATATGTTGCCATGTTACGATGCAGTTGTCAGAGAACATAAGTATTTACAAGTCTCTCTGTCTTATCTCACTCCTAAATATACCGATAGCAACTTGCACTCTTGTAGTCGATATCACACTGGTTAGGCTACTCCTCTTTGTGTTGTGGTGCGCATTGGCATAGGCTCCTGCTAGATTGTAGTGCAGGTTTGGATGAGTTGGGATTGATATGCTGACAAATATATGCAACGCTCTCATGATCAGAGCTGTTTATCAGGTCCAGACGGGTGCACTCGGGTAAATCAGCTGTAGGCCTTGTGTCATTAACTGGAGACCCGATCATTTCATGCTTTTCACTCTCACTAACCACAATGTTATTTTCCCATCAACCGCAATGTGATCAAGAACGTCAGTGTTGAATAAACATCTAATAACAGCACAAACCAGCACATTGTGTCCACTTACTGACCATTGTTAACAAATCTGTGGGGGAATGTGAAGGGGGAATTAAATGTCTGTGAGTGCTTGCTTGTGTGCTTTCTTGAGCTCCACTTGCAACAAGTCATATGACAGGTATGGCAGCGATGTCTTGCTGATCTCCACAAAGCGTCCAACGGATATTGTTTGATACATGGAAAACCAGCCATCAAATTGAAACATCAAACTGGATGAGATAGCAGAGCTAGAATGTTTCATTGAAACGTTTCAATGTAATGACATTCTGAGTCAACGAAACAGAAGAGGCAAGGCCTACCAAAACACCAACAGAGAAATTATGGAACCATATTTTCAAAATTCGACTGGCAACAACAACAAAAAATCAACCTACTCCCCGGGGTGATGGCCGATATAGAGAAGCTTAAGGTCACGGTAGAATACAACAACAAACTGATAGAAGACATAAGGACGAAAAACAATGCCCTCTGAGCCACAATGACCACACTCCAAACTGACGGAAAACGGAAAAACGAAGCAAATGAAAACCACAATACTGGATTTAACATGAAGAAATATGTGACATAATTGTTACCCGTGAACATCTGAAGAACCAGATTGACGGCACACAGAGAGGGTAGGTTTAAGCCCGAAGGCGTTTTTAATAGAAAGCAAATGGGGAGAGGGGTAGGGGAGAGAGATAATCCTCGGGAGAGTAGTCGAGGGTCGGCCCAGGGGTCGGGCAGGCAGGCGGGTAATCAAAACAGGAATGGGCTAGGTCTGTGGAAGGTAGACGAGGCGGAATCCGAGGAAGACGAGGGTTCTAGAGGAGCACAGGAGAACGCGGTGAAACACAAAAACAAACACTAGAAACACGGGAGAATATGAAAAGGCTGGAAGCGTAAAGCGGGTTACTGGGAAGGTTACCATATACAGTCATGAGAAAAAGTTAGGACACCCCCCCAAAATATTAAGTTATTCTCTTAAAAATATGGACATATCAATATTTTATCTTCTTTCTAACAATATCTATAGATAAAGGGGATGTAATTGAACAAAAAACAATGAAAATGTAACTTTGTAATCATTTATTTAACGAAAAATTAACAATAATGCCAATTCCTACTGAGGAAAAAGTTAGGACACCCTATGCCCTAATAGCTAGTATTGCCCCCCTTGGCTGAAATAACCTCAATTAGACGTTTCTTATAACTGTCTACAAGTCTCTGACATCGATTGGGGGAGAATTTTTCCCACTCCTCCTTGCAGAATTCTTTCAGCTGTGTGATGTTAGAGGGGTGTCTTGCATGCACAGCCAGTTTCAAATCAATCCACAGCATCTCAATAGGATTAAGATCCGGGCTTTGACTTGGCCATTCCAGAACTCTCAATTTCTTTTTCTTGAGCCATTCCTTGGTAGATTTACTGGAATGTTTTGGGTCATTGTCATGTTGCATGGTCCACATCCGCTTCAGCTTCAACTTTCGAACAGATGGTCTCACATTTTCCTCAAGCACCCTCTGATACAATACAGAATTCATAGTGGATTCTATGATGGTGAGCTGACCAGGCCCTGCTGCAGTAAAAGCAGCCCCAAACCATGACATTTCCACCCCCATGCTTCACAGTTGGTATGAGGTTCTTGTTCTCAAATGCTATCTTGGTTTTGTGCCAAACATGTCTACTCGTACTGTGCCCAAATAGTTCAACTTTGGATTCATCTGTCCAAAGCACATTGTTCCAGAAGTTCTGGTCTTTCTCTAGGTGTTCTCTGGCAAACTTTAGTCTTGCCCTGATGTTTTTTTTTGACAGCAGGGGTTTCCTCCTTGCACACCTCCCATGTAATGCAAACTTGTTCAGTCTCTTTCTTATGGTGGATGCATGTACTTTGACATCAATTGTGGCAAGAGATACCTGTAGGTCCCGTGATGACATTCTGGGATTGTTGGAGACTTCTTTAAGCATCTTTCGGTCAGCTCTTGGGCTGAACTTGCTTGGGCGGCCTGACCTGGCCATGTTGGTGGTGGTTTTAAATGTTCTCCACTTGTAAATTATTTTCCGGACAGTGGAATGGCTAATTTCAAATTGTTTGGAGATCTTTTTATATCCCTTCCCAGACTCATATGCATCTACAATTTTTCTTCTGAAGGCCTCAGAGAGCTCTTTTGATCTCGCCATGGTGATGCAACTCACTTCAACAATCAAGAGCAAACCAAACTAAATGTCTGAGGTTTAAATCCTCTGTAACGATGTTCTAATCATTTGCACCTGATGTGGTGCTCTTGATTATAATTTTAGGCATTTTAAGTGGAACTAAATGTGGGGGTGTCCTAACTTTTTCCTCACAAGAAGATTGCATTTCTATTAATTACATTTTACCAATCATTTTTTAAATAATTTGTTTCAGTTGTATTTGTTTAGTTATATTACCTCAATTTTTCAATATTGTTCAAATGAATATCAAATGTCCATATGTTTGAATATGTTGAAAAAGACAAAGGTTTTCATAGGGTGTCCTAACTTTTTCTCATGACTGTACACAGTACGTTCTGGCACCGGAGTGAAGGCTGGGCAGGGTTCTTATAGGCGGGTGATTGGGAATGGGTCGCAGGTGTGCTGAGTGGAGACAGGGAACAGGTGCACTGTCGACTAGGAGGTTGACGCTCCAGCGATGATCGCCGGGGCCTCAAGGTGGTGCCAGAGGGCAGGTCAGGGAGAGGGACCGTAACAATAATGTTGTGATAATGGATGTGGATAAGGTAGACAAGGAGGATTACATTGCGACAGAAAACAAAATAAACACCTTCATGAAAGAACAACTTAAGATGTCAGCTGAGCAAGCTGAAAAACTGGAAAAAACATAGCCAACAAACCACGACCAATTATTGCAATGCTTACCCATTACAAGATGAAAGTGGCGGTGCTTGAAAGAGGAAGGGAACTGAAAGGAACAAAAGTACTCAATCAATGAACAATATCACAGGGAAATCATGGAGAGACGACGCGCACTATATTCATATACGTGTAGCGGACGCTACTTTGAGACACTGAAATAATTCACCAGCATGTTTGTATTGTGTTATATGGGCTAGGGCTCTTTAAGACTTTGCAGTTGTGATGTAGGGGGGTTACGCATTTTTTTATGCATCGGTTGTTTTCACTGAGAAGTGATGCTAATTGTGAGGGGGAAATAAATTCAACGCATTTGGGCTTTTCACTGCAAACAAGTCTCTGGTTCCTTTGTTCCCTTTGACTCCTACAGTGGTGACCCTGACTCGTTTTTGGGACAATTTCCAAGATTTTTTTCAACCATGACGACGAACGCAGTCTCTCTTAAATTAACAGAGTTTTGGGAACGGCAGTCTACAGCCTGGTTTGCCCAGACCGAAGCACAATTCGCACTCCGAGGAATTGTTGCGGACGACACCAAGTACTACTACGTAGTCTCCGCTCTCGGAAGCTCAACAGCAGCCAGGGTCGTGAGTATTCTCGAGGACCCTTCTGAGCATGACAAATATGCGGCATTGAAAACTTACCTTCAAGAGACTTTTGGATTAACTGATATACAGATACATTTTTCTCTGCTGGTCAACAACACTGCACGGCCATTCTAGACCACACCCACGTCAACTCATCGCTGCCAGGGGACATAGTAGCCATTGCTGCGGCAGCCCAACTGCTGCAACCCACGGGCCTGTGCTACTACCACATGCACGCCCCCCATGCAACTTCAGTACGTCGGGAAACGCCAGGGCCAGCGCTCATTAGCTGCCATGAGTGTCAGCCATTCAGGTAGCTTATTGTTTATCACTGACACTGACTCTGGACGACATTTCTTTTGTGACACAGGGGCTCAGGTGAGCGTCCTGCCTGCATCACACATGGATATACAGGGTGCATATTCAGGCTTTCAGGATGGCTGTCACAGGACTCCACTTGGAGGATGTTGTGTTTGACGACGCCGGTACCACGCTCCTGTGCAATGTTTCTACCGGGCAGCCACGGCCCATCGTGCCCGACGAGTTGAGACGGCAGGTTTTCGGCGCCATTCACGGCTTTTCCCACCCAGGTAGGAAACCGTCTCAAAGGCTGGTGGCAGCTAAGTGCGTCTGGCACGGGCTCATAAAAGACATTCGGGACTGGGCTAATACCTGTGTGGTATGCCAACGCTCTACGGTGCATTGCCATATAAAAGCTCCACTGGCACATTTTTTGGTGCCCGAAAGGAGGTTTGACCATGTTAACCCATTTGTGCCGACTGCCGCGCGACATCTACCGCCGGTTGCTGCGTTGCGCACATTTGAATTTACCGCCATTTTTGATTTGTCGTAATTTTCATGAGTGCAGCATATAATGCACTGTCATTGGTTCAAATACACATGAGGTGGGTCTTGTTGATTTTTTAAAACCACGTGAGCACCCGAATGTCTTGTCGTGTCGCGGAAAATCAATCAGACATACAAGTGCGTTCGGCGAACCACTCGACATTTGGGTGCTCACGTGGTTTTAAAAAATCAACAAGACCCACCTCATGTGTATTTGAACCAATGACAGTGCATTATATGCTGCACTCATGAAAATTACGACGAATCAAAAATGCTGCGCTGCGCAGCAACTGGCGGTAGATGCAATGCTGCGTAGCGCAGCATCCGGCACAAATGGGTTAATGTGGACCTGGTGGGGCACCTACTTCCTCACGATGGTTCACAGAACCATGCGATGGCCAGAGGCCGTCCCGCTACCAGCAACTACGTCCGCCGAGGTGGCTCGGGCATTCATTGGCACTTGGGTCGCCCAGTTCGGCGCCCCATCTGACCGAGGACTACAGTTCACATCTGAGCTCTGGAACGCGATCGCCGGAGGCCTGGGGGTGAAGCTACACAGCACCACCGCATATCACCCACAGGCTAACAGGGTTGTGTGAACGGTTTCATCGCTCCATGAAGGCCGTGCTTCGGTCCAGCCTTAAGGACAACAGTTGGGTCGACAGGCTCCCATGGGTCATGCTGGGTCTCAGGACCGCCCCCAAGGAGGACCTTTAGTCCTCATCCACCGAGCTGGTCTGCTGTAGCCGCTGCGAGTTCCTGGGGATTTCGTCCCCAACGCCACGGCCCCCTGGTCAGCAGCCAAACAGCGAGTCGCGCTCCTGGACAGCGCCAAGGTTTTCGCACCTGTGCCCACATCGCAGCACGGGCTCCCTCAGTCGCAGCCTGCGGATGGTATGTGTTCATCCACGATGACGGCCACCGACGACCTTTTCACCCTCCCGACGACGGTCCGTTCCACGTCCTGGAGGCCGGGGACAAGGCTTTCCTGGTGGACATCAGTGGTAAGCTGGACTACATTTCAGTGGACCGCCTCAAGCCAGCCCACCTGGATCTGGACCAACCTGTTGGGTTGGCTCAACCCCCACGGCGGGGTCGTCCTCCAGCCTTTCCCCCACGCCGCCACAAAGCTCCTAAGGAGCCTCCTGCTCCGGTTTTACGGAGCCATTTCGGACGGGTGATCCGGGCCCCTCCACGTTGACATTGCCAGTTCTGGTGAATTCTGGGGGGACGTATGTAGCGGACGCTACTTAGAGACACTGATATAATTCACCAGCATGTTTGTATTGTGTTGTGCTAGGGCCCTTTAAGACTTGGTCGCAGTTGTGACATAGGGGGTTATGCATCCAAGATGCATACCGTCTCGAACTATCACCATTTTGCGTGCAACTGCATTATAGCTATCGAGAAAAAAAAAGTCTCATACCGCGTTAAAATACGTCAGATGAGAGTTTTTGTGCTCTGCCAGTGAATTCCCAGAGAGCAGCGCGCGATACCTGTAGCGCTGTTCAACAGAAAGACCTTGCATGGGAGAGGGGAATCTTGGGACTTGTAGGACTCTAATCATATAAGCGATATCTTCACTCAGATCGTTTTAAAACACACATTTTTGTGAATGTGTTTACTATTGACTAATGAAAACAACAAATTCACTAGATTACAAGGTAGAACTCCAGGATAGTAGAACTTTCAGGATAGTTTAACACGTACACCCCACACACTAAAGGTACAGGGAGAGGATATCAATATATTACTCATCAATTGTTTGTTTTTTTATACTATTGATTGTGAAATATTTTCAGTGGAGGATTGATGAGACACCTGTGAAGATTGACAAATGGGATGGCACAGCTGTGAAGAATTCTCTCGATGATGCAGCCAAGAAGGTTAGCTTTGGTGATTGTAACGCGTTCCATTGTACACAGAGGCAGACGCAGTGGTGTGATGAGGGAAAGGTCCTGTTTATTCATAAAGTTTGGTGATAATTGTTTCTGTTCGCATCTGGCTTTCCAGCCCTCCAAACACTCGACAACTGAAAAGTTGCCGTTCTATTCCCGAAAGCAGAGGCACACACATCTTAAACCATTTCGTCAATGAGGCTTCATTCGCAACAGGTGCGCAACGAAGCCTCGCTTTCGTAAACCCCGGCCACGGTCCTGTAGCTCCCTCTACAGGCCGAACGCTGCATGTCCCCCCACATACCCCCACCACCCGACAGCCTACTCCCCCCCCCCTGCACGGGAGAGGAAGTCTGCCACGACCATCTGCGCCCCCGGTCTGTGCACGACCGAAAAGTTGAAGGGCTGCAACGCGAGATACCACCGGGTGATCCTCGCGTTCACATCCTTCATGCGGTGGAGCCACTGGAGGGGAGCATGGTCGGAGTAGAGGGTGAAAGCGCGACCCAGCAGGTAGTAGCGGAGGGCGCCGACCGCCCACTTGAGGGCCAGGCACTCCTTCTCCACCCTGCTGTACCGGCCCTCCCTCTCCGACAGTTTGCGGCTCAGGTACAGCACCGGCCGGTCAGCCCCCTCCACCTGCTGGGTCAGCACTGCTCCCAGGCCTCTATCCGACGCGTCCGTCTGTAGGGAGAAAGGGAGGTTAAAATCAGGCACATACAGGACTGTTTCTCCACAAAGAGCGCCCTTAAGGGCCTCGAACAACCCCTGGCACTGGCCCGACCATTGGACCGGATCCAGTGCACCCTTCCGGGTGAGGTCCGTCAAGGGACTGGCCAGCTCTGAAAATCCCGTCACGAACTGCCGGTAATAGCCAGCCAGCCCCAGGAAGGCCCTCACCTCCTTCTTCGTCTTGGGCCGCAGAGAGGCGGCGATGGCCGCAATCTTTTCAATCTGCGGCCGCACCTCCCCTCGACCCAAGTGGTACCCCAGATGCCCGATCACGCACTTCTTCGGGTTGGCCGTCAGCCCCGCCTGCCTCAGGGACCGCAGAACAGCAGCCACACTCTGCACATGCTGCGCCCAGGTGTCACTGTGAATGACAATGTCATCCAGGTAGGCCGCAGCATAGGCAGAGTGTGGCCGCAGAATGCGGTCCATGAGGCGCTGAAAAGTGGCTGGGGCTCCGCACAACCCGAAAGGGAGCACCGTGAACTGGTATAGCCCGAGCGGAGTGGAGAATGCAGTCTTCTCCCGGGATACCGGCGAGAGTGGAATCTGCCAGTATCCCTTCGTGCAATCCAATGTCGTGAAATATTTGGCCGTGCCAAGCCGGTCCAAGAGCTCGTCAACCCGGGGCATCGGGTAGGCATCAAATTTGGAGACCGCATTAAACCTTCTATAATCCACACAGAACCGTATAGCCCCATCCGGCTTGTTGACAAGCACGATGGGGCTACACCAGTCACTGCTCCTCGACCACACCCAGCTCCAGCATGGCTTCCAATTCCCTGCACACAATGTCTCGTTTGTGTACCGGTAACCTATAGGGACGCGTGCGCACCGTTAAACCCGGCTGCGTTTCTATATGGTGGTCGATAAGCATAGTCCGACCGGGCAGGGGAGAGAACACGTCGGCGAACTTAACTTGCAAATCTGCAACGTCCGTGGCCTGGCTAGCAGAGAGATGGTTATCAATACCGACCGGAGTGCTAACTTTTGATTTTGGGACTTCCGGTCCGAACTCATCTCTCTCTGGAATTATTGTAGCCAGAGCAACAGTGACCACGTCGTTCCATTTTTTTAGGAGATTTACGTGATACACCTGCAAGCGATCCCCCCGGTCCGAGCGTACTACCTCATAATCCACGTCCCCCATGCGACGTGTGACCACAAATGGTCCTTGCCACTTCGCGAGTAATTTCGTGATGGAGGTGGGTAACAGTACCAGCACCTTGTCTCCCGGTGTAAATTCTCGCAGGTTAGTTCCCCTGTCGTATAGGCGCTTTTGACGCTCCTGGGCTTGCAGCAAATGCTCGCGTGAGATAACCCCTAGGGCGTGGAGCTTTGTGCCCAAGTCCAGGACGTATTGAATCTCACTTCCTCCCAATTTTCTTTAAGAAGGTCTAGGACACCCCGGGGCTTACGCCCGTAGAGTAATTCAAACGGGGAAAACCCGGTGGAAGCTTGGGGGACTTCCCGTACAGCAAACAGCAGGGGATCTAGCCATTTATGCCAATTCCGACTATCCTCGTGTACAAACTTTCGGATCATTGATTTCAAGGTCCGATTGAACCGCTCACAAAGGCCATCAGTGGCTGGGTGGTAAACACTGGTTCAAACCGCATTGATGTTCAACAACCCGTACAGTTCCTTCAGGGTGTGTGACATAAAATGTTTGCCCTGGTCGGTGAGAATCTCTTTCGGGATTCCCACGCGGGAGATTACTTGAAACAATGCCTGCGCTACACTCCTGGCAGAAATATTGCGCAGCGGTATTGCCTCGGGGTATCGGGTTGCGTAATCTATCAAGACCAACACAAATCGATATCCCTGTGTACACCGATCAATTGGCCGACGTCACCTAGTAGCGGATAGTTCGGCGGGGAAATCTCGGGTTGAGACCCCCCCGCCGGCTCCGGCTCCTCGGCAGTGTCGCGAGGCACCGCCTCAGCACAGAGCACATTACACGCCTCACACATCCCTCTCTGTCGTGCACGCACCCTGGTAGCCTGCTTTACCGCTTGAGGAAACCCCTCCCAATCTACACCCAGAATAAGGGGATGCGTGAGGCGCAGGCTAACGCCTGGTGCGTATCGTGTTGTATCCTTACCGGAACATAATACGCCTGTCCTGGTCCGGGGGGAGGGCCCGGTATGTTGCCGATGCGGACGACCTGCCCCACCTCCATCACTGGGCAATTCGCCTGAACATGGCCCGGCCGTCCGCATTACCAACACACCCCCCCTGCCGCTCGGGGTGCTTCCTGTGGGGCCAGGGCTGGTTCCCGACATGCCTGCCCCTGCCATCTCGTCCTCGGGGCAGGCGCCAGCCTCTCCTCCTCCGGCGGGAGGGAGAGATGGTCCTCCGCCAAAGTAACGGCGGCCGCCAGATCCTTGGGCCGGTGGTACTGGACCCAGGCGGCGGTTCGGGCCGGGAGCCCCGTGAGGAAGTGCTCCAACACCACCCGGTCCCCGACCTCCTCCGCCGAGTTCCCTGGGTCCAGCCACCGCCGTGCGCTGTCCCGCAGCCGCTGGGCGTAGGCAAAGAGCCGGCTCCCCTCCTCCATCGTCAGGGCCCGGAACCGGCACCGGTGTTCCTCCGGGATGAGGCCCAGGCGGTCCCGAATCGCCCGGGCTAGGGAGGGATAATCTCGCTGGGTGGCCGTTGGCAGGCTGTGGGCAGCGAGCAGGAGGGGCAGCAGATGGTACGCCCACTCGCCGTCCGGCTACCCCGAGATCCTCGCCGTCCCCTCGAACACCGCCAGGAACGCCTCCGGGTCGTCCAGGTCCCCCATCTTCTGGAGGTGTACCTTGTGGGGACCTTGTGGCGACCCGGGCGCCGGTCCCGCTTTGATGGCCCCGACGAGCTCCCGGAGGAGGGCGCGGTCCTTAGCCCTCGCCGTCGCCATCTTTCCCTCAGTGTCCCTCGTTGGGCGCCACTGTAACGCGTTCCATTGTACACAGAGGCAGACGCAGTGGTGTGATGAGGGAAAGGTCCCGTTTATTCATAAAGTTTGGTGATAATTGTTTCTGTTCGTATCTGGCTTTCCAGCCCTCCAAACACTGGGCAACTTTTCAGTTGCCGTTCTTTTCCCGAAAGCAGAGGCACACACATCTTAAACCATTTCTGAGAAAATCACCAGGACTCCACTGCCCTCTCTGCAGAGCATCTACCACCGCAGAGTCCACAGGAGAGCCGCCTCCATCCTCAAGGACCCCACCCACCCCCAGCTCGGACTGTTCACACTTCTACCCTCAGGCCGGAGGTACAGAAGTGTTAAATGCAGGACCACCCGACTGAAGAACTCCTTCTTTCCCACTGCCATCAGACTCCTAAACAACCCATAGGAGATTAATATAACCGTACTACCTCAATAACTGAACTTTCCAGTTTGCATAATTGCACTGCTACATTTGCACTGTTTTATTATTATTATTGCTGCTATTTTATTTTATGCCTTAAATTTTGCTGTCTTGTACATTTGTTTAGTATATATTGTATATTCTTTAGTATTGTATATTTTACATTGGTTGGCATTCTGCGGACAGCAAAGCAAGAATTTCGTTGTACAGTGAAACATGTTTTCTGCTGTGCATATGATAATAAACACTTTGAATCTTGAATCTTGAATCTTTCGTCAACGAGGCTTCATTCGCAACAGGTGCGCAACGAAGCCTCGCTTTCGTAAACCCCGGCCACGGTCCTGTAGCTCCCTCTACAGGCCGAACGCTGCATGTCCCCCCACAGTGATGATTTAGCAATTTGAATGAAATCTTGTGCGGTTTGGATATTTCACATATGTTAATTTTTTCTCTCCATTCTGTAGGTCCTCTTGGAAAAGTATGGGTATCTGGAGAACTTCAATCTCGTAGATGGATGTGTCTTAATATGCACAGTTTCTCTCTTTGCTGTTGTTGCTTTGATTTGGGACTATCTTTATCCATTCCCCGAATCCAAGCCAGTCCTGGCATGCTGTGTCATATCATATCCTTTTGTCTTTTTTTGAAAAACAATGAAGCTCTGTCTCTTTCGGCAAAGCTTTTGCCTCTTTTGATTATCATGATATAGCACTGCCTGACTTGCTATTTGCTTTTTTACTTTGCTTTTACAAAACCTTTTTTTATTATTATTATTGGCACCCAAACAAGTGCAAATTGTCTTGTATAATTATGCACCTGCTCGCTAACTAGGTGCATGTCTAGATTGATACCATGGCACGTTCCAGGTCGGCAATCAATGGCTGTGTGTGATGTAATCGACTACACAGCCGGTTAGCAGTTAGCTCATATAGTAAACACTTATCTGTGTGTTTAGATTTGGCAGGCAACTGCAATGTGGTCAATTTGGAATGCACCCAAATGTATAGGGGAATAAGAATTATAGACAGGAGCACAGGAAGTTCTCACTTTATTGCCCAACGGCTGCTTGTGGTTATGCTCTTCCTCCTGTGTTGTTTTCTGTGTCATTCATGGTACCCAAAAGTGATGGGACAGATGCATAAAATGTCCAAATTAAGCACTCATTTTAGTATTTGGTCGATAATCCTTTGTGTGCAATAACTGCCTGAAGTCTGCGACCCATTGACCCCACCCGACACTGGTGTCTTCTCTGGCGATGCTCTGCCAGGCCCGTACTGCAACTATCTTCAGTTGTTTGTTTTGAGGTATTTTTGCCTAAAATCTTACCAGGAAATTGAATGCATGTTCAATTGGATTTAAATCTGAAGATTGACATGACCAAGGGGTCATTGTCTAACTGTATGATGGAGCGCCATTCAATGAATTTGGAGGCACTTGCTTGCACTTGAGCAGACCAGATGTTTCTGTTACACTTCAGAATACATTCTGCTGCTGCTGTCAGCAGTAACCATCAATTAAGACAAGCTATACATGCCCTAACATAAACAGATTTGATCTGTTTCACAGATGAGGTGGTATGCTGTAAATCTTGGGCAGATCCTTTTTTCTCCAAACTTTCCTCTTGCAATCAATCTGGTACATGATAATATTCGTCTTATCTGTCCACAAGACCATTTTCCAGACCTCTGCAGGCTTTTTAGGTACTTTTTTAGCAAACTGTAACCTGACCATCCTTTTTGAGGATAACTAGTGGTTTGCACCCCTCAGTGAAGCCTCTGTAGTTAGGCTGGTGACGTATTCTGTGGATGGTAGTCTCCGACATATTCACGCCTACCTCCTGGGGAGTGTTCCTGATCAGTGGGACAATTGTTTTCTTTATTATGGTGAGCATTCTTCGGTCATCTGTAGAAGTCTGCCATGGCCTACCAGCCCGTTTTGTGTTTTTAATGATGTTCCAAACTGTTGATTTTGGCAAGCCTAAGGTTTTGGATATGTTTCTGATATTTCTGATTTTTAAGCCTAATAAATGTTTCCTTGATTTTCATTGACACCGCTTTGGTCCTCAAGTTGACAGACACCAATAGCAGACTCCAAAGGCAAACACAAAGCCTAGAATCAATACTAGACATTGACAGCTCTCTTATGCCTTCACAAATGATGGAAGCGGAACTTCCAGATGGAACACACCTTACCAGAAACAACTGTCAAGCCAATTGTCCCATTACTTTTGGGTACCCTGAAATAGGGGGACTATGCGTAAAGTAATTTCTGAATGGTGAAACCAATATGTATCACAAATACCATCAAATAAAAGCTGATAATCTCTACTTTAACCTCATAGTAATTGTTTGATTTCAAATCCAAATTTATACTGTCCCATTACTTACGCAGGTGTGTGTGTATATATATATATGCAGTTGAAGTCGGAAGTTTACATACACCTTAGCCAAATACATTTAAACTCAGTTTCTCACAATTCCTGAGATTTAATCCTTGTAACCATTCCCTGTCTTCGGTCAGTTAGGATCCCTACTATATTTTAAGAATGTGAAATGTCAGAATAATAGTAGAGAGAAATATTTATTTCAGCTTTTATTTCTTTCATCACATTCCCAATGGGTCAGAAGTTTACATACACTTAGTTAGTATTTGGTAGCTGTGGGGGGACATGCAGCGTTCGGCCTGTAGAGGGAGCTACAGGACCGTGGCCAGGGTTACGGGGGGCGAGGCTTTGTTGCGCACCTGGTGCGAATGTAGCCTCGTTTAACGAAATGGTTAAGATGTGTGTGCCTCTGCTTTCAGTCGAGGGGGCTGAGAACGGCGGAGCAGGAGGAGAAAGCATGCGAGAAGAACGGCAACTTTCCAGTTGCCAAGTGTTTGAACGGCTGGAAAGCCAAAGGACTGTAAAGTCCCTAGCGATATACAAAATAAACGGACAATTTCCTTATTCCCGCACTGCGTCTGCCTCTGTGTGTCACGGACCTTGTTACAGTAGCATAGCCTTTAAATTGTTTAACTTGTGTCAAATGTTTTGGGTAGCCTTCCACAAGCTTCCCACAAGAAGTTGGTGGAATTTTTTTTTTAGGTCAGGGCTTTGTGATGGCCACTCCAATACCTTGACTTTGTTGTCATTAAGCCATTTTGCCACAAATTTGGAAATATGCTTGGTGTCATTGTCCATTTGGAAGACCCATTTGCGACCAAGCTTTAACTTTCTGGCTGATTTCTTGAAATATTGCTTCAAAATATCCACATAATTTTCCTTCCTCATGATGTCATCTATTTTGTGAAGTGAACCAGTCCCTCCTGCAGCAAAGCACCCCCACAACATGATGCTGCCACCCCCATGCTTCACAGTTGGGATGGTGTTCTTCGGCTTGCAATCCTCCCCCTTTTTCCTCCAAACATAAAGATGGTCATTATGGCCAAACAGTTAAATTTTTGTTTCATCAGACCAGAGGACATTTCTCCAAAAAGTAAGATCATTGTCCCCATGTGCAGTAGCAAACTGTACTCTGGCTTTTTCATGGCGGTTTTTGGACAGTGGCTTCTTCCTTGCTGAGTGGCCTTTTAGGTTATGTCGATATAGGACTCGTTTTACTGTGGATATAGATACTTTTGTACCCGTTTCCTCCAGCATCTTCACAAGGTCGTTTGTCGTTGTTCTGGGATTGATTTGCACTTTTCGCGCCAAAGTGTACGTTCATCTCTAGGAGACAGAACGCGTCTCCTTCTTGAGTGGTATGACGGCTGCGTGGTCCCATGGTGTTTATACTTGCGTACTATTGTTTGTACAGATGAACGTGGTACCTTCAGGCGTTTGGAAATTGCTCCCAAGGATGAATCAGACTTGTGGAGGTCCACAATTTTTTCTGAGGTCTTGGCTGATTTCTTTTGATTTTCCCATGATGTCAAGCAAAGAGGCACAAAGCAAAGGTAGGCCTTAAAATACATCCACAGGTACACCTCCAATTGACTCAAATGATGTCAATTAGCCTGTCAGAAGCTTCTAAAGCATGACATCATTTTCTGGAATTTTTCAAGCTGTTTAAAGGCACAGTCAACTTAGTGTATGTAAACTTCTGACCCACTGGAATTGTGATATAGTGAATTATAAGTGAAACAATCCGTCTGTAAACAATTGTTGGGAAAATGACTTGTGTCATGCTCAAAGTAGAAAGTCCTAACCGACTTGCCAAAACTATAGCTTGTTAACATGAAATCTGTGGAGTGGTTAAAAAATTAGTTTTAATGACTTCAACCTCAGTGGATGTAAACTTCTGACCACAACTGTATATATATATATATACAGTGGGGGAAATAATTATTTGATCCCCTGCTGATTTTGTTAGTTTGCCCGATTACAAAGAAATGAGCGGTCTATAATTTTTATGGTACTTTTATTTTAACAAATAGAGACAGAATATCAACAAAGAAGTCCAGAAAAAACACATTATATAAAGTTATAAATTAATTTGCATTTGATCGAAGGAAATAAGTATATGATCCCCAAGCAAAACATGACTTAGTACTTGGTGGAGAAACCCTTGCTGGCAAGCACAGAAGTCAGACGTTTCTTATAGTTGGTCACCAGGTTTGCACACATCTCAGGAGGGATTTTGGTCCACTCCTCTTTACAGATCCTCTCCAAATCCTGAAGGTTTCAAGGCTTTTGCTTGGCAACTCGAAGCTTCAGCTCCCTCCACAAATTTTCTATAGGATTAAGGTCTGGAGACTAGCTAGGCCACTCCATGACCTTAGTGTGCTTCTTCTTGAGCCACTCCTTTGTTGCCTTGGCTGTATGTTTTGGGTCATTGTCATGCTGGAAGACCCATCCACGACCCATCCTCAGTGCTCTGGCTGAGGGAAGGAGGTTCTCGTCCAAGATCTTATGGTACATGGCCCCGTCCATTGGCCCCTCAATGCAGTGAAGTCGTCCTGTACCCTTAGCAGAGAAACAACCCCAAAGCATAATGTTTCCACCTCCATGTTTGACGGTGGGGATGGTGTTCTTGGGATTGTAGCATTCAGCATTTCTCTCCCTCCAAACACGAAGAGTCGAATTTATGCCAAAGAGTTCAATTTTGGTCTCATCTGACCACATCACCTTCTCCCAAGCCTTCTCTGAATCATTTAGGTGTTCATTGGCAAACTTCAGATGGGCCTGTACATGTGCCTTCTTGAGCAGGGGGACCTTGCGGGCACTGCAGGATTTCATTCCGTTACGGTGTAGTGTGTTACCAATGGTTTTCTTGGTGACTGTGGTCCCAGCTGCCTTGAGATCATTACCAAGCTCCTCCCGTGTAGTTCTGGGCTGATCCCTCACCCTTCTCATGATCATCCTTACCGCACGAGGCAAGATCTTGCATGGAGCTCCAGGCCGAGGGCGATTGATGGTTATTTTGTATTTCTTCCATTTTCTAATAATTGCACCAACAGTTGTCTCCTTCTCACCAAGCTTCTTGCTGATGGTCTTGTAGCCCATTCCAGCCTTGTGCATGTCTACAACTCTTACCCTGATGTCCTTTGAATGTTCTTTGGTCTTGCCCATGGTGGTGAAGAGGTTGGAATGGAAGAGATTGATTCTATTGACAGGTGTCTTTTATACCCATAACAAGCAGAGATTAGGAGTACTTTTCCTAAAGTGACAGGACTAATCTGTGTGCCTCATGGGCATATAACCGGTCTGTATGAGCCAGAATTCTTGCTGGTTTGTAGGGGATCAAATACTTATTTCCTTCGATCAAATGCAAATGAATTTATAACTTTATATAATGTGTTTTTTCTGGACTTTTTTGTTCATATTCTGTCTCTATTTGTTAAAATAAAAGTACCATAAAAATTATAGACCGCTCATTTCTTTGTAATCGGGCAAACTAACAAAATCATCAGGGGATCAAATAATTATTTCCCCCACTGTATATAACAAACAGGGGACAGAATAAACAGGTGAAACGAATGCAGGTAGATTGGGAGGCCACTGGCCCCGTACCGCCAGAGGAGGGCACCAGAGTCACCAGACAGCAACCTCAGGCGTGACAACTGTAGGCAGGGCCTCTGGCCAAGACACTCCTTCCTGATGCATTTTGGCTAGCCTCTCCTCTCCTCTCTCTTGAGAGTTTGATTTGTTTGTTCCACCTGTCCAGCTGATTGAGGATGGAGGGACAGTGGAGTGACCACTTTACTTCCAGCATCCTGCTGACTTCTTCACAGACCTTTCCAGTTAAGTGAGAGCTTTGGTAAGACTCTATTTGTTCTGGTAGACCCCATCGTGGAATGATTTCTTTGAATATCACTTTGGCTCTGTGTAAAGCAGTTCCCTTTTTGGTAGGAAAGGCTTCCACCTATAGAGAGAATTTTTCAACGACTACTAACACATCTCGGTATCCCGCATACTTCGGGAGTGTGATGTAGTCCACCTGGAGGTGCCGGAAGGGTCCAGAGGGTGCTCGAGTCGCTCTTCCACCTTGACTTTTCCTTGTTTGTTGTTTTTCTGACAGGTAGGGCACTGAGATACGACTCTTTCTGCTTCTTTTCTGAAAGCTGGGTTCCACCACTAGTTGGTGTAGAGGTGAACGATTTTGTCTGTTCAAATGTGACCCAGTGAATGGATCCGAGTAGCCAGATAGGGTAGGAGCTTCTGAGGGGCCACAGTCCTTTGACCATACCGCCACACTGCATCTGAGCCCAATTTGGCTCCCGATTTCATCCAGGACCATATTTCCCCCTTCTCTGCAGCCTCCTGCATCTGTTGGATGTGTTTCAGCGTGTCAATGGTGTACATCGCCCGCAGGGCTGGAGTTGGAGTTCATTCTGCTGCCGCCTTTGCAGCTCGATCAGCTAGATTGTTGCCTTTGCTCTCTTCCGTGTCAGCTTTTGTGTGAGCTTTAGTCTTGATGATGGACACTTGCTCAGGTTTCTGTAAGGCCACCAGTAGATCGTGAACCATCTCTCTATTCTTGACTGGTGCTCCTAATGCATTGAGAAATCCTCAATTCCTCCCGATTTTTCCAAAGTCATGAGTCACACCGAAGGCGTATCTTGAATCTGTGTAGATTTTCCCTTGTGCTAGATTGCATGCTTCAGTGAGGGCCTGCAGTTCCGCTTGATGTGCTGAGGTCCCAGGGGACAGTGTGCCAGAGACCATCACTTCGCTGTCAGTGGGGACAGCCCATCCAGCCTTCCGCACTCCGTTTTCTACCATGGAGGATCCATCGGTAAACAGTATAATGTCAGGGTTGTCTAGGGGTGTGGATTCCTTTATCCGCCTGGTCCATGTCCAGGTTTTGACAGTTGTGCTCCAGGATGTCGTCTGTTTTGGGTGGAGACATCGGCGTGGCAGGGCTAGAGAGCGTTCCCCTCTCGATGGAGATGTTGGGCGCTTCCAAGATTGTAGACCATTTGCTCCATAGCGACACAGTGACTTGGGAAGCTCTGTTCATGGTCAGCAGGACGTGGACCGCATGTGGGCACTTCACAATCAACTTTTGGTCGAGAGTGATGCTGGACACCAGTCCCACAGCAAGGTATGTTGCTTGCCGGGCTCGAAGGCAGGTGCCGTAGCCTAAGGCCACAGAATCTAGTTTGGCTGAATAGTACCCCACAGGTCGTCATCGATCTCTGTGTTCCTGTGCGAGGACGGCGGTCATGTATCCGTCTCTCTCAGACACATACAACACGAAAGGCTGTCCAATGTCTGGTATTCCAAGAGCTGGAACAGTGCTCAGAGCTGTCTTTAACTTCTGGAAGGACTGTCTTTGTTCTTCGTTCAGTTGAATTGGAGTCTTCAGGGGCTGAGATACCTCAGTGTATGCATCTACCCAGTTGCACAGCCCCAGGAAAGATCTGAGTTCTTTGACTTTCGTCAGTTCCGGAGTCTGTTGGATTGCTGCAGTACGGTTTTGAGTAATTTCTCGTTTTCCCAGCTGACCCAGCTAGGCCACTTGCTGCTGCATCAACTAAGCTTTTTCTCTATTGGCTTTGTGACCCTTGGCCTGAAAATGGTCCAAGAGGGTCCTGAGGTCCGTCTCATGCTCCTGCTCGTCCTCTGAAGTTAACATGATGTCATCCACATACTGGAGGATGGTGGATGTGATTTGTGGCATCTCTCTGAGGTGTTTTTGAAGTGCCTGGTAGTAAACAGATGGACTGTTGTGCAGAGCCTGTGGGGTCAGAACCCACTGGTACTGGAAATTGTTTACCAAAAAGGCTAGCCACGGTTGTATGTCCTTCGTGAGGGGGATGGACCAAAAAACATTCTTCATGTCAATGACACTAAAGTGTTTCATGTTGAGGGCTTGGAAGATGGTTGAGGGATCAGTCACCAGTGGAGTTAGTTTGTCAATGCACTCATTGGCCATCCTGTAGTCGACGGTTAGTCACCAAGTTCCATTTGCTTTTCGAACTGGCCACACAGGGGAGTTCGCACTGCTGTGTGGCCTAACCAGTATCCCTCGTCCCTCCAGGTCATCGGTTGGACTGCTGCAATTGCTTCTTTGTTAATGGGGTACTGTTTAGTGCTTGGGGTGGTCATCCAGTGAATGTCACTGGTTCCATGCTGAGATTTCCAGTCATTTTTGTCGTTGGACCAGATTTTGTGTTTTACATAGTCTGTTGTCTGAGTTTGTCGAATTATCCATGAGACCTTTTTGCCTGTGATGTTCAGAGAGGTGTTCATTTTGGTCAGGATGTCAAGGTCTAGGATGGGTTGGTCCAGATGCTTCCCAATCCACAATTTTGCTGTGAGAGTTGTTGGTCCAATCTCCACTGACTTGGTTTCGTGGAGCTCCAGTTTCCCCCCTCCTACTCCATGCGCTCTCTGTGTTTTTCCGGTGTAGGAGATGTTGATTGCTTTAAGGCTACTGCTTGGGATAATTGTTATTTCAGCTCCAGTGTCTACCAGGAAGTAGACTGTTCTTCCCAGACATCCAGTGAAGCATGGACCTACAGATCCCATCAATTCTCATGTGAACGGCAGCCTGAAGAGGGTGCAAGAGGGGGACGTCTAGTTTAAATGATCCTTCACAGAGGCCAAAAGAGACCTCTGCTGATCCGAGGACAGATGACCAAATTGTTGAAGCATTGAATCTGCGTTTGGGTTGTGAGGGATCTCAACCCCTCTGAGATTCCTGCCATTTTATTTTCCTGCAGTCCTCCTTCCAGTGTCTAGGTTTCTTGCAGTAGTGACACTATCCCTGCCGTTGAGGTGCTCCCCTGGCTTGATTTCATAGAGACCACTCTGACCTTTGTAGAACCTCCTACTCCCATATCACGATCTATTTGTGCCAATCTTCCCATGAGATTACCATAACGTTAATTTCTCCAGTCTCCATTTATGGTGACCATACACTTTTTTAGTCCCTCTTTCACTGCTTGCATCAGTTGGTGGTTTAGGGCTCCATTGGTGCCTGAAGTTATTGTCTGAAGGAATTGAAGGAATGCCACTGTGTCTGAGCCACGTCCGATGGAAGCGTTCCTCAAAGTCCACAAAGTGCTCGCCAGGCTTCATGAGGCACTTGATTATCTCATTCCCGTCAGTGATGGCGTGGGAGGCTTCATTCACCCATACTCGCATACTCTCCCAGGCTGCAGACAGGTTCTGTTCATCTTCACCCATAGCGAGCTCCACTTCAACTCTCAAGGCTTCACTCTCTCGAGGGCTGAGCATGTAGGATTAAACCTGAACTGCGTCTCTGGGATGCTATCTATAGATGTTTTTCAGACATTGTGGAAGATAGCTGGGCTAAAGCAATTATCTCTTAACACCACATTGAACTGTAACAGACACAGAGAAACCCAGTTCAAAGGGTATCTGGGAGGGGGGGAAGGTGTGGGTGCCTACTTAGATTGTAGTGCATCTGAGTTGTGCCTGGCTTTGTTCTGTTTTGTCTTTGCACACTTTAAAAAAAAAAAAACACTGATCGGTCATTTGAATTGAGATTGCAAAAGTTGAACTTTTTCTCTGACATTGCAGATCCAACAACTTTGAATCTGCTTTTAACCCAAGCAGACCTATGCACCCTTGCTCAATTAAGAATATAATAATCATGGAAACATACAATAACTAATTCCTGGCACTGTAGTTCTACAAAAGCCATGTTTTCCAGCTAGAAGTCTGGCAGGATGATTTTGTTTTAATGAGGCTTGGGTTCTGCCTCCATCAAAATCTGAAAGACAACTGAGGTCCAGCATGGTGACCCCCTGCTGCAGTCAGCGTGTTGAAATACTTGCCTTTTACTTCGCTCATTAGCACTCTCTCACTGCCTCCAGTAGTAGAGCATCTGTCATCAGCTTAGGGAATCTAATCCTCCACTATGGAGAGAGGGCCTGAGCTGCTCCCCCTAGACCCCCACTTTTAGTGAATGCAAAATCTGTGTTTCTTCGCTTTCTCTCTTCCATTTTTCAAAATGTTCCTCCCTTGCTTCCTTTTTTCCCTCTATATCACCTGCATCTCTCTCTCTTCATTTAGCCTACAGTCTTTTATTACCTCCTCCTGTTTTTGTAGCACTCACCTCTGTCAATTTATTTTTATCATCCTCACCCCCTTCTCTCATTATGTATTGTCTCCCTCATACTTTTTGTCTTCCTCTTCTCTCTCAATACGTGTTCAACCAACCAGAATAAAATGAAGTTTACGTAAGTTCAGACAGGACACTAAGTCGAACGTCAGGTGACAGCTGATTCACACGTATGCAAAACATCATCACATGTCTTAGGGACAAGGCTTAAAAGAGCAGAGTTTGCAACACTCCACCATGGTTAAAGTGTAAGTGTAACGCCACTGGCCATGAGAGTTCACTTGTTGGTCGTGCTCTTACTGTCATCTGGGTGAGGTCCTTTTGGCCCGACTTTCTGGACCCTAATTTGGATGGTTTCGATGAGGGAATCAAGCAGGTTTACCACTGAATCAATGACGTTCGGGTTCTTGTCAGCTAGTAAAGTTTGGCATACTACTCGCTAGCTGCCACATAGTTGGATATTCTGATTGGGCCCATGGGCCACATTCTCGATATTTTGTTTCACCTGGAGATCGCGTCCCCCATGGGTGTCGTTCATGATGACTCAGATACAGATATTCCTACAGTGTTCGGGCGGGCAAGGCCCGACAAGAAGGTAGCCTCTGCCCGCCAATCCCATTGGTAAACAGGGAAGTTAAACATTTGTTTATTGTCTCATTATCTTCTCACAGGTTGAGTTCTGCGTGTTACACGCAGCGGTAGGTTACAGCAGTGTGTACTGGGTGAGGACTTACGTAGTAACTTATAATAGTAATTAATATATCCTTAGAGAATATAGTATTCACCTTCTGTCAAAAGGTGATGACGTCACATGAATTTAATCATCAAAAATAATACTTGAAAATTATAAGTCCCGCCCCTTTGGGGCGGATGTGGTGGGTGTTGATGCTTGCACAATGAGGCGTTGGTGAGAGGCCAAGGTGTTCTGCTGTTTGTGAAATTTGATTTAGGAACTTGACAGCTTTTTGAGGATGTGGTCACCCCCATAGGATATAGAACCATTAGAATGGATTAGGGGCCTTTTCTCTTTCTAGGAACCCAGGGGCCCTGAACTGTCTGAAGACCAACCAAGGGCCAGCTAAAGTTTGTCACTGATAAGTGCTGTGTGATGTGTTGTGATGACTTCATGCTGCATACATACATCTATGTCAAAATTGCATATGAGGCTTAAAATAAAAGCTCAATACTGAGGGTTAAAATGTGCAATTAAAAAATGGTTAGGCTGCTACTCTAGTGGTAGTAATGTGTTCAATAATGAAGGGTTAGGGTTAATAAAATGGGGGATTAAAAAATGGTTAAATTTTTAAAAATGTTTAGTTTCAAACATTGGGTATGACCCATGTCGCGGGCGTGTCACTGGTAAGATCACGTGTTTCCCGGGCAAAAGGTGTATGGGTCTTGATGCTTGCACAATGAGACAGTGGTGAGAGGACAAGGTGTTCTGCTGTTTGTGAAATTAGATTTAGGAACTTGACAGTTTTATGGGGTGGGTGTTGATGTTTGCACAATGAGACGTGGGTGAGAGGCCAAGGTGTTCTGCTGTTTGTGAAATTAGATTTAGGAACTTGACTTTTTTTTTTAGGATGTGGTCACCCCCATAGGATATAGAAGCATTAGAATGGATTAGGGGCCTTTTCTCTTTCTAGGAACCCAGGGGCCCTGAACTGTCTGAAGACCAACCAAGGGCCAGCTGAAGTTTGTCACTGATAAGATCATGTGTTTCCCGGGCAAAAAGGTGTATATATATGACCCTGAGAGCTGGTCACAAAGGCCCAAAGACTTGTGACAGCTGCATCAGATCAATCTCTCTCCACCATGGAAGATGTGCGTAAGTTTTGTTTTCCTATGTGTTTCCCATCCTATGGTTGTAAGGGAGGGTTTCTGTGAGAGAGGTAATCTTTAATCTTTCCAGATCAAACAATTGACTCTTCAAGGCTTCATTCGTCACCTCGTCGTGAACGTCAAATAGCACGTGTTTCTCCATATCGCCACTTGGAGGGATGCTTCAGGTATGTTAAATATATCAATCAATAAATCAACAAATTATTAAATTCATAATTAAATAAAAACTAGCTGTAATCTGCTTCTCTTCTTTTTACAGTGGAACCAGAGGGTTACAACGATGAAGATTCTGGACCCTCCGACACCTTCATGCTCTCCCATTCGCCAGCCAGCGACAGCGGGGCCTATTTGCCGACGTCACCACGGTCTTCTCTCTACAGTGAGGGTGCGCAGCTGCGAGGTCTGAACCATCAAGAGGAGAATCGTCAAGGTTTTTATGATGATGATGATGATGAAGATGTTCAAATGTCTCCCGCCCTCAGTCAAGATGAGCATGTTGATAGTGGTAGCATTGATGCTGTTCTCACAGCTTATTGTGAAGGGATCGATGTGGGTATGGATATAACTACAGTGTCTGATGAAGGTGGTTCAGAGACCGATTCTGTGAAAAGTCTTGATTTTGAGCGGACCCTGATCAGCATTGAAACTGGGTTGCAGACGGCCCGGTTGTTACGCGTGAGATCCAGAAATATAGCTCACCCTGATGATCGTCGTAGTAGCCTTAGACAGATACGAAGGCGTACAGGCCTATTGAGACGTATCGCAAGACGTCTGTTTACTGCTTAAAAAGTCACAGTTTCCTTCAAATTAATAATATTAAAAAAAAATATATATAATAAAAAAAAATGGCTGAATCTGACAGGGTTAATCATCATGATATTCCTCTTGACCTCATGCAAATGATCTTAATACGTCTAGTGTTGTTAGAGAGTTTGATCATGTAAATCCTCCGATACAACCGTTGCTTCCCGTTGTCCCTACAAACAGGCCGCAGGAGCACTACTTCCTCCCGTCCGTGGAGGCGCTAGATGATATACTCGGCGCTTATAGATATCCTTTATCTGACACGCTTCCGCCGCCTACCTGTAGTCAGGAAGGGGCAGAATCGTCCGAGGGTGCAATGGAGACCAGTCATGATTTGGACATGGATTGGAGTCCCATCCCTCTTTCACAGATAACTGACTATGAGACCCCA
Source organism: Argentina silus (assembly GCF_951799395.1). NCBI lineage: Eukaryota > Metazoa > Chordata > Actinopteri > Argentiniformes > Argentinidae > Argentina > Argentina silus. Next base: position 31,152,885 of record NC_139654.1, on the reverse strand, counting down.
TGGAGTCCTGCAGATAATGTATGTTGTAAAGCCCTCAACGATGTTGAAACTCAACACGGGAGTGGTGGGGGTGATGGTGAAATTAATGATATTGTAATGGATAATAACAACCAGCAATTACCAGAGGGGGGTGAAGCCGGCGTGTCTGTACCGCCCTATAATGTAGGTAACGGGGAGGATTTTGCGGAGCGTATGGAAAATGACAGAGTCTCTTTTGACACGCATGATGGCCTGCGGGTAATAAACAGAGATAGCTTCAATAATGTTGAGGTGAGAACATTTTTAAATTTCCCAATGCCAAATAGGTCACATACCAACCCAAATTTCGGGGAGTTTTACCAGGCTGTAGTAAACGGTTTTCAGAACCGAATGTCTGCGATAATCGAAAGAGTTGGTGTCAACCCTCGTGATATTATTCAGCTCAATTTACGAGCTGATAGTTTACAAGATGATGTCTCAATGACAGTGCGATACGGTGAAGGTAGGCTAACAGATTTCAACCAAATTCTTGACCGTCTTGTTCAGTCTAACATGGCGATTTTCAGAGATGAGGGGGTAGAACTCAATGTAAATTTTGTGGGGGCTCGGGGAGACGAAAGATTAATACATTATTTATTACGGAGACCCTCAAAAAAAAAAAGCAAACATTTATTTGTAATTCCAAATCAGAACCATGCATGCTTCGGAATAAACCTAGCTTTACTTGCAAATCCCGGTTTAACCTTTGAAGAGGCTATGCGCGAGGGTTACAATATTCATATCGAGGCAGGGCTCGGGCCTAATGATAGGACCACATTCGCGGATGTGATCAAATTTGAACAGCTGTTAAACTGTAAAATCGTTATTTTTTACAGAGCCTCAGATAGAGATAATCTGATTACGTTCCATACTGAAACAGAGTCAGAGACAATCCGTTACATGCTTTTACACGACAATCATTTTTACGGAATAAAAAATGTTAAAGGATTCCTTGGCTGTGCATATCTCTGTGTTCACTGTCACACGGGGTATAGCAGAGAAGGTGGACACTTCTGCGAAAAAGCTTGCAACGTCTGTCTTTCAGACTGTAAACAACAAGCTGCATTTCAAAATGTCCGTTGTAATGATTGCAATCGTAACTGTTCAAATAGTGTATGTTATAGGATGCATAAAGTGTGCAGATGGCGCCCAAAAGCTGAAAAGATGGCGAGCAATTGTCAAATAAATAAAAAATGCCTTAAATGTGGATTTACATACCGTATAAACCTCACAGACTCTAAACCCCATGTCTGTACAATTAAAGTTTGTCACATCTGTAAACAAGACCTTCAGACCGCTAAACCGCCACCTTCATCACCTGTTCAGACTTCTGAAGAAGTGTCAGAGTGCGTAGATATTCATCAATGTTACATGCAATCTAAACCTCGTGTAGCAGAGGAGAGGATTAATCAGAAGCTGGTATTTTATGATTTTGAATCAAGCCAGACAACTGGAACACATATCCCTGTCTATGTGGCTACACAATCCTTGCAAGGGGCTAGATGGAGTGCCCAGGGCCCTAATTGTGCTCTAGAGTTTTTATTGTATTACCATCAAAAAGAATTCAAAGGCACAGTGTTCTTAGCACATTATAGCAAAGGTTATGACAGTTATCTAATTTTAGATGCTTATGTAAAACAGGGGATAACACCGTTCGTCATAGCCCAAGGGAGTAAAATCATACTGTAACAAAGTCCGTTTATACACAGAGGCAGACGCAGTATCACGATAAAGTATCACCGAGGGAATTTACTGCTGTGTTTTTGGCCGCTGTTTACATCCCCCCGCGAGCTAACTCCACGGCAGCGCTCAGCAAACTCCACGAAGCTATCAGCGCGTTAGAAACTGCTCATCCTGATGCTGTTTTTATCGCCGCCGGCGACTTTAACCAGTGCAATTTACGGACTGTATTTCCCAAATACTACCAACATGTGGATATTCCCACCCGTGAGAAGAATACACTGGATCATGTTTACAGCAGTATACGCAGTGCATACAAGGCTGCACCCCGCCCCCACTTTGGACACTCTGACCACATCTCGTTGTTCCTGTATCCAGCCTACAGACAAAGACTGAAACAGACAAACCCTGTCACTAAACAAATCAAACTCTGGACCCCAGAGACTGAGAGCACCCTGCAGGACTGTTTTGCTCAGACGGACTGGGATGTGTTTAAAGCTGCAGCCACGCTGGAGGACTCTTCTGTCAGCATACAGGCCTATGCTGAGTATGTGACTGGGTACATTAGCACTTGTGTTGACAACATCGTGCCCACCATACAAGTCAAGGGTGGAGGAGGTTGCATCAGTGGATAGAAGGGAGAAGGGAGAAGGATTCAACAGAGGGTAGGGTGGATAAGACAGAGGAAGAGAGAGTGGTGAGTGAGAGGGTACGCAGGTTGCGACGAGAGGATACAGTGTGGGTTGGGACTGACTGGGAGGATTTGAGAGGAAGGGAGAAGGATACAAAATGATGATCAGAAACCGGAAGAGGCGTAACAGTAAGGTTAGAGCTATGGGAGGATCTGGTGAAGACAAGGTCGAGCTGATTGCCTGCCTTATGAGTCGAGGAGAGATGGTCAAGTGCTCCAGACGAGTGAAGCTTCTCCGACTGGATGTTGAAGTCACCCAGTAGTGTGAGCGGTGTGCCGTCCTCAGGGAAGAAGCTGAGAAGGACATCCATCTCATCTAAGAAGTGGCCAAGCTGACCTGGGGGACGATAGATAACAACAATGTGAAGTTTGACAGGGGAGTTGACAGAAACAGCATGGAATTCGAAGGTGGATACAGACAGGTGTGACAGGGGAAGGACATTATGTGACAAGATGGAACATACTGAAACAGAGTCAGAGACAATCCGTTACATGCTTTTACACGACAATCATTTTTACGGAATAAAAAATGTTAAAGGATTCCTTGGCTGTGCATATCTCTGTGTTCACTGTCACACGGGGTATAGCAGAGAAGGTGGACACTTCTGCGAAAAAGCTTGCAACGTCTGTCTTTCAGACTGTAAACAACAAGCTGCATTTCAAAATGTCCGTTGTAATGATTGCAATCGTAACTGTTCAAATAGTGTATGTTATAGGATGCATAAAGTGTGCAGATGGCGCCCAAAAGCTGAAAAGATGGCGAGCAATTGTCAAATAAATAAAAAATGCCTTAAATGTGGATTTACATACCGTATAAACCTCACAGACTCTAAACCCCATGTCTGTACAATTAAAGTTTGTCACATCTGTAAACAAGACCTTCAGACCGCTAAACCGCCACCTTCATCACCTGTTCAGACTTCTGAAGAAGTGTCAGAGTGCGTAGATATTCATCAATGTTACATGCAATCTAAACCTCGTGTAGCAGAGGAGAGGATTAATCAGAAGCTGGTATTTTATGATTTTGAATCAAGCCAGACAACTGGAACACATATCCCTGTCTATGTGGCTACACAATCCTTGCAAGGGGCTAGATGGAGTGCCCAGGGCCCTAATTGTGCTCTAGAGTTTTTATTGTATTACCATCAAAAAGAATTCAAAGGCACAGTGTTCTTAGCACATTATAGCAAAGGTTATGACAGTTATCTAATTTTAGATGCTTATGTAAAACAGGGGATAACACCGTTCGTCATAGCCCAAGGGAGTAAAATCATACTGTAACAAAGTCCGTTTATACACAGAGGCAGACGCAGTATCACGATAAGGGAATTGGTCCCGTTTATTCATACAGTAATCCGTTGGAACTGTTTGGGCTTTCCAGCCTCGTCAAAAGTCTCTCTCTCTCGGCTCGCCTCGCCTTTTCCAGCTTAGCTCCCCTTCTGAAATGGCAGAAGCACACACATCTTAAACATTTGCCGACGAGACTTAATTCGCAGCAGGTGTGCAACAAAAGTCTCGCCGACACAACCCCGGCCACGGTCCTGTAGCTCCCTCTACAGGCCGAACGCTGCATGTCCCCCCACACATACTCATTATAGATAGACAATTCCGGCTCAAATTCATTGACACATATTCCTTCATCCCCATCCCCTTAAGACAGTTTCCAAAAGCGCTCGGTTGTAAAACCGAAGCAAAAAAGGGATATTTCCCTCATAAAATGACCGATTATTCAAACATGTTAAATAAGTACAAAGGTCGATACCCCGCTGCTGAAATGTACGGGTGTGATGAGATGTCTGTAGAGCAGAGAAACAGTTTCTTTAAGTGGTATAACACAGTAAAAGATCAGGAATTTGACTTTTTAACCGAATTAAAGGCTTATTGTCGGAATGATGTGGAGATTTTAGCCGAAAGTGCCACCAATTTCCGCAATGAATTTATAAAGACAACTCAATGCGACCCTTTTGCGAGCGTGACAATTGCGTCAGCAGCTTTAGCTGTTTTTCAAACCAACTTCTTAATCAAAAACACAATCGCATTACCCGATGCTAACAACTACAGACGACAATTCAAGGCATATTCCCATGCTTCGATACAGTGGCTTGAGTATCTAGCGTTTTCACGCGGCATTGACATTGAACATGCATTAACACCGCAAGGTGAACGTTGTTTTGGTCCTCTTCATGTCGATGGATTTGCCGTGATAAAAGGTGTGAAAACAGCATTAGAATTCTATGGCTGTTATTTTCACGGTTGTCCGACTTGTTATAACCCTCATGACATATCACCGCTTACAGGATCAGAGTTTGGGGTGATGTACTTTAACACCATGAAAAGGCTAACTCGGTTAGAAACAGAGTTTAAGCTGAAAACAGAGGTTATATGGGAACATACATGGAATTCGATGAAACAACAGCAACCTTCTGTTAAATTGTTCCTTGAGAGATACCAGGAGCCGAGCCCTTTAAATCCCCGGGCCGCGCTATTCGGAGGAAGAACAGAGGCCATATGCTTAAGGCATATTGTTGAACAGGGTCAGACCATTCAATATGTCGATTTTACCAGTTTATATCCGTACTGTAATGCAGAGTTTGAATATCCAATTGGCCACCCGGTTATAATCAGAAAAGATTTTAAACCGGTTGAAAATTACTTTGGCTTCATACATGCTAAAGTTCACCCGCCGAGGCGTTTGTTTTTCCCTGTGCTACCTATGAAAAATGACGAAGGTAAACTGCTTTTTACACTCTGTCGGACATGCGGGATTGAGAATAATCAAGCAACGGAGTGCATGCACTCCCAGGAAGAGAGAGCGCTTCAAGGTGTATGGGTTAGTATTGAGTTAATAGAAGCCCAAAAAAGAGGTTACATTATAGCTGAAATTTATGAGGTCTGGCAATTTGAACAGAGATCCGATAAATTGTTTAAAGATTACATCTACACATTCCTTAAGCAGAAGCAGGAGGCCTCTGGGTATCCTGATGAGGTTACAGACGAGGTTAGTAAACAGGCTTACATAAACGATTATATAGAGAACCAAGGTATCCAACTTGACCCTCATAAAATTGAATACAACGCCGCCAAGCGTCAGATCGCAAAACTTTTACTTAATTCCCTCTGGGGAAAAATGGCTCAAAGATCTAATCAACTTACAACCTCCATCGTGAAAGAACCCAACGAGTTTTTTCAGTACCTCTTTAGCAGTAAGTATGATATAAGCCAGTTCCATTTCATAAATAATGATGTTGCAATCATTCAATGGCGTCATAATTCCAGGTGTGTCTTACCACCCGGCGAATCAAATATTTTTTTAGCTGCGTTTACGACAGCATATGCGAGAGGTGTATTATACAAACAGTTACATTTATTGCAAGAGCGAGTCCTATACTATGACACCGACTCAATCGTTTACCTCTCTACCCCCGAGGATCTCTATACCCCTCCGACAGGCAATTATTTAGGTGATTTGACATCGGAATTAGCGGCTGATGATTATATTTGTGCGTGGACAGCAGCGGGGCCAAAATCCTACGGCTTTCTCACCCAGCAAGGAAAGGTGTGTTTGAAAGTCAAAGGTTTTATCCAGAATTATGAAAATTTTAAAAAACTTAACTTTAATAATTTGACTGATCTGGTAGAAGCCTATATTATAGATCCTAACACGCGACGCGAGATCCCTGCCCGTTACAATAGAATTAAACGTGATATCAAAGCTTTTTCGCTCGCTAATAAACAACAAGTGATCAACTTTTCAGTTGTTTTTGATAAGAGACGCCTTCTCCCCTCAGGTAGAACACTGCCGTTTGGTTACTGAGTTGTTATTACCTGTTATCACCTGTTATTACCTAGGTTCACAATAGACTGTGTTCACAATATTACCGGGTGTTTTCTATAGTTCTGTAGGAACATTATTTGAAAAAATTTATTCTACAATGTATCCTAATGGTGTTTTATTGTATTTGAAAAATTTATTCTACAATGTATTCTACAATGTATTCTACGATGTATCCTAATGGTGTTTTATTGAAATTGAAAAATGTATATCTCATTAAATTCTTATTCATACGTCACCCCGCCTCATCATTTTTACATATTCCAGGCTGGATAAAATCAGGGTTCACCGTTAACCATGCTGTTAGTCTGCTATAGCTCACCCTTGAGAATGGAGGTGACTGCCGACCTGGCATTCCAAATGCCATGTAGCATGCTAATAGTGGGGCCTAGTGGCTCAGGTAAAACATTTTTTGTAAAACAATTACTTGAAAACATGGAGAGTACATTTTCAAAAGTGCCGGCTCGTATAATCTGGGCATAATCTTCATACCAGCCATTGTATGACGAACTCAGTCAAAATGTCAATATCGAATTTATAGAAGGTATTCCCGCAAACTTTAATGATGAAAATCTTTTCCCTCGGAACCAGCACAATCTTTTAGTAGTAGATGACTCCATGGATGTGGGTGGCAATCATGAAGAATTAATGAAAGCGTTCACTGAATATCGACATCATAAAAAATTGAGCGTATTTTATCTGCTTCAGAATTTGTTTAATCAAGGGAAACATTCGCGCACGATTAGTTTAAACACTAATTACATGGTGCTGTTTAAATCACCACGTGATAAAATGCAGATCCGGGTTTTCGCTCAACAAATGTATCCCGGCCTGAAAAAATTCTTTTTAGAAAGTTATGAAGATGCTACAAGGGAACCGTATACATATTTAATCGTTGACCTACGGCCTAATTGCCCAGAAGCCTTAAGACTAAGAAGCGGGATACTTCCAGGAGAGTGGCCGACGGTCTATCAATCTAGAAAGTGACGAGACTTTTTAAAGTCAGTGTGCTGTTGGTAGCTTGTGTATTTTGCTGTGGCCATCCTGCCTTAAGCTCTGGGATCTAGTTTCTATTGAAAGCCATCTGTTTGAAGCCAATTGCTGTCAATCTCCAGTAGGAGGGCCTGACACTATCCTGCAAGGTATTTAAACTCCTGCTCACCTTGGACCAGGACTAATACATTTGGGATTGAGTGGTAAAACGTGTCTGGTCGTTAACTGATCGTTAGGTGGTAGGGGCTGCTACCTTGCAAGTTATCAGCAATCACATAATCTGCATTTCTATCATGACGGTCATAGAGCGACAGCTTTCTGACACAGAGACGAAGGAGTCAATCTGTGGAGTCCATCGAGGAAGGCCTGAGAGGAAGGTCAAACTACAAAGGATTTTTTCGATTAGTTTATTTTTTTCACGACTCTGTATGTGCGCTACCTACATCTTGTATTGCCCACAAACCCTCTCTCTCTATACCGGCAAATGTCACAATGTGCTTTCTCCCCATTCCTGTTATTTCATCCATCAGGAGGACACACCGACACTACACCTCCCCTCGCAACCATTCCAATATAATCTACCCACCATGCTCAACTGACCACGACCTCACTGTCGCAGGAGGACTTTGGAACTGCCAGTCAGTGGTCTGGAAAGCAGAGGCTATCCCAGCCTTTGCCTGCTTCATGTCTCTCCACTTCCTTGTCCTCACAGAGACATGGATTACCCCGAAAAACACAGCTACTCCGGCAGCCCTCTCTGATGCCTACTCCTTTTCTCATTCCCCTAGACTCTCTGGTCGAGGAGGAGGAACAGGACTCCTCATCTTGCCTAAGTGGTCACATAATGTCCTTCCCCTGTCACACCTGTCTGTATCCACCTTCGAATTCCATGCTGTTTCTGTCAACTCCCCTGTCAAACTTCACATTGTTGTTATCTATCGTCCCCCAGGTCAGCTTGGCCACTTCTTAGATGAGATGGATGTCCTTCTCAGCTTCTTCCCTGAGGACGGCACACCGCTCACACTACTGGGTGACTTCAACATCCAGTCGGAGAAGCTTCACTCGTCTGGAGCACTTGACCATCTCTCCTCGACTCATAAGGCAGGCAATCAGCTCGACCTTGTCTTCACCAGATCCTCCCATAGCTCTAACCTTACTGTTACGCCTCTTCCGGTTTCTGATCATCATTTTGTATCCTTCTCCCTTCCTCTCAAATCCTCCCAGTCAGTCCCAACCCACACTGTATCCTCTCGTCGCAACCTGCGTACCCTCTCACTCACCACTCTCTCTTCCTCTGTCTTATCCACCCTACCCTCTGTTGAATCCTTCTCCCTTCTCCCTTCTATCCACTGATGCAACCTCCTCCACCCTTGACTTGTATGGTGGGCACGATGTTGTCAACACAAGTGCTAATGTACCCAGTCACATACTCAGCATAGGCCTGTATGCTGACAGAAGAGTCCTCCAGCGTGGCTGCAGCTTTAAACACATCCCAGTCCGTCTGAGCAAAACAGTCCTGCAGGGTGCTCTCAGTCTCTGGGGTCCAGAGTTTGATTTGTTTAGTGACAGGGTTTGTCTGTTTCAGTCTTTGTCTGTAGGCTGGATACAGGAACAACGAGATGTGGTCAGAGTGTCCAAAGTGGGGGCGGGGTGCAGCCTTGTATGCACTGCGTATACTGCTGTAAACATGATCCAGTGTATTCTTCTCACGGGTGGGAATATCCACATGTTGGTAGTATTTGGGAAATACAGTCCGTAAATTGCACTGGTTAAAGTCGCCGGCGGCGATAAAAACAGCATCAGGATGAGCAGTTTCTAACGCGCTGATAGCTTCGTGGAGTTTGCTGAGCGCTGCCGTGGAGTTAGCTCGCGGGGGGATGTAAACAGCGGCCAAAAACACAGCAGTAAATTCCCTCGGTAGATAGTAGGGACGGCATTTCAGCAGCAAAAACTCCACATCTGGCGAACAGTGCTTGTGAACGGTCTGTATGTCGCCACACCACGAGTTGTTGATAAACACACACACACCTCCCCCTTTGGTCTTACCGGAGGCTGCAGTCCTGTCTCCTCGGTGAACGGAGTGAGTCTGTAGCTGAACGGCGCATTCTGGGACTTTGTCTGAAAGCCAGGTCTCGGTGAAAATTAGAGCACTGCACTCTCTTATTTCCCGTTGTGTTGTAGTCCTGGCTCTTAGTTCGTCCAGCTTGTTTTCCAGAGACCGCACGTTAGCTAGCAAGAGGCTGGGTAGTGGTGGTCGGCTAGCGCGAGCCTTTAGCCTAGCATGGAGGCCTCCTCTCTTGCCCCGCTTGCGTCGCCGTCTCCGAATCTTGAATCTTGAATCTCCTGTCCACTCTTTCCTCTTTACTCTTTCCTCGACTATCTCTGTCCACAGACCTCAAGGCTGGCACAATCCTCTCCACGCGCTCCCTGGCTGTCAGAAACCCTGCAAGCTTGTACAATAGGGCTCCGGGCAGCTGAGAGGAAATGGAGAAAAACTGGCCTCCCTGATGACCTTGACCCTTCTCTCTCCCTCCTCCTCAACTACACCTCATCTGCATCAGCTGCTAAAGCTTCTTACTACCATTCCAAAATTCAATCCTCTGCCTCTGACTCAAGGAAACTGTTCTCCACATTTTCCTCACTCCTCAACCCACCTCCTCCCCCTCCTCCCTGTCTGTGGATGACTTTGTCACCTACTTTGAAAAGAAGGTTGATGACATTAGCAGCTCTTTCCCTCTACCTCTCACCAACACTGCTACCTCTCCTCCCAAACCCACTGTGCTACACCCGGTCTCTGGTTTATTAGCTTTTTTATTAGCTTTTTTCCCCCTCTCCCCTGATGATGTTCTGAAACTGGTCACATCCAAGTGGGCAACCTGCCCTCTCGATCCTATCCCCTCTCGATCCTATCCTCTCCCCCTTCCTCCAATCCATCTCCAAAGACCTCCTTCCGTTCATTACCACCTTAATCAATTCCTCTCTATCCACAGGATCTGTCCCAGCTGCCTTCAAGACAGCCAGAGTCGAGCCTCTTCTCGAGAAACCAACTCTTGACCCATCTGCTGTCCATAACTACAGACCGGTATCCCTTCTCAAAGTCAAAGTCAAAGTGGCTTTATTGTCAATTCTTCACATGTCAAGACATACAAAGGAATCGAGAGGACGTTTCTCACTCTCCCACGGTGAGACAGATAAAGTGCCCAGGCACAACAGATAAGACATACTAAAAGTAAAACATTCATTCTCTCCTTTATATCTAAAACCCTTGAACGTGCTGTCTCTAACCAACTGTCTCACTACCTCCTTCAGAACAACCTCCTTGACCCTCACCAATCCGGCTTTAAGGCTGGGCACTCTACTGAGACTGCTTTCCTTGCTGTCACGGAGGCCCTCCACTCTGCTCGAGCTTCCTCCCTGTCTTCTGTTCTCATTCTTCTGGACCTGTCCGCTGCATTCGACACAGTAAACCACCCGATCCTTTCTCCACCCTCTCAGAATTGGGCATCTCTGGCTCTGCAATCTCCTGGTTTGCATCCTACCTGGCCAATCGCTCTTACCAGGTGACGTGGAGAGGATTCTCTCCACGAGCCCTCACCACCTCTGTCCTAAGGCCCTTACTGTTCTCCCTCTATACCAAATCTCTTGGCTCTGTAATTTCCTCACATGGTTTCTCCTACCACAGCTACGCAGATGACACTCAACACTTTCTCTCTTTCCCCCTTTCTGACTCACAGGTGGCAACACATGTCTCTGCGTGTCTTGCAGACATTTCTGCACAACTTTTGGTCCATACACTTGTGATCTCTCGCCTTGACTACTGCAACGCACTCTTGGCCGGTCTCCCCGCCTCCATCATCAGGCCTCTGCAGCTCATCCAGAATGCTGCCACCCGTCTGGTGTTCAATCTCCCCAAATTCTCCCATATCACTCCCCTCTACCCTTCACTGGCTCCCGGTAGCAGCTTGCATTAGATTCAAGACCCTGGTGCTCGCCTACCAGGCGGCAAAGGAAACAGCCCCTCCCTACTTGCAAGCAATGGTCAGCCCCCAATACCCTGCCCGATCACTCCGCTGTTCCACCTCGGCTGGCCGCCTGGCACCGCTGCCTCTACGTGGATGCAGCAGCCGCGCTACTCGGTCACAGCTTTTCACTGTCCTGGCGCCCCGCTGGTGGAACAAGCTTCCCACTGCTGTCATGACTACAGAGTCACTACCAATCTTCCGCCGTAGATTGAAGACCCATCTCTTCAGGCTACATCTTAACAGTCCCTCCTAAAGACCTCTTCATCCCCACTACCCCCCTGTAAAAAGTTTCTTTCCTGTTAATACAAATACAAAATAAATCCTTCTTCTAGCATTGTCTGCCAATGGCTCCTGGTCTGAGCATTGATTACTTTATCTTATGATGACTGATGGATAGATGATTCACTTACTTAACCCTCGTATTGTCTTCACTTTTTGGACCCTTTGGGAGTCTTCGGGTCAAATTGACCCGGGACATTATTGGGGCTTTAAAAGCAATACAAAAATACAAATTTCCATTCAAAACTCTTTAACATATATTGTCTTTATCTCAATTCCAAACAATATAGATAACATGTATGATTAATATTTGCAATTAATCTCTGCTAGATCATATTTAACAGTGGAAGTGTAATTCGTTTTTTGTGATAAAGTTATAATTTATGTAAAAAATCTGCTATAATAAGGACTTGGGTGGAATGCTTATCTCTGAAAAGTTGAAATGAAACAATGTTTTCATTGATGTTTATTATTTTTCAGGAGATATTCTCATTAGATTTTCATCTTTATCTTATTATAATCAAAGCTGTGAAAAGCAAATACAGGTGATGAACGACAATAGAAACACGAGAACCAAACTTAGATCGATTTAGTCACTGGATATAAAATACATCTCTCAAAAATGTCTCCAAAATAATTTGAGATGATTTACAATAAATAGAAACACAAAACATGAACGAAATGCTTTATTCACTGTCAATGAAATACAGTACACTGAAAAATACATCTTTCAAGCAATTCTGAAATAATATTGGATACATACAATTTGAGAGTATGTGTACTACAGACTTTTAGCAGTTTCTGCATGTGGTTTGTGTCTTTGAGTCCTTTGAGGGTTCACACACCTCGCTGTGCTTCCTCTTGTTGCCACCAGCTGCAATCTAGAATAATGAAAATACTTTATTAGTTCAGGATTTTTTTCCCACCACATCTTCTAATAGTCAATTTCAATTTGACCCACATACATACAGAGATACTCAGAAACATACACACACACACACACACACACAGATACATGCACACATAAACAACAACAACAACAACAGGACACTTACTTCAGGCACTGGAGGTTGTGGTTGTGTGGGTCGTGCAGGTGGGACAGCAGGAGCCTCCTCCACCCTCCTCACTATGGCTAGAGAAGCTGGGTTCCTGGGCACATGTTGTCTCCTCTGTATGTGCGGTGTCACCAGTGCTCATAAGCATCACATTTTTGCCCTTTTTGGGTATGTAGGATACCAGGGCCATGTTGGCCGTAAACACAAAGTGGGAGGAATGGACTGGCCTGTTCTTTACAGTTAGAAGCTGAGGTGGGAGCTCTGTCTTATTTTTTCTGACTGTTCCACCCATTGTCAGCTTTCTTTTGAGAAGTTCCTGTCCCGGGCTGTACGATGTGAAAAAATTATCCCAAGTGATGTTGTGGCCACTGAGGCCCTGTGACATATCCAGTACCACCCGTGTTCCCTGGTGTCTCTCAGGGTCTCCTCCCTCTGGCTTCCCAGAATGTTTTGTAACAACATTGTGCAGATTCTGTGTGTGTGTGTGTATGTGTGTGTGTGCATGTTTCTGTGAGTCTGTGTGTCTCTGTGTATATGCGGGTCAAATTGACCCGAAGACCTTGTGAAGGACATAAATGTGTAGGGGGGGTGTAGCATGTGCACTCAATGATTTTTTTTTCTTTGACATGTTCTTCACAGTAAATAAGCCAAGGCCATGGAGTTTCAGGTTGAAAAAATGTTTCCTTGTATATTTTTTCTTCAATTAAAAATTTAAAACGGGTCAATTTGACCCGAAGACCACACAAGGGTTAAACAAATGTTTGTTTAAGTATTTGTTGTAAGTTGCTTTGGATAAAGGCATCTGCTAAATGCCATAAATGTAAATTGCTGAGGTCACCAGTGCTTTTTTTTTTAATGATGTTCTCAAACTGTAGATTTTGGCAAGCCTAAGATTTTGGCTATGGTCCAGATTTTTCAGCCTAATAAAGGCTTGCTTGACTTTCATTGATACCGCTTTGATCCTCACGTGTGGTCCTCTGTGACTCAGTTGGTAGAGCATGGCGCTAACAACGCTTAGGTTGTGGGTTCCATTTCTGCTGGGATCATATATACTGAGAAATGTATGCACTCACTGCAATGTAAGTTGCTTTGGATAAAAGCGTCAGCTAAATGGCATATATTATCATAGCAAGGCCTAGAATCAAAACTCGACATTGACAGCTCTCTTCTGCCTGCACAAATGATGTGAAGGAACACCAGAAAGTCCTGTCAAGCCAATTGTCCCATTACTTTTGGGTACCCTGAAATAGGGGGACTATGCATAAAAAGTGTTGTACGCAAATACCATAGAATACAAGCTGAGAATCTCTACTTTAATGGCAGCTACAATCTTCGCAGTGTCTCTTTGATACCTGGAGGTTGGAGTTAGTGGTGTGAATGTGTAACAACCAATGGAGTTCATCTGTCACTGCTGTTAAGCCAATCGTTTGAATTGGCATGGTCTCGAAGTGCATCCATTGGTGCCCTTTTCTTGATTGAAGTAGAAATTACCCAATCGTACAGTACATTGGTCAGGGGGTGGCAGTTCATTTGTCATTGAAGTTGTAGTAATGGTAAGTTTGTTGGTTCTTGGGAACTCGGGACATGAATGCATTCGAGTGCTTTTGAAGTCAACTCTTCAACCAATGAGATTACGTTTGCAATCCATAATGAATGTTTACAAACTACAAACATACATTATACATACATATGATTGCATATTCTGCATATTTGGCTTTGCCATAGTCAGATGAAATCAATTCCCTAGAAAAAGAAGTGACTCTCATCAGCCTCCAGACACAACTGGGAGAGCTGGCCCTGACCACAGAGACACTGGATGCCCAGCTCAGAGGTCAACAGGCTACTGCTGTCCTTCCCCGCTCCCACCCAAAAATGATATGAGTGGTTCCTGGCTGAATGGCATGGGACTGTTCTTCAAGCTGTATGTGTCGGGAGAAGGTGCTTGACAACAGCCCTGCCACCCATACAGCTCTACCCTTGCCCCCAAAATTGGGTGCAGGTGGACCTAAACATACTTGTGAATTGTGGTTTTGTGTGTCGTTATTGGCACCTGTTTGAGCAACCAGTTGCAAAGAGGATTCACAATGATATTCATCGTGTATTTATTTGGTAGATTTTGTGATTTTTTTTCACCAGTCATTCCAGCTTTATTTAAAGATTCACATTGCTCAACTTGAAGTCACTGTATTAGATGTCAGGAACCGTTGAAACATAATATTGTCAGAACATTTCAGTGATATTTTGGTGGAATGAGGCACTTATGATGCATATAGTGATTTAGATGTGTTGATTTGGCTAGGTATGTGGAATTAATGGATTGACTTGGGCTACTTGGACCCAGTTTGGGAGGACACGTCTTGCGCAACAATATTACAGTAAAACGAACTGAGAATGCTCCTAAATGGTTGACATTTATAGATACAGTAGGTAGGGGTTTAATAGGTCCAAGCCGACACTTCAGCGTGGTAAGAACATATAGAACAACTACCAGCTAAATCTTGATTTTCATTAAAACATGGAACAAATAAAATAATGATATGTAATCTTGTTTTGTTCACACATTATTTATCATAATGCCATTGCCTATTTGGGAGAAGCGCACTGGCATACAGAAAAATGCACCCCTGGTTTTGTACATCCCCCTCTCTCTCCTGCTCTCTTGCTTGATCGTGACTGTGTGAGCGAGTCCCCTCTCCCTCCCCCTCCCATTGTAACTATACCTCAACTGCTCTGCTTTGATTGTTAATCTGAAACGATCAAGCAAGCGATTGCGAAAGGCTATCTTATTATGGTGAGTACAACCTTCAAAAAAGTACACACATCACGTGTCCAATACAATGTATGCACAAATCGAAAATCTTGGATATGGCTGAAAACGCAGCGCGTTTGAAACAACTCATACAGCAAGCTACAGTACAGTACTCTTGTAATGTAAACATATCCATCATGCTCAACGATGCTTCCTGGTGGTTGTTTTGCGAGGTGAATGACCTGAGAAAAAAAAAAAAAACTCACCGGGGACGTTGCGGGACTCCCGCGACATTGTCACACCAGTGGGGACTTTCTAAATTCCTACCTACTGTACACTACGTAGCCAAAAGTATGTTGACACCCCTTCTAATTCGTGGGTTTGGCTATTTCAGCCACACACATTGCTAACAGGTGCATAAAAGCAATCTCCATAGACAAACATTGGCAGTAGACTGGGTTGTACTGAAGAGCTCAGTGACTTTCAATGTGGCACTGTCATAGGATGCCACCTTTCCAACAAGTCAGTTTGTCAAATTTCTGCCCTGCTAGAGCTTCCCTGGTCAACTGTTACTGTGCTGTTATTGTGAAGTGGAAACGTCTTGGAGCAACAACAGCTCAGCCTCGAAGCGGAAGGCCACACAAGCTCACAGAACAGGACCGCCGAGTGCTGAAGCGCGTAGCGTGTAAAAATCATCTGTCCTCTGTTGCAACATTCACTACCGACTTCCAAACTGCCTCTGGAAGCAACATCAGCACAAGAACTGTTTGTCGGGAGCTTCATGAAATGAGTTTCCATGGCCGAGCAGCCACATACAAGCCTAACATCACCATACGCAATGCCAAGTGTCGGCTGGAGTGGTGTAAAGCACACCCCCATGGTTCTCTGGAGTGATCAATCACGCTTCACTATCTGGTAGTCTGACGGACAAATCTGGGTTTGGCGGATGCCAGGAGAATGCTACTTGCCCGAATGCATAGTGCCAACTGTAAAGTTTGGTGGAGGAGGAATAATGGTCTGAAGCTGTTCATGGTTTGGGCTAGGCCCCTTTGTTCCAGTGAAGGGAAATGTTAATGCTACAGCATACAATGAAATTCTAGAGAATTGTATGCTTCCCACTTTGTGGCTACAGTTTGGGGAAGGCCCTTTCCTGTTTCATCATGACAATGCCCCCGTGCACAAAGCGAGGTCCATAATGACATGGTTTGTCAAGGTTGATGTGGAAGAACTTGACCGGCATGCACAGAGCCCTGAGCCCTCAACCCCATCAAACACCTTTGGGATGAATTGGAACGCCGACTGCGAGCCAGGCCTTCTCGCCCAACATCAGTGCCCGACCTCACTAATGCTCTTGTGGTTGAATGGGAGAGAATCCCCGCAGCCATGTTCCAAAATGTAGTGGAAAGCCTTCCCAGAAGAGTGGAGGCTGTTATAGCAGCAAAGGGGGGACCAACTCCCCTATTAATGCCCATGGTTTTGGAATGAGATGTTCAACAAGCACATATGGGTGTGATGTTTGGGTGTTGTGGTGGAAGTCTAGGATTTACCACTCTGTACTTTAGCTCTTCGGAGGTAAGAATCAAGAAACAAATCCTGAGTTGCCACAATATCTGAGTCCGGTATTTATTGCTTGCAAACAAGAGACAAGAGCGTAACAGCAGCCCAGCATAGATCCGGGGTTCCGTTCAGCACAAGTCTGAAGAGACAATGATCAGGTTTGTCTTTTATACAGTTTGAACATAATAGTAGGCGCCGCCAAGGCTATCGGCTGATGGGCTTGTGCTTACGTGAGAAAGGGCGGGGGAGACTTTCTTACTGATTTATCGCCGTTCAACATTTCACACCTATCGGCAGGATGCGCCTGTCCCCCCATTATTGCTCTCTCTCACCACCCCCTCCGAGATCACCGCTGTTCATATGGTAAATCATGCAGTGCTTCTCAGAACAATGGCTATAGAACTTTAGAGGTGTGGCAAGAGAAAATGTAATCACAGTAGTTACACAAGTTGTATCAGTCATATGAAAGTGTATAACCTGAAAATAGTTCTATGAATGTATTTTCCATAACAGTGTCCACATATTTTTGGCCATTTAGTGTACATTTGCATAAACAAAAATGCCCCTCTCTCTCAGTGAAATACGAAAATGCTGTATTGCCTTGACACTGTATGAATCCCTTTACTGGTTTGTTAGCGCTGATTATGCAGTGGACCCAAGTGCGGAGAGATACTCAGACGACAGCGTAAAGTAAATTAAGGAGAGTCTTTTAATGAGAGAACTGAGGCACAGCAAACAAACAAACACTGGGGGGAAAATGGGTAAAATAAAGATGGAGAAAACCAACCTCCGTAAACTAAGGTAAACTTAAAAAGCGGAATAACTATAACTAAAAAACATTCGAAACTGTAACTCGGGCGAAGGGGTAAACGACTAGGAACGGAGCAGAGAGGGAGAATCTCCGACAAGGACATGGGGAACACACAGGCTATATATAACAAACAGGGGACAGAATACACAGGTGAAATGAAAACAGGTAGATTGGGAGGCCACTGGCCCCGTACCGCCAGAGTCACCAGACAGCAACCTCAGGTGTGACACTGGTTGAGATATATTACCTGTGGCATGTGCATACAATTGTAATACACAAATGTAAAAGAAAGTGAAATGTTCTACACAGTAGTTGTA
Source organism: Argentina silus (assembly GCF_951799395.1). Lineage (NCBI taxonomy): Eukaryota > Metazoa > Chordata > Actinopteri > Argentiniformes > Argentinidae > Argentina > Argentina silus. Next base: position 31,134,881 of record NC_139654.1, on the reverse strand, counting down.
GATGTTTGTACTATTTATAACAAAAGTTCAAGTTCAAGTTTATTTGTTACGTCTCATACACAAGTGCATGGAGTAAAATTCTTGGGCTCGGTTCCTTGACAATGCAGCATACAATACAAATAATACAAATCCGCAGGAGTGCAATGAGGTAGGACAAGACAATAAGTGACATAGTGCAAGATAAGTGAGACAAGACAATAAGTGACTGTGGGGGGACATGCAGCGTTCGGCCTGTAGAGGGAGCTACAGGACCGTGGCCAGGGTTACGGAAGCGAGGCTTTGTTGCGCACCTGTTGCGAATGAAGCCTCGTGAACGAAATGGTTTAAGATGTGTGTGCCTCTGCTTTCGGAAAGGAGGGCTGGAAAGCCAAAGACTGGAAAGTCGACCAGCAGCTGAATAAACGACCATTCCCTCATCACAACACTGCGTCCGCCTCTGTGTGTCAAGGATCTTGTTACAGTGACATAGTACAATATAAGTGAGACGGTTGGACAGTGACGATTGTTGGGGACACAAGACAATAGACATGACACAATTGCAGTATAAATAGTAGAGTAAAAAAGTAAAGTGGTTCAGAGGAATGTCATTATTATTGCACTGTGCCGTTCGTGTAAGAGGTGTTAAAGTGACTATGTGCTGGTAGAGTCCATTCTGTGGTTGTGCTGGGGGTAAAGTCATGGGTTTGGGATAGGCTTGTTCATGAGCCTGATGGCCTGGGGGAAGTAGCTGTTGGAGAGCCTCTGAGTTTTGGCACTGAGGCTCAGCTGTCCGCACCACCTTCTGCAGCACCTTGCGGTTGAGGAAGGTGCAGTTGCCGTGCCAGTCAGTGATACATCCCGTCAGGATGCTCTCGGTAGTGCCCCTGTAGAAGGTACGCAGGATCTTGGGCCCCATGCCAACCTTCCTCAGCCGCCTGAGGTGGAAGAGGTGCTGCTGTGCCTTTTTCACTACCTCACTGGTTAAAAGTAAGAAGTAGTTTGTCTTCTCCTTCAAATAAACGAACATGTTTTCACAGCATCTAGTATATCGCAAGTAGAAAATTGTTGAAATGAAAACAAAGATTTGCTAGTCGTTGACTGATCTCCCATCGAGCCAACTGGGGGCTGGGAGATGGAAGCGCAGTCGACCGTCTGACCAGGGTCAGCCAGGCTTTTTATTCTCTCAAATAAAAAGCCTGTCGAGATAAAATGCTGATTAAAGGCATTAGTTATCTACATTTTCTCTTGTAATGAGTGCAGAGTCTGACAAAACTTCTTTAGGTGGAGAGGAAGAGGAATTTCCACGCTTCAGGGCATTAATTGTTTTCCAAAATGTTTAGGATCACCAGGAGAATCTGAGATAGCACTTAGGAAGTAGCTTGATTTAGCTTTCTTAATTGATGAGGTGCATCTATTTCTCAGTTGTCTGAAAACCTGCCAATCAGCTACTGAGTCTGTTTTTCTAGCTTTGGCCCAGGCCTGGTTTCTCAACAAAATTAGATCTGAAAATTCTGTGGAATACCAAGGATTAGTTCTATTCTTAATTCTAAGGTGTTTAAAGGGGGCATGTTTGCCTGCCAGAGATATAAATATAAATGAGAAATGTTCTAGGGCCAAATCGGGGTCAGATTAATTGAAATGTTTGAAAAATAGTTTTGAACAGTGTACAAAATCCCCACTCACTTCCCGAATAACTGGCTTGTGTCATCGCGCTGCTTCAACTGTCCCTGCCCAGAACGCACTCATGCAACCATGCCACAACTCACACGTAACGCAAACACCTGATGACAATCAGCTAATTAGAACCGCAATATAACCTACCTGGCTGCGAGGTACCATCGTTTGCATCCAGATCGTTTGCCCGAGATCCCGACACGTCTCCTATCTCCTGGCCTGCGAAATTATCCTGTGTGCGTCTTTGAAACGTGAGTGTGGTTTCCCTCTCCTCCTGCCTTTGATCTTGGCTGTATATACAACATTATTCGACACCTGCATGTTGTTTGAAGTTCGCGCCTGCAAGTATCGTTTGTGTAGCAAGCGGTGATAAACGTGAGCGCTATGCTGGTAACCGGAAGTAGTGATGTAAATATTCAAATCTGCAGTATATTGATTTATCCTTTGGAATCATTTGTTAATGCTACCATGGTAGTTATGTAACTTTATAATGATGTATTGTGCTGTTCGAAAAGTTAATTAATTATGTGATTTGCTAATGTGAGATGTTAGTGTGAAGGCCCATTTGGGGCCAACACTCAACTTATGACACTGAATGTGAAGTGTGCTGATTATGTATTCTTATTTCTGACAGCTATGTTTTTGCCTCTTTTGTTGTTACAGCACACACACGCAATGTAACCAATTTCCAGAAACATTAAAGAAAGAGTACTTGAAAGAAAAGAATTATCAATAAATGCCCATTGCGGCTAAACTGGACTTCTCTCTGCCTGCGTCCTCCTTCCAACTCCCCAACCATCTGACCGTGGTCAGCCTGTTCCCAGTCTCTTTCAAGAGTGTCCCAGTGCCTCACCTTACCTAGAGTCTTCCCACTCGTTTCAAACAGTCCATTATGTGTCCTACGCAGTGTAGATAGGGCACTTTGAGCTGTAAAGAGCCAGTAACATTTGCTAAGACATCACTTTTGACTCAAACTTCCCTGATCTACATTATAGAAGTGTTGCTGAGTAGAGTGGTCCCAGAGATTAATTGAAACGTTTGAAAAATATTTCTGGACAGCAATACTATTTCATGAGGGTAATTAGAATATAAGAACAATTACAAACCCTTCTGGGGCAGTACTCTACCAAATATTATATGGTGATTGATATAGATTTGTTAAGATAATTTGCATCTTGTTTGTGGTTCCTTGATCCCTATTTACCTTATTTAAATGCTAAATAAAGTTTAACTTAGGCGCTCTTATTTACATTGACCGGAAGTAGAGTTCCACTATTGGAGCTCAGAAGTCTCTGGGGATGATGGCGTTGCCATACGGAATGTTTTGAGCCAAGTTGCTGAAACTGTTGGATTTCTTTTGATATTCTCGTTATCTAAATGGTTGAAACGCAACTCGAAAGTCGATTGTTGGTTGAACACAAGGAGTGTTCAACTAAGTGAAATGTCACTGCAGTCAATGTGGCTGAACCTAAACTAGCTGGCAGGATCCCGATGAGGATATAACTACCACTTCGGACAGTGTGAAGCAAGAGGCAAAACTCTTGTACAATTCAAAGGTGTCTGTCTTGAGGAGCCGAATCTGTGCTTGGTGATGGAATACGCCCGTGGCTGTTAGGGTGGGTGGTAGTGTGGTGGACCCAAGTGCGGAGAGACACTCAGACAGCAGCGTTCAGTCTTGTTAAAACAGGGGTTTTAATATAGCAAAGGTAGGGAGTGGGGAACAAACAAACACGGGGACCAAACGGTAAAACAAGGTTGGAGAAAACAAGCTCCGTATAAATAATGTACACACTTAACAAGTGGTATAATAAATCGAACGGGAATCACAGGGATTAGCGATACAGGCAGACAGACAGGGTACTCACTACAGACGGGGAAAATCTCGGACGAAGACACGGGGAACACACAGGCTATTTTTACAAACGGGACAGAACACACAGGTGATATGATTTAAGGTAGATTGGGAGGCACTGACCCGTATAGCCAGAGGGGGGCGCCAGAGTCACCAGACAGCAACCTCAGGCGTGACAGTACCCCCCCCCCCCGACGAACGGCACCAGCCATTACTTTTCTGGACAGCAATACTAATACTATCACCAGCCCAGGATGCAAGCGGCGGAAGTCAGTAATAAGGGCGGGGGTCCAGTATACTCCGCCGGGGCACCCAAGTCCGTTCCTCCGGGCCATACCCCTCCCAATCTACCAGGTACTGCAGCCCCCTCCCCACCCGTCTACACCCCAAAATCCGGTCCACCGTGTAGGCCGGCTGTCCTCCGATGAGACGAAGTGGGGGAGCAGGGCGGGGAGGGGGGGCCAGGGGACAAGAGATGACGGGCTTGAGGAGGGAGACATGGAAGGTTGGGTGAACCCGCATGGAGGGGGGGAGCCGCAGCTTGAAGGCGACCGGGTTCACCCGCCTAATGATCTGGAAGGGGCCCACGAAGCGGGGGGACAGCTTCCGGGACTCGACCCGGAGGGGAAGGCTCCATCTGCCCGTTGGACTGGGGATGGAATCCGGACGAGAGGCTGACGGAGGCGCCGAGGCTGTTGGCGAACGCCTTCCAGAACCTGGAGGCAAACTGGGGACCCTGATCCGACACCACATCCTGGGGGAGACCGTGGATCCTGAAGACATGCTGCACTTGGGAAGGTGTCACGCCTGAGGTTTCTGTCCGGTGACTTTGGCGCCCTCATCTGGCTATACGGGTCAGTGCCTCCCAATCTACCTTAATCTATCTTCCCCTGTTTGTATAAATAGCCTGTGTGTTCCCCATGTCTTCGTCCGAGATTCTCCCCGTCGTTTGTGAGTACCCTGTCTGTCTGTTAGTATCGCCAGTCCCAGTGATTCCCGTTTGTATTATCTTTCCACTTGTTAAGTGAGTACCTTATTTGCGGAGCTTGTTTTCTCCACCTTTGTTTTACCGTCCCAGTGTTTGTTTGTTCCCGAATCCCTTCCTTTGATATTAAAACCCCCGCTAAAGAACACTTGACGCTGTTGTCTGAGTATCTCTCCGCCCTTGGGTCCACCACACTACCACCCATCCCTAACAGAAGGGGGATGAAGTGGGCCGCCTTGGAGAACCGGTCCACCACTACCAGGATAGTGGTGAACCCGTCGGAGGTCCAGGGAGATGTGGGACCAGGGACGCTTAGGAATGGGAAGGGGCCGGAGGAGACCCGCCGGGGCCAGACGGGGGTTCTTGCTGTGCCCGCACACGCTGCCACGAAGGCGCGCGTATCCCCCTCTGCCGTGGGCCACCAGAACCTCCTCCGGATGAATTCCAAGGTCCTGGCGGCCCCTGGGTGACCCGTGAGGGAGGACGCGTGTGCCCAGAGGAGCAGCCGCACGTGCGCAGCCTTGGGAACGTAGAGTCTCCCCGGCGGGCCCCCCCCGGGGTCGGGTTCCTGCCCCAAGGCCGCTCTGACCACCCTCTCGATGTCCCAGGACACGGGCGAGGATGAGTGCCTCCGGAACGATGGGGTCGGGGGTCTCCACCAGGTCCACCGGGTCGAACTGACGGGAGAGGGAGTCCGGTTTGACGTTCTTCGCCCCTGGGCGATATGAGATGGTGAAGGTGAACCTGGTGAAGAACAGCGCCCACCTCGCCTGACGGGAGTTCAACCGCTTGGCCCCCCGGATATACTCCAGATTCTTGTGGTCCGTCCACACTTCAAACGGCTGGACGGCACCCTCCAGCCAGTGCCTCCACTCCTCCAACGCCAGCTTGACCGCCAGCAGCTCACGGTTGCCCACGTCGTAATTCCGCTCTGCTGGGGACAGCCGACGGGAGAAGAAGGCACAGGGATGGACCTTCCCGTCCGTAAGGCACCGCTGGGAGAGCACCGCCCCCACTGCAGTGTCGGAGGCATCCACCTCCACCACGAAGGGTCGGGCAGGATCCGGATGCCCAAGGACCGGGGCGGAGGTGAAGCGCCGCTTGAGTGTGGCGAACGCGTTCTCTGCCTCGGGGGACCAAGCGAATTGAGGGCGGCTGGACTGGGTGAGGGCGGTCAAGGGAGCGGCCAGGGCACTAAACCCCCGGATGAACCGCCTATAAAAATTGGCGAACCCCAGGAAGCGTTGCAGTTGTTTTAATGAGGAGGGTTGGGGCCAGTCCAACACTGCCTTGACTTTGGCAGAGTCCATGCGTAGCTCCCCCCTGGAAACGATGAATCCCAGGAAGGAGACTGTTTCCTGGTGAAACACGCACTTCTCCGCCTTGACAAAAAGTTGATTGCGGAGAAGGCGTTGCAGGACCTGGCGAACATGCAGCCTATGTTGGGCCAGGTCCTTAGAAAAAATGAGGATGTCGTCCAGATAGACGAAGACAGAGTGGTCCAGGAGATCCCGAAGGACGTCGTTGACCAGCGCCTGGAAGACCGCCGGGGCGTTGGCCAATCCGAAGGGCATGACCCGTTACTGTCTCCCGGGAATTTAGGCTCTATACAGAACCCCCGACCAACCCTCAGATAACAGGTTATGGATCCTCAGCCTGAGGGGTCTTACCCTGTCAGATGCTGACTAGTCCTATGTAGGTTGGTGTCGATTAGATTCACTCCGCTGTTAACGGTCTACATCCCATAGTTCCTCCCATATCTTCCTCTACCCACCTCAGCTGCACTGAAAAATCACCCCAAAGTGGGTAGTCTCTATGGTTAACGACCGCTCTAATCTGATATGAGTGCCAGTTGGTGTGGTTGCGGATAAAGGGTTTATCGGTAAGGATAATTTACCCAAAGGAGGTAATAAGGGGCCAGATATAACCCTTCAGATCCTAAGATGTATTATGCACAGTAGTCTATAATATTTTATGTTACCAGGAGGAGGTAAAAGGCTTATGAGGGATGGAATGACTAAAAATTAAAATTAAAAAAAATAAATAATAATAATAATTAAATTTAAGAATTAAAATTGAGAAAACTGTTCCTTTAAATGCAGGTTAAATTCTTTAATGATGGCTTAAAACATTGCAGCATTACAGGCAGAGTGATTAAATGGTGAAATGCTAGTATTCAAAAAATGAGAAAAAATCAGTCTGTCCCTACTCTGCCTGTGAAATTTAGAGAAGTCCCAGTTTCACTCCGTCGAGCATAGCCGGTTCCTCTATCCGCCAGAGCTGTTGTTATACAAACAAAGGTCCGCCAAGGTCCTCCGTTGTACTCGAGTGGCGAGTCCTGAAGTCAGAATTTAATCAGAGTGTGAGCTCCGGTCACGGAGATTCTGCTCGGGTGCTAGAGTATGAAAAACTCCAGTTTCCACTCCGGGGTATTCTTCAACACACTCAGTCCTGCTCCAGGCCTCCAGGTGTTACTCTGCAGCGGGGAATGACCGTTGTACTGCTCCAGGGAGCTCTTTTTATCATTTGCAATGGGGCTTTCCTTTACCCCCACCCTTTCTTATCTAGTTCATTTTGTCAAGCATAGAATTCGATCTAGTTCATTACATCACCCTGAGTTCGCACCCATGCTTAGTCATGGGCATAAGGGCACCTGTTGTTATGTCTACTAGACATACTTATCACTCTCCTGCTCAAACATGGACTCAAGGACACTTTTTATTGTGGACTTCTGCAATCCTACTCTATTAATCCTTTTTGTGCCATACTAATCTATGCATTTCTCAAAGTTAACATTTAGTACATATGGTATACAATCAACATTAGCACACATGATTAGCCTACTTCAGTAATCATCCCTGAGTAAGAATTATACAGTCAAACATTAGTATGGTGGCCTACTTCAGTAATCATTTCTGAGTAAGAATTATACAGTCAAACATTAATGCATTTGGTTGCCTACTTCAGTATCAGTTAAACTGTTATCACTACGAGGTCCAACCAGATATGTTGACCCGGAGTCAAACACTACCCTTATCATTTATTTTATTCAGTTTTGCCTTTTGCACATATTTGAACTCATTTATCATTAACCAATTATATATATATTTGACTCAACTTATCATTAATCAGTTTCACACATTTGAATCAACTTATCATTTATAAGCAGTAATGCAGTTTACACCTATTTTAATCAACTTATCATTCATATGTACAGTGGGGGAAGTAATTATTTGATCCACTGCTGATTTTGTTAGTTTGCCCGATTACAAAGAAATGAGCGGTCTATAATTTTTATGGTACTTTTATTTTAACAAATAGAGACAGAATATCAACAAAGAAGTCCAGAAAAAACACATTATATGAAGTTATGAATTCATTTGCATTTGATCGAAGGAAATAAGTATTTGATCCCCAAGAAAAACATGACTTAGTACTTGGTGGAGAAACCCTTGCTGGCAAGCACAGAAGTCAGACGTTTCTTATAGTTGGTCACCAGGTTTGCACACATCTCAGGAGGGATTTTGGTCCACTCCTCTTTACAGATCCTCTCCAAATCCTGAAGGTTTCAAGGCTTTTGCTTGGCAACTCGAAGCTTCAGCTCCCTCCACAAATTTTCTATAGGATTAAGGTCTGGAGACTAGCTAGGCCACTCCATGACCTTAGTGTGCTTCTTCTTGAGCCACTCCTTTGTTGCCTTGGCTGTATGTTTTGGGTCATTGTCATGCTGGAAGACCCATCCACGACCCATCCTCAGTGCTCTGGCTGAGGGAAGGAGGTTCTCGTCCAAGATCTTATGGTACATGGCCCCGTCCATTGTCCCCTCAATGCAGTGAAGTCGTCCTGTACCCTTAGCAGAAAAACAACCCCAAAGCATAATGTTTCCACCTCCGTGTTTGACGGTGGGGATGGTGTTCTTGGGATTGTAGCATTCAGCATTTCTCTCCCTCCAAACACGAAGAGTCGAATTTATGCCAAAGAGTTCAATTTTGGTCTCATCTGACCACATCACATTCTCCCAAGCCTTCTCTGAATCATTTCAGTTCATTGGCAAACTTCAGATGGGCCTGTACATGTGCCTTCTTGAGCAGGGGGACCTTGCGGGCACTGCAGGATTTCAATCCTGTGTTACCAATGGTTTTCTTGGTGACTGTGGTCCCAGCTGCCTTGAGGTCATTACCAAGCTCCTCCCGTGTAGTTCTGGGCTCCTCCCGTGTAGTTCCCTCACCCTTCTCATGATCATCCTTACCCCACGAGGCAAGATCTTGCATGGAGCTCCAGGCCGAGGGCGATTGATGGTTATTTTGTATTTCTTCCATTTTCTAATAATTGCACCAACAGTTGTCTCCTTCTCACCAAGCTTCTTGCTGATGGTCTTGTAGCCCATTCCAGCCTTGTGCAGGTCTACAACTCTTACCCTGATGTCCTTTGAATGTTCTTTGGTCTTGCCCATGGTGGTGGAGAGGTTGGAATGGAAGAGATTGATTCTATTGACAGGTGTCTTTTATACCCATAACAAGCAGAGATTATGAGTACTTTTCCTAAAGTGACAGGACTAATCTGTGTGCCTCATGGGCATATAATCGGTCTGTAGGAGCCAGAATTCTTGCTGGTTTGTAGGGGATCAAATACTTATTTCCTTCGATCAAATGCAAATTAATTTATAACTTTATATAATGTGTTTTTTCTGGACTTCTTTGTTGATATTCTGTCTCTATTTGTTAAACTAAAAGTACCATAAAAATTATAGACCGCTCATTTCTTTGTAATCGGGCAAACTAACAAAATCAGCAGGGGATCAAATCATTATTTCCCCCACTGTAGTTATGCAGTTGCACCTATTTGAAGGATAGATCAAAGATAAAATGTGTTTCAGGAACATCCGCAGCCGCGGTGTCCCTCGTCAGGTTGGGCCCCCAGCTGCTAAGCTTTTTCTCTTTCTAGCAGTGTCATGGTGATTCACCAAGGTTGCTCTCAAACCTCGGGCCAATCCTGCTGTGCTTAGCTGGGTAACGTTGGGAATGGTGTTTAGGCCGGGAAAAGGCCATACTAATCTCGCCCTCGGCGACACCCCCTCCATGGCCTGAATCCCGGCTCTGAACATCCTCTTTCCGGACCGAAGAATCCTCCTGTTCTTGTAATATGGTAACAGGCTTTTTTCAGTTCTATTAGGTACAGAGCGCTTCCAGCAGCTGGTGTTAGAAGTCATGGTCGTTCTGATAAGGCAGCAACAGTGAGACTAAATATCATGCTCTTCTTTTCCTTCAGCGTAATCTCAGACTACAGAGCCAGTGATGAGTCCAAGTTTTTGTTGCCTGCTACGTTTATACCTGTGTAAGTTCCTCCCCTTGAAGAAGCCCTTCCCTATCTTGTCGTCGTTTTATCATTGACTCGCACAGAGCTGTTGCCCCTCCTTTCACCATCACCAGTATAACCACCCCCACGATCAGTATGCCCAACAACAACAGGAGATATGGCCATAATTGGGCAAGTGTCTTTCCTACCCATCCTGTCACCACCTCAACCCCTTCTCCGATTTTCTCCACTACTTCGTTCATGGCTTCAACTCCCAATCCCCTCACTGAAGCTCCCGCCAATTCCATCCAGCTGCACTCATGGTCTTTAGAGAGGAAGGAGCTACAATGTAGCCAGTGCTCAGACTGTGAATAACGATTGGGCCCCAGCCACTCATATCCTCTGATTTCCTTGCCTTCACATAGGTTTTTTCGGAATGCGTGTCCCTCGGCCAGTACATCGAGTGGGTTCCCTACATACGGAACGATCTCTCCGTTTTTTTAACGTTGTTCTCGTAATCATGAGGTCCAACAAGCTTCTAGCACATCCTTCATTCCTAGGGATAGAGCGAATCCACTGTCCTTTTTCCTTTCTCCACACTGCTCCCTGGCGATAGGTCTCATACTGTTGGTGGTAATGAATGTCACATGTCCTCTCCCAACCTGGCACCTTTGAACAGTCTCCCCTGGCCTGCTCGATCAGGCATGTGGTGTTAGCGTTGTCACAGTTCATTTTCCATGGTCGAGGCGTCACATAGAGCTCTGGTTGATAACTGGACAACTGTCCTGGTAGAATAGCCCTTGACCTAGAGTATACAGTGGCTAAGTATTGGTATTTCACCCAGTAGTTACTGGATTTATCTAAACACGATTTCACCCATGCCTTAACTTCCTCTTCTTGGAAGCCCCACCAGGTACTAGCAGCGTCTCGGTTGTACCCCTCATACCATGCTTGCATCACACCCTTCACTGTTTTGTTGCCTTTGACATAGGAGCAGTCATTCTTCCAGGTTCCCCACAGGCCATCCTAGACCTGCCATAACTCACACCTCGGTGAGGCTCCATTGCTGACGAATTCGGTCCCGTTCATTGCTTCGAATAGTTTCTCTGCTGTGCATTCGTCAATACTGTTGAAATCTCCTGTGGGTGCCTACATTAACTCATCTGGTGTTGGCATGGTTTGCACGAACATTTCCTGTTCCACTGGGCCTGCTTAGGCTACTGCCGGTTATCCGAGTCCCGGGTCGGTAGTCCGTCTCCAAATGCTTAATTGACTTAGCACCTACCGATGTTGTCCCTTTGAACAATTCTGTGCCAACAGTCCTAGGTTCCAATAGCATGGTGGTTCGGTCAGGGGCATCATCTTTTCTCTGAAACATTGCAGGGCCAGGTCCTTACCCTTGCTGATCCTTGCCCGCCTTCTCTCCGTGGTATCAGCGGTGTTGACTCCCAATAGAGCCAGGGTGAGGGGTTCCACATTTTCCTCAGTCGTCTGCTCAATTGTATCGATTGAATTCTGGCCTGGTTGCCTTCTTGTATCGTTAGGCCATTTTATAGGCCGGAGGGCTTGTTTACATGACAGGTTGTAGGTACCCCAAAACGGTCCTTGTTTAGGGAGTATCATTACACATGACTCATTTTTATAGGGAGCACTAAATACTTTGTCTTTTATCCAGTGTCCTTGTGTTTTATGGTTGTTTCCAGGTGCCGGGACGCATCCCTCCGTGCAGTACCATTTAGGAGTGGATGTCATCGTGTGTACCCAATTACATTGCACCCTTTTCCTTGTTTTGGTATTCAGACTTAGAAAAATCATCATTAAATTCTGTCCCACTGGTTCTACCCCCTCCAAGGCATCCTTCGGTGTGGTCTCATTTCTCAATATTCGTAGCCAGTAGGCCAGTACCTCTGCGTTTCCATTATCCAGGGCTGCGGAATTATTCTCTGTCCACCCAGGGATGTGGTTTCCTCCATCCTCAGTTTCATTCCATAATTCCAGCAGTACTCTCAATGCTGGGATGGTACTATTTCTTCCCTTTGTTTGGAGATCCGCTTCCCAGCCGGGAAGGGTTACCATTTTCTGCTCCGCCAGCCAGCATGACTGGTTGAACCTCTTCGTACTGGTATAGTATACCCGCTCATGCGTGTCCTCCCATGGTTCATTCCCACAAAAATAAAGAATGGCTAAGACCGACATCAGGCCCGCCATCACTATCACACAATTTCCTGTCATGTAGCATCTCATTGTCGTTATTCAGTCGTGGTTGTGTTGGTAGGGAGGTCTGTTAGTGGTTTCTTGGTTCACTTACTGTGGCCTACAATCCCCCGGGTTTTTCCTAAGCATCCCTTCCATTTTTAGTGTTAGATACTCCTGGTGTTGCTTCTTGAGAGAGGCTCCTCTCCTTAGATCCTCTTCTAATTGTCTTCCCCAGTTGGCTTCTCCGAGTGGTCTGCCCTCCAGCCGGAGGTCTTCTTTATATGTGCCTTCAGGTACATCAAACCTTTGCCACACCCTCATCCACGTCATCACCGATGTCTTGACTGGGCGGTTTCTGGGCATGTATCTCTTGCATCCACCCTTATTGGTTTGTCTTTTCCTGGGCCAGTCCATCTCTCCTCCAGGGGGGACGGTTCCAGGCATATCGCACATGCATTCCCAATGCGCTTCCATTCCAACACCTCCTTTTCATTTGACATGAATCCGTTCTTAGCTAATTTCAATAGGTTGAGGGCTCGGCCTGCTCTGAGCCCTCTTGCATCTCTCCTGGTAACAACCACCCCCTTAACCGTGGCCACACGGACCCAGGGTGGTAGACTCTGTGCATTCGTGGCCATTTTGGGATCCTGGTTTTATCCAGCTAAGAAATTGGTTTCAACTGCTGCCACTCCTTGGACCCCCGTACTCTGTAATAACACTGTGTTATGGTCGAGTATCTGTACTACTATGTCTGACTTTCCGTATTTTGCTTTTACTGCAGCATCGGTTGGATGGTATCTTGCTTTTATCCAGACCCTCTATCCCACCTTGAATGGTACTTTCGGCTTGGGCTCTGGTTTATCTGCTGGGGTGCCTCTTCCTATATCCTCTGACCGGAATGGGCGTCGGTTTAATTCTTCTGCTGGGGAGGGTCGGCCTTCTCGACATCTGTCATTCAGCGCCTCCCCTAGCTCCAGTGTTTTCGTGCTTCATTCTTTTATCCGTCCTTAACTCTTTAGGCACCCCCAGAATTCCACAAGTCTGATCCAACATTACCACCATACTGCTCCCGTCGGCCTTTTTCACGGCCTTCACCTTCACATACCCATACTTCGAGTACTAGGAGATATTTCTCTCATTTTTTCCCGTTCACCCCCATGGGCCCGGCCACGTGCATGCGAACGGCTCCCCATGGGATGGTGCTCTTGATTGTCTGTCCTGCCACTCCTGCCCTCTCCGGCCTGCGTTATATTGACCACATACATCACAGCTTTTGAGGACTTCACGGACATGGCGCTCAGGGATCCAAAGTAGCAGTTTCTCCAATTCCTTGCGTGTGGGTACCAGGCCTGCATGGCCCACATTGTCATGCACAGCCTGCACTACCTCCACCACGCTTTCCGGTGGGACCACCTTGCCCTTAGGTGATTTCTCCCACTTCCCACTGCCGACCATTATGACTCTGCGGAGTTGCACGTAGCAATCCACTTCTGCGTTTCCTCGCCAGTGCTCTCCTTGTGTTGTGTGCACTCGCTGGTGCACTATTTCCATTGTTAGTTTTAGCCTCACTTCGGTTATCTTTTTCCATAGGTCTCGGTGAGCCATTTCTTTGCCTTTAGCTCCCTCGAAACCGTTCTCCTGCCATATGTCCAGATCCTCCTTCAGAGCTTGTGCACAATAGTAGCTGTCGGTGATTACCCTCACCCTTTTTATTTTTCTCTGTTCCAGTAGTCCCTCCAGTACTGCTGCTACTTCCCCTGTTTGAGCTGTCCCTGGGACTCGGCCCCTCTGTCGAAACACCTCCTTTCGTTGTTTAGCAGGATATATCCCCAGTGTGCCTAGTTGTCTCCTCCTTTCTTTGAGCCATCGGTGTACAGCTCCCACTCATATGATTCATTTTCCGTCCCGTCCAATTTTGTTTTTTTATGTCTTATCGCATTTATGGGCCCAATCTCTAGATATTCCCTCCATGTCCTTTATCGTTATTAGATTGTGTGGTCCCAATAACCCTATGTTTCCATCACAGACCCCATACGGTCATTACTCAGTTCGTTCCATCCGCCAATATCACTTTGAGGTGTCCTTTAGGTTTCAGCTTCCTGCGGGTCATGGACACCTCTGCTCCGGAGTCTACCAGGTAGGGGACACCTAGGATGTCAGTGTAGATTTCCTTCCCCACCCAGTATGCATGCTCCAAGGTGACCCGCAAGCTGTCAGCCATTATTGCTTTGCCCCCCCCCTGTCCCTTAGGCTGTCGGGACTGGTAGAGGGCCTGTCTCTGTTCCATAGTCATCCTAGCAATTTCTTCCGTGGGGATAAAGCTTCCCTCCCGCTGGTTTCCTCTTTGGTCTGGTCGAGTGTATCTCCCCTCAGTTACCCTGCCTAGGGTGATGTCTCCTCGCTGTGGGTTGTCCATCTCACATTAACTGGCCTTCGCGGGCCTCCTGTGTCCCTATTGGGGGCACTCCAGCCAGCACGGGGCGCTGCAGGCCCTGGCCGTGGGGGGTTCTCGCTCCACGGGCTTCGGGGAGTAGTGGGGGCTGAGTATGACCTGGGCTTCTCGCCTTGTTTTCTCTTCTGCTCGAAATGCTCATGTATCAACTCCCACTTAATGATTGTTGCTTCTATGTCCTTCTGAGTAGCGTGTAGCGCGCTCAACCCCACAAAGTCGATTTCTCCGGCACACCCTTTGGTAATGGCGATTAACACTTTCACCCAGCGTTTTGGTGAGACCGTTGCTTTAACCACCTGCCAGATAGCCATCAAAGAGGTGTTTTCTCTCAGCTGCTTTTTAGCCACCTGGATCAAGGCTTCTTCATCATCCGCCTCCCCTCTGGTAAAGTGATCAAATATCTGTTGGGCTGTCTGGTGGTCCGTGTACGGTGCCTTCGTTACTCGTCTCAGCCAGAGTTTTTGAGCCTCCTCCCCGTGTTCTTTTACCTGGGGGTACCACTCTATCAGATAGTCTTTCATGCCCTCGTTTGGCTGTTTCAACGGCACAAGTATATGAATATATTTCAGCGTTTTTATGGGGTCCGTGTCCCCCCTCCGTGAGCTGGAGCCTCCGGTGGTATGCCTCGTCGCCATTGAGTAGGATTCCCCATAAGTATGATCCTGTAGGTAGGCTACCGGCTGGTCCCAGCCGGGGGTTTGCATTGCCTGGTGTAGGCCACCCCTGGGTGTAGAGTATGAACCGTATGTGGTGGGTCCATTTTGTCCCTCTTCCCCTGGGTCCCTTGCGGTCGCTTCTCGACCCGCACTGCCTTCGGGGGGTGGTTCGGTGAATGTCACTGCTTTCCTCGGGGGGGCCGGGGTCAGTTCATCCTCCTCATCAGAGTACTCATCCAGCAAGCCTGTGCCCTTGGCTTCATTCTTCCTATATTCATCCAGGTATTTCTTTGCCCCTTTTTTGCATCGCCTCAGCAACACATCATGGACTATGCCCACGTAGGCCCTCTTAAACGGCTGGTTAAGGTTTTGATGGTTCATGATTCGCGGATAGGGGGGCATGTTCCACTTCTCTTAGGGGGAACGCTACCTCCACTTTCACCCTAGTTTCATCCTCCCCCCAACTTCCAGGCACCTCAGCTTCTATTTGGCCCACTTCTGGTATATAGATTTTTCGACCGTCTCTGGTCTCGATGGCCCCCAGGCTCAGGTCCCTGGCCAGCTTTTCTGATGCTTTCAGAGTATCCACCATCTTTGCCTCTTTCTTGGGTCCCTGTGTTTTATATTGCCCTGACTTCAGAGGCCTTCTCTCCTGTGTCTGTGGCCATTCCTCTTGGGATTGACTGGTGTCGTCCGTGTCCTCCCCTTCTTCGTCATCCCTGTCGCGCATGTAATCGGTTGGTAGGGGGATCGGTCCATACTCTAACCCGCTCCTCCTTTCCTCATGTCCCCTACCAGAGCGTTGTTTCCGTGACCCCTCTGGGCCTGACTCTGGTCCCTCAGGGGTATCCTCCAGGGTTTTGGACCCCTGTGTCCTGCTTTTGTTCAGTTCTTTGGGGTTAGAGCTGTTGACCGGTGTGCGGAACGTCCCCGACTCCCATAATTCATCCGGGCGGGCCCTAGGACTCTGCATGGTCCGCAGCCATTCCTCTAGCCTTGGTGTGGGTTGATCAGTCCTCTTCTCCAGGGAGTGAGCTTTTAGGTTGGTGCTTCCCCGTCTCTCCTGATATTCTGTTTGGCCATTGTGGCAAATATGCCATTGATCTTGGGTGTACACCACTACTACCTGATATCCCTCAGGCAGTGAAGACCCATCTTGTAGTAGGTGTCCTAGGACTGGCTCTGGTGGCCACCTCTCTCAACAACCCTTCCACTTTTGAAGAATTGGACACCATTTTTATCATGGAATCCCACTTTGCGTGGGGACTGGCCAGGCAGGCCAACCTGTATTGAGTGCTTCCTCCGCATCGGGTCAACACCTCTATCCACCACTCCAACCAGTCCTGTACTGCTGTCGGTCCGGCACGTTCCAGAGGGCTGGGATAGATCAGCGACTTTCCCCTGGTCTGGTCGTCCTTCCAGTAGCTCATTTCGAATGGCTCACTCCCCTTCTGATAGCTACTCACTTTCTCCGGTATGCCTGGGGTTATCTGTATCTTTGCTCTCTCCCCCATCTCTTGTACCCATGTCCACATGTCAGGTTCCCAGCTCTCCCATCCTTCTACTAAGGGTACCACATAGGTGGTTTCCACCTCCTTGGTCTCGGGGGTTCCTCTGTCTGAAAAACTGGATTGGGTTTCACTGGTGACGCTCTCCTTTCCGGGTTCCATTGGTGGTGGGTCTTCCCCCTCCATTATGATAGCTTGTGTGTCCTTGTGCAGCTCTCCTTGACTACGGCAGGTGACGGGTCTTAGACTGAAATCCTCGTCAGACCCGTCTCTCACTTATGTATTTGTCCAGGCTGGTGCTGGTTTCGATTAACTTCTTTTCAAGCTTGTCTCTCACTTCTGTATTCGTTTCTTCCTCCTCAGGTCCTTCCTGATTTGGAATCTTTTGCCCCTCTGGGCCGATGGATAGTCGGCAGCGGGAAAGACCGAGGACTCCAGGTTATCTTGCAAGCCTTGGCCCTCCAGGTCTGCTCAGTCTTGGTCTTTTCTTCAACCTCGACGTATCTCCCCAGGTTGTCTTTGGTTTTGATACTTCTTTGGGGTTATTTTCTTCGGGGCAAGAGAACCTACTATGTAGGTTGGTGTCGATTAGATTCACTCCGCTGTTAACGGTCTACATCCCATAGTTCCTCCCATATCTTCCTCTACCCACCTCAGCTGCACTGAAATCACCCCAATCCTAAAAACTGTACACAGAAGTGGGTAGTGTGGTGGAAGTCTAGGATTTACCACTCTGTACTTTAGCTCTTCGGAGGTAAGAATCAAGAAACAAGTCCAGAGTAGCCACAATATCTGAGTCCGGTATTTATTGCTTGCAAACAAGAGACAAGAGCGTAACAGCAGCCCAGCGTAGAACCGGGGGTCCGTTCAGCACAAGTCTAAAGAGACAATGATCAGGTTTGTCTTTTATACAGTTTGAACATATTGCCAGGCGCCAACAAGGCTATCGGCTGATGGCCTTGTGCTTACGTGAGAAAGGGCGGGAGAGAATGAACAATGGGGAGGCTTTCTTACTGATTAATCGCCGTTCAACATTTCACACCTATCGACAGGATGCGCCTGTCCCCCCATTATTGCTCTCTCCTACCACTCCCTCAGAGATCACCGCTGTTCATATGGTAAATCATACAGTGCTTCTCAGAATAATGGCTATAGAACTTTAGAGGAGTGGCAAGAGAAAATGTCATCACAGTAGTTACACAAGTTGTATCAGTCATATGAAAGTGTATAACCTGAAAATAGTTCTATGAATGTATTTTCCATAACAATCCCTCCTTTTAACATTTCATTCCTTGAATGTTAACAACACTTCAGCCTAAATATCATATTTCACTGGACAGAGGTTCTCATATCCTCCTCATCAAATAAGTTAAACCTGGGAAAGGGATCCAGGTTAGAAAAGTCATCCCCTGTCTCCATTCGTTCGAGTACCATGTTAGTTGTCATTATGT
This sequence comes from Argentina silus, assembly GCF_951799395.1. Classification (NCBI taxonomy): domain Eukaryota; kingdom Metazoa; phylum Chordata; class Actinopteri; order Argentiniformes; family Argentinidae; genus Argentina; species Argentina silus. Next base: position 31,116,833 of record NC_139654.1, on the reverse strand, counting down.
GGGTGGCCCGCCCTCCTTGTACATGCCTTGCAAACCACCGACATCACCATACAACAGGTCATCAAGAAAGCGATAATTGCACATATGGTAACCAGCAACTTAGCTATAGAGGCCCCCCATGGCCCGAGCACTTGACCCATTGAGGTGAAAACATCAAAGCCATGGGTTTGGTGGAGCATCTCTATACCTCTGTGTGTTCCCTCTACCAAATCCTTTACCGGGCTAGTGGCATCTGTGATGTACAACATTCGGTACCAATAATGTGGCAGACCCCCCCTTGGGAAGCCAAAATCATGTCCAGAGCCATTCTGTTTTGCAGGGCCGTCGTTCTCGTCTCATCTAGTTCCTTTGCTACTGCCGAAATAGCCACTGTGGTAAGATTCATGTGTTTCTCTAGCACCTGGGAGAGTGCTTCGATTTCTGCCTGGGATGTGTATGTGCCATAACTAGGGACTAGGACACTCAGAAATCTTTGGCCAAAAAACAGTGCTCTCTTGTGTATGTACGAAGGGCGATACAGTGTTGCCATTTCCCTGTCATCTGCACGCCTGATTAAGGGCATCAAATATGCCAAATAGCAAGTTCCACCTGCATTCTTTGGTACACAACTGTAAGCTTTTGAACCACAGACTAAGTACACTTGCTCTGGCAGTGGGTTAGCTGCGGTGAGGTCGAATTGGGTTTGGTTTTCTGCGTTATCCTGACAATCACTCTTTCCCAGATAAACTTGGCCTCTTGTCTTAGTAGAGAAACAGTATGGCACCTTATGTAGCTCGTATACAGCCACTGGGGATCGTGGCACTGAACAGTTTCGTGGTTTCAGTGGTCTTGTGACTACCGGCTGCGCGCAGTCATGCATATGCACCGTCATCAAGTGCAGGCGGTAATAGCTAGGCCAAGGGAGTTTTCCCACGACCGCATCTACTCGTATGGTCGGGGTGTATGCCGTTGGGGAACAGTGGGCTGGGTATAGAGGGGAGTTAGCTCCAGTACAGTTGGTTTGAACCAGAGTCATCTGTATCTTAGTGTTTTCCCCGTTAGTGAACATTCTTCTTTTGTAGGTTATACGGAGTAGCTTAGAGATATTTACTCCGTTAGGTCTATACTCAGAGTTGACGGTCATTATGACAAAATCAGTTAGGGCATCAACCTGTTCTGTGACCGGAGCCAACAATTGCTTCGGTGTATAGCAGTCATTGTCATTTACGGTCAGCTGTGAAGCAAGTCCCGTCCAGTTATGAGTTTCCCAGTCCACTTTGGTGAAGGGGACGGGTGTCAATGTTGGGGATCGTGAGGAGGCAGGGATGTGTTGGCAGATCCAACAATCCGTCATGTTACCTTGTCTAGCGTAATCCACCATTATTCTTAACCCATTTGTGCCGACTGCCGCGCGACATCTACTGCCGGTTGCTGCGTTGCGCACATTTGAATTTACCGCCATTTTTGATTTGTCGTAATTTTCATGAGTGCAGCATATAATGCACTGTCATTGGTTCAAATACACATGAGGCGGGTCTTGTTGATTTTTTAAAACCACGTGAGCACCCGAATGTTGTGTCGTGTCGCGGAAAATCAATCAGACATACAAGCGCGTTCGGCGAACCACATGACATTTGGGTGCTCACGTGGTTTTAAAAAATCAACAAGACCCGCCTCATGTGTATTTGAACCAATGACAGTGCATTATATGCTGCACTCATATGCTGCGCTGCGCAGCAACTGGCGGCAAATTCAAATGTGCGTAACGCAGCAACCGGCGGTAGATGCAATGCTGCGTAGCGCAGCATCCGGCACAAATTGGTTAATGCCAGATTGTCTCTGCTCGCATGTGTCGGAACCTCTCCTCCAGGCTCGGCTCCTCCAACAATAGTGGCAGCAATCAGAAAACATCCGATCACCATCCTCACCCCTTCGGAACCCCACTCCGTAGGCCGCAATTGTCTCGGCGGCTTCATGGTGTTTCAATTATGTTGGAATCAGAGGTTGCTAGCACGTGATTCTTGTTGGAGCCCTGCGATGGCTCAGTGTTGTCCTTGTCTCTGGCCTTACTACTCCTCTCTGGGGCTGGCCGCTGAAGTCTAGTCTCGCTGGGTCGCTCCTGGTCTGCCCGCTGATGGCTGGTCCTGCTGGTCTGCCCGCTGACGTCTGGTTTCGCTGGGTCACTCCCGGTCTGCCCGCTGATGGCTGGTCTCGCTGGTCTGCCCGCTGACGTCTGGTTTCGCTGGGTCACTCCCGATCTGCCCGCTGATGGCTGGTCTCGCTGGTGATGGTGCCTCGCTGGTGTGTGGCATGTACCCACGTGCCTCTCTCTGCAGACTGCGTGACGAGATGTACCTGGAAAAGCCCAACCACCTTAGACTGCTCCAGTGTTTTCTCCTGCAGTTCTTGATCAGCACCCACTTCCCTTGCTGGATGTCGTGGAGGGGTCCCCCTAGTGGTCTGCGGAGTGACTCCTTCACGGTTCTGTGGATGCCTCTGTAAACTCTGGTCAAGTTAGCACAGTATGTTAGCATAGAGTAATTCACGTAGCATTGGTCTACCAGTCAGGACCCCATGAGGAGACAGGCCGTTCTTTGCTCTAGGCCTCTTGTCTAGCTGTGAGGATCAATGGAAAAGCTTTAACCCAGTTCAGTCCGACTTCTTCACAGAAAACATGCCCACAAAAACTAAACAATATTTATTTTCCTCGCAGGGGTTTAACTCAACAAAACAACAAAGTTCATCATAACATGATCAAATGGGCCATCAGGGGGAGGATGGCTTGATTGGGGAACCATTTGCCCTCTTTCTACACTATGCCAAATTCTGTGAATAATGCTTATTTACAATATCCGTCATCCCCCCTTTTGACACATGATCTTCTCCATGTGACAACACTTCATAAAAATAAAAATAGACATTTGGTAAACATGGGTTATCATTTTAGGCCAACCCAAAACAAAAACAAAAAATATATATAACAGGTGTTTCTGAGTAATTATCTTAGGTCTTTTAGTGATTGTGTCTCTTCTGTTTGTACTCCGGCTTTTGCCCTCCCTGGTGAGCTTATGGCCCAAAAACAAACAACAACAACAACAACAACAGCAACAACCTTTACAAATAGTAATCTCTGCAAGCTTGCCTTGTGGCTCTGTTCTGCCAAATATGTTAAGGGTGCCTGGCCCCTTTCAACACCAAATTCTTACTGAATAGATACTAAAGTTATCTCTTATAGCTGCCCAAATACTGCTGGGTTTTCAACGTAGCCCCTAGGGGCTCTAGACCATGTATCTATCTATAAATCAATCAATTAATCAATCTATTATCTATCTATATATATATATATATCATATCACTCATATATCATATCACTTATCCTTAAAGCGAAATGCGAACCAGAACTGGAATCCTCATGTACAGGAATACTGGAGAACGCATTAGCTAGGTCGACCACTGAGAAATATGTAGCATTACTTCGTATATGTGTAATTAGTATATGGATCCGTAACAATAGGGGCGCGCGCTTGGACTGCTTCATTAACCTTTTTAAGATCCCGAACAAAGCGCCAGGTTTGTGGTTGGCCTTCCTGTTTGGCCTCTTTTACATGAGAGTACGACAAACGGCTGCCAGGACATGGAACAATAATGCCTCTTTCCAATAATGCCTAAAAAGCTAGTGTAAATATCATCTATGGCTTCTCTCTGAACCAAACTTTTCCAACACTCATCCTGAATTTCCGAGACCTTAGCTGTACAATGAAAATTATCTTTATCCGTGAACATACAATTTCTAATTCTTAGCTCGGCTTCCGGCAACAATTTCTGTGCAATTACGGCAAGTTCTATCCGTAAAAATGATTTAGTGGTGCATTACCCAACGATAAATTTTGATTGGTTTTATCTCACCGGGTACCGCCGTTGATGGGACCTCTCCCGCCTCCTCTGACCGTCACTATCCTTCCCGCTCCGTTCCCCTCGGATTGTTGACCGTAATTCCTTGTTTAAGGCTCCGTCTCTCTTCGTTTCCCGCTCGCTCGGGACAGTTTCTCACCCAGTGGTCTTCCGCTTGGCAGCGGAAACACCCCATCTGTCTCGGGTGCCTATGATGATCGTTCCCGTGGTGCTGTCAGGGGTCTGTAGGGTGGAGGACGGACAGAGGAGCAGTCGAGATCCGCATCAACCTGTTCGGACAAGAATACTATAGGACACTGGTTAGAAAGCCCTGGCCTATCTGACTCAACTTGTGGTTCCTTTCCTGATTCAACTGGCTTTACCTTCTCGAATTCAACTTGCTTTACCTTACCAGCAGCATGATTTCCAAGCCTATCTCCCAGTATGCTAATCTGTCTCTGGCTAAAACTCCCGTTCAATGGAAAACCGAAAATCTCCCACATAGGCAATTGTTCACATGTCCATCGACCATATTTTTCAAATCATTATCTTAGCGCATCCCTCCGTGCTCGAAGGCAGGTTGGCTTTACTGGCCGCTTTCCCCATTATCAATTAGTGTAGCAACTTTTTTCAGGTATTTCAAAAAGGTTAAGTGTCGTCAACGACAATAGGTGAGTTCCTTACCTTTTATTCACGTGTCTCCACACCGGTCTTTACGCGTTTCATACAAATTCTAACTATTAGGTATACCAAAAAATTATAATAGAAAATATATATATATTCATATATGTGTGCCTTCCACACGTTGAGTGTCCCCGACACCTCTTCTCGAAGTGTCAATCAGCCCGTCGGATCTTAGCAACAAGTTTATCTAGATTAAAAACAAAAACAGAAACACACACAAACAACAAACTGCAGACCTAACCAGAATTTACACGGACTTTTAACCGCGTGGGCATCCAACCCGATAGAATTTACAACGGAATCTAACGCATCCAACCTAATAGAATTTACACTGACTTTTAACCACGTGGGCATCCAACCCGATAGAATTTACGACGGAATCTAACCGCATCCAACCTAATAGAATTTACACGGACTTTTAACCGCGTGGGCATCAAACCCGATAGAATTTACAACGGAATCTAACCGCATCCAACCTAATAGAATTTACACAGACTTTAACCGCTTCCAGCCTAAATATAATTTACACGGACCTTTAACCGTGTGGGCATCCAACCCAATAGCTAGCACCTCTTTCCCCTTTTTTATTATTTTTTTATTTTTATTTTTACAAATATTGTGGTCTTACCTCTTCCGAGCTCAACGTCTTTACGGACTCGCCGTGCCTGAAAACGCTGTCTCTCTCCTTTCAGGCGCCTTTTCTCTTCAACCTTCGCGTTTCTGAACTTTCAAAAGGGAGGATTTCGGCTTCAGGGATATATCCTGACCGTATACGAGTTGACCTTCTTGGCAGAGAGACGACGAAATCAGGGCAGGCGATCCCGGATCGAGCCCCCAAATTGTGGTGGAAGTCTAGGATTTACTACTCTGTACTTTAGCTCTTCGGAGGAAAGAATCAAGAAACAAGTCCAGAGTAGCCACAATATCTGAGTCCGGTATTTATTGCTTGCAAACAAGAGACAAGAGCGTAACAGCAGCCCAGCGTAGAACCGGGGGTCCGTTCAGCACAAGTCTGAAGAGACAATGATCAGGTTTGTCTTTTATACAGTTTGAACATATTGCCAGGCGCCTACAAGGCTATCGGCTGATGGGCTTGTGCTTACGTGAGAAAGGGCGGGAGAGAATGAACAATGGTGAGACTCTCTTACTGATCAATCAGCGCTTTCTTACTGCTTAATCGCTGTTCAACATTTCACACCTATCGACAGGATGCGCCTGTCCCCCCATTATTGCTCTCTCCTACCACTCCCTCAGAGATCATCGCTGTTCATATGGTAAATCATACAGTGCTTCTCAGAATAATGGCTATAGAACTTTAGAGGTGTGGCAAGAGAAAATGTCATCACAGTAGTTACACAAGTTGTATCAGTCATATGAAAGTGTATAACCTGAAAATAGTTCTATGAATGTATTTTCCATAACAGTAGTCTCTATGGTTAACGACCGCTCTAATCTGATATGAGTGCCAGTTGGTGTGGTTGCGGATAAAGGGTTTATCGGTAAGGATAATTTACCCAAAGGAGGTCATAAGGGGCCAGATATAACCCTTCAGATCCTAAGATGTATTATGCACAGTAGTCTATAATATTTTATGTTACCAGGAGGAGGTAAAAGGCTTATGAGGGATGGAATGACTAAAATTATTATTATAATTTTTTTAATTTTTTTTAAGAATTAAAATTGAGAACTGTTCCTTTAAATGCAGGTTAAATTCTTTAATGATGGCTTAAAACATTGCAGCATTACAGGCAGAGTGATTAAATGGTAAAATGCGTCTGTCCCTACTCTGCCTGTGAAATTTAGAGAAGTCCCAGTTTCACTCCGTCGAGCATAGCCGGTTCCTCTATCCGCCAGAGCTGTTGTTATACAAACAAAGGTCCGCCAAGATCCTCCGTTGTACTCGAGGGGCGAGTCCTGAAGTCAGAATTTAATCAGAGTGTGAGCTCCGGTCACGGAGATTCTGCTCGGGTGCTAGAGTATGAAAAACTCCAGTTTCCACTCCGGGGTATTCTTCAACACACTCAGTCCTGCTCCGGGCCTCCAGGTGTTACTCTGCAGCGGGGAATGACCGTTGTACTGCTCCAGGGAGCTCTTTTTATCATTTGCAATGGGGCTTTCCTTTACCCCCACCCTTTCTTATCTAGTTCATTTTGTCAGGCATAGAATTAAGAGCCTCGAACGACCCCTGGCACTGGCCCGACCATTGGACCGGATCCGGGGCACCCTTCCGGGTGAGGTCCGTCAAGGGACTGGCCAGCTCGGAGAAGCCCGGCACGAACTGCCGGTAATATCCCGCCAGCCCCAGGAAGGCCCTCACCTCCTTCTTAGTCTTGGGCCGCGGAGAGGCGGCGATAGCCGCAGTCTTTTCAACGTGCGGCCGCACCTCCCCTCGACCCAAGTGGTACCCCAGATACCGGATCTCCCTCTGCCCGATCACACACTTTTTCGGGTTGGCCGTCAGCCCTTCCTGCCTCAGGGACCGCAGAACAGCAGCCACACGCTGCATATGCTGCGCCCAGGTGTCACTGTAAATGACAATGTCATCCAGATAGGCAGCAGCATAGGCAGAGTGCGGCCGCAGAATGCGGTCCATGAGGCGCTGGAAAGTGGCTGGGGCCCCGAACAACCCGAAAGGGAGCACCGTGAACTGATACAACCCGAGCGGAGTGGAGAATGCAGTCTTCTCCCGGGATACCGGCGAGAGGGGAATCTGCCTGTATCTCTTCGTGCAATCCAATGTTGTAAAGAACCTGGCCGTGCCAAGCCGGTCCAAGAGCTCGTCAACCCGGGGCATTGGGTAGACATCAAATTTGGAGACCGCATTAACCCTTCTATAATCCACACAGAACCGTATAGACCCATCCGGCTTGTTGACAAGCACGATGGGGCTACACCAGTCACTGCGGGACTCCTCGACCACACCCAGCTCCAGCATGGCTTCCAATTTCTGGCACACAATGTCTCGTTTGTGTACCGGCAGCCCATAGGGACGCGTACGCACCGTTAAACCCGGCTGCGTTTCTATATGGTGGTCGATAAGCGTAGTCCGACCGGGCAGGGGAGAGAACACGTCAGCGAACCTAGCTTGCAAATCTGCAACGTCCGTGGCCTGGCTAGCAGAGAGGTGGTTGTCAATACCGACCGGAGTGCTAATTTTTGATTTTGGGACTTCCGGTCCGAACTCATCTCTCTCTGGAATTATTGTAGCCAGAGCAGCAGTGACCACATCGTTTAATTTTTTAAGGAGATTTACGTGATACACCTGCAAGTTATCCCCCCGGTCCGAGCGGACTACCTCATAATCCACATCCCCCATGCAACATGTGACCACAAACGGCCCTTGCCACTTCGTGAGTAATTTCGTGCTGGAGGTGGGTAACAGTACGAGCACCTTGTCTCCCGGTGAAAATTCTCGCAGGTTAGTTTCCCTGTTGTAGAGGTGCTTTTGACGCTCCTGGGCTTGCTGCAAATGCTCGCGTGAGATAACCCCTAGGGCGTGGAGCTTTGTGCGCAAGTCCAGGACGTATTGAATCTAATTTTTACTGTCGCTAGACCCTTCCTCTCAATTTTCTTTAAGAAGGTCTAGGACACCCCGGGGCTTACGCCCGTAGAGTAATTCAAACGGGGAAAACCCGATGGAAGCTTGGGGAACTTCCCGTACCGCAAACAGCAGGGGATCTAGCCATTTATGGCAATTCCGGCTATCCTCGTGCACAAACTTCCGGATCATCGATTTCAAGGTCCGATTGAACCGCTCACAAAGGCCATCCGTGGCCGGATGGTAAACACTGGTTCGAATCGCCTTGATGTTCAACAACCCGTACAGTTCCTTGAGGGTGCGTGACATAAAATTGGTGCCCTGGTCAGTGAGAATCTCTTTCGAGATTCCCACCCGGGAGATTACTTGAAACAATGCCTGCGCTACACTCCTGGCAGAAATATTGCGCAGCGGTATTGCCTCGGGGTATCGGGTTGCGTAATCTATCAAGACCAACACAAATCGATATCCCTGTGTCAAATGGCCGATAATATCCATGGCAATGCGGTCGAATGGGTTCTCGACCAATGGTAAGGGCCGCAACGGGGCTCAGGGAATGGCTGGGGGATTTACCTACTGACATTCGCGACAGAAAGCGCACCACCTACGCACCTTTGCCCGAATTCCCAGCCAATAAAATCGAGCCATTATACGGTTTAGTGTTTTATCATAACCTAAATGGCCCGCCATTGGGTTGAGATGAGCGGCCTGGAAGACCATTTCCCGGCGGCTACGGGGAACCAACAACTGGGTTACTTCCTCCTGACTATGTGAGTCACGACTTACACGGCATAACCTGTCGCTGATGTTCGCAAAATAGGGGTGGGCGCGCACTGTGTCTGGCCGTACCATCAATCGCTATCACTTGGTCATAGGCCGATCGTAGGGTCTCGTCACGAGACTGCTCGAGGGGGAAGTCACCTAGCAGCGGATAGTTCGGCAGGGAAATCTCGGGTTGAGACCCCCCCGCCGGCTTCTCCTCTGCAATGTCACGAGGCATCACCTCAGCACAGAGCACATTACACGCCTCACACCTCCCTCTCTGTCATGCACGCACCCCGGTAGCCCGCTTTACCGCTTGAGGAAACCCCTCCCTATCTACACCCAGAAGAAGGGGATGCGCGAGGCGCGGGCTAACCGCCGCCTGTACACTATGCTTTTTTCCCTCAAAATGAATTTCGATAGCGACCACAGGATATTCGTGAATGTTCCCATGCACACACTTCACCAACACCCTCGATGCCTTTAACAGATTAGATTAGATTAGATTCAACTTTATTGTCATTGTGTAGAGTACAAGTACAGAGACAACGAAATGCAGTTAGCGTCTAACCAGAAGTGCAAAAAAGCAGAAAGTGCAATGAACAGTATATACAGGTAGTGCAATATATGAGCAGTAAGTAGTGCAATACAGTGTAAGTAGTGCAGTGTAAGCAGTATATGAATTAGCAGTGGCATTATAAGCAGAATAAATAGGTGGCAGTATGAACAGTGTAGCAGCATATGAGCTGTATAGGCAATGCAATCTAGCAGTATGTATGTATTAACAGTAACATTAGGGTAGATAGCAGAATAAATATAAATATGGAATGCCGTATGAACAGTATAAACAGGTATGTACAGATATGTGCGGTGTATTAACAGTAGTATTAAAGAAAATATAGGGATATGTACATTATGAACAGCATAGACAGATTATGAACAGTATAGACAGATATGCACAGAAGAGCAGTGGTATGGAGTAAGAGCAGTTTGTACAAGTGTGAATACTGTAAGAGTAGTGCAATTGTCCGGGGGGGGGGGGGTGCAGGGGTTGGTAGGTTGTCACCTAGGTGCAGAGTTCGAGTTCAGTAGGGTGACAGCCGCAGGGAAGAAGCTACCTCTGAACCTGCTGGTTCAGGTGCGGAGAGACCTGTAGCACCTCCCGTAGGGGAGTGGGGTGAACAGTCTATGGTTGGGGTGAGAAATGTCCTTGACAATGCTGCGTGCCTTACGCAAGCATCGTTTGCCCTGGACAGCCTCAATGGAGGGGAGTGAGGAACCGGTGATGCGTTGGGCAGTTTTCACCACCCTCTGCAGTGCTTTCCGGTCAGATGCCGAGCAGTTGCCATACCATACTGTGACACAGTTGGTGAGGATGCTCTCGATGGTGCAGCGGTAGAAGTTCACCAGGATCTGAGGAGACAGATGGACCTTCTTTAGTCTCCTCAGGAAGAAGAGACGCTGGTGAGCCTTCTTGATCAGGGTAGAGGTGTTGAGGGTCCAGGAGAGATCCTCAGAGATGTGGACACCCAGGAACTTGAAGCTGGTGACTCGCTCCACCTCAGTCCCGTTGATGAGGATGGGGGTGTGTGTGCCAGCTTTTGATTTCCTGAAGTCCACAATGAGCTCTTTGGTCTTCCTGGTGTTGAGAGCCAGGTTGTTGTCGTTGCACCACACTGTTAGGTGCTGGACCTCCTCCCTGTAGGCCGACTCATCGTTGTTGCTGATGAGACCAATCACCATTGTGTCGTCTGCAAACTTAACAATGGTGTTTTAGCCATGTACAGGTGTGCAGTCGTAGGTGAAGAGGGAGTAAAGGAGGGGGCTCAGCACACAGCCTTGTGGAACGCCGGTGTTCAGGGTGAGGGTTGAGGAGGTGTGGTTGTGTAGCCTAACAGACTGCGGCCTGTTGGTTAGGAAGTCCAGAATCCAGTTGCAGAGGGAGTTGATGCCCAGTTGACTGAGTTTGGAGATCAGTTTGGAGGGAATGATGGTGTTGAATGCTGAACTGAAGTCAATGAACAGCATTCTCACATAAGAGTTGGTATTGTCGAGGTGGGACAGGGCGGAGTGAAGTGCCGTTGAGATGGCATCCTCTGTACTCCTGTTCTGCCGGTAGGCGAATTGGAAGGGGTCCAGTGTGGGTGGTAGACAGGTCTTGAGTTGAGCTAAGACCAGCCTCTCAAAGCACTTCATGATGATGGGCGTGAGTGCCACTGGGCGGAATTTAAGCTCGTTGCAGTGGAGTGTTTTGGCACCGGCACGATGGAGGTGGTTTTGAAGCACGCGGGGACAGCTGCTTGGGCTAGGGACAGGTTGAATATGTCGGTCCAAACCTCAGTCAGCTGCACAGCACAGGCCCTGAGAACGCGTCCGGGGATCCCATCAGGACCAGCAGCCTTGCGTGCATTTGTCCTGCTCAGTGCTGCACACACATCGGTGGGAGATAGAGTGAGGGGCTGGTGATCCGCAGGGAGCACAGCCTTGATGGCCACCTCCTTGTTGTCCCTGTCAAAGCGGCTATAGAAGTGGTTCAGCTCATCAGGCAGGGAGGCGTCGACGGAGAGGGGTGAGGTGTTAGTGGGTTTGTAGTCAGTGATGGCCTGGATGCCTTGCCACATGCGTCGGGGGTCAGAGTTGTTGTTGAAGTGATCCTCGATCCTCAGCTTGTGGTTGTGCTTGGCTTTTTTGATGCCCCTCTGCAGGTTAGCCCTGGATGAGCTATAGGCCCGAGCATCCCCTGATCTGAAGGCAATGTCGCGTGCCTTCAGCAGGAGTCGGACCTCACTGTTCATCCATGGCTTCTGATTAGGGAAAGTGGTGATCCGTTTGAGTGTGGTGACACTATTGATGTTGGAATTGATGTAGTCCAAAACAGAGGAGGCACATGAATCAATGTCCGTGTGCGAGTCATGGGTGGCTCCTGCTGGAGGTGGGCCTGCTGCTCCAGTATGAGGGCCATCCTTCCGATGGCCGCGCTTAACGCCTCCATTTTCTTCTTTTCTCCACCATCCCTCTGTGCCTCACGTTGGGCGCCACTGTAGCAAGGTCCTATACACAGACGTGGACTCGGGTGGTGGGAATAAGGGAAAACCCCTGTTTATTTATAATGTCGTTATTTTCCTGGTCGACTTTTCAGTCGTAGCTTTTCAGCTCTCCTTCCCAAAGCAGAGGCACACACATCTTAAACCATTTCGTTAACGAGGCTTCATTCACAACAGGTGCGCAACGATGCCTCGCTTCCGTAACCCTTGCCACGGTCCTGTAGCTCCCTCTACAGGCCGAACGCTGCATGTCCCCCCACACCTACTATTTGCACAGACAGATCAAAATCAAATCGAAGTATATTTATATGCACAGAATGCAGTTGTAAATGGTACAATGAAATGCTTAGTACGAGCAACCTGTCAACAGTGCAGTGAAATAGAGACACCACCTCCCTGTGCTCACACACCGGCCGACAGACTCAAGCTCTTCTGGCACCATTTGTTGTCTGCTCTGTTCGACATGTTGCTGAGCCTCACTAGCCAGACAGACAGAGAAGAGAGTCTGTGTGTAGTAGGGCTGGGCTGTGGGGTGTGTGTGTGTGTGGTGGAGGGAGACCCTCGAGAGCATGTGAGATAAGGTCAACATTTGCTCAGCTGCAATCAGTGGAGCGCACTGGGATAGGCAGCAAAATGAAAAGTGAATTTCTTGGGGAAATAAATGACACAACCTGTGTGTGTGTTTCTCAGTCGGTGACTCACCCTTTCTCGTGGGGTTTCATATCGGTTACTTGTCCATGCTGCCTGTGACCAGTGCTCAGTGTGAATAATACATGGGAAGGTCTAGCAGACAGTCGATTATGACCGTGGAGCATGCCACATACTGGAGCTCTCGGAGGAAGAGACACACTACTGCACTGTGCGTGAAACACGACTGCCACAGAATATCTGTACTTCTGTGGTATGGCACAGTGTGGATCTCTTCTACTACGTTATACCGATCGTGTCTTCTTATCTTATCAGGTTGTGACATTCCTGGAATGTGAACCTTGTAGTGGGGATGTCCTACAGGTTTGAATTAGGGGTATGTAGGCCTATTTACCTCAATCCCTGGTCCACGGTTAGCTAGCTACAGACTTAGTCAGTTTCCAAGCATTTGTTTATTCATAAGCGGTTCTCAAGGAGGAAGGGCTTGCCAGTCACTGGGACAAAAGGAGGGCGAGCCGTCTTTGCTACATATGTTTAATCTACATTGAAAAACGGAATTATTTATGTGGTGACTGCTATACTGTATGCCATTTCGCCTAAACAATCATTTAAACTTTCCATCCCGATCACAGCTTGACAAACTAAACAGTTGCATAGCAGAATATGATGGCTTAATAAGAAGCATCACACTGCATTCGTAATAATATAATGTGCCTCATGTCCTATAGCCTATAATTTGTCTCTAAAATTTTGATTTAGTTACCGTTAGGAGACTATGCTCTGGGAGTCCTAATTCTGCTTGCTTCTTTTTGAGCTCACTCTTTTGGGGACAGCTGTGAGAGAAGGCGGCAGTAATTGCACAGCAGACTCCGAGGGCCTGGTTTGTCTGTTGCTTCTGGTCCTGCACTGCGTTTGTCACCGCCAGATTGAGGTTGTGGCCAAAACAATTGAGCCAATCCAAAAGAATGGCCAATTCAGGGCCCTGATGGCGGCTGCAATGCTAGAAGCATTGTCAGTCGTTATGGCAGAGAGTTTATTCGCATCAAGTGCTGCACGGAGTGCATCAACAATGTTGTCCGCAGCATGGCTTTCTGGAAAAAAGCTAGTGTGTTGGCATGTTGACTGTAGTTTCCAGTCGGGTGTGACGAAGTGGACGGTTAACAACATGTATGGTGTCATGTTAATTGACTACCACAATATCCGTTGTCAGCGAATAGCTGTTGGAACCCGGCAGCAGCACTTGATACAGACAGATATCCCATCCGTGCAACTGTTAATGGGTCTTTCAATTTGAGGTGCAAGTGTAGATGTGTTCCCATCTTGGAACCCGAAATGCTGCCATATAGCAGCAGTGGCATTTTTTTAAGGACCAAGTCTTTTTTTTTTTTTTTTTTTTAACCTCTAACCTTAGGTGGAAGAGGTCATGTGCAACACCCCAAAAGTTACACTGCTGAAATGTTTGTAATACTTTCTCTGACCACACTGGCAACGACGCTATTACACATTGTGAATTGACAAACAGTGCTTAATTTGGCAGTTTGGTAGATAATTGAGCAGAAATCTTATGACAGTATTGAAAAGCATACCGTGGGCAATTTCAAATCCTGCGAGATACCGTATTACCGTTATACCCCCCATTTACATTTAGCAGACGCCTTTATCCAAAGCAACTTACAACAAATATATTTGACGAAGTAAGTGAATCATCTAGCCATCAGTCATTAGAAGAAAAAATAATTCATGCTATAACCAGGGGCTATTGGCAGTCACAATGCTAGAAGAAAGGAAGATTTTTAATCTAATCTTTTTAATAATTTATTTAATTTATTCACAGGAGCGAAACTTGCACAGGGGGGTAGTGGGGATGAAGGGGTCTTTAGGAGGAACAGTTAAGATGTAGCCTGAAGAGATGGGTCTTAAATCTATGGTGGAAGATAGGTAGTGACTCTGCAGTCATGACAGCAGTGGGAAGCTCGTTCTACCAGCGAGGCGCCAGGACAGTGAAAAGCTGTGACCGAGTAGTGCGGCTGCTGTATCCACGTAGAGGCAGCGGTGCCAGGCGGAGTGGAAGAACGGAGTGATCGGGCAGGGGTTTGGGGGCTGACCATTGCCTGCAGGTACGGAGGGGCTGTTCCCTTTGCCGCCCGGTAGGCGAGCACCAGGGTCTTGAATCTGATGCGAGCTGCTACCGGGAAAGTGAAGGGTGCGAAGGAGGGGGGTGACATGGGAGAATTTGGGGAGATTGAACATCAGATGGGTGGCAGCATTCTGGATGAGCTGCAGAGGCCGGGAGCCCAGACAAGAGTGCGTTGCAGTAGTCAAGGCGAGAGATCGCAAGTGTTTGGACCAAAAGTTGTGCTGCTTCTCTGGTGAGGAATGGACGTATCCTTCTGATGTTGTAGAGGAAGAATCTACAGGAGCGTGCTGTCGCTGTGATGTTCGCCACACAGGAAAAGTCGTTGTCAAGGATCACCCCAAGGTTCTTGGCTGTCCGGGAGGAGGTCACAGTAGAGTTCTCTACTGTGATGGAGAAGTCTTGGAGGGGGCAGGCTTTCCCCGGGAGGAAGAGCAGCTCAGTCTTGTTAAGGTTGAGCTTGAGGTGGTGGGCTGACATCCAAGCGGAAATGTCTGCAAGACACACAGAGACACGTGTTGCCACCTGTGAGTCAGAAGGGGGGAAAGAGAGAAAGAGTTGAGTGTGTATGCATAGCAGTGGTAGGAGAAACGATGTGAAGAAATTACTGAACCAAGAGATTTGGTATAGAGGGAGAACAGTAAGGGCCCTAGGACAGAGCCTTGGGGGACCCCAGTGGTGAGGGCTCATGGAGAGGACAGCGATCTCATGGTAAGAGCGATTGGCCAGGTAGGATACAAACCAGGAGAGTGCAGAGCCAGAGATGCCCAGTTCTGAGAGGGTGGAGAGAAGGATCAGGTGGTTTACTGTGTTGAATGCAGCAGACAGGTCCAGAAGAACGAGAACAGAGGAGAGGGAGGAAGCTCGAGCAGAGTGGAGGGCCTCCGTGACAGCAAGGAGAGCAGTCTCAGTAGAGTGCCCAGCATTAAAGCCGGATTGGTGAGGGTCAAGGAGGTTGTTCTGAAGGAGGTAGTGAGACAGTTGGTTAGAGACAGCACCTTTAAGGGTTTTAGATGTAAAAGGAGAGAAGGAATACCGGTCTGTAGTTATGGACAGCAGATGGGTCAAGAGTTGGTTTCTTGAGAAGAGGCTCGACTCTGGCTGTCTTAAAGGCAGCTGGGACAGATCCTGTGGATCGAGAGGAATTGATTATGGTGGTATGGAAGGAGGTCTTTGGAGATGGATTGAAGAAAAGGGAAGGAGATTGGATCGAGGGGGCAGGTGGTTGCCCGCTTGGATGTGACCAGTTTTAGAATATCATCAGGGGAGAGGGGGGGGAAAGCTGATAAACCAGACCGAGTGTAGCGCAGTGGGTTTGGGAGGAGAGGTAGCAGTGTTGGCGAGAGGTAGAGAGAAAGAGCTGCTGATGTCATCAACCTTCTTTTCAAAGTAGGTGACAGTCATCCGCAGACAGGGAGGAGGGGGAGGAGGAGGGTTGAGGAGTGAGGTAAAATGTGGAGAACAGTTTCGTTGGGTCAGAGGCAGAGGATTGATTTTTGGAATGGTAGTAAGAAGCTTTAGCAGATGAGGTGTAGTTGAGGAGGAGAGAGAGATGAGGTTTTAGGTTATCAGGGAGGCCGTTTTTTTCTCCATTTCCTCTCAGCTGCCCGGAGCCCTACTCTAGCTTGCAGGGTTTCAGACAGCCAAGGAACGTGTGGAGAGGATCGTGCTGGCCTTGAGGTCTGTGGACAGAGAGTCGAAGGATGAGGAAAGAGTGGACAGGAGGGTGGAGGTGGCTGCATCAGTGGATAGAAGGGAGAAGGATTCAACAGAGGGGAGGGGGAGGATAAAACAGAGGAAGAGAGCGCGGTGAGGGAGAGGGTATGCAGGTTGCGACGAGAGGACACAGTGTGGGTAGAGACTGACTGGGAGGGGGTGGATTTAAGGGGAAGGGAGAAGGATACAAAATGATGATCAGAAACTGGAAGAGGGGTAACAGTAAGGTTGGAGGTATGGGAGGATCTGGTGAAGACAAGGTCGAGCTGATTGTCTGCCTTATGAGTCGGAGAAGAGTGGGACAGGGTAAGGCCGAAGGAGGAGAGGAGGTCAAATACTCCGGACGAGTGAAGCTTCTCTGACTGGATGTTGAAGTCACCCAATCGTAAGAGCGGTGTATCATCCTCAGGGAAAAAGCTGAGAAGGACATCCATGTCATCTAAGAAGTGGCCAAGCTGACCTGGTGGACGATAGATAACGACAATGTGATGTTTGACAGGGGAGGTGACAGAAACGGCATGGAATTTGAAGGTGGATATGGACATGTGTGACAGGTGTGGTGGAAGTCTAGGATTTACCACTCTGTCCTTCAGCTCTTCGGAGGTAAGAATCAAGAAACAAGTCCTGAGTAGCCACAATATCTGAGTCCGGTATTTATTGCTTGCAAACAAGAGACAAGAGCGTAACAGCAGCCCAGCGTAGATGCGGGGGTCCGTTCAGCGCAAGTCTAAAGAGACAATGATCAGGTTTGTCTTTTATACAGTTTGAACATAATGGAAGTCGCCGCCAAATCTATCGGCTGATGGGCTTGTGCTTACGTGAGAAAGGGCGGGAGTGAATGAACAATGGGGAGAGACTCTCTCACTGACCAATCAGCGCTTTCTTACTGATTAATCGGCGTTCAACATTTCACACCTATCGGCAGGATGCGCCTGTCCCCCCATTATTGCTCTATCTCACCCTACTACCCTCCGAAACCACCGCTGTTCACATGGTAAATTATACAGTGCTTCTCAGAACAATGGCTATAGAACTTTAGAGGTGTGGCAAGAGAAAATGTAATCAAAATAGTTACACAAGTTGTATCAGTCATATGAAAGTGTATAACCTGAAAATAGTTATATCAATGTATTTTCCATAACAATCCCTCCTTTTAACATTTAATTCCTTGAATATTAACAACACTTCAGCCTAAATGTCATATTTCACAGAATGGAGGTTCTCACATCCTCCTCGTCCACATCTAATAAGTTAAACCCGGGAAAGGGATCCAGGTTAGAAAGGTCATCCGCTGTCTCCATTCATTCGAGTACCATGTTAGTTGTCATCATGTGGGTGGCCGCCCTCCTCATACATGCCTTGCAAACCACCGACATCACGATACAACTATTTTTCATCAAGAAAGCGATAAGTGATTAAGGGCATCACATAGGCCAAATAGCAAGTTCCACCTGCATTTTTAGGTACACAACTGTAAGCTTTTGGACCGCAGACTAAGTACACTTGCTCTGGCCGTGGTTTAGCTACGGTGAGGTCGAATTGGGTTTGGTTTCCTGCGTTACCATGAACAATCACTCTTTCCCAGATAAACTTGGCCTCTTGTCTTATTAGAGAACAGTATGTCACATTATGTAGCTCATATACAGCCACTGGGGACAGTGGCACCGAATAGTTCCATGGTTTCAGGGGATCATGAGGAGGCAGGGATGTGTTGGCAGATCCAACAATCAGTCATGTTACCTTGTCTAGCGTCCTCCAACAATAAGGGCAACAATCAGAAAACATACCATCACCATCCACACCCCTCCGGAACCCCACTCCGTAGGCCGCAATCGTCTCGGCGGCTTCATGGTGTTTCAATTATGTTGGAATCAGAGGTTACTAGCACGTGATTCTTGTTGGAGCCCTGCGGTGGCTCAGTGTTGTCCTTGTCTTGGGCCTTACTACTTCTCTCCTCCTGGCTGGTCACGTCTGGTCCCGTCGTGGCCGCTGACGTCTAGTCTCGCTGGGTCGCTCCTGGTCTGCCCGCTGATGGCTGGTCTCACTGGGTCACTCCCGGTCCGCCCGCTGATGGCTGGTCTCGCTGGGTCACTCCTGGTCCGCCCGCTGATGGCTGGTCTCGCTGGGTCACTCCGGGTCTGCTCGCTGACGTCCCCACTGGTCTCTCCAGTGGTGGTGCCTTCTTGCCGTGTGTGGCATGTACCCACGTGCCTCTCTCTGCAGACTGCGTGATGAGATGTACCTGGAAAGGCCCCAACCAGTTCTTGATCAGCACCCACTCCCCTTGCTGGATGTCATGGAGAGGTCCCCCTAGTGGTGTGAGGAGTGCCTCCTTCACAGTTCTGTGGATGCCTCTTAAAACTCTGGTCAAGTTAGCACAGTATGTTAGTAATTTGCATAGCATTGGTCTACCAGTCAGGATCCCATGAGGAGACAGGCCGTTCTTTGCCCTAGGCCTCCCTCGCATAGCTGTGAGGATCAATGGAAAAGCTTTAACCCAGTTCAGTCCGACTTCTTCACGCCCTTTTGTCAGTTCCATTGTGATTGTCCTGTTCTCACTCTCCACTATACCTCCACTCTGGGGGTGATAAGAGCAGTGAGTTTTTTCAAGTCCACCCCTAAGTATTCAGACATTTTGTGTGACCAATCGTCACTCGACAATTTCCTAGGGAAAATGTGGCACTGCTTCAGTTACCAATGCTTTCGCCACCGCTGAGGAATCTGCTTTTCCCGATGGAAAAACCTCAACCCATTCAGAAAACATGCTCACAAAAACTAAACAATATTTCTTTCCCTCGCAGGGGTTTAACTCAACCAAGTCCATCATAACATGATCAAATGGGCCATCAGGGGGAGGATGGCTTGATTGGGGAACCATTTGCCCTCTTTCTACATTATGCCAAATTCTGTGAATAATTTGAAAAGCCTTGGGTGTACCAATGCTTATTTACAATATCCGTCATCCCCCCTTTTGACACATGATCTTCTCCATGTGACAACACTTCATAAAAATAAAATTAACATTTTGGTAAACATGGGTCATCATTCGGGCCAACCCAAAACAACAAAAATAACAGGTTTTTCTTAGTAATTATCTTAGGTATTTTAGTGATTGCGTCTATTCTGTTTGTACTCAGGCTTTTGGCCTCCCTGGTGAGCTTATGGCCCAACAACAACAACAACATCACCCTTTACAAATAGTAAGCTTGCCTTGTGGCTCTGTTCTGCCAAATATGTTAAGGGTGCCTACGCCCTTTCAACACCAAATTCTTACTAAATAGATACTAAAGTAATCTCTTATAGCTGCCCAAATACTGCTGGGTTTTCAACGTAGCCCATAGGGGCTCTAGACCATATATATATCTATCCATCTATCTATCTATCTATCTATACCTATCTATATATATATATTATATCATATCATATCATATCACTTATCCTAAAAGCGAAATGCGAACCAGAACTCGGAATCCTTATGTACAGGAATACTGAAGAATGCATTAGCTAGGTCGACCACTGAGAAATATGTAGCATTACTTTGTATATGTGTAATTAGTATATGGATCCGTAACAATAGGGGCGCGCGCTTGGACTGCTTCATTGACCTTTTTAAGATCCCGAACAAAGCACCAGGTTTGTGTTTGGCCTTTTTAACGGGGAACATGAGAGTACGACAAACGGCTGTCAGGACATGCAACAATAATGCCTCTTTCCAATAATGCCTAAAAAGCTGGTGTAAATATCATCTATGGCTTCTCTCTGAACCAAACTTTTTCAACACTCATCCTGAATTTCCGAGACCTTAGCTGTACAATAAAAATTATCTTTATCTGTGAACGTACAATCTCTAATTCTTAGTTCGGCTTCTGCCAACAATTTCTGTGCAATTGATCTCACCCGAGAGACGGGCAAGTTCTATCCGTAAAAATAATTTAGCGGTGCATTACCCAACGACATATTTTGATTGGTTTTATCTGTCCGGGTAATGTCGTCGATGGGACCTCTCTTTTTATCAGCCTGCGGTGCCGTCAGGGGTCGGTACCGTGGTGGTCGGATAGAGAGGCGGTCGAGATCCACATCAACCTGCTCAGACAATAAAAATATAGGACACTACTTAGAAGACCCTAGCCTACTTAACTTGTGGTTACTTTCCTGATTTAACTTTGCGTCTACCCTCTTGATTCAACTTGCTTTACCTTCTAGATTCAACTTGCTTTACCTGTTTCTTGTTGTGACCGTTTAATTGTCACCTCCGATTTCCATCCCCAAACCTTCCAATCTACCGTTCCGTAACTTCTTTATCTTACCAGCAACATGATTTCCAAGCCTATCTTTTAGTATGTTAATCTGTCTATTGCTAAAACTCCCGTTCAATGGAAAACCCAAAATCCCCCACATAGGCAATTGCTCGCATGTCCATTGACCATATTTTTCAATAATTATCCCTCCGTGCTCGAAGGCAGCGGGTTTGCTTTACTGGCCGCTTTCCCCATTATCAAATTAGTATAGCAACTTTTTCAGGTATTTTAGAAAGGTTAAGTGTCGTCTACGACAATAGGTGAGTTCCTTACCTTTTATTCATGTGTCTCCACACCGGTCTTTTACGTGTTTCATGCAAATTCTAGGTATACCAAAAAACTGTGTGTCCTCCACACATTGAGTGTCCCCGACACCTCTTCTCGATTAAAGTGTCAATCAGCCCGTCGTCTCTCAGAGACAAGTTTATCTAGATTAAAAACAGAAACACAAACAAACTGCAGACCTAAACCCGGTTTAGGATTTTCAACTGTTCCAGACAGCCGACCTAGCCCGGCTAGGATTTTCTCAAACTGTCGACCTTGGTCCAACTAAGGGATTTACCAACAGTGACCAAACCCAGTTTGGGATTTTCAACTGTTCCAAACAGCCGACCTAGCCCGGCTAGGATTTTCTCAAACTGTCGACCAACGGTGTGTTCTCCACACAAGTGTCCTCGACACTTACCTATGCCAGATAGGATTTTCAACAGTACACCCACACCAAATAGGATTTTACAACTGCAGACCAACGGTGTGTCCTCCACACTTACCTATGCCAGATAGGATTTTCAACAGTACACCCACACCAAATAGGATTTTACAACTGAAGACCTATCACCAAAACAGGATTTTACACTGAAGATGTTATAACAGCGACCCAGCACCCAGCTGGGGTTTTTGCTAGCACCCAGTCCTACCCGAGGGCTGGGATTTTTAGTACAAATATTGTGGTCTTACCTCTTCCGAGTTCAATGTCTTTCTGGACTCGCCGTGCCTGTGAACTCCATCCCTCTCCTTTCAAGCGCCTTTCTCTCAACCTTTGCATTCTGAACTTTCAAAGGGAGGATTTCGGCTCCAGGAATATGTCCTGTCCGTATACGAGTTTCGACCTTCTTGGCAGAGAGACGACGAACTCAGGCGGTCCCAGATCGAGCCCCCAAATTGTGGTGGAAGTCTAGGATTTACCACTCTGTACTTCAGCTCTTCGGAGGTAAGAATAAAGAAACAAGTCCTGAGTAGCCACAATATCTGAGTCCGGTATTTATTGCTTGCAAACAAGAGACAAGAACGTAACAGTGTAGTAGAATTTAAATCATAGTATTTTGAAATAAAATACCGTTAACCAGAGCTGTTGATTCATTCAGAGACTTTATTCACAGAGAACGAAGCCGGGTCAGGTTTGCAAAGTTGAACCCCTTTCACTTCCGTTACTTGTCCTTTTATAAACATCACACAGGTCAACGCCCTTCATTCAAATTCCTGTCTACTTACACCAATGATATTTAAGAACTACATTTCGTCATCCAGGGGCTACTCCCCCTTTGACTTGGCGTCGGTCAGTCTACTTGAGAGATCAATTGACCTAGGCTATTTTCTAAAGCCATCTGTCCTGGCTGTTTACAACTGTGTTTATTACTCATCTATCCTGTTTCTGCAGCTTTGATCTATTGTACTCCATTGTGTTCATACCCTCTAGTCAACCCCCACTTATCTGATCTCACCCCTTCTGAGATGTTCCAGGACCATCTGGTGTCCTTGTGACCTTTTCCCCTAGGTGTGGGATTACAACCCTTATATTGTCTTTAAATTTACCATAACAGCAGCCCAGCGTAGATTCTGGGTTCCGTTCAGCGCAAGTCTAAAGAGACAATGATCAGGTTTGTCTTTTATACAGTTTGAACATAATGGAAGTCGCTGCCAAGGCTATCGGCTGATGGGCTTGTGCTTACGTGAGAAAGGGCGGGAGAGAATGAACAATGGGGAGACTCTCTCACTGATCAATCAGCTCTTTTGTACTGATTAATCGGTGTTCAACCTTTCACACCTATCGGCAGGATGCGCCTGTCCCCCCATTATTGCTCTCTCTCACCACTCCCTCCGAAACCACCGCGGTTCACATGGTAAATTATGCTGTGCTTCTCAGAACAATGGCTATAGAACTTTAGAGGTGTGGCAAGAGAAAATGTAATCACAGTAGTTACACAAGTTGTATCAGTCATATGAAAGTGTATAACCTGAAAATAGTTTCCATAACACAGGGGAAGGACATTATGTGACCACTTAGGCGAGATGAGGAGTCCTGTGCCTCCCCCTCGACCAGAGAGTCTAGGGGAATGAGAAAAGGAGTAGGCATCAGAGAGGGCTGCCGGAGTAGCTCTGTTTTCCGATGTAATCTATGTCTCTGTGAGGGCAAGGAAGTGGAGAGACATGAAGCAGGCATAAGCTGAGATAGCCTCTGCTTTCCGGACCGCTGACTGGCACTTCCAAATTCCTCCTGCGACGGTGAGGTTGTTGAGCATGGTGGGTAGATTAGATTGGAATGGTTGCGAGGGGAGGTGTAGAGTCGATGTGTCCTCCTGAGAGATGAAATAACAGGAATGGGGAGAAAGCACATTGTGATATTTGCCTATATAGAGAGGGTTTTTGGGCAATCCAAGATAGGTAGCGCTCAATACACAGTTGTGAAAAAATAAACTAATAGAGTAAAATTACTTTGTAGTTTGGCCTTCCTCGATGGACTCCACAGATTGACTCCTTCGTCTTCGCGTCAGGAGGCTGTCGCTCTGTGACGGTCAGGATAGAAATGCAGATTCTGTAATTGCTGGTGACTAGCAGGGTAGCAGCCCCTCCCACCTAACGATCAGTTAACGACCAGACAGGTTTCACCACTCAATCCCAAATGTATTAGTCCTGGTCCAAGGTGAGCAGGAGTTAGAATACCTTGCAGAGTAGTTTCAGGCCCTCCCACTGGAGATTGACAGCAATTGGCTTTAAACAGATGGCTTTCAATAGAATCTAGGTCCCAGAGCTTAAGGCAGGATAGCCACAGTAAAATACAACAGCTACTTTTAAACAAGTTTAAATTAATTTACTTAGACTGGAGAACAGGTTTCACCACTCAATCCCAAATGTATTAGTCCTGGTCCAAGGTGAGCAGGAGTTAAAAAACGACACCCTACCCCCTTTCCAGAGCAGCACTGCACTGCTAACATAAGTCAGTGTGTTTGTCTTGACACAGTATTGTGACAGACAATATTGGTAGCTTGCTGACTTTAATTTGTTTGTTGATGGGACACATTAAATTCACCGACTCCCAACACACACACACACACACACACACACACACACACACACAGGGAACCATACTCTTTCTGTCGTTTTATGCTTTAATTCCAGTTAATCAGGACACTGGCCACAAAAAAGCAGTTTCAGGGGGGTAGTTCATCTGTGGGGCTTTGTTGTAAAGGCTTGTCTTGACCATGCATAATTACAGCAGGATCAATTCAGTGCACAAACAAATACCTTTTATCTTCAAAACTATCTGTGGCAATTGAATTGATCAACCTTCAATTTCCCCTGCGGCTAGTACTTTGTACACACACATTTATTTGATCAATGATTACCTTGTAGGAATATCATTGGAGAAGTCAGTGAAATTGTCCAGTCTTTCTTGTTCCTCTAATCTGCTAAGACCTCGGTGGCAGGGCAGGAATGTCCTTAATGACGGCCAAAAGCTTAACATAAGTTTGCACAGTGGAGTGGTCAAGCACTGGTTGCTAGGTGACTGTCGCCACATGAATGCCCCAGACTCCTGGCTCTCCCAAATCCTTGTTTTCATTATATTATAATCTCCTCAGTGGCTGCTACTCTGTTCTACTGGCCCAGGGTGGTTCCTTCCTCCTGGTTGGGGTTAGGGTTGGAGAGCACAGAGAGGTGAACAGGAATTCTGAATTCCAAATCAACTCCAATCCCCCTACTGTAAAGCAGAGTGCAGCTGTACATCTCTTAAGATTGGATAGATTCAAGCAATATTGTGATAGCCATCTGATACATGCATAGGAATTACAGGCTGAGGCTATGGTTGATTTGGTATTCAGTTTTAGCTGCCCTACTGTAGGCAGAGAGGCAGATTTCACTGGCAAGTGCAACAGGCAGCCACAGTGAAACCTGGCCCTACCAGCCCTCATAACACTTTAATTTTGTAGTTTCAGGCACATAGATTCTAAGGTGGAAGAATCAGGTATGTTCCTTCCAGAATGCATGCTGTTAAAATTAAACCCCAGAGTAACAATAGTATCCTGTTGGAGAGAGAGTGCTGTGTTCTCCTGCCCTTGTGTATTCAAATCAGAAGCTATTGTTGCCTCTCACTCTCAAGTTTACACCCTGACTTACATACATAGGCTATAGGCCTAATGCTTACTACTGTAATTATCTAGGCCTACCCCTGAAAGGTAGGTTCCTTCTAACTCACCTACATGTTGCAAGGCAATGTTTTTGTCTCTTCCCTACAATTCGGCCTACGCTACCCTGAGTGACGAGTTAGACAGTTAATGCAGGTTTTTTCTGGAGAGGAGAGAAAGGATTGAAAGGAAGAGTGGAGATGCTTTCAGTATTTTATGATGACAACGAAGCTCTTATCTACTGTAGGCCCAACTCAGGAGTAGATGATTAACTATCAACACTTGTCTCCCGGTAAAAATTTACCCTATACAGGAGTCCCGGTTCCAGCCCTCCTTCTAACGGGTTAAATCCTCAGTCTAAAGGGTCTTACCCTACTAGGTTTCAAAAGATATACTTAGGCTGGTGTCGAATAGATTCACCCTGCTGTTAACCGTCTACTTCCCACAGTTTCCCCTGCTGCAGCTTAATACTATGCTCTGCAAGTGACCTACAAATCAGAAGTCAGTATATGAAAGCCCCAATGGTTAACGACGGCTCTATTCTTATACACTCACCGGCCACTTTATTAGGTACACCTGTTCAACTGTGCGTTAACGAAAATATCTAATCAGCCAATCACTTGGCAGCAACTCAATGCATGTAGATATGGTCAAGACGACCTGCTGAAGTTCAAACCGAGCATCAGAATGGGGAAAAAAGGTGATTTATGTGACTTTGAACGTGGCATGGTTGCTGGTGCCAGACGGGCTGGTCTGAGTATTTCAGAAACTGCTGATATACTGGGATTTTCATGCACAACCATCTCTAGGGTTTACAGAGAATGGTCTGAAAAAGAGAAAATATCCAGTGAGCTGCAGTTCTCTGGGTGAAAATGCCTTGTTGATGCCAGAGGTCAGAGGAGAATGGCCAGACTGGTTCGAGATGATAGAAAGGCAACAGTAACTCAAATAACCACTCGTTACAACCAAGGTATGCAGAAGACCATCTCTGAATGCACAACACGTTGAACCTTGAAGCAGATGGGCTACAAAAGGGGGTCCAACCCAGTACAAGCAAGGTGTACCTAATAAAGTGGCCGGTGAGTCTATGTGCAGAATTCAAATCAGCCCTTAGATGAGGAACATATGATATGTGGGTGTTGTTGAGTTTTGATGTACAGTGCCCTGTGTAAGTAATGGGACAGTGAAGCTCTATACTACAATGGATTTTAACAACAATTACGATGAGGTCAAAGTAGACATTCTCATCTTATTTCTGATGGTATTTGTGTACATATTGGTTTCACCATTTAGAAATGACAACACTTTTTTATATTTCATAGTCCCCTTATTTCAGGGCAAGTAATGGGACAGATTCATATAATGTCCAAATTAAGCACTCATGTTTAGTATTTGATCAACAATCCTTTGCATGGAATAACTGAAGTCTGCGACCCGTTGACCCCACCAGTATCTCAGTCTCTTCTCTGGTGATGATCTGCCAGACCTGTACTGCAGCCATCTTCAGTTAAAGTCTTACCATCAAGAGATGAAATGCATATTTCATTGGATTTAAATCTGAAGATTGTCTTGGCCAGTCAAGAACTTTCCACTTTTCTTATTGTATGATGAAGCGCCATCCAATGAATTTGGAGGCATTTGCGTGCACTCGAGCAGACAAAATGTTTCTGTACACTTCAGAATACATTCTGCTGCTGTCAGCAGTTACATCATAAATTAAGACAAGTTGGCCAGTTCTAGTGGCAGTTATACATGCCTAAACCAGAACACTCCACCATGTTTCACAGATGACGTGGTATGCTGTAAATCTTGTGCAGATACTTTTTTCTCTAAACTTTACACTTGTAATCGCTCTGGCACATGATAATATTCATCTTATCTGTCCACAAGACCTTTTTCCAGACCTCTTCAGGCTTTTTAGGTACTTTTTAGCAAACTGTAACCTGACCATCATTTTTGAGGATACCTAGTGGTTTGCACCTTGCAGTGAAGCCTCTGTAGTTTGACTGGTGACATATTCTGCAGATGGTAGTCTCTGACACATTCACGCCTACCTCCTGGAGAGTGTTCCTTAATTCAGTTAGGACACTTACATTGGTTTAATATTGTTGTGGGGGGACATGCAGCGTTCGGCCTGTAGAGGGAGCTACAGGACCGTGGCCAGGGTTACGGGGGCTTTGTTGCGCAGCTGATGCGAATGAAGCCTCGTTTAACGAAATGGTTAAGATGGGTGTGCCTCTGCTTTCAGTAGGTGGGCTGGGAACGGCGGAACAGGAGAGAAAGAGGAAGGACGACTGAAAAGTCGCCGAGGGGTTTTGAAGGGCTGGAAAGCCAGAGACACTAAGAGACTGACAATCTTAATAAAAAGAAACATTCCCTCACCAACATACTGCGTCTGCCTCTGTGTACGTACGAACCTTGCTACAATTGTATAATGAAAAATGTTAGTACATTAGGTTTGGCGTAATTGGATGGCTCCACTCTGTATAGCTCCCCGACTGAAGTTTAACAACATAAAATACAATAATATAAGGCAGGGAGCCCGTAACTTCTGAAAGCCCAACAACAGAACCATCCAACACCAATGCAACTATGTGTATCAGTAAAAACCCTCCCAGTGTCTCCCTGCACCTTTTTCAGTGCATGGCCGAATTAACTTTTGCAGAAGTTAATTCGGATCAGACAGAGGTCATTCTCGCATGTGTCCGCAGTATTGCCCCGGTACCTGCTTAGCAGGGTGAACATCCCGGTGTCCCCCCAGAGAATATAGTATACACTTTGTGACAAAAAGTGATGACGTCACATAAATTTAATCATCGAAAATAATACTTGAAAATTATAAGTGTGGTGGGCTGTTGTTTATTGCCCCCTGAGACGTGGGTGAGAGGCTAAGGTGTTCTGGTGTTTGTCGGAACTTGACATTTTTATGAGGATGTGGTCACCCCCGTAGGCTATAGAACCGTGAGAATGGATTGTATGGATTAGGGGGGGTCCCAGGGGCCCTGAACTGTCTGAAGAACCATCGGGGTTCAGCTAAAGTTTGTCACTGATAAGGGCTGTGTGATGTGTGGTGATGACTTTATGCTGCATACAGGCATCTATGTCAAAATTGCATATGAGGCTTAAAATAAAAGTTCAATACTGAGGGTTAAAATGTGCAATTAAAAAAAGGCAATTAAAAAATGGTTAGGCTGCTACTCTAGTGGTAGTAATGTGTTCAATAATGAAGGGTTAGGGTTAATAAAATGGGGGATTAAAAAATGGTTCAATTTTTAAAAATGTTTAGTTTCAAACGTGGGTCTGACCCGTGTCGCAGACGTGTCACTGATAAGATCACGTGTTTCCCGGGCAAAAAGGTGTATATATATGACCCTGTGTGAGATCTGTAGTAGTTGTGGCTATATGACAATGTCTAAAATGGCGTCTACAAGGGTTTCTGTAAGAGAGGTAATCTTTAATCTTTCCAGATCAAACAATTGACTCTTCAAGGCTTCATTCGTCACCTCGTCGTGAACGTCAAATAGCACGTGTTTCTCCATATCGCCCCTGGAGGGATGCACCAGGTATGTTAAATAAATCAATAAATCAATAAATCAACAAATTATTAAATAAAAACTAGCTGTAACCTGCTTCTCTTCTTTTTACAATGGAACCAGAGGGTTACAACGATGAAGATTCTGGACCCCCGTGACACCTTCATGCTCTTCCAATCGCCAGACAGCGACAGTGAGGCGTATTTGCCGACGTCACCACGGGCTTCTCTCTACAGCGAGGATGCGCAGCTGCATGGACTGAACCATCTTGAGGAGAATCGCCAAGGTTTTTATGATGTTGATGATGAAGATGTTCAAATGTCTCCCACCCCCAGTCAAGATGAGCATGTTGATAGTGGTCGCCCTGATGCTGTTCTCTCAGCTTATTATGAAGGTCTCGACGAGGGCATGGCTTTAGCTGAAGTGTCTGAGGATGATGATGATTCAGAGACCGATTCTGTGAATAGTCTAGATTTTGAGCAGAGTTTGATCAGCATTGAAATGAGGTTGCATACGGCCCGGTTGTTACGTGTGAGATCCAGAAATATAGCTCACCCTGATGATCGCCGTAGTAGACTTAGACAGATACGAAGGCGTACAGGCGTATTGAAACGTATCGCAAGACGTCTGTTTACTGCTTAAAAAGTCACAGTTTCCTTCAAATTAATAATATAAAAAAAAAATTAAAAAAAAATGGCTGAATCAGACAGGGTTAATCATCATGATATTCCTCATGACCTCATGCAAATGGTCAATGATCTTAATACGTCTAGTGTTGTTAGAGAGTTTGATCATGTAAATCCTCCAACACAGCCGTTGCTTCCCGTTGTCCCTGTAAACAGGCCGCAGGAGCACTACTTCCTCCCGACCGTGGAGGCGCTAGATGATATACTCGCCGCTTATAGATATCCTTTATCTGACGCGCTTCCGTCGCCTGCCTGTATGCGGGAAGGGGCTGATTCGTCCGAGGGTGCTATGGAGACCAGTCATGATATGGACATGGATTGGAGTCCTATACCTCTTTCCCAGATAACTGACTATGAGACCCCCTGGACTCCAATACCCCTTTCCCAGATAACTGACTATGAGACCCCCTGGAGTCCCGCAGATAATGTATGTTGTCAAGCCCTCAACGATGTTGAAACTCAACACGGGAGCGGTGGAGGTGTTGGAGATGGAGAAATTAATGATATTGTAAGGGGTAATAACAACCAGCAATTACCAGAGGAGGGTGAAGCCGGAGTGTCTGTACCGCCCTATAATGTAGGTAACGGGGAGGATTTTGCGGAGCGTATGGAAATTGACCGAGTCTCTTTTGACACGCCTGATGGCATGCAGGTAATAAACAGAGATAGCTTCAATAATGTTGAGGTGAGAACATTTTTAAATTTCCCAATGCCAAATAGGGCACATACCAACCCTAATTTCGGGGAGTTTTACCAGGCTGTAGTAAATGGTTTTCAGAACCGAATGTCTGCGATAATCGAAAGAGTTGGTGTAAACCCTCGTGATATTATTCAGCTCAATTTACGAGCTGATAGTTTACAAGATGATGTCTCAATGACTGTGCGATACGGTGAAGGTAGGCTAACAGATTTCAACCAAATTCTTGACCGTCTTGTTCAGTCTAACATGACGATTTTCAGAGGGGACGGGATCGAACTCAACGTAAATTTCGTGAGGACCCCCGGGGGGTCGGGTAGACGGAAAATTAATACATTATTTATTACGGAGACCCTCGAAAAAAAAAAGCAAACATTTATTTGTAATTCCAAATCAGAACCATGCATGCTTCGGAATAAACCTAGCTCTACTTGCAAATCCCGGTTTAACCATTGAAGAGGCTATGCGGGAGGGTTACAATATTCATGTCGAAGCCGGGCTCGGGCCTAATGATAGGACCACATTCGAGGATGTGATCAAATTTGAACAGCTGTTAAACTGTAAAATCGTTATTTTTTACAGAGCCTCAGATAGAGATAATCTGATTACGTTCCATACTGAAACAGAGTCAGAGACAATCCGTTACATGCTTTTGCACGACAATCATTTTTACGGAATAAAAAATGTTAAAGGATTCCTTGGCTGTGCATTTTTCTGTATTCATTGTTACACGGGATATAGTAGAGAAGGCGGCCACTATTGCGAAAAAGCTTGCAACGTCTGTCTTTCAGACTGTAAACAACAAGCTGCATTTCAAAAAGTCCATTGTAATGATTGCAATCGTAACTGTTCAAATAGTGTATGTTATAGGATGCATAAAGTGTGCAGATGGCACCCAAAAGCTAAAAAGATGGCGAGCAATTGTCAAATAAATAAAAAATGCCTTAAATGTGGATTTACATACCGTATAAACCTCATAGACTCTAAACCCCATGTCTGTTCAATTAAAGTTTGTCACATCTGTAAACAATTCCTTCAGGCCGCTAAACCGCCACCTTCATCACCTGTTCAGACTTCTGAAGAAGTGTCAGAGTGCGTAGATATTCATCAATGTTACATGCAATCTAAACCTAGTGTAGCAGAGGAGAGGATTAATCAGAAGCTGGTATTTTATGATTTTGAATCAAGCCAGACAACTGGAACACATATCCCTGTCTATGTGGCTACACAATCCCTGCAAGGGGATAGATGGTGTGCCCAGGGCCCTAATTGTGCTCTAGAGTTTTTATTGCATTACCGTCAAAAAAAATTCAAAGGCACAGTGTTCTTAGCCCATTATAGCAAAGGTTATGACAGTTATCTAATTTTAGATGCTTATGTAAAACAGGGG
Organism: Argentina silus; assembly: GCF_951799395.1. Classification (NCBI taxonomy): domain Eukaryota; kingdom Metazoa; phylum Chordata; class Actinopteri; order Argentiniformes; family Argentinidae; genus Argentina; species Argentina silus. Next base: position 31,085,433 of record NC_139654.1, on the reverse strand, counting down.
ATAACACCGTTCGTCATAGCCCAAGGGAGTAAAATCATACTCATTATAGATAGACAATTCCGGCTCAAATTCATTGACACATATTCCTTCATCCCCATACCCTTAAGACAGTTTCCAAAAGCGCTAGGATGTCAAACGGAATCAAAAAAGGGATATTTCCCACATAAAATGACCGATTATTCAAAAATGTTAAATAAGTACAAGGGTCGATACCCCGCTGCTGAAATGTACGGGTGTGATGAGATGTCTGTAGAGCAGAGAAACAGTTTCTTTAAGTGGTATAACACTGTAAAAGATCAGGAATTTGACTTTTTAACCGAGTTAAAGGCTTATTGTCAGAATGATGTGGAGATTTTAGCCAAAGTTGCCACCAATTTCCGCAATGAATTTATAAAGACAACTCAATGCGACCCTTTTGCGAGCGTGACAATTGCGTCAGCAGCTTTAGCTGTTTTTCAAACCAACTTCTTAATCAAAAACACAATCGCATTACCCGATGCTAACAACTACAGACGACAATTCAAGGCATATTCCCATGCTTCGATACAGTGGCTTGAGTATCTAGCGTTTTCACGCTGCATTGACATTGAACATGCATTAACACCGCAAGGTGAACGTTGTTTTGGTCCTCTTCATGTCGATGGATTTGCCGTGATAAAAGGTGTGAAAACAGCATTAGAATTCTATGGCTGTTATTTTCATGGTTGTCCGACTTGTTATAACCCTCATGACGTATCACCGCTTACAGGATCAGAGTTTGGGGTGATGTACTCTAACACCCTGAAAAGGCTAACTCGGTTAGAAACAGAGTTTAAGCTGAAAACAGAGGTTATATGGGAACATACATGGAATTCGAGGAAACAACAGCAACCTTCTGTTAAATTATTCCTAGAGAGATACCAGGAGCCGAGCCCTTTAAATCCCCGGGCCGCGCTATTCGGGGGAAGGACAGAGGCAATAGGCTTAAGACATAGCGTCGAACAGGGCCAGACCATTCAATATGTCGATTTTACCAGTTTATATCCGTACTGTAATGCAGAGTTTGAATATCCAATTGGCCACCCGGTTATAATCAGGAAAGATTTTAAACCGGTTGAAAATTACTTTGGCTTTATACATGCTAAAGTTCACCCGCCGAGGTGTTTGTTTTTCCCTGTGCTACCTATGAAAAATGACGAAGGTAAACTGCTTTTTACACTCTGTCGAACATGTGGGATTGAGAATAATCAAACGACGGCCTGCATGCATTCTCTGGAAGAGAGAGCGCTTCAAGGCGTATGGGTTAGCATTGAGTTATTAGAAGCTCAAAAAAGAGGTTACATTTTTGCTGAAATTTATGAGGTCTGGCAATTTGAACAGAGATCCGATAAATTGTTTAAAGATTACATCCACACATTCCTTAAGCAGAAGCAGGAGGCCTCGGGGTATCCTGATGAGGCTACAGACGAGGTTAGTAAACAGGCTTACATAAACGATTATAGAGAGAACCAAGGTATCCAACTTGACCCACATAAAATTGAGTACAACGCAGCCAAGCGTCAGATCGCAAAACTTTTACTTAATTCCCTCTGGGGAAAAATGGCTCAAAGATCTAATCAACTTACAACCAGTATCGTGAAAGAACCCAAAGAGTTTTTTCAGTACCTCTTTAGCAGTAAGTATGATATAAGCCAGTTCCATTTCATAAATAATGATGTTGCAATCATTCAATGGCGTCATAATTCCAGGTGTGTCTTACCACCCGGCGAATCAAATATTTTTTTAGCTGCGTTTACGACCGCATATGCGAGAGGTGTATTATACAAACAGTTACATTTATTGCAAGAGCGAGTACTACACTATGACACCGACTCAATCGTTTACCTCTCCACCCCTGAAGATCTTTATACCCCTCCGACAGGCAATTATTTAGGTGATTTGACATCGGAATTAGCGGCTGATGATTATATTTGTGAGTGGACAGCAGCCGGGCCGAAATCCTACGGCTTTCTCACCCAGCAAGGAAAGGTGTGTTTGAAAGTCAAAGGTTTTATCCAGAATTATGAAAATTGTAAAAAACTTAACTTTAATAATTTGACTGATCTGGTAGAAGCCTATATTATCGATCCTAACACGCGACGCGAGATCCCTGCCCGTTACAATAGAATTAAACGTGATATCAAAGCTTTTTCGCTCGCTAATAAACAACAAGTGATAAACTTTTCAGTTGTTTTTGATAAGAGACGCCTTCTCCCCTCAGGTAGAACACTGCCGTTTGGTTACTGAGTTGTTATTACCTGTTATCACCTGTTATTACCTAGGTTCACAATAGCCTGTGTTCACAATATTACTGGGTGTTTTCTATAGTTCTGTAGGAACATTATTTGAAAAAATTTATTCTACGATGTATCCTAATGGTGTTTTATTGTATTTGAAAAATGTATTCTACAGTGTATTCAACAATGTATCCTAATGATGTTTTATAGTATTTGAAAAATGTATTCTACAGTGTATTCTACCATGTGTCCTAATGGTGTTTTATTGTATTTGAAAAATGTATTCTACAGTGTATTCTACGAAGTATCCTAATGCTGTTTTATTGTATTTGAAAAATGTATATCTCATTAAATTCTTATTCATACGTCACCCCGCCTCATCGTTTTTACATATTCCGGGCTCGATATAATCAGGGTTCATCGTTAACCATGCTGTTAGTCTGTTTTAGCTCAGCCTAAGAATGGAGGTGATGGCCGATCTGGCATTCCAAATGCCATGTAGCATGCTAATAGTGGGACCTAGTGGCTCAGGTAAAACTTTTTTTGTAAAACAATTACTTGAAAACATGGAGAGTACATTTTCAAAAGTGCCGGCTCGTATAATCTGGGCATACTCTTCATACCAGCCAATGTATGACGAACTCAGTCAAAATGTCAATATCGAATTTATAGAAGGTATTCCCGCAAACTTTAATGATGAAAATCTATTCCCACGGAACCAGCACAACCTTTTAGTGGTAGATGACTCCATGGATGTGGGTGGCAATCATGAAGAATTAATGATTTATTTTAGAATTATTTTATCTGCTTCAGAATTTGTTTAATCAAGGGAAACATTCGCGCACGATTAGTTTAAACACTAATTACATGGTGCTGTTTAAATCACCACGTGATAAAATGCAGATCCGGGTTTTAGCTCAACAAATGTATCCCGGCCTGAAAAAATTCTTTTTAGAAAGTTATGAAGATGCTACAAGGGAACCGTATACATATTTAATCGTTGACCTACGTCCTAATTGCCCAGAAACCATAAGACTGAGGAGCGGGTTACTTCCTGGAGAGTGGCCGGTGGTCTATCAATCAAAAAAGTGACGAGACTTTTTAAATAAATAAACAATGTCTCAACGGATGAAAAGAAACCTTCCCATTTTAAAAGCTTTGCTCGCTCTAAAACCCAAGGAGAGAAGAAGTTTTCTATGTAGAGGGTCGGAAGATCTCATACTAGCCCTGTGTGAGATTGCATTAAACATATTGAAGGGAAACATCCCTCTCACCCCTGGCCAGTTCACTAAATTAAAAAAACAGAAAAAATTTATCAAGCTTTTTGCCCAGCGTAAAACAGGATTTAAACACAAGCGGAAAGTGCTGACACAATCTGGGGGCTTCCTGCTGCCATTATTAGCCACTGCAATTCCGTTTATAACTAGTCTGTTCTCTCGTCAGAGATAGCCATAGACACTCTGGGTATGGCTGCGTTTAATAAAATGTACATGATTTCTCCACAACAGCTGGATAATTTAACCCAAAAGAGTTCACAGAGCATTGGTGAGCGAGCCCAACATGTCTTGCAAAACAATATGGAACGAGTTCTGAAACAGACAAGTGTTGACTCGCATACTAAAGCCAAGCAGTTCAATGATTTACTCGATAAATATCTAACCTTGCACCGCAAGGGGGCGACTCAAGATCGCGAAATCGTTTTTAAACTACCTGACAAACCCTCTGAGAAATCAGGTGAAGCGGATGAGGGCTACATAAGAGTGGGGGAGGAGGAAGAAGCTTCAGACAACCTGGAGGATGAGATTTTGGAGAATATAGGTTCTCGCAATCGAAAAAATGCCGCCTACATTCTGCAGAAGCTTCGTCAATCAAACCTTCTAAGATGGAATCGTTCAGGCGAGATAATTGTCCAGGATACCCCTATTAAAGGATCTCATATTTTCGATTTGATGAAGACGCTGTCAAACCGACGGTTCCATTCCGGAACTCTACCGCGAGGATGGGATGTATTTTTAAATACAATTTCTGAATTAAATATTCCAATCACAACGGTTACGAACACACACGCTCGCCAGCAATTACGACTTAAACCCTCCAAAACCACGAGTGAATCAATTCCTCAGATACGTCACAGCAAGAGAAACCGTGGAGAAAAGAAAAAAAAATCTCCATTGTCAACATCATTATTATTAGACATGTCTTACGCCAGGACCCCTTCTAAAACACCTATGGATATATTACAGATGGCTACATCAGCAGACTCTGAATGGTCAACGCCCACCGAATGGCAGCTCTCTACACCCATCCATCCTAGATGGTTAGATTTCAATCGAAAAAAATGAATTTCAGCAGACTGTATGATGTTTTAATCAATAAAATGATTTATTGAAATTAATATATGACCGAAAGAGTATTCATTCATGACAATTATAACACTCTTTAAACAGTTTTAAAGAGCAGGCATTCTGATTTTACATTTTAACAGTCTTCACCCGTGAAATACATTTAGCATATTTCTTGACAAACTTGCTGACCATAACATCATTCTTTTTTAAATGATCAGAATACAATCGCATTGTTTCTTGAAAGGAGAGTCCTTTAAATCGTTGACAGAGGAAGAATACTACATGGGCTCTGTTACGTTCCCACTCCTACATGTGCGTTTCCTTGTTGTGTTTTGTGTTTCCTTTTCCACCAGCTCGCTCATCGGACACATTTGATGTGGGGAAAAATATTGCTTTGGTTCCTCAGTTCCGTGAATCGGAAATTGATTCGTATTTTGGTGCTTTTGAACGCATCGCAGTTTCTCTGCGGTGGCCTAAGGAGGTGTGGGCTCTCTTACTTCAGTGTAAATTGTCTGGTAAAGCCCAGGAAGTGTTGTCTTCCCTTTCTATTGAAGAAAGTATGGATTATAGTATTGTTAAAGCTACCGTTCTTCGTGCCTATGAGCTTGTGCCAGAGGCCTATAGGCAGAAATTTAGAAATCATAGAAAGTCACCTCACCGGACATTTATGTAATTTGCTCGAGAGAAGGAAACCCTGTTTGATCGGTGGTGCACTGCTAGCAAGGCTACGGACGTTTCTTCTCTCCGTGAGTTAATTTTACTTGAAGAGTTCAAGAATAGTTTGCCAGAACGTTTGGTCACATATTTAAATGAACAGAAAGTAGAGTCACTGTCTCAGGCAGCTGTACTAGCAGACGAGTTTGTATTAACTCACAAGCCTGTTCATTCGTTTTCCCGTACTGGGGGTAGGACTGTGACTGATACGTCCTCTCCCACTGCTCAGTCTGGTCAGTCAATAGGGCTTCCCTTACGTTCTAAGGAGGAACGGGAATGTTTTTATTGTCATAAGGTTGGCCATGTCATTGCTGATTGTTTAGCTCTTAAGAATAAACAGCCAAGGCCCTTTAAGCAACCCAAAGGGGTTGGATTGATTCGAGCAGTGTCTCCCCCTGTGACAGTCGTCCCTAGTAGGCCTACTGTTAGTGATTTTGACTCTCCCGATCCCTGCTACCACCCATTCCTTCTTAATGGTCTAGTGTCACTAACCAACGGCGATCTGAAGGACCAGCGAGAAATTAGGATTCTTCGAGACACTGGTGCGGCGCAGTCATTTATCCTGTCTGACGTGCTACCATGGTCAAATGATTCGTTCTGTGGTACTAGCGTCTTGGTTCAGGGCATAGAAATGGGGTTTGTGCCAGTCCCATTACATCAAATACATTTACAATGTGACTTGGTCAGTGGAGTTTTTAGAGTTGGTGTACGTCCTACCCTACCGGTGAAAGGCATTCATTTTATTCTGGGTAATGATATTGCTGGGGGTAAAGTGCTGCCTGTTTTAGAGCTGTTGGAATGCCCAGCAGAAGCTCAGACCGATGACTTAGCCGTGGGTTTCCCGGAGGTTTTTCCCAACGTGCGCTGTCACGCGAGCTCAGTCCCGAAAGTTGAGTGACGCGGTTGACTTATCTGACTCCGTTCTTGGCACAGAATTGGCAACGGATGAATTTGTTAGTTCTACCCTTGAACCTCCTCCACACCCTGATAAAGACCCCGCCAGAGAGTGCGCTGGCCCCAGTTCTGACACATTGAAATTGCCTATCACTCGTGATAAGCTGGTAGCTGCACAGAAGATAGATGCTACTCTTAGGAAGTGCTATGTGAACGCTGTTTCTCCGGAGGGAGTTAACAAAACGAATGTAGCGTACTTCATAGTCAAGGACCTTCTCATGCGAAAGTGGACTTCCCGTCGTGATTCAGAACAGGACTGGAGTGTCATCTATCAGATTGTTGTACCCATGGCATACCGACAGCATGTTTTATCTTTGGCTCATGATCACCTATGGTCTGGCCATTTAGGTATCACGAAGACCTACGATAGAATTCTTAGGCATTTCTTTTGGCCAGGTCTAAAACAAGATGTAGCTCAGTTCTGTCGTACCTGCCACACCTGTCAGATCACAGGGAAACCAAATCAAGTCATCCCTCCTGCTCCCCTCTGTCCAATACCTGTGCTGGGTGAGCCTTTTGAGCATGTGCTGGTAGATTGTGTTGGCCCGTTACCTAAGTCTAAGACTGGTAACCAGTTTTTATTGACAATTATGTGCGTGGCTACGCGCTATCCAGAAGCTATTCCTCTAAGGAAAATCACTGCTCAGTCAGTGGTCAAGGCCTTGATTAAGTTTTTTTCGACATTTGGACTCCCGAAAGTTGTACAAACGGATCAGGGTTCCAATTTTCTTTCAAATGTTTTTAAGCAAGTGTTAACGTCGTTATCGATTACACACCGAGTTTCTAGTGCCTACCATCCTGAGTCGCAGGGTGCACTCGAACGATGGCATCAAACTTTTAAATCCATGCTGCGGAAATACTGTTTTGAAACTGGAAACGACTGGGATGAGGGTGTTCCTTTTGCTTTGTTTGCTGTTCGTGAGATTGTTCAGGAGTCTCTAGGATTTAGTCCAGCTGACCTTGTCTTCGGACATACGGTACGCGGACCTCTCGGAGTTCTAAAAGATCAGCTATGCTCGGGTAGTGCTTCATCACAAAACGTGTTGGCTTATGTGAGCAGGTTTCGTGAGCGGTTACACAGTGCCTGCGCTCTAGCTAAAGACGCTCTCTCCTCCTCCCAGAAACGGATGAAGCGTCGCTTTGATGAGAAGGCAGTCCCACGTTCGTTGCAACCAGGTGACCAGTTCTGTTACCTATTCCAGGTTCCTCTCTCTCTGCCCGTTTCTCAGGTCCATACTCTGTAGAAGGGAAGTTGAGTAACACCGATTACGTAATCCAGACTCCCGATCGGAGACGCAAGTCTCGAGTTTGCCACATTAACATGCTAAAATTATATCATGCCAGAGGCCAAACTCAGAAGGAAACCCCAGATGAGACTGCAGGGCCCGCCGTCAAGTCTGCTGTTCCTGCTGTATTGGTTCCAGGTAATGTTCTTGTGGGTGACGAGGATGGCTTGGAGGTGCGTAATGCTCCCCAACAGAACCCTCGGTTACTAAACTCTGAAATGCTGTTAGCTCTTGACTTGCACTTGTCTTATCTGGATAGTGATCAGAAAGTCAGCATCATAACCTTGATACAAGCGTTCCCTTGTCTGTTCGGTGATGTTCCTACTCGGACCACCGTTCTTGAACATGATATAGATGTGGGAGATGCCCGTCCTATTAAGCAGCATCCATACCGTGCTAATTCGACTAAAAGATCAGTCATGAAGCAGGAAGTTGCTTATTTAGTTGGTAATAATCTGGCTACCTCCAGCTCTAGTCCTTGGAGTTCACCCTGCCTCTTGGTTCCAAAACCAGATGGCACGTTTCGTTTTTGCACCGATTACCGGAAAGTGAACAATGTTACAGTTTCAGACTCATATCCATTACCACGTCTGGATGATTGTGTAGACACCATCGGGTCTGCCCGTTTTGTATCCAAGTTGGATTTATTAAAGGGCTACTGGCAAGTCCCTCTTACCGCTCGTGCTTCAAATATTTCTGCATTTGTTACCCCTGATCATTTTAAGCAATATTCTGTTATGGCGTTTGGAATGCGCAACGCACCTGCCACATTCCAGCGCTTGGTGAATATTGTTTTAGCAGATGTCCCACACTGTACTGCATACCTGGATGATGTGGTGGTGTATTCCCCAGATTGGGCTGCCCATGTCACCACGTTAAGAACTGTGTTTCAGCGTTTAGCGGAGGCTTCCCTAACGCTGAATTTAGCTAAATGTGAGTTCGGTAAGGCTACTGTAATTTACCTTGGTAAACAGGTTGGGAGAGGTGAAGTGCGCCCCGTGGAAGCTAAAGTGGCCGCTATCACTACCTTCCCAGTGCCAACCACCCGCCGTGAGCTGCGTCGCTTTTTAGGTATGGCTGGTTATTATCGTGGATTTTGCCGGAACTTTTCCTCTGTTGTTGCCCCACTGACTAACCTGCTGAGCCCCCATGTCTCATTTGCGTGGTCTAAGGACTGCCAGCATGCTTTTGATTGTGCGAAAGCTTTGCTGTGCAGTACCCCTGTTCTTACGGCCCCGGATTTTGAGAAACCGTTCAAAATGGAGGTCGACGCAAGTGGAGTAGGTGCTGGAGCTGTTCTGATACAGGAAGATTCGAATGGTCTGGACCATCCAGTTTGTTACTTCTCGCGGAAGTTTAACAAGTGCCAGGCTCGTTACTCGACCATAGAGCAAGAAACATTAGCTTTATTATTTGCTCTTCAGTTCTTTGAGGTTTATCTCGGCTCCAGTGCTAACCCCATCATCGTTTTTACGGATCACAATCCATTAGTATTCCTCAGTAGGATGTACAATCAGAACCAACGGCTCATGCGTTGGGCGCTAATTGTACAAGCTTATAATTTAGAAATTCATCATAAGAAAGGCTCCGAAAATGTTTGTGCTGATGCCCTTTCGCGTGTGTACTGTTGAGCTCACCTCTGTGTTTGCACCGAGTTTTTGTTATATATATGTTTTTTTTCATTATGCGAATTATTAGCCGAGTTGTCACAAGCCGATAGATGCTTGTTCTTTTATGTGTGGGGGTGTTACGTTCCCACTCCTACATGTGCGTTTCCTTGTTGTGTTTTGTGTTTCCTTCTGTTTTTTCCCTTGACCTGTCATTCTACATTCAGGTGTCCGTCAGCAATTGGCCATTCGTCCCCATCAGTCATCACCATTCCTGACCAATCAGAGGGCTGTCCGTGTCATTTAAAAGCTCCGCTGGACTTCCCCTCGGGAGTCGACCCAGTTGTACCGTAGCTTATGTTTGCTGTCGATTCGCTGTTGCGTAGTTGTTCCAAACCTCCGACGTACTTGTTTACATTTAGTTTTATTTTGGTATACTTACGTCATTGTTTACGTATAGTTTTTTTCTCAATATTTGTCTGTCTATTAAATGTACGCCATAGGGGTAAGGTGAATAGGTAAGAGACCCATGGGTTTACATTTCCAACACGTAGGCTCATCTCTGTTACGATTCACCAGGTTAGGAGTGGGTGCCGCCCCATGTATGTTCTAGCCTAGTGTAGCATAGCCCTTTAGCATAGCCCCGGTAGTATAGCTTACTATTGCACTAGTTTAGGACATCACCTTTGTTTATGATTTCTTTGCTTTGGCACCGCTCATAGTTCCCTTTTCTCCTTGGCGTGTGTCTGTGTTGTGTTTTCCCAGAGGAAATAAATAATTGTATATAGTTTACATTGTGGTTTGTGCCTGTTTAATTCCTACAATAAGTCCGATGCACTACCTTTTTGTTGCGACTCCTCTACCGCCCCTAGACGTAGACGAGTTGAAATCTGGAGTCGTAACAGGCTCCACAAGTCGTTGAATAATCATCTTGAACCTTCTGTTTGTTATAGCGTATTTCTTGAGCATTCCTTGATAGAAAACGCATAAACGCTTCAGGGTAGAATCTGTGATCTGGAGGATTTGCATATGAATCAAAAAATGTTGCCTTGTCAGGTTCAGCTTCAATAATCATACCCACCCAATGTTCGCCCTCTCTGTTCTGATCGTGCGTGTTAACGACTAGATAGCTCGGTCGTCTATCTATCTTGGAGGGTAGTAAATCACTAGGCCAAACACCTGCAAAAGCATCACCTAAAATTGGCTTTAATATAGACTCCAGCTGATGGTTATCCATCCTTTTATCAGGTTTAAAGGTTTCCACTTTTTTTTTTTTTTTTTTATAGTCGATCAGGACTTGGCGCTTTGAGTTTATCTCTATGACACTGTCGTAGCAGGCATACACTATCAGGGTCATTGTCTGAGGTCGGGCTACTCTGAATCTTAAATCCAGACGACAGGTGCCATGCACCGAGGGTGAGAGAGCCTCGCTGTCTAATTCATCATCCCTTGACAAATTGAACAGGAACAGTGAGTAACCGTTTTCAAAGTTGTCACGGTTAATGCAGAGCGGAGAGTCTCTGATATGTTGGTTTGTACCCACATATAAGTTGTAAAATTCTCGAACATTCTGATGTGTATCAAAGTGGGGTTGGTAGGGTTTTGCGGGGATAAAGCGTGAATTTACACTGAGACTGAGATATTCAAGATCCGAGTGATGGAATCTGAATGGGTTCTTATCCCTTGCTCCTACGAAAGCTCGATGATCAACTAATCCCGCTACTATATATTTAGGGAGCCTCCCTAAATATAAATTGTCTTGCGCGCACACCCGGGAGCCTCTAGGGATTGTATAATTCTTAACGACTACCCGGCTTATAGGATATAACGCATTGGATTTCATCAGAGCAGCCGAATGTCCTAACATGACATCGGGTGAAACCTGTACTTTTTTCGCAAAAATACTTGCAGATAGGATTTTTAATGCATACTCCTGGTCAGCAGCTGACACCAGTGTAAAAGCACTTTTGGCTTTCACCAGTTTCAAACGGACATCCACATTGTTTAACAAGAGTCTTTCGGAGAAAAATATGTCACTGTGTAGAGGCCCCATTAGTTCGAATGCGCGTGAACCTCGACAGAAGCTCGCGCGCTTAACAAGCCCTGTGTTAGGACCATCAGCTGCAATAGATACAGAGTCCAAATCTGCACCTTCATCTTTATACCACAGCCCGGCAGAAAACTGGCTCTCCAAGGTTTCTTTTGAAAAGTTGAGCAGAGTTTCAATAATAGATCTGTAAGGATGTGTTGCGGACGATGAGCTAATGAGAACATCATTTAGACTGACATCTACCTGGGAGAATATAGTATTTAATGGGTATTGTATTATTCCACAATTATCACCGCCAGCAAGATCTGTTCCATCAGCCTTGGTAATCTTGAGTCGTAGATAGAGCAATGTTGAGTTTAGATCTAGATAGGCACTTCCACTTCCTGATATCTGAAAATCCAGAACCTCTTGATCCACAATAGAGTTTAGAGGATGGATCTCCACGTAACTGCTTTGTTCTATAGACAATTGGGTCATGGGCGGTGCAAAAAGGTCAAGTTCCGATTTGGTGCACTCAGCTGAGAGATGATGTACAAGAGACATTCTTTTTATTCTTATTCTTATTATTTTTAGAATATATTTCCGTCACTTAGTTTTTTGGACTTTCTGGGTTTTTTGATATGCGTTTCTTAGAGGTGCGATGCTCTAACAATGCCACAGATCTTTTTCTTCTTCTTCCTCTGGTAAGGCGTCCTATTCCAGATCCTTCCTGAGACCTGCTGGCGCGATTGGCGATATGACTGGTTACGGCCCCCACAACGTCTGATGCTATCCCCTTCGCTGCTGTTTTCAAATGCGGTTTAACTATATATGCCCCTCGCTTAAGAAACGGTAGGACAAATCTGAACGCCCGACTTAAGATAGACCCTAACCCTCGGCCATATTGCACAGGAGTACCTACAAACCCGCTTAGACTGCCACGACCTGTTTGGTTTACGTAATAATTCACAAATCTTTGTGAATCCATTTTTTATTTTTATTTTTATTTTATTTTATTTATTTTTTGCGGCTGTTTTTGCTTTGTTCTATAGATTCAGATGAGAGACTTGGGTTTAAAGTGCAGCTTGCAAATTGTCTTCCCGTATGTGAATCGAATCGGCTTGTTTAAATCCGTTTTTTAGCTCAATCTGTATATCCTGTATGCGCTGTTTATTAACAGTAACGTAGTGTAGCCTGCTGTAGGAGAGAGTGATTACATCCCCGTAAGATCCTTCTTTTTTAACGATTCTTAGAAGAGGAACCGCATAGTCACCAACATGCTGTGCTTCCACGATATTCGTATAGACGAAAAAATTATACTGCCCCGCATTAATATCGCTGGGATATTTACTCAAGGGTTTTCCACCCGACCGTGTCCATGCGTCAGGCTCAAACCCTAGCATGTAGGCTAGTGGAGCCTTGAACCTGAGAGAATATTTGTCAGGTCCTAATATAGAAATTCTTTTATGTATAGAACAGTAATGTAAAAGTAGATCTGTTTTTTGTTTCTTAAATAAGGTATTTATCTCCTTCACTAGCGCCTCGATATTGTCATAATGACCTGTAGGGATTTTCAGGTGGATTGGAGGGTCCCGCGGTCTCGAATGGTCTTTCAGGTCATAGGTATATTCTAAACTTAAAATATTATTCCATGTATGACAGTACATTATCTCTGCTAACGCCACCTCATAAGGTCCATGTAACTCTATAGGCTGAGACAGCGTTATCGTATAATTTGAACTGTTATTGCTAGGGTAAACGTTGTGACATGCATTTGAAGGGAGCGTCACATAGAAAGATTCTCGCTCCTCCATCCTTGCTTCTTCTAGTTTGGCTTCTTGTTTTTCTTCTTCCCGAGCTCTATGACCTCTTTAGCCGGCAGCCATGAGTCAAACTGACTAGGCCAACCTTGCCAGTGGATTAAAACCATCTTCCGTCCATTTTGAATTTTCTTGTCTAAAATCCTTTCTACCCGAAAGACTGTGTCAGGGGTGATTCTCACTTTCTGCAGTTCTGCCTCATAGAACGTGCCAGTAAGAATTTCACCTTTTATATCCCTTAATTTATAAATGGTCGGGAGTCTAGGGATACATTCGTTAACTATAAAGTATTCATCAGTGAATGATTGTTCGTACATTTTATCGAATATCCCCCTGTATTTGGAAATCCGCACAATGTCACCCTCTTTGAATTTAAACACAGGGGGCATACTGTTCAGAGGTAAAGTCCCGTATAAATTCTCAAAGACTTGCATGCTATTGGAGGGTGTTACCTCAACAGGTTTCATTTTGATACTGCTATGATAACTATTATTATAGCTATCAAGCAAATCCCGAATCACATCAATATATCTGCGGGTGTTCTTAGCAGTGAAAAACCTTCACTGCTAAGAACACCTTCGTCTTCAGCGTACGGTTAAAACGTTCCACGACTGACGCCTTCAAATCACTACCCGTTGCAAAGTGTTGAATATTATGTTTCTTCATTAGTTTTTCAAAGATACGGTTAAAAAATTCTTTTCCTGCATCCGTTTGAATTTTAACAGGTATACCGCTCTCCTCTAAGACTGCAGCAAAGGCCTCTGCAACTACGACGGCCGTCTTGTTTTTTAAAGAGCGTGCATAAGCTTTTTTTGAAAATCTATTACTGTAAGCAGAAATTTAAAGTTATCATTGTCTTTAGACAGTGCACCCATATCGCAAAGATCCGCTTGAAATTGATACATAGGACGTGGCGCAAAAACACGATTTCTAGCATAGGTTTTTCTAGCCGTTTTGTGTAAGGTATACGCCTCCTGACCAGACAGCCACTCTCGTACTTGATCAGGGCTAACTTTTTCAGCCGTCTGCTCTTCGACGGCTTTTTGAAGTTTTTCTACCCCTCCAAATGATCCCGGGTGTGCAGGGTCATAATATATTCTCTTCATTACACGCTCGGCCTTTTTTGAGGTCATGACGACTAGTAAGCATGCAAGATCTGAGTACAATGGCAATTTTGCATAATTATTTATTGATTACAAGTCATTACATTTGAATGATTAATACATGTTTTTAATACAACCCCACAGAAGTGTGTAAGACATTTAGGGCCCAATCAACATCAAATGCTAGACCATTCTTAAAGCGATATGTTGCTACATCAATTATATAGGTATACAACACCATGAAATGACTAAATTTGAAGCTATGCATAGACACTTCTCTAATAATTCCACCTAATGTTTTTTCAAATTTCTCCGCATCCGATGCATTTGAACCAATATACACCAATTCCTTCCAACGGTTAAAAGACACACAATCTCTCACAATTTCCAATGACCTCTCAAAACGGACAACTTGTTCAATGTCAACATCGCTACATGTTTGAAATAAAGATTCATCATTAACACGATTAGCAATAGCCCGTTTTACAAGAGAGCTGACCCCAGGATGACCTGAAGCGGAATTTAAAAAGTTAAAGAATAGTCTGAAAGCATTCCCCATTTTTGATCAGTTTAGACTAGTTCAAAAGAGGGTGTGAACTATTTCAACACTCTTCCAGTAGGATACGAGTTCATCTATCATATGATCCCGGTCCTTGTTAACCCCCACATACGCATCAACGATTTCTTTAAGTTTCCCCTGGATGTTTTCTTCATACTTCAGACCATATAGAAAGGCCTCGGCTGCTCCTTGAACACGGCCGGTTGCTGTCCCCCCTAATCCAACCGTCTCCAGAGCAACCATAAGAGTCGGGAGAAATTTCCACGTCCACAGGGCGGTCATCAGCGCCTCAAAGTTGCTGTAAAAGTAATCACTCTCTAGAGGGTACAGACAAGCATGTCGACGTTGGCTTGGATGACCGGTTTTACACCCATAACATTCGTTTTTTATCTGATCATCTATCACCAATGTTAACACAATGGCAACGCCGGCCTTCACTGTGTCCAGAAAAACATCACCACCCCGACGCTGAGATTGAAGCCGGTTCTCTAGAATTTCTTTAACCTCTACAACCATCGGATCATTCAAGGGAGGGTTCTGAGGGGTCCCCTGAGCAGTGATGCTAGCTTCCGCACAGGGTTCGTTCTGAACCCCAGCGGATCCCGCTACTTGCAGGCGAGGCGAAGGCGGAGGTGTTGGATAGACGTTGAGGACAGAACGATCTTCAGCCACGGGGGCAGCAAAATCTGAAGCCTGGCCCCCAGGGGTGTACAGACCGGGTGCTTTGTCGGATGTTGTCTTGCCGGTATACGGCCTATATCTTCTGACGGGGAATTCAAGAGGCTCGAACAGAGTATTTGACACGTCGCTGTCGGGCGAGACGGGTGAGTAGGTGACAGGGCTAATAGGCTCCTCGGAATCGCTCTGATGCTCTAGGGCTTTCCACCTTGTGAGGTCGTCCGTCTGGGCATTCCGGTAGTCTTCAAGAACCGGTTTATACAAATCATCGTGGCCGCCAGATTCCTGAGAAAGGCTCGGAAGATAGCTGAGAAGCTTAGACTCTTCATCTTGAGATTCTAGGGGTTTACATTCCCCAACTGTAGAGTAGCCTTCGTCTTCACTTGAGGAAGGCAAATCGTTGACTGTGAAAAAATCAGCCATGTTGAAGTAATAAGTAATGTCGCACAAACTCGTTTTTCCAAACTTCTTATATAGATTGAAGGTGAGGGGGCGGGGAAGGGCTTGTGTCTAGTAGGCGTGTCTAGTAGGCCTTGGTAGTAGAGGTGTCTAGCATGATTTACTATGATTCAACACCGTCTGTTTCAAGCATTGAAAAGATTGGAAAAAGATTACGTTTGGATGGCTCAGGAGTCAGACAGAGATCTAGGGGTTAAACGCCTGGACGGACCTGAGATCCGTTTACCAGAGCACGTGTTCAGACGTTTTGCCAGCTGGATGAGTCTCAGTGTCTGACTTTCCTGATTGAAAAACTCGGTGATAGCTTTCAAGAGATTTGTCAACTTTGAGAAGTCTGCCACTTTGAATGCCAGTTTAATAGGCCAGTAGCGCTCTTTCTCCATCACCGTCTTTGGTCTTTCAGAAGACTCTGCCTCTGTCTGGAATCGCACCAACAGCCATATGTGAGATCTTGAACAGTCAACAAGAAAAGCTTCCTGCAGGGAACGGCTCGGTACTCGGGGATCCACGTTCATCTGGATAGAGGGTTTCATACCCTTCAGGGTCACATTTTGGTTGTCGTGCACAGAATGCATGTAGCGGATGAATTCCAGGATGTGACCCTTCAATCTTTCGAATTCTGATGAATAGATTCTCAGAAGATTCTCAGATTCTTTTTCGAAAGTGCATATGTCCACATAGGGGAATGCACCTACAGATGCAAACTCTACACGCACTACACGAACGTCGTCCAATTCCCACACCATCCTTGTAGACGCCATTTTAGACATTGTCATATAGCCACAACTACTACAGATCTCACACAGGGTCATATATATACACCTTTTTGCCCGGGAAACACGTGATCTTATCAGTGACACGTCCGCGACACGGGTCAGACCCACGTTTGAAACTAAACATTTTTAAAAATTGAACCATTTTTTAATCCCCCATTTTATTAACCCTAACCCTTCATTATTGAACACATTACTACCACTAGAGTAGCAGCCTAACCATTTTTTAATTGCCTTTTTTTAATTGCACATTTTAACCCTCAGTATTGAACTTTTATTTTAAGCCTCATATGCAATTTTGACATAGATGCCTGTGTGCAGCATAAAGTCATCACCACACATCACACAGCCCTTATCAGTGACAAACTTTAGCTGAACCCCGATGGTTCTTCAGACAGTTCAGGGCCCCTGGGACCCCCCCTAATCCATACAATCCATTCTCACGGTTCTATAGCCTACGGGGGTGACCACATCCTCATAAAAATGTCAAGTTCCGACAAACACCAGAACACCTTAGCCTCTCACCCACGTCTCAGGGGGCAATAAACAACAGCCCACCACATCCGCCCCCAAAGGGGCGGCACTTATAATTTTCAAGTATTATTTTCGATGATTAAATGTATGTGACGTCATCACTTTTTGTCACAAAGTGTATACTATATTCTCTCCCCCCGCACCTTCTTCAGTGAAAGGACGAATGACTTGCATCCTGGATCAAACGGGGGTCATTCTAGCATTAAGTGACCTCAACTATTCACTATTACCCATGCATCACAGCGACCTCTCTGCTGCCCTTCTCATCAGTATTACAGTGCAGGGTCTTCTAAACAGCCCTTTAGAAATTCTGTTCTCTCAGCTCGTCAGCACCCATAGAAGGCCAGATGTTTCCTACGTCATCTAGGTACATGGGAATATTCTTCCTTGTGAACTGTGTTTACACTGAATCCATCACTGCTTTCGTGCACGTTTCAGGGTTGACCAAGGGATGTCAAGAAACCACCTCATGGTTCTGCTCAGATCACAGAGCACGTCTGCAACCCACCATGGATGATTATCAAGATCTGCCTGGTCATTCTACTTTTACTATGCAATCAGTACCCAGCCACCACCTGCTATTTTAGCTTTGACAATGTATTAAAATGTATCAAATGTAACACTAAAACTATGTGTCCCCGGACTTCCCCGGTACCTACTTACAGGGTGACCCTCCCGGTGTCGCCCTGCACCTTCTTCAGTGCAGGGACAAATGACTTTGCACCCTGGATCAGACGGGGCAGTCATTCTAGCATTACTTGAATATACAACTGTGTCCATGGTACTTGCCCCGGTACCTGATTTAACAGGGTGACCCACCCGGTGTCCCCTTATACCTTCTTCAGTGCCGGGACGAATTACTGGGGTTCAGACGGGTGGGGGGGTCATTCTAGCATTATGTGAGACTAAGACTGTGTCCACGGTAATTGCCCCAGAACATGCTCTCTGCACAGGGACGAATGACTTTGCATCCTGTATCAGACGTAATTCTAGCATTATGTGACCTCACTATTCACCAATACTCATGTCGCACAGCGACTCCCTGCTGCCCTTTTCATCTCTATTACAGGGCAAGGACTTCTTTGTAACAGCACTTGCTCTGATCTCTAAGCTCTTCAGCGGTTGTGCTTGACATGGTCTTTGAATTTAATCTACTTTAACGTTCTATGATGCTGAGAACCATCGTCCCATCTTCATCAGGGTAGCCATTGACACCTCGAAAGTTGATGTTGCTGAGGTGGCAGTGCCGATGCGGAATGAGTCAAGTGTGTAGATGTCTGGAAATTGCACCGGAAATGGCACTGAAGCCGGAGACGTGCAGCGAACCCGCACCTGGTCATACAGTCATGAGAAAAAGTTAGGACACCCTATGAAAACCTTTGTCTTTTTCAACATATTCAAACATATGGACATTTGATATTCATTTGAACAATATTGAAAAATTGAGGTAATATAACTAAACAAATACAACTGAAACAAATTATTTAAAAAATGATTGGTAAAATGTAATTAATAGAAATGCAATCTTCTTGTGAGGAAAAAGTTAGGACACCCCCACATTTAGTTCCACTTAAAATGCCTAAAATTATAATCAAGAGCACCACATCAGGTGCAAATGATTAGAACATCGTTACAGAGGATTTAAACCTCAGACATTTAGTTTGGTTTGCTCTTGATTGTTGAAGTGAGTTGCATCACCATGGCGAGATCAAAAGAGCTCTCTGAGGCCTTCAGAAGAAAAATTGTAGATGCATATGAGTCTGGGAAGGGATATAAAAAGATCTCCAAACAATTTGAAATTAGCCATTCCACTGTCCGGAAAATAATTTACAAGTGGAGAACATTTAAAACCACCACCAACATGGCCAGGTCAGGCCGCCCAAGCAAGTTCAGCCCAAGAGCTGACCGAAAGATGCTTAAAGAAGTCTCCAACAATCCCAGAATGTCATCACGGGACCTACAGGTATCTCTTGCCACAATTGATGTCAAAGTACATGCATCCACCATAAGAAAGAGACTGAACAAGTTTGCATTACATGGGAGGTGTGCAAGGAGGAAACCCCTGCTGTCAAAAAAAAACATCAGGGCAAGACTAAAGTTTGCCAGAGAACACCTAGAGAAAGACCAGAACTTCTGGAACAATGTGCTTTGGACAGATGAATCCAAAGTTGAACTATTTGGGCACAGTAAGAGTAGACATGTTTGGCACAAAACCAAGACAGCATTTGAGAACAAGAACCTCATACCAACTGTGAAGCATGGGGGTGGAAATGTCATGGTTTGGGGCTGCTTTTACTGCAGCAGGGCCTGGTCAGCTCACCATCATAGAATCCACTATGAATTCTGTATTGTATCAGAGGGTGCTTGAGGAAAATGTGAGACCATCTGTTCGAAAGTTGAAGCTGAAGCGGATGTGGACCATGCAACATGACAATGACCCAAAACATTCCAGTAAATCTACCAAGGAATGGCTCAAGAAAAAGAAATTGAGAGTTCTGGAATGGCCAAGTCAAAGCCCGGATCTTAATCCTATTGAGATGCTGTGGATTGATTTGAAACTGGCTGTGCATGCAAGACACCCCTCGAACATCACACAGCTGAAAGAATTCTGCAAGGAGGAGTGGGAAAAATTTTCTCCCAATCGATGTCAGAGACTTGTAGACAGTTATAAGAAACATCTAATTGAGGTTATTTCAGCCAAGGGGGGCAATACTAGCTATTAGGGCATAGGGTGTCCTAACTTTTTCCTCAGTAGGAATTGGCATTATTGTTAATTTTTCGTTAAATAAATGATTACAAAGTTACATTTTCATTGTTTTTTGTTCAATTACATCCCCTTTATCTATAGATATTGTTAGAAAGAAGATAAAATATTGATATGTCCATATTTTTAAGAGAATAACTTAATATTTTGGGGGGTGTCCTAACTTTTTCTCATGACTGTACATTTGTTTAAATAAGTGAATCATCTGTCCAACAGTCATCATAAGATAAAGTAATCAATGCTCACACCAGGGGCCATTGGCAGTCGTAATGCCAGAAGCCAATTTTTGTTTTTATTAACAACTTGTACAGGGAAGTGGGGTTCAAGGGGGTCGGTTAGGTTAGTACAGGGGGGGTAGTGGTGGTGAAGAGGTTTTTAGGAGGGACTGTTAAGATGTAGCCTGAAGAGATGGGTTGTGTAGTAATATTTTGCAAAATTATATTTACCGAATGTGATGGATGTAATATCATGGGATGTGCCAAGACAATGGTTTGTGATTTTTCAACCATAATTGCTGCAGCCGCAACAGCTCGTAAGCAAGGCGCCATTCCCTTTACAATGAGTGGTAAAATTTTACTAAAATATGCAACTGGTCTCATACCATCCCTATGCATCTGAGCTAATACAGCTGAAGTGACTTCCCCATTATCAGCCACATATAGATATAATATCAGTTTGTAATCCTGCAAACTCAGTGTGGGACGAACACAATAAATGTTTGATGTGACGAAAGGCATGTTTCATTTCCTCAGTCCACCGGATCAATTCAGGAGCCTCCTTCAGCATCGCTTTGCGCAGGATTGTGTCATATATTGCATGTTCAGCTAGCCAGCTTCTGCAATAATTTACTAATCCCAGAAACAATAACATCTCAGTCTTTAGTTGGTGGTTTTTCAATGTTTACATTTACATTTATGGCATTTAGCAGACGCCTTTATCCAAAGCGACTTACAACAAATACATTTGTTGAAGTAAGTGAATCATCTATCCATCAGTCGTTATAAGATAAAGAGGTCTTTAGGAGGGACCGTTAAGCTGTAGCCTGAAGAGATGGGTCTTCAATCTACGGCAGAAGACTGGTAGTGACTGTAGTCATGACAGCAGTGGGAAGCTCGTTCCAGAGGCGGGGCGCCAGGACAGTGAAAAGCCGTGACCGAGTAGTGCGGCTGCTGCATCCAGCTGAGGTGGAAGAGCGGAGTGGTCGGGCAGGGGTTTGGGGGCTGACCATTGCTTGCAAGTAGGGAGGGGCTGTTCCCTTTGCCGCCCGGTAGGCGAGCACCAGGGTCTTGAATCTGATGCGAGCTGCTACCGGGAGCCAGTGAGGGGTGCGGAGGAGGGGAGTGACATGGGAGAATTTGGGGAGATTGAACACCAGATGGACAGCAGTATTCTGGATGAGCTGCACAGGCCTGATGGTGGAGGCGGGGAGACCGGCCAAGAGTGCGTTGCAGTAGTCAAGGCGAGAGATCACAAGTGTTTGGACCAAAAGTTGTGCTGCTTCTCTGGTGAGGAATGGATGTATCCTTCTGATGTTGTAGAGGAAGAATTTACAGGAGTGTTTTATCGCTGTGATGTTCGCCACACAGGATAAGTGGTTGTCAAGGATCACCCCAAGGTTCTTGGCTGTATGGGAGGAGGTCACAGTAGAGTTCTCTACTGTGATGGAGAAGTCTTGGAGAGGGCAGGCTTTCCCCGGGAGGAAGAGCAGCTCAGTTTTGTTAAGGTTAAGCTTGAGGTAGTGGGCTGACATCCCAAGCAGAAATGTCTGCAAGACACGCAGAGACACATGTTGCCACCTGTGAGTCAGAAGGGGGGAAAGAGAGAAACAGTTGAGTGTCATCTGCGTAGCTGTGGTAGGAGAAACCATGTGAGGAAATTACCGAGCCAAGAGATTTGGTGTATAGATGTGATATAAACAATAACTGCCTCTGTTGTCTTTCAGTGACTCAAAAAAGAGTAGAGCTCTTGCAATTAAATAATTCTGGTTTATTTTTAGTTAATTGAAAAACTTTGCCTCCATAGTCATGTGTTTTTTCATTTCAAAGTTTTTCTTTCTTCTTTTGCCCTCTGAGGATTCCATTGGTGCCACTATATTTCTCTCCAGTATTTCAGTGACTGATAATAGGTCTTGAAAGGCTTCAGGTTCAGCAGGTGTTGTATTTAGGTCATTGTTACAGTAAGCACTTTGTGTCTGAACAATTTAGCATAAAGCCTCATATAAATGTGATTGATTAACTGATCAATAGATTTTTTTTGCCTCCAGCTCAGGGATCTGCTCCATAAGCTCCACTTCATCATGGTCTACATCGTCCCCTGCCACATCACCTGGGGTAGCGCCTTTCATGCCTTTTTTAAAAATGTTTACATTTATGGCATTTAGCAGACGCCTTTATCCAAAGCGACTTATAACGCCTTCTCACCCCTTCGCTATGCCTCGTATCCTTTCCTTTTAAAATGCTCCCTGATAATAATAAAAAAGACCTACATATAAGATAAGCTTAGGAAAGGATAGACTTGGAATCATGTCTTTGATGTGTTCATTGTTTCCTGGACCTAGATTAAGCCAAGTCCTAGACCAAATCATACTTACAATGGAGACTTTTCATTAAAGATGCTTTTTAATAATAATAATAATAATAATAATAAAAAAATAAAAAAAAGCTTTCTATTCCAGGATCTGGGAATCTAGCTCATGTAGTGATATATCCTGCTGGTTGTTCCTTTGGTGTGTGAAGTTGTTTTAAGGTTTTGTGTGAGGTTGGTTTCTCCTTCACCAGTCAGCTTGGACTCCATGTTGCTGCTGCAGACGTTCATCACCACCCTGTTCTAAACGCCCCTCAGCCTCTTCCTGGGCAGTGCCATCTTCACCACTTCCTACCCACGCCCCGTCAAGTTCTGGGAGAGGAACTACAAGTAAGAGAGGTAGAGATGAGAGAGAGAGAGAACAGATGTGAGAGAGAGGTAAATATGAGAGAACAGATGTGAGAGAGAGAACAGATGAGAGAGGTAGGGATGAGAGAGAGAACAGATGTGGGAGAGAGAGCGAGCAGATGTGGGAGAGAAGTAGAGATGAATTGAATGAGGGCACTAGAGCATCAATGAATTGGTGAGGGCACGAGAGCAGTCTGCAGCACCCGGCCTCACCCTACTGGATTCTGAAATCAAATGTCTACTGTTCGCAGATGATCTGGTGCTTCTGTCCCCAACTAAGGAGGGTCTACTTAGATCTTCTGCACAGATTCTAACCTGGGCCTTGACAGTGAATCAAAAATAATGGTATTCCAAAAAAGGTCCAACTGCCAGGACCACAAATTCCATCTTGACACCATTGCCCGAAAGCACACAAAAAACTGTACATACTGCCTTAACATCAGCACCACAGGTAACTTCAACAAAGCTGTGAACGAGAGACAAGGCAAGAAAGGCTTTTCTGTCCCTTCAAAAGGAACATCAAAATCGACATCCCAATTAGAATCTGGAAAAAAATACTTTAATCAGTTATAGAACCCATTGCCCTATATAGTTAAGGTCTGGGGACCACTCATCAACCAAGACTTCACTAAATGGGACAAACATCAAATTGAGACTGCGTGCAGAATTCTGTAAAAACATCCTCCACGTACAACGCAAAACCCCAAATATAATGCATGCAGAGCAGAATTAGGACGATATCCATTAATTATAAAATAAAAGAGTCGTTAAATTCTACAACCACCTAAAAGGAAGCGATTCACAAACCTTCCATAACAAAGCCATCACCGACAGAGAGGTGAACCTAGAGAAGAGTCCCCTCAACCAGCTGGTTCTGGGGCTTTGTTCACAAACAGACCCCACAAAGCCCCAGAACAGAAACACAATTAGACCCAACCAAATGATGAGAAAACCAAAAGACAATTACTTGACCCATTGGAGAGAATCAACCAAAAAACAAAGAAAACTGGAATGCTATCTGGCCCTAAACAGAGAGTACACAGTGGCAGCATACCTGACCACTGTGACTCACCCAACACTAAGCTTTGACTATGTACAGACTTGCTATCGAGAAAGGTCACCATAGGCAGTCCTGGCTCCCAAGAGAATACAGGCTATGTGCACAATGCCTACAAAATGCGGTGGAAACCGAGCTGCACTTCCTAACCTCCTGCTCAATGTATTACCATATTAGAGACACATATATTTCCCTCAGATGACAGACCCACAAAGAATTTGTCAAACCTGGATAAACTCCCATCTGCTCGGCAAAATATCACAGTGTGCCATCACAGCAGCAAAATGTGTGAGCTGCTGCCATAGGAAAAGGGCAACCAGTGGAGCACAAACACAACTGTAAATACAACCCTTATTTAACTATTTCTCTATTTTCCCGATAGTACTTTTAACTATTTGCACATTGATAAAACACTGTACATTGTCCATAATATAACATTTTAAATGCCAAAACGCTTACATTGTTTTACTTTATTTATGTTTAGGTACTACGTTTTGATACTCGTGTCTGTTAGATTTTTTATTGGTCATTTCATTTTTGTTTATTTGTAATTTCACTTGGCAAGTAAACTGTTGTTTCCCATGCCAATACAGCCCATTGAATTGAATTGAGAGAGAGAAAGAACAGAGATGTGAGAGAGGTAGAGAGATGAGAGAGACAGACAGACAGAAAGATTTTAGATTTAAGTTCCCCTTTATTCTATCAAAAATATAAACACCAATATACAAACACCAAATCACTCAAAACACAAATTCACATCCCTGTAAGGAGAGAAAAAAAAGGTTACAATTCTAAAACCAGACCACCATCACCGTCAAGAGTACACAAAACATTTCTTATGCCCCAGGTACTTTCAAACACAGTTAAAGTCCCCACCAGGTAATGGTACGCATGCTCCACCCTCAGGCGAGCAACCATCAACCCCCTAAACATGCCCACCAGGTCCATAGATCCCTGCCCCGAGATACAATTCTTCCTGGTCTTCCATATGGCCATCTTAGTTAAAGACAAAACATTGACCAGCACCACTATACTCTTCCTCCTGACCGAGTACTTTGGCCCCAATATAAACAAACTGAGAGAGAAAGACTCCCCTAAAAGCACAAACAAACTAGACAACAAATAAAATAAAATATTCTAAACGTGGACACTGAGCAACAAAGTGACAGTGTTTCCAAAACAGAACAAAAAGGACAACCCTCCCGACACTTGGATCCAGGTGCACCAGATGCCTGTTGGTTGCAATCGCCCCATGTATAATCCTCCATTGGAGGTCAGCTGTCCGTTTGTCAATAGGGCGCTTATATAATGACCGCCAGCAGCCCATAGGGGAAATGTCTGGGCCAAGCAACTCGGCCCACCTTGTTGACTTCACCCCTGTCAGTGACCGTGCGTTGGACAATTTGACACGTGATGTACAGCGCTGTCTTCCCAGCTTTGCTTCCCTGCAAAGTAGGGAAGATATATTCAGAGCCATCAGTCCATTGGTCAACCTTGATGTTATCCTTGACAAGAGCTTGATGGGAATCTGTCAGAGAACTCAGGACCTCTGCTACCACCTGGTTCAGCAGATGGGGGGACCTAATCCCAGCCCTCTCTCCAAGTTCTACCACTGATCTGTTTGCGAACTGTATAAGGTGACCCAGCTTAACACACCCTACAGCCAGCAGATTTGAATGCAGACTAGTTCTTGTCTGAATGAAGGGGTTGTGGTAGAGCGGTTCCTCAAACAACCACATCCCTGGTGACAGCTCAGGTTTTCGGGAGACAGAGAACACTTGCTATGCTTGCAATACAGTCTAGTAGAATGGAGAGAGGCCAGTCAGGTCCGCCCCCTCCAGCCGCAGTAAGAAAAGCTGTTTATCCAGTCCCAGGCGGCCCGCCTTCCTCAGAAGTGCACAAGCAGTGTCCATCCAACTGACGCGACTATGGTGTAACAGTCTTTTGGGCCGTTTGTAGATGAAAGCCCTGCCCCCCCTCCCACACTGGCAGGTACAGAGCTGTAGCTCGAATCCAGTGCTGGCCAGACCAGAAAAAGATCACCAGTATTTGTTGAACCTATGGTATCAGACCTCCGGGTGGCTGTAGCACAGTCTGTGCATCAGTCTGTGCTACAGGGTGGAGGCGGCCAAGTTGTTGGCTACCAGAACCCTTCCCCTGTAAGACAGCTGGGGTAACAACCACTTCCAACAAGACAATCTGGCGCACACCTTTTCCACTACACCCTCCCAGTTTTTCCTCTGATAGCTGTCTGAACCTAAAAACACTCCCAGAACCTTTAGCCCCTCCCTCCCCCACTGCAAACCCCCTGGTAACTGTGGTGTCTCCCCCTCCCGTCACTGACCTGCCCATACAGCCTCACTCTTTGCCCAGTTGACTCTGGCCGAAGAAGCTTTCTCAAACATTTCTAATGCCTCTGACCAGAGCCTGGACATCATCAGCATAAGCTGAGAACATTATCCCCGGACCTGATGTTACACGTGGTATGGAGAGCCCTGTGAGCTTCCCTCGCAATTGACCGAGTAGGGGCTCAATAGCAAAGCAGTACAACTGGCCAGAGATGGGGGAGCCTTGCCTGATTCCAGGCAAGGGATCTTATATTCTGCACAAAGTAATGCTACTGGCCTCCAACTTTACGAAATCACCATTTTTTGGCAACAGAGACAACACAGCATGCTGACACGGGAGTTGTAGTGCACCCTCCTGAAAAGATTCACACAGAACATCATAGAAGTCCCCCCCAATACAACCCCAGAAATATTTATAAATGTCTGATGGTAAACCATCGATGCCAGGGGTGCGGCCTGAGGAGAGCTGCTGAACCGCAGTGGTGAGTTCCTGCAGAGTTATGTTAGAGTCCAAGACAGCTCTCTGCTCAGGCCCAAGTTTGGGTAGTCCTTGAAGTAGCTGTGCAGAGCACAGTCACAATCCTCTGCCCTATAGAGAGCAGTATAAACGTTCATTGCATGCCTACGCATTTCAACATTGTCCATGGTGACCCTCCCATCTGGGAGATGGAGGGAGACCATTTGTTTACTCTGCGCAGCTGTCCGTTCAAGATTAAAAAAGAAAGCCATGTCCTTTCGGGGAGTAAAACAAGATCTGACCATGGCCCCCTTCACCCTCTCATGTAAGAAAGACCCCAGCTCCTGTCTCTTGTCATGTAAAGTTCTGTTCAGGCCGGGGTAATTCTGAATAAGCAGTTTTAGTTCAATAGCATGTATATCACACTCGAGCTCTAACAGTTTCCTTCACCTTAGCGGTGGAATGCGATGTATACTGTTGACAAAACATTTGTATTTTGGCTTTCCCCACCTCTCACCATTGTCTTAAATTCTAAAAATGTCCTTTCCTAACCTTCCATTGCTCCCAAAACCAACTGAATTGTTCACAAAAAAACAACAACATTAAAATGCCGATATGATGATGACCTTGAAATAGTGGACATATACGTACAGTGCCTTTGGAAAGTATTCAAACCCCTTCACTTTTTCCACATTTTGTTGTGTTATAGACTCAATTTAAAATTGATTAAATGAAAAGAATTTGCCATCAATCCACACACAATACCCCAGAATGACAAAGCGAAAACGTTTTTTGAAATTTCAGTAAATGTATTCAAATTGAAATACAGAAATACCTCATGTACATAAATATTCAGACCCTTTGCGATGACACTCTTAAAAGTAGCTAAAATGCAAAAATGTCATCAACAAATCACTCAATAAGTTGAATTGAGTCCATCTTAATGCAAGGATAATAGTTCATGTAATTTTGGAATTAATAACAGATATGAGGGAGGTAGAGATGAGAGAGAGACAGCCAGAGAGAACAGATGTGAGAGAGACAGAAGAACAGAGACAGGGAGAGAACAGACTTGTGAGAGAGAGAGACAGAGAGGTAGAGATGTGTGTGAGAGAGAGAATGATATGAGAGAAAGAATAGAGATGTGAGAGAGGTACAGATGAAAGACAGAGAACAGACATGTGAGATGAGAGAGAGAGACAGCCAGACAGACAGACAGAGAGAGAGAGAGATACAGAGACAGAGAACAGACATGTGAGAGAGAGAGAACAGAGGTGAGAAGTAGAGATGTAAGACACAGACAGAGAGAGAGAGAGAGAACAGAGATGTGAGAGGTAAATATGAGAGAGGGAGACAGAGAGATACAGAGGGAGAGAGAGGTAGAGATGAGAGAGAGAGAGAACAGAGGTGACAGAGATACAGATGGAGAGAGAACAGAGATGTGAGAGAGGTAGAGATACAGAGGGAGAGAGGGAGAACAGATGTAAGACAGAGAGGGATACAGACAGAGACAGAGAGAAAACAGAAATGAGAGAGAGAGACAGAGGTAGACATGCGAGAGATACAGAGGTAGAGTGACAGACAGAGAGAGAGAACAGACGTGTGAGAGAGAAAAAGAGCGAGAGAGAGCCAGACAGAGAGGTTGAGATGTGTGTGAGAGAGAGAGAGAGAACAGAGATGTGAGAGAGGTAGAGATACAGAGGGAGAGAGAGAGAAAGAGCGAGAGAGACAGACAGAGAGGTTGAGGTGTGTGTGAGAGAGAGAGATACAGACAGACACAGAGAACAGACATGTGAGAGAGAAAGAGCAAGAGAGAGACAGAGGGAGAGAGAACAGAGATGTGAGAGAGGTAGAGATACAGAGGGAGAGATGTGAGAGGTAGAGTTGAGAGAAATACAGACAGAGAAAAGACATGAGAGAGAGGAAGAGCGAGAGAGAGACAGACAGAGAGAAGTAGAGATGAGAGAACAGAGATGTGAGAGAGGTACAGAGGTGAGAGGTAGAGATGAAAGAGATACAGAGGGAGAGAGAGACAGACAGACACAGAGAGAGAGAACAGAGATGTAAGAGAGGTAGAGATGAGAGAGATACAGAGAGAGAACAGATGTGAGAGAGGTAGAGATGAGAGACAGACAGAACATTTACATTTATGGCATTTAGCAGACGCCTTTATCCAAAGCGACTTACAACAATACATTTGTTTAAGTAAGTGAATCATCTATCCAACAGTCATCATAAGACAAAGTGTTTGGACCAAAAGTTGTGCTGCTTCTCTGGTGAGGAATGGACGTATCCTTCTGATGTTGTAGAGGAAGAATCTACAGGAGTGTGCTGTCGCTGTGATGTTCGCCACACAGGATGTTCGCCACACAAGTGGTTGTCAAGGATCACCCCAAAGTTCTTGGCTGTATGGGAGGAGGTCACAATAGAGTTTTCTCTCTCTCTCAGAGATGTGACAGAGAGAACAGAGATGTGAGAGAGGTGGAGATGAGAGAGACAGACAGAGAGAGAGAGAAAGAGAGACAGGCAGAGAGGTAGAGATGTGTGTGAGAGAGAGAGAACAGAGGTGAGAGGTAGAGATGACAGCGATACAGAGGGAGAGAATAGAGATGTAAGACAGACAGACAGAGAGAGAACAGATGTGAGCGAGAACAGAGATGTGAGAGAGGTCGAGATGAGAGAGAGAAAAGAGATGAGAGAGAGAACAGATGTGAGACAGACAGAGACAGAGGGAGAGATGTGAGAGGTGAAAGAGCGAGAGACAGACAGAGAGGTAGAGATGTGTGAGAGAGGTACAGATGAGAAAGAGAGAGAGATACAGACAGAGGGAGAGAACAGACATGTGAGAGAAAGAGAGAGAGAACAGAGGTGTAAGAGGTAGAGAGAGAGACAGCGAGAGAGAGAGAGAGAACAGATGTAAGAGAGAGAGAGAACAGAGATGTAAGAGAGGTACAGATGAGAGAGAGAGAACAGATGTGAGAGTGGTAGAGGTGAGAGAGATACAGACATGTGAGAGAGAGAAAGAGAGACAGACAAAGAGGTAGAGATGTGTGTGTGAGAGAGGTAGAGATGAAAGAGAGAGAGAACAGAGATGTGAGAGGGAAAGAGCGAGAGAGAGACAGACAGAGAGGTAGATGTAGCGCCCCCTAGCATGTCTGGGTATTAGTGTGGAGTGCGCTCCCCGAATTCCTATGTAGCGAGAGATCTCTCTCTCTAGTGTTAATTAATGCTCTAATGTAATTACCTAATTATTACCTACTTGTTAGCATTTACACCTCTTCACATTACCCCAATAATCATTAATCCAATGAAATGCAAGTCTTCAACAGAAATACGTTTCAACTATTTACTGAAAGATATAGTATTTGCATATAAACAGTTTGAGTATAAAAGTATGTGGGGGGACATGCAGCGTTCGACCTGTAGAGGGAGCTACAGGACCGTGGCAGGGGTTCGAAAGCGAGGCTGGCTGCGCACCTGTTGCGAATCAAGCCTCGCTAACGAAAGGGTTTAAGATGTGTGTGCCTCTGTGTTCGAGGAGGACGGAAGGACGGCAACTGGAAACTTGCCGAGTGCATGGGGGCTGAAAAGCAATAACTAAAAAGAAAATAATACTTTATGAATAAACGGGACCTTTCCCTCACCACACCACTGCGTCTGCCTCTCTGTGAACATGGAACTCGTTTCAAAGTAACACAAGTAAAATGATTTGGTTTGACTTTTCAAGTGCAATACAAAATGAACACAGTTCAGTTCAATGACCACACATTCACAAACATTCAGTTTCACCTGAAGCTAAAGCTAAGCCGGCAAATTACTAAATAAATGCTCAATGAAATGAATGGGTACCCAAACCGCAAGTCACAGTCAAAGGAGGACACGTGGCAGGCCCGTAACGTTGCTTGGGATCGTGGAGACCTTAAACAAAATGGTCGCTTCGCGCTGTTGTGCAGCAAACAAAGGAAACTCACTGCCGTAGTGCTGGTCGTTGTCGTTCCACGCCGCAGCAACACGGTTCTGGCGATGCTGGTGGTTGAAGACGTCATCCGACAGCAAAGCAGATATGGTTCTGGAGATAAGTGCTTCCTCAGACGATGCACAAAAGGGCAACCGAGCAGGCTACTCGCTGGCAAAGTCCTCTTAGCTAAATCGCGCTGACTAGCCGTCCGCTCTTTCTCCTTGGTGAAGACTCTAACCGAGTTCTTCAAAACCGTCAACTATTACACTGTAAACTTCAAGTAAAATGTCTATAAACTCACTCTTCGTGCAGTCTTAAAGTACATTTACTATACCACGCATTAACTTGGTGTTTTACCAACTTCTCACGTGGCAGTCCACAGCGCAGTTCTGACTCATGTCTCTCTTTCTCCATCCCGACTCCTTCTCCTCGCGTCCTCCCAACGTTCGTCTTTCTGCAACCTCCTGACCTTTCCCCCCGACTCCTAATTGGTCCTCACTCCAGGTAAGTGCATTTTAACTAATACCTATTTTTAATGCATGTAAACATTATTTAAACATTTTTAACATTCTGGAAAACATGTTTGAAAAGAAAATAAACTAAATAAAAATACAATGAGTTTAGGAAATACTCAAAATTCCCACAGGGCTTGTGGGGGGACATGCAGCGTTCAGACTGTAAAGGGAGCTACAGGACCGTGGCAAGGGTTACGGAAGCGAGGCTTCGTTGCGCACCTGTTGCGAATGAAGCCTCGTTAACGAAATGGTTTAAGATGTGTGTGCCTCTGCTTTGGGGGGGAAGGCTGAAAAGCTACGACTGGAAAGTCGACCAGGACTAAAAAAACGAATGAAAAGAAGGAACATTATAAATAAACAGGGTTTTTCCCTCATCACCACCACCGAGTCCGCCTCTGTGTGTAGGACCTTGTTACAGTGGCGCCCAACGAGAGGCACAGAGGGACGGTGGAAAAAAGAGGAAAATGGAGGCGTTAAGCGCGGCCATCGGAAGGATGGCCCTCATACTGGAGCAGCAGGCCCACCTACAGCAGGAGCAGCAGTCTGCGATGGGAGAGATGGCGACAACGAGGGCTGAGGACTGTGCCCTCCTCTGGGAGCTCGTCGGGGCCATCAAAGCGGGGTCGGCACAAGGTCCCCCCAAGGTCCACCTCCAGAAGATGGGGGACCTGGACGACCCGGAGGCGTTCCTGGCGGTGTTCGAGGGGACAGCGAGGATCTCATGGTGGCCGGACGGCGAGTGGGCGTACCATCTGCTGCCCCTCCTGTCAGGCGAGGCGCAGCTCGCTGCCCACAGCCTGCCAACGGCCGCCCAGCGGGATTATCCCTCCCTAGCTCGGGCGATTTGAGACCGCCTGGGCCACACCCCGGAGGAACACCATCGCCGTTTCCAGGCCCTGACGATGGAGGAGGGGAGCCGGCTGTTTGCCTACGCCCAGCGGCTGCGGGACAGCGCATGGCGGTGGCTGGACCCAGGGAACAGCTCGGTGGAAGAGGTCGGGGACCGGGTGGTGTTGGAGCAGTTCCTCACGGGGCTCCCGGCCCGGACCGCCGCCTGGGTCCAGTACCACCGGCCCCAGGATCTCGCGGCCGCCGTTACCTTGGCGGAGGACCATCTCTCTCTCCCTGGCGACCAACCTCGAGACGACCACCAGACGAGGAGAGGCCGGCGCCCGCCCCGAGGACGAGATGGCAGGGGCAGACACGTCGAGAACCAGCCCTGGCCCCACAAGAAGCACCCCGAGCGGCAGGGGGGGTGTGTTGGCGCTGCGGGCGGCCGGGCCACGTCCAGGCGGATTGCCCAGTGATGGAGGTGGGGCAGGTCGTCCGCATCGGCAACATACCGGGCCCTCCCCCCGGACCAGGAGAGGCGTATTGTGTTCTGGTAAGGATACACGATACGCACCAGGCGTTCTTGGATTCGGGCTGCATGCAGTCCATGATCCAGGAGCGCCTGGTTCGACCGGGGGCATTGTTAAAGGCATCGAGGGTGTTGGTGAAGTGTGTGCATGGGGACATTCACAAATATCCTGTGGTCGCTATCGAAATTCATTATGAGGGAAAAAAGCATAGTGTACAGGCGGCGGTTAGCCCGCGCCTCACGCATCCCCTTGTTCTGGGTGTAGATTGAGAGAGGTTTCCTCAAGCGGTAAAGCGGGCTACCGGGGTGCGTGCACGACAGAGGGGGAGGTGTGAGGCGTGTAATGTGCTCTGTGCTGAGGCGGCGCCTTGCGACACTGCCGAGGAGCCGGAGCCGGCAAGGGGGTCTCAACCCGAGATTTCCCCGCCGAACTATCCGCTGCTAGGTGACTTCCCCCTTGAGCAGTCTCGTGACGAGACCATACGATCGGCCTATGACCAAGTGATAGCGATTGATGGTACTTTGGTACGGCCAGACACAGTGCGCGCCCACCCCTATTTTGCGATCATCAGCGACAGGTTATACCGAGTGAGTCGTGACTCACATAGTCAGGAGGAAGTAACCCAGTTGTTGGTTGCCCGTAGCCGCTTGGAAATGGTCTTCCAGGCGGCTCATTTCAACCCCATGGCGGGCCATTTAGGTTATGATAAGACACTAAACCGTATAATGGCTCGATTTTATTGGCCGGGAATTCGGGCAGAGGTGCGTAGGTGGTGCGCTTCCTGTCGCGAATGTCAGTTGGTAAATCCCCCAGCCATTCCCCGGGCCCCGTTGCGGCCCTTACCATTGGTCGAGAACCCATTCGACCGCATTGCCATGGATATTATCGGGCCATTTGATCGGTGTACACAGGGATATCGATTTGTGTTGGTCTTGATAGATTACGCAATCCGATACCCCGAGGCAATACCGCTGCGCAATATTTCTGCCAGGAGTGTAGCGCAGGCATTGTTTCAAGTAATCTCCCGGGTGGGAATCCCAAAAGAGATTCTCACCGACCAGGGCACCAATTTTATGTCACGCACCCTCAAGGAACTGTACGGGTTGTTGAACATCAAGGCGATTCGAACCAGTGTTTACCACCCGGCCACGGATGGCCTTTGTGAGCGGTTCAATCGGACATTGAAATCGATGATCCGGAAGTTTGTGCACGAGGATAGTCGGAATTGGCATAAATGGCTAGATCCCCTGCTGTTTGCGGTACGGGAAGTTCCCCAAGCTTCCACCCACCGGGTTTTCCTCGTTTGAATTACTCTACGGGCATAAGCCCCGGGGTGTCCTAGACCTTCTTAAAGAAAATTGGGAGGAAGGGTCTAGCGACAGTAAAAATGAGATTCAGTACGTCCTGGACTTGCGCACAAAGCTCCACGCCCTCAGGGTTATCTCACGTGAGCATTTGCAGCAAGCCTAGGAGCGTCAAAAGCGCCTCTACGACAGGGGAAATAACCTGCGAGAATTTTCACCGGGAGACAAGGTGCTCGTACTGTTACCCACCTCCAGCACGAAATTACTCGCGAAGTGGCAAGGGCCGTTTGTGCTCACACGTCGCATGGGGGACGTGGATTATGAGGTAGTCCGCTCGGACCGGAGGGATAGCTTGCAGGTGTATCACGTAAATCTCCTTAAAAAATGGAACGACGTGGTCACTGTTGCTCTGGCTAATTCCAGAGAGAGATGAGTTCGGACCGGAAGTCCCAAAATCAAAAATTAGCACTCCGGTCGGTATTGATAACCAACTCTCTGCTAGCCAGGCCACGGACGTTTCAGATTTGTAAGCTAGGTTCGCTGAAGTGTGGTCTCCCCTGCCCGGTCAGACTACGCTTATCGACCACCATATAGAAACGCAGCCGGGTTTAACGGTGCGCACGCGTCCCTATAGGCTGCCGTTACACAAAAGAGACATTGTGTGCAAGGAATTGGAAGCCATGCTGGAGCTGGGTGTGGTCGAGGAGTCCCGCAGTGACTGGTGTAGCCCCATCGTGCTTGTCAACAAGCCGGATGGGTCTATACGGTTCTGTGTGGATTATAGAAGGGTTAATGCGGTCTCCAAATTCGATGCCTACCCGATGCCCCGGGTTGACGAGCTCTTGGACCGGCTTGGCGCGGCCAGGTTCTTTACGACATTGGATTGCACGAAGGGATACTGGCAGATTCCCCTCTCGCCGGTATCCCGGGAGAAGACTGCATTCTTCACTCCGCTCGGGTTGTATCAGTTCACGGTGCTCCCTTTCGGGTTGTTCGGGACCCCAGCCACTTTCCAGCGCCTCATGGACCGTATTCTGCGGCTGCACTCTGCCTATGCTGCTGCCTATCTGGATGACATTGTCATTTACAGTGACACCTGGGCGCAGCATATGCAGCGTGTGGCTGCTGTTCTGCGGTCCCTGAGGCAGGCGGGGCTGACGGCCAACCCGAAAAAGTGCGTGATCGGGCGGAGGGAGATCCGGTATCTGGGGTACCACTTGGGTCGAGGGGAGGTGCGGCCGCAGGTTGAAAAGACTGCGGCCATCGCCGCCTCTCCGCGGCCCAAGACTAAGAAGGAGGTGAGGGCGTTCCTGGGGCTGGCTGGCTATTACCAGCAGTTCGCGCCGGGCTGGCCAGTCCCTTGACGGACCTCACCCGGAAGGGGTTGTTCGAGGTCCTTAAGGATGCTCGTTGTAGAAAAACGGTCCTGTATGCACCTGATTTTAACCTCCCTTTCTCCCTACAGACGGACGCGTTGGATAGAAGCCTGGGAGCAGTGCTGACTCAGCGGGTGGAGGGGGCTGACCGGCTGATGCTGTACCTGAGCCGCAAACTGTCGGAGAGGGAGGGCTGGTACAGCACGGTGGAGAAGGAGTGCCTCGCCATCAAGTGGGCGGTCGGCGCCCTCCGCTACTACCTGCTGTGTCGCGCTTTCACCCTCTATTCCGACCATGCTCCCCTTGTTACGGAAAATACATTCATAGAACTATTTTCAGGTTATACACTTTCATATGACTGATACAACTTGTGTAACTACTGTGATTACATTTTCTCTTGCCACACCTCTAAAGTTCTATAGCCATTGTTCTAAGAAGCACCGAATGATTTACCATTATGAACAGCGGTGATCTCTGAGGGAGTGGTGAGAGAGAGCAATAATGGGGGGACAGGCGCATCCTGCCGATAGGTGTGAAATGTTGAACGGCTCCACCGCATGAAGGATGTGAACGCGAGGATCACCCGGTGGTATCTCGCGTTGCAGCCCTTCAACTTTTCGGTCGTGCACAGACCTGGGGCGCAGATGGTCGTGGCAGACTTCCTCTCCCGTGCGGGGGGGGGGAATGGTTGTGTCGGGCGGTGGGGGTATGTGGGGGGACATGCAGCGTTCGGCCTGTAGAGGGAGCTACAGGACCGTGGCAAGGGTTGCGGAAGCGAGGCTTCGTTGCGCACCTGTTGCGAATGAAGCCTCATTAACGAAATGGTTTAAGATGTGTGTGCCTCTGCTTTGGGGGGGAAGGCTGAAAAGCTACGACTGGAAAGTCGACCAGGACTAAAAAAACGAATGAAAAGAAGGAACGTTATAAATAAATTGGGTTTTTTCCTCATCACCACCACCGAGTCCGCCTCTGTGTGTAGGACAGAGAGATGAAAGAGAGAGAGAGAACAGATGTGAGAGTGGTAGAGGTGAGAGAGAGATACAGACAGAGACAGAGAACAGACATGAGAAATAGAGAAAGAGTAAGAGAGACAGAGACAGACAGAGAGGTAGATATGTGTGAGAGAGAGAGAACAGAGGTGAGAGGTAGAGATGAGAGAGATACAGAGGGAGAGAGTGACAGACAGAGAGAGAGAACAGAGATGTGAGAGAGGGAGAGAGAGAGATGTGAGAGGTAGAGATGAAAGAGAGAACAAAGATGTGAGAGAGATAGAGATGAGAGAGAGATACAGACATGAGAGAGAAAGAGAGACAAAGAGGTAGAGATGTGTGTGAGAGAGAGAGAACAGAGATGTGAGAGGTAGAGATGAGAGAGAGACAAAGAGATACAGAGGGAGAGTGACAGACAGAGAGAGAGAGAACAGAGATGTAAGAGAAGTAGAAAGAGACAGCAAGAGAGAGAGAACAAATGTAAGAGAGATAGAGATGAGAGAGAAACCCTTGGCTTGACATTTTAAATGTACAACATGTACCGCTATATTCCCATAGACACATATAGAGTTCATGAAAAGTATCACTAATTTGGATCGTTATCTCACAATTTGTTATTTAGGTCGATTTTTAGGATAGAACTTGAGTTGATGGTATTATTGTGGGAACTCAAATCAGTCACTCAGCTTTTTCTATTGGCTACCCTCATCAATGCAGAATATGTGCTTGTCCAATGAAATGTGAATGTTCTCGTTTCAGTACGCTGAACGCTTCATCTTTCACTCCACCGTTTCCTAAATCATTTTACCTCATATCCTTTGTTCATCCTAAATTTGTTTCTAATACTGCTTTTTCATGTTTTAAGTTACCTATTTATACCAGCACCTTAGATTACCAGACCTGTACAACATTTGATAACAATGTTATTTTTGCACTAAAATAAAATGACTTTTGGAGCTATTGCTTGAGTTGAGTCTAGTGTGTTTCAGATGGTTGGACGTTCAGATTGTTCTGTTTTAGAGAGGAGAGGTGATGAGGGCAGGTGGATGTTCATCATGAAGCTTACTTTGTTTAATACCAGGCTAGTTTGTCGGGTGAGACCACACCAACTCATTGCATAGCTTGTTAACCAACTGGTCCCGGATACACGTAATGTACGTGCACTACTAATTCAGAAATTCATTTTTACACCCATTGGTCGAGAGGGATACTAACTAGCCAACTAGCATGCAGTGGGTGATATTACAGAGAATAATGCCTTTAATGTTTGATTACAGAAATAACTGCCAATAGGTTGTCATTGAATCTCCCCCCATAAAATGTTGCTGTTCATTAGTTATGATCTCAGTTTTGAGCTATGGTGAAGCGTAACAGTGCATATGCAAAACATTGTGAAACTGACATTTATTTTGACTTTTGTTGGACATTCAATATGTAGGCTAGGCTATATCTTACTGGTTGTTTGTAGTCTGTCTGTCTATCTCTAGTGTGTGGAAAGTATCCAGCAAATTGGTTCTTCGATGAATATGTGTAGGCCTAGTACTTGTTTCTGTGGTCACCGAAACTACAGCATTTATAGAGAAGTCAAGCTGCAAAAATGCATCATGGAATGTTGCCACTGGCCATGCAGGTAGAACTAGTTACATATCAGGATGTAGTTGAATTATCTGTCAACCTGTACATTTTTCATCGTTAGGGGACACAGTTTATCTGAAGCTAATCTATTTCCAGTGAATGGATATGTTCATGGGTGTGTGTGTTGTCATTCCAATGAGGGATAAGTGCTTAATTTGAGAGTGACCTGAACAATAGCAAGCCCAGGATGTAAATAATGAAATCACATTTAAATCATACATGCACCATTTCTAGTCTAGTACTTGCATAAAAACTAGGCTTAAGGGTGCCCTCTGATCAGATCTTGACAGTTTTTAGGGAAAAGGCACATTTAATTGCGAAAGAGTATGGTTATGAGGGGTCTGTTTTGTTTAACTAAATGGCATATCATCATGGATATCATAGACCAATTCAGCTCACCAGTAGGCACATTTCACGTGCCTCTGTTGCTTGAATGCAACAATTGAATTGGATTCAATTGGATTGTCTGTTGATCTTTTTTCATCATGCTTAATCGAGTTGTTGGGAGTGTTTTAGAGATTGTTTAACGTCGTCATTGCTCGGCTTTACCCTTTGTTGGTTTGTATGACTTCTTCAACTGGTCCCCACATGGATGTCTCAGTTCAGTTGTCAATCTCCATTCAAAATGGGCTAAGAATAGTATAGATGGATGCCTTTTCCATATGACCCATATTTCTCTGTGTTGCAGAAGGACATTCAAGCAAACAATGTTAATAACAAAATGAAACGTGAATCTGGGTTTGCACTATTGTAGGCCTATAGCCTACTGCTGACCATCTAAACATCTCCTAAAAGTATAATGTCAGATATATAGGCACAGTAATGCCTCTCTTTGCCTTTCTCCTATCTTCCCCTGAAGAGCTAACCTCCCCTTATAGTAGAGTATAACTTATTTTCTTAATTCAAAGGTAACAATAGGTAACACTGAATGTACTGAAAGCCAGAGTGTTGATATACTTTAAGAAATGACGTATCCACCTGTAATATGCGTATTATGCATGTTCATTAATTTGAACTTATTGACCCCTCAAATTGGGATAGTAAGAAGTCGAAGTTGTCTTTGTTTTCTGATGTCTGTTCTCTGGCAAAAATTGACCCTAAGAATGAGACTGATGGAACATTAGTCATGTTAGTCGTTGAATAGGCATCTACTAGAAAGATTGAATTTGAGCTGGTGCGAAGATTGGTCCTACTTTGTATTGCCTGTTGAGGTGCTGTAATAGAGGAGCTGTTACCATAGTTGCGGTGTCGTGTGATCTTATTGTATGTTTAATTTTGGCTTCAGCTTTTACTATTCATATTCCTATCAGACGACAGTTTTTTCCTCAAGATTCAAGATTCAAGATTCTTTATTTGTCACGTGCATACAAGTATACAGTGAAATGCAAAAGTGACAGTGCCACAGAGTAGTGCAACAATACGTTTTTAAAATAGAATAAAATAAAATAGAAGTACTAAAAAATATACAGTATGGACAGTATAAACAGTATAAACAATATGAACAGTATAACCAGTAAGCATATAAGTAAGCAATATAAATAGCAGATGGATTATGTGTGTGCATATGTGTTAAGATGACAGTGCATGTGTGAGTGACTTGAGGGGGGCACTGGTGGGGTCATCGTTGACGATTCTGATGGCGTGGGGGAAGAAACTCAGCCTTAGCCTCTCTGTTCTTGCTGCATGACAGCGGAGGCGTTTTCCTGACCGCAGCGGCTGGAACAGTCCATGTTTCGGGTGGTGAGGGTCCTTCATAATCCTGTAGGCTCTGGTCCTACACCTCCTGGTGTACAGGGCATGGAGAGGGGGGGTTGGAGCTCCCATGGTTTTTTCTGCCAGGTGTACCACCCTTTGCAGAGCTCTCCTGTCCTGGGCCGTGCTGTTACCGTACCAGACGGTGATGTTGCCAACAGAAGTAACCAACAGAAACAATTAATGTTTGTCACCTTTTGCGGAATGCCTGAAAATGTTATGGTTATCGTTAAACCCCCCCTACAACCTTTAATACGCGTAATGGCTCCATAACAATGATGCTTCTCGTACCGTTGTCCGTTATGGTTTATGAGTTGACTTCTCTTGTATTTTTGTTTGTTTAGCTTATGTCTAGATGTTGCTCTTTTATTCCCCAAAAATATGTATGATGGCTTCTGCAGGCCCTGCTACAGTATGATGGTCTCATATCTCACTCTGTTTTGAGTAGTCAACATTTTAGTTTATTTTATCAGGTCTTTTTTGGTTGCGTTCATTTGGAGAACTATGATCGTCGTCACGCAGAGCTTGGCTCCATCCATCCATCGACTCGCAGCGACTCTATCCTGAGAAAGTACGGTTGCAAAAGAAATCGGAGAACTTTCGTAGAGCTTCCCCAAACCGAACCAATGCCATATAGCTGAATTACATGCAACATGCAAGACACCATAACTAATAATGCAAGGTATTTTGTATCTTTCCGAAAGCATTGAGGGCTTCAGAGCAACTTGGCTTTTTATATACCAACTTGGAAAATTACCTCAGAACGGTCTCGGGTGCTAGGGTTGTATATCCCTAATTTATGATGACAAAGATCAATTTTAGTGACCAAATGACACAAGCCAATACTGTGTACAAACTTTATCATTTTACTTCCTTTAACCTTTAGTTAAGCAAAATTTGTAATTATGGATGAACTTTGAATGTATGTACATTAAGGTTCATGGGACCAAATTTTGTAATTGGGAGTTCAAGTCTCAATGTTGTTATGTACGCATGCAAATCCTCCCTTTTTAAAATGTAGTAATACTGTAACTAAAACAACCAATGAACGCTCAGCAGACACTGAGTTGGGACTCATTTGTGTGGCAATATAAGCTGTAGTCATGACTGGATGATATATTGATGTACCAATGAAATGGATATTTAGATTTGCAATGAATCACTATCAATATTCCTGCAATATGTTTTGGTAGTATAAATAGTGGGCTGCGGATTGAAAGAAAGAGGCATGTTGATGGGATGTTGTATGCAGAGCAATAATGACTAAAGTCTGAGTTGGAGTTATGATTTGCTGAGCAGTGTAGATGGGCCAACGTTAGGTAAGATGCATGGCAGGTATCACTCTGAGCTGTACCCTGGCCTGTGGTCTCCAGCACGTCTTGTGGCAACTTTCATTTAACATTTAAGCATTGGTAGGAGGTCATCTAATTAATTGAATATAGGTTACCTGTAACTTTGCAAACCTATAAGTAGTGTTTTTAGTGGTTCGTAGTTGGCTTATAGATGCCACTGAGTGATCATCAAGGATCTAACATCTGCATCTTGAAGTGATGTTATCCAGTGCCGCAATAAAACCAGCGAGGCTTTTCTTGCCCTTTGCCATTTAAAGCTGTTTGTTGCAACCAGAAAACGACAAGAACAGTAGCACGCTATTCATTATCCAAATTTGATACAGTTTTTGATATGACGATAGATGTATTTTTGCATGCTTGTTTTAGTTCCTTTTTTTTTTTTTTTTTTTTTAAATGAATGACAATCATCCCCAAATTCTTATCATATTTTTCTTTAAAAAGGCCAACATGTTCTCATGTCTCAACTTTTTTTTTCAGGCCTGGCAAAGCATCACAAAGGAGAAAACCCAGCCACCCATTTAGTGATGTCCATGGGTTCCAGACTTCAGGCAGTCATTGCCTGCAAAGAATTCTCGACAAAGTATTAAAATGTAACATTTTATTTATGATTATGTTAATTTGTCCAATTACATTTGAGCCCCTGAAAATAGGGAACTGTGTATAAAAATGGTTGCAATTCCTAAACGTTTCATACGATATTTTTGTTCAACCCCTTGAATTAAAGCTGAAAGTCTGCACTTCAATTGCATGTCGATTGTTTCATTTCAAATCCATTGTGGTGGCGTACAGAGCTAAAATTATGAAAATTGTGTCACTGTCCAAATATTTCCGGACCTAACTGTATGCCGTCATATCATGGGCACTACATAATTGCAACTTTTGCTGTTCCTTTAGTCTGCCCATACCATTGGCTACAATGCAAATCACAGGATATTAAATATATATTGTCTTATAGCGCTAAAACTGTTCTTGGCGCTGCAGTAAATGCATTGTAGCAAATACTCAGTTGGGTCTGTGTAATCAATATATGCTGTTGTGGGGGGACATGCAGCGTTCGGCCTGTAGAGGGAGCTGGCCAGGGTTACGGAGGCAAGGTTTTGTTGCGCACCTGTTGCGAATGAAGTCTCGCTAACGAAAGGGTTTAAGATGTGTGTGCCTCTGCTTTCAGGAAGAGAACGGCAACTGAAAAGTTGCCGAGTGTTTAGAGGGCTGGAAAGCCAGATACGAACAGAACTAAAAACTTTATGAATAAACGGGACCATTCCCTCATCACACCACTGCGTCCGCCTCTGTGTACAACGGAACTTGTTACAGCTGTCATATCATGGGGCATTGCATAATTGCAACTGTTGCTGGCCTTTCATACCACCCTTACCATTGGCCACAATGCAAATCATTGTATATTAAATATATATTGCCTGATAGCAAAAAAATTTAGAGAGGTGGAACAAGTGTATATGATGATATATACAGCTCTGGAAAAAATTTAGAGACCACTGCAAAATTATCAGTTTCTCTGGTTTTACTATTTATAGGTATGTGTTTGAGTAAAATGAACATTTTTGTTTTATTCTATAAACTACTGACAACATTTCTCCCAAATTTCAAATAAAAATATTGTCATTTAGAGCATTTATTTGCAGAAAATGACAACTGGTCAAAATAACAAAAAAGATGCAGTGTTTTCAGATCTCGAATAATGCAAAGAAAACAAGTTCATATTCATTTTTAAACAACACAATACTAATGTTTTAACTTAGGAAGAGTTCAGAAATCAATATTTGGTGGAATTACCCTGATTTACAATCACAGCTTTCATGCGTCTTGGCATGCTCTCCACCAGTCTTTCACATTGCTGTTGGGTGACTTCATGCCACTTCTGGCACAAAAATTCAAGCAGCTCGGCTTTCTTTGATGGCTTGTGACCACCCATCTTCCTCTTGATCACATTCCAGAGGTTTTCAATGGGGTTCAGGTCTGGAGATTGGGATGGCCATGGCAGGGTCTTCATCTGATAGATAGATAGATAGATAGATAGATAGATAGATACTTTATTTATCCCTAGGGGAAATTCAGGAACATTTCTGTTTTATTCTATAAACTACTGACAACATTTCTCCCAAATTTCAAATAAAAATATTGTCATTTGGCCATGGCAGGGTCTTGATCTGATAGATAGATAGAAAAACTACTGACAACATTTGGATGGTCCTCCATCCACACCTTGATTGACCTGGCTGTGTGGCATGGAGCATTGTCCTGCTGGAAAAACCAATCGCCAGAGTTGGGGAACATTGTCAGAGCAGAAGCAAGTTTTCTTCCAGGACAACTTTGTACGTGGCTTGATTCATGCGTCCTTCACAAAGACAAATCTGCCCGATTCCAGCCTTGCTGAAACCCCCCCCCCAAATCATCACCGATCCTCCACCAAATTTCACAGTAGGTGCGAGACACTGTGGCTTGTAGGCCCCTCCAGGTCTCCGTCTAACCATTAGACCAGTGTTTTTCAACCTTTTTTGAGCCACGGCACATTTTTTACATTGGAAAAATCTTGCGGCACACCACCAATCAAAAATGTTACAAAATGACACTCTGTAGCCTGATACAGTATATATAATTACAATATTAGTCTCAAATGGCATCTCCATCCACAAAACGCACATTGGCCAAGAGCTGAGAATGTCCACTAATATCCGTAGACTCATCAAGTTGCAACGCAAATTTCCTACTGATGCGTATCTTTCCCAAAAGATGACTTTCTATGTCTGTAGACATGTCATCAATACGCCTGGCAATTGTGTTATCTGAGAGCGGGACTTTAGCTATGTCTTTAACCGCGTCAGGGCCGAGCATCTCGTTGACAATGGCTTTGCAGGCAGGTAGTATTAATGTCTCTGCCACAGAGTGGGACTTTTTTGATTTAGCTACGAGTTCAGCAACTAGGTAACTAGCTTTGAGGGCTTTCTCATTTACCTTTGTGGTTTTTCTCATAAAAGTTGCCTGTTTCTCTGTTTTCACGCAGGCGAACAAAATAGTCCATCGGCTTGTTTTGAAGCGACGGGTGTTTCGTTTGGAGATGGCGTTTAAGCTTGCTTGGCACCATGGCGCTGTTGGACAGCTTCTCGCCACACACCAAGCATAATGGAGTCGGTGTTGTCTCATCCCCGGTGAAAGTAAATCCGAACGAAAGATAGCTTTCGCTGTATTGCCTCGAGCTCACCGTCTTTGCTTTCTTTTTACCACCACTCATACTAGGGCCTTCACCTGGGTCAGAATCTTGTCCAGGGCCCAGTTCGGAGTTTGCATTTTTCCTTTTTAAAAACTTCTCCATCACTGTCACCACGACCTGTCGCATGCGTCACTAATTCTCGTCTCTAAGAAGGAACGAGGCAATTAGCTACCTGCTGCCACCCGGACGAATATTACATTACTCTGCCAGTCACTATATTACAGCACAGACACTCGACAATGGCATATTATTTGCAGATAATAATTAATAAATGTTAATTAAAAAAATGTGAAATTGGATAATTTCTCACGGCACACCCAACGATCTCTCACGGCACACTAGTGTGCCGCGGCACAGCGGTTGGGAAACGCTGCATTAGACGACCAGGTGTTGGGCAAAGCTGAAAATTGGAGTCATCAGAGAAGATGACCTTACTCCAATCCTTATGGTCTTTTGCAAACCTCAGCCTGGCTCTTCTTTGCTTCTCGTTGATGAAGGGCTTTTTTCTAGCTTTGCACAACTTCAGCCCTGCCCCTAGGAGCCTGTTTCGAACCTTCCTCGCCGTGCACTTCACCCCAGCTGCCGTTTGCCATTCTTTTTGTAGGTCACTTGATGTCATCCTACGGTTGTTGAGTGACATTCGAATGAGTTGGCAGTCAGCCTGGTGAGTGGAGAGTCGTTTTTGCCCTCTGCCACTCTGTAGCTTTGTTGTCCCTAATGTTTGCTGCTTGACCTTGTTCTTATGAATCGCTGTCTTTGAAATGTTATGGATGGAAGCAACCTGACGCTCACTGTATCC
This sequence comes from Argentina silus, assembly GCF_951799395.1. NCBI lineage: Eukaryota > Metazoa > Chordata > Actinopteri > Argentiniformes > Argentinidae > Argentina > Argentina silus. The sequence goes on along the minus strand of NC_139654.1, from coordinate 31,040,490 downwards.
CTCTGCCAGTAAAGCCAGAATTGAACCCTTCTTTTCCTCACTCAAAACTTTTCTTTTCAACTCTTTTGGCATGGTCAATAGTTTTTTGTTTTTTTTATTCCAATTACTTTTGAGGTACTACTAGCACTGTTTTTGCCATCTAGCTGGTCCTATTGCAAGAGGATAGTGATGACCACAGCAGTGGTTTTTATACTTTTCCTCATTAAATAAGATTTGGTTCAGGTGATCACCTAATCAGTACCTCATTAAGTAGAATGAGGTGTGCCTGTATTGGAATTCAACAGACACTAGAATGGAATGGCTGCCATACATGTAGAGATGCTGATTTAAGAAAAAATTGGAGTGGTCTCTTAATTTTTTCCAGAGCTGTATATTAGGTGTAACGTAGCTAATGTGTTTGTATAGAGCTAGCTTTATGTAGAGAGTCACTACAGTATTTATCCAATTAAACATTAGACAGCCATAAGCACTGTTCAACTTGATAATTAAAATGAAATCACTTAAATCCCCCCAAAAACATGCTCAAGCGGTGATTGAACCCTGCACCTCACACGTGAAACATCTCTATCCTGCTACGCGGACTACATGAGAAAGGGAGGCAATATGATGACCTGTCACAGTGACAGATCATCATATACATCAGACTTGTTTAAAGCTAGCCCGATGCAAACGCATATTAGCTAAATTGCACCCGAAAACATCCATTAAATACACATACACTCATACTTCTGATTATTGCACAATATAAAAACAAGTCTATAAAAAAGGCCAGAGGGGGTGACAACCCCAATGAAAATATACATACATTTATATATACACTGACACAGTTCACATCACAAACACACAACTGACAATTACTTAAATCAGATCTCTACAAGGAGAACATTTATGGCTTGTATTTGTCAGAAAAAAGGGTGAAATGACTGCAGGTTGGTGGTAAGGGTGTTTCCCCTTAGGGGCAGGTCTAACGCAAGTGTATAACTGTACGTAGGTGGGGTCCTGAGGCTCCCCTATTGTGGCTGCTGAGGGGATTGACTCCTATGGCACAATGTCGTCCTACTAGGTCTTAATGTTATTCCATTCCCAATAGCAATATGTCATTGTGAATTTTAAAGAATTTTGTATTAATTGCGACCGGAAGATTATTTCAAAGTAGTATGGAAGTAGAGGACTTTAGGTTCACAATGAGGTCCTGTAATCAGGAATCGAATAATGTTTAGACCGCCCATGGGATGACTTTGTGGAGAGCCGCGGACCCCACATACTTACAGTTGTGAGGTCTGCTCTGTCTAGGGCAGGTCCAGCTTCAAGTCCATATTGGTGAATAGGGCCAGATCTCTGGTATTGAGTTGCTGAATTGTATTAACCAAATTAAAGCAATATGGCATAGCATTGCAGAAGAGGAGATAGATGAAGTATAATCCTAGCAGTATATAACTGCCATCCTCCTTCACCAAACATTGACAAGGCTTTATGTTCATGTTATTGTTCTTACACAACTGCCATTATCTGTTTTAATATAATGTGACAGTATGAATGAGACAGATGATCCTGGCCTAATGAGAAACAGATGACAGGTACTTAATATGTAGGTACAAATAAACATGTCATGTTGTACTTATCACTCAAAGCCATCTCCTGACCAAATCCAAATTGGGTTTAATATTTACAACAACAGCAATCACTTTGGAGATGAAATTTTTAAGACATGTAATAATGTGGCAGGAACTGATGGGGCATTCTCGAGCATGAATGAACAACTGAAAAAGCTCGATCTACTCCCTGGGATGATGGCCGATATAGAGTCACTTAAGGTCGCAGTAGAATATAACAACAAACTAATAGATGACATAAGGACAGAAAAGAAAGCCCTCCAAGCCACGGTGACCACCCTCCAAACTAGAACAGAAAAACTCATAAACGAAAACAAGCAAATGAATACTGGATTTAACATGCAGAAGTATGCGGCACAACATCGTCATAATGGGAGTGGAAGAGGGAGAACATGAGGATTACATGGTGACGGAAAACAAAGTAAACACAATGAAAGAACAACTGAAGATGTCAGTGGAGCAGGCTGAAAAGCTGGATTTCCAAAGGGCACATCGCTCACACTGCCTCTACCGTGTTTTATAAATTATGTGGTATGCTTCGGATCATGAGCAGTTCCAAGCCTTCTCCATACTTTTTTCTTCCCTTCATTCTGGTACAGGTTGATCTTAGTTCTTAGTTAGATCTTAGATCTGTCCAAAGAATGCTGTTCCAGAACAGGGCTGGCTTTTTTTAGATGTTTTTTTGGCAAAGTCTAATCTGGCCTTTCTATTCTTGAGGCTTATGAATGGTTCAAGTTTCAAGTTTATTGTTACGTCTCATACACAAGTGCAGGGAGTAAAATTATTTGGCTCGGTTCCATGACAATGCAATATACAAAATACAAATAATACAAATACGCAGTAGTGCAATGAAATAAGGACAAGACAATAAGTGACATAGTATAAGATAAGATAAGTATTTGCTCTTGTGAAGTTTTCACTTTATGGTAGACTTGGATAATGATATGCTTACCTCCTGGAGAGTGTTCTTCACTTGGCTGGATGTTGTGAAGGGGTTACAAGCAACACATGATCCTATTATTATGGTAGGGGACTACAACACAGTTGTAAGTACATCAAAGGAAATCATACTGTAAATTATCACCCGCTTGTTCACAAAGAGATCACAACTATTATGGATGCATTAGAACTAGTGGATATATGGAGATTTAAAAACCCTGACTTGGTGTGATATACATGGAGGAGGCTAAATCAAGCTAGTCGTCTCGACTATTTCCTCTTTCCCACCAACAGTTAAAAAAGTATTAAGTAGAATGCGACCATTTATTTGGCCTTCAAATGACTCTTAGAGAATTCCCACGTGGACGGAGATACTGGAAATTTAAAATCAAAACATTTTGAATGACATTCTTAAGTAAGACAAAATCATTTATTTAATTGAATTTATAATTTTATTTACAGCTGATCCTCTTATTGTGTGGGACACTTTCAAATAATAATGAGATAATTCAGTTCAATACTCATTATTACAACAAAAACAATTCTGGTTAAAAGAGGTCAGGCTAATAACAGAAATAGAGGACAAGTGGATGCAGATGACAACTGTACTATAGAAGAACAGCAAAACAGCAAAACTTAGAAAACAAACAAAACAAACTGAAGCAACTTATTCAAGAACGATCAAGTATAGCATATTAGAAAAATAAAGCGAATTGGATGGAAAATGGTGAAAAATGCACAAGATTTTTCTTCAACCTTCAAGAAAGAAATGCGACCAAAAAGAATATACAAAAACTCATTACAAATGACAGAACAAACCATGCATCACCGAATTATATTCTGAAAGAGGAAGCGCAATATTTTAAGCATATGTTTTCTTTTCAGTCTCCTCCATCTACCCTCAGTGATGATCATTGCAATTACTTAGTTCCTAAAGATCATGTAAAATTACCATCAGTACAAAAACATATGTGTGAAGGTCAAATTACAGAAGATGAACTTCTTAAGGCAACTGAATCTTTTCTGACGGGAAATGGCATATCAGTAGATTGATGGCATACCAGTAGAGGTATATCAAACTTTTTTTGAGATACTGAAAGATCCATTACTGGCAAGTTTGAACTATTCCTACAAAAACAGCAAACTATCCGATACGCAACAAGAGGGTCTGATCTCACTCTCAACTAAAACAGGATCTGGGTGGTCAGTATAAAGACCCAGTCTATTTTTAAAAAACTGGAGGCCCCTTACCCTACAATGTTGTGATGCAATTAAGAAGGTCTTACCAAATATTATTCATCATGATCAGACAGGATTTCTGCATGGACGATACATTGGAGATAACATACGACAATTACTTGAAATAATAGAACATTATGAAACATCAGAGAAACCAGAAAAGGCTTTTGATAAAGTGCGATTCGATTTTATTTACAAATGCCTTGACTTAATGAGGATGAGTTAAATGAGCTGTCTGGTAGAAATGTAAACCACAACAAAACTAATTTACTACTCAAGAATTAATTAATTAATTGACTTAATTCATTCACAGTAAGAAAGGCACTCTGGTGATCTCCCCATCTTGGACCCTTGAAGCTTCTCCAAAACAACCTGTTGACCACCTCTGATGCTTTGGTTGAACTAACCCCCATGGTAGTCACTAAATCCATGTAAACTTCCTTAACAGCATCTGAGTACAATGTTCAAAAGTTCTCTCTGTCCAGCTCGTCTGTTAGCGGTGATCATGCAGTGGACCCAAGTGCGGAGAGATACTCAGACGACAGCGTGAAGTAAATCAAGGAGAGTCTTTAATGAGCGAATTGAGGCACGGCATACAAACAAACACTGGGGGAAAAATGGGTAAAGTAAAGGTGGAGAAAACCAAGCTCTGTTAACTAAGGTACGCACTTCACAAGCGGAATAACTAGAACTAAAAACATACAAAACTGGAACTAGGGCTAAGGGGTAAACGACTAGGATACGGAACAGACGGGCAGACAGGGTCCTCACAAACAGACAGGGAGAATCTCCGACAAAGACATGGGGAAAACACAGGCTATATATAACAAACGGGACAGAATACACAGGTGAAATGAATACAGGTAGATTGGGAGGCCACTGGCCCCGTACCGCCAGAGGAGGGCGCCAGAGTCACCAGACAGCAACCTCAGGCGTGACAGTACCCCCCCCGACGAACGGCACCAGCCGTTACTTGGGTGCCCCAGGATGCAGGTGGCGGAAGTCAGTAATCAAGGTGGGGTCCAGTATACTCCGCCGGAGCACCCAAGTCCGTTCCTTTGGACCATACCCTTCCCAATCTACCAGGTACTGCAGACCCCTCCCCACCTTCTACAACCCAAAATCCGGTCCACGGTGTACGCCGGCTGTCCTCCAACGAGACGAGGTGGGGGAGCAGGGCGGGGAGGGGGAGCCAGGGGGCAGGAGATAACGGGCATGAGGAGGGAGACATGAAAGGTCGGGAGTTGCAGCTTGTAGGAGACCGGGTTCACCCGCCTAATCACCCGAAAGGGACCCACATAGCGGGGGGACAGCTTCCGGGACTCGACCCGGAGGGGAAGGTCCCGGGTCGAGAGCCACACCTTCTGGCCCGGGCGGAAGACCTGGGCTTGCGATTGGCCTGAAGCTGGGACTTGGCCGAAGCCCTCTTGAGCGCCGCCCGCACCCGTCTCCAGGTCCTGCGACACCGACTGACTTGGGCCTGGACCGAAGGCACCTCTGCTTCCTCCTCTTGCTCAGGGAACAGGGGGGGTTGGTAACCATACTGGCACTGGAAGGGGGACAGACCAGTGGAGGAGCAGAGGAGGGTGTTGTGGGCGTACTCAGCCCAGGCCAGTCGCCGGCTCCAGGTCACAGGGTTCCCGGAGACGTAGCACCTCAGCACGCCCTCCAGGTCCTGGTTGACGCGCTCCATCTGCCCGTTAGACTGAGGATGGAACCCGGACGAGAGGTTGACGGAGACGCCGAGGCCGGTGGCGAACGCATTCCAGAACCTGGAGGCAAACTGGGGACCCCGATCCGACACCACATCCCGGGGGAAACCGTGGATTCTGAAGACGTGCTGCACCATCAGGTCCGCGGTCTCCTGGGCCGAGGGCAGCTTGGGAAGGGGGATGAAGTGGGCCGCCTTGGAAAACCGGTCCACCACCACCAGGATGGTGGTGAACCCGTCGGAGGGGGGAAGGCCCGATATAAAATCCAAAGAGATGTGGGACCAAGGGCGCGGAATGGGAAGGGGCCGGAGGAGACCCGCCGGGGCCAGACGGGGGCTCTTGCTGCGCGCGCACACCTCACACACCGCCACGAAGGCGCGCGTATCCCCCTCTGCTGTGGGCCACCAGAACCTCCTCCGGATGAATTCCAAGGTCCTGGCGGCCCCTGGGTGACCCGTGAGGGAAGATGCGTGCGCCCACAGGAGTAGCCGTGCGCGCGCAGCCTTGGGAACGTAGAGTCTCCCCGGCGGACCCCCCCCGGGGTCGGGCTCCCACCCCAGGGCCGTCCTGACCACCCGCTCTATGCCCCAGGACACAGGGGCGAGGATGAGAGCCTCCGGAATGGGTCGGGGGTCTCCACCAGGTCCACCGGGTCGAATTGACGGGAGAGAGCGTCAGCTTTGGTGTTCTTTGACCCTGGACGATAGGAGATGGTGAAGGTGAACCTGGTGAAGAACAGAGCCCATCTCGCCTGACGGGAGTTCAATCGCTTGGCCCCCCGGATGTACTCCAGATTCTTATGATCCGTCCACACTTCAAACGGCTGGCGCCCTCCAGCCAGTGCCTCCACTCCTCCAACGCCAGCTTAACCGCCAGCAGCTCACGGTTGCCCACGCCGTAGTTCCGCTCTGCTGGGGACAGCCGACGGGAGAAGAAGGCACAGGGATGGATCTTCCCGTCCTTAAGGCACCGCTGGGAGAGCACCGCCCCCACTGCAATGTCAGAGGCATCCACCTCCACCACAAAGGGCCGAGCAGGATCTGGATGCCCAAGGACCGGGGCGGAGGTGAAGCGCCGCTTGAGTGTGGCAAAGGCGTTCTCCGCCTCGGGGGACCAAGCGAATTGAGGGCGACTGGACTGGGTGAGGGCGGTCAAGGGAGCAGCCAGGGCACTAAACCCCCGGATGAACCGCCTATAAAATTTGCCGAAACCCAGGAATCTTTGCAGCTGTTTCAGGGAGGAGGGCTGGGGCCAGTCCAACACTGCCTTGACCTTGGCAGGGTCCATACGCAGCTCCCCCCTGGAAACGATAAAACCCAGGAAGGAGACGGTCTCCTGATGAAAAACGCACTTCTCCGCCTTCACATAAAGTCAATGGCGGAGAAGGCGTTGCAGAACCTGGCGAACGTGCTGCCTATGTTGGACCAGGTCCTTAGAAAAAATAAGGATGTCATCCAGGTAGACGAAGATGGATAGATCCAGAAGGTCCCGAAGGACGTCGTTGACCAGTGCCTGGAAGACCACCAGACAGCAACCTCAGGCATGACACTTGTCTCTCTCCTTCATTAACCTATACTTGTCACTTACCAGATACTTATATTTTAATTATTGCTATTGACTTAGTACTTGTATTGCGCCTTACTTCATTGTGTACTGTTGTTATGTACTGTGTCATTACTGCACTGTTGAGAGGAAGCTTGCAAAGTAAGCATTTCATTGTACAGTTTACAACCTGTATACTGTGTGCATATGACCAATGGACTTGACTCAAGTGCAAACCTATCCATTTCAAACATAACCTTATTGGTCAACAGGTTTATATTAAACTTCAGTTTTCTCTACAAATAAATCCCTTTGTTCTATCGCTAGTCTATCACACTCTCTAAAACACCGTAGCCTACTACTACCATCGTTTGTCATTTTGCTGCAGCTCATGTTCTCCTCTTGTTATCCACCTTTCCCAGCAAAAATAGTAATATTCTATGTAAACAATTCCTGTAGTGTGTTCTCCTTTACCACACACACACACAGGCACACGCCTGCGCACAAACATACAGCTACTCTCAGTCTCGTGACTTTATTCATGCCTTGTTCATGGCTCATAAAATAACCTTTGTCATAGTTTATCCATGAAATGTCTGACACTCCAAGTTTGCTATTGAACAGAAGTAGCAAGCGAGATAGTGTTTTTAGTCAAAAATTATTGCAGTTTGCCATCAGATAGTAGTACAAAAATACTCTGCTCCGCTCAACCCGGTTGCAGTCTGGCTAACTCTCCCTTTCATTTGCGCAGCACTGGCAAGGGCACACCTCTTATTTCCTCAACAAAAAAAAGAAGCCACAAAGATTTTTTTTTTGCGGTTTTCAGTTTGTTGTAGACAACATATTGGTGAAGACACCCATATAAAATTTGGCTTGTTGGATTTTGATTCCAGAGCTGGCCATTGAGGTTAGATATATGTGTAATTTCTTCTGCAGCAACACAATAGTTTTCTGTCACGACTGAGGTTGCTGTCTGGCGACTCTGGCGCCCCCCTCTGGCTATACGGGTCAGTGCCTCCCAATCTACCTTGAATCATATCACCTGTGTGTTCTGTCCTCTGTTTGTATAAATAGCCTGTGTGTTCCCCATGTCTTCGTCTGAGATTCTCCCTGTCTGTTGTGAGTACCCTGTCTACCCGGCCGTATCGTCAGTCCCCGTGATAACCCTGTATCCAGTATTATTCCACTTGTTAAAGTGTGTACCTTATTTAGCGGAGCTTGCTTTCTCCACTTTTGTTTTGCCGTTTGGTCCCCGTGTTTGTTTGTACCCCATTCCCCTCTTTTGTATTAAACCCCTGTGTAATAAAGTCTGTTGTACACAGAGGCAGACGCAGTATGTCGGTGAGGGATTTTGTCCCGTTTATTGTCATATACATTTAATCTTGGCTTTTCAGCCCGTCTCAACGTTTCGTGACTTTCCAGTCGTCGTCTCGGGGAACCTTCGTCTCATTCCCAGCCCCTCTATTGAAATGCCAAAGGCACACACATGTTAAGCACTAGCCAACGAGGCTTCATTTGCAACAGGTGTGCCACGAAGCCTCGCCGACACAACCCTGGCCACGGTCCTGTAGCTCCCTCTACAGGCCGAACGCTGCATGTCCCCCCACACCCTGTCTCTAAGTATTCACGCTGTGTCTGAGTATCCCTCCGCACTTGGGTCCCTCGCACTACCTAGCAACCCTAACAGTTTTCATGTTTGCAATGAAATGAAATAAAGAGATCTGAAGGTTGACGTCTTTTGGAGAGGGTACTTTATTCGATGTTATGTTTCTCTCTCTGGGACTCATCTCCCAGAAACTAGAAACTATATGAACTAGCAATGGAATTTGACCTTGGAGGCCACAGGTCCTTCTACTCCCTTTCCCTGGTGTTATTTAGTCTCTGTGTTGTGTATTTTATTGGTTGCTACTCGGCCAGAGGTGAGGGGCACGTAGAATACTTGAAAATACAATACAGAAATCATTGGACAATTCTAACAGTCCCCCCTATGATTATTTTAAACAAAGTATAATAATCAAGAATTACCTAAATGAACAATGAAGACATCAAAACATAAAAAGCATAAAAGTATAAAAACAAGAAGTATAAAAAACAGCCAGAATAAAAAGTGATTACATTCCTTCATTTACTTAACACCCTCCTGTTGTCTCTAGGACAACATCCTCATACAGAATCACCGTCAGATTCTTGAACTTCATACCATTAAACTCAGGGAGGGGTGAAGGCTACTTATACTTCTAGCTATACAGCTAGAAAAGTTACAACAGTTGATTATTCTTTAGTGGGAAAACAAAGTACAATAATCAAAAATAAGGAAATACAAAAAATGAATAATAAAAATACAAAAGATATAAAAAACATTTGTCATATCAAAATTAATCACTGATACTTACAGGGTTCTCAAATTTTAATGCATACCAAGCTCTTTACCAAGCATGCGTCAGGTCAGTCTTGATGACTCTCAGTTTACTGCGCCGAAGCATTGAGGCAGACATTTTGAGCACCACACATTTCACGAGCATGAATATGACATAGATCACCAACAGACCAACCAAGAGAGGCGCCAACAGTTTCAGTAGGCCCTGTAGCAAAGGAGAGGCCCAAGAAAAGAGGTCCCACTCAAAGGTCATTGGAATGTGCAGGGCAGACACGACATCTTTAATGTGTTCTATTTGCACTGCCAATTCTTGAGAATGGTCGGGAATATAGAAACAACAGATGGAATTAAGAACTGCACACAATCCCCCTTGTTGAGCATAAAGCATGTCTATGCCCACACGATTTTGAAGTACCTCTTTTCTCATCTGACAAGTCTCTTCTCCCAACATCTCTAATGATGTTGCAGTAGCATTGGCCAACTTATCCATCTCCTCTGTCAAAATCCTGATATGAGACAGGGCATAGTAAACACCTACAGGTGAGAATACAGAGAATAAAATGTTGGAAACCTTGAGAATGAGTCATTTTGGATGTTGCATCAGTACTGAGTGAACGTCTAGTGCGTGTGTGTGAGTGTTGCACATAGTCAGAAGGTAGTCTTAGCCCCAGATAACAGATAAGTCCCAACCCAGTCTTAAGGTAAAATCAAGTAGGCCCTTTGACTACAATTTATGTGTTCATTATGTTTTTGTTTTCTCCAAAAAAAAGGCAAATAACAGTAGAATTCAGCAAAAAATTACATATGTTCAATTAATCCCTTCCATCTCTGCAAATAAACACAAAAACATACAAAACATTTGAAATTATTGTCAATTTATTCTTTGAAATTGTTCAGCTAACAGGGTGGAATGGAGCCAGTAGAGCCAGTAGACACCGTTCGACTTCATGCAGTTTACCTGGATACTGTTTCCTTCCACATTCATGATGATGCCGGGGTAGGGCTTCTTGTCATAGATCACCACACACCACCTGCCAACATGTTCGGTGTGGATGGCTTCTGGTCGCCATGGGGTTTCAGTGCTGGGAACTTCTGCTGACCCTGGAGCCTCAGCAGCTTGAAGAGATGCTTGTTTTAAATCAAAGCATGGGCAGTCCATGAACCCCTCCTCTCTTTGGCGGAGACAGGTTTTGTCTCTGTACTTAATATGGCCTGCCAAGGTACTCATCACCTGATGAATTTTCATTGTCCCCTTCACAGCTGTCAAAGGGGCTACCTGAGAATAGAATTGCAAAAACCATTTGTGTGGGCTATTGTGTCACACCTGAGGTTGCTGTCTGGTGACTCTGGTGCCCCCCTCTGGCGGTCCGGTGCCAGTGCTCTCCCAATCACCAGGATTGCTATCACCTGTTTGTCCTGTCCTGTGTTTGTTATATATAGCCTGTGTGTTCCCTATGTCTTTGTTGGAGATTCTCTCTGTCTGTCTGTGAGTACCCTGTCTGTATCTGTGTATATGGTTGTTACCCCGTTACTAGTGATGGGCAAATGAAGCTTTTGTGAAGCACTGAACCACTTGAGCCAATTGTTTCGAAAATGGGTTAATTACTCGAAGCTTCAGTTACAGTGACCTCTCCTGGCGAAGTGCAAGGCTGCAGTCAAATTAGGCAGGCTAGTTGGTGGACAGGAGGCTTTTAATTACACGCACGAACACACACACACACACACCTCAATGAGCAGTGTTGGAGAAACTATTTTACTTTTGTAGAAAAGATCTTTTGTTCTGAAGCATCTTTGCTTTGATCACCCTTGGATTTAAAGTATTGTAACGACCCTGTGAAAGAACCGTTAGCAACTCCGCTCTTGGTGTTGTGGCTAGCGCGGCCGGTTTGTAAGCGAAAGATTGCGAGTTCGATACCCGCTTAAGACAAGCTGCTCTACCCAGCCGTTCGCTACAGTATCTTTGCTTTGATGAAATTCTTTGATGCACACACACACTAAGACTGAATATCATGTTCTATTTACAAATAAAAATTGATGAATGTGTTATTGAGGAGAGAGTGCTGGGGAAAATATGGCATAGGTTGGGTGTGTTTGTGTAACTATGGCAGGGGGTGATTATGTGGGATGGGGAACACTCAAAGATTACAAGAAGAACACTCAGAGAATACAAACGCAATACCAACAACTCAACAGCAACAACGCACCTACTACGACAATCCACAAATTGTGCATTGTTTAGAGCGGTTATAAAGTGTTGAGGCACTCAAATTCAAAACTGTCGCAACCTATCACCTGGCAGAATCGAGACGAGGCAGTGCCAGTGAATCACCTGATTGGACCGCGAACCAGTCAGGTGATTCATTCAGGCAACGAAACAGTTGCTGCTTCGGACGTCATATGTCACATGATTTTTTCGCACCAAAGCAAGCTTTGAAGCAGTGGTTCGATGGAATTGTTCAGTGTTTGAAGCACGTATCGAAGCTTCAGTGTCGCACTGCCATCACTACCCGTTACCCTATACCATTATTATTATTTCTTAGTCCACTTATTAAGTGTGTACCTTTGTTGATGGAGCCTGGTTTTCTCCACCTTTATTTTACCCTTTATTCCAGTATATGTTTTTGTGCCTTGCGCCAACCCTCTCATTAAAGACATTCTTTATTTTCTACTACGTCTTCTGTCTGAGTATTCATCTGCACTTGGGTTCACCTCACCACCAATCCTAACATATTGATTGAGTATAATTCTCTTTCAGGTGGGCACTGAATACATTTCATTTTCTTTCAGGTAAATATAGAATACATTTCATTCTCTTTGCTCAGGTATGTATATAATACATTACTTTCAGGTGAGTATAGAATGGGCTACATTTAATTCTCTTTACTCAGGTAAGTATAGGGTACATTTCATTTTCTTTTAGGTAAGTATAGAATACATTTCATTGTTGTTGTTTTTCAGGTGTGATTCGCATACTATCAAATTCTTGGGATCACTTGAGGATTCCCCCACCATAAGGAGAGAGAGATAAAAAATAGAGAGATCGTGTGCATTTAACACCAGCATTTCCTGCACCTTTGTCTCAACACTGTCTTTACTGGAAAAGAACAGCTCCACTGATGATTCCTGAGTCTTCAGGCGGGTCATGTCTCCTTGAAGGGGAGACAGAGCAGAAGGCTACAGATGACTATGCTCCTGCATACAAGATTCCAGTGTGGAGGGTCACTTGTTGGTGGGATTCACCAAAATGCATAGACTGGACCTCGTGTATTTACACACACAGTTCTTGCTGAAGTCCACGTGGATTAGACATTCATGGCCTTCTATTGCCAATGAATGTTAAAGAGGTGCTGTTTAAACTTTGTTAGTCGCTCTTGGAATTTGTTAACGGCTTCATCCTCAGTCATTGTTATCTCCTTCTTAACAGTGATCACGGCCCTCTTTTCATCTTCATAATAAATAATTTGAGTATTTTATAATTTAATGACTAATGTATATTGTAAAAGTTGCTAATTTGTGCTGGGGACATGGCAAAAACAAACATGTGTACCAAATACAAAGTGATATACAAAATAATAATAATAAAAAAAAAAAATCTTTAAGACACTTTTTTTGGTATTTCTATGATAAGGAAGACCTAAACCTATAATTGAAGGCTTTTAGAATAAACATTTTAAATCAAATATGAAGTAGGATTTCCTGGGGACAAAGCCACCGGTTAACAGGATTGACCCAAGCGTCCCTTGAGTCTGCGTGCTGTTGTCATGAAGTTTTACTGTGTATGTGTAAATGTCCCGACAGCTTTCCACAAAGTTTGTTTTTCAGTCCACACACAAAATCCTGCTACCCAAATACCACAAATTGTTGTCTTTGTCTGTTGTAACACTTGACAGGTGACACTGTAACATCAAAGTTCCAGGAGTGATGTCAGTTGGAATTGTCACAGCTCACCCTGATTTGGACACCTCTACCTGAAAGACTTATTTTTGCCCAAATCAAAACAATACATTTCCCTATCTGAGGTAGACCAGCATGGATGTAATGTGACATCAAATTCCCCATTAACACCGTCTTCACCCAGAGTAGGCCCCCATAGCCCATTGCTCATGGTTCTGTAGCTCCAAGGCTTGGTCCACCCCAGTATGATCAAGAGTTTACAGTGACTGGCGTGTATCCATTTTGATTTCCCCTCTACTTTAACTGCCTGTGTTGGTTATCAACAAAACCTGATAGGGACCATCCCATCTTGCTTCTAACATAACTTTCTGTGGTTTGTGTATCGTAACCCATTGACCTGGCACAATAGTGTCCCCCCCCTCAGGAGGCTCTACCCACGCATCATGTATCTGCTGTTCAGCTGCCTTAGTGGCTTTGCCAAGAGCTAAACAATAATCGAGAAGCGTGTCGCTCATCAGATGTATGTCTGCTCGTCTCAGATCAATAGTACCAGGTAGTCACATTTGTCTGCCTGTGATGACTTTGAAGAGGCTCAGTCCTGTGGTATTTTTGTGTGTTGCTCTAATACTGCACAGTAATGCAGGCAGGGCCTCTGGCCAGGGCACCCCTTCCTGATGCATTTTGGCGAGTCTCTCTTTAAGAGTTTGATTCATTCGTTCCACCTGCCCAGATGATTGAGGGTGATAGGGACAGTGGAGTGACCACTTTACTTCCAGCATCCTGCTGACTTTCACTTTCACTTTGACAGTGAAGTGAGAGCCTTGGTCACAGTCTATTTGTTCTGGTAGACCCTATTATGGAATCATTTCTTTGACTAGCACTTTGGCTGTATGTAAAGCAGTTCCCTTTTATTAGGGAAGGCTTCTACCCATCGAGAGAATTTGTCAACGACCACCAATACGTCTTGATACCCCCCCATACTTCTGGAGTGTGATGTAGTCCACCTGGAGGTGTCCCGAGAGTGCTGGAGTCGTGCGCTGTTGCACCTTGACTTTTCCTTGGTTGTTGTTTTTCTGACAGGTAGGGCACTGAGATACAACTCTTTCTGCCTCTGAAAGCTGGGTTCCACCACTGGTTGGTGTAGCGATGAACCATTTTGTCTGTTCCAATATGACCCAGTGAATGAATCTGAGTAGCCAGATAGGGTAATAGCTTCTGAGGGGCCACAGTCCTTTGACCATACCGCCACACTGCATCTGTGCCCAAGTTTGGTTCCCGATTCCATCCAGAACCATATTTCCCCCTTCTCTGCAGCGTCCTACATCTGTTGGATGTGTTTCAGTGTAACAATGGTGTACACTGCCGGCAGGGCTGGAGTTGGAGTTCGTTTTGCTTCCACCTTTGCAGCTTGATCAGCTAGGTTGTTGCCTTTGCTCTCTTCCATGTCAGCTTTTGTGTGAGCTTTACTCTTGATGATTGACACTTGCTCAGGTTTCTGTAGGGCCACCAGTAGATTGTGGACCACCTCCCCATTCTTGACTGGTGCTCCTAATGCACTGAGGAATTCTCGAGTCCTCCAGATTTTTCCAAAGTCATGAGTCACGCCAAAGGCATATCTTGAATCTGTGTAGATGTTTGCGGTTTTCCCTTGTGCTAGATTGCATGCTTCAGTGAGGGCCCGCAGTTCTGCTTGCTAGGTCGAGGTCCCAGGGGGCAGAGCACCAGAGGTTATGTTACTGTCAGTGGTGACAGCCCATCCAGCCTTCTGCACTCCATCTTCCACCATGGAGGACCTATCGGGAAACAGCATCATGTCAGGGTTGTCTCAGGGTGTGGATTTAACCATTCCTTCATCTGCCTGGTCCATGACCAGGTCTTGACAGTCGTGCTACAGGATATCATCTGTTTCAGGTGGAAATATCATCATGGCAGGGTTAGATAGAGTTCCCCTCTCAATGGAGATATTGGGTGCTTCCAAAACCGTCAACCACTTGCTCCATTGTGACACAGTGACTTGAGCTGCTCTGTTCATGGTCAGCA
This sequence comes from Argentina silus, assembly GCF_951799395.1. NCBI lineage: Eukaryota > Metazoa > Chordata > Actinopteri > Argentiniformes > Argentinidae > Argentina > Argentina silus. Next base: position 31,025,134 of record NC_139654.1, on the reverse strand, counting down.
GGATGTGGACCGAATGTGGGCACTTGACAATCAACTTTTGGTCGAGTCCCACAGCAAGGTATGTTGCTTGTAGGGCTCCAAGGCAGGCTCCAAAGCCTAAAGCCACACCATTCAATTTGGCTGAATAGTACCCCACAGATTGTCATCGATGTCTGTGTTCTTGTGCGAGGACGGCGGTCATGTATCCGTCTCTCTCTGACACATACAACACAAATTTTTTTTCAACATTTGTCATGGTTTCAAGCCCTAGGATGGGTTGTTCCACATGTTACGGTCCCTCCCCCTAACCAACCCTCTGGCACCACCTCGAGGCCACGGCGATCATCGCTGGAGCGCCCAGCCCCCAGTCGACAGTGCACCTGTTCCCTATCCCCAATCAGCACACCTGCGACCCATTCCCAATCACCCACCTAAAAGAACCCTGCCCGGTCATCACTCCAGTGCCAGAACGTACTGTAACCTCACGGTAATATTTGTGTATCTCCGCTACGACGTTTCTAGCCCTCCCGAGTTCCTAGCTGTTTCTTGTGTTTTGTCTTTTCCCTTGTGACTCACCTCGTTCTCCTCTGCCCCTCCAGAACCCTCGTCTTCCTCGGATTTCCCTCCTTTACGGACCTAGCCCCTACCCCCTCTTTGCTACTGGACCTCCCTGCTACCGACCCCTGGACCGAACCCCGACTACTCCCCACGGTGCCTTTTCCCTCTTCCGAACACTGGACCTCCCGCTATCAACCCCGGACCGGACCCCGACGGCCCCCTCGGATTATCCTTCTCTCCACCACCCCTCTCCCTATATTATTATTATTATTATTATTATTATTATTATTATTATTATGGTTATTAAATACGCCTTCAGGCTAAACCCTACCCTCTCTGTGTGCCGTCATTTGGTTTCGCAGATGTTCCCTTGTAACAATATGCTTCCTAATCCACAATTTTGCTGTGAGGGTTGTAAATGCAATTCCTATCTCCACTGGCTTGGTTTCGTGGAGCTCCAGTTTCCCCCTCCTAATCCATGCGCACTCAGTGTTTTTCTGGTGTAGGAGATGTTGATTTCTTTAAGGCTGCAGCTCAGGATAATTGTTATTTCAGCTCCAGTGTCTACCAGGAAGTAAATCGTTCTTCCCCAGACATCCAGTGAAGCATATGTCCCATCAGTTCTCATGTGAACGGCAGCCTGAAGAGGGCACAAGAGGGGGGCGTCTAGTTTAAATGGTCAACAGAACCCTCTGCTGATCTGAGGACAGCTGACCAAATTGTTGAAGCATCGAGTTTGGATTGTTTGGGATCTTGTTTTCTCCCCTCTGGGATTCCTGCCATTTTCTTTTCCTGCAGTCCTCCTTCCAGTGTCCAGCAGTCTTTTGCAGCAGTGACACTCTTCTTATCATGTGAGTGCTCGATTTTGGTTCTTCGAGACCGCTCTGACCTTTATGGAACTTCCTGTTCCCAGGTCACCATCCAGTTGTGAAAGTCTTGCCGCGAGTTCACCATAACTGGCATTTTCCCATTCTGCACTTACGGTGACCACGCTCCTTCGGAGTCCCTCTCTCACTGCTTGCATCAGTTGGTGGTTTAGGGCTCCATTAACGGTCCTGTCAATGTTGTCTGAAGTTATGGCAGGCATGCTACTGTGTCTGAGCCACGTCTGACGGACGCATTCCTTGAAGTCCGCAAAGTGCTCACTGGGCTTCTGGAGGCACTTGATTAACTCAGTCCAGTCAGTGGTGGCATGGGAGGCTAAAATCACCCATGTGAATACTGTCCCAGGCTCCATTGAGGTTCTGCCCATCTACACCCAGAGCGGTCTCCACTTTGAGTGTCAAGGCTTCAATCTCTCAAGGGTTGAGCACATAGGATCACTGATAAATGCCCCTCAGACGTTGCACCTGCTCCCAGGATTTGAGACCTGCTGTGCGTGGGTGTGATACCTCTTTTGACCACTTGTCGACATCCATGGGGTCAGGAACCTTGTGTCTGACAGGGTTTTTCTTCATTGCTGTCTGGGACGGCTTTTTTTCTTGGTTTCCTAACTTTAATTGGTCGTACATTTATCTCTTGAGTTACAAAAACATCATCATCAGAGGAAGAGAATGAATCTAAGCTGTAAACTACATAACCTGGCACTGCAGCTACCATTTGCTTGAGTTCTCTAACAGGGTTGGTGGGGGAGGGGCTGGCTCCTCCTTCGTTTGTCTCCCTGTAGCTCTCTCTCTTCACTTCCGGGTTTTAGCGCATTCACCTTGAGCACTTCAGCCCTCTCCTCTGCTTCAAGCCTGGCTCAGTCAGACTCCACTTTCAATTCTGCCAGCGCCCTGGCCCTCTGCTCTGCATCGAGCCTGGCTTGTTCGTGTTCCCCTATGGATGCAGTTAATGCCCTGGCCCTCAGCTCTGCTTCCACTTTGGATTCGGCCAGTGCCCTGGTTTCAGTTTTTTTATGCTGAAGCACTCACTCATGTTCCGTTGGCATGTGGAAGTCTTTTCTCACACAAATCACTCCTACCACTATCAGAATCAGCATAAGAATCAGAATTATTTTATTTCGTGTCATTTATTTTATTAGTGTCATCCGCGAACTTTTGAGTTTGACAGAAGGGTGGCTAGAGGTGCAGCTGTTGGTGTAGAGGGAGAAGAGTAGAGGAGAGAGCACACAGCCTTGTGGGGCTCCAGTGCTGATGGTCCGGGGCTCCGAGACAAGCTTGCCCAGCCGCACTTGCTGCTTCCTGTCTGTCTGGAAGTCAGTGATCCACCTGCAGGTGGGCTCAGGCACGCTCAGCTGGGATAGCTTGTCCTGGAGGAGAGCTGGGCCGATGGTGTTGAATGCGGAGCTGAAGTCCACAAACAGGATCCTGTCTAGGTGCTGGAGGATGAAGTGGAGTCCCATGTTGACTGCGTTGTCTACAGACCTGTTGGCTCTGTAGGCAAACTGCAGTGGGTCGAGGAGGGGGTTGGTGATGGCCTTGAGGTGGGTGGGCACGTGTAACAATGTTCGTAACACAGAGGTAGTGGTAAGGGAATCAACCCGTTTATTATTCAGTATCATTATTATTTGGTCTTCTCCTCGGCGACTTTCCATTCCTCTTGCCGCAAAACCTCCTCGCTGCTCTCCCGGCCCCTCCTACTGAAAGCAGAGGCACACATATTTTACACCATTCGTTAACGAGGCTTCATTCGCAACAGGTGTGCGACAAAGCCTCGCTCCTGCACCCTGGCCACGGTCCTGTAGCACCCTCTACAGGCCGAACGCTGCATGTCCCCCCACAGCACGAGGCGCTCAAAGGTCTTCATTACCACAGAGGTCAGGGCGATTGGTCTGTAGTCATTAAGACCTGTGATCCTCTGCTTTTTGGGAACTGGGATGATGGTGGATGTTTTGAAGCAGGCAGGTACCATGCATTCAAACAGTGTTAAAGATGTCCGTAAACACTGGAGACAGCTTGTCTGCACAGTGCTTCAGTGTGGAGGGAGAGACAGCATCTGGTCCAGCTGCCTTGCGGGGGTTCTGACTCTTTAACAGTTTGTTGATGTCTCTCTCCTGGAGACAGAGAGGTGTGATGGGGGGAGGGGGCTGTCTGGGTCCATTGTGTAGGGGGGGGAGTGTCTCTGTCCAGACTGGGAAGAAGAGCTGTGATAGCTGTGGAGGGGGGCTGGGTGTGTGGGTCAGAGTCAGGACTGGTCCATTGTCTGTCGAATCTACAGTAGAACTCATTCAGGTCATTTGCAAGTCTGAGGTCATCCATAGAGTGGGGGGATTTGGTTTTGCAGTCTGTGATATCTCGAAGGCCTTTCCAGACTGACGAGGAGTCGTTGGCTGGCCTCCTTAATCTCCTTGCCAAATGTGTACTTAGCCAGTCTAAACCTTTCCTTGTCTCCACTCCTGAAAGCCCTCTCCTTCTCCAAACGAAGCTGTTTGAGTCTTGCTGTGAACCAGGGCTTGTCATTGTTGTAACTCACCCTGGTGCGTGTTGGAATACATCTGTCCTCACAGAAGCTGATGTACGATGTCACAGACGCTGTGTATTCGTCCAGGCTGTTGGAAGCAGTCTTAAAAATGTCCCAGTCTGTGGTATCTAGGCAGTCACGCAGCTCCTCCACTGCTTGTCTGCTGCTCCAATTCTTAGATCTCCGCACAGCAGGTTTAGAAAGTTTTAGTTTCTGCCTGTATGCCGGGATCAGATAGTCCCAGAGCCGCGCGGGGAACTGCGTGATAAGCTCTGCTGATGGTGCTGTAACAATGATCCAAAATCTTATCCTTCCTGGTCGGGCATTTGATTAACTGTTTATATTTAGGGAATTCGTGAGTTAAGTTGCCCTTGTTAAAGTCCCCAAGGACAATAACTGGGGAATACGTGTTCACTCTCCTTCTCTCCACTCCTAATATTTGGTCGGCGAGTTGACGTTGAGCCACTTTCACATCAGCTTGTGAAGGGATGTAAAGGCCAGCCAATATAAAAGAAGTTAATTCACGTGCAGAGTAAAACGGTCTGCAGGTGATGAAAAATGATTCCAGGTCAGGAGAAAATCATTTTCACGTTGTTGCACCAGCGTTGATTTATATAGAAACAGATCCCTCCACCTTTCGTTTTGCGTGAAAGTATTGGGTCGCGATCCGCACGTAACAGCTGGATGCCGGGCAGCTGTACAGCAGTGTCTGGTGTAGATTCAATCAGCCACGATTCCGTGAAACACAAAACAGAAGAGAGAGAAAAGTCTCTATTTGTCCTGATAAGAAGACGCAATTCGTCCATGTTGTTGCACAGTGAGCGCACATTTGAGAGGAGTATTCCCAGTCGAGGCAAGCGTAATCCTCTCTCCCTGAAGCGCACCAGAGCCCCGGTGCGCTTACCTCTCTGTCTCCGCCTCACTGCTTGGCCAAGGGCCAGAGCACCTTTGACCAGAATGTCCAGTAATTCCACAGATGAGGCGAGAAAGTTGGGACATCAATCAGATGGTGTTGACTCCCTGATGTTAAGTATTGTAGTAGAATTTAAGTAATGGTATTTTGAAATAAAATACCGTTAACCAGAGCTGTTGATTCATTCAGAGACTTTATTCACAGAGAACGAAGCCGGGTCAGGTTTGCAAAGTTGAACACACTTTCCACTTCCGTTACCTGTCTTTTTATAGACATCACATAGGTCAACACCCTTCATTCAACAAACGTCTACTTCCTGTCTACATACACCAATAATATTCAAGAACTACATTTCGTCATCCAGGGGCTACGCCCCCTTTGACTTGCCGTCGGTCAGTCTACTTGAGAGATCAATTGACCTAGGCTATTTTCTAAAGCCCTTTTGTCCTGGCTGTTTACAACTGTGTTTATTACCCATCCATCCTGTCCCTAGATCACTCGATCCTGTTTCTGCAGCTGTGTGGCTTTGTATTTTATTATTCCTTCCCTCTAGTCAACCCCCACTTATCTGATCTCACCCCTTCTGAGATGTTCCAGGACCATCTGGTGTCCTTGTGACCTTTTTCCCCTAGGTGTGGGATTACAACCCTTATATTGTCTTTAAATTTACCATATACTCCCCCCTTTGGGACTTAATAGTCCCACATCCTATATTACTGAGTTGTAAATGATATACTAATAAAACATACAAGTGATTTTAAGACAATATACATAGGCAATTCACAGAAGTAAACATAACCTGTATGGCATCATCAATATGACATTCTATTAGCTCCTGGGGACACGCCTCCTTTACAGGTGGGGGCGAAAAACCCAGCCTCATACTTGGGAAAATTCCCCCACCTTATCCAATCATCATTGAGCAACCACTTTACAGGTCTGCAAATGAGCACCCGTCCCCATGAGCAACAACTTCCTACACATTCAAATGACTACCCAAATTGTTAATAAAAAGTAAAACATCACACAACACATCAACCTATAATGTGACCTATATGTCCAACACAGGGGAACATTCCCTGTCCCTTAACCATAGCCATCCCATTGTGCCTCTATGCATACATTCAACATGGTCATTCAGTACTACACACAATAATTGTTATACATAACACTTTAAAACACATCAATGTCCATTCAAATTGTCAATATTCCCAAAGGGAATATAGTCCTTGTATGGCCAGGGTTTCGTCTTCCTTGATGATTGTGGCCATGTTCCTCCCCTGAAGGTGTAGTTGTTAGCGCTTGCTAGTCCTGGCTGGGAGCCTAGACGATCTCGTCATCATCGGATGAGGGGGCAGAAGACTCACTGCTGCCTCCCCAGTTGAGAACAGGATATAGGTCTAGTTGGCCTCCCATTCTGTTGAGTGCCATTGGAGCTATCCCTCTGGTTACACTCATCTGCTTAATTGTGCTCTGTATAAAAAAGGATCTCAAAACAGGCATTATACAACAAAATAACAGTCCGAACACTACAATCACTGTCACAACCATTATTCCCATTTTCGCCAACATTCCTACCCATGATCCTAGGATGTTGTCAAACCAGTCTAATTTCCCAAAGTCTGTGCCCTCATTTCTTCTGTGCTCCTGTACGATCTCACCCATTCCTTCGTCTTCTTCTCTGGTTTGCCTGAGTTCTTGCCTCGGGACCCTGGTGCCGGGGTTCAAGTGGTACCAGGTTAGACTCCCTCGGACTTGTATTGCAGTGGGGGTGGCTCTCACTACCTCGTACGGTCCCTCTCTCCTTGGCTCGTTCCATTTCCTTCTGAAGACTTTGATGTACACCTGGTCTCCTGGAGTTCTCGGATTGGGCAGGGGTGTCTCCGGCTCCAGCTGCTTGTCTTTTTCCTGTGAACGTATAACTTTGTGTATCTCAGTTAATCAATTCATATATTGTTTCAATTCTATCTGGCGTTGTTCAAGTGGTGGTCCTTTGTAAGGTCCTCTTATTGTTAGCACTGGCATGGGTCGACCCGTAAGCATTTAATGCGGTGTTAAATGCGTGTTTCTGTTAGTCTGCATGCGATAATTCATTAATGCAAGTGGCAAGGCATTTACACAATTAAGCTTTGCGCTGGCACATATCTTATTCAGCTTTGTTTTGAGGGTACCATTTATTCTTTCTACCATTCCTTGTGATTGTGAATGGTAGACACAACCCAATCTTTGCTTTATTCTTAACTGCTGTATGACTTGTTTCACAGTTTTCTGAATAAATGCTGCACCGTTATCTGAGCTAATCTCATTAGTTACTCCAAATCTAGGTATTACTTCTCTTGTTAGAAATGTAACCACTGTTCCTTGCTTCTACCCATCTGCTGAACCTATCTATAACAACAAGCATGTATCTTTTCCCAATGACCTTTTTTATCATATCTCCATAGTCCATTACCAAATTTGTAATTTAAATGTTTTTAATTAATTAATCTATAAGTTTAAATGCATTTCCTACCATTGCCTGTACATAGGGTGACCAATACCCTTGGATTTTTATCTTTCTCACAACTTACCCCCTTGCGCAATGGTCAAAACCATGCGCACCAGTGATCAAAATCCCCAGTAGCACCGTAGGTGCCACTATAGTACCCTCATATGATCTCCACATTCCTGTAGAGTCCACCTTCGCCCCCCTTCGGAGCCACATGGATTGCTCAAACGGCCCTGCAATCCGATGCATGCGTATTATATCCTCTAGCTGCGTTATTGGTTCTATTAATTGATTATCTGACTTTTCTTTCATCTGAACCTGTCGTTTAACCAATATGGCTACTTCCTGTGGTATATATTATTTTATGAATTCCTTGCCTGCAGAATGTTTTACCAATGGGTTACTTGTTTCTTTCCAATTACTTTTTAATGCGGTTCTCATCATTGGTCCCAAGACTCTTGCTCTATACCCTTTATTTACCATTAATGACACATGATGAGCAGCATTAGGTATATTATACCATTTTTGTACGAATTCTGATTCATCTATTTGCATAGCTGCTCCCTGTTTTCCCCTATAATATATTGTGACATTAATGGGACAACCAGATTTTTGGTTTGCTCCTGCCAAACTTGTTCTTGTCAAATCGTGGTCTTCTTACATCTGGCAGTTGGGCTTCAATAGATTTTCTCCATCTTAACCAATTTTGCTCTATTTCATAATTTATTTCCCCTAAACAGTAATCATTTGCGCTTGCAGTTATTGGTATTTCTTGTATCTTTATTGCCATATTATCTACATATACACCTTCTGGGGAACACCATATTTTCATCCCCAGCATGCATAATGCATCCCTCCCCAAGAGATTCACCGGTGACCGGTCAAAGGTCAGTATGGGCAGGGTTGTGGCTCTGTCTCCTATCTTCTATTTTAACCTGCAGCATTGGTTCTTGATCAGCTTCTGTGGTTAACACTGGAAGCTGACCCTCCCTTTTCGGATTCTCTGGGCATCCCTAGTAACCATAATTTAGTCCCCTATATGGGTTGGCCGGTCCTTGTGGAGGCCTCTGCTGCTGCTGACCATAGCCCTGTTTACTATTCTCCCTCGACTTCGGATTAGTACAATCCCTTTGGAAATCAAAGTCAAAGTGGCTTTATTGTCAATTCTTCACATGTCAAGACATACAAAGGAATCGAGAGGACGTTTCTCACTCTCCCACGGTGAGACAGATAAAGTGCCCAGGCACAACAGATAACACATACTAAAAGTAAAACATTCAATAAAAATAATTTAAACAGTGCAAAAAGAGCAGTCAGTAAAGACAGTAAGTAGCAGCCAAATACTGTGTATTCTGTATAAAAAAAATAAAATAATAATAATAATAGTGCAATAGTGCATTGTAGCAATAGAATAGTGGATTGTCCAGAGTCCGTAGTGTTTTTTTTTTGGGGGGGGGGGGGGGGGGCTGAAGGGTTGGGAGGGGGGGTGGTGGTTTCAGCTTCTTGACAGCTTGGAGGATGTGGCTGGGGGAAGTGAGGGGAGAGAATTTAGCTTCCTGACAGCTTGGGGTATGAAGCTTTTCGTGAGTCTGGTGGTGTGGGCACGGAGGCTCCTATACCTTCTTCCAGAAGGCAGGAGGCTGAACAGACTGTGTGCGGGGTGGCTTGTGTCGCTCACAATCGAGGTAGCTTTGCGGGTGAGGCGGGTGGAGTAAGTCTCTTGCAGGGAAGGGAGTGGGGCACCAATGATCTTAGCAGCTGTGTTCACAATGCGTTGCAGTGCTTTCCTACTGTGTTCGGTGCAGCTACCGCCCCACACAGTGATGCAGCTGGACAGGATGCTTTCAATGGTGCCTCGGTAGAATGTTGTCAGGATAGGTGTGGGAGCTTTCGCTCGCTTCAGCTTGCGGAGGAAGTAGAGGCGCCGCTGGGCTGTCTTCGCCAGTGATGCGGTGTTGGTGGTCCAGGAGAGGTCCTCACTGATGTGCACCCCCAGGAATTTGGTGCTGCTCACTCTCTCCACAGCAGCACCATCGATGGTCAGTGGTGGGTGTTCGGTGTGCCCTCTCCGGAAGTCGACCACAATCTCCTTCGTTTTGCTGACATTCAGCAGGAGGTTGTTGTCTCTGCACCACGTGGTCAGAAGGTTGACCTCCTTTCTATAGTGGGTCTCGTCGTTCTTGGAGATGAGACCCACCAGAGTTGTGTCGTCCGCAAACTTCACCATGTGATTGGTGCTGTGGGTTGATGTGCAGTCGTGAGTCAGCAGGGTGAAGAGCAGGGGACTGAGCACACAGCCTTGGGGGGCCCCTGTGCTGAGTGTGATGCTGCTCGAGGTGTTGTTGCCGACTCGTACTGCTTGTGGTCTCTCGCTGAGGAAGTCCAGCAGCCAGTTGCAGAGGGAGGTGTTGAGCCCCAGCTGGTCCAGTTTACAGATCAGTTGTTGCGGGATTATGGTGTTAAATGCTGAGCTAAAGTCTATGAAAAGCATTCTCACATATGAGTCTGCTTTTTCCAGGTGGGTGAGGGCTGGGTGGAGAGCAGAGCAGATTGCGTCCTCTGTGGAACGTTTTGCTCGGTATGCAAACTGAAAGGGGTCCAGGGTGGGGGGGAGGATGGACTTAATGTGAGACATGACTAGCCGTTCAAAGCACTTCATGATGATGGGGGTCAGTGCTACAGGGCGATAGTCATTGAAGCAGGATGGAGCGGATTTCTTTGGCACAGGTATGATGATGGAGGTCTTGAAATGTGATGGGACAGCAGCTTGACGCAAAGAAGTGTTAAAGATGTCCGTGAAGACATCCTTAAGCTCCTCTGCGCAGTCCCTCAGCACACGGCCTGGGATGTTGTCTGGGCCTGTTGCTTTGCGGGGGTTGATGGTAGAGAGTGTCCTCTTCACACTGGCAGCAGACAGGCACAGGACCTGATCGTGGGGGGGGGGTGGGGTTTTCTGTGGGCTTGTAGTGTTTGTTGCTTCAAACCGTGCAAAGAAGCTGTTGAGGTTGTTGAGCAGAGAGATGTTGTTGTCGCAGGTCTGTGGCGCGGGCTTGTAGTCCGTTATGGTCTGAATGCCCTGCCACAGGCTCCGCGTGTCTCTGCTGTCCTTGAAGTGGCAGGTAATCTTGTTGGTGTAGTCCCGTTTTGCTTTCCTGATGCCACGGGACAGGCTGGCTCTCGCTGTTCTTAGGCCATTTTCATCCCCGGCTCTGAAGGCTTTGTCTCTGGCCCTCAGCAGCCGATGGACTGCCCCTGTCAGCCATGGCTTCTGGTTAGCCCGAGTGATGATGGTCTTTTTGTGGGTCACATCATCAGAGCACTTACGGATGTAGGAGAGGACAGTGTCTGTGAGCTCCTCATTGTCCGTATGGTTGTTCTGTGTGGCTGCTTGCTTGAACATGTCCCAGTCTGTTGTTGCAAGACAGTCCTTGAGAGCAGACCTGGACCCCTCCGGCCACACAGTTATCTCTTTCCGGACCGGTTTTCCGACTTTCACTCTGGGCCTATATGCTGGCATTAGCATGACAGTGATGTGATCAGAGAGTCCGATGTGGGGGAGGGGGGAGGCCTTGTATGCTCCTTTGTGAGAAGTGTAGACCAAGTCCAAGGTGTTTTCCCCTCTTGTTGGGAAATTGACATGCTGATGGAGTTTTGGTAGGACAGTCTTAAGGTCAGCATGATTAAAATCTCCAGCGAGGATGGTAAATCCATCTGGGTGTGCTGTCTGTTGTTCACTGATGGCCTGGTACAGTTCACAAAGTGCCGCATTCCTGTCACTGTTGCTGGAGGTTGGAGGGATGTATACTGCGGCTAGCAAGACCGCAGTAAACTCCCTCGGCAGATAGAAAGGACGGCACTTTATGATCATAAACTCCGCCAGTGGTGAACAGTGTCTGCATACTACCACAGCGTCCCGGCACCACGCATCACGAATGTAAACACAAACTCCGCCGCCACGCTGTTTACCTCCGTTGACGAGGGCTCTGTCCGCTCGATAGCATGTCAGCTGCTCAAGTTGTACAGCGGAGTCGGGGATGTTGTCGTTCAGCCATGTTTCAGTGAAAACAAGTACACAGCAGTTACTCACTGTCCGATTCGCTGACCTCAGCAGTCGTATATGATCCATTTTGTTGTCCAAGGATCGTACGTTGGCCAGGATGATGGATGGTATGGCTGGGCGAGTTGGACTAGCCGCTAGCCTAGCCCGGATACCTCCGCGCTTGCCCCTCTTCTGCTTCCTCGCGCACCGCTTCCGACCTCTCCTTTCCGGGGGAGTGTTGGCAGTCGAGTCGAGTCGAGTCGGGTCGGGTCGAGTAGTCGCGGGCCGGCGAAGTAATCCGAGCTCTTTGAGTGTCTCTGTTGTGGTGTCCAAAACGTTGTAAATCTTGCTCTCGCAGATGTCTAGCAGAGCCTGTCGACTGTACTTGTATTTCGACGCAGACAGACGAGACGAACACGACAAACTTTCAGGCAAACACTTATTAAACAAACAAAACACCGCATTCTCTGGAGCGCGAGTGGTCGCTGCGTGTGCACGCGCCGCCATCTTGGAAATGTCCTGGTGTTTGACATCTCCAGCACACGTCAGATGGACCTTTTGGGTTTGTTCTTTGGAACCGTCCCTTGGGTCTCTTTCTGCCCTTCCCTGGCTTAAACTGCTGGGGCTGCGGGGTATACACCTGAACTACAGGTACGGTAGTACTCTTGTCCCTGAGGTCTCAGCACTGGAAGTGGTTCTGGTGTGGCTCTGTATGGAACTGGTGTCCCGGTTTCGGCGCCCAATACGCCTTGTTTTCGTTCTGTGAGTTCCCCCAGCTGGAGCTGTGTTAACCTTCTCTGGTCCTCCTTTTCTTGCTCCTTTAGCCTTGACTCATCCTTGTGTGTTTTGGACATGAGTCCCACCACATCCTCTAACCTGCTTTTCACCGGAGGGGACAAGGCATCTATCACTGCGGTTCTGAACAGAGTTGTCATCAGTGGGTCTCCCTCTGGGTCTACTTCAGTCTCCAGTTTCCACTTCTTTGGTTGCTGGTGCAGGTATGTGGCAGGATCCTCAGTCTCTCCCAGTGGGTCTCCCTTCAGGGTCTTAATATCCAGCCTCTGTGGACATTCTTCTCTCAGGGTTGTCCACATCTCATTTTTGGTCTGGTCATATGACATCCCATCGGCTCTGGTATTGCCCTTTGCTCCTTCCAGTCCACAGCTTATGAGAACGTCTTCCATCTTTGCCACTCCCAGTACCTTGGCCAACAGGGCTATGAGGTCTCCCACCGCCAGCAGTTTCCCTGCAGTCTCTTCCTCAAAGCTCCTAATCCCTTTACCTGCTCCATCATGTATGTTAGGTAATCCGCTAACTATTCCCTGCAACTCCTGCATACCCCAGGGCACATAGTGTCCTTGATTTCCTTTTATCAGGATGGGGCAATGATATCTATCTGGGCGACCTATCTTTCCCCTATTCCTCAACTCTCGTTCAGTAGTCCTGGATCTTTCCTCATGTCTTCTCCTAATATTTTCTTTCCAGTCACTAATTACTTAATCTATTGTTTGTACTTGGTCTATCTCCCTTTGGCTTATCCCAGACCTCCTCTCCTCCTGTTCCTCGTCACCGGACCTCGGGTCATCTCTTGGGTCATCTCCTGGGTCATCTCCGGGTCCCCAGGTGGTTGCTCCCTCATCTCTGGGTGTGCTGTATAGCTGTTTCTCTGTTCGGCGTGCGCTTGGTTTAGTCCTCTTCTCTTGTCTTGACTCTGACCTCCACACACCTTCTTCTAATCCTGCATAACAATCAAGCTCTATGGGGCTTCTAGATCCCCTTCTCACTTCACTTCCCTTCTCTTCTTTTAACATTGCTTCTCCTTCTGTTTTGAACGATTTCAACATATCTATTTCTCTCTTTCTTGAATTTACTCGAGGTTTGGGGTTTCTTATCAGTGTTCCCATTTCCTTACCCACTGCAACATCAAATGTCCCTTCCTTTGGCCACTTAGTATAATTCTTACTGGTTAGTTTTTCCCATTTTTCTGACATCTCTTTTATTTGGTTATTTAAAAGAGGGTTTTTATTCTCTAATATTTCTACTGGAGATACCATGGTAATCCCTTTCTCCATTTTTCCTTTTGCAGTAATTATTTTTTAGGGTTATTGTAAAATGTCTTATCCTCACTCTTTTCTGTAATTTGTCAAAAGAGAACAATATTGTATTATTGGTTATCTAGGATATCACTGTAAAATTAAAGAAATATGTTAGGCAACCATTTTGGAATCAACTTGAGATATCCTAATGACAATTGGTGTCTTACACGCTGGGAATCAAATATAGGTATAACCAACACCTGTGTACTTGCATGTATGTACAGTGGGGGAAATAATTATTTGATCCCCTGCTGATTTTGTTAGTTTGCCCGATTACAAAGAAATGAGCAGTCTATAATTTTTATGGTACTTTTATTTTAACAAATAGAGACAGAATATCAACAAAGAAGTCCAGAAAAAACACATTATATAAAGTTATAAATTAATTTGCATTTGATCGAAGGAAATAAGTATTTGATCCCCTACAAACCAGCAAGAATTCTGGCTCATACAGACCGGTTATATGCCCATGAGGCACACAGATTAGTACTCCTAATCTCTGCTTGTTATGGGTATAAAAGACACCTGTCAATAGAATCAATCTCTTCCATTCCAACCTCTCCACCACCATGGGCAAGACCAAAGAACATTCAAAGGACATCAGGGTAAGAGTTGTAGACCTGCACCAGGCTGGAATGGGCTACAAGACCATCAGCAAGAAGCTTGGTGAGAAGGAGACAACTGTTGGTGCAATTTTTAGAAAATGGAAGAAATACAAAATAACCATCAATCGCCCTCGGCCTGGAGCTCCATGCAAGATCTCGCCTCGTGGGGTAAGGATGATCATGAGAAGGGTGAGGGATCAGCCCAGAACTACACGGGAGGAGCTTGGTAATGATCTCAAGGCAGCTGGGACCACAGTCACCAAGAAAACCATTGGTAACACACTACACCGTAACGGATTGAAATCTTGCAGTGCCCGCAAGGTCCCCCTGCTCAAGAAGGCACATGTACAGGCCCATCTGAAGTTTGCCAATGAACACCTAAATGATTCAGAGAAGGCTTAGGAGAAGGTGATGTGGTCAGATGAGACCAAAATTGAACTCTTCGGCATAAATTCGACTCGTCGTGTTTGGAGGGAGAGAAATGCTGAATGCTACAATCCCAAGAACACCATCCCCACCGTCAAACACAGAGGTGGAAACATTATGCTTTGGGGTTGTTTCTCTGCTAAGGGTACAGGACGACTTCACTGCATTGAGGGGCCAATGGACGGGCCATGTACCATAAGATCTTGGACGAGAACCTCCTTCCCTCAGCCAGAGCACTGAGGATGGGTCGTAGATGGGTCTTCCAGCATGACAATGACCCAAAACATACAGCCATGGCAACAAAGGAGTCGCTCAAGAAGAAGCACACTAAGGTCATGGAGTGGCCTAGCTAGTCTCCAGACCTTAATCCTATAGAAAATTTGTGGAGGGAGCTGAAGCTTCGAGTTGCCAAGCAAAAGCCTTGAAACCTTCAGGATTTGGAGAGGATCTGTAAAGAGGAGTGGACCAAAATCCCTCCTGACGTGTGCAAACCTGGTGACCAACTACAAGAAACGTCTGACTTCTGTGCTTGCCAAAAAGGGTTTCTCCACCAAGTACTAAGTCATGTTTTGCTTGGGGATCAAATACTTATTTCGTTCGATCAAATGCAAATTAATTTATAACTTTATATAATATGTTTTTCTGGACTTTTTATGTTGATATTCTGTGTCTATTTGTTAAAATAAAAGTACCATAAAAATTATAGACCGCTCATTTCTTTGTAATCGGGCAAGCTAACAAAAGCTAAATCAGCAGGGGATCAAATAATTATTTCCCCCACTGTATGTGTGCTTGAGAATGTAGTTGTACGTATGACAATGTGTGAATGAGTGTGTATCTATATTGGTATAGTTATGTGTCTGTGTGTAATGTATGTATGAGAGTAGTATGTGTGGGTGTGTGTGTCTGTGTGTGTGAGTGGGGATGAGGGGGAGGGGGTATGTGTGTGTAGAGTAGGTGTGAATGTGAGGTGTGTGTGTGTGTGTGACCCGAGAAGGTGAATTAAATCAGTGTGAGCTTAGACATGAATCTCTTCAATTAAGAATCACTTTCACTCAGCATATACTTATACAATAAAATATTCTTACTTTATCTCATTTATTTATTTCATTATCTATTTATTCATTCATTCATCCTAAACCTAACTGCTGTGGAGTCTATTGTTATAATACGCACTCAACCCACTCAGTTGGTTCCCTCCCCCTTTTACAACAATACTGTCCAACTCGAATGACGTTTCAAGATGGCGGTCTTCCCGTTTTTACGTTAACGTCTCTCCCAATTCTTACTCCGACTCCCCAAAGGGTTGTCTCTATTCCTACTTTTGATTATTTGGCTTTTACAAGAAGTACTTACGTTTCCTTTAAGAGGCACCGATGGCTTTCTTCCAATTCCGTATACACAGATATATTATATATTATACTATATTCTCATTATTCTGTACTCTAGGAGGCCTAAAAAGGTCACACATTGACCCGTTCTCTAAAAATATATACTCTTTATTCTTCTATATCTAATTTCTATAATATATCTAATTGATTAGACTTTTTGTCTTCTCTCTTATGTTATATACTAACTGTAGTCCTCAATTCCCGACCAACAGTGTTTATACAGAATTTCTCTCTCTCAACACAAGCCAGCACAACGAAATATCACTCTCTCAACCCAACACAGCGCTTTTCACAAACACTCACAACATAGCAATTTTACAAACATTTTTACAACACGACATAGCAATTTTTACAAATATTATCACAACACAACACAGCGATTTTATACTAAAACTACAAGCGGCGGTTTTCTTATTATAACACAGCACTAACAAGTACTTCTGTTATCTACGGTCGCTTAAGTCACAATACTAATATAAACAGCAATATTTCACTAAAACTACAGGCGGCAGCTTTCCTTCAGAACACAGCACTAACAAGCACTTCTGTCCTCTGCATCCGCCTATTTAACACTATTCTATCCAGCACTATTTCACTAAAACTACACATCAACGATATTTCAGCGTTATCCATGCAATAATCTGCCCGTTCAGACCTGTAATATTTATTTAATATGACAGCAGCATCCACAGATTAGTATACACCTATACAGACCTCAAATATTGCTCTAACTCTTTAGCTTACTGTCCAGCCCCAAATCAATCGATTTCAATTTCGGCGGTATTCCATAAAATTTACATTTTACCCGAGCAGGCCTAAAATATTCATCTGATTTGGCGTTTATCCTAAGCTCTTCCGTCCGTACAGCCCTGTAATATTTATTTAATATCACAGCGTTTATCCACGGGATTTACCTTATTTTTAACAATTACAGCATGCACATTTTCTGAAATCCTCACCAGCTCTAGTTCAAATCCTAAATTTGGTTTCTTTATTGGTAAGACTCATGCACGTGTCTTACCGTAGAGGCCGGAAATCCAGAACGATTTATACACATTTTCTATACTAAAAGCAGGAATTCTGCTTACCTTTTTTGAGCTCATTAATTTATATAAATCGTCCGGTCCCCTCCTCCACGATAGTTCACGATTCGAGCCCTATTTATCCAATCCTGTTCGTGACGCCAATTATGTAGTAGAATTTAAGCAATGGTATTTTGAAATAAAATACCATTAACCAGAGCTGTTGATTCATTCAGAGACTTTATTCACAGAGAACGAAGCTGGGTCAGGTTTGCAAAGTTGAACACACTTTCCACTTCCGTTACCTGTCTTTTTATAGACATCACATCGGTCAACACCCTTCATTCAACAAACATCTACTTCCTGTCTACATACACCAATAATATTCAAGAACTACATTTCGTCATCCAGGGGCTACGCCCCCTTTGACTTGGCGTCGGTCAGTCTACTTGAGAGATCAATTGACCTAGGCTATTTTCTAAAGCCCTTTTGTCCTGGCTGTTTACAACTGTGTTTATTACCCATCCATCCTGTCCCTAGATCACTCGATCTTGTTTCTGCAGCTGTGTGGCTTTGTACTTTATTATTCCTATCCTCTAGTCAACCCCCACTTATCTGATCTCACCCCTTCTGAGATGTTCCAGGACCATCTGGTGTCCTTGTGACCTTTTCCTCTAGGTGTGGGATTACAACCCTTATATTGTCTTGAAATTTACCATAGTATCTAGTCCCTCGTGAAAATAATCTGAGTGGAATCACAATTAACGGAATTAAAGACTAAAAACGAACAAAGAAGTGCGCACCAACACACCGTGGCAGCCGTAGGAGGCGCCATCTTGATGATGATTCGCAATGACCATTGGTGTTTCTCCTCTCCAGCTTTCATACGCTGAATTTTACCCAATGCTTTTTGAATAGCATCTATTGCCCTTTATCATTAATTTTTACATCGTATTTGATAATTATCTTGCTTTTAATCATATCTAATTTTCGGTGTTTTCCGAAATCTAGAACCAAATCATCAAGTATGTTTGTTACTGACATATCAGGAGCGGCTCTGCCTCCTTTTTCAGTCGTGGGTTTACCGATGCTATGTACTTCAAGTGGCATTTTTAGTTTTAACACTAGTAGTGATCAATTACTAGAATAAAACAATAGTTAACGGACTGACAGAGTAACAAGACAACGAAATAACGGACTGACAGATTAACAGAATGTTTTGTCGTTAACCAACACAACAGATTGTACAATACAGATTACACAGAACTTGGACAGTAGTCTTTAATACAGAATTCAGACAGTAGTCTTCTTCCTATTACTAGTTTCAGATTTAGGATAGATTCAAGAATGAATATACAGAATATATACCAGGTAAATAGTGACTCATAAACTTAAGGGAATTAACAGATATATTGATAATCACTACTTTGATTGGGAAGACATCGGTGGGACTGCTGTGGAAAGGGTGAGCAGTTTTAAATACTTGGGAGTCCACATCACAGAAGACCTGACCTGGACTACCCACATCAGTACACTGGTGGGAAAGGCAAGGCAACGCCTGTTCCATCTCAGGCAGCTGAGGAAATGTAAAGTCTCCTGGAGGATCCTTCAGTCCTTCTACTCTGGAGCTGTGGAGAGCATCCTGGCTGGCAACATCACAGTCTGGTACGGTAACAGCACGGCCCAGGACAGGCGAGCTCTGCAAAGGGTGGTACGCCTGGCAGAAAAGACCATGGGAGCTCCAACCCCCCCTCTCCATGTCCTGTACACCAGGAGGTGTAGGACCAGAGCCTACAGGATAATGAAGGACCCTCACCACCCGAAAAACGGACTGTTCCAGCTGCTGCGGTCAGGCAAACGCCTTCGTCATGCAGCAAGAACAGAGAGACTAAGACTGAGTTTCTTCCCCCATGCCATCAGGATCATCAACGATGACCCCTCAAGTCACTCACACACTCACTGACATCATAACACATATGCACACACATAATTATCCATTGCAGACTCATCCTCCACTGTAATTATCTGTACTGTCAACGCCATTGTATATTGCCATTCCATTGCGTACATTGCTTCACCGCTGTTTATACTGTTTATATTTTTTATTACTTCTATTTTATTTTATTTTAAAACTTGTTGCACTACTCTGTGGCACTGTCACTTTTGCATTTCACTGTATACTTGTATGCACGTGACAAATAAAGAATCTTGAATCATTGCATGCAAAAACAGCATCAAGCTGCACAACAAACGTGAGGTTATCTCTTTGTCTAACCTTGCACTTTCCCACTAATTATTCATTCATGATTTGTCATAATCATGGCAGCATCAGAATTAAATCAGAAGTGTTTAGAAACATCCTCTCTGCTCACTTCCAACAAATTGTCTCCAGACATCATCTGGCTATACCATTCATTCACCATTGGCCAAGACATGACCCAAACGACACCGCACAATGGATCCAGCGTTCGTAGTCACAGACTTGATGTAATTATTACATGCAATTGATATGGGACCAAACTTTCAGTGAATGTCAATTACAGACACGGTTTGAAATTGTATGAAAATGCCCTCAAATAAAAGATGACATTCTGCACTTCTGCCACATATTTATAATTTGATCTCAAACCCAAATTGCTGAAGTAGGGAGCCAAATTCCAATTTATGTAGGGCACAGTAGAGTATCTTTAGGCTACCTTTTCAATTTCATAGCGCAAAATGCATTCCCTTATTAAACTAAATCTTGCTGGGAAAATAATGTAGGAATGATGTTCTTGAATACAAAGCATGTCACAAAATCAGTTATCTTTCATCAAATATGAAGGATAAAACATTTTGAGCTCTCCTATGTTGTAGAAAGCCTTTACTCGATAGTAAAAAGGGATAAACATGAGACGAATCGTTGAGCAATTTACTTTATTAATAAAGGCTTTATCTGTATACATGCAACTCATGGTTTGAAATATGGTTGAATGTTATAAGAGAACCACACACTGGATATTGAGACCAAATGGAAATGTTTTACTACTTATTAAAGAGGTTAAGAAGCCACTTAATACAAGATCAATGGCAGAGAAAGTAGATTTTCTTTTTTATAATTAACTTTCTGGATTTTTGCCAGAGTTTCATAAGCTTTTGCCAAGGTTTAACCACTAATAGAAGGGAGCAATCAGGGAATACATTAGCCATGTGGGCCATTTGGAGGTGGAAGAAAGAGTGGGATCAGCGGCGGACAGTAGTCCAGCCATCGTCGTCGGTCTCATTCTTGATGCGACGAGCGTTGTCTTTGTCAGATCGCCAGGAGCTCTTTTCACCATCCACATCAAGCTCACGTTCTCTGGGTCTGGGGGGAGCCTCGTATTCCTCTTTAGGAGCCTCCCTCTTATCTCCCGCACGACGCCAAGAGCCGCCTCCTGTGTGCACAGAACACATCTCATCAAGGGTGACATCCAGTGTTGTGTTAACTACAGCAAGACAGTTTCTTTGGAATATCTATATTGCCATGAAGCCAATAAATCGGTCTTACTCTGAGCCCAATGTGGCCTTGCTTACCATACATTAATCTTACTGCTAATGTTGCAAAAGCAAAAAATTATGAGCAAAATGGGGACACCTGCTGGCAGAAACAGAACACCTCAATTAGGTTTTTATTAAGCCACAAAGGATGATGATCAAATGTTAATACAAAACACTTTATATAGCTCTTAACAATAGTTGCGTTACACTTCGTCTTAAGCCCTGGCTATGAGCATTGACACACACCAATGAGTAAGGCTGCATCATGTGACTGATAAGAGGGAATATGACCAAAGGGTAGATAGAGGGTCTTACCCTCCCCCGGCTCTCTGGGTGCGGCTCTGGTTTCACGGTCATCCCTGCGGTCTCCATCACGATGGTCACCCTGATCGCGGTCAGGCTCTTCCTTACAAGAGTCTCTCCAGGTGATGGCCTCATCTGTACCCCCCTTTCTCCAGGCTCCTCCAGCCTCCTCTCTGAAAACAGATGTTCATTACTCCATTATTACAATACCAACCACAACAATTCACTTTCCATTGGCCTCAGCCCCCCAGCACAACAACTATAAACTAAGTGGAAAAAAGGAACCAGAATACCTAGTTACCACAAGTATGTGACAGCATGGGGCAGGCTGTATGAAATTGTAAACTGATTACTTTGTCATTTTGTCCTAAAGGGATAGTACAGGTTTTTGGATGTTAATTTTCGACTTACTTGGAGTGTTGTTGGCTCATCCAGACATTTTGTCCGGTCATATTTCCATTCTTGAGCATTCTTTGGCTGGCTTAGCCGCTAGCATTAGCAGTGGTTTGGAACTCTCAGTATGACTACTTAAAAACATATCCACAAGAAATTCTACAGCCATCTCAAACAGTGTGTAATTGATTCCTATGCAAACCAAAGACTATAAAAACAAAAATCACATTAACTATTATCCTTGCACTCAGGTGGACTTAATTCAACTTGAGTGACTTGTTAAAGACATTTTCGCATTTGAGCTAATTTTAAGAGTGTCATAGCAAAGGGTCTGAATACCTATGTACATGAGGTATTTCTGTATTTCAATTTTAATAAGTTCGCAAACATTTCTAAAAATGTGTTTTCGCTTTATAGGGTATTGTGTGAGAATTGATGGCAAAAATAAATACTTTTAATCAATTTTAAATTGAATCTATAACACAACAAAATGTGGAAAAAGTGAAGGGGTCTGAATACTTCAGACCCTATACTTGAAATAATAGCCCACAAAGTGGGGATGTTTTTAAGTAGTCATACTGAGACAGTGGTTACTGCTCTTAATCCACTTCCACTAGCCAGGCTGTCATTGTTAATCATTTGTTCTTCACTGACCCACTTGGATAAATTAAGGTTAAATAGCATGGCTAACGCTAGCGGCTAAGACAGCCAAAGAATGCTCAAGAATGGAAATATGACCAAAAAATAGTGCCTGGATGAGCCACACTCCAAGTAAGTGGAAAATGAGGTCTAAGACAAAAACCTAAACTCTGGTGGTTGGAATGTAATTTTTTTTTTAAAACTACAAAAGCAAAAGTTCAATTTTAGTAATGCTAATCTGCTAATCATCAAACTTCAAATTATGTTTGCTCACCTGGGTGGGCGGCGCTCTCTGACGCGGTCGCTCGGTTTCTCCTCTCCATCATCTTGCCCATCATCGCGGCCTCCGTCTCTGGGAGGTGCCCAGCTCTCTTCCCGGGCCTTCTCCCGCTCCCGCCAACCACCTGCACCTGCGACAGACACCAGAGCAACTGCCCATGATCCAGCACATCTAGTGAGAAAAGCTTGCCACTAACAGCTACAATGTCAATGACACAAACATATGCTTCTAAAACTTAGATAAGAAAAACATAACTATGGTATAGAGGGATGAATAACACCCGAAAATCTACACAAGGAGCTGTACATAAAATAGCACCACATAAGAACAAATGCAACAAAATACGCTCCAATGATCCAGAGTGAATGGGCACATCCGTACCAGGCTTGCCAAGGGGTTTCCATGGCTTTGCATCATCTCCATGACGGGGTCTCTGGTCATCTATGCTCCTCCTGCCGCCCCTCTCATCATCTCCACCTCTCTTGGGGCCCCAGTCATCAATGCCTCTGCGGGGACCTCTGTCCTCATCCAGGCCTCGTCTAGGACCACGGTCATCATCCCCTCCCCTTCTCGGGCCGCGCTCATCATCCAAGCATCTTCGTGGTGTACGGTCTTCATCCATCCCCCTGTGAGGGGGGCGGTCATCATCCCCACCGCGGCGTGGACCTCTCTCTTCGTCAAAGCCCCTGCGGGGTCCTTGATCATCTGCACCCCTGCGGGGCCCGTCTCCTCCTCTTCTGAAGGATGGCTCCTCTCCATCATTGTCCTCTTTGCCCTCCTGTCTCCAGCCACTAGAAAGAAAGGACAGCATAGTTACAGCACCTCTGAAAAGGGGGAGGGAAGGTCTGTAGACCATGAACTCACATACATAACCCAATGCGTTTTTAAAGAAAGAAAAAGAAAAAATCCATGTGCAGAAATATCAACACAGATCAAGTCTGACACACCTATCAGGCACAGGCCGACGCCACTCTGATTCTCCACCCTCTGTGCGTTTTCGCCATCCTCCTCCTCCTTCCTCCTTCTCACTCCAGTCCTGGAATGGAATAGAGTGCCAAACACTGGGTGAGAGGTTTCATTATACTTAACTAATTGAAATGTATGCATTAAAAGGAAAGCTGAGGTGAATATATTCCTCGCAGGCACAATGCATCCAAATCTCTTTTTAAAGTGAGCAACTGTTGAAAGAGAGCATGCTGTGTGGAAGTGCTATGAAAAGAGATGGGATAGATGTACCTTGGCTGGTTTCTCCTCAGGGGCCCTTCTCTCTTCCTCCCGGCGGCGCTCTCGCTCCTCAATCTCCTGCTGCCGGGCACGTTGCTTCCTCTCCTGCTCCTCCAGCTTGGCGAGGCGCTCTTGGTACTCCCTCTCCTCCTCCTCACGTTGATCCTGCTCAATGCGCTCACGCTCCTCACGCTCTGCAACACACCAATAAAGCACACTCAGAAAACAGGGGCACTCAAGAATATGGAATCGCCTTCCAGTGTTTTTGCGGTTTTGACTTGCCTACTTAACCCATTTGTGCCGACTGCCGCGCGACATCTACCGCCGGTTGCTGCGTTGCGCACATTTGAATTTACCGCCATTTTTGATTTGTCGTAATTTTCACGAGTGCAGCATATAATGCACTGTCATTGGTTCAAATACACATGAGGTGGGTCTTGTTGATTTTTTAAAACCACGTGAGCACCCGAATGTCGTGTCGTGGAAAATCAATCAGACATAGAAGTGCGTTCGGCGAACCACACGACATTTGGGTCAACAAGACCCACCTCATGTGTATTTGAACCAATGACAGTGCATTATATGCTGCACTCATGAAAATTACGACAAATCAAAAATGCTGCGCTGCGCAGCAACTGGCGGCAAATTCAAATGTGCGTAACGCAGCAACCGGCGGTAGATGCAATGCTGCGTAGCGCAGCATCCGGCACAAATGGGTTAACATGACTCAGAGCTCATTTTCCATTCATATGTAATATTTTAAGCCTTTTTGGGGCCTCAGAGGTTAACATTCTGGCTAATGGCTCAGCCATGATGTACCTTTCTTGAGCTGCTCCTCGTGGATGCGCTGAGTATCTTCCTCTTTCTGGTGGTAGAAAGCATTACGTCGGTCCTCTCTGCGCTGCTTCTTCCTCTCCTCTTGACGCATTTTCCTCTCCTCAACCAGGCGCTCCTGGAACTGTTTCAGTTTTTCCTTGGAGGATAAAAGAATGCTGGAATTTAGTTGAGGCTACTTCTCTTGTTAAATGTTCCTTTACACATTGGACAAAATACCAAGTCTTTGACAGGGTATTCCTGCTTCATTAGCATCTACTCCTAAATTATGTTGTTCCTGTAACTCAAGCATCTGTGGTGTTGAAATGGACGACAAAACTCTCAAGGTTTTACCTCATAGATAAAGCTGCGGGCAGCTGTTATTTTGGAAACAAAGTTCTCCTTGTCCTCCATCATCCTGGACATCCTCTGCTTGTGTTCAAGAGCCTTCTCACGCTCCACTTTCATGTTGCAAATCTATAACAAAGATATAGACTGGTCAGACATTACTATGGCATTGCACATTCCAAGTTGTTTATATGCTCAACTCACAAGCCAGGTATACAAGATGGCTTACAGCTTTGATATACATAGCATGTATAAACCTGGGCAGAGAAAGTTTACATTCTCACCCTCTCCTCCTCCTGAAGCTCCCATAACTCCATGTCCTTGATACGCTGTTCCTCATAGGCCTTTTTGATCAGGGGGATTTCCTCAAGACGCTTGGCCCTCTCAAAGTAGTCAATCTGTAAAGACCAATCCACAAACAAAAGTATTGTGTCACAAAGGGTAAGTCACACCAGTGTAGTTTGTGTGCCATAAACATGAAATACATTTGTTAGATAATCATTTTGTCTTCACCTTTTTCTCCTGGTTCTTCAGGCGCTCCTGAAGTTCTTTCTTCTCCTTCTCTAACTGCTCCACTTGTTTGGCCATGATGAAGTCAGGGTCCAGCTCCTCAAGGTCCTGCACAAATTAGGTTAACAGTTAAGTTCACCTTCATTCAAATGATAGTCATGAACTATAGGAAACTTTCAACATCATTGATCTCAATCTGATCTTTTAATTTCGAACCAATCATCTTGTCATACTGTAGCGTATGGGTTAACAGTGTAATTTACCTCGATATCTATGTCTTTGAAGGCCTTGGCTCCAAGCTCAGTCTTCTTGATCTGTTCCAGTCTCTCACGCACAGTCTTCTTCTTGATCTGCTCGTGCTCCTGCATGATGCGCTCCTTCTCCCTCTCTTTGGCCTCCTGGCGCAGGCGCTCCTCCTCTGCCTTGCGCACTTTCTGCATCTCAGCCTCGCGCTGCTCCAGCTCCTCCTTCTCCCGTTGGATGTTCAGGTTCTCCAGGCGCTCCTTGCGCTCCTCGATGGTCTGTCTGCGGGCCAGGATGCGCTGGTGCTCCTTGCGGGCATTTTTATGGTAGGCAGAGATAGCCTGCTGGCTCTGCTCCTCACGCTCTTGCTGGAAACGGACAAACAAGAACAAATTACACTCCGCAGATGCAGGTATGTTTGAGGCAGAATGAAGTGCAATGGAGATGTGGGGCAGTTTCATACAGTGTCATGGCAGGTTGTGTGTATGTGTACGTATAGTATGTACATTAACATACAATTCTGTCTCCATGGGACTGTGCTCACCAGGATGGAAGCAGGCTTGATAACCTGGATGGCCTTAGCCAAGGCAGAGGACATGGCTGTCAGCTGGTTCCTGATCTGCTCAGAGGGCATGTTCTGCAGGAATGGGCCCACTGGAGAGTCCTCTTTGGTTGAATAGTTCAGGTCTGAACCAAAGCTTAGGGTTCGAGAGGTATGGTCAATTCGAACCTAGATAATAAGAACAAAAAGTAGGCCTTTACATGATGCCATCCTGTAGCACAATCAGAGAACATTAAGATTCTGGCTGTTTAGCTGTGGAAATACTGACTACACAAAAATATAATTGTGTATACAAATAAAAACAATAAAACAAAACACAAAAATGTATCAAGGTGATCCTGTAAATGTTGAGTGATTTTGTACAGAACATGTACTTATTTTAAATTGCCCTGGATAAGAGCGTCTGCTAAATGACTAAAATGTAAAATGTCCAATACTCTACCTGCAGATCACAGTGTCGGGCAGCATCCACAATAGAGCGTTCCAGCTGGAAGGCATCCACAAATGGAACCAGGGAGGCCAAACGGCTGAACTCAATGCTCTGATAGATTTGAGCCACCTAATATCCCCATGACATAAATACATACAAAAAACAGTGATTAGTGAGGATCACAATTGACATACACATTGCATCATTAATTGCACATACATCATTGCAATCCAGAGACTGTAGTGTTTTATTGAATAGTAAAAGATAGAAATCCAAATGTTAATTAAATGAATGCCATGTCTTCAAAATATAAAAGCTTGCATTCAAAAGGTGAAGAAAGTCACCTGCTGCAGCAGTCGGAGGATGGTGTTACTCTGCAGGTGAGGAACGTACTGCTGGAGGTCAGACTCCTTCTCAGCCTGGTCTTTCACCCAATTCAACACCTAAGAGGATGAGAGCGTGTAAATGACAGATGAAAATGAATCAAACGTATCTTAAATTAGCTGTCATTTCAGCAGAGCTAATCCCATTACCTTTGTTACTCTTCCACTCAGCTTCAACGGATGGAAGTCCACCTCCAGCCAGTTGTACAGTTCCTTCACTTCAGGTACAATGTACTGCAGCAAATTAAACCTCACCTAAGGATAAACATCGACGCATACAACAACAGAGAAAAGAAAATCAAATAAGAAATGCAGTTACTATGGCCTTTGTTTCTGGTCAGGGTAAAAACTGCACACAAAAAGGGTCAAGGGTCAATGTAATTAATAATGTAAGTCATGTAATTAAATCCCAGTGATGGACATACAGTGCCTTCGGAAAGTTTTCAGACCCCTTCACTTTTTCCACATTTTGTTGTGTTATAAACTCAATTTAAAATGGATTAAATTAAAATAATTTGCCATCAATCCACACACAATACCTCAGAATGACAAAGCGAAAACAAGTTTTTTTAAATTTCAGTAAATTTATTAAAATTGAAACAGAAATATCTCATGTACATAATTATTCAGACCGTTTGCTATTACACTCAAAATGAGCTGAAATGCAAAAATGTCATCAACAAATCAATAAGTTGAATTGAGTCCATCTTAATGCAAGGATAATAGTTCATGTAATTTTGGAATTAATATCTTTGTTTTTATAGGATCTCTGATTTGCATTTATATCATTGTTGCAAACACAATTATGGATATGAGAGATTATTTTCCATTAAGAGATTATTTTTGGCCACTTGGTTATAGACCATTTTTGTAGAGTGACTGAGATGATGATGTCCCATCGACTGTGCTTTTTCCTCTCCACCATTCAACTTTGTAGATTTTTGTAAGTCTCCCCAGGCCTCAGGGTCACATTCCTGAGCAGTTTTGTTCCTCTCCATTTGTTTGTCATGACAACCTGATCCACAGTGTGTAATTGATTCCTATGCAAATCAGAGACCCTATAAAAACAAATATATTAATTCCAAAATTACATGAACTATTATCCTTGCATTAAGATGGACTCAATTCAACTTATTGAGTGATTTGTTGATGACATTTTTGCATTTTAGCTAACACAACAAAATGTGGAAAAAGTGAAGGGGACTAAATAGTTTCCGAAGGCACTGTAATTACCAGTTAGGGTTCTCCCCAAAGGATGCAAGAGTAACACCTGGCCGACTTGGGTACGCCACAACGTAAACATTTCAGAACAAATTAAAATGAACAAACTAGTTGTTAAAAGTGAAAGCGTTAATATGTTCCTCAGTTAATTCAGCGTTTTAGTGGTATTTTTAGCACATTTTGACATAAATAAACGCAAGTCTGTTTTGATAATGCAATTCAGCGCAACCTTGTTCAAAAATCCTGGGGAGAACCTTGCAAGTGTCAGTTTTCATTACACAAAATGTAATTAATGTGCATGTTGTTCACAGGACTTATAGGTCTAAACACTGATATGGGGCATCATCATATTCTCACAAACTGAAATCAATGTTTATCTCTCTGTGTCATGCATGTGTACCATGTCATTGATGAGGCTTTGGCGGGTTGGTGGGGACTGCAAGCCCAGAAGGGTGGCCAGCCTCCGGTGTTTCTCCACTATTATGCCATCCATGTCCAGGAGCCGGGCGATGTCAGTGCGCTCCGGGGTGATGGGAATGGACAGAGTGGCGAGGAGGACCCTGGTGGACATTCTGGGGGAGATTGAGAAGACCAATTAGCTAGTATCTGCCTGACCTGCAACTAACAAAGGCCACATAATACAGCAGAGACATATCAGGGCTGGGCTACCTCTGCATCTCCTCCTGGGTGAGGTTCTTGCGCATCTCTCTTGAAAGGTGGTAGAGGCGGTGAAGGGTGCAAGCATGGAACAAAGCATTCCCTGACTTCCAGAACACTGTTGACACCTTGTTATAGTAATTAGCCATCAATTGAGGCTTGGGAGGCTTCTTGGAGAGGGCAAAGAGACCATGGATGTCTTCCACTGCCTTGAAAGCTTCCTGTAAAATGTATATATGATACAATGTTTCACAGTTAATAATTTGGCTGTCTTGTCCAACATATAAAGCACTGTTAAAACAGAACACTGCAAAGTGATCATAGGCAGATCATAAGAGGAAGTCATAGGTGCAGACCTGCCAGAGCTCCATGCTGATGGCACTGTCCAGCTGCACCAAGCGTGTCTCCAAGTGCATGGACTGGCTCTCAGGGTTGTTCAGGTTGATGGCCGTACTCTGGTTGTGGTGGCGCTGGATCTGCCCCAGGTGCATACGCAAGTTGTCACAAAGCTTGCGGAATTCAGCTTTGCGGGTGTATTGGAGGCAAAACTTGAAAGCTGTCGAGCACATCATGCCATGGTTAGAATGTAGTACTAAACAAACCTAAACTACTGACTAATGACAACATTCTCATCAGTCATATTGAGCCACCATTGATTTCACATATAAAATGGACAAATAATTGCTGTTACATCATTTTGATAATTATTTCTATGCTGTCTAAGTTTACGTAAAAAAATGTGTAAAGCCATTTCACTCCCAGTGATGTCATCTTAATAAAACATTCACAAAGAACATCAATTTTGTTGTCAATCTTATCTAAGTCATGCTGTAATTCTGCATCTATGACCAAGATTTTAATTCAGAAAACAAAAATCTTAATTCAGACCATGCACAGTAAATAATCGGTGAGAATCTGCTTTAAGTGTGGTTACCTTGTTGGGCAATGTCATGGTAGAGGCGCTCCACCTTCGAATTGTTACGCAATAGGTCCAGGCATTGACGGTAGGATTCCCAAAGAAACTTCACCCATGGAGTAAGAAGCAGACGGTCTGTGCGATCCTGAGTGTCTTCACCACTCACAGCACTCAGAAGCACACTAATGTAACATAGGAAGATCACAGATCAATACCTGAGCTAACAGAATTACACAACCAATGACAAACCTTATGCACATATCACCATACACCAATGTGTACATCAGTTCAGAATGAGCGGTCATTAAAACAAATGTTTCAGCAATTCAAGTAGAGCCCAGCCTATATAGCATCCTTAACTCAGTAATCTAGGGATTAAAAAGCTTCAAGAGATGCTACGGGATCTTCGCGACTATGTCTGTAATTTTTAAACCTCTCGTTCTGGGCTTGGATGGTCAATGTATAGTTTGTACAAATATAACCTATGAACTGAATCACATTATTCAGCCATGGAATCCCTAGTTTATCAGCACCAATATTTTTGAAGTAGCAATACTATTAACATTCCCGTGGTTTGAGCTCAGTGGAATCCACGCACATGCAGACTGCTGGGCACGCAACAGGGACCCGTTTTCCCTCATAAGCGCAACTTATATAAATGATCCCATACCATCTAGTCAATGAGTGAGCTACTTTCTTTCAGAACTTAACATGCAAATGTTTTAGTAGCTGAGTGTAACAAGTATTAGTGCTGTGTAATCACTTGACTCTTACAGTCTAAGTGCACAGTCAAACATATCTGATTTCTTGTATGTGCCATCCCTGTGCATAACAGTAAGGTTTTGACAGACCACACCTCTCTGGAGTCTGGATGTTATCCAGATCCTCAATGTCCAGGACCATCTGCTGGGACTCCCCCTTAGCTGTCTCAGTCTTCTCCTCTGCCAGCTTCAAGTAGGCTCGAACCACATCCTCAAGGGATTTGATGTTCACCTACAACACAAAACAGAAAACTCCTGCTGGTGGGTGACTCAGTATGAATAATTAGTATGCAACCTTTTGTGCCCGACAATAGGTGAGCTTTCACGTACCTGCTGACAGATGTTTTTATACTGGTAAAGGCCCTCCTTGGCCAGGTGGCTCTTGCGCAGATCCACACATAGCTCCAAGTACTTGAGCATGATGGGCTCGTGGATCTTTTGCCATGTTCTATGTTTCTTGCTCTTGATGACATCATACAAAACATCCAAAGCTGGCTGTTTTTTGCCAACCTCCAAGAACTCTGTGAAAACAATGTGATTGGCATGAAAAAAGGGTCCTAACCACAAACTGATTGAGAAAATTAAATCAAATGCTGCAATTTAGAAACTAAGTTTTTGGTTCAGACCACACAGCTGGACCCAGAGTATGGACTTGCTCTGCTGCCTGATATACAAGTAAAAGATTCCTTAAATACATAAGTTGTGTCCTTTTATTTTCTTAAAATAAATGGCGAGCCATCCAGTGAGGGAATTGCCAGAACACGATTTGATTATGAAGCACTGGAATTGAAGAAGTGTAAATAGATCAACTGCATTCTGGACATGGTTGTCGAACACGAGTCATATGGATATTCCCCCCAGTAAAACAACCTAGGAATTAAAGGACACTTTTGGAACCTTTCAAGTAACTGGCATATGAAATTGGGATTCTAAAAGTACTGGAATCTGAAGAGAAGATTCAACAGCAACAGGATATTGGTCTACTGTGCCTAACAAACTGAGGAAGAGGTTTGTAGTTCTGCAAAGGTAGAGTCATAGCAGCCTAAAGTAACTGGACCAGCTAGGTCCACAATAGTAGACATTTGGTTGTTGTCTACGTATTTCTAAAGCAACAGGAATACAAGGAGGTTTAAAGTTAGCAGCCTTAATAGTACATGATATTTTGAGACTTGGACTGTTATGCCAAATAGTTTCCAATCCTAAAGTTATTGTTTTCCTTATGAGATGCGAGAGACAGTATAAATCCTAAAGTAACAAATGGATATAAATATTTTTTTAAGGCAACAGACCTAAAGTATTTGGTTCTGGACTTTTGAGCCCAAGGTCAGGGGCAGTAGATGTGTGTATTGTTCCTAAAGTAATTGGAATACAGTTACAAGGGGGTTGCTAACGTTGCTGGTTTGATTTCCTAGAGTAATTTGATAGACAGCCGTTGGGAACACTTTTGTCATTTGTTTTTTGATATAGGGAGACAGTGAGTTTTTCATAAGATTTGAGTGTGCCATTGGTTTCACAATGTTATTGAGGCAGTATATTGATAAGCATGGGCTACATGATATACTACAGCGGTTAGATAGCCAAGATGAGCCCTATGAGTGGGCTGTGTCTGAGCTCAACAGTAACTCAAATATGGAAAAAGTGGCCACTGGGTACTTGTTCAGTAGATTTGGAAAAGATAGGAGGTACAAATGACATCAAAAGAACATCCAGCAGGATATGCATGCAGGTTGTGGGAAGCTTTCAATTCATACAGTGGCATTGCTGGGTTAACTCGGCAGAACCCCTTTTCAAGTCAGCACTGATTGCACAGAGCGACGCCAACACACAACAAGCCCTTGCACTACACAGATTCTAACATCCTGTACACAGACATAGTGATACAAATGACCAAAGTCTACAACACTATTATCAGAAACTTCATGGCAACGACAAGCTACCCTGTAGCTGCTTTTGGGGACACACAATGTACTTTGGTAGGAGCAGGAAGGAAGCATAGAGGTTATGATACTTCAATTGAAACAAAGCGGCCAAGGAGGGAGAGACCCCCAACATATGACTCAGATGGAGTTATTGTTTGCTTTACATGTGGGGAGAGTGGGCACATAGCAAGACATTGTAAAAGCTTTCATATGGAGAGATCCAATGGAATGGTTGTCTGTTTTGCATGTGGCAAAACTGGGCATATCGCAAGACAATACGAGTCCCATCAAGGTGATAGCTTGGCCTATCAGGACCTTTTGAGGAAGGTACAGGAGTTGCAAACTGACATGGCAATACTATTAGGAGCAACAGATCACACCCATATTCATTTTTAATAGAGTGTTACCCGCAAGACAGACGTGGCAACAGTGACACAGTAGGACATTTGGTTTAGTATGAATTTGAGATTGATAATTATGACTGTGACCAGATATTCAATCCTGTTCACAATCAATGGGGGAAGGTCTGGAGGTATAGAGTGGGTTATGCAAAATGTAGCTTTTGTTAGAAAGCAGGGACTCAATAACATGCAGCAATAAGGTGATAGCAACACCTTGGGGATAGACTGGGATAACATGATTAGTAGACTCCACATCAAATTGCCTACTACTGCAGTCAATGACCATTACATAATCCAGGAAATGTTTAAAGAAAGAGCAGAATCAGATGGACTGACGGAATCACTCTAAAGACAAGTCAGACAAGTCAGACAACCAAGGAACATCTAGCCTCATCAAAAACAATGGACATTGTTTTTAAAGACATTGGCCAGTGTGTGGATACATCAGATTTCATATTTTCTCAGATGTTTTTTTGAAACCTGATTTAACATCTAAGGAGAAATCGCATGAAAACTTTTGTTGCACAACATGGAACCTCTGAAGGAGAATCCACAGCCTTAAACTTGAAGGCCTAGTATACATATCCTCAGATTGCGAGGTTGAAGAATTCAGACTACTATTTGGAGACTATGAACACTGTTCTGTTGCACAACATGGAGCTCAAGAGGGAGAAGCTGGAGCCTGACACTTGAAGGACTCCTAGATGACCGGAACAAACATGGATTACTGGCAGAAATAGGCAATACAAGGTTTTGGTTTTGGACAGAACCAGCAAGGAAACCTTGTTGCAGTTTAAACACAATTTATTTTACATTTTCTTGTATGAGTTATCAGTGATCCCTAACTTTGTAAATGTTTTTACAGAATTTACTTCTGTCTGAGGCAGGCATATTTCTATTTATTTGGTTTAAAAGCAAGTGTTTGATATTTCCTGTCGAAAATATATAGTATAACCATATTTTAAATGTGCAAGCTCTTGCTAACATTTCCCTAGCAAGAGGGTGACAGCCGTAAGCAGAATGGTATATTCACTGAAATTTAAGAACTAAATTGTTGTGATGGTATGTAAGATTTAGACTGTTAGGAGACATGCTAATCAGGCCAACCATTTGGAACTGGTTTTCACAAAATCCTGTGATGGTGAGTGATCAAGTGTGACAAGAACAATCAAACCAAACAACATACAGGTTGATATGACATGAAGATGTTAATGCTTTGTATACTGTATACAGTATATTCAGACTGGGTGATAGATCAAAGGGTAAATGTAAAACTCAGTTCTTGGTTCAGACCACACAGCTGGACCCAGAGTATGGACTTACTCTGCTGCCTGAAGTAAAACATTCCTTAAAACACAGAACTAAAAAGTAACTGTAATTTTATTTTCTTACAATACCCAGCTGTGTGTAAAAGTGCATCAACATAATACGTGTCATTAAATAACAAGTGTAGAGTTAACATGTCCCCCACAAATTATGTAGCGTTCAATTCTGCCCCTATCTTCTTCAGTTGACCTTCCCCCGCTGGGACAAATGGCTAGAGCTCTCTGAGGTGTCAAACTGAATTCTGATTGGTCTCCTTGCAAACAGCTCCTAATTTAAATACTTAAGTCTATATAACAGGGGCAAAGGGACAAATTAATTCTCTTTTCTTTGTCCTGCTGTTGAGGTTCTCATCTGAGCTATGAGTACAATAAACGACAAACCATGTGGTCTGTCTTTTTCTCTGTATCTCTCTATCATTTGCCATTGAGGGTAGAATGTAACATTGTTCTATTAATTATTTGCCTTTTAATAGTTGAATAAGTATACAGTATTATTAAAGCCTTATTTGATTAATTCTATTTGACCATTCTGGCACTAAATTAGCACAAACTCAACAATTCTTTGCAGATAGTGATAATTACATTACTTGGAGTCAGATTGCCAATATTAGATATGCTTTGCTATTAACAAGACACGAGTGCAGCAAGGGATAGATGAGACAGGAGAGGGCAGAAGAGGAGAAGAGGAAAGAGGAGGAGAGAGACAGCCTTTGTCTGGGAAGCACAGACTGTCGGAATGGGTAGGTCTTCCAAGGTTTAAGCCGTGGCTCTACCACACTTATCATGGTGAGTCTATTCAGCATTACACCATGTATCTTAAATGGCATTAAATATATGTTCTAAATTTAGTGGCATTTGAATTCAAGTCTTGAGTCACCTAAATCGACATTCACCCCAGCCCACTCCAACCAA
The DNA here is from genome assembly GCF_951799395.1 of Argentina silus. Taxonomy (NCBI): domain Eukaryota; kingdom Metazoa; phylum Chordata; class Actinopteri; order Argentiniformes; family Argentinidae; genus Argentina; species Argentina silus. The sequence goes on along the minus strand of NC_139654.1, from coordinate 30,990,459 downwards.
CGGTGGGGCGCAACGCCGGCAGCACACGCAAGCAAAGCGACCTAGGGGAAACACTGGTAGTCTAATTCAGCACCATGGCGATTCGATTTCCCGTTTGAAGCTATCAAGCTTTAGGTGAGTTTTGTTGGAATATTTGGGTGTTTCATAAATTAGCAAAGACCAGAGGAGGCTAGGCTATCTATACAGCGATCTAGGCAGTGAAACATGAATAGTTACATTAACAAGAGACTAATTTCATCATGGCCTGTTAAGCTCTTGTAGGCTACCAGATGGGCACCAAGAAGATGATGCACCTGGAGAGAGACATCCTCAGCCAGCTGTGCGATTAGTACCCGCTGCCTGTGGCACTGAAGGAAAATGCGGAAGTTCTTAGTGCAAATAGCCCATTGGCCCGCATTACAAACCAATGCAGGACAATAGTCTTGCCTGTATGGCAAGACGCATCATTCACCCAAGTTTCGTCAAAATTGCCCCCCCCCCCCCCCCGCTGTCTGAGAGAGCGTGTGACATACGTCCGGACAGAAACCGATCCATAGATAGTCTCCTCCCCGACTTTATTGTGGGGGACAATACTTGCTAGCTAGCTATCGAATTAACAATTTCCAACAAGTTGATGGAGACTGGAAGTGATTAAACTTAAGTAGCTAGCCATCTTAGCTATCGTGAACCTGGCCTGTCATCAGTTGAAGATGTATTTCGCTAATAACACACAGACGTCTCTGTCGTTACATACCGTGATCTGCTAGCTAACGTTAGCTAGGTGTTTTCCGATTATAATTAACTAACAATTTTAAGCTAATTGGCATGACAACAGTATTTAATTAATGTGGAGCAAGTAAAATTTCGAGGCCTGGTAATGCCTCTGTCCCTGCGACATGGCTTCCCCGCCATGCTATACACGATGAAGGCAACCATGGCAAGCCAACAATGAATACGTAACTGGGGGTTAGCTAGCTAACGACTATACTCACCATTAGCTCGTTTTAGAGCGTTCTCCGGTCGTTGGAAGTATGCCGGCATGTTGATGGCTTGCTAACAGAACGTGATGTTGGTTGTGTTCGATGAATTTTACAAATGTCACCAGTCCATCCGCGCTAGGCATTCACCCGCTGTGACAAGCTCACGAGAAAGGAGGACCTCATGCGCGGTCCACAGCAGTGACGACATAAGCACCAGTATGAGCATGTTGTATGTCACATAGATCGGAAGAACAAAATGTGAGGAAAATACATTGCGAGGATTTTCCTGAAAGAGGTGTACATGGAATAATAATAATATTTTATTTAACCAGTGTCGACTTCCAGGCAAACTAAAAACATGCTTAAGCGCAGGTTGACTGTAGTATATGCCTATAGATTATTTTGTTCGGATCAGATCAGGGCCGTAGCCAGGGTTTTGAAATAGGTGAGGTCCAGAGTAGGAATGCTTTTATTTTATTTTTTTTGCGCTCGCAAAGCGCGCCCTGCCGGGAGATTTCTATGTGTCTGCAAAAGGGCTCTTGAGGCTACATTTGTGCACAATAATAAACAGGGGAAATGTCTGTCTTGCTCACACACAGTGAACTCCGTCTATGATGGCTAGCCTATTTATTAACCCTAACCCTAGAAAACCTGCATTTTTGGATGAGCAGAATTCATACCAAAATGACACCTACAAACACAACCCAAGCTATACACTACACACAACTCATGATCTATACTTAAATACATACAGAGGGACCTGTTGGCAAAAAGACTTTTATTAAAGCTGCACAATTTGTCAGTCATAATTTACTCTCACTATTCTGTCTGTCTGTGTGTGTGTGTGTGTGTGTGTGTGTGTGTGTGTGTGTGTGTGTGTGTGTGTGTTTGTGTAAACTAATATAGAATGATAGTGATAGAATCAACACATAGAAAAAACACAAAGTTTGCTGCACATGGCGATTTTCAAGTTAAAAAAAAACCTTTGTTCTGTAATTTTACCAACTTTACTGTCGATAAATATAAAAAAATATTGATTCTCCCCTGCTCTGCTGTAGAAGAACACACTAGCTACAGGCTGTTCACTAGCCTCCCTTGTGTTGATTTCATGCATACATGATCAACACATCCACTTCTTCACTACTTCCTCTGCACATCTTGGCTCACTGAAATTACAGAAATTAAGAAAGACAGATACAGACACAAGTTATGATTAGTTAGTGCAAATGCGACAGGGAAATATTGGTATACTAATCTTCACAACATTACCTTTTGGAAGGCTAGCTGGATCCTCCTGTGGCCAGAGGCATCCCACCGCCTGAGAACTCTCTCCTTGTCAATTCTCACTGTACAGTGAACATGCATAAGCGCCAGTCCTGTGAGCCGTTCATTGGACATGCTGGCTCTGAGCCAGGTTTTGGCAGAGAATGACCTTTCGCAGGCACATGTTGTCACTGGAAGTGTTCGAAATATTTTCAACATACATTTTATGTTGGGAAAGAAGGCCATTTGCGTTGTTTGCAGAATTTCCAAAGCTGATGGAGGCAGGGATTCATCTACCAAGTGAAACTTGTGCCTCCAGCGTTCTATTTCCTGCTCCACTGTGTCTGGGTCTGGTAGGTCTTCTCGGTACCACTCTACCAGCTCTTCCTCCCTTTCTTCTGTCAGCTTTTTTAGAACTTTTGGTACCAGGTAAGCTGCTAGCATCGCAGGCTCATTCCTTTGAGAGAACCTGACATCCAGTTGACTAGTGATGTGGTCTATGAAAGGATAACATAAATGTATTCTGTAGTGGTCTTCCACTAACTCTGTGGGTATGTTAGGGCTGTAGTTCTGTTTCACAGATATTCTCCGCTTGGCTGGGACCACATCGACAGAGTTGGCCAGGGCTGTGGCTTTTCGAAAACATGCACTGAATCCTCGCTCACATCTCTGTTTGGCTATGACTTCACATACATTTCTTGCCTCCTCATATGCTGTGATGATGTCCAAGTTAGTAGCCTGCAATTGTTTGGTGAGGGGCTGCATATAACCTAGGACATGGTTGGTCATCACAGCAGTAATGATAGTCTCGTATGATTCCATACTATGGAGGAGACCTTTCCAGAGATGGAGGTTGGTTCTGTCTCCATGCTCTTTAAAGCAGAATGTGCAGCAGTGAACTTTTCCACAAAAGCGCATAATGTGGTTGCTCTGGCGCCCCATCGGGTGTCTGACATCAACAGGATCCCTGCTGTCCTTGATTGGGCATCTTCTCTTCTGCACTCTTCCTGCAAGGCTTCTTTCCTGGCACCTGTGGCTGAGAAGAACACAGCAATCCTTTCAATGATGGACATGGTGTTCCTCACTAAAGGAATGTCGGAGCAGCCATGCACCACTATCAAATTGAGAGCATGGCTCCTACAGTGGGTGTACACTGCCCTGGGGTACAGTTCCTGGATTCTCTTTTGCACCCCACTCACTTTTCCACTCATTGTAGAGGCCCCATCATAGCCTTGACCCCTAAGGAAGGTTGCCTCTAGACCCCACTTTGTGAGCTGTCTGAGAATGGCTTCAGTTACTGTTGCTGCATCTTGCTTAAGTAAGGGACAGAAAACAAGAAAATCCTCTCTTATCTCAGTTTTTCCTTCCTCCTCCTCACTGACGTAGCGGACACATATGGACTGTTTAGTCCCACTTATGTCCATGGACTCATCGGCTAATACAGTGAAGTACTTGGCCTCCTTTATTTCCTTCAACAGGGTCTCTCTGACTTCCTCTGCACAGCATTCTATTAACTCTTTCTGAGTTTGGGGGGAAAGGTATTTTCCATTTCGTGGTGCTGTCTGCAGATGTTGCTTTAGGGTGGAATCAAATTCTGCTTTCCAACTAACAAAGTGCCTAAAGTTCCCATTCTCACATTCACTTTCCCCCTCCCAGCTCCCCCGGAATGCTACATTTCGCTGACCAAGACACACAATTATGTCAATGATGGATAACAGACTCTTACGATTGGCCATAACCTTTTCATCATATTTTTGGCTAATAACTGAGCCAATGTTCTTTTTATTTCCTTGGACTACAGACAGGAAGTTCTCTGCTAGTTCAGTGGCTCTTTGATGCCCCTCTGTCAAGCTATGCCTTGGGATAATGCCTCTCTTGTCACCAATCGCGTTCTTCCAGTCAGTGAAGCCCTTTGTAGTGAAGCTAAAGTTGCAACCCTTAACCTTATTAAAGGCGAGGCAATGAGCACAATAGGCTGCATCTTCATGAGGTGAGTAACGAAGCCAGTCATATTTTTTCTCCCACAGGACATTATATTTTAGCTGCTTTCCTCCAAATGCCCGATGGGGATACCTATGCCGTGCTGTTGCCACCCACTTATTTTGGAGCAAACAACTTTTCTCTGCATCTGTAAATGCCTGGCTCTGTGTGAATTTATTCTTTAATTTCACAGGATCAAAAGGATGTAAAATGACACCTGTTTCTCTGTGCTCCTTCTCTGTGTTATCCTCTCTGTTCTTCTGTCCATCTTGCTCCTCTCTGTGCTCCTTCTCTCTGTTCTCATCCTCTCTGTCCTGCTCCTCTCTGGTCTCCTCCTCTCTGTTCTCATCCTGCTCCTCCTCTCCGTGCTTCTGTCTGTCCTGCTCTACTATATCCTCCCTATCCTCATGGTCACTTTTCTTTGGTTTCTTCTGGTTTAGTTTTACAAATAAACGTATTCTGCCGTAATCTTTTTGGCATTGTTCTTCTCTTACTGGTCTCTCTCAATGTTCTGTCTGACTTGTTTTCTGTGGGAGGAGGGATCAGGGAGGTTGATTAGACCTTAATTGACATGTTTAGCTAGCCCTGCTTGAGTCCTGCACTCTTCAAATAAGTGAAATGATGCATACTGTATCAACATTGATGCTCTAGTTAATGTTGTTAATGAAAGCTACTTAGCAATGGCTTATCTTTTACCTTAACCTTTTACTTACTTAGGCTGCCTGGTCAATGCACAGATAGCTCAATGTCAAGTGTCAAGCAGGTTCACTCACTCACGGAGGGGGGATGGGGTGGTGGTCCTGATTATACAGTTAACATGGCCGTAGCCAACTATGAGGTCGGATTTTAAAAAAAAAATAATAAAAAAATATATAAGTTATATCGCACCGTTTTTGTTTTTTTTCCTTCAAATTTTTACCGAGGTCCGGACCTTGGTGACCTCATAGCTGGCTACGGCCATGGATCAGATGTTTCAAAGTCATAGTCTGTAATATTTCCAATTTCAATTATGGCTTCAAAACATTTATTTTGTTGTTCTCATGGAATGTTATTCCTGAATATAGACATATAACAAAGTGCCTAAAGTTCCCATTCTCACATTCACTTTCCCCCTCCCAGCTCCCCTGGAATGCTACATTTCGCAGGTGAAAATGGCATGGGGTCATTCTTATCCAGAAATTGCAGAGTGGCTTGCATCTAGTTGCTTGGCAGAAACCGTGAGGAGAAACAGTGTCAGACTCAACATAGACTACGTTCTGGGGGATCGTTTCTGCAGACCAAAGACATACAGTCTGCGTGCCCGTATTATCTGGCTACACCAGCGTTTGACCACCTGTAAGATACGTCAAAAACTAAAGTTGCGTAAGAGTTACGTGAATTAAGACTTGCGTGGCGGTTAGGCAGTATTAGGCATTAACTTCTAGTGGTTGGGGTAAGTTGTCAGGGGAAGGCCTTAGCAAACATTAGCATAAGCAACAACAATTAGCAAGAATTGGCACCAAAAAAAACCTAGTGTCCCAAGCATGAATCGAACCAGCGACATTCGGTTTGCAAGTCGGGCAGTTTCTATGTTTCAGTGGAAAGATAATTTAGGAAAATTAAAGATGAGGTAAGGCACACTGTTGAATACATTTTGGAGATCGATTTTTAGCTTTTCTCTGCTTTACTTAAATGTTAACTGGCCTTACTGTTCCTTACCAGGGGATCAATAGGCCGTCTGGTGGGCACGCCGCAAAACCTAGTGGCCACTCGTGTTACCGCTGTAATTTTCACGTCTAGTTCTGCCCAAAAAGACAATTCCCAATGCAATTCCAATGGTGGAGTCGGTATCGTTCCTGGCCAAATGAGTTCAATTCCAGGGTGACTTTGATGTTCTACAATTACTTAAAATATATAACTTCATGCCTTTTTATTTTATTTTATTATAGCCCAGATCAGACAATAGAAGCATCTATCTTACCTCTATAAAGCACTGACATCATATGTAAGAGTCTGAGCCGGCCATGGAGCGGGAACACGTAGGTATTCTATCAGCACGAGCGAGGCACTGAGAGCGAGCATGGAAACCGTATGAACCACGCTAGACTTCGACACATTGCATTCAGAAGTGCCGCAACAATTGAACACTAACACTAAATTACATAAAATCACATGCTGTGTGCAGTATAGGCCAGTACATGCATTATTCTTTTGGATATTTTCAATTTAGCGATCCAAGATGGCGCCGAATATGGCTGCCGTGCTTCGGGCTCCTGAAGAACAATGCAGCTTTTTGCTTATTTTATTGTTACTTTGTGTTATTTTACCTTCTAAAGTAGCCTGCTACCTTAGATATGACAGAGATGCACTACTGCACGTGAGAGAACTGATGACTACGTACCCAAAACCAGAGTTTTTTCACTGGGACCCGCTGCTCACTCCAGACGCTGGCCAAACAATAACAATGGCCGGGTCACAACAGAAATGCCGGTGGCGGCGGCGTCCGAGAGGCCGCAGGGCTGACGTGCTGGTGAAGCTGAGACGCCACGGAAACAAACCTCCGCTCCCCAGCATTCTACTAGCGAACGTCCAGTCACTAGACAACAAGCTCTGCGAGCTAAGAGCAAGGATTGCCTTCCAGAGAGAAACAAGAGACTGTAACATCATTTGTTTGACCGAAACCTGGCTTACGGAAAACACGCCGGACCAGGCGATTGTTCCTCCGGGGGTTCTCCGTTTGCCGCGCGGACAGGTCAGCGGAACTTTCTGGACAAAGCAAAGGAGGTGGGGTGTGTTTTATGATCAATAACACTTGGTGCAAACCAGAGAGTGTTCATACCCTTAAGACTTTCTGCTCCCCGGACTTAGAATACCTAACACTGTTGTGTCGCCCTCACTGGCTACTCTGTGAATTCACTGCCGTTGTGGCAATAGCGGTGTACATTCGACCATCAGCCAACACAAGTACAGCGCTCAGCGAACTTTATGACTTTGTCAATAACACAGAAAACAAGCACCCAGAGGCCGCTCTTATTGTGGTGGGCAATTTCAACCGGGCATCGCTGAAACAAGCAATTCCCAAACTTTATCAACACATTGACGTAAACACACGTGCCGGAAGTATTCTTGATCACTGCTACACCCCCTTCCGCCATGCCTACGAACCCTTCCTCCGACCTCCGTTCGGCAAATCAGACCACTCCTCCATCCTGCTTCTGCCCGCCTACAGACACAAGCTGAAACTCGCTCCACCCACCGTGAGAACGATCCAGGTTTGGTCCAAGGAGACAGAGGCTGTCCTCCAAGACTACCTGGACAACGCAGACTGGGAAATCTACCGCGAGATGAATGACGACCTACATGGGTACGCGCAAGGAGTCATGGGATTCATACAACATGAAATTCAGGAAGTTGTCCCCACAAAGACTGTCCGGCTGTTTCCAAATCAGAAACCGTGGATAAATAGCACAGTCAGAGCTGCACTATCCGGTGACATCACCAGCGACAAGAAAGCCCGCTACGACCTCCGCAGAGTGATCAAGGTAGCCAAACGGGAATACAGCAATAAGATAGAGTCACAACTATGCAGCAACAACCCACGCAGCATGTGGCAAGGGCTACACACCATCTCAGACTTCAAAGGGAAACCTGGCTGCGCAGCTACTGTAGCTAGCTCTCTCCCAGACAAGCTGAATAGCTTCTATGCCCGCTTCGAGGACTCCAATGCCATCTCACCAGAGAGGACACACACCGCGGACAGCACTGCCAGCGCCCTGGTCATCACCGAAGCAGACGTGCGCAGGCAGTTCGGGCGCATCAACACCCGCAAAGCGGCCAGACCAGACGGCATCCCAGGCCGGGTGATCAGAGTGTGCGCAGTGCAACTGGCTGGTGTGTTCACGGACATATTCAACCTCTCCCTCTCCACAGGAATAGTCCCCTCCTGCTTCAAGTCATCCACCATTGTCCCAGTGCCGAAGAAGAACAAGGTAGCATGCCTAAATGACTGGCGCCCTGTTGCTCTCACTCCCATCGTGAGCAAATGCTTTGAGAGGCATGTCAAGGCCCAGATCAGCAGCATGCTCCCTCCCACCCTGGACCCTCACCAATTTGCCTACAGGCAAAACAGATCCACTGACGACGCCACCGCACTCCACTCGCCCTCACCCACCTGGAGAAGAGGAACACCTATGTGAGGATGCTGTTCGTTGATTACAGTTCAGCATTCAACACTATTGTCCCCTCCAGGTTCGACATCAAGCTGAGGAACCTAGGCCTCAACTCCGGCCTATGTGACTGGATACTGAACTTCCTGTTGGACCGACGACAGGTAGTGAGAATGGGCTCAAAGACCTCCACCCCCCTGACCCTCAACACATGAGCCCCACAGACGGCGATGAAACGGCCTACAGGAGAGAGGTCGACCGCCTGGCCCAGTACAGCCAGGAGAACAACCTCCCTCTCAACACTGACAAGACCAAGGAGCTGGTGGTGGACTTCAGGAAGAAAGGCCGGGAACAGGACCCTATCACCATCAACGGGTCCGCAGTAGAGAGGGTTCCTTGGCGTCCATATCTCTGACGACCTCACCTGGGACGAGCACACCAATCAGGTAGTGAAAAAGGCTCAGCAGCGCCTCTTCCACCTCAGGCGGCTGAGGAAGGTTGGCATGGGGCCCAAGATCCTGCGTACCTTCTACAGGGGCACTACAGAGAGCATCCTGACGGGATGCATCACTGCCGGCAACTGCACCGCCCTCAACCGCAAGGCGCTGCAGAAGGTGGTGCGGACAGCTGAGCGCGTCAGAGGACATATACAGCAAACGATGTGTCAGCAAAGCCCGGAGGATCATCAGAGACCCCAGCCACCCCAATCACAGCCTGTTTGAACTGTTGCCGTCCAAAAGACGGAGCCTCCTCCGGAGCCTCAGGGCCAAAACTCAGAGGCTCTCCAACAGCTACTTCCCCCAGGCCATCAGGCTCATGAACAAGCCTACCCCGAACCCATGACTTTACCCCCAGCACAACCACAGAATGGACTCTACCAGCACATAGTCACTTTAACAACACCTCTTACACCAACGGCTCAGTGCAATAATAATGACATTCCACTGAACACTTTCCTTTTTTACTCTACTATTGTGGCGCCCGCCCCGTGCCTAAGCCCATGCGCGAGTGTGGGAAGGTGGTAAATGGAGTGTATATATCGCCTCGCTTTGTCTCTGCTGTTTCTGCTGTCCCTCTCTTGCCCCGTGTTGTCTTTGGCAGGACCATGTATGGAGTTCCTGCGCCCCAAGGGGCCACAGCTGCCACCCGTGGAGATAATCACCGTATGCCCATACATGGAGTTCCTGCTCGTCAAGGCACAGCTGAAGGGCATCAGCAGGAGCAGCAGAGACCGTACAAAAGGAGCCAACGGAGCACCCAGTGGGGAGGAGTTGCTACGGCGAACCAAGGAGCAGTTGATGAGAGAGAGAATAAGCCAAGTCACCATTGTCCAGTGTATGACCCCTGACCATAGGAGAGCCCCCTTTGAAGCCTGACCCCGAGAACGTCCGAGAGCCCGCTACGTTGCCAACCTTCGCCTGTCTGACTACCCCGCTGCCGCCCCGACCTGGAACGTAAGAGGACCACCCACCGTGTACCGAACCCCCCTGCTATCTTCACGACACGACGCCTTCTCACCCCCACCCTCTCTATCATTTCCCTCTCCCCACTAACCGAATAAATATCTTTGATTATAATTCTGGTGTGGCCCTCTCTGCTTACACTGTGTTTGGGTCCGTGACGCGCCCGCACACCCCGGCGGCCGTCACACTATTTATACTGAAATTGTGTCATGTCTACTGTCTTGTGTCCCCAACATCGTCACTGTCCAACCGTCTCACTTATATTGTACTATGTCACTTATTGTCTTGTCCTACCTCATTGCACTACTGCGTATTTCTATTATTTGTATTGTATGCTGCATTGTCAAGGAAGCGAGCCCAAGAATTTTACTCCCTGCACTCGTGTATGAGACGTAACAAATAAACTTGAACTTGAATAATAGTTGTAACATGTAGCTATACCGCATGATCATGAATGCAAGATGACAATGTACTGTAGGAGCCCAATAAAAAATGTCATGATTCATTGATTTTAATGATGACTATGATGCATAATAAATCGTTAACTATGACAATAAAGACACTGATGTAAATGATGAGACTTATGATATGTGATGGGCTATCAATTCAGATTTTGTAAAGGGCATCATTTGATGGCAATCCATTTCAAGTTAAGTGATGACAGCGATGATTAGGCTGCACAAAGTTGAAATGATTAACCGTGTCCAACATATTTGTATCATTATTATTAATTTACTGTAATTGCTACACAATTGTTGATTGTACTGGTGTAGGGGGCCCAACGATTTTTTCATGAAAGATGGGACAAACTAAGGAACATAGCCTATTTATCTATGGCCTGACTGCTTATAATGCCCATGTATTGGTAACGTGACTATTTGTCGTCTTGCATCTCAAATTGTAGGCAAAGGCATATTTACTGTACATTAGCCTACACATCGTTGAGTACACCAAAGTTGGCAGCATCGTTTCTCTCTAATGACTCGTGAGTTTGTCAGTCTCCAGGTTTGTGTTAGCCTGTATTCTATCACAGGTTAATTCATATTTTTTTCTACCTCCATTTGGTGGAAATACACTTTTAGTTATGCAGTATGTCATGTCTTCAAATAAATCCATAGCATTTACATACCTGTTGACACAATTACAGTGAAATGCTAATCAAGGCTTGATAGAACTGAGGGATGCTGCCATGAGCGAGCATCATGAGATGAGATCAACAACTTGTCAATCGTGGCTGATTGATGGAAGATATTATGAAGGCTTATTTAGCTACTTAAACAGAAATTGGTATTTTTACATTGTATTCTACATCAGAATGTGTTGTGCAAGTCAGTGTTAAAAGTGAACCATGTTACTGATGTTGTAACTAAAATAGTATGCTTTATCAGGGCAAGAGCATTAAATCACAGACAGTTTGTTGAGCTTTTGGAGGAGCATGAGCCTGAACATGGTGACATTGGTTACCACACAACTGTAAGATGGCTCAGCCTGGGCAAAGTGCTGAAAAGAGTTTGGGACCTGAAAGCAGAGATTCGGGAGTTTTGTGAGAAGAAAGGCAAAGACATCCCAGAGCTCTCAGATGGGGACTGGATGGCAGATTTTGCATTTGCTGTGGATGTGACTGCACTGATGAATGAACTGAACACCAAACTGCAAGGCAAGGGCCTTTTTGTTCATGAAATGCACAGCCTGGTGAAGGCTTTCATGAGAAAGTTGCAGTTTCTTTCAAGCCAACTGGAGAGCAACACTCTCACTCACATGCAAACCCTGAAAGAAGTCAACCCATCAGCTAATCACCTCCACAGGTACTCATCCATGTTAGGAGCACTGCATGGTGAGTTTTCAAGGCGATTTGAAGATTTCAAAACAGTTGAGGATGAAATGAGCATGATCTTCTCTCCCTTCACCTGCATTGTGGATAATGCACCCAGTGACGTTCAGCTGGAGCTCATTGACCTGCAGTCTGATGTGGTACTGGCAGAGCACTTTAAGTCAGAATCAGTGCTGGACTTTTACTCCTCTCTCAAAAAGGAGAACTTTCCAAACATGAGGAGACATGCTCAGAAGATGTTGGTTCTCTTTGGATCAACCTACATATGTGAACAAACATTTTCATTGATGAAGTTTAACAAATCCAGGTATAGATCCTCTCTCACTGATGATCATCTGTCAGCTGTGCTTCGCATAGCCACCTCAGACATTCAGCCTGACTTTGATACACTTGTTAAAGCCCAACAGAGACTAGATTTCTCTCACTGAACAAGAAAAAAAAACTGAAACAGTAAATTAGATGGTTAGACTGCTTAATATTTGGAGTACAAAGACAATATTGATGTCTTTAGAAAGCTAAGGATCTCCTCTTTCCAACAATACTGTATATTAAACTAAAATGTGTTTTGGGGTTAATGTGACTGAGTGGAGAAATGAGCAAGTCACAAATGTTAAAAACATTCTTATTTTGTGTACCATTGTTTTTGAAAATGTGATTGAATAAATGACATTTCTTGGAAGGCAACCTCACTTTTTCATTGCTTAATAATCATTACATTTACTCTTACCAGTCACAGCTTGTCAAAACAATGCAATTTACCACTTTTTACAAAGAAATAAAATCAATGTTATGGAGAATTGAGTTCAGGCTATTGGCCCGGCCCTCCATAATATTTTCTGTTTCTCATGTGGCCCCCTGGGAAAAATAATTGCCCACCCCTGGTATAATGGCTCGATATTATTGGCCGGGAATGCGGGCAGAGGTGCGTAGGTGGTGCGCTTCTTGTCGCGAATGTCAGTTGGTAAATCCCCCAGTCATTCCACGGGCCCCCTTGCGGCCCTTACCATTGGTCGAGAACCCATTCGACCGCATTGCCATGGATATTATCGGGCCATTTGATCGGTGTACACAGGGATATCGATTTGTGTTGGTCTTGATAGATTACGCAACCCGATACCCCGAGGCAATACCGCTGCGCAATATTTCTGCCAGGAGTGTAGCGCAGGCATTGTTTCAAGTAATCTCCCGCGTGGGAATCCCGAAAGAGATTCTCACCGACCAGGGCACAAATTTTATGTCACGCACTCTCAGGGAACTATACGGGTTGTTGAACATCAAGGCGATTCGAACCAGTGTGTACCACCCGGCCACCGATGGCCTTTGTGAGCGGTTCAATCGGACCTTGAAATCAATGATCCGGAAGTTTGTACACGAGGATAGTCGGAATTGGCATAAATGGCTAGATCCCCTGCTGTTTGCGGTACGGGAAATTCCCCAAGCTTCCACCGGGTTTTCCCTGTTTGAATTACTCTACGGGCATAAGCCCCGGGGTGTCCTAGACCTTCTTAAAGAAAATTGGGAGGAAGGGTCTAGCGACAGTAAAAATTAGATTCAATACGTCCTGGACTTGCGCACAAAGCTCCACGCCCTAGGGGTTATCTCACGCGAGCATGTGCAGGAAGCCCAGGAGTGTCAAAAGCGCCTATACGACAGGGGAACTAACCTGCAAGAATTTACACCGGGAGACAAGGTGCTCGTACTGTTACCCACCTCCACCACGAAATTACTCGCGAAGTGGCAAGGGCCGTTTGTGGTCACACGTCGCATGGGGGACGTGGATTATGAGGTAGTATGCTCGGACCGGGGGGATAGCTTGCAGGTGTATCACGTAAATCTCCTTAAAAAATAGAACGACGTGGTCACTGTTGCTCTGGCTACAATAATTCCAGAGAGAGATGAGTTCGTACCGGAAGTCCCAAAATCTAAAGTTAGCACTCCGGTCGGCATTGATAACCATCTCTCTGCTAGCCAGGCCACGGACGTTGCAGATTTGCAAGCTAGGTTCGCTGACGTGTTCTCTCCCCTGCCCGGTCGGACTACGCTTATCGACCACCATATAGAAACGCAGCCGGGTTTAACGGTGCGCACGCGTCCCTATAGGTTGCCGGTACACAAACGAGACATTGTGTGCAGGGAATTGGAAGCCATGCTGGAGCTGGGTGTGGTCGACGAGTCCCGCAGTGACTGGTGTAGCCCCATCGTGCTTGTTAACAAGCCGGATGGGTCTATACGGTTCTGTGTGGATTATAGAAGGGTTAATGCGGTCTCCAAATTCGATGCCTACCCGATGCCCCGGGTTGACGAGCTCTTGGACCGGCTTGGCACGGCCAAATATTTTACGACATTGGATTGTACGTAGGGATACTGGCAGAATCCACTCTCGGCGGTATCCCGGGAAAAGACTGCATTCTCCACTCCGCTCGGGTTATACCAGTTCACGGTGCTCCCTTTCGGGTTGTTCGGAGCCCCAGCCACTTTTCAGCGCCTCATGGACCGCATTCTGCGGCCGCACTCTGCCTCTGCTGCTGCCTACTTGGATGACATTGTCATTCACAGTGACACCTGGGCGCAGCATGTGCAGAGTGTGGCTGCTGTTCTGCGGTCCCTGAGGCAGGCGGGGCTGACGGCCAACCCGAAAAAGTGCGTGATCGGGCGGAGGGAGATCCGGTATCTGGGGTACCACTTGGGTCGAGGGGAGGTGCGGCCGCAGATTGAAAAGACTGCGGCCATCGCCGCCTCTCCGCGGCCCAGGACTAAGAAGGAGGTGAGGGCGTTCCTGGGGCTGGCTGGCTATTACCGGCAGTTCGTGCCGGGTTTCTCCGAGCTGGCCAGTCCCTTGACGGACCTCACCCGGAAGGGTGCCCCGGATCCGGTCCAATGGTCGGGCCAGTGCCAGGGGTCGTTCGAGGCCCTTAAGGGCGCTCTTTGTGGAGAAACGGTCCTGTATGCGCCTGATTTTAACCTCCCTTTCTCCCTACAGACGGACGCGTCGGATAGAGGCCTGGGAGCAGTGCTGAAACCAGCGGGTGGAGGGGGCTGACCGGCCAGTGCTGTACCTGAGCCGCAAACTATCGGAGAGGGAGGGCCGGTACAGCACGGTGGAGAAGGAGTGCCTTGCCATCAAGTGGGCGGTCGGCGCCCTCCGCTACTACCTGCTGGGTCGCGCTTTCACCCTCTATTCTGACCATGCTCCCCTCCAGTGGCTCCACCGCATGAAGGATGTGAACGCGAGGATCACCCGGTGATATCTCGCGTTGCAGCCCTTCAACTTCTCGGTCGTGCACACACCGGGGGCGCAGATGGTCGTGGCAGACTTCCTCTCCCGTGCAGGGGGGGGGGGGGAGTAGGTTGTCGGCCGTTGTGTCCCCGGCCTGTGTCGGGCGGTGGGGGTATGTGGGGGGACATGCAGCGTTCGGCCTGTAGAGGGTGCTACAGGACCGTGGCCAGGGTGCGGGAGCGAGGCTTTGTCGCACACCTGTTGCGAATGAAGCCTCGTTAACGAATGGTGTAAGATGTGTGTGCCTCTGCTTTCAGTAGGAGGGCCGGGAGAGCAGCGAGGGGGACTGGAAAGTCGCCGTGAAGAAGACAAAATACGAAGAATAATAACTAAGACCGAACAATAAAAGGGTTGAGTCCCATACCACTACCTCTGTGTCCGAACCTTGTTACAATAATTTCTAACAATATGCTTTGGATCAAACAGTTAATGAATGTCATTACCATTTGAGTCAAGTTCAAATACAGTACTCAAGTTTCCCACATTTCCTAACTCCTATACTTTTCTGATTAGGCTACGTTGAGAATAAATTAGATTTAGTGGGCTAGATGGGATTGACAATACATTGGTTGATGATGAAATAACATGAAATATCGTGGCCATATTGAAACTAATCGCTTGGTATATTTTTTAACACCTAGGCAGATTTGGAGCTTCTCATAAATAATATAAAAAGGATTTGCACATAATACGTACCCATTTAGCTATCATGAGTTATTGTTCATGTGGAGCGACTTTTTAATTCCCCCCTCAAAATTGTACTGCAGTCACAGTCGATGTTGGACGACCTATCTGTGTTTTTTGAGCTCCAATAGTGCAACTCCGTCCACCTACTTCCATTCAATGTAAAAGTGTGTAAATGAGTGTAACCAAGTCCGTTGTACACAGAGGCAGACGCAGCGTTAGGGTAAGGGAATCTCTCCCGTTTATTCATATAGTTCGTAAGAATGTCCGTTTGGCTTTCCAGCCTCCTCAATGATTACTCGGCGACTTTGCAGTCGTCTCTTTCTCTCTCTCTCTCGTTCCGCCGTTCCCAGCTCACCTCGCCTACTGAAATGGCAGAAGCACACACATCTTAAACATTTGCCGGCGAGACTTAATTCGCAGCAGGTGTGCAACAAAAGTCTCGCCGACACAACCCCGGCCACGGTCCTGTAGCTCCCTCTACAGGCCGAACGCTGCATGTCCCCCCACAATGAGGATTTATTCCAAATAAGAGCGCCCAAGTTAAACTTTATTTTGCATTTAAACATAGTAAATAGGGATCAAGGAACCACAAACAATATGCGAATTATCTTACCAAATATACAGTGGGGGAAATAATTATTTGATCCCCTGCTGATTTTGTTAGTTTGCCCGATTACAAAGAAATGAGCGGTCTATAATTTTTATGGTACTTTTATTTTAACAAATAGAGACAGAATATCAACAAAGAAGTCCAGAAAAAACACATGATATAAAGTTATAAATTCATTTGCATTTGATCGAAGGAAATAAGTATTTGATCCCCAAGCAAAACATGACTTAGTACTTGGTGGAGAAACCCTTGCTTGCAAGCAAAGAAGTCAGACGTTTCTTATAGTTGGTCACCAGGTTTGCACACATCTCAGGAGGGATTTTGGTCCACTCCTCTTTACAGATCCTCTCCAAATCCTGAAGGTTTCAAGGCTTTTGCTTGGCAACTCGAAGCTTCAGCTCCCTCCACAAATTTTCTATAGGATTAAGGTCTGGAGACTAGCTAGGCCACTCCATGACCTTAGTGTGCTTCTTCTTGAGCCACTCCTTTGTTGCCTTGGCTGTATGTTTTGGGTCATTGTCATGCTGGAAGACCCATCCACGACCCATCCTCAGTGCTCTGGCTGAGGTTCTCATCCAAGATCTTATGGTACATGGCCCTGTCCATTGGCCCCTCAATGCAGTGAAGTCGTCCTGTACCCTTAGCAGAGAAACAACCCCAAAGCATAATGTTTCCACCTCCGTGTTTGACGATGGGGATGGTGTTCTTGGGATTGTAGCATTCAGCATTTCTCAGCCTCCAAACACGAAGAGTCGAATTTATGCCAAAGAGTTAAATTTTGGTCTCATCTGACCACATCACCTTCTCCCAAGCCTTCTCTGAATCATTTAGGTGTTCATTGGCAAACTTCAGATAGGCCTGTACATGTGCCTTCTTGAGCAGGGGGACCTTGCGGGCACTGCAGGATTTCAATCCGTTACGGTGTAGTGTGTTACCAATGGTTTTCTTGGTGACTGTGGTCCCAGCTGCCTTGAGATCATTACCAAGCTCCTCCCGTGTAGTTCTGGGCTGATCCCTCACCCTTCTCATGATCATCCTTACCCCACGAGGCAAGATCTTGCATGGAGCTCTAGGCCGAGGGCGATTGATGGTTATTTTGTATGTCTTCCATTTTCTAATAATTGCACCAACAGTTGTCCCCTTCTCACCAAGCTTCTTGCTGATGGTCTTGTAGCCCATTCCAGCCTTGTGCAGGTCTATAAATCTTACCCTGATGTCCTTTGAATGTTCTTTGGTCTTGCCCATGGTGGTGGAGAGGTTGGAATGGAAGAGATTGATTCTATTGACAGGTGTCTTTTATACCCATAACAAGCAGAGATTAGGAGTACTTTTCCTAAAGTGACAGGACTAATCTGCGTGCCTCATGGGCATATAACCGGTCTGTATGAGCCAGAATTCTTGCTGGTTTGTAGGGGATCAAATACTTATTTCCTTCGATCAAATGCAAATGAATTTATAACTTTATATAATGTGTTTTTTCTGGACTTCTTTGTTGATATTCTGTCTCTATTTGTTAAAATAAAAGTACCATAAAAATTATAGACCGCTCATTTCTTTGTAATCGGGCAAACTAACAAAATCAGCAGGGGATTAAATAATTATTTCCCCCACTGTATATATATACACTCACCGGCCACTTTATTAGGTACACATTGCTAGTACCGGGTTGGACCCCCTTTTGCCTTCAGAACTGCCTTAATTCTTTGTGGCATAGATTCAACAAGGTGCTGGAAACATTCCTCAGAGATTTTGGTCCATATTGACATGATAGCATCACGCAGTTGCTGCAGATTTGTCGACTGCACATCCATGATGCGAATCTCCTGTTCCACCACATCCTAAAGGTGCTCTATTGGATTGAGATCTGGTGACTGTGGAGGCCATTGGAGTACAGTGAACTCATTGTCATGTTCAAGAAACCAGTTTGAGATGATGTGAGCTTTGTGACATGGCGCGTTATCCTGCTGGAAGTAGCCATCAGAAGATGGGTACACTGTGGTAATAAAGGGATGGACATGGTCAGCAACAATACTCAGGTAGGCTGTGGCGTTTAAACTATGCTCAATTGGTACTAAGGGACCCAAAGTGTCTCAAGAAAATATCCCCCACACCATTACACCACCACCACCAGCCTGAACCGTTGAGACAAGGCAGGATGGATCCATGCTTTCATGTTGTTTACGCCAAATTCTGACCCTACCATCTGAATGTCGCAGCAGAAATCGAGACTCATCAGACCAGGCAACGTTTTTCCAATCTTCTATTGTCCAATTTTGGTGAGCCCGTGCGAATTGTAGCCTCAGTTTCCTGTTCTTAGCTGACAGGAGTGGCACCTGTCTCCCGGCAAAAGTTGAGTTCCAGTTTAAAATATAAAATTCACAACCAGAACTCATAGCCCAGTACAGGGCTCCGGTACCAACCCTCTAGTAACAGGTTTGGACCATAGGGGTCCGGTGTAGGTTGGTGGTGGTTAGATTCACTCCGCTGTTAACAGCCTAAAAATCCCATAGTTCCCCCAAATCTTCCTTCACTCACTTCCAATGCACTGAAAAGTCACCCCTATAAAACCGTGCATCGAAGCAAATGACCTCTATGGTTAACGGCTGCTCTAACCTTAATGAGTGCCAGTTGGTGTGGTTGCGGATAAAAGATCTATCGGTATGGACAATATACCCAATGGAGGTAAAAATAAGGGGCCAGATATAACCTTTCAGATCCTATGATATCACATGCACAGTAGCCTATAACTTTTTACATTACCAGGAAGAGTAATATGACTTATACTGAGTTCTACAATTTAGAGTAAAATGGTAATACATCATTAAATTTCTTGAAACTGTTGCTTTAAATGCAGGATATGATGTTTAATTAATAATTCAAAGCATTACAGCATAGCTAAAATATCAATAAATGGGGTTACAGACAGCTTGATTAATTGTTAACATGATAATAGAAAAATGATATAAATTGAAAATAATAAAAACCTATCAGCCTGTCTTACTACTGGTCAGTGAAGATTAGAGAGGCTTCGATTCCAAACCCCGTCGAGTTAGACCCGCTTCCTCTATCCGCCGTGTTTGTGGTAAGCTCGAGTTTCCTCTACCCAGCCAAGAGGCTCTGATTCCCCGCAGGGCTTCAGCCTTGCCCCTGACAGGCAAAATCCAGAAAAACTACTAAAATTATTTTCTTTTGGTATTGATTGAAGAATCCTGAATTCTAGACGATCCTGAACTCCCAATGATCCGGAACTCCGATTGATCCTGAAATCCAAATGATTCTGAAATCCTGTGTCCAATATTATCTGTGAAACTGATGAGAACTCCTGTAACAATACTATATCCAAGGGGGTTCCTCTTAAAACAATAATACTTAGAAAACAACAAAACTGTAATAATTGTTCCTTCGTGTGAAAACCTATGATAAATGCTCCTCAGAGTGAAAACCTATGATAATAGCTCCTCAGAGTGAAAACCTGTGATAATAGTTCCTTGGTATTACCTAAAGCCACAGCCCCAACAGCTAAGGGTTAAGCCCCGTGCTGAAAGAGAAGCTGTGGAGTTCTCAAATTGTGGTCTAGTCCCTAAACTGAATTCCAAATACTTATCAAGAAAACTCGTCTCCAAAAGTTGTTCAGCGGTGGCAATCCGTAAGTCAGAATATGATCAGAGTATGAGCTCCGGGCTTGGTCTCCAACACACTCAATCCTGCTCCAATGCCTCAAGTATTACGCTCTGCAGCGGGGTGCGCCCAGCGAAATGCCCCAAGAAGCATGTTTTATACCCTGGCTAAGGTACCTCCCTGTCTGGGACATTGCGTCGATGTCTGAATCACTGGGCCTAAGCCTGAATCATTGGGTCTATGTCTGGACATTGTCTATATCTGGATATTGCGTGTCTAGGTCTGCTTGCACAGTACATATCTATGTTTTGCATGCAGAACTTCTCTATCTGTTGTACATCTATGCCTTGGTTACAGTGCATCTATTACACTATTACACATCTTATTACACACTTCACATAGTTTGATTCTCTGGTTGGTACACAGCAGGCCTGCAATGTTTTCCTTTCCAGAAGTCAAAAGATAAGAAGGTGGGGGCTGCTGTAGCTCCAAATGTAGCAACCCTGTGGTGAGGCCGTTATCCCTTCCCCCAACCAGTATGGCTTCCAGGCTCCATTATCAACGCACTTTCCTATCGTATAACATATAGTAATTAATCATGTTAAAAGCCTTAAAACCAGCAAATCGCTATATTTCTTATATTAATAATATCACACTTCACGCAGCATATTTCTACTTGATTTTGGACGCCATGGCACTGTCCAGCTGGGGACTTTCCATCACCTGACCTGACCTTTAGACGGGTCTCACTTCCCATTTTCTCTCGTACAGCCGTTGCCCTTTGTACACATGACGTCAACTTTCCAAAGATATATTGCCTTGTCTCAGCAATCAACTCTGAGCAAGAATACACAGTTAAATATGGTTAATTCTAGCACTTTCTTTGTTAGTGGGCCCACTTTATACACAAGGCCTAAGCAGCTATAGTGACTCTGGGTCACACTTGCATTCTAATTCCTCTTGTTTAGTTATGCAATTACACATATTGAAAACTACTCATTATTTGCAGGTTATATAGTTATATAGTTGCACTACTTCTAAATCATTATACTTTCTTTAAGCAATTCTTGGATACATATTTATTTTTGGCCAACTTATCATTCCACTTATTCCAGGAAGATAGAGTCGAGGAAGGGATCCATCCCTTCTTCCAGGTCCGGCATTTCCACAGTTGGCAGGAGAAACTCATAGATGTCAGAGAGATCGATATCAAAAGACACTGCTTCTTCACGAGGGGGGGTCTGCATCATATCCTCCTCTAAGGTACCAATAACAGTAACCTCTCTCTCGGGAACGGGGGTCTGCAGGGCAGCCTGAGCTTCAGCCACCAATGCCGCAACTGTTTCCTCCATGACTGCCGGTGTTGGTTTAACCAATCCATTTCTGCGAGGGGGAGAGGGGTTAGGAGAGAGAGGATAGAGGAGAGAGGCAAGTAAGTGGGTACTAGGGGGTCCAGCTGCAGCCGGTGTATCCCTAGTCCAATCGTTCTGGACGGGTGAACTTTGACGGGAGGTTACTTCATCCAACACCACCCAACCAACTCTCCATTTCCTCCCCCACTGCGGGGTGGTAAATAAGATGTCTGATTAAATCCTCTGGTGTGCCCAAGGAGGCTGGTGAACCTGGTGTGGGTGATGGTGTATCCGCCTTCCTTTCCTGAGCCCTGTGGCTTTTATGTGGCCCTCCAATAGGTCTAAAACCCATACGTCTATCCATTCTACGCATTCTACTCATACGTTTCTCTAACCTTTGCCCACTGGGCCTAGCCCCTGGCCTATACTCAGAAACATCAGATTCAGAGTCAGTTGACTCGGTGTCAGTATCCGTGGTAGAGGTCAGTTCACTAGGCAGTCGTGACCTCCCAGCTATACGGGGTCTCAACTCTCGTCCAATGCTTACCGGCTTAGTCTCTATGGCCTTGCTTTCAGCTGAGTCTGGCTCCACCTCCTGGGTGTGTACGGGTAATTTCTCTCCCTCAGTGGATGCCTCCTGCTTACAAAGTCCCACTGGTGCCCCGGCTCCTATCTCAAATGGCTTTGGTATAATACGGTAGGTGTTCTCGGCTCCCCCATCCGTAGGCATTTCCTCCGGGATACATTCCCACAGCACATATTCTGATTTCTTACTACTGCCTGAGTAATTCTGAGTGTGGTGCTGAGGCCGGGTAAAGGCCATACTAGGCTCGCCCTCGGCGACACACCCGGTGTGGTCTTCTGCTGCTGTAGCCCATCTGCTTCAAGGTTCGACGTGTTGTGCGTTCAGAGATGGTCTCTGCATACCTTGGTTGTAACGAGTGGTTCTTTGAGTTACTGTTGCCTTTCTATCATCGAACCAGTCTGGCCATTCTCCTTTGACCTCTGGCATCAACAAGGCATTTTTGCCCAGAGAACTGCTCACTGGATATTTTCTCTTTTTCGGATCATTCTCTGTAAACCCTAGAGATGGTTGTGCATGAAAATCCCAGTAGATCAGCAGTTTCTGAAATACTCAGACCAGCCCGTCTGGCACCAACAACCATGCCACGTTCAAAGTCACTTAAATCACCTTTCTTCCCCATTCCCCGGTTTAAACTTCAGCAGGTCGTCTTGACCATGTCTACATGCTTAAATGCATTAAGTTGCTGTCCTGTGATTGGCTGATTAGATATTTGCGTTAACAAGCAGTTGAACAGGTGTACCTAATAAAGTGGCCGGTGAGTGTATATGTCAGTAACAAATAATAATAACTCTTGAAAGGTAATTGACTGTTGGTGTCTTTTTATTTGTCTTCACTGACCTTCCTCTCACATTTGCTCCAGCTTCCTTAGAGATTCCAACTGAGTTCCCATTGGAATCAAACACCTGGATCCCATTCTCTGACTCCTCACTTCTAACAATGAGCACATTGAAGTTGGCCAGGACACCTAGGGGATGAAGCACAGACCTATGAGAAGGAAAAACATCCTATCCAAACCGGCTTGATCAAAGAATCAATGGAATCAATCAACAGTACTTGATACCTTCTGTTAGTGATTTAACGTAAGAGACAAATGCAAATTGCCCAAATTCTCAACAGAAGCTGGTCATATATTTGGACACAAATACATGTATTTATCATTCTTTGTTAGAGTAGCCTCATGTCTGTAATTTGACATACTTTTACAACACGTTGAGCAAGTGAGCAATAATCGATTTTTACAGTAAATCCAGAGCACTTACCTGAGAGGGGAACTGGTAATACTGAACTAAAAAACATCTGGACAGGTGGGCTGGTCATGCCAAGTTGCTGCATGACTATTTGAGGAATTGCCTAAAACACCTTGTTTATCAAGCAACTTTTGACCCTTAACACCCATCATCTACTTGTGTTTGGTTTATTATGTCAAACATTTACGATTGGATGTATCATCAGCATGCATTAATAATAATACTGTGATAATCAGCTTAATTTGTTACATAATTTTGTTACGTATGTAACATATTTCATACAATGTTGCAGCCCAGGAAAGTGCACTGTTTCATACAAGGTGAATATCACATCCTGTCTGAAAAGTTCTATTTGACACTATGATAAGTGAAAAGTTATCAACCAGTCAAACCCATTACAAGCAGTGGCACTCACCCCTGCACATGTTGCATATGGAACTGATCCGACAATCAATAGAACCTGCTTCAGAGATGTTTTATTCCCCTGATGGAGCAAGACGATGCATTTAATTATATGTTAAACAGGCATTACACTCAGATCAAACACAGAACATAGCAAATACATGGTAGCAAAAAACTGGTAAATGAAACATCTTTTAGTCAACCACTACTGTGATGCATAAGAGGTCATATCATTTTAGAGTGACCACTGGAAAATTGTGAGTGATTAGCAGAAAGCCACTTACCAAAGTGGCTGATAATGGTCATAACACTAGAAAGACATTTCAAGTACATATTATTTTAAAATAAAGCATGTTTGTGGCTGTTTTCTGTCAATCCTAACAATCCTTCTGTAAGAACAAGGTTATCCGTGCACATGCTCTTGTTTTATATCATAAGCCATCCTTCTTTACTTGCTTACAATGTTATAGCACAAATAAAGAACTACCATCAGATGTTTCACTGGTGTAATGACATACTCAGGAGGCAGGATGCAATTGCAGGCAATGGTGTTTATTTGGATCCAGGCAAAGGTACAAAAACACTAAGGGCAAATCCATAGTCAGGGTTGGAAAAGAGTTCGGTAACAAAGCGATCAAAGGCACGGCCGGAACCGTGAGGGAAACAGGTGATAATACCGAGGTGGGAAATCTAATACTGCCTGAGGTGAAGTGAAACTGAAGGGAATATAAGGGGAGTGAGAACAAAGGATGATCGGGAACTAATGAGGAGCAGGGTGATTAGTAGGTTGAGGATGTGGACCTTTGGAGTGAGGGCGTGGGCGTGGTCATGACAACTGGACAAATCCTAAAGTACCATGAGGGCAGCTTCCTCCCATTGCCTAGGAGTGATCGGGCATTTTCTATTTGAGCCTGAAAAAAAAAAGATCAAACAAAGGTGCATGAAATCCTCTGTGCAGTGAGAGCACACTGTAAATAGGTCATTATTATAAATAATGTATTATTCTGGGTAGACCTACTCACATCAGAGGATAGCCGCATATCATCCTCCTCTATACAGTCCTATGGACAGACAGAGTGTATGTATCAAAATAAAAATGACCCCGCCAAGCCACAGTTTGTAATAAAGTCCTTTGTTCACTCACTCTGATTGTTCCTCTGGTGGTTGTCATCTTTGGTGGGCATAAAGATTGCCAAATGTGCCTTCCAAAAAACCCCAAAACGATGGCATGAGTGGGGGTATTTCAACTTGAGTGAGTTAACCATCCCAACTTGGTTACACTCCAGCAACCCCCAGCCGAGCTGAGCGCAACTGCAGATCTGGGTCACGGCACCACTGTAACAGGTGTCAGGCTGCCGCAAAAAGTATTGCTTCCTCACACTCCGGACCAGAGCATGTGAGCGGAGTTGAGCGGTTGGAGATGCTGTGCTTGCGCTCCGCTCCCTCGCTCCACATTCTCTGCCCCGCTCTGATGCAAAACCACTCACCACTCACAGAAAAAAGTTTCTTGCTCAAAATTTGCTCCATTTGTTTCTTAGTTTAAAACAATAATGTAACCCATTTAACAAACACTGACATGTAAACTTGAAATTATTTACCATATTTGTTTTAAAGTAATGAGAAAACAGACCATTTGCTCAGTAATCAAAGTGAAAGTGACACTGGCAAGGAATTACTGTATGTCATACATGTTGAAAGAGTTTTTCAACATTAGTTTTTTTGGTTTTGGTTTTTTTTATTTTTTATTTCTATGTTTCTGAGAACTGCTGCACATCTGTGTTGCATGGAGTCGACCAACTTCTGGCACCTGTGAACAGGTATTCCAGCCCAGGACGATTGGACTACATTCCACAATTCCTCTGCATTTCTTGGTTTTGCCTCAGAAACAGCATTTTTGATGTCACCCCACAAGTTTTCTATTGGATTAAGGTCCGGGGATTGGGCTGGCCACTCCATAACGTTAATCTTGTTGGTCTGGAACCAAGATGCTGCTCGCTTACTGGTGTGTTTGGGGTCGTTGTCTTGTTGAAACACCCATTTCAAGGGCATTTCCTCTTCGGCATAAGGCAACATGACCTCTTCAAGTATTTTGATGTATCCAAACTGATCCATGATCCCTGGTATGCGCTAAATCATGATGCTTGCACCACCATGCTTCACTATCTTCACAGTGTACTGTGACTTGAATTCAGTGTTTGGGGGTCGTCTGACAAACTGTCTGCGGCCCCTAGACCCAAAAAGAACAATCTTGCTTTCATCAGTCCACAAAATGTTGCGTCATTTCTCTTTAGGCCAGTCAATGTGTTCTTTGGAAAATTGTAACTTCTTCAGCACATGTTGTTTTTTCAACAATGGGACTTTGCGGGAGCTTCTTGCCGATAGCTTGGCTTCACATAGGCGTCTTCTAATTGTTACAGTACTCACAGGTAACTTTAGACCTTCTTTGATCACCCTGGAGCTGATCATTGGCTTTGAGTCTTTGCCATTTTGGCTATTCTTCGATCCATTCGAATGGTAGTTTTCCGTTTTCTTCCACGTCTTTCTGGTTTTGGTTGCCATTTTAAAGCATTTGAGATCATTTTAGCTGAGCAGCCTATCATTTTCTGCACTTCTTTATATGTTTTCCCCTCTCCAATCAACATTTTAATCAAAGTACGCTGTTCTTCTGAGCAATGTCTGGAACGACCCATTTTTCGCAGATTTTCAGAGAGAAATGCACTATAACCAGCATGTACAACATTTGCTGCCTTCGTCCTTAAATAAGGGCCACCTGTGTGACACCTGTTTTTTCACAGAATGAATGACCTCACTAATTGAACTCCACACTGCTATTATTTTGAACATGCCCCTTTCAATGAATGATTCAATTACACAGAATCAGCAGCATGTGTGGTGAGACGCATGGGCGGAGCCCTTCATAATGATTAGGGCCATCACAGCCAATGGCTTGCGTCACCGTCCTATTTATTCTGAGGTAGCGTTGTGTCGGGAGGCGCCACAATTTGTCCCCACGTTACTTCCTGCTACTAGTGATGGGCAAATGAAGCTTTTGTGAAGCACTGAACCACTTGAGCCAATTGTTTCGAAAATGGGTTCATTACTCGAAGCTTCAGTTACAGTGACCTCTCCTGGCGAAGTGCAAGGCTGCAGTCAAATTAGGCAGGCTAGTTGGTGGACAGGAGGCTTTTAATTACACGCACGCACGCACGAACACACACACACACCTCAATGAGCAGTGTTGGAGAAACTACTTTACTTTTGTAGAAAAGATCTTTTGTTCTGAAGCATCTTTGCTTTGATCACCCTTGGATTTAAAGTATTGTAACGAAAGGCCCGTTAGCAACTCCGCCAAGGGAGTTACCTCTCTTGGTGTTGTGGCTAGCGCGGCCGGTTTGTAAGCGAAAGATTGCGAGTTCGATACCCGCTTAAGGCAAGCTGCTCTACCCCGCCGTTGATATAGTATCTTTGCTTTGATGAAATTCTTTGATGCACACACACACTAACACTGAATATCATGTTCTATTTACAAATAAAGATTGATGAATGTGTGTATTGTGTTATTGAGGAGAGAGTGCTGGGAAAAATATGGCATAGGTTGGGTGTGTTTGTGTAACTATGGCAGGGGGTGATTATGTGGGATGGGGAACACTCAAAGATTACAAGAAGAACACTCAGAGAATACAAACTCAACAGCAACAACGCACCTACTACGACAATCCACAAATTGTGCATTGTTTAGAGCGGTTATAAAGTGTTGAGGCACTCAAATTCAAAACTGTCGCAACCTATCACCTGTCAGAATCGAGACGAGGCAGTGCCAGTGAATCACCTGATTGGACCGCGAACCAGTCAGGTGATTTATTCAGGCAACGAAGCAGTTGCTGCTTCGGACGTCATATGTCACATGATTTTTTTCGCACCAAAGCAAGCTTTGAAGCAAGCTTTGAAGCAGTGCTTCGATGGAATTGTTGTCCAGTGTTTGAAGCACGTATCGAAGCTTCAGTGTCAAACTGCCATCACTAGTATGTACGCTCCTTCTATGTACGCTCTGACTCTGGCTAATTTGTTTGTAGCATGATGATTTACTCTTTACACGCTGTGGTCGCTTTGCAGCGCTTCCACCTGTTGCTTGGTGGTGTCCTGTCTTGGTCAGTGGTGCGTGCTGGGCTATTGATCGCGTAACATTCTGTATGGATTCCTACCGAACGTAAACATTTAGCGGAGCTCCGTGAGCTCGCTGGTTGGAGTGGGAAGTTGTCAACTTCCTGGTACGTATCCCATAACTTGGATCTCTATTGCTCTTGTTTTTAGCATTATGTTTAGCACTAATGGGGTGTCCTGTGTGCCTTCTAGGTACTGCCGGTTGTGTCCGTGCCTACTGCTGTTTTTGCCATACGTAGCTTACCTGCATAGCTGCCCCATCCGTCCTGGGCTAGCCACTTGCCTGGAAGATAGCGGCGAAGACGCTAACAACCGCTACTTTTAACTTATCCGGCTATCTGTTGTCTTGTCCTTGTGTGTTGTCTGTCTGTGTGCAATCAGTGTGGGTGTGTGTTCTGGGGAGGTTTTGGTTACTTTGGGGGATTTTGTTTATGGTGTGCTTTAGTCCTGCTTAGGTTAACCCACTGGCAGGAGGCCTTTTTATAGCTGCGGATCACCAGTGGTCTGCTTAGCCGCCCAACCATAGCCTTTGTCATTCTGTGTAGTTGTGTGTTTATTGTTTGTTTGTTTATATATTCCCTCACCTCCTTTCTCTTCTTTTATTTTTCAGGTGCTGAGTGCCCAAGGCAGGGAGGCAGCTAGATCCCCTCGGTGGTGGTGTCCCTTTCCCCGTGTGTGTTCACGTGTGCCTCCTGGTTTTTCTCTTATTTTGCCATTTTGATCCTGTTTTGCGGTGTGTATGTGCGAGCACGAGTGACTGATTGGTGGTGTTGGACCCCCTCCCTTCGTCTCCTGTTATCTCGCCCCCTGCTGGTAAGCCTCAGCCCTGATAGCTCTGTTTCCCCCCCTACTCTCATACGGTGTGATTGACACTTGTCCTGTATGTTATATGTAGAGCCTCTATTTTTATAATAATAAAGACAACTTATTTTTGGAACCTTGTCTCTGGTGCCGTTAGTCAACGAACATGTGTGCTAAAGTCTAATTGTGAGTTCATTGGTTAATATTTCCCTGGGTGCAATTCCCAGGGTGGCGTTGTCTGCTACCCCGCTATTGCTACTGCCACACATGCATGTCATGACTGTTGGGTCCGTTGGTTTTCTATTACTCTACTACACCTACTAGTAAATTATTTGCCATGTAGAAATATAATGTCTACCAAAAACAGTGATTGATCTGGTTAGTGTTATGGAAAATACATTCATAGAACTATTTTGAGGTTATACACTTTCATATGACTGATAAACTTGTGTAACTATTGTGATTACATTTTCTCTTGCCACACCTCTAGGGTTCTATAGCCATTGTTCTGAGAAGCACTGTATGATTTACCATATGAACAGCGGTGATCTCTGAGGGAGTGGTCAGAGAGAGCAATAATGGGGGGGACAGGCGCATCCTGCCGATAGGTGTGAAATGTTGAACAGCGATTAAGCAGTAAGAAAGCGCTGATTGATCAGTAAGAGAGTCTCACCATTGTTCATTCTCTCCCGCCCTTTCTCACGTAAGCACAAGCCCATCAGCCGATAGCCTTGGCGGCGCCTGTATTATGTTTAAACTGTATAAAAGACGAACCTGATCATTGTCTCTTTAGACTTGTGCTGAACGGACTCCCGGTTCTACGCTGGCTACTCAGGACTTGTTTCTTACCTCCGAAGAGCTAAAGTACAGAGTGGTAAATCCTAGACTTCCACCACATTAGTGATGTTGGACTGCTATTATTTTGAACACAACTGTACATACTAACACTGCAACGGCCTCACAAGTCTACAAAGAACCAAAATAGTGTAGTTAAGAGTATAAGGGATTTTACAATGTAGTCCCATCTGTGATGGTATTTTGATAATCAGTTTGCTAATTTGGGTTAGTCATGGATCTTTAGAAAGGTACACAGATGTTATTTCTGAATAGTATAGTGGAATAGTAAAATTGTATTCCACATTCTGAGCATTGCACTAAACATGTAGCAAACTTTGAAAGGTTCAAAGGAGTATTTTGAGAAGGTCAACTAAAGAACATCCATCACAGCTTTTATTTAATAAAAAAGTAATCATCCAGCACTAAGAAAAGTGTATAAATTAACAAATATTTCCCAGTATAGTTTAGTAAAAAATAGCTTTATCTGACTTGATACACAGCATGTTTGCAACCATATTTTCATCCTCAAAAGCTTGGCTCAGTGCTAGAATTGTATGTAATCTAAAAGAGATATGACTGAAGTTCCAGATCAATTTGTTTCAAAATAAGGAAAGGGGAAAAACAGCCTCCACACCATAGTTTTATTGGTTGAAGTGTGATCATACATAAAGATTGTGTGAACTCTGATTGGGAAAAACAATGTTACTTATGTGTCTTAAAGAATTGAGGAAGTTTACCAAATTTCTGAGCCTTACAACTTAACCTTGATTTACAAACCATGCCTATCCCCTTTACATGAACATGTTTATTGTGTTTACAGCAAATGAATATGCAGATTTAACATAAGGTACCAGAAATGAAGGCATTGCCACTTCTCATACAAGGTACATACTGTATTTACACAACAAAATGAGAAACAAACCCCACATTTTTAAACACTCTGCACTGTATGTAGCTATGAAAAGATCTAGATATGTGTACATACATTTTTCACCTTCATCTGACATTCACAATGATATTTCAGGTTGTGGAAACCTAAGAAAGCTTGAAGGAAATGGCTGACCAAAGAATTGCGAGCCCTTTAAAGCTTTAAATAATACATAAAACCAAATAACCACAGTCAGTTAGCTGTCTGTCAATATCACCTACTCTTCTGCAAGCAGTTCACTTACACATTTATTTTAAATTTTGAGACTGCTACAAGAGAAGCAAACTGGGCAAAGTGAAAGTAATGTTTAAAAAAAAAAAAAAGTTCAACAAAAGAGTACTTGATTAGCATACAGTTCAATGAAAACTTCATGCAATTTCAGGCAAGATGTAACAGCACCATCAGCCCCATCCCAAGCACCAAAACAAAATATACACAAAAAAAAGATTTTTGTTTACAACTGAATGATTTGACAAGCTGAACACCCTGTAGTAAATCTGTACAACCAAAATACATTTGGGATCTACATCTAAAGTTGCATTATTCAGGTTATATACACTTTTCCACCAATCAATATATTATCTTTACAAGTAGACTTCATTCAAACCCAAACATTTAGAAAACATAAGACTAAACAGGAACATTTGATCACAATAAACATCCATTTAAAAACAAGCTGTCATTTATACTGTACCCCAAAACCATTGATCAGTCCTACCTGCTGCTGTTCTCATCTGTACAGTAAACTACAGCAGATCTAAAATATTTCTTGTGTGGATGGATTTCGACTGCTGGATTTGGAAAATTTGAGAGAATTGTCAAAATATGGGAATGGTCCTAACTTGTATAATGTCAGTTATTGTTTTGGGTGTAAATGCAACGATATTGTCTCCTGTGTGTGAAGTGTCTGGTGTAGTAAAACTGCATGCAGAAGTCAAAATACAGTAATAATGGCATTCTGAGTGACTCAAAATAGTAATACAAAATAGAATCAAGTCAGAGTATGGACGCAAACCCAACTCTCCAATATTCTAATACAATAGAACAAAGGCTTTCAATACACTTTGGCCTCTTCACTGAAGAGAGCTAGACTATTCCATCAATAAAGATCTGTTCTCTGGTGTCGGGTGGGACTGGATTGGAAAGAGAAGCCATGTTACGTGTTACTTACTATAACATTTACTTCGAAACATTGTTTGAAAGCAATTCATAAAAAAGAGAAACGGTGTTAATGTATTCTTTTCAGCAGTTCGCTCTTGTACACACTTTGTTTTGCAACATTGATATTTATTCAGAAAAATGGAAAACTACATTTGTACAAAGTGAGATACCACAATCTCTTTTTGCAAAAAAATGACTTGCACCCACTGCCTCTGTTGGGAAAAGCTTAGGTTGATCCATGGATGCCTGTTTTGTTGCTTATGTCCTAGTCAATTTTCACATTTGTGTAGATCTTCCTCACAAAGGCACTTGTTCCCATATACCCAACAGCTCCTGAAAAAGAAAGATACATAAAGAGATTATTGTCATATAGGTCGATAGACATGCATGGTTTGTACCTTTTGAGCTTTACCCTTACACACTGAATTTACTAAAACCATGAAAAAATATTGATTACCAGTAATCACAACACTTAAAATACTTTTAAGCATGTAGTTTTGTGCATTGCTGCACTCTTTAGCCACACTGAACATATGCTACATTGTCTAATAGCAGGAAACATGCAAATCCCTGTAAACAAACAACCTAAAATAGGTACGTAAAGGCCAGTGCTCGACCTCAACACAAGATTTGAGAAAGCGTTTTGTTTGTACCTGATAGATTGCATAGAAACTGTGTGAACTGTGTAACATGTATTGAGCCTAGTTTCAAGTATGTGCTATTGCAGCTCAAGTTCTCAAGGCTCTGTGGTAACATTGGAGAGTACAGCTTCACTGGTGGACACTGGCAGCTGGCTTCGCACTCTCAGACATGCATAAAGTGTGTGTGGGGGGGGTAGGTAGGTGTGTTCTGGGTGTGGGGGTGTCAATATCATGTTCTATTTACAAATAAAGATTGATGAATGTGTGTATTGTGTTATTGAGGAGAGAGTGCTGGGAAAAATATGGCATAGGTTGGGTGTGTTTGTGTAACTATGGCAGGGGGTGATTATGTGGGATGGGGAACACTCAAAGATTACAAGAAGAACACTCAGAGAATACAAACTGAACAGCAACAACGCACCTACTACGACAATCCACAAATTGTGCATTGTTTAGAGCGGTTATAAAGTGTTGAGGCACTCAAATTCAAAACTGTCGCAACCTATCACCTGTCAGAATCGAGACGAGGCAGTGCCAGTGAATCACCTGATTGGACCAGTCAGTCAGGTGATTTATTCAGGCAACGAAGCAGTTGCTGCTTCGGACGTCATATGTCACATGATTTTTTTCGCACCAAAGCAAGCTTTGAAGCAGTGCTTCGATGGAATTGTTGTCCAGTGTTTGAAGCACGTATCGAAGCTTCAGTGTCAAACTGCCATCACTAGTATGTACGCTCTGACTCTGGCTAATTTGTTTGTAGCATGATGATTTACTCTTTACACGCTGTGGTCGCTTTGCAGCGCTTCCACCTGTTGCTTGGTGGTGTCCTGTCTTGGTCAGTGGTGCGTGCTGGGCTATTGATCGCGTAACATTCTGTATGGATTCCTACCGAACGTAAACATTTAGCGGAGCTCCGTGAGCTCGCTGGTTGGAGTGGGAAGTTGTCAACTTCCTGGTACGTATCCCATAACTTGGATCTCTATTGCTCTTGTTTTTAGCATTATGTTTAGCACTAATGGGGTGTCCTGTGTGCCTTCTAGGTACTGCCGGTTGTGTCCGTGCCTACTGCTGTTTTTGCCATACGTAGCTTACCTGCATAGCTGCCCCATCCGTCCTGGGCTAGCCACTTGCCTGGAAGATAGCGGCGAAGACGCTAACAACCGCTACTTTTAACTTATCCGGCTATCTGTTGTCTTGTCCTTGTGTGTTGTCTGTCTGTGTGCAATCAGTGTGGGTGTGTGTTCTGGGGAGGTTTTGGTTACTTTGGGGGATTTTGTTTATGGTGTGCTTTAGTCCTGCTTAGGTTAACCCACTGGCAGGAGGCCTTTTTATAGCTGCGGATCACCAGTGGTCTGCTTAGCCGCCCAACCATAGCCTTTGTCATTCTGTGTAGTTGTGTGTTTATTGTTTGTTTGTTTATATATTCCCTCACCTCCTTTCTCTTCTTTTATTTTTCAGGTGCTGAGTGCCCAAGGCAGGGAGGCAGCTAGATCCCCTCGGTGGTGGTGTCCCTTTCCCCGTGTGTGTTCACGTGTGCCTCCTGGTTTTTCTCTTATTTTGCCATTTTGATCCTGTTTTGCGGTGTGTATGTGCGAGCACGAGTGACTGATTGGTGGTGTTGGACCCCCTCCCTTCGTCTCCTGTTATCTCGCCCCCTGCTGGTAAGCCTCAGCCCTGATAGCTCTGTTTCCCCCCCTACTCTCATACGGTGTGATTGACACTTGTCCTGTATGTTATATGTAGAGCCTCTATTTTTATAATAATAAAGACAACTTATTTTTGGAACCTTGTCTCTGGTGCCGTTAGTCAACGAACATGTGTGCTAAAGTCTAATTGTGAGTTCATTGGTTAATATTTCCCTGGGTGCAATTCCCAGGGTGGCGTTGTCTGCTACCCCGCTATTGCTACTGCCACACATGCATGTCATGACTGTTGGGTCCGTTGGTTTTCTATTACTCTACTACACCTACTAGTAAATTATTTGCCATGTAGAAATATAATGTCTACCAAAAACAGTGATTGATCTGGTTAGTGTTATGGAAAATACATTCATAGAACTATTTTGAGGTTATACACTTTCATATGACTGATAAACTTGTGTAACTATTGTGATTACATTTTCTCTTGCCACACCTCTAGGGTTCTATAGCCATTGTTCTGAGAAGCACTGTATGATTTACCATATGAACAGCGGTGATCTCTGAGGGAGTGGTCAGAGAGAGCAATAATGGGGGGGACAGGCGCATCCTGCCGATAGGTGTGAAATGTTGAACAGCGATTAAGCAGTAAGAAAGCGCTGATTGATCAGTAAGAGAGTCTCACCATTGTTCATTCTCTCCCGCCCTTTCTCACGTAAGCACAAGCCCATCAGCCGATAGCCTTGGCGGCGCCTGTATTATGTTTAAACTGTATAAAAGACGAACCTGATCATTGTCTCTTTAGACTTGTGCTGAACGGACTCCCGGTTCTACGCTGGCTACTCAGGACTTGTTTCTTACCTCCGAAGAGCTAAAGTACAGAGTGGTAAATCCTAGACTTCCACCACATTAGTGATGTTGGACTGCTATTATTTTGAACACAACTGTACATACTAACACTGCAACGGCCTCACAAGTCTACAAAGAACCAAAATAGTGTAGTTAAGAGTATAAGGGATTTTACAATGTAGTCCCATCTGTGATGGTATTTTGATAATCAGTTTGCTAATTTGGGTTAGTCATGGATCTTTAGAAAGGTACACAGATGTTATTTCTGAATAGTATAGTGGAATAGTAAAATTGTATTCCACATTCTGAGCATTGCACTAAACATGTAGCAAACTTTGAAAGGTTCAAAGGAGTATTTTGAGAAGGTCAACTAAAGAACATCCATCACAGCTTTTATTTAATAAAAAAGTAATCATCCAGCACTAAGAAAAGTGTATAAATTAACAAATATTTCCCAGTATAGTTTAGTAAAAAATAGCTTTATCTGACTTGATACACAGCATGTTTGCAACCATATTTTCATCCTCAAAAGCTTGGCTCAGTGCTAGAATTGTATGTAATCTAAAAGAGATATGACTGAAGTTCCAGATCAATTTGTTTCAAAATAAGGAAAGGGGAAAAACAGCCTCCACACCATAGTTTTATTGGTTGAAGTGTGATCATACATAAAGATTGTGTGAACTCTGATTGGGAAAAACAATGTTACTTATGTGTCTTAAAGAATTGAGGAAGTTTACCAAATTTCTGAGCCTTACAACTTAACCTTGATTTACAAACCATGCCTATCCCCTTTACATGAACATGTTTATTGTGTTTACAGCAAATGAATATGCAGATTTAACATAAGGTACCAGAAATGAAGGCATTGCCACTTCTCATACAAGGTACATACTGTATTTACACAACAAAATGAGAAACAAACCCCACATTTTTAAACACTCTGCACTGTATGTAGCTATGAAAAGATCTAGATATGTGTACATACATTTTTCACCTTCATCTGACATTCACAATGATATTTCAGGTTGTGGAAACCTAAGAAAGCTTGAAGGAAATGGCTGACCAAAGAATTGCGAGCCCTTTAAAGCTTTAAATAATACATAAAACCAAATAACCACAGTCAGTTAGCTGTCTGTCAATATCACCTACTCTTCTGCAAGCAGTTCACTTACACATTTATTTTAAATTTTGAGACTGCTACAAGAGAAGCAAACTGGGCAAAGTGAAAGTAATGTTTAAAAAAAAAAAAAAGTTCAACAAAAGAGTACTTGATTAGCATACAGTTCAATGAAAACTTCATGCAATTTCAGGCAAGATGTAACAGCACCATCAGCCCCATCCCAAGCACCAAAACAAAATATACACAAAAAAAAGATTTTTGTTTACAACTGAATGATTTGACAAGCTGAACACCCTGTAGTAAATCTGTACAACCAAAATACATTTGGGATCTACATCTAAAGTTGCATTATTCAGGTTATATACACTTTTCCACCAATCAATATATTATCTTTACAAGTAGACTTCATTCAAACCCAAACATTTAGAAAACATAAGACTAAACAGGAACATTTGATCACAATAAACATCCATTTAAAAACAAGCTGTCATTTATACTGTACCCCAAAACCATTGATCAGTCCTACCTGCTGCTGTTCTCATCTGTACAGTAAACTACAGCAGATCTAAAATATTTCTTGTGTGGATGGATTTCGACTGCTGGATTTGGAAAATTTGAGAGAATTGTCAAAATATGGGAATGGTCCTAACTTGTATAATGTCAGTTATTGTTTTGGGTGTAAATGCAACGATATTGTCTCCTGTGTGTGAAGTGTCTGGTGTAGTAAAACTGCATGCAGAAGTCAAAATACAGTAATAATGGCATTCTGAGTGACTCAAAATAGTAATACAAAATAGAATCAAGTCAGAGTATGGACGCAAACCCAACTCTCCAATATTCTAATACAATAGAACAAAGGCTTTCAATACACTTTGGCCTCTTCACTGAAGAGAGCTAGACTATTCCATCAATAAAGATCTGTTCTCTGGTGTCGGGTGGGACTGGATTGGAAAGAGAAGCCATGTTACGTGTTACTTACTATAACATTTACTTCGAAACATTGTTTGAAAGCAATTCATAAAAAAGAGAAACGGTGTTAATGTATTCTTTTCAGCAGTTCGCTCTTGTACACACTTTGTTTTGCAACATTGATATTTATTCAGAAAAATGGAAAACTACATTTGTACAAAGTGAGATACCACAATCTCTTTTTGCAAAAAAATGACTTGCACCCACTGCCTCTGTTGGGAAAAGCTTAGGTTGATCCATGGATGCCTGTTTTGTTGCTTATGTCCTAGTCAATTTTCACATTTGTGTAGATCTTCCTCACAAAGGCACTTGTTCCCATATACCCAACAGCTCCTGAAAAAGAAAGATACATAAAGAGATTATTGTCATATAGGTCGATAGACATGCATGGTTTGTACCTTTTGAGCTTTACCCTTACACACTGAATTTACTAAAACCATGAAAAAATATTGATTACCAGTAATCACAACACTTAAAATACTTTTAAGCATGTAGTTTTGTGCATTGCTGCACTCTTTAGCCACACTGAACATATGCTACATTGTCTAATAGCAGGAAACATGCAAATCCCTGTAAACAAACAACCTAAAATAGGTACGTAAAGGCCAGTGCTCGACCTCAACACAAGATTTGAGAAAGCGTTTTGTTTGTACCTGATAGATTGCATAGAAACTGTGTGAACTGTGTAACATGTATTGAGCCTAGTTTCAAGTATGTGCTATTGCAGCTCAAGTTCTCAAGGCTCTGTGGTAACATTGGAGAGTACAGCTTCACTGGTGGACACTGGCAGCTGGCTTCGCACTCTCAGACATGCATAAAGTGTGTGTGGGGGGGGTAGGTAGGTGTGTTCTGGGTGTGGGGGTGTCAATATCATGTTCTATTTACAAATAAAGATTGATGAATGTGTGTATTGTGTTATTGAGGAGAGAGTGCTGGGAAAAATATGGCATAGGTTGGGTGTGTTTGTGTAACTATGGCAGGGGGTGATTATGTGGGATGGGGAACACTCAAAGATTACAAGAAGAACACTCAGAGAATACAAACTCAACAGCAACAACGCACCTACTACGACAATCCACAAATTGTGCATTGTTTAGAGCGGTTATAAAGTGTTGAGGCACTCAAATTCAAAACTGTCGCAACCTATCACCTGTCAGAATCGAGACGAGGCAGTGCCAGTGAATCACCTGATTGGACCGCGAACCAGTCAGGTGATTTATTCAGGCAACGAAGCAGTTGCTGCTTCGGACGTCATATGTCACATGATTTTTTTCGCACCAAAGCAAGCTTTGAAGCAAGCTTTGAAGCAGTGCTTCGATGGAATTGTTGTCCAGTGTTTGAAGCACGTATCGAAGCTTCAGTGTCAAACTGCCATCACTAGTATGTACGCTCCTTCTATGTACGCTCTGACTCTGGCTAATTTGTTTGTAGCATGATGATTTACTCTTTACACGCTGTGGTCGCTTTGCAGCGCTTCCACCTGTTGCTTGGTGGTGTCCTGTCTTGGTCAGTGGTGCGTGCTGGGCTATTGATCGCGTAACATTCTGTATGGATTCCTACCGAACGTAAACATTTAGCGGAGCTCCGTGAGCTCGCTGGTTGGAGTGGGAAGTTGTCAACTTCCTGGTACGTATCCCATAACTTGGATCTCTATTGCTCTTGTTTTTAGCATTATGTTTAGCACTAATGGGGTGTCCTGTGTGCCTTCTAGGTACTGCCGGTTGTGTCCGTGCCTACTGCTGTTTTTGCCATACGTAGCTTACCTGCATAGCTGCCCCATCCGTCCTGGGCTAGCCACTTGCCTGGAAGATAGCGGCGAAGACGCTAACAACCGCTACTTTTAACTTATCCGGCTATCTGTTGTCTTGTCCTTGTGTGTTGTCTGTCTGTGTGCAATCAGTGTGGGTGTGTGTTCTGGGGAGGTTTTGGTTACTTTGGGGGATTTTGTTTATGGTGTGCTTTAGTCCTGCTTAGGTTAACCCACTGGCAGGAGGCCTTTTTATAGCTGCGGATCACCAGTGGTCTGCTTAGCCGCCCAACCATAGCCTTTGTCATTCTGTGTAGTTGTGTTTATTGTTTGTTTGTTTATATATTCCCTCACCTCCTTTCTCTTCTTTTATTTTTCAGGTGCTGAGTGCCCAAGGCAGGGAGGCAGCTAGATCCCCTCGGTGGTGGTGTCCCTTTCCCCGTGTGTGTTCACGTGTGCCTCCTGGTTTTTCTCTTATTTTGCCATTTTGATCCTGTTTTGCGGTGTGTATGTGCGAGCACGAGTGACTGATTGGTGGTGTTGGACCCCCTCCCTTCGTCTCCTGTTATCTCGCCCCCTGCTGGTAAGCCTCAGCCCTGATAGCTCTGTTTCCCCCCCTACTCTCATACGGTGTGATTGACACTTGTCCTGTATGTTATATGTAGAGCCTCTATTTTTATAATAATAAAGACAACTTATTTTTGGAACCTTGTCTCTGGTGCCGTTAGTCAACGAACATGTGTGCTAAAGTCTAATTGTGAGTTCATTGGTTAATATTTCCCTGGGTGCAATTCCCAGGGTGGCGTTGTCTGCTACCCCGCTATTGCTACTGCCACACATGCATGTCATGACTGTTGGGTCCGTTGGTTTTCTATTACTCTACTACACCTACTAGTAAATTATTTGCCATGTAGAAATATAATGTCTACCAAAAACAGTGATTGATCTGGTTAGTGTTATGGAAAATACATTCATAGAACTATTTTGAGGTTATACACTTTCATATGACTGATAAACTTGTGTAACTATTGTGATTACATTTTCTCTTGCCACACCTCTAGGGTTCTATAGCCATTGTTCTGAGAAGCACTGTATGATTTACCATATGAACAGCGGTGATCTCTGAGGGAGTGGTCAGAGAGAGCAATAATGGGGGGGACAGGCGCATCCTGCCGATAGGTGTGAAATGTTGAACAGCGATTAAGCAGTAAGAAAGCGCTGATTGATCAGTAAGAGAGTCTCACCATTGTTCATTCTCTCCCGCCCTTTCTCACGTAAGCACAAGCCCATCAGCCGATAGCCTTGGCGGCGCCTGTATTATGTTTAAACTGTATAAAAGACGAACCTGATCATTGTCTCTTTAGACTTGTGCTGAACGGACTCCCGGTTCTACGCTGGCTACTCAGGACTTGTTTCTTACCTCCGAAGAGCTAAAGTACAGAGTGGTAAATCCTAGACTTCCACCACATTAGTGATGTTGGACTGCTATTATTTTGAACACAACTGTACATACTAACACTGCAACGGCCTCACAAGTCTACAAAGAACCAAAATAGTGTAGTTAAGAGTATAAGGGATTTTACAATGTAGTCCCATCTGTGATGGTATTTTGATAATCAGTTTGCTAATTTGGGTTAGTCATGGATCTTTAGAAAGGTACACAGATGTTATTTCTGAATAGTATAGTGGAATAGTAAAATTGTATTCCACATTCTGAGCATTGCACTAAACATGTAGCAAACTTTGAAAGGTTCAAAGGAGTATTTTGAGAAGGTCAACTAAAGAACATCCATCACAGCTTTTATTTAATAAAAAAGTAATCATCCAGCACTAAGAAAAGTGTATAAATTAACAAATATTTCCCAGTATAGTTTAGTAAAAAATAGCTTTATCTGACTTGATACACAGCATGTTTGCAAC
This sequence comes from Argentina silus, assembly GCF_951799395.1. Classification (NCBI taxonomy): domain Eukaryota; kingdom Metazoa; phylum Chordata; class Actinopteri; order Argentiniformes; family Argentinidae; genus Argentina; species Argentina silus. The sequence goes on along the minus strand of NC_139654.1, from coordinate 30,950,268 downwards.
CATATTTTCATCCTCAAAAGCTTGGCTCAGTGCTAGAATTGTATGTAATCTAAAAGAGATATGACTGAAGTTCCAGATCAATTTGTTTCAAAATAAGGAAAGGGGAAAAACAGCCTCCACACCATAGTTTTATTGGTTGAAGTGTGATCATACATAAAGATTGTGTGAACTCTGATTGGGAAAAACAATGTTACTTATGTGTCTTAAAGAATTGAGGAAGTTTACCAAATTTCTGAGCCTTACAACTTAACCTTGATTTACAAACCATGCCTATCCCCTTTACATGAACATGTTTATTGTGTTTACAGCAAATGAATATGCAGATTTAACATAAGGTACCAGAAATGAAGGCATTGCCACTTCTCATACAAGGTACATACTGTATTTACACAACAAAATGAGAAACAAACCCCACATTTTTAAACACTCTGCACTGTATGTAGCTATGAAAAGATCTAGATATGTGTACATACATTTTTCACCTTCATCTGACATTCACAATGATATTTCAGGTTGTGGAAACCTAAGAAAGCTTGAAGGAAATGGCTGACCAAAGAATTGCGAGCCCTTTAAAGCTTTAAATAATACATAAAACCAAATAACCACAGTCAGTTAGCTGTCTGTCAATATCACCTACTCTTCTGCAAGCAGTTCACTTACACATTTATTTTAAATTTTGAGACTGCTACAAGAGAAGCAAACTGGGCAAAGTGAAAGTAATGTTTAAAAAAAAAAAAAAAGTTCAACAAAAGAGTACTTGATTAGCATACAGTTCAATGAAAACTTCATGCAATTTCAGGCAAGATGTAACAGCACCATCAGCCCCAAAACAAAATATACACAAAAAAAAGATTTTTGTTTACAACTGAATGATTTGACAAGCTGAACACCCTGTAGTAAATCTGTACAACCAAAATACATTTGGGATCTACATCTAAAGTTGCATTATTCAGGTTATATACACTTTTCCACCAATCAATATATTATCTTTACAAGTAGACTTCATTCAAACCCAAACATTTAGAAAACATAAGACTAAACAGGAACATTTGATCACAATAAACATCCATTTAAAAACAAGCTGTCATTTATACTGTACCCCAAAACCATTGATCAGTCCTACCTGCTGCTGTTCTCATCTGTACAGTAAACTACAGCAGATCTAAAATATTTCTTGTGTGGATGGATTTCGACTGCTGGATTTGGAAAATTTGAGAGAATTGTCAAAATATGGGAATGGTCCTAACTTGTATAATGTCAGTTATTGTTTTGGGTGTAAATGCAACGATATTGTCTCCTGTGTGTGAAGTGTCTGGTGTAGTAAAACTGCATGCAGAAGTCAAAATACAGTAATAATGGCATTCTGAGTGACTCAAAATAGTAATACAAAATAGAATCAAGTCAGAGTATGGACGCAAACCCAACTCTCCAATATTCTAATACAATAGAACAAAGGCTTTCAATACACTTTGGCCTCTTCACTGAAGAGAGCTAGACTATTCCATCAATAAAGATCTGTTCTCTGGTGTCGGGTGGGACTGGATTGGAAAGAGAAGCCATGTTACGTGTTACTTACTATAACATTTACTTCGAAACATTGTTTGAAAGCAATTCATAAAAAAGAGAAACGGTGTTAATGTATTCTTTTCAGCAGTTCGCTCTTGTACACACTTTGTTTTGCAACATTGATATTTATTCAGAAAAATGGAAAACTACATTTGTACAAAGTGAGATACCACAATCTCTTTTTGCAAAAAAATGACTTGCACCCACTGCCTCTGTTGGGAAAAGCTTAGGTTGATCCATGGATGCCTGTTTTGTTGCTTATGTCCTAGTCAATTTTCACATTTGTGTAGATCTTCCTCACAAAGGCACTTGTTCCCATATACCCAACAGCTCCTGAAAAAGAAAGATACATAAAGAGATTATTGTCATATAGGTCGATAGACATGCATGGTTTGTACCTTTTGAGCTTCACCCTTACACACTGAATTTACTAAAACCATGAAAAAATATTGATTACCAGTAATCACAACACTTAAAATACTTTTAAGCATGTAGTTTTGTGCATTGCTGCACTCTTTAGCCACACTGAACATATGCTACATTGTCTAATAGCAGGAAACATGCAAATCCCTGTAAACAAACAACCTAAAATAGGTACGTAAAGGCCAGTGCTCGACCTCAACACAAGATTTGAGAAAGCGTTTTGTTTGTACCTGATAGATTGCATAGAAACTGTGTGAACTGTGTAACATGTATTGAGCCTAGTTTCAAGTATGTGCTATTGCAGCTCAAGTTCTCAAGGCTCTGTGGTAACATTGGAGAGTACAGCTTCACTGGTGGACACTGGCAGCTGGCTTCGCACTCTCAGACATGCATAAAGTGTGTGTGGGGGGGGTAGGTAGGTGTGTTCTGGGTGTGGGGGTGTCAATATCATGTTCTATTTACAAATAAAGATTGATGAATGTGTGTATTGTGTTATTGAGGAGAGAGTGCTGGGAAAAATATGGCATAGGTTGGGTGTGTTTGTGTAACTATGGCAGGGGGTGATTATGTGGGATGGGGAACACTCAAAGATTACAAGAAGAACACTCAGAGAATACAAACTCAACAGCAACAACGCACCTACTACGACAATCCACAAATTGTGCATTGTTTAGAGCGGTTATAAAGTGTTGAGGCACTCAAATTCAAAACTGTCGCAACCTATCACCTGTCAGAATCGAGACGAGGCAGTGCCAGTGAATCACCTGATTGGACCGCGAACCAGTCAGGTGATTTATTCAGGCAACGAAGCAGTTGCTGCTTCGGACGTCATATGTCACATGATTTTTTTCGCACCAAAGCAAGCTTTGAAGCAGTGCTTCGATGGAATTGTTGTCCAGTGTTTGAAGCACGTATCGAAGCTTCAGTGTCAAACTGCCATCACTAGTATGTACGCTCTGACTCTGGCTAATTTGTTTGTAGCATGATGATTTACTCTTTACACGCTGTGGTCGCTTTGCAGCGCTTCCACCTGTTGCTTGGTGGTGTCCTGTCTTGGTCAGTGGTGCGTGCTGGGCTATTGATCGCGTAACATTCTGTATGGATTCCTACCGAACGTAAACATTTAGCGGAGCTCCGTGAGCTCGCTGGTTGGAGTGGGAAGTTGTCAACTTCCTGGTACGTATCCCATAACTTGGATCTCTATTGCTCTTGTTTTTAGCATTATGTTTAGCACTAATGGGGTGTCCTGTGTGCCTTCTAGGTACTGCCGGTTGTGTCCGTGCCTACTGCTGTTTTTGCCATACGTAGCTTACCTGCATAGCTGCCCCATCCGTCCTGGGCTAGCCACTTGCCTGGAAGATAGCGGCGAAGACGCTAACAACCGCTACTTTTAACTTATCCGGCTATCTGTTGTCTTGTCCTTGTGTGTTGTCTGTCTGTGTGCAATCAGTGTGGGTGTGTGTTCTGGGGAGGTTTTGGTTACTTTGGGGGATTTTGTTTATGGTGTGCTTTAGTCCTGCTTAGGTTAACCCACTGGCAGGAGGCCTTTTTATAGCTGCGGATCACCAGTGGTCTGCTTAGCCGCCCAACCATAGCCTTTGTCATTCTGTGTAGTTGTGTGTTTATTGTTTGTTTGTTTATATATTCCCTCACCTCCTTTCTCTTCTTTTATTTTTCAGGTGCTGAGTGCCCAAGGCAGGGAGGCAGCTAGATCCCCTCGGTGGTGGTGTCCCTTTCCCCGTGTGTGTTCACGTGTGCCTCCTGGTTTTTCTCTTATTTTGCCATTTTGATCCTGTTTTGCGGTGTGTATGTGCGAGCACGAGTGACTGATTGGTGGTGTTGGACCCCCTCCCTTCGTCTCCTGTTATCTCGCCCCCTGCTGGTAAGCCTCAGCCCTGATAGCTCTGTTTCCCCCCCTACTCTCATACGGTGTGATTGACACTTGTCCTGTATGTTATATGTAGAGCCTCTATTTTTATAATAATAAAGACAACTTATTTTTGGAACCTTGTCTCTGGTGCCGTTAGTCAACGAACATGTGTGCTAAAGTCTAATTGTGAGTTCATTGGTTAATATTTCCCTGGGTGCAATTCCCAGGGTGGCGTTGTCTGCTACCCCGCTATTGCTACTGCCACACATGCATGTCATGACTGTTGGGTCCGTTGGTTTTCTATTACTCTACTACACCTACTAGTAAATTATTTGCCATGTAGAAATATAATGTCTACCAAAAACAGTGATTGATCTGGTTAGTGTTATGGAAAATACATTCATAGAACTATTTTGAGGTTATACACTTTCATATGACTGATAAACTTGTGTAACTATTGTGATTACATTTTCTCTTGCCACACCTCTAGGGTTCTATAGCCATTGTTCTGAGAAGCACTGTATGATTTACCATATGAACAGCGGTGATCTCTGAGGGAGTGGTCAGAGAGAGCAATAATGGGGGGGACAGGCGCATCCTGCCGATAGGTGTGAAATGTTGAACAGCGATTAAGCAGTAAGAAAGCGCTGATTGATCAGTAAGAGAGTCTCACCATTGTTCATTCTCTCCCGCCCTTTCTCACGTAAGCACAAGCCCATCAGCCGATAGCCTTGGCGGCGCCTGTATTATGTTTAAACTGTATAAAAGACGAACCTGATCATTGTCTCTTTAGACTTGTGCTGAACGGACTCCCGGTTCTACGCTGGCTACTCAGGACTTGTTTCTTACCTCCGAAGAGCTAAAGTACAGAGTGGTAAATCCTAGACTTCCACCACATTAGTGATGTTGGACTGCTATTATTTTGAACACAACTGTACATACTAACACTGCAACGGCCTCACAAGTCTACAAAGAACCAAAATAGTGTAGTTAAGAGTATAAGGGATTTTACAATGTAGTCCCATCTGTGATGGTATTTTGATAATCAGTTTGCTAATTTGGGTTAGTCATGGATCTTTAGAAAGGTACACAGATGTTATTTCTGAATAGTATAGTGGAATAGTAAAATTGTATTCCACATTCTGAGCATTGCACTAAACATGTAGCAAACTTTGAAAGGTTCAAAGGAGTATTTTGAGAAGGTCAACTAAAGAACATCCATCACAGCTTTTATTTAATAAAAAAGTAATCATCCAGCACTAAGAAAAGTGTATAAATTAACAAATATTTCCCAGTATAGTTTAGTAAAAAATAGCTTTATCTGACTTGATACACAGCATGTTTGCAACCATATTTTCATCCTCAAAAGCTTGGCTCAGTGCTAGAATTGTATGTAATCTAAAAGAGATATGACTGAAGTTCCAGATCAATTTGTTTCAAAATAAGGAAAGGGGAAAAACAGCCTCCACACCATAGTTTTATTGGTTGAAGTGTGATCATACATAAAGATTGTGTGAACTCTGATTGGGAAAAACAATGTTACTTATGTGTCTTAAAGAATTGAGGAAGTTTACCAAATTTCTGAGCCTTACAACTTAACCTTGATTTACAAACCATGCCTATCCCCTTTACATGAACATGTTTATTGTGTTTACAGCAAATGAATATGCAGATTTAACATAAGGTACCAGAAATGAAGGCATTGCCACTTCTCATACAAGGTACATACTGTATTTACACAACAAAATGAGAAACAAACCCCACATTTTTAAACACTCTGCACTGTATGTAGCTATGAAAAGATCTAGATATGTGTACATACATTTTTCACCTTCATCTGACATTCACAATGATATTTCAGGTTGTGGAAACCTAAGAAAGCTTGAAGGAAATGGCTGACCAAAGAATTGCGAGCCCTTTAAAGCTTTAAATAATACATAAAACCAAATAACCACAGTCAGTTAGCTGTCTGTCAATATCACCTACTCTTCTGCAAGCAGTTCACTTACACATTTATTTTAAATTTTGAGACTGCTACAAGAGAAGCAAACTGGGCAAAGTGAAAGTAATGTTTAAAAAAAAAAAAAGTTCAACAAAAGAGTACTTGATTAGCATACAGTTCAATGAAAACTTCATGCAATTTCAGGCAAGATGTAACAGCACCATCAGCCCCATCCCAAGCACCAAAACAAAATATACACAAAAAAAAGATTTTTGTTTACAACTGAATGATTTGACAAGCTGAACACCCTGTAGTAAATCTGTACAACCAAAATACATTTGGGATCTACATCTAAAGTTGCATTATTCAGGTTATATACACTTTTCCACCAATCAATATATTATCTTTACAAGTAGACTTCATTCAAACCCAAACATTTAGAAAACATAAGACTAAACAGGAACATTTGATCACAATAAACATCCATTTAAAAACAAGCTGTCATTTATACTGTACCCCAAAACCATTGATCAGTCCTACCTGCTGCTGTTCTCATCTGTACAGTAAACTACAGCAGATCTAAAATATTTCTTGTGTGGATGGATTTCGACTGCTGGATTTGGAAAATTTGAGAGAATTGTCAAAATATGGGAATGGTCCTAACTTGTATAATGTCAGTTATTGTTTTGGGTGTAAATGCAACGATATTGTCTCCTGTGTGTGAAGTGTCTGGTGTAGTAAAACTGCATGCAGAAGTCAAAATACAGTAATAATGGCATTCTGAGTGACTCAAAATAGTAATACAAAATAGAATCAAGTCAGAGTATGGACGCAAACCCAACTCTCCAATATTCTAATACAATAGAACAAAGGCTTTCAATACACTTTGGCCTCTTCACTGAAGAGAGCTAGACTATTCCATCAATAAAGATCTGTTCTCTGGTGTCGGGTGGGACTGGATTGGAAAGAGAAGCCATGTTACGTGTTACTTACTATAACATTTACTTCGAAACATTGTTTGAAAGCAATTCATAAAAAAGAGAAACGGTGTTAATGTATTCTTTTCAGCAGTTCGCTCTTGTACACACTTTGTTTTGCAACATTGATATTTATTCAGAAAAATGGAAAACTACATTTGTACAAAGTGAGATACCACAATCTCTTTTTGCAAAAAAATGACTTGCACCCACTGCCTCTGTTGGGAAAAGCTTAGGTTGATCCATGGATGCCTGTTTTGTTGCTTATGTCCTAGTCAATTTTCACATTTGTGTAGATCTTCCTCACAAAGGCACTTGTTCCCATATACCCAACAGCTCCTGAAAAAGAAAGATACATAAAGAGATTATTGTCATATAGGTCGATAGACATGCATGGTTTGTACCTTTTGAGCTTTACCCTTACACACTGAATTTACTAAAACCATGAAAAAATATTGATTACCAGTAATCACAACACTTAAAATACTTTTAAGCATGTAGTTTTGTGCATTGCTGCACTCTTTAGCCACACTGAACATATGCTACATTGTCTAATAGCAGGAAACATGCAAATCCCTGTAAACAAACAACGTAAAATAGGTACGTAAAGGCCAGTGCTCGACCTCAACACAAGATTTGAGAAAGCGTTTTGTTTGTACCTGATAGATTGCATAGAAACTGTGTGAACTGTGTAACATGTATTGAGCCTAGTTTCAAGTATGTGCTATTGCAGCTCAAGTTCTCAAGGCTCTGTGGTAACATTGGAGAGTACAGCTTCACTGGTGGACACTGGCAGCTGGCTTCGCACTCTCAGACATGCATAAAGTGTGTGTGGGGGGGGGTAGGTAGGTGTGTTCTGGGTGTGGGGGTGTCAATATCATGTTCTATTTACAAATAAAGATTGATGAATGTGTGTATTGTGTTATTGAGGAGAGAGTGCTGGGAAAAATATGGCATAGGTTGGGTGTGTTTGTGTAACTATGGCAGGGGGTGATTATGTGGGATGGGGAACACTCAAAGATTACAAGAAGAACACTCAGAGAATACAAACTCAACAGCAACAACGCACCTACTACGACAATCCACAAATTGTGCATTGTTTAGAGCGGTTATAAAGTGTTGAGGCACTCAAATTCAAAACTGTCGCAACCTATCACCTGTCAGAATCGAGACGAGGCAGTGCCAGTGAATCACCTGATTGGACCGCGAACCAGTCAGGTGATTTATTCAGGCAACGAAGCAGTTGCTGCTTCGGACGTCATATGTCACATGATTTTTTTCGCACCAAAGCAAGCTTTGAAGCAGTGCTTCGATGGAATTGTTGTCCAGTGTTTGAAGCACGTATCGAAGCTTCAGTGTCAAACTGCCATCACTAGTATGTACGCTCTGACTCTGGCTAATTTGTTTGTAGCATGATGATTTACTCTTTACACGCTGTGGTCGCTTTGCAGCGCTTCCACCTGTTGCTTGGTGGTGTCCTGTCTTGGTCAGTGGTGCGTGCTGGGCTATTGATCGCGTAACATTCTGTATGGATTCCTACCGAACGTAAACATTTAGCGGAGCTCCGTGAGCTCGCTGGTTGGAGTGGGAAGTTGTCAACTTCCTGGTACGTATCCCATAACTTGGATCTCTATTGCTCTTGTTTTTAGCATTATGTTTAGCACTAATGGGGTGTCCTGTGTGCCTTCTAGGTACTGCCGGTTGTGTCCGTGCCTACTGCTGTTTTTGCCATACGTAGCTTACCTGCATAGCTGCCCCATCCGTCCTGGGCTAGCCACTTGCCTGGAAGATAGCGGCGAAGACGCTAACAACCGCTACTTTTAACTTATCCGGCTATCTGTTGTCTTGTCCTTGTGTGTTGTCTGTCTGTGTGCAATCAGTGTGGGTGTGTGTTCTGGGGAGGTTTTGGTTACTTTGGGGGATTTTGTTTATGGTGTGCTTTAGTCCTGCTTAGGTTAACCCACTGGCAGGAGGCCTTTTTATAGCTGCGGATCACCAGTGGTCTGCTTAGCCGCCCAACCATAGCCTTTGTCATTCTGTGTAGTTGTGTGTTTATTGTTTGTTTGTTTATATATTCCCTCACCTCCTTTCTCTTCTTTTATTTTTCAGGTGCTGAGTGCCCAAGGCAGGGAGGCAGCTAGATCCCCTCGGTGGTGGTGTCCCTTTCCCCGTGTGTGTTCACGTGTGCCTCCTGGTTTTTCTCTTATTTTGCCATTTTGATCCTGTTTTGCGGTGTGTATGTGCGAGCACGAGTGACTGATTGGTGGTGTTGGACCCCCTCCCTTCGTCTCCTGTTATCTCGCCCCCTGCTGGTAAGCCTCAGCCCTGATAGCTCTGTTTCCCCCCCTACTCTCATACGGTGTGATTGACACTTGTCCTGTATGTTATATGTAGAGCCTCTATTTTTATAATAATAAAGACAACTTATTTTTGGAACCTTGTCTCTGGTGCCGTTAGTCAACGAACATGTGTGCTAAAGTCTAATTGTGAGTTCATTGGTTAATATTTCCCTGGGTGCAATTCCCAGGGTGGCGTTGTCTGCTACCCCGCTATTGCTACTGCCACACATGCATGTCATGACTGTTGGGTCCGTTGGTTTTCTATTACTCTACTACACCTACTAGTAAATTATTTGCCATGTAGAAATATAATGTCTACCAAAAACAGTGATTGATCTGGTTAGTGTTATGGAAAATACATTCATAGAACTATTTTGAGGTTATACACTTTCATATGACTGATAAACTTGTGTAACTATTGTGATTACATTTTCTCTTGCCACACCTCTAGGGTTCTATAGCCATTGTTCTGAGAAGCACTGTATGATTTACCATATGAACAGCGGTGATCTCTGAGGGAGTGGTCAGAGAGAGCAATAATGGGGGGGACAGGCGCATCCTGCCGATAGGTGTGAAATGTTGAACAGCGATTAAGCAGTAAGAAAGCGCTGATTGATCAGTAAGAGAGTCTCACCATTGTTCATTCTCTCCCGCCCTTTCTCACGTAAGCACAAGCCCATCAGCCGATAGCCTTGGCGGCGCCTGTATTATGTTTAAACTGTATAAAAGACGAACCTGATCATTGTCTCTTTAGACTTGTGCTGAACGGACTCCCGGTTCTACGCTGGCTACTCAGGACTTGTTTCTTACCTCCGAAGAGCTAAAGTACAGAGTGGTAAATCCTAGACTTCCACCACATTAGTGATGTTGGACTGCTATTATTTTGAACACAACTGTACATACTAACACTGCAACGGCCTCACAAGTCTACAAAGAACCAAAATAGTGTAGTTAAGAGTATAAGGGATTTTACAATGTAGTCCCATCTGTGATGGTATTTTGATAATCAGTTTGCTAATTTGGGTTAGTCATGGATCTTTAGAAAGGTACACAGATGTTATTTCTGAATAGTATAGTGGAATAGTAAAATTGTATTCCACATTCTGAGCATTGCACTAAACATGTAGCAAACTTTGAAAGGTTCAAAGGAGTATTTTGAGAAGGTCAACTAAAGAACATCCATCACAGCTTTTATTTAATAAAAAAGTAATCATCCAGCACTAAGAAAAGTGTATAAATTAACAAATATTTCCCAGTATAGTTTAGTAAAAAATAGCTTTATCTGACTTGATACACAGCATGTTTGCAACCATATTTTCATCCTCAAAAGCTTGGCTCAGTGCTAGAATTGTATGTAATCTAAAAGAGATATGACTGAAGTTCCAGATCAATTTGTTTCAAAATAAGGAAAGGGGAAAAACAGCCTCCACACCATAGTTTTATTGGTTGAAGTGTGATCATACATAAAGATTGTGTGAACTCTGATTGGGAAAAACAATGTTACTTATGTGTCTTAAAGAATTGAGGAAGTTTACCAAATTTCTGAGCCTTACAACTTAACCTTGATTTACAAACCATGCCTATCCCCTTTACATGAACATGTTTATTGTGTTTACAGCAAATGAATATGCAGATTTAACATAAGGTACCAGAAATGAAGGCATTGCCACTTCTCATACAAGGTACATACTGTATTTACACAACAAAATGAGAAACAAACCCCACATTTTTAAACACTCTGCACTGTATGTAGCTATGAAAAGATCTAGATATGTGTACATACATTTTTCACCTTCATCTGACATTCACAATGATATTTCAGGTTGTGGAAACCTAAGAAAGCTTGAAGGAAATGGCTGACCAAAGAATTGCGAGCCCTTTAAAGCTTTAAATAATACATAAAACCAAATAACCACAGTCAGTTAGCTGTCTGTCAATATCACCTACTCTTCTGCAAGCAGTTCACTTACACATTTATTTTAAATTTTGAGACTGCTACAAGAGAAGCAAACTGGGCAAAGTGAAAGTAATGTTTAAAAAAAAAAAAAAGTTCAACAAAAGAGTACTTGATTAGCATACAGTTCAATGAAAACTTCATGCAATTTCAGGCAAGATGTAACAGCACCATCAGCCCCATCCCAAGCACCAAAACAAAATATACACAAAAAAAAGATTTTTGTTTACAACTGAATGATTTGACAAGCTGAACACCCTGTAGTAAATCTGTACAACCAAAATACATTTGGGATCTACATCTAAAGTTGCATTATTCAGGTTATATACACTTTTCCACCAATCAATATATTATCTTTACAAGTAGACTTCATTCAAACCCAAACATTTAGAAAACATAAGACTAAACAGGAACATTTGATCACAATAAACATCCATTTAAAAACAAGCTGTCATTTATACTGTACCCCAAAACCATTGATCAGTCCTACCTGCTGCTGTTCTCATCTGTACAGTAAACTACAGCAGATCTAAAATATTTCTTGTGTGGATGGATTTCGACTGCTGGATTTGGAAAATTTGAGAGAATTGTCAAAATATGGGAATGGTCCTAACTTGTATAATGTCAGTTATTGTTTTGGGTGTAAATGCAACGATATTGTCTCCTGTGTGTGAAGTGTCTGGTGTAGTAAAACTGCATGCAGAAGTCAAAATACAGTAATAATGGCATTCTGAGTGACTCAAAATAGTAATACAAAATAGAATCAAGTCAGAGTATGGACGCAAACCCAACTCTCCAATATTCTAATACAATAGAACAAAGGCTTTCAATACACTTTGGCCTCTTCACTGAAGAGAGCTAGACTATTCCATCAATAAAGATCTGTTCTCTGGTGTCGGGTGGGACTGGATTGGAAAGAGAAGCCATGTTACGTGTTACTTACTATAACATTTACTTCGAAACATTGTTTGAAAGCAATTCATAAAAAAGAGAAACGGTGTTAATGTATTCTTTTCAGCAGTTCGCTCTTGTACACACTTTGTTTTGCAACATTGATATTTATTCAGAAAAATGGAAAACTACATTTGTACAAAGTGAGATACCACAATCTCTTTTTGCAAAAAAATGACTTGCACCCACTGCCTCTGTTGGGAAAAGCTTAGGTTGATCCATGGATGCCTGTTTTGTTGCTTATGTCCTAGTCAATTTTCACATTTGTGTAGATCTTCCTCACAAAGGCACTTGTTCCCATATACCCAACAGCTCCTGAAAAAGAAAGATACATAAAGAGATTATTGTCATATAGGTCGATAGACATGCATGGTTTGTACCTTTTGAGCTTCACCCTTACACACTGAATTTACTAAAACCATGAAAAAATATTGATTACCAGTAATCACAACACTTAAAATACTTTTAAGCATGTAGTTTTGTGCATTGCTGCACTCTTTAGCCACACTGAACATATGCTACATTGTCTAATAGCAGGAAACATGCAAATCCCTGTAAACAAACAACCTAAAATAGGTACGTAAAGGCCAGTGCTCGACCTCAACACAAGATTTGAGAAAGCGTTTTGTTTGTACCTGATAGATTGCATAGAAACTGTGTGAACTGTGTAACATGTATTGAGCCTAGTTTCAAGTATGTGCTATTGCAGCTCAAGTTCTCAAGGCTCTGTGGTAACATTGGAGAGTACAGCTTCACTGGTGGACACTGGCAGCTGGCTTCGCACTCTCAGACATGCATAAAGTGTGTGTGGGGGGGGGTAGGTAGGTGTGTTCTGGGTGTGGGGGTGTCAATATCATGTTCTATTTACAAATAAAGATTGATGAATGTGTGTATTGTGTTATTGAGGAGAGAGTGCTGGGAAAAATATGGCATAGGTTGGGTGTGTTTGTGTAACTATGGCAGGGGGTGATTATGTGGGATGGGGAACACTCAAAGATTACAAGAAGAACACTCAGAGAATACAAACTCAACAGCAACAACGCACCTAATACGACAATCCACAAATTGTGCATTGTTTAGAGCGGTTATAAAGTGTTGAGGCACTCAAATTCAAAACTGTCGCAACCTATCACCTGTCAGAATCGAGACGAGGCAGTGCCAGTGAATCACCTGATTGGACCGCGAACCAGTCAGGTGATTTATTCAGGCAACGAAGCAGTTGCTGCTTCGGACGTCATATGTCACATGATTTTTTTCGCACCAAAGCAAGCTTTGAAGCAGTGCTTCGATGGAATTGTTGTCCAGTGTTTGAAGCACGTATCGAAGCTTCAGTGTCAAACTGCCATCACTAGTATGTACGCTCTGACTCTGGCTAATTTGTTTGTAGCATGATGATTTACTCTTTACACGCTGTGGTCGCTTTGCAGCGCTTCCACCTGTTGCTTGGTGGTGTCCTGTCTTGGTCAGTGGTGCGTGCTGGGCTATTGATCGCGTAACATTCTGTATGGATTCCTACCGAACGTAAACATTTAGCGGAGCTCCGTGAGCTCGCTGGTTGGAGTGGGAAGTTGTCAACTTCCTGGTACGTATCCCATAACTTGGATCTCTATTGCTCTTGTTTTTAGCATTATGTTTAGCACTAATGGGGTGTCCTGTGTGCCTTCTAGGTACTGCCGGTTGTGTCCGTGCCTACTGCTGTTTTTGCCATACGTAGCTTACCTGCATAGCTGCCCCATCCGTCCTGGGCTAGCCACTTGCCTGGAAGATAGCGGCGAAGACGCTAACAACCGCTACTTTTAACTTATCCGGCTATCTGTTGTCTTGTCCTTGTGTGTTGTCTGTCTGTGTGCAATCAGTGTGGGTGTGTGTTCTGGGGAGGTTTTGGTTACTTTGGGGGATTTTGTTTATGGTGTGCTTTAGTCCTGCTTAGGTTAACCCACTGGCAGGAGGCCTTTTTATAGCTGCGGATCACCAGTGGTCTGCTTAGCCGCCCAACCATAGCCTTTGTCATTCTGTGTAGTTGTGTGTTTATTGTTTGTTTGTTTATATATTCCCTCACCTCCTTTCTCTTCTTTTATTTTTCAGGTGCTGAGTGCCCAAGGCAGGGAGGCAGCTAGATCCCCTCGGTGGTGGTGTCCCTTTCCCCGTGTGTGTTCACGTGTGCCTCCTGGTTTTTCTCTTATTTTGCCATTTTGATCCTGTTTTGCGGTGTGTATGTGCGAGCACGAGTGACTGATTGGTGGTGTTGGACCCCCTCCCTTCGTCTCCTGTTATCTCGCCCCCTGCTGGTAAGCCTCAGCCCTGATAGCTCTGTTTCCCCCCCTACTCTCATACGGTGTGATTGACACTTGTCCTGTATGTTATATGTAGAGCCTCTATTTTTATAATAATAAAGACAACTTATTTTTGGAACCTTGTCTCTGGTGCCGTTAGTCAACGAACATGTGTGCTAAAGTCTAATTGTGAGTTCATTGGTTAATATTTCCCTGGGTGCAATTCCCAGGGTGGCGTTGTCTGCTACCCCGCTATTGCTACTGCCACACATGCATGTCATGACTGTTGGGTCCGTTGGTTTTCTATTACTCTACTACACCTACTAGTAAATTATTTGCCATGTAGAAATATAATGTCTACCAAAAACAGTGATTGATCTGGTTAGTGTTATGGAAAATACATTCATAGAACTATTTTGAGGTTATACACTTTCATATGACTGATAAACTTGTGTAACTATTGTGATTACATTTTCTCTTGCCACACCTCTAGGGTTCTATAGCCATTGTTCTGAGAAGCACTGTATGATTTACCATATGAACAGCGGTGATCTCTGAGGGAGTGGTCAGAGAGAGCAATAATGGGGGGGACAGGCGCATCCTGCCGATAGGTGTGAAATGTTGAACAGCGATTAAGCAGTAAGAAAGCGCTGATTGATCAGTAAGAGAGTCTCACCATTGTTCATTCTCTCCCGCCCTTTCTCACGTAAGCACAAGCCCATCAGCCGATAGCCTTGGCGGCGCCTGTATTATGTTTAAACTGTATAAAAGACGAACCTGATCATTGTCTCTTTAGACTTGTGCTGAACGGACTCCCGGTTCTACGCTGGCTACTCAGGACTTGTTTCTTACCTCCGAAGAGCTAAAGTACAGAGTGGTAAATCCTAGACTTCCACCACATTAGTGATGTTGGACTGCTATTATTTTGAACACAACTGTACATACTAACACTGCAACGGCCTCACAAGTCTACAAAGAACCAAAATAGTGTAGTTAAGAGTATAAGGGATTTTACAATGTAGTCCCATCTGTGATGGTATTTTGATAATCAGTTTGCTAATTTGGGTTAGTCATGGATCTTTAGAAAGGTACACAGATGTTATTTCTGAATAGTATAGTGGAATAGTAAAATTGTATTCCACATTCTGAGCATTGCACTAAACATGTAGCAAACTTTGAAAGGTTCAAAGGAGTATTTTGAGAAGGTCAACTAAAGAACATCCATCACAGCTTTTATTTAATAAAAAAGTAATCATCCAGCACTAAGAAAAGTGTATAAATTAACAAATATTTCCCAGTATAGTTTAGTAAAAAATAGCTTTATCTGACTTGATACACAGCATGTTTGCAACCATATTTTCATCCTCAAAAGCTTGGCTCAGTGCTAGAATTGTATGTAATCTAAAAGAGATATGACTGAAGTTCCAGATCAATTTGTTTCAAAATAAGGAAAGGGGAAAAACAGCCTCCACACCATAGTTTTATTGGTTGAAGTGTGATCATACATAAAGATTGTGTGAACTCTGATTGGGAAAAACAATGTTACTTATGTGTCTTAAAGAATTGAGGAAGTTTACCAAATTTCTGAGCCTTACAACTTAACCTTGATTTACAAACCATGCCTATCCCCTTTACATGAACATGTTTATTGTGTTTACAGCAAATGAATATGCAGATTTAACATAAGGTACCAGAAATGAAGGCATTGCCACTTCTCATACAAGGTACATACTGTATTTACACAACAAAATGAGAAACAAACCCCACATTTTTAAACACTCTGCACTGTATGTAGCTATGAAAAGATCTAGATATGTGTACATACATTTTTCACCTTCATCTGACATTCACAATGATATTTCAGGTTGTGGAAACCTAAGAAAGCTTGAAGGAAATGGCTGACCAAAGAATTGCGAGCCCTTTAAAGCTTTAAATAATACATAAAACCAAATAACCACAGTCAGTTAGCTGTCTGTCAATATCACCTACTCTTCTGCAAGCAGTTCACTTACACATTTATTTTAAATTTTGAGACTGCTACAAGAGAAGCAAACTGGGCAAAGTGAAAGTAATGTTTAAAAAAAAAAAAAAAGTTCAACAAAAGAGTACTTGATTAGCATACAGTTCAATGAAAACTTCATGCAATTTCAGGCAAGATGTAACAGCACCATCAGCCCCAAAACAAAATATACACAAAAAAAAGATTTTTGTTTACAACTGAATGATTTGACAAGCTGAACACCCTGTAGTAAATCTGTACAACCAAAATACATTTGGGATCTACATCTAAAGTTGCATTATTCAGGTTATATACACTTTTCCACCAATCAATATATTATCTTTACAAGTAGACTTCATTCAAACCCAAACATTTAGAAAACATAAGACTAAACAGGAACATTTGATCACAATAAACATCCATTTAAAAACAAGCTGTCATTTATACTGTACCCCAAAACCATTGATCAGTCCTACCTGCTGCTGTTCTCATCTGTACAGTAAACTACAGCAGATCTAAAATATTTCTTGTGTGGATGGATTTCGACTGCTGGATTTGGAAAATTTGAGAGAATTGTCAAAATATGGGAATGGTCCTAACTTGTATAATGTCAGTTATTGTTTTGGGTGTAAATGCAACGATATTGTCTCCTGTGTGTGAAGTGTCTGGTGTAGTAAAACTGCATGCAGAAGTCAAAATACAGTAATAATGGCATTCTGAGTGACTCAAAATAGTAATACAAAATAGAATCAAGTCAGAGTATGGACGCAAACCCAACTCTCCAATATTCTAATACAATAGAACAAAGGCTTTCAATACACTTTGGCCTCTTCACTGAAGAGAGCTAGACTATTCCATCAATAAAGATCTGTTCTCTGGTGTCGGGTGGGACTGGATTGGAAAGAGAAGCCATGTTACGTGTTACTTACTATAACATTTACTTCGAAACATTGTTTGAAAGCAATTCATAAAAAAGAGAAACGGTGTTAATGTATTCTTTTCAGCAGTTCGCTCTTGTACACACTTTGTTTTGCAACATTGATATTTATTCAGAAAAATGGAAAACTACATTTGTACAAAGTGAGATACCACAATCTCTTTTTGCAAAAAAATGACTTGCACCCACTGCCTCTGTTGGGAAAAGCTTAGGTTGATCCATGGATGCCTGTTTTGTTGCTTATGTCCTAGTCAATTTTCACATTTGTGTAGATCTTCCTCACAAAGGCACTTGTTCCCATATACCCAACAGCTCCTGAAAAAGAAAGATACATAAAGAGATTATTGTCATATAGGTCGATAGACATGCATGGTTTGTACCTTTTGAGCTTCACCCTTACACACTGAATTTACTAAAACCATGAAAAAATATTGATTACCAGTAATCACAACACTTAAAATACTTTTAAGCATGTAGTTTTGTGCATTGCTGCACTCTTTAGCCACACTGAACATATGCTACATTGTCTAATAGCAGGAAACATGCAAATCCCTGTAAACAAACAACCTAAAATAGGTACGTAAAGGCCAGTGCTCGACCTCAACACAAGATTTGAGAAAGCGTTTTGTTTGTACCTGATAGATTGCATAGAAACTGTGTAACATGTATTGAGCCTAGTTTCAAGTATGTGCTATTGCAGCTCAAGTTCTCAAGGCTCTGTGGTAACATTGGAGAGTACAGCTTCACTGGTGGACACTGGCAGCTGGCTTCGCACTCTCAGACATGCATAAAGTGTGTGTGGGGGGGGGTAGGTAGGTGTGTTCTGGGTGTGGGGGTGTCAATATCATGTTCTATTTACAAATAAAGATTGATGAATGTGTGTATTGTGTTATTGAGGAGAGAGTGCTGGGAAAAATATGGCATAGGTTGGGTGTGTTTGTGTAACTATGGCAGGGGGTGATTATGTGGGATGGGGAACACTCAAAGATTACAAGAAGAACACTCAGAGAATACAAACTCAACAGCAACAACGCACCTACTACGACAATCCACAAATTGTGCATTGTTTAGAGCGGTTATAAAGTGTTGAGGCACTCAAATTCAAAACTGTCGCAACCTATCACCTGTCAGAATCGAGACGAGGCAGTGCCAGTGAATCACCTGATTGGACCGCGAACCAGTCAGGTGATTTATTCAGGCAACGAAGCAGTTGCTGCTTCGGACGTCATATGTCACATGATTTTTTTCGCACCAAAGCAAGCTTTGAAGCAGTGCTTCGATGGAATTGTTGTCCAGTGTTTGAAGCACGTATCGAAGCTTCAGTGTCAAACTGCCATCACTAGTATGTACGCTCTGACTCTGGCTAATTTGTTTGTAGCATGATGATTTACTCTTTACACGCTGTGGTCGCTTTGCAGCGCTTCCACCTGTTGCTTGGTGGTGTCCTGTCTTGGTCAGTGGTGCGTGCTGGGCTATTGATCGCGTAACATTCTGTATGGATTCCTACCGAACGTAAACATTTAGCGGAGCTCCGTGAGCTCGCTGGTTGGAGTGGGAAGTTGTCAACTTCCTGGTACGTATCCCATAACTTGGATCTCTATTGCTCTTGTTTTTAGCATTATGTTTAGCACTAATGGGGTGTCCTGTGTGCCTTCTAGGTACTGCCGGTTGTGTCCGTGCCTACTGCTGTTTTTGCCATACGTAGCTTACCTGCATAGCTGCCCCATCCGTCCTGGGCTAGCCACTTGCCTGGAAGATAGCGGCGAAGACGCTAACAACCGCTACTTTTAACTTATCCGGCTATCTGTTGTCTTGTCCTTGTGTGTTGTCTGTCTGTGTGCAATCAGTGTGGGTGTGTGTTCTGGGGAGGTTTTGGTTACTTTGGGGGATTTTGTTTATGGTGTGCTTTAGTCCTGCTTAGGTTAACCCACTGGCAGGAGGCCTTTTTATAGCTGCGGATCACCAGTGGTCTGCTTAGCCGCCCAACCATAGCCTTTGTCATTCTGTGTAGTTGTGTGTTTATTGTTTGTTTGTTTATATATTCCCTCACCTCCTTTCTCTTCTTTTATTTTTCAGGTGCTGAGTGCCCAAGGCAGGGAGGCAGCTAGATCCCCTCGGTGGTGGTGTCCCTTTCCCCGTGTGTGTTCACGTGTGCCTCCTGGTTTTTCTCTTATTTTGCCATTTTGATCCTGTTTTGCGGTGTGTATGTGCGAGCACGAGTGACTGATTGGTGGTGTTGGACCCCCTCCCTTCGTCTCCTGTTATCTCGCCCCCTGCTGGTAAGCCTCAGCCCTGATAGCTCTGTTTCCCCCCCTACTCTCATACGGTGTGATTGACACTTGTCCTGTATGTTATATGTAGAGCCTCTATTTTTATAATAATAAAGACAACTTATTTTTGGAACCTTGTCTCTGGTGCCGTTAGTCAACGAACATGTGTGCTAAAGTCTAATTGTGAGTTCATTGGTTAATATTTCCCTGGGTGCAATTCCCAGGGTGGCGTTGTCTGCTACCCCGCTATTGCTACTGCCACACATGCATGTCATGACTGTTGGGTCCGTTGGTTTTCTATTACTCTACTACACCTACTAGTAAATTATTTGCCATGTAGAAATATAATGTCTACCAAAAACAGTGATTGATCTGGTTAGTGTTATGGAAAATACATTCATAGAACTATTTTGAGGTTATACACTTTCATATGACTGATAAACTTGTGTAACTATTGTGATTACATTTTCTCTTGCCACACCTCTAGGGTTCTATAGCCATTGTTCTGAGAAGCACTGTATGATTTACCATATGAACAGCGGTGATCTCTGAGGGAGTGGTCAGAGAGAGCAATAATGGGGGGGACAGGCGCATCCTGCCGATAGGTGTGAAATGTTGAACAGCGATTAAGCAGTAAGAAAGCGCTGATTGATCAGTAAGAGAGTCTCACCATTGTTCATTCTCTCCCGCCCTTTCTCACGTAAGCACAAGCCCATCAGCCGATAGCCTTGGCGGCGCCTGTATTATGTTTAAACTGTATAAAAGACGAACCTGATCATTGTCTCTTTAGACTTGTGCTGAACGGACTCCCGGTTCTACGCTGGCTACTCAGGACTTGTTTCTTACCTCCGAAGAGCTAAAGTACAGAGTGGTAAATCCTAGACTTCCACCACATTAGTGATGTTGGACTGCTATTATTTTGAACACAACTGTACATACTAACACTGCAACGGCCTCACAAGTCTACAAAGAACCAAAATAGTGTAGTTAAGAGTATAAGGGATTTTACAATGTAGTCCCATCTGTGATGGTATTTTGATAATCAGTTTGCTAATTTGGGTTAGTGTGGGGGGACATGCAGCGTTCGGCCTGTAGAGGGAGCTACAGGACCGTGGCCGGGGTTGTGTCGGCGAGACTTTTGTTGCACACCTGCTGCGAATTAAGTCTCGCCGGCGAATGTTTAAGATGGGTGTGCTTCTGCCATTTCAGTAGGCGAGGAGAGCTGGGAACGGCGAGACGAGAGAGAGACTTTCTGACGAGGCTGGAAAGCCCAAACAGTGTGACAAGTAACTTTATGAATAAACGGGAGAGAAATCCCTTACCTCCATACTGCGTCTGCCTCTGTGTACAAACGGACATTGCTACATTGGCGCCCAACCTGGGACACAGAGGACTAGATGGACGCGCTAGCAGCGGCAATCGCGAGGATAACGCTCGTGTTAGAGCAACAGACAGCCCTGCAGCAGACCCAGCAGGCGACCCTAACGGAGCTGACGGCGGCGAGGCTCGCGGGCGGGGCCGGCGGGCCGGCGCCGGGGACCGGAGCGGCACCAGGTCCCCCTAAGGTCCAGCTGCAGAAGATGGGGGACCTGGACGACCCAGAGGCGTTCCTCGCGGTGTTCGAGGGGACGGCGAGGATCTCGGGGTGGCCGGACCGAGAGTGGGCCTACCATCTGCTGCCCCTCCTGTCAGGGGAGGCGCAGCTCGCGGCCCACAGTTTGCCGGCGGCCGCCCAACGGGATTACCCGTCCCTGGCCCGGGCGATTCGGGACCGCCTGGGCCTGACACCGGAGGAACACCGACGCCGGTTCCGGGCCATGACCATGGAGGAGGGGTGCCGGCCCTTCGCCTTCGCCCAGCGGCTGGGGGACAGCGCATGGCGGTGGCTGGACCCCGAGAACAACTCGGCGGTGGAGGTCGGGAACCGGGTGGTATTGGAGCAGTTCCTCGCGGGGCTCCCGGCCCGCACCGCCGCCTGGGTCCAGTACCACCGCCCCCAGGACCTAAAGACCGCCGTGGGTCTGGCGGAGGACCATCTCTCCCTCCCACCGCGAGGGCCACAACGACCAACCCCGGCCCCGCGGCAAGGGGGGGGACGACAACGCCCAGGAGGAGCCGGGGGAGCAGAAGGAGGGAGGCCGGCGCCCGCCCCGAGAACGAGATGGCAGGAGCGCGCCGATCCGGAACCAGCCCCGGCCCCGCAGAGAGAACCGCGAGCGACAGGGGGGGTGTGTTGGCGGTGCGGACGGCCGGGCCACGTGCAGGCCGAGTGTCGGGCGATGGACGTGGGGCAGGTCGTCCGCATCGGCGACATACCGGGCCCTCCCCCCGGACCAGGAGCGGCGTATCGTATTCCGGTAAGGATACAACGTGATACGCACCAGGCGTTCTTGGATTCGGGCTGTATGCAGTCCATGATCCAGGAGCGCCTGGTTCGACCGGGGGCACTGTTGAAGGCATCGAGGGTGCGGGTGAGGTGTGTGCATGGGGACATTCACGAATATCCGCTGGTCGCTATCGAAATTCATTTTGAGGGGAGAAACCATAGGGTACAGGCGGCGGTTAGCCCACGCCTCACGCATCCCCTGATTCTAGGTGTGGATTGGGAGGGGTTTCCTCAAGCGGTAAAGAGGGCTACCGGGATGCGTGCACGACAGCTAGGGAGGTGTGTGGCGTGTAATGTGCTCTGTGCCGAGGCGGCGCCTCGCGACACTGCCGGGGAGCCGGAGCCGGCGGGGGCGCCTCACCCCGAGACTTCCTCGCCGAACTATCCGCTGCTAGGCGACTTCCCCCTCGAGCAGTCTCGTGATGAGACCCTCAGATCAGCCTTTGACCAAGTGATAGCAATTGATGGTACTTTGATACGGCCAGACACAGTGCGCGCCCACCCCTATTTCGCGATTATCAGCGACAGGTTATACCGAGTAAGTCGTGACTCACATAGTCAGGAGGAGGTAACCCAGTTGCTGGTTCCCCGCAGCCGCCGCGAAATGGTCTTCCAGGCGGCTCATTTCAACCCCATGGCGGGCCATCTAGGGTATGACAAAACACTGCACCGTATAATGGCTCGATTTTATTGGCCGGGGATTCGGGCAGAGGTGCGTAGGTGGTGCGCATCCTGTCGGGAATGTCAGTTAGTAAATCCCCCGGCCATCCCACGGGCCCCCTTGCGGCCCTTACCATTGGTCGAGAACCCCTTCGACCGCATTGCGATGGATATTATCGGGCCATTTGAGCGGAGCACACAGGGTTATCGATTTGTGTTGGTCTTGATAGATTACGCCACCCGATACCCCGAGGCAATACCTCTGCGCAATACCTCTGCCAGGAGTGTAGCGCAAGCATTGTTTCAAGTCATCTCCCGCGTGGGAATCCCGAAAGAGATTCTCACCGATCAGGGCACTAATTTTATGTCACGCACCCTCAAGGAACTGTATGGCTTGCTGAACATCAAGGCGATTCGAACCAGTGTTTACCACCCGGCCACGGACGGCCTTTGTGAGCGGTTCAATCGGACCTTGAAGTCAATGATCCGGAAGTTTGTCCACGAGGATAGTCGGAATTGGCATAAATGGCTAGATCCCCTGTTGTTTGCGGTGCGGGAAGTTCCCCAAGCTTCCACCGGGTTTTCCCCGTTTGAATTACTCTACGGCCGTAAGCCCCGGGGTGTCCTAGACCTGTTTAAAGAAAATTGGGAGGAAGGGTCTAGCGACAGTAAGAATGAGATCCAGTACGTCCTCGACTTGCGCACAAAGCTCCACGCCCTAGGGGCTATCTCACGTGAGCATTTGCTGCAAGCCCAGGAGCGTCAGAAACGCCTGTATGACAGGGGGGCTACCCTACGAGAGTTTACACCGGGAGACAAGGTGCTCGTACTGTTACCCACCTCCAGCACGAAATTACTCGCGAAGTGGCAAGGGCCGTTTGTGGTCACACGTCGCATGGGGGACGTGGATTATGAGGTTATACGCTCGGACCGGGGGGATAGCTTGCAGGTGTATCACGTCAATCTCCTAAAAAAATGGAACGACGTGGTCACTGTTGCTCTGGCTACGATAGTTCCAGAGAGAGAGGAGTTCGGTCCGGAAGTCCCAAAATCGAAAGGTAGCACTCCGGTCGATATTGATACCCATCTCTCTGCTAGCCAGGCCGCGGACGTTGCAGATTTGCAGCTTAAATTCGCCGACGTGTTCTCTCCCCTGCCCGGTCGGACTACGCTCATCGACCACCATATAGAAACGCAGCCGGGTTTAACGGTGCGCACGCGTCCCTATAGGTTGCCGGTGCACAAACGAGACGTTGTGTGCCGGGAGTTGGAAGCCATGCTGGAGCTGGGTGTGGTCGAGGAGTCCCGCAGTGATTGGTGTAGCCCCATCGTGCTTGTCAACAAGCCAGATGGGACTATACGGTTCTGTGTGGATTATAGACGGGTTAATGCGGTCTCCAAGTTCGATGCCTATCCGATGCCCCGGGTCGACGAGCTCTTGGACCGGCTTGGTACGGCCAGGTACTTCACGACATTGGATTGCACGAAGGGATACTGGCAGATTCCACTCTCGCCGGTGTCCCGGGAGAAAACGGCATTCTCCACTCCGCTCGGGTTATTCCAGTTCACCGTGCTCCCTTTCGGGTTGTTCGGAGCCCCAGCCACTTTTCAGCGCCTCATGGACCGTATTCTGCGGCCGCACGCCGCCTATGCTGCGGCCTACCTAGACGACATTGTCGTCCACAGTGACACCTGGCCGCAGCATGTGCGGAGGGTGGCTGCTGTTCTGCGGTCCCTGAGGCAGGCGGGGCTAACGGCCAACCCGAAAAAGTGCGTGATCGGGCGGAGGGAGATCCGGTATCTGGGGTACCACTTGGGACGGGGGGAGGTGCGACCGCAGATTGAAAAGACTGCGGCTGTCGCCGCCTCTCCCCGGCCCAAGACAAAGAAGGAGGTGAGGGCCTTCCTGGGGCTGGCGGGATATTACCGCCAGTTCGTACCGGGGTTTTCAGAGCTGGCCAGTCCCTTGACGGACCTCACCCGGAAGGGGGCCCCGGATCCGGTCCAATGGTCGGGCCAGTGCCAGGGGTCGTTCGAGGCCCTTAAGGGGGCTCTTTGTGGAGAAACGGTCCTGTATGCGCCTGATTTTAACCTCCCTTTCTCCCTACAGACGGACGCGTCGGATAGAGGGCTGGGAGCAGTGCTGACCCAGCGCGTGGAGGGGGCCGACCGGCCGGTGCTGTACCTGAGCCGTAAGCTGTCGGAGAGGGAGGGCCGGTACAGCACCGTGGAGAAGGAGTGCCTGGCCATCAAGTGGGCGGTCGGCACCCTCCGCTACTACCTGCTGGGTCGCGCCTTCACCCTCTACTCCGACCATGCCCCCCTCCAGTGGCTCCACCGCATGAAGGATGTAAACGCGAGGATCACCCGGTGGTACCTCGCGTTGCAGCCCTTCAACTTTTCCGTCGTGCACAGACCGGGGGCGCAGATGGTCGTGGCAGACTTCCTCTCCCGGGCAGGGGGGGGGGAGTAGGTCGTCGGCCGTCGGGTCCCCGGCCTGTGTCGGGCGGTGGGGGTATGTGGGGGGACATGCAGCGTTCGGCCTGTAGAGGGAGCTACAGGACCGTGGCCGGGGTTGTGTCGGCGAGACTTTTGTTGCACACCTGCTGCGAATTAAGTCTCGCCGGCGAATGTTTAAGATGGGTGTGCTTCTGCCATTTCAGTAGGCGAGGAGAGCTGGGAACGGCGAGACGAGAGAGAGACTTTCTGACGAGGCTGGAAAGCCCAAACAGTGTGACAAGTAACTTTATGAATAAACGGGAGAGAAATCCCTTACCTCCATACTGCGTCTGCCTCTGTGTACAAACGGACATTGCTACAGTTAGTCATGGATCTTTAGAAAGGTACACAGATGTTATTTCTGAATAGTATAGTGGAATAGTAAAATTGTATTCCACATTCTGAGCATTGCACTAAACATGTAGCAAACTTTGAAAGGTTCAAAGGAGTATTTTGAGAAGGTCAACTAAAGAACATCCATCACAGCTTTTATTTAATAAAAAAGTAATCATCCAGCACTAAGAAAAGTGTATAAATTAACAAATATTTCCCAGTATAGTTTAGTAAAAAATAGCTTTATCTGACTTGATACACAGCATGTTTGCAACCATATTTTCATCCTCAAAAGCTTGGCTCAGTGCTAGAATTGTATGTAATCTAAAAGAGATATGACTGAAGTTCCAGATCAATTTGTTTCAAAATAAGGAAAGGGGAAAAACAGCCTCCACACCATAGTTTTATTGGTTGAAGTGTGATCATACATAAAGATTGTGTGAACTCTGATTGGGAAAAACAATGTTACTTATGTGTCTTAAAGAATTGAGGAAGTTTACCAAATTTCTGAGCCTTACAACTTAACCTTGATTTACAAACCATGCCTATCCCCTTTACATGAACATGTTTATTGTGTTTACAGCAAATGAATATGCAGATTTAACATAAGGTACCAGAAATGAAGGCATTGCCACTTCTCATACAAGGTACATACTGTATTTACACAACAAAATGAGAAACAAACCCCACATTTTTAAACACTCTGCACTGTATGTAGCTATGAAAAGATCTAGATATGTGTACATACATTTTTCACCTTCATCTGACATTCACAATGATATTTCAGGTTGTGGAAACCTAAGAAAGCTTGAAGGAAATGGCTGACCAAAGAATTGCGAGCCCTTTAAAGCTTTAAATAATACATAAAACCAAATAACCACAGTCAGTTAGCTGTCTGTCAATATCACCTACTCTTCTGCAAGCAGTTCACTTACACATTTATTTTAAATTTTGAGACTGCTACAAGAGAAGCAAACTGGGCAAAGTGAAAGTAATGTTTAAAAAAAAAAAAAAGTTCAACAAAAGAGTACTTGATTAGCATACAGTTCAATGAAAACTTCATGCAATTTCAGGCAAGATGTAACAGCACCATCAGCCCCATCCCAAGCACCAAAACAAAATATACACAAAAAAAAGATTTTTGTTTACAACTGAATGATTTGACAAGCTGAACACCCTGTAGTAAATCTGTACAACCAAAATACATTTGGGATCTACATCTAAAGTTGCATTATTCAGGTTATATACACTTTTCCACCAATCAATATATTATCTTTACAAGTAGACTTCATTCAAACCCAAACATTTAGAAAACATAAGACTAAACAGGAACATTTGATCACAATAAACATCCATTTAAAAACAAGCTGTCATTTATACTGTACCCCAAAACCATTGATCAGTCCTACCTGCTGCTGTTCTCATCTGTACAGTAAACTACAGCAGATCTAAAATATTTCTTGTGTGGATGGATTTCGACTGCTGGATTTGGAAAATTTGAGAGAATTGTCAAAATATGGGAATGGTCCTAACTTGTATAATGTCAGTTATTGTTTTGGGTGTAAATGCAACGATATTGTCTCCTGTGTGTGAAGTGTCTGGTGTAGTAAAACTGCATGCAGAAGTCAAAATACAGTAATAATGGCATTCTGAGTGACTCAAAATAGTAATACAAAATAGAATCAAGTCAGAGTATGGACGCAAACCCAACTCTCCAATATTCTAATACAATAGAACAAAGGCTTTCAATACACTTTGGCCTCTTCACTGAAGAGAGCTAGACTATTCCATCAATAAAGATCTGTTCTCTGGTGTCGGGTGGGACTGGATTGGAAAGAGAAGCCATGTTACGTGTTACTTACTATAACATTTACTTCGAAACATTGTTTGAAAGCAATTCATAAAAAAGAGAAACGGTGTTAATGTATTCTTTTCAGCAGTTCGCTCTTGTACACACTTTGTTTTGCAACATTGATATTTATTCAGAAAAATGGAAAACTACATTTGTACAAAGTGAGATACCACAATCTCTTTTTGCAAAAAAATGACTTGCACCCACTGCCTCTGTTGGGAAAAGCTTAGGTTGATCCATGGATGCCTGTTTTGTTGCTTATGTCCTAGTCAATTTTCACATTTGTGTAGATCTTCCTCACAAAGGCACTTGTTCCCATATACCCAACAGCTCCTGAAAAAGAAAGATACATAAAGAGATTATTGTCATATAGGTCGATAGACATGCATGGTTTGTACCTTTTGAGCTTTACCCTTACACACTGAATTTACTAAAACCATGAAAAAATATTGATTACCAGTAATCACAACACTTAAAATACTTTTAAGCATGTAGTTTTGTGCATTGCTGCACTCTTTAGCCACACTGAACATATGCTACATTGTCTAATAGCAGGAAACATGCAAATCCCTGTAAACAAACAACCTAAAATAGGTACGTAAAGGCCAGTGCTCGACCTCAACACAAGATTTGAGAAAGCGTTTTGTTTGTACCTGATAGATTGCATAGAAACTGTGTGAACTGTGTAACATGTATTGAGCCTAGTTTCAAGTATGTGCTATTGCAGCTCAAGTTCTCAAGGCTCTGTGGTAACATTGGAGAGTACAGCTTCACTGGTGGACACTGGCAGCTGGCTTCGCACTCTCAGACATGCATAAAGTGTGTGTGGGGGGGGGTAGGTAGGTGTGTTCTGGGTGTGGGGGTGTCAATATCATGTTCTATTTACAAATAAAGATTGATGAATGTGTGTATTGTGTTATTGAGGAGAGAGTGCTGGGAAAAATATGGCATAGGTTGGGTGTGTTTGTGTAACTATGGCAGGGGGTGATTATGTGGGATGGGGAACACTCAAAGATTACAAGAAGAACACTCAGAGAATACAAACTCAACAGCAACAACGCACCTACTACGACAATCCACAAATTGTGCATTGTTTAGAGCGGTTATAAAGTGTTGAGGCACTCAAATTCAAAACTGTCGCAACCTATCACCTGTCAGAATCGAGACGAGGCAGTGCCAGTGAATCACCTGATTGGACCGCGAACCAGTCAGGTGATTTATTCAGGCAACGAAGCAGTTGCTGCTTCGGACGTCATATGTCACATGATTTTTTTCGCACCAAAGCAAGCTTTGAAGCAGTGCTTCGATGGAATTGTTGTCCAGTGTTTGAAGCACGTATCGAAGCTTCAGTGTCAAACTGCCATCACTAGTATGTACGCTCTGACTCTGGCTAATTTGTTTGTAGCATGATGATTTACTCTTTACACGCTGTGGTCGCTTTGCAGCGCTTCCACCTGTTGCTTGGTGGTGTCCTGTCTTGGTCAGTGGTGCGTGCTGGGCTATTGATCGCGTAACATTCTGTATGGATTCCTACCGAACGTAAACATTTAGCGGAGCTCCGTGAGCTCGCTGGTTGGAGTGGGAAGTTGTCAACTTCCTGGTACGTATCCCATAACTTGGATCTCTATTGCTCTTGTTTTTAGCATTATGTTTAGCACTAATGGGGTGTCCTGTGTGCCTTCTAGGTACTGCCGGTTGTGTCCGTGCCTACTGCTGTTTTTGCCATACGTAGCTTACCTGCATAGCTGCCCCATCCGTCCTGGGCTAGCCACTTGCCTGGAAGATAGCGGCGAAGACGCTAACAACCGCTACTTTTAACTTATCCGGCTATCTGTTGTCTTGTCCTTGTGTGTTGTCTGTCTGTGTGCAATCAGTGTGGGTGTGTGTTCTGGGGAGGTTTTGGTTACTTTGGGGGATTTTGTTTATGGTGTGCTTTAGTCCTGCTTAGGTTAACCCACTGGCAGGAGGCCTTTTTATAGCTGCGGATCACCAGTGGTCTGCTTAGCCGCCCAACCATAGCCTTTGTCATTCTGTGTAGTTGTGTGTTTATTGTTTGTTTGTTTATATATTCCCTCACCTCCTTTCTCTTCTTTTATTTTTCAGGTGCTGAGTGCCCAAGGCAGGGAGGCAGCTAGATCCCCTCGGTGGTGGTGTCCCTTTCCCCGTGTGTGTTCACGTGTGCCTCCTGGTTTTTCTCTTATTTTGCCATTTTGATCCTGTTTTGCGGTGTGTATGTGCGAGCACGAGTGACTGATTGGTGGTGTTGGACCCCCTCCCTTCGTCTCCTGTTATCTCGCCCCCTGCTGGTAAGCCTCAGCCCTGATAGCTCTGTTTCCCCCCCTACTCTCATACGGTGTGATTGACACTTGTCCTGTATGTTATATGTAGAGCCTCTATTTTTATAATAATAAAGACAACTTATTTTTGGAACCTTGTCTCTGGTGCCGTTAGTCAACGAACATGTGTGCTAAAGTCTAATTGTGAGTTCATTGGTTAATATTTCCCTGGGTGCAATTCCCAGGGTGGCGTTGTCTGCTACCCCGCTATTGCTACTGCCACACATGCATGTCATGACTGTTGGGTCCGTTGGTTTTCTATTACTCTACTACACCTACTAGTAAATTATTTGCCATGTAGAAATATAATGTCTACCAAAAACAGTGATTGATCTGGTTAGTGTTATGGAAAATACATTCATAGAACTATTTTGAGGTTATACACTTTCATATGACTGATAAACTTGTGTAACTATTGTGATTACATTTTCTCTTGCCACACCTCTAGGGTTCTATAGCCATTGTTCTGAGAAGCACTGTATGATTTACCATATGAACAGCGGTGATCTCTGAGGGAGTGGTCAGAGAGAGCAATAATGGGGGGGACAGGCGCATCCTGCCGATAGGTGTGAAATGTTGAACAGCGATTAAGCAGTAAGAAAGCGCTGATTGATCAGTAAGAGAGTCTCACCATTGTTCATTCTCTCCCGCCCTTTCTCACGTAAGCACAAGCCCATCAGCCGATAGCCTTGGCGGCGCCTGTATTATGTTTAAACTGTATAAAAGACGAACCTGATCATTGTCTCTTTAGACTTGTGCTGAACGGACTCCCGGTTCTACGCTGGCTACTCAGGACTTGTTTCTTACCTCCGAAGAGCTAAAGTACAGAGTGGTAAATCCTAGACTTCCACCACATTAGTGATGTTGGACTGCTATTATTTTGAACACAACTGTACATACTAACACTGCAACGGCCTCACAAGTCTACAAAGAACCAAAATAGTGTAGTTAAGAGTATAAGGGATTTTACAATGTAGTCCCATCTGTGATGGTATTTTGATAATCAGTTTGCTAATTTGGGTTAGTCATGGATCTTTAGAAAGGTACACAGATGTTATTTCTGAATAGTATAGTGGAATAGTAAAATTGTATTCCACATTCTGAGCATTGCACTAAACATGTAGCAAACTTTGAAAGGTTCAAAGGAGTATTTTGAGAAGGTCAACTAAAGAACATCCATCACAGCTTTTATTTAATAAAAAAGTAATCATCCAGCACTAAGAAAAGTGTATAAATTAACAAATATTTCCCAGTATAGTTTAGTAAAAAATAGCTTTATCTGACTTGATACACAGCATGTTTGCAACCATATTTTCATCCTCAAAAGCTTGGCTCAGTGCTAGAATTGTATGTAATCTAAAAGAGATATGACTGAAGTTCCAGATCAATTTGTTTCAAAATAAGGAAAGGGGAAAAACAGCCTCCACACCATAGTTTTATTGGTTGAAGTGTGATCATACATAAAGATTGTGTGAACTCTGATTGGGAAAAACAATGTTACTTATGTGTCTTAAAGAATTGAGGAAGTTTACCAAATTTCTGAGCCTTACAACTTAACCTTGATTTACAAACCATGCCTATCCCCTTTACATGAACATGTTTATTGTGTTTACAGCAAATGAATATGCAGATTTAACATAAGGTACCAGAAATGAAGGCATTGCCACTTCTCATACAAGGTACATACTGTATTTACACAACAAAATGAGAAACAAACCCCACATTTTTAAACACTCTGCACTGTATGTAGCTATGAAAAGATCTAGATATGTGTACATACATTTTTCACCTTCATCTGACATTCACAATGATATTTCAGGTTGTGGAAACCTAAGAAAGCTTGAAGGAAATGGCTGACCAAAGAATTGCAAGCCCTTTAAAGCTTTAAATAATACATAAAACCAAATAACCACAGTCAGTTAGCTGTCTGTCAATATCACCTACTCTTCTGCAAGCAGTTCACTTACACATTTATTTTAAATTTTGAGACTGCTACAAGAGAAGCAAACTGGGCAAAGTGAAAGTAATGTTTAAAAAAAAAAAAAAAGTTCAACAAAAGAGTACTTGATTAGCATACAGTTCAATGAAAACTTCATGCAATTTCAGGCAAGATGTAACAGCACCATCAGCCCCAAAACAAAATATACACAAAAAAAAGATTTTTGTTTACAACTGAATGATTTGACAAGCTGAACACCCTGTAGTAAATCTGTACAACCAAAATACATTTGGGATCTACATCTAAAGTTGCATTATTCAGGTTATATACACTTTTCCACCAATCAATATATTATCTTTACAAGTAGACTTCATTCAAACCCAAACATTTAGAAAACATAAGACTAAACAGGAACATTTGATCACAATAAACATCCATTTAAAAACAAGCTGTCATTTATACTGTACCCCAAAACCATTGATCAGTCCTACCTGCTGCTGTTCTCATCTGTACAGTAAACTACAGCAGATCTAAAATATTTCTTGTGTGGATGGATTTCGACTGCTGGATTTGGAAAATTTGAGAGAATTGTCAAAATATGGGAATGGTCCTAACTTGTATAATGTCAGTTATTGTTTTGGGTGTAAATGCAACGATATTGTCTCCTGTGTGTGAAGTGTCTGGTGTAGTAAAACTGCATGCAGAAGTCAAAATACAGTAATAATGGCATTCTGAGTGACTCAAAATAGTAATACAAAATAGAATCAAGTCAGAGTATGGACGCAAACCCAACTCTCCAATATTCTAATACAATAGAACAAAGGCTTTCAATACACTTTGGCCTCTTCACTGAAGAGAGCTAGACTATTCCATCAATAAAGATCTGTTCTCTGGTGTCGGGTGGGACTGGATTGGAAAGAGAAGCCATGTTACGTGTTACTTACTATAACATTTACTTCGAAACATTGTTTGAAAGCAATTCATAAAAAAGAGAAACGGTGTTAATGTATTCTTTTCAGCAGTTCGCTCTTGTACACACTTTGTTTTGCAACATTGATATTTATTCAGAAAAATGGAAAACTACATTTGTACAAAGTGAGATACCACAATCTCTTTTTGCAAAAAAATGACTTGCACCCACTGCCTCTGTTGGGAAAAGCTTAGGTTGATCCATGGATGCCTGTTTTGTTGCTTATGTCCTAGTCAATTTTCACATTTGTGTAGATCTTCCTCACAAAGGCACTTGTTCCCATATACCCAACAGCTCCTGAAAAAGAAAGATACATAAAGAGATTATTGTCATATAGGTCGATAGACATGCATGGTTTGTACCTTTTGAGCTTTACCCTTACACACTGAATTTACTAAAACCATGAAAAAATATTGATTACCAGTAATCACAACACTTAAAATACTTTTAAGCATGTAGTTTTGTGCATTGCTGCACTCTTTAGCCACACTGAACATATGCTACATTGTCTAATAGCAGGAAACATGCAAATCCCTGTAAACAAACAACCTAAAATAGGTACGTAAAGGCCAGTGCTCGACCTCAACACAAGATTTGAGAAAGCGTTTTGTTTGTACCTGATAGATTGCATAGAAACTGTGTGAACTGTGTAACATGTATTGAGCCTAGTTTCAAGTATGTGCTATTGCAGCTCAAGTTCTCAAGGCTCTGTGGTAACATTGGAGAGTACAGCTTCACTGGTGGACACTGGCAGCTGGCTTCGCACTCTCAGACATGCATAAAGTGTGTGTGGGGGGGGGTAGGTAGGTGTGTTCTGGGTGTGGGGGTGTCAATATCATGTTCTATTTACAAATAAAGATTGATGAATGTGTGTATTGTGTTATTGAGGAGAGAGTGCTGGGAAAAATATGGCATAGGTTGGGTGTGTTTGTGTAACTATGGCAGGGGGTGATTATGTGGGATGGGGAACACTCAAAGATTACAAGAAGAACACTCAGAGAATACAAACTCAACAGCAACAACGCACCTACTACGACAATCCACAAATTGTGCATTGTTTAGAGCGGTTATAAAGTGTTGAGGCACTCAAATTCAAAACTGTCGCAACCTATCACCTGTCAGAATCGAGACGAGGCAGTGCCAGTGAATCACCTGATTGGACCGCGAACCAGTCAGGTGATTTATTCAGGCAACGAAGCAGTTGCTGCTTCGGACGTCATATGTCACATGATTTTTTTCGCACCAAAGCAAGCTTTGAAGCAGTGCTTCGATGGAATTGTTGTCCAGTGTTTGAAGCACGTATCGAAGCTTCAGTGTCAAACTGCCATCACTAGTATGTACGCTCTGACTCTGGCTAATTTGTTTGTAGCATGATGATTTACTCTTTACACGCTGTGGTCGCTTTGCAGCGCTTCCACCTGTTGCTTGGTGGTGTCCTGTCTTGGTCAGTGGTGCGTGCTGGGCTATTGATCGCGTAACATTCTGTATGGATTCCTACCGAACGTAAACATTTAGCGGAGCTCCGTGAGCTCGCTGGTTGGAGTGGGAAGTTGTCAACTTCCTGGTACGTATCCCATAACTTGGATCTCTATTGCTCTTGTTTTTAGCATTATGTTTAGCACTAATGGGGTGTCCTGTGTGCCTTCTAGGTACTGCCGGTTGTGTCCGTGCCTACTGCTGTTTTTGCCATACGTAGCTTACCTGCATAGCTGCCCCATCCGTCCTGGGCTAGCCACTTGCCTGGAAGATAGCGGCGAAGACGCTAACAACCGCTACTTTTAACTTATCCGGCTATCTGTTGTCTTGTCCTTGTGTGTTGTCTGTCTGTGTGCAATCAGTGTGGGTGTGTGTTCTGGGGAGGTTTTGGTTACTTTGGGGGATTTTGTTTATGGTGTGCTTTAGTCCTGCTTAGGTTAACCCACTGGCAGGAGGCCTTTTTATAGCTGCGGATCACCAGTGGTCTGCTTAGCCGCCCAACCATAGCCTTTGTCATTCTGTGTAGTTGTGTGTTTATTGTTTGTTTGTTTATATATTCCCTCACCTCCTTTCTCTTCTTTTATTTTTCAGGTGCTGAGTGCCCAAGGCAGGGAGGCAGCTAGATCCCCTCGGTGGTGGTGTCCCTTTCCCCGTGTGTGTTCACGTGTGCCTCCTGGTTTTTCTCTTATTTTGCCATTTTGATCCTGTTTTGCGGTGTGTATGTGCGAGCACGAGTGACTGATTGGTGGTGTTGGACCCCCTCCCTTCGTCTCCTGTTATCTCGCCCCCTGCTGGTAAGCCTCAGCCCTGATAGCTCTGTTTCCCCCCCTACTCTCATACGGTGTGATTGACACTTGTCCTGTATGTTATATGTAGAGCCTCTATTTTTATAATAATAAAGACAACTTATTTTTGGAACCTTGTCTCTGGTGCCGTTAGTCAACGAACATGTGTGCTAAAGTCTAATTGTGAGTTCATTGGTTAATATTTCCCTGGGTGCAATTCCCAGGGTGGCGTTGTCTGCTACCCCGCTATTGCTACTGCCACACATGCATGTCATGACTGTTGGGTCCGTTGGTTTTCTATTACTCTACTACACCTACTAGTAAATTATTTGCCATGTAGAAATATAATGTCTACCAAAAACAGTGATTGATCTGGTTAGTGTTATGGAAAATACATTCATAGAACTATTTTGAGGTTATACACTTTCATATGACTGATAAACTTGTGTAACTATTGTGATTACATTTTCTCTTGCCACACCTCTAGGGTTCTATAGCCATTGTTCTGAGAAGCACTGTATGATTTACCATATGAACAGCGGTGATCTCTGAGGGAGTGGTCAGAGAGAGCAATAATGGGGGGGACAGGCGCATCCTGCCGATAGGTGTGAAATGTTGAACAGCGATTAAGCAGTAAGAAAGCGCTGATTGATCAGTAAGAGAGTCTCACCATTGTTCATTCTCTCCCGCCCTTTCTCACGTAAGCACAAGCCCATCAGCCGATAGCCTTGGCGGCGCCTGTATTATGTTTAAACTGTATAAAAGACGAACCTGATCATTGTCTCTTTAGACTTGTGCTGAACGGACTCCCGGTTCTACGCTGGCTACTCAGGACTTGTTTCTTACCTCCGAAGAGCTAAAGTACAGAGTGGTAAATCCTAGACTTCCACCACATTAGTGATGTTGGACTGCTATTATTTTGAACACAACTGTACATACTAACACTGCAACGGCCTCACAAGTCTACAAAGAACCAAAATAGTGTAGTTAAGAGTATAAGGGATTTTACAATGTAGTCCCATCTGTGATGGTATTTTGATAATCAGTTTGCTAATTTGGGTTAGTCATGGATCTTTAGAAAGGTACACAGATGTTATTTCTGAATAGTATAGTGGAATAGTAAAATTGTATTCCACATTCTGAGCATTGCACTAAACATGTAGCAAACTTTGAAAGGTTCAAAGGAGTATTTTGAGAAGGTCAACTAAAGAACATCCATCACAGCTTTTATTTAATAAAAAAGTAATCATCCAGCACTAAGAAAAGTGTATAAATTAACAAATATTTCCCAGTATAGTTTAGTAAAAAATAGCTTTATCTGACTTGATACACAGCATGTTTGCAACCATATTTTCATCCTCAAAAGCTTGGCTCAGTGCTAGAATTGTATGTAATCTAAAAGAGATATGACTGAAGTTCCAGATCAATTTGTTTCAAAATAAGGAAAGGGGAAAAACAGCCTCCACACCATAGTTTTATTGGTTGAAGTGTGATCATACATAAAGATTGTGTGAACTCTGATTGGGAAAAACAATGTTACTTATGTGTCTTAAAGAATTGAGGAAGTTTACCAAATTTCTGAGCCTTACAACTTAACCTTGATTTACAAACCATGCCTATCCCCTTTACATGAACATGTTTATTGTGTTTACAGCAAATGAATATGCAGATTTAACATAAGGTACCAGAAATGAAGGCATTGCCACTTCTCATACAAGGTACATACTGTATTTACACAACAAAATGAGAAACAAACCCCACATTTTTAAACACTCTGCACTGTATGTAGCTATGAAAAGATCTAGATATGTGTACATACATTTTTCACCTTCATCTGACATTCACAATGATATTTCAGGTTGTGGAAACCTAAGAAAGCTTGAAGGAAATGGCTGACCAAAGAATTGCAAGCCCTTTAAAGCTTTAAATAATACATAAAACCAAATAACCACAGTCAGTTAGCTGTCTGTCAATATCACCTACTCTTCTGCAAGCAGTTCACTTACACATTTATTTTAAATTTTGAGACTGCTACAAGAGAAGCAAACTGGGCAAAGTGAAAGTAATGTTTAAAAAAAAAAAAAAAGTTCAACAAAAGAGTACTTGATTAGCATACAGTTCAATGAAAACTTCATGCAATTTCAGGCAAGATGTAACAGCACCATCAGCCCCAAAACAAAATATACACAAAAAAAAGATTTTTGTTTACAACTGAATGATTTGACAAGCTGAACACCCTGTAGTAAATCTGTACAACCAAAATACATTTGGGATCTACATCTAAAGTTGCATTATTCAGGTTATATACACTTTTCCACCAATCAATATATTATCTTTACAAGTAGACTTCATTCAAACCCAAACATTTAGAAAACATAAGACTAAACAGGAACATTTGATCACAATAAACATCCATTTAAAAACAAGCTGTCATTTATACTGTACCCCAAAACCATTGATCAGTCCTACCTGCTGCTGTTCTCATCTGTACAGTAAACTACAGCAGATCTAAAATATTTCTTGTGTGGATGGATTTCGACTGCTGGATTTGGAAAATTTGAGAGAATTGTCAAAATATGGGAATGGTCCTAACTTGTATAATGTCAGTTATTGTTTTGGGTGTAAATGCAACGATATTGTCTCCTGTGTGTGAAGTGTCTGGTGTAGTAAAACTGCATGCAGAAGTCAAAATACAGTAATAATGGCATTCTGAGTGACTCAAAATAGTAATACAAAATAGAATCAAGTCAGAGTATGGACGCAAACCCAACTCTCCAATATTCTAATACAATAGAACAAAGGCTTTCAATACACTTTGGCCTCTTCACTGAAGAGAGCTAGACTATTCCATCAATAAAGATCTGTTCTCTGGTGTCGGGTGGGACTGGATTGGAAAGAGAAGCCATGTTACGTGTTACTTACTATAACATTTACTTCGAAACATTGTTTGAAAGCAATTCATAAAAAAGAGAAACGGTGTTAATGTATTCTTTTCAGCAGTTCGCTCTTGTACACACTTTGTTTTGCAACATTGATATTTATTCAGAAAAATGGAAAACTACATTTGTACAAAGTGAGATACCACAATCTCTTTTTGCAAAAAAATGACTTGCACCCACTGCCTCTGTTGGGAAAAGCTTAGGTTGATCCATGGATGCCTGTTTTGTTGCTTATGTCC
The DNA here is from genome assembly GCF_951799395.1 of Argentina silus. Classification (NCBI taxonomy): domain Eukaryota; kingdom Metazoa; phylum Chordata; class Actinopteri; order Argentiniformes; family Argentinidae; genus Argentina; species Argentina silus. The sequence goes on along the minus strand of NC_139654.1, from coordinate 30,912,353 downwards.
TAGTCAATTTTCACATTTGTGTAGATCTTCCTCACAAAGGCACTTGTTCCCATATACCCAACAGCTCCTGAAAAAGAAAGATACATAAAGAGATTATTGTCATATAGGTCGATAGACATGCATGGTTTGTACCTTTTGAGCTTCACCCTTACACACTGAATTTACTAAAACCATGAAAAAATATTGATTACCAGTAATCACAACACTTAAAATACTTTTAAGCATGTAGTTTTGTGCATTGCTGCACTCTTTAGCCACACTGAACATATGCTACATTGTCTAATAGCAGGAAACATGCAAATCCCTGTAAACAAACAACCTAAAATAGGTACGTAAAGGCCAGTGCTCGACCTCAACACAAGATTTGAGAAAGCGTTTTGTTTGTACCTGATAGATTGCATAGAAACTGTGTGAACTGTGTAACATGTATTGAGCCTAGTTTCAAGTATGTGCTATTGCAGCTCAAGTTCTCAAGGCTCTGTGGTAACATTGGAGAGTACAGCTTCACTGGTGGACACTGGCAGCTGGCTTCGCACTCTCAGACATGCATAAAGTGTGTGTGGGGGGGGGGTAGGTAGGTGTGTTCTGGGTGTGGGGGTATGCGACACTGGCAACGTATCTGTTCCAATATGAATGGTGGCCCAGGCCAATTGTTCCTCGGGTCCCCAGAGGACGAGTTTGCCCGCCTGACGGTGGCACAACAGCAAGTACTGTTACATGCCGTAGCATGTAAGGGGAGGGGAAGGCTGCAAGGGGAACCAGGTCGATAGATGACCTTCTACTACGCTCAGACACACAACATGGACTTAGACATTCTACTGACACACCTCACTAAAGTAGGCTTTAAGGCATCAAAGCAGAAGGCCCAAATAGGCCTATCAGAGGTAAAATATCTTGGTCACACCATTTCATAGGGCAAGAACTCACAGTAGAGAGAATTGAAGCTATTCAGACATTAATGCTGCCCATAACAGTCAGAGGGGTTAAAAGGTCTCCGCAGTCTCATTCCGTCATTTTCATTAGTGGCTGCACCATTGAATGCTCCGACGGTGGGGGGGAAGGAGGGACATTATGCGGTAGTATGGTCAACACAACGTCAGGAAGCTTTTGAAAAATAAAAAAGCCTTATGGTCACCTTTCACCATTTGAAATACCTATTCAGAAGGCCCATGAGGGTGCCAGGTACCCTTATTTCTCCGACTAAAGAGTGTAATCTCCAAGAGATGGGCTCCTCAACTACTACAACTTGATGAAAGGGAAAATATTACAACTAGACACTTGCCCAACCCCCCTTCTCTCTCCACCCCTTCTGAGGGCAGACAGGCAATTGACTTACCTCCCAGAGGACTGGGACCAAGTAAAGGTAAAGGGAAATTGTCAACAGGTCGCTGAGAAACAACCCCTCGGCCCAAAGTAGTATAAAATCAAAAAGGTTTTCAAGGGTGCATTCAGTGTTGATTGGCCATGGAATGAGCATTGTGTACCAGACACTAGAACAGGAACCATGTATCCACAAGTACCCACCGTAGCTGAACAAAGGGATCGGTTGAACAAGCTAGTGAACAGAGGGCAAACCGGGGGGTGGGACAGAGAGCAGGCTTACCTGAGTGGAACGGTACTTGACCTTCCTGTTTTGAACAAGGGGGAGCCACGGCAGGAGACAAGTTTAGAGCAGTTGCCATCCTTACAGCAGTGGTGGTGGGTGTCATTCACCATGGAATGATAGATACTGTGTCGACAGCTGTGGTTACTGCTTGGAATTGGACAACCGGGCAGGTGATGGTACTGTTGAAATATGCTGCTTGGGCTTTGCTGGTCCTACTGGCTTACCATTTAATAAAAGCATTAATGCTTAAACGTGTGTATAGTGCAGACTTGCCCTTGGATGAGGTGCAGTTGATAAAGGCCACTGCACGAGTGTATAGAGTCGCCCTGGGGGAAGCAGAACTGGAGGGGAGTGGTATGGAGCTGGAGCACCTCGTCAGAAGCTAAGGCCACAAAAGGGGAAGTCTGGGTAAAAGCATGAGGAAGTGTATAGGGCCTTTATTTTTATGGATCCCAGCAGAAAACCATCCTGGCGGCATAGATTTAGGTGACTTGAGAGGCGGGAGCTCTGTACATTTCCACCAGTGTTAGCTCAGGGTGAACGTTTTGTGTTACTAACTTTTTTTATTTGTCCTCCTACTATCTTGTTAAGTTTGTCTATCGCTCTCTTTGGTCCGCAACAAAGGGAAGGGCATGGTGGTCCCAAGCTCCAGTTGGAATGTCGTTACCAGCTGCATAATGGAATTTAAACAAATATGAAACATGTTTTAAAAGGGGGGACTGAGATTGCATAGAAACTCTGTGTGAACTGTGTAACATGTATTGAGCGGCCATAGGCCTAGTTTCAAGTATGATGTGCTATTGCAGCTCAAGTTTTCTCAAGGCTCTGCAGAAGACTCTCCCACGAGATAACATTGGAGAGTACAGTTTCACTGGTGGACACTGGCAGCTGGCTTCGCACTCTCAGACAAAGAGACTGTTCTGTTCATTATATTGTACCTTTCCTTCAAGGGTCTTATCGCTTGGGTGGTGTTTTCATGGGAGTACATTAGGAGAGCTGCGACTCTCATTCTTTGTGTATTCAGCTGATGCATCTTGGGATTAAACAATTGGAAGTTCATTCAGGGTTTTGGACTCTTTATTTGGTAAAAAGCTAACTTTAAGAATCTTAGTTTTATCATACCAAAACAGCACTCTTCACTGAACATTCTTTATCATTTGATCCCATTCAGCACTATTTTAAAGCTCAAAACTACATACTGGACCTTTAAATCAGCACCAAAATTATGAAGAGCTAATGAGGTGAATTGAGGTGCTGAACTCACCACACATGATTCCCAGAGAACTGCTGAACACAGCCATGTAGCCAAAGTAGAATGACGTCTGGAACAGACCATACATCCTGAAACCGAAGAAGAATATAGCTGTCAGTAGGTGTGATACATACTGTAGGAGAAAATATGTAGGAACTGAAAATCTCAACAATAAATAATACAATACGAATCAATTGGGGTAATATCAACATTTTTCTGGTATTATAATTCTTAGCTTCGGTGGTGAGCTTAGTTGTTTTTGTAGCCCTAGAACTGGAAATCACTGCATAGTTAGGAGGGAGAGGGGAACTCACTTTGTTTTGAAGAAATAGTAGTAGAAGGAGTACATGTAAACATAAACAGCAGTGGATGCAGCAGAGAGGAAACTTGTCCATTGCCTTAGAGGGGGGGAAAGAAACAATGGAGAACACAATTGGCAACTACAGACAGGTTTTAGCTATGATCTATATTAACGTCAGATATTCTAGAATTCAGCTATATATATATATATATATATATATATATATATATACACACACATACATATACACATACAGTGGGGGAAATAATTATTTGATCCCCTGCTGATTTTGTTAGTTTGCCCGATTACAAAGAAATGAGCGGTCTATAATTTTTATGGTACTTTTATTTTAACAAATAGAGACAGAATATCAACAAAGAAGTCCAGAAAAAACACATTATATAAAGTTATAAATTCATTTGCATTTGATCAAGGAAATAAGTATTTGATCCCCTACAAACCAGCAAGAATTCTGGCTCATACAGACCGGTTATATGCCCATGAGGCACACAGATTAGTCCTGTCACTTTAGGAAAAGTACTCATAATCTCTGCTTGTTATGGGTATAAAAGACACCTGTCAATAGAATCAATCTCTTCCATTCCAACCTCTCCACCACCATGGGCAAGACCAAAGAACATTCAAAGGACATCAGGGTAAGAGTTGTAGACCTGCACAAGGCTGGAATGGGCTACAAGACCATCAGCAAGAAGCTTGGTGAAAAGGAGACAACTGTTGGTGCAATTATTAGAAAATGGAAGAAATGCAAAATAACCATCAATCGCCCTCGGCCTGGAGCTCCATGCAAGATCTTGCCTCGTGGGGTAAGGATGATCATGAGAAGGGTGAGGGATCAGCCCAGAACTACACGGGAGGAGCTTGGTAATGATCTCAAGGCAGCTGGGACCACAGTCACCAAGAAAACCATTGGTAACTGTTATGGAAAATACATTCATAGAACTATTTTCAGGTTATACACTTTCACATGACTGATACAACTTGTGTAACTACTGTGATGACATTTTCTCTTGCCACACCTCTAAAGTTCTATAGCCATTGTTCTGAGAAGCACTGTATGATTTACCATATGAACAGCAGTGATCTCTGAGGGAGTGGTAGGAGAGAGCAATAATGGGGGGACAGGCGCATCCTGTCGATAGGTGTGAAATGTTGAACGGCGATTAATCAGTAAGAAAGCCTCCCCATTGTTCGTTCTCTCCCGCCCTTTCTCACGTAAGCACAAGGCCATCAACCGATAGCCTTCAACCGATAGCCTTGTAGGCGCCTGGCAATATGTTCAAACTGTATAAAAGACAAACCTGATCATTGTCTCTTTAGACTTGTGCTGAACGAACCCCAGTTCTACGCTGGGCTGCTGTTACGCTCTTGTCTCTTGTTTGCAAGCAATAAATACCGGACTCAGATATTGTGGCTACTCAGGACTTGTTTCTTGATTCTTACCTCCGAAGAGCTAAAGTACAGAGTGGTAAATCCTAGACTTCCACCACATAACACACTACACCGTAACGGATTGAAATCCTGCAGTGCCCACAAGGTCCCCCTGCTCAAGAAGGCACATGTACAGGCCCATCTGAAGTTTGCCAATGAACACCTACATGATTCAGAGAAGGCTTGGGAGAAGGTGATGTGGTCAGATGAGACCAAAATTGAACTCTTTGGCATAAATTCGACTCTTCGTGTTTGAAGGCTGAGAAATGCTGAATGCTACAATCCCAAGAACACCATCCCCACCGTCAAACACGGAGGTGGAAACATTATGCTTTGGGGTTGTTTCTCTGCTAAGGGTACAGGACGACTTCACTGCATTGAGGGGCCAATGGACGGGGCCATGTACCATAAGATCTTGGACGAGAACCTCAGCCAGAGCACTGAGGATGGGTCGTGGATGGGTCTTCCAGCATGACAATGACCCAAAACATACAGCCAAGGCAACAAAGGAGTGGCTCAAGAAGAAGCACACTAAGGTCATGGAGTGGCCTAGCTAGTCTCCAGACCTTAATCCTATAGAAAATTTGTGGAGGGAGCTGAAGCTTCGAGTTGCCAAGCAAAAGCCTTGAAACCTTCAGGATTTGGAGAGGATCTGTAAAGAAGAGTGGACCAAAATCCCTCCTGAGATGTGTGCAAACCTGGTGACCAACTATAAGAAACGTCTGACTTCTGTGCTTGCCAGCAAGGGTTTCTCCACCAAGTACTAAGTCATGTTTTGCTTGGGGATCAAATACTTATTTCCTTCGATCAAATGCAAATGAATTTATAACTTTATATCATGTGTTTTTTCTGGACTTCTTTGTTGATATTCTGTCTCTATTTGTTAAAATAAAAGTACCATACAAATTATAGACCGCTCATTTCTTTGTAATCGGGCAAACTAACAAAATCAGCAGGGGATCAAATAATTATTTCCCCCACTGTATATATTTAACATAGGACAAGTAAATGCATTGATTATTGTATTTTACTCACCATCTGTAGTCTTCAGCATTGAGAAGGAAGTATGTGCAGACAATGGTGACACAGACAGTCACAATGCAGAGGATAACCAGGACCAGCATCATGAACCCGTACACATAGTAAATCTTGTAGGCCCAGAATGATGTGAATATGAAGTACCTTGAAAATCAGGAAACAATGCATGGTGAATTATTGATGGACTAAATACAGACCTCAAATGTATCTACTAAATGATGGGCCTACAGATCTAATAGATGGACTTACATTTCAATGAAAATTGAACCAAATGGAAGGATTCCTCCCAGACAGATGATGACAGCTGGCTCCATGAACCTGTGAAATTATGTCATTTTCAAATCAACTCAAGTCAAACAATACCATCATCATAAGTGAATAACTGATACTTCTACAATCCACAGCCATAGCAGGGTTTTCATTCCTCCTGCTAAATCTGGGACTGGTCAGGACCTTTGATCAAATGTCTGATTGTCTGAGTCCACACCCATAATTCTCCATCAACTGCCAAGGAGAAACCTAACCTTGAAATACATAACTCAGACAAATGTGAAATAAATGCAACATGTAGTATTAAGTACTCATGTACAGTCAGATAGTTGGTTACCATTTCTTCTCAGGGATCGGCCGCGGCACTGCATTAACACGACAGGGGAAGTTTGGCTGGCCAGAGAGATTTCTTCCCAAAATTGTCCCCACTAAGTTCAGTGGCAGAATGACAAAGAAACATATACAGCAAACTGCAACCTGGAAAAAAATAAAGTTATTAAATATATGAAAAGGTTCAGTAATATTCATACTGCATTGAGAGTGGTGACATACAAAACACACAGCCACTTCATTATAGCCCGCAGATATATCGGTGCACCGATATTATCGGCCTGTTATAAAAATATCTGTATCTGCACATATTCCTCCGATAACCCACAAAAGATGTACGTCAGCCTCACATTGCAAAATCATAGAAAATCCATGCAATTGGGTTTTTCAAGAGCAAAATATGTACATATGGATTTCTTTTAATGAATAAACTTGTTGTTTGGTGTTTGCGGTCACTAGAGTGCCTGCTGAAGTGGCTGAATTTAGCAAAGTAACGTTAGCTCTTTGGACTCCAGTCAATTAGCACAGTGGCTAATATGGTAAATTTAAAGACAATATTAGCCTTAGCAATCCCACACCTAGTGAAGAGATCACAGGACAACAGATGGTCCTGGAACATTTGGAGAATGCAGTCAGAAGGGGTGAGATCAGATAGTGGGGGTTGACTAGAGGGTAGGAATACAGTGAAGTACAATGGTTCAAAGCTGCAGAAACAGGATAGAGTGATCTAAGGACAGGATAGATGAGTAATAAACACAGTTGTAAACAGCCAGGACAAAAGGCTTTAGAAAACAGCCTGGGTCAATTGATCTTTCAACAGACTGACCGACACCAAGCCAGGTAGGAGTATCTCCCTGGATGACGAAATGTAGTTCTTGAATGTCATTGGTGTATGTAGACAGGAATTAGAAGTTTGTTGAATGGAGGGCTGTGTGATGTTCATAAAAAGACAGGTAACGGAAGTGGAAAGCGGGTTCAACTTTGCAAATCTGACACGGCTTCGTTCTCTGTGAATAAAGTCTCTGAATGAATCAACAGCTCTGGTTAACGGTATGTTACTTCAAAATACCATTATTTAAATTCTACGACACTAACTAAAAGCACATTGACACACAGTAAGATATTATTTACCAATAATTTATTTCACCAGTTAACATGGCTAGCTTGTATCCATGAATTTCAGAGTCAGACATTCTAACTTTTGCCACAAGAAGCTTGGGTGTGTATTTCAATTTACCGTATCAGCATGGACTACACTGCACAGGTTTGTTTACTCTGGTGAAGAGAGCAGAACTTACCACTTTGATGAAGTTTGACTTGGGGAGGAGGAGGGCTAGCATAAACCATTATTGGAAATAACAGTGGTTGGCAACAAAAAAAGTGAAGGGGGTATTCTTACAGCATGTTTTAAGAATGCTTTTCACAGTGCATTTGTGTATGCTTTTGTAAATTAAGTAGATTAAGTAGTAGAGTGTAACGCAGTGGATGATCAAACTGCGTCCCAACAAGTTAGATTAAACAACAAATCACTGATAACAATATGCAGTGCACTTAACATGTGAAATTATCATTTGGTATAGTACAAGTAACTGTGCACATAAAATAAATGTTGCTCTATTTATCAACATTTCGGGTTATTGAGATTTTCAGGGTTCCCACTCTTTTCAATAAATCATTTTCCAGGAGATTTCCAACGATATATAATAGGGAGACATTACTCAGCAGCTAAACACACAATTACCATCAATGGCTGGCTGCCTCAGTAGCCATCTCATGTGTAGAACATGTCATGCCATACCTCTCCTCTGCCCTTCAGTAGCAGGGTGCATCATATTCAATATTTGGTATAAATAGTTCGGCAAAATTTTTTAAGCAGCAGTTTGCTTGCTTCCAAAACGCAACAGTGGGAAAACCCCCGCTATCCTGCGTCAATTAGTGCCATCTATCAATGGCGCATACTTCACTGAGAATCAGTGTTGCACACACAAGAATCACATCGAGCAAGTGTTGAATCGTTTCAATGTGCCTCATTGAGTAAGCATACTCACTAAGGCAAATTAAAAATTGTTGTCATGAAAAAAAAAGAGAGAAATGTACCATGGTATCTTTTGATTCTTTTGTTTTGGCTATACTAGGAACCTACCCATGAATTGCTTCAGTGAAGGCTGCATAGGCTATTTCCCTGCAAGGAATTACAATAAAATAAGTAGGCATAATGGGCTAAGAACCAATAGAAACAGGGATTTTTCAAAACAATGTGTAGACCTATAAAATCACCAAACTTAACACAATTAGGGTTAATGCTGTGTGCTGGTAAACCACACCAATTGTGGTATACCACTGCAGCTCAGCGTGTGAGGCACAGCAGCTGATCCAATAGGCTAGAAAGACTTTTCAGATGACCATAGCCTAGGTACAGGGAGCAAATAACCACACAAACTGTCTTACTTCTCACTACATCACAGTTTTTGTCCTCAACGAGTTGAAGATCCGAGAGCATGATTAGAAAGTGGCGCAGTGAATGATGCTTTCAACCTGCACTTCTGAACCAACCTTCCCTGGACTCTGCCGCCGTGTGCATAAACAAGCCATGCCCAAACATGTTGTAATTGATGCAGCTGTGATATAGATATAGATATATATATATATATATATATATATATACACACACACACACACACACACACACACTAGTACCAGTCAAAAGTTTGGACACACCTTCTCATTCAATGGTTTTTCCTTATTTTTATTATTTTCTACATTGTAGATTAATACTGAAGACATCAAAACTATGAAAGAACACATATGGAATTATGTAGTAAACAAAAAACAAACCAGAATATGTTTTAGATTTTAGATTCTTCAAAGTAGCCACCTTTTGCTTTGATGACAGCTTTGCACACTTCTGGCATTCTCTCAATCAGATTCATGAGGTAGTCACCTGGAATGGTTTTCAATTAACAGGTGTGCCTTGTCAAGAGTTAATTTGTGGAATTTCTTGCCTTCTTAATGTGTTTGAGACCATCAGTTGTGTTGTGCAGAGGTAGGGTTGGTACACAGTTCTATATAGTGAACATCCCTATTCGACTACTGTTCTAATCCATATTATGGCAAGAACCACTCAACTAAGTAAAGAGAAACAACAGTCCATCATTACTTTAAGACATGAAGGTCAGTCAATCCGGAAAATTTCAAGAACTTTGAATGTATCCTCAAGTGCAGTCGCGAAAACCATCAAACGCTGATGAAACTGGCTCTCATGAGGACCGCCCCAGGAAAGGAAGACCAAGAGTTACCTCTGCTGCAGAGGATAAGTTCATTAGAGTTACCAGCCTCAAAAACCACAAATTAACAGCACCTCAGATTAGAACCCACATAAATGCTTCACAGAGTTCAAGTCGCAGACACATCAACATCAACTGTTCAGAGGAGACTGCGTGAATCACGCTTTCATGGTCGAATTGCCGCAAAGAAGCCACTACTGAGGAAGAACAACAAGAAGAAGAGAATTGCTTGGGCCAAGAAACACAAGGAATGGACATTAGACCAGTGGAAATCTGTACTTCGGTCTGATAAGTCCAGATTTTAGATTTTTGGTTCCACCCGCAGTGTCTTTGAGAGATGCAGAAAAGGTGAGCGGATGGTTCTACATGTGTGGTTCCCACCGTGAAGCATGGAGGAGGAGGTGTGATGGTGTGGGGGTGCTTTGCTGGTGACACTGTTGGTGATTTATTCAAAATTCAAGGCACACTTAACCAGCATGGCTACCACAGCATTCTACAGTGACATGCCATCGCATCTGGTTTGCGCTTAGTGGGACCATCATTTGTTTTTCAACAGGACAAAGACCCCAAACACACCTCCAGGCTATCAGGGATGGAGTGCTGCGTCAGATGACCTGGCATCCACAATCACCCGACCTAAACCCAATTGAGATGGTTTGGGATGAGTTGGACTGCAGAGTGAAGGCAAAGCAGCCAACAAGTGCTCAGCACCTCTGGGAACTTCTTCAAGACTGTTGGAAAACCATTCCAGGTGACTACCTCATGAAGCTGATTGAGAGAATGCCAAGAGTGTGCAAAGCTGTCATCAAAGCAAAAGGTGGCTACTTTGAAGAATCTAAAATATAAAACATATTCTGGTTTGTTTAACACTTTTTTCATTTACTACATAATTCCATATGTGTTTCTTCATAGTTTTGATGTCTTCAATATTAATCTACAATGTAGAAAATAATGAAAATATGGAAAAACCATTGAATGAGAAGGTGTATCCAAACTATATATATATATATATATATATATATATACACATACAGTGCCCTGTGTAAGTAATGTAGAAATGACAACACGTTTTATACATAGTTCCCCTATTTCAGGGCACCAAAAGTAATGGGACAGATTTGTATAATGTCAAGACCTTTCCACTTGTTGGTCCTGAAAAACTCCCTAGTTGCTATGGCAGTATGTTTGGGGTCATTGTCTTACTGTATGATGAAGCGCCATCCAATGATTTTGGAGGCATTTGCTTGCACTCGAGCAGATGTTGCTGTACACTTCAGAATACATTCTGCTGCTGCTGTCAGCAGGTACATCATCAATTAAGACCAGTTCTAGTGGCAGCTATGAGGTGGGTATGCCATCAATCTTGGGGAAATCCTTTTTTTCTCTCCCTCTTGCACATGATAATATTCATCGTATCTGTGCCCTGCATAAGTAATGGCTCTACACTCCAAAAGTTTGGATTTCAAAGACCGTAATAGTAGCAAATCTCAGATTTTATTTGATGGTATTTGTGTACATATTGGTTTCACCATTCAGAAATTACAACATTTTATGCAGTCCCCCTATTTCAGGGTACCCAAAAGTGATGGGACAATTGGCTTGACAGGTGTTTCTGGTTCGTCAGGTGGGTTCTGTCACATCATTTGTACATAAGAGAGCTCTCAAAGTCTAGTATTGATTCAAAACCTTAACCCTACCAAAATCAACAGTTTGGAACAAACAGCCTGGTAGGCCAAGGAAGACTTCTACAGTGGATGATCGTAGAATGCTCACCATGATTACGAAAAACACCAAAACAACTCTCAGGAACACTCTCCAGGAGGTAGGCGTGAATGTGTCAGAGACTACCATCCGCAGAATACGTCGCCAGCAGAACTACAGAGGCTACACTGCAAGGTGTAAACCACTAGTTAGCCACAAAAACAGGATGGCCAGGTTACAGTTTGGTAAAAAAGTACCTCAAAGGGCCTGGAGAGTTCTGGAAAAAGGTAATTTTGGTTTGATGAGACAAATATTAGCATATACCAAAGTGATGGCAAGAGTGAAGTGTGGAGAAATAAAGGAATGCCCAAAAGCCACAGCATACCACCTCATCTGTAAAATAAGGTGGAGGGGGGTGTTATGGCTGGAACTGGCTCACAGCAGGATGAATTCTGAAGCATGCAGAAACATCTCGTCAGCCCAAGTACAATCAAATGCCTCCAAACTCATTGGATGGTGCTTCATCATACAGCAGGACAATGACTCAAAGTATACTGCCATAGCAACTAGGGAGTTTTTCAGGGCCAAAAAGTGGAAAGTTGTTGACTGGCCAAGTCAATCTTCAGATTTAAATCCTATTGAACATGCATTTCATTTGCTGAAGAGGAGACTAGAGGCAAAACATTCCTCAAAACAAACAACTGAAGATGGCTGCAGTACAGGCCTGGCAGAGCATAATCAGAAGATACCCAGCATCTGGTGGGGTCAATGGGTCATAGACTTTAGGCAATTATTGCATGCAGAGGATTGTCGACCAAATACTAAACATGAGTGCTTAATTTGGACATTTTTGTGGCCTAAAATAGGGGGACTGTCTAAAACTTAGACAACAAAGTATTTTCTGTATGGTGAAACCAATATGTAGACAAATACAAGCTGAGAATCTCTACTTTAACCTCATAGTAATTGTTTGATTTCAAATCCAAAAGTTTTGGAGTGGAGAGCCAAAAGAAGAACAAATGCTTCACTGTCCCACTACTTACGCAGGGCACTGCATATCAGATATCGGTGAATTCCCCCACAGTATCGGACAGGCTCTACACATCATGTCTCTGAGTTTCATGTAAAAAAATGCAACACTACTTAACTTTGAGACAACAGAAACATCTTTTAACCACCCTCCCCCTCCCAAAAAAAGAAGAGAGGATAAAGAGGAGAAAATACATTTGTGGGTGTTGTATTTGCTCATTCAGCTAGGTTGCTCAATGTGTGTAGGTCTAAATGGAGGAAGGTTGCGCTCGAAAACTCACCATGGTGCCAAAAGGGATAGCTCGGGAGGCATGGTAGTAGATTGCGATGAAGTTGATAAAGAAGGCTGTCCCACACACCATGGCAGGGATCAGGAACGCCCCAATAAACATCTGCTTAATCCATCGTCTGCCTACATGATCAAATATCATAACATTACTGATTTGTCATTTATCATCAAGGGCTGAAGGGGAGAACATTAACTATCCATAATCCATCATTCCAAGTGTTATGAACTCATATAGCAGACAATTTATGTTACTGGTAAATTATTTTGCTCACACTTTACATTAAGTTGCCGCTATACCTTAGTAGTAACTTTGCAATTATACTAGTAACAACATTGCATTAACATGCTGTTACATCATACACAAAACAATATTTGTAGTAGTAATGGAGTCAAGCAGTTTATGGTATTACACAAGTTGAATAAGGAATTACCTCCTTGTTTTGCATACAAACTTCCCCCAAAATAGCCATTCACAGGAGAGGTGGCAGCATACACAAAGATGGCAGTGCTCAGCATGGATCCTCTCCTACAGAGACAAATGGTATAACAGTTCACGTGTTAAGACAGCAGTGAGAAACAAACAATTCGCTTTTGATTTGTGGTGCTCATCACTCACTCGGTGTACAGATCCTCGATCATAGCCACAAGGATGACAATAAGGGAGACAGAGAAGATCTGGCAGCCAGATCCGATGAGGGAGGAGAAGATCATGGGATGGCTGGATGGTCTGAACACATCTCCATGCACCTGTTTCCACCCATACTCATCCCCAAGGTCCCTGTCCTGTAGGGGGCAGGATGTCCAACTGGTACATTGAGCCAAGGGACAAGCAGCTAGCCAACATCAAAGAAGCACTACAAAAATTAGGAATTGCTATCATTAATCCAACCAAGCAAAGAAACTTTACCATATCATCCATTTCCTCTTCTTTGCTGTATCTGGCATAGTCTTTCCTTAGTGTTCTCATCAGAATCATGGACACCAGACCCACCAGGAATATAACCATCATGAAGGAGTTGAAAATAGAAAACCAGTGAATCTATAGGAAGCAACAGAAAAAGAGTTGAGATTAATTTTGACTTATTGACTATACAAATGTTCTACATTGTAAGAGGGGTTTTAACTCAGGGAACTGTTAAGATTCCTACCATGTATGAAATGAACTCTTTATGTGACAATCTTATAAGAGACAATCTTACTTACTCTGTGCTGGAAAAAAGATGGATCAAGATACTTGTCAAACCGGTCTTCAAACTTCACATCTGACTTCTTCCATTTTACCTGGTCAAAAATACAGTGAGGGAAATAATTATTTGATCCCCTGCTGATTTTGTTAGTTTGCCCGATTACAAAGAAATGAGCGGTCTATAATTGTTATGGTACTTTTATTTTTAACAAATAGAGACAGAATATCAACAAAGAAGTCCAGAAAAAACACATTATATAAAGTTATAAATTCATTTGCATTTGATCGAAGGAAATAAGTATTTGATCCCCTACAAACCAGCAAGAATTCTGGCTCATACAGACCGGTTATATGCCCATGAGGCACACAGATTAGTCCTGTCACTTTAGGAAAAGTACTCATAATCTCTGCTTGTTATGGGTATAAAAGACACCTGTCAATAGAATCAATCTCTTCCATTCCAACCTCTCCACCACCATGGGCAAGACCAAAGAACATTCAAAGGACATCAGGGTAAGAGTTGTAGACCTGCACAAGGCTGGAATGGGCTACAAGACCATCAGCAAGAAGCTTGGTGAGAAGGAGACAACTGTTGGTGCAATTATTAGAAAATGGAAGAAATACAAAATAACCATCAATCGCCCTCGGCCTGGAGCTCCATGCAAGATCTCGCCTCGTGGGGTAAGGATGATCATGAGAAGGGTGAGGGATCAGCCCAGAACTACACGGGAGGAGCTTGGTAATGATCTCAAGGCAGCTGGGACCACAGTCACCAAGAAAACCATTGATAACACACTACACCGTAACGGATTGAAATCCTGCAGTGCCCACAAGGTCCCCCTGCTCAAGAAGGCACATGTACAGGCCCATCTGAAGTTTGCCAATGAACACCTAAATGATTCAGAGAAGGCTTGGGAGAAGGTGATGTGGTCAGATGAGACCAAAATTGAACTCTTTGGCATAAATTCGACTCTTCGTGTTTGGAGGCTGAGAAATGCTGAATGCTACAATCCCAAGAACACCATCCCCACCGTCAAACACGGAGGTGGAAACATTATGCTTTGGGGTTGTTTCTCTGCTAAGGGTACAGGACGACTTCACTGCATTGAGGGGCCAATGGACGGGGCCATGTACCATAAGATCTTGGACGAGAACCTCAGCCAGAGCACTGAGGATGGGTCGTGGATGGGTCTTCCAGCATGACAATGACCCAAAACATACAGCCAAGGCAACAAAGGAGTGGCTCAAGAAGAAGCACACTAAGGTCATGGAGTGGCCTAGCGAGTCTCCAGACCGTAATCCTATAGAAAATTTGTGGAGGGAGCTGAAGCTTCGAGTTGCCAAGCAAAAGCCTTGAAACCTTCAGGATTTGGAGAGGATCTGTAAAGAGGAGTGGACCAAAATCCCTCCTGAGATGTGTGCAAACCTGGTGACCAACTACAAGAAACGTCTGACTTCTGTGCTTGCCAACAAGGGTTTCTCCACCAAGTACTAAGTCATGTTTTGCTTGGGGATCAAATACTTATTTCGTTCGATCAAATGCAAATTAATTTATAACTTTATATAATATGTTTTTCTGGACTTTTTAAATTGATATTCTGTGTCTATTTGTTAAAATAAAAGTACCATAAAAATTATAGACGGCTCATTTCTTTGTAATCGGGCAAACTAACAAAATCAGCAGGGGATCAAATAATTATTTCCCCCACTGTATATGTATCCCCTTTCTAGAATAAGCAACCTTGGTATTTACTAGGAATTATGTTTGTGGTGTTACACAAAATTAAAGAACATTGCCGTAAGCACTGTATTGAAAATTCAAGCATTATATTTCCAAATCAGAAATAAAATGTAATTAGCAATATGATCTTAAAAAAAAACATGAATAGCCTATTCCATCCTGTCCACAGTCTTACACAACTCTCCCATCTCTTAAAAGTAATTGCAAATACTCACAGAGTAAGACATTGCAATTCTTGTGTTTGGCACAAGCTTGACTTTGCCTTCACTGGTCAAATTGACATCAACAATTCTGTTGCCATTGAAGCCAATTTCCAATTTCTTGTAAGTCCACAGATAATGATCCTCTCCATTTTCATCGGCCTCACCAACAATTCCTAGAATATAGAGACGTGTGATCAGTGCACAAGTAATTACAATGTGCTGACTTGGCATCCAGCAACCAGAAAGTCTATATTTATCTATACTAAATATTATATGCAAGTATTCAGCAGATGTACAATAGCTTAGTCAACGCACCTTGCTCCACCTTCCCAGCATAGATATCTGGTTAGGATCCCTCAATCTAGCCAATGAATTGCTGTTGTTTTCATTTGAACAGTTCAAAGAATGCGTTTGACAGTTTACTCTAACAAGTGGAAATCTCACAGTAAGTTCATCGTAAATCTGTATTTAAAAAGACATCTTATGCTTAGAGCATTCCACACTTCAGAACAGGACCCTTCTCTTCTGTTATCCTGTCAGTGAAACAGGCTTTTCCATAGATAACATGTCATGGTGAACAACTTTGTACACACCAGTGAGAGAGGCAACAGATAAACTCAGGTGAGAGAATATATAGAATGTGGGTGATATCTTTCAATTGCCTGGGGAGTCCCACATCACGAAATCATTGGACATTGGACAACAAGCTGTGCAGTATCACTCACCCCAGATGGGTAGGTCATCGATGTACATTTGATACCAATAGTGATTCTTAATAGCATATACAAAGGCATCTCGTTTGGCTTTGTCCAGCTCAATTTCACAGTATGTCGTTTGCATGACTTCATCTGTGGGAACAACATTTATGTTGACTATCATTATATTAGATATTGATAATAAATGCATCAAACTACACAAAATCAAACAATGTTAATGAAACAGTTAATAAAAAGCATAACTATTCACTCCTGTCATTCCAGACAGCTGACCAAATCTGTAATAGTTAAGTTTGAGTATCAGTTTGAGAATTGGATATGGATACCTTTGAATTTGATGTCTAAACCGCTGAATTCCAACTCCACTCCCTGCAGAGCCTCTCCGAGCGTCTCATGATAGTGGCTGATGGTCTTTTTGGTGCCCACACAGAATGGCAAGGAGAAGTATTTGTATGTCTCTTGTCTGTTGTGGTAAGGCCCAACTGTATTCATCCATAAAACCACCTCCTCTTTATCTGTATACTGTAAAAGAATAAAGAAAACATGCCTCAAATTCATAACATACTTACAGAAATTACAGAATAAACTGTACAATGCATGTAATGCAAGAACGCATACATAGTATGTTTTTCATATGGTACTACACGTTGGGAATCAATTGTCTGAGGCAAATATCATAATAGGATTAGTTCATGAGTTCCATTCATGGACAGTTGGGAACTATAGCTAGCCAACTACAAATGAAAAACAACATCAATACAAGCAAATATCAAATGTGCAAATAAGTTGCATTTAGCTACGTTCTAATGAAATGCATACTGCCAGGTTTGGGTCTTTTCACCCTGACATAGGAAGCAACACTGGACCAATTAGATTGGTAGCCTAGTTAGAAAGTTGTCCAACAATGGGAGTTTCAAAAGCCCAGATCATCGCGATGCATTCAATATGCAATTTAATCTGTTGTTCTTTTGCATGGCACAAACAGAGATGACCAAACATCAACTTTATTCATAGCTCGCGAACACACGGAACTAGAGAAGACGATCATGCCCGAAGCCTGAATAAACGGATATGCAGTACTCACACTGACAGTGCCACTGTGGATTGCTGGCAAATTAACAGATGTATGTCGTAGGGCATCATTACAACCGACCACGTAGCTAGCTAAGCAAATAAACTTGAATGGCAAGGGCTAACACATTAGCTTGTTAGTGGCGCTCTTTACCTATTAAAACGGCGTTAAAAAGTATTTCAACTTCAATCATGGCTGCTGAACATGTTTCCGAGGAAGCAGATAAGCACAATGCATAATCGCAACATTGATCTCCTGTTTAATAGTGAAATGTCATCATCACTTGAATTGCATTATTCAGGTCGCTAGCTAGCTAGCTGCTACATCTGCGATCCAGAACGTCCATTATTTTCAGCACACAGGCTGCCCATTTTCAATCGGCCTCAAATGCTCTTACCGTGTGTTCGTGTTCATCTGCGTCGGCCGGCACCAATAGCCCCGCAACTGAAAGAAAGACCACGACAGCAATCTTCCACCTGGAAGACCCCATGATTTTCTGTGAAAGTTCACAAACAGATTTGGGATGTTAGGTAGCTTTGTTAGGGCTATCCCACCTTCTTCCTGGTTGTATGACAGCGGCAGTTTTTTAGGATGCTGTCGTGCGCATATGGCGTGAAGTACCTCACGCGCAATCATCGCATTCACTTCCGATTGATGCGAATATGTCACATGGGTTATACCCTCCAATCGAAGCCAAAGACGATGAACAAAATTGTTGAATAATGGCACTATGGCTTGTGCGCTGTCCGCCACGTCATCCAACTGCCTCACCTTTTGGGGAGCAATCCATGGCTGTAGTGATGGGAAACCGAGGCTTTCTGAACCGTTTGGAGCTTTCACCAAATTGTGCCGAAAAACGGTACATTACTCGGAGCTTTTAACACAATACGCACATCTGCCAAATAATTGTGGCGCAGTGGATAGACCTGAGGTTTGCTGATTATAATTTAGTTAATCGGTTCGCGTCCCACAACCTACATCACCTTTTGCTTCCAGATTTTTTTTCTTCTTATAAAACTGTGCATAACCGGTATTATTTAAGACGCTGAAGGAATAAGCTACACTAAATAACACAATTATTTCAACAAGAATGGGAAGATTGTGGTTTCAAAGAAAATTACAATTATCCCCAGGATTCGAGCTGAAAAAACACGTGACCAAACGAAGCTTCGAATGACGAAGCCAATCACGTGGTATTGTTATTTCGATACAAACGTTTGGACATTGTGCGGTACAATAGTGCTTTGAAAACTGCGTCGGGGCTCTGGTATCAATCGTCCCATCACTACATGGCTGTGTTCCAAAATGCGTTCTTGAATCTATAACGCATTTTGGAACACAGCCCATGTCACCTGGCTCTCTTGCCATATAAGATTATTGATACTGTAACAACCCTGTGTAAGGCCCGTTAGCAGCTCCGCCAAGGGCATTAACTCTCTTGGTCTTGTAGCTAGCGCAGCCGGTTTGTAAGCGGAAAATTGTGAGTTCGATACCCGCTTAGGGCAAGGTACTCTACCCCGCCGTTCGCTACAATACTTAAATTAAAGGCATTTTCAGCGTTTTCTCGCATAGCTTTCTCATCATCATGATCGACTAGAAAAAGAAGTTCCAGAAGAAACTTTGTGGGCTTGCAAAGTCTTATTTTGGTAGTAGAAAAAGTTTAAAGATGGTTTGGACGATATAGATTTGCTCGGAAAGAAAGTGAGTCTTATTTTGGTAGCGATGAAGAAAAAGATGGTTTGATTGGTGGGTTGGATACTCAGAGTCTATTGATTGGTTGGCTGGTTGGTTTGTTGGTTGGATGGATGGATTAATTGATAGATTGATGAGACATGGTTAGATAGATTAGAGAAGGATAGATAGATAGGTAGATAGGATGAGCCTGGGGTAGTTCAGTGGAGTGTGTAGAGAGTTGGTTGGAGAGTGGTAGAACTGATAGCCAGGAGAGTTCATTGCTGTGTAATCATTTTAAGAATGTGTTCTGCAGGTCTCCTGTGTTTTTATTCAAGAGTTCTGAAAGTTCTATAGAAGTTACAGTAACAATGGGGCTCTCAGAATGTTGGCCTAAATCAACATTCCACCATGTTAAAAGATGAGTTTTGAGTTACCAAAAGCTGATAGTTTAAAAAGTTTAATTGATATCAAAACCAAAAGTCATAGCAACACGAGTACGACCTCTCTGCACATTGTAAAGTTGGATTGATGTGAATAGCTTAAAAGTTGTAGGAGGAGTAGCAGTGGAAACATTCAGAACAAAAGGAATAACGAGAAAAGGAAGTTTCTTAAGAAACTTCACGGGCTTGTAAAGTCTTAATATGGCAGTGGATACAGTTTAAAGTTGGATTGGACTGTCAAGCTTAAGGAATTAATAGAATTTCAGGCAAATGTGAGAGCTCAGAGGAGTAGCATTAAAGTATAAATTGCTGAAGCAAGCCAACTAGTTACAATATATGCATTTGCGGGTTGAATTCCATTTGTAGGTAGGGCTAGTGCCCTGTGTTTGTGGAATTGTTGCACTATTAGCATACAATGCTGTCAAAAAAACCCATCAGGGCAAGACTAAAGTTTGCCAGAGAACACCTAGAGAAAGACCAGAACTTCTGGAACAATGAGCTTTGGACAGATGAATCCAAAGTTGAACTATTTGGGCACAGTAAGAGTAGACATGTTTGGCGCAAAACCAAGACAGCATTTGAGAACAAGAACCTCATACCAACTGTGAAGCATGGGGGTGGAAATGTCATGGTTTGGGGCTGCTTTTCTGCAGCAGGGCCTGGTTAGCTCACCATCATAGAATCCACTATGAATTCTGTATTGTATCAGAGGGTGCTTGAGGAAAATGTGAGACCATCTGTTCGAAAGTTGAAGCTGAAGCGGATGTGGACCATGCAACATGACAATGACCCAAAACATTCCACCAAGGAATGGCTCAAGAAAAAGAAATTGAGAGTTCTGGAATGGTGTGGGGGGACATGCAGCGTTCGGCCTGTAGAGGGAGCTACAGGACCGTGGCCAGGGTTGTGTCGGCGAGACTTTGTTGCACACCTGCTGCAAATGAAGTCTCGTCGGCGAATGTTTAAGATGTGTGTGCTTCTGCCATTTCAGTAGGAGAGGTGAGCTGGGAACGGCGGAACGAGAGAGAGAACGGGGCGAATGCAAAGTCGTCGAGCGTGCGTTAAGGAGGCTGGAAAGCCAAGAGACATTGTCACAAAAAGACTTTATGAATAGACGGGAGCAATCCCTCATTGACATACTGCGTCTGCCTCTCTGTGTCAAAGGACCTTGCTACAAATGGCCAAGTCAAAGCCCGGATCTTAATCCTATTGAGATGCTGTGGATTGATTTGAAACTGGCTGTGCATGCAAGGCACCCCTCGAACATCACACAGCTGAAAGAATTCTGCAAGGAGGAGTGGGAAAAACTTTCTCCCAATCGATGTCAGAGACTTGTAGACAGTTATAAGAAACGTCTAATTGAGGTTATTTCAGCCAAGGGGGGCAATACTAGCTATTAGGGCATAGGGTGTCCTAACTTTTTCCTCAGTAGGAATTGGCATTATTGTTAATTTTTCGTTAAATAAATGATTACAAAGTTACATTTTCATTGTTTTTTGTTCAATTACATCCCCTTTATCTATAGATATTGTTAGAAAGAAGATAAAATATTGATATGAGTATCTGTACTGTGCCCTGCGTAAGTAATGGGACAGTGATCCTGTGGTCCTCTTGTCGTGGAATTCTAAGTTAAAATACTTTGAAATAAGATGCCAAAGACTAGAGCTGAGTCAGAGTTTATTCAGAGACTTTTATTACAAGTAACAAAAGCCGAGGTGGTTCGCGAAGCATCCCTTGTTTGTCTCTCAGCACACCATGTTTATACAATTCAAATTTAGGTTCCATCCCTCATATGCAAATCATTTACACTTCCTGGCTGTTCGTCACCAATATCATTCACCCGGCTCCTATACCTCGTCACGGCTTGGTTTCCCCTCCCATTTCTAAAGACAGTTATCGGGTTGCTACAATATTGGTGGTGAGCTCATCGTAATTATCAAAAAGAATATGACATCATACTTGGTACTCCTGGCTCTGCTCCTTTCATGCACCAACTTCTAAGTACCTCTTGATATCACTCCCTCCATAAATCAACACCTGGTTATCTCTTGATTTTACTCCCTCTCTACATCAACCTGTTTTCTTATGGAACATTTATAATTGGTTTTTATAACTCACTTTTGGCCTCTTTGTCCTGTCTTACTTGTTGTGTTCTCTCTTTATTTGCTATAGAAATTTACCATATATTCCCCCCTTTGGGACTTACTAGTCCCACACCATACACAAGTGATTAAAAGGATACACTAGTGAATCATACAAGTGATTCAAAGCAATATACACTCACCGGCTACTTTATTAGGTACACCTAGCTAGTACCGGGTTGGACCCCCTTTTGCCTTCAGAACTGCCTTAATTCTTTGTGGCATAGATTCAACAAGGTGCTGGAAACATTCCTCAGAGATTTTGGTCATATTGACATGATAGCATCATGCAGTTGCTGCAGATTTGTCGGCTGCACATCCATGATGCAAATCTCCCATTCCACCACATCCCAAAGGTGCTCTATTGGATTGAGATCTGGTGACTGTGGAGGCCATTGGAGTACAGTGAACTCATTGTCATGTTCAAGAAACCAGTTTGAGATGATGTGAGCTTTGTGACATGGCGCGTTATCCTGCTGGAAGTAGCCATCAGAAGATCGGTACACTGTGGTCATAAAGGGATGGACATGGTCAGCAACAATACTCAGGTAGGCTGTGGCGTTTAAACGATGCTCAATTGGTACTAAGGGGCCCAAAGTGTGCCAAGAAAATATCCCCCACACCATTACACCACCACCACCAGCCTGAACCGTTGATACAAGGCAGGATGGATCCATGCTTTCATGTTGTTTACGCCAAATTCTGACCCTACCATCTGAATGTCGCAGCAGAAATCGAGACTCATCAGACCAGGCAACGTTTTTCCAATCTTCTATTGTCCAATTTTGGTGAGCCTGTGCGAATTGTAGCCTCAGTTTCCTGTTCTTAGCTGACAGGAGTGGCACCCGGTGTGGTCTTCTGCTGCTGTAGTCCATCTGCTTCAAGGTTCGACGTGTTGTGCGTTCAGAGATGGTCTTCTGCATACCTTGGTTGTAACGAGTGGTTTGAGTTACTGTTGCCTTTTTATCATCTCGAACCAGTCTGGCCATTCTCTCTGACCTCTGGCATCATCAAGGCATTTTCGCCCAGAGAACTGGCGCTCACTGGATATTTTCTCTTTTTCTGACCATTCTCTGCTCAGTTTGAACTTCAGCCGGTCGTCTTGACCATTGCGTTAACGAGCAGTTGAACAGGTGTACCTAATAAAGTGGCCGGTGGGTGTATATATGCGTCATATAAGTGAAAAAATAACATATGAGTTACATCATCATCACAATAAACTCCTGGGGACACATCCATTTTACAGGCAGGGGCGAAAAAACCTGGACTCTTATCCAATATCAATCTGCCAGGAAAATTCCCCTGCAGCTCTCATACCATCCAGCCAACGTTGAGCAGCCACTTTACAAGTCCGTAACTGAGCACCCGTCCCCATGAGCAACAACTTCCTTTATACTTATATGGTTACACAATTGTTAATAAAAAGTAAAATACAACAAAATAAACATTGTTAATAAAAAGTAAAATACTGCAAAATAAACCAACCTGTAATGAGGCCTATACTTATCCATGATAAGGGATCATCCGTTGTGTCCCTGAATCTATGACCTTCCCATTGTTACCTCTTTTACACACTCAATACAGACATTTTATCAGTAATACAAACAATAGTTGTTACAAATGTGATGTAAGCATGCATTAGACACTTTCTTGTACCAGCATTTTGCCCAACTGTTGCGGTGGTTATGTATTCACACAATCATAATTATAATAATAATTTTGCTTTCATGATTTTACTTTCATGATTTTCAGCCTGGCTTTAAGAGCCATAGGTATTCTTTCTTCCCAAATCTTACATTCACCATTCCACATTGAAACAACACTCAGTTTTCCTGAGCATGTGTAAGACTCATGCCATCCTCTAAAGTTCTTTGGGTTTAGTGAGTTGCGAAAGTAGGCTGAAGCACGGCTAGAGTAATTTGTCCAACATTGCAGAACAACCTGCCTCTGCAGTTTGTAGTCCGTCCGGCTCACGCCACCTAGTGTTGGTAGTTTTATTTCTTCACTGTCCTCAATCCTTGGAAGGGCAAAAGTGTCACAAAAGACAATTCCTGGGTTGTATCCTAGAGGTTCATTAATGTCCCATTTGATACCATAAAACACATCACTGTCCGGTGAGTCGCAAATATTTTCAAGGGGAACATAGACCTCATAGGGCCAGCCAGCAATGTTTATTCCAGGGTTTTTTTTTTTTAATGAGTAGGTGTAGTCACCGGGTCAAACAGGTTTTTAATTTGTCTTTCATGGTCCAAGAACTGTCGAAGCTCGAGAGTCATTGCTGAGAATCTAGATGATCCCGTTGTCGTCTGACGGGGCAGAAGACTCACTGCCTTCCTCCTCCCAGTCAGGGACAAGGTATAGGTCTGGTTGTTCTCCAACTCTGTTGACTGCTATCGGCGCTGTCCCTGCTGTCACACTCATTTGCTTAAAATACCCAGTGTGCTGAGCAACATTTTTATTTTTACATTTATATTGTGTAGTATGTGCTGTGAGAAAGTAACCTTTTGTCTTTGTAGAATCCCATGTCTAAGCTCAGACATGGGATTCTCCATGTCTAAGCCCACTCTCATACACACACACACACACTGTGATGGCCCAGCCGGTGAGCAGTGCCCCACAGACACACCTGGTGGCCACTGGGGCAGGCAAAGGCAGCCATGGGGTGTAGTGGTGGATGGGAGGTACTATCCCAGTTCTATATCCTGGAGACTCCGCCCCAATCAGATGACTCAGCTTACCGCTCACAGGTGTGCTGAGTTAGCTCTACAATCCTGAGGCCTTTTATACTCCCCAGGACAAGCTGAAGACAGACTGGCTGGAGGAACGAGTCGAGACCAGATACCCGCTAAGCCAGTCTCATACCGAAACGTGAGAGAAAGCCTGGAAGCCGGAGAGGAACCCCCAACCAACCGGAGGAAGACGAAGCCGAGCTGGGGCGAAGAGGTCAGTGGCAGGGACCCGATATCCGACTTTGGCAGGGACCCGATATCCGACTTTGGCCTGTCTCTCTCTCATCACAGGAAGAACCAGGCAGAGCGCCATAACGCCAACCGCCAACCCGGTGAAGATTTGAGTTGCCTTTCGCCTCTCCCTTTTTCCTGCACCTTATAAATAAAAACCCTAAGTTGATTTCACCGCAACCCCTGTTTCTGCCTGTTCTTATTCTCATTGTGTAGTGGTGTCCGTGTACACAGAGGCAGACGCAGCGGTGTAGTGAGGGAAAGGTCCCGTTTATTCCTACAGTCAGTAATCGTTCAACAAGAGTTCGTTGGCTTTCCAGCCTCGCCAGAGCGTCTCTCTCTCTCTCTCTCTCTCTCCACTGTCCGCTCTCCGCTCTCCTCGCCTTTCTCGCCGTTTCCAGCCTAGCTACCGAAATGGCAGAAGCACACACATCTTAAACATTCGCCGACGAGACTTAATTCGCAGCAGGTGGGCAACAAAAGTCTCGCCGACACAACCCCGGCCACGGTCCTGTAGCTCCCTCTACAGGCCGAACGCTGCATGTCCCCCCACATACCCCCACCGCCCGACACAGGCCGGGGACCCGACGGCCGACGACCTACTCCCCCCCCCCCCCTGCACGGGAGAGGAAGTCTGCCACGACCATCTGCGCCCCCGGTCTGTGCACGACGGAAAAGTTGAAGGGCTGCAACGCGAGGTACCACCGGGTGATCCTCGCGTTTACATCCTTCATGCGGTGGAGCCACTGGAGGGGGGCATGGTCGGAGTAGAGGGTGAAGGCGCGACCCAGCAGGTAGTAGCGGAGGGTGCCGACCGCCCACTTGATGGCCAGGCACTCCTTCTCCACGGTGCTGTACCGGCCCTCCCTCTCCGACAGCTTGCGGCTCAGGTACAGCACCGGCCGGTCGGCCCCCTCCACGCGCTGGGTCAGCACTGCTCCCAGCCCTCTATCCGACGCGTCCGTCTGTAGGGAGAAAGGGAGGTTAAAATCAGGCGCATACAGGACCGTTTCTCCACAAAGAGCCCCCTTAAGGGCCTCGAACGACCCCTGGCACTGGCCCGACCATTGGACCGGATCCGGGGCACCCTTCCGGGTGAGGTCCGTCAAGGGACTGGCCAGCTCTGAAAACCCTGGTACGAACTGGCGGTAATATCCCGCCAGCCCCAGGAAGGCCCTCACCTCCTTCTTTGTCTTGGGCCGGGGAGAGGCGGTGATGGCCGCAGTCTTTTCAATCTGCGGTCGCACCTCCCCCCGTCCCAAGTGGTACCCGAGATACCGGATCTCCCTCCGCCCGATCACGCACTTTTTCGGGTTGGCCGTCAGCCCCGCCTGCCTCAGGGACCGCAGAACAGCAGCCACACTCCGCACATGCTGCGGCCAGGTGTAACTGTGAATGACAATGTCATCTAGGTAGGCCGCAGCATAGGCGGCGTGCGGCCGCAGAATACGGTCCATGAGGCGCTGAAAAGTGGCCAACCCGAAAGGGAGCACGGTGAACTGGAATAACCCGAGCGGAGTGGAGAATGCCGTTTTCTCCCGGGACACCGGCGAGAGTGGAATCTGCCAGTATCCCTTCGTGCAATCCAATGTCGTGAAGTACCTGGCCATACCAAGCCGGTCCAAGAGCTCGTCGACCCGGGGCATCGGATATGCATCGAACTTGGAGACCGCATTAACCCGTCTATAATCCACACAGAACCGTATAGCCCCATCTGGCTTGTTGACAAGCACGATGGGGCTACACCAATCACTGCGGGACTCCTCGACCACACCCAGCTCCAGCATAGCTTCCAACTCCGTGCACACAACGTTTCGTTTGTGCACCGGCAACCTATAGGGACGCGTGCGCACCGTTAAACCCGGCTGCGTTTCTATATGGTGGTCGATGAGCGTAGTCCGACCGGGCAGGGGAGAGAACACGTCAGTGAACTTAAGCTGCAAATCTGCAACGTCCGCGGCCTGGCTAGCAGAGAGATGGTTATCAATATCGACCGGAGTGCTAACTTTCGATTTTGCGACTTCCGGACCGAACTCCTCTCTCTCCGGAATTACCGTAGCCAGAGCAACCGTGACCACGTCGTTCCATTTTTTTAGGAGATTGACGTGATACACCTGCAAGCTATCCCCCCGGTCCGAGCGTACAACCTCATAATCCACGTCCCCCATGCGACGTGTGACCACAAACGGCCCTTGCCACTTCGCGAGTAATTTCGTGCTGGAGGTGGGTAACAGTACGAGCACCTTGTCTCCCGGTGTAAACTCTCGTAGGGTAGACCCCCTGTCATACAGGCGTTTCTGACGCTCCTGGGCTTGCAGCAAATGCTCACGTGAGATAGCCCCTAGGGCGTGGAGCTTTGTGCGCAAGTCGAGGACGTACTGGATCTCACTCTTACTGTCGCTAGACCCTTCCTCCCAATTTTCTTTAAGCAGGTCTAGGACACCCCGGGGCTTACGCTCGTAGAGTAATTCAAACGGGGAAAACCCGGTGGAAGCTTGGGGAACTTCCCGCACCGCAAACAACAGGGGATCTAGCCATTTATGCCAATTCCGACTATCCTCGTGGACAAACTTCCGGATCATTGACTTCAAGGTCCGATTGAACCGCTCACAAAGGCCGTCAGTGGCCGGGTGGTAAACACTGGTTCGAATCGCCTTGATGTTCAACAAGCCATACAGTTCTTTGAGGGTGCGTGACATAAAATTAGTGCCCTGATCGGTGAGAATCTCTTTCGGGATTCCCACGTGGGAGATGACTTGAAACAATGCTTGCGCTACACTCCTGGCAGAGATATTGCGCAGAGGTATTGCCTCGGGGTATCGGGTGGCGTAATCTATCAAGACCAACACAAATCGATAACCCTGTGTGCTCCGGTCAAATGGCCCGATAATATCCATCGCAATGCGGTCGAACGGGTTCTCGACCAATGGTAAGGGCCGCAAGGGGGCCCGTGGAATGGCCGGGGGATTTACTAACTGACATTCCCGACAGGAAGCGCACCACCTACGCACCTCTGCCCGAATCCCCGGCCAATAAAATCGAGCCATTATACGGTGCAGTGTTTTGTCATACCCTAGATGGCCCGCCATGGGGTTGAAATGAGCCGCCTGGAAGACCATTTCGCGGCGGCTGCGGGGAACCAACAACTGGGTTACTTCCTCCTGACTATGTGAGTCACGACTTACTCGATATAACCTGTTGCTGATAATCGCGAAATAGGGGTGGGCGCGCACCGTGTCTGGCCGTATCAAAGTACCATCAATTGCTATCACTTGGTCAAAGGCTGATCTTAGGGTCTCGTCACGAGACTGCTCGAGGGGGAAGTCGCCTAGCAGCGGATAGTTCGGCGGGGAAGTCTCGGGGTGAGGCGCCCCCGCCGGCTCCAGCTCCCCGGCAGTGTCGCGAGGCGCCGCCTCGGCACAGAGCACATTACACGCCACACACCTCCCTAGCTGTCGTGCACGCATCCCGGTAGCCCTCTTTACCGCTTGAGGAAACCCCTCCCAATCCACACCTAGAATCAGGGGATGCGTGAGGCGTGGGCTAACCGCCGCCTGTACACTATGGTTTTTCCCCTCAAAATGAATTTCGATAGCAACCACCGGATATTCGTGAATGTCCCCATGCACACACCTCACCCGCACCCTCGATGCCTTCAACAATGCCCCCGGCCGAACCAGGCGCTCCTGGATCATGGACTGCATGCAGCCCGAATCCAAGAATGCCTGGTGCGTATCATGTTGTATCCTTACCGGAATACGATACGCCGCTCCTGGTCCGGGGGGAGGGCCCGGTATGTCGCCGATGCGGACGACCTGTCCCACGTCCATCGCCTGACACTCGGCCTGCACGTGGCCCGGCCGTCCGCACCGCCAACACACCCCCCCTGTCGCTCGAGGTGCTCCCTGTGGGGCCGGGGTCGGTTCTGGATAGGTGCGCCCCTGCCATCTCGACCTTGGGGCGGGCGCCGGCCTCTCTCCTTCCGCTCCCTCGGTTCCTCCTGGGCGTCGCCCCCCCCCCCTTGCCGCGGGGCCGGGGTTGGTCGTTGTGGCCCCCGCGGTGGGAGGGAGAGATGGTCCTCAGCCAGTCCCACGGCGGTCTTGAGGTCCTGGGGCCGGTGGTACTGGACCTTGGGGGGGACCTGGTGCCGCTCCGGTCCCCGGCGCCGGCCCGCCGACCCTGGTGAAGTCCTGGAGGAGGGCGCTGTCCGTGATCCTCGCCGCCGTTAACTCCTCCAGCGTTGCCTGCTGGGTCTGCTGCAGGGCCGTCTGCTGCTCGAGGACAAGCGCTATCCTCGACATCGCCGCTGCTAGCGCCTCCATTCCGCCTTCCCTCTGTGTCCCAGGTTGGGTGCCAAATGTAGTGGTGTCCGTGTACACAGAGGCAGACGCAGCGGTGTAGTGAGGGAAAGGTCCCGTTTATTCCTACAGTCAGTAATCGTTCAACAAGAGTTCGTTGGCTTTCCAGCTTCGCCAGAGCGTCTCTCTCTCTCTCTCTCTCTCTCTCCACTGTCCGCTCTCCGCTCTCCTCGCCTTTCTCGCCGTTTCCAGCCTAGCTACCGAAATGGCAGAAGCACACACATCTTAAACATTCGCCGACGAGACTTAATTCGCAGCAGGTGTGCAACAAAAGTCTCGCCGACACAACCCCGGCCACGGTCCTGTAGCTCCCTCTACAGGCCGAACGCTGCATGTCCCCCCACACATTGGTTGACCCACTGTTGCGCCTATCGACCAGGCTCCCACAACACACACACACACGCTCTCATACATACTCATACACACACACTCACACATACAGTTGTTAGTCTTACCCATTACTACCTCCCAGGGTGTTATACACCAAATGTGAACAGGATAGCTCTAACTGTTTCCAAAGCTGATTTCTAACATAGTTGTTCAGTCTTACAATAATATCCCAGACAAGCAATAATACAATATTGCTCTCATGTAATAAATCATATTCCTTATAAAAAAAAGGGGGAAGGCTTATGTTGTTCTTAGCTGATCTGATAGAGGCAAAACGCAGAAAAGAGTGGAAAATAGGAAATGTTACGATCACCCTAGAAACAATTGCTGCAAGAGGACAGTGTACAATACAAATGAATAGGAGCTCCAGAAATACCCAAAGATTCACTCACTGGGTAGAGATACGGTTGGGGCAAGAGTTAATTTGGCAAGAAAGCTAAATAAAGGGAAGGATATTCAAAGAATATGAGAAGGGGATAAAACGGCAAGTAGTATTACCACGCCCCGCAGAATATTTTAAAAAGGTACGCAAAGCAACACAGCTGAGAGAAGTACACTCCCTACATTTTTTAGATCAAATAATAAACTGGTTACTAGAGAGTATGTGGGAAATAGATTTTGAGGAAAAAAGAGAACTGTAACGAGATCCTTTGCACACAGAGGCGGACGCAGTGTTGTGATGAGGGAATGGTCCCGTTTATTCAGATTTTTATTTCTTATTCTGAGTCTCTGGCTTTCCAGCCCTCCAGTTCTCCAGTTCTCTCGGTCTTTCCCCCGAAAGCAGAGGCACACACATCTTAAACCATTCGTTAACGAGGCTTCATTCGCAACAGGTGTGCGACAAAGCCTCGCTCCCGCACCCTGGCCACGGTCCTGTAGCACCCTCTACAGGCCGAACGCTGCATGTCCCCCCACAAGAACAAACAGAGGAAATAAAACTGTGTGGAATAGACCATTTGATAGGCAGAAAAGAACAGCAAATGAGATTGTTTCTGTTTTTGTTGAATAGGACAACAGACTGCCAAATTCAACTGTGGGGAATATTAATTGAAGTAAAGATTGTCACGCCTGAGGTTGCTGTCTGGTGACTCTGGTGCCCCCCTCTGGCGGTCTGGTGCCAGTGCTCTCCCAATCACCAGGATTGCTGTCCTGTGTTTGTTATATATAGTCCGTGTGTTCCCTATGTCTTTGTCAGAGATTCTCTCTGTCCGTCTGTGAGTACCCTGTCTGCCAGTCTGTATCCATGTATCTGATTGTTACCCTGTTGCCCTATACCGTTATTATTATTTTTTAGACACTTATTAAGTGTGTACTTTTGTTGATGGAGCCTGGTTTTCTCCACCTTTATTTGACCCTTTATTCCAGTATATGTTTTTGTGCCTTGCGCCAATCCTCTCATGAAAGACATTCTTTATTTTCTACTACGTCTTCCGTCTGAGTAATCATCCGCACTTGGGTTCACCTCACCACCAATCCTAACAAAAGATAAAGGAAATTGAGAGTGAGTTGGTGACAGCGGAAGGATATCCACAGCTGTCTTCCCCATATGTGTATGTCCCTCACTTTAATATAAAACCACGGCCCAAATTAACGATAGTTGTCACAAGCACAGGGATAAAAAGAAGAAGAGCACTGTCAACACCTTTCCTTATCATAGTGGTAACCACAAACACTTGGAGGTGGGTTCGGTAAATGAATGATATAGAAACACAAGGAATAAGAACACACTTTTGGCTAGAAAGAACATATAGAGATAAGGAAGGAGAGGAGTGTCTCCAAGATCAGGAACTAATAGAGACTGTGGGGAATAAGAAGGTGAATAAACCTAGAAGAAGTACAAGAAAGGTTCCCAGAAATACCCTGTATAAGAATACTTAAAGCTGTGTGGAAAGTGAAACAATTGGATCAAATACTCCAAAAACTCTGTGGTTGGCGTGGAGCAACCGCAAGCTTCCCTATATACCAATTGCTTGGGATAGAGGAGGGCTTTGTGGCTATACTTCCAGGGGGTCAGATTGAAGACCCAAAATTGACAGTTTGGGTAACGCCAAGCGAGTAAGGTGGGAAACAGGAAAGTGGCAGGATATAATAAAGACTATAATAAAGGTAATACAGAGGTAGAAAGATTAGAGATTGATTGGGGAGGAAGAAAATACAAAGCAGCGACCACAGTGGGAAAAATAAGTGTCATAATCCACACAAACGGAAGGGAAACTGCCATAGCAGGAGCAGTTTTAGACGGAGAGAAAAGGGAAAAAAACACAGACAAAGGAGAAAATGGAGAAAGGGACCACCATGAAAACTCCAGTAGGCCTACTGGCGAGCAAAAACCCCCTTTTGAATAAAGACATAAAAAAGATGTCCGAAAAATGGGAAAAACGAACTAGGAACCTTCCTACTAAATGGCCAAAGGAAGGGACATTTGACATTGCACTGTGTAAGGAAATGGGGACGCTGATAAAAAACCATAAACCTCGAAGCAATTCAAAAAAGAGACAAGCGAAAAGGAAGAGAGAAACAGACATATTGAAATTGTTCAAGACAGAAGGAGAAGCAATGTTAAAAGATGCTAAGGAAATAAGAAGATTGAAGAAGGATACAGAGGGAAGTGAAAAGGAGGAAAAGTCAATGCCTCCAAATGAGGAAGAGACTTAAGGCAAAAAGTGGATCAGAGAAACCCATAGAACTTGACTGCTATGCAGGGATTAAAGAAGCCCTAAAACAGGTAGAGAAAGGCACATGGGAGTCAGAGTCAGAACGAAGAAAGGATGACAGACTGTTGCAGGAAGCAGTAGACAAGGAGCTAGAATGAATGAAGAAACAAAGAGAATGCAGAAAAGGGAAACAGCCACACAGCACACCCACATATGGGGAAGAGATCGCCTGGTCAACCGACTTAGACGACTCGGAGTTTGATGAAGGAGAACAGTGGGGGCAGGAGATGTGGACGACCCAGAAGAAGAAAGAAACAGAAGAATTGAGGGAGAGGTTACAAACAGGAATTATACAGGAGATAAACCGAACCAGAAGCGAACAGGGTAATAAGCGTAGTGGCCAGGGTAGTGGAGAGACGGGTAGTGGAGGATATGAGGAAGGAGAAGGACAAACAAACAGTGTTAAGAGATAGAGGAACGTTACATCGACCAGACAGACTCCAGTGCTCCATCCTGGTAAAAGGATCACAAGGACACTGTGCCCTGGGGAACGCAAGACATGCAAGGGATAATCAGCAGATTACCTGACATACATGATAGAGCAGGAAAATGGATCCGAATCTTTGAGGAAGAGACAATGGGGAAGCTGCTGGTGGTAGGAGACCTCAAGGCCCTGCTGGCCAAGGTGCTGGGAGTGACAAAGATGGAGTACATCCTCCAGGCCTGTGGACTGGGACCGGCAAAGGACGATGCCACACACAATGGGATGGGATTTGATCGACACCGACCCTCAATGTGGGCAACTCTGAGAGAAGAATATCCACAAAAGCTGGATCCTAAGACCCTGAAGGAAGACCCACTGGGAGAAACCGAGAACCCTGCCACATACCTGCACAATGAACTGAAGAAGTGGAAACAAGAAACTGAAGCAGACCCAGAGGGAGACCCTCTGATCAGAGTTGTGGTGGAAGCCATGTCCCCTCAGGTGAGAAGCCGGTTAGAGGATGTGGTGGGACTCACGTCAAAAACACACAAAGAGTTCTGTGATTATGTAGTCCATGTGGTGGAAAAATACAGAAAGGATGAACTGAAACAAAAAGAACAGGAAACTAACACAGCTCCAGCTGGGGGAACTCACAGAACGAAACAAAAAGAAAACACAAGGGGTAATGTCCACCGAAATCGGGAAACCAGTTCCACACATGGCCGCACCAGAACCACCTCCAGTGCCAAGGCCTCAGGGACAAGAGCAATCCTCTGTATCTGTCTATATCTATCAATGAGTATACCCAGCAGCCCCAGCAGTCTCAGCCATGGAGAGGCAGACAAAAACCCCAAGGAGGGTTCCAAAAGAAAGACCCACAAGGCCCACCCAACGTGTGCTGGGGATGTCAACAACCAAGGCACACCCGAAGGCAGTGTACAACTAATCCATGGCAGCCAAGGGAGAATAGACAACAGGGTTATAGCCAGCATCAGCAGCAGCCTCCGCAAGGACCAGCCAATCCCAATAGGGGACCAAATTACGGTTACTAGGGGTGCCCAGAGAATCCTAAAGGGGAGGGTCAGTTTCCAGTGTTAACCACAGAAGCTGATCAAGAACCAATGCTGCAGGTTCAAATAGAAAATAGAGACATACCCATGATGATAGACACTGGAGCTCCCTACATTTGTGTAGGTCCAAAATATGCCTCTCACCTCCCCCTGTCAGGGAAATTTGTTAAAACAGTAGGATTCTCGGAACAAGTGCAGCTAATTCCAATGACAACTCCAGTATGTCCGAAAATAGGAGACAGAGCCTCAACCCTGCACATACTGATCTCTGACCAAACACCGGTGAATCTCCTGGGGAGGGATGCATTATGCACACTGGGGATAAAAATATGGTGCTCCCCAGAAGGTGTATATGTAAAAAACACAGCAACCAGGACACAAATGTCATTGATGAACGGGAGCGCAAACATTTATTGGTTGGGGAAAATAAACAGTCAGGTAGAGGAAACTTGGTTAAAATGGGGAGTTTATTGGAGTTTATTGAAGCCCAATTGCCTGATGCACGAAAACTGCAATTTGACTGTCACTGCACCATGCAGTTTGATCCAAATTGTGACCCCCACCAGGAACAAATTTGGCAAGAGCAAACTAAAAATCTGGTTGTCCCAATAATGTCACAACACATCATAGTGGGAAAACAGGGAGGAGCTATGCAAGTAGACGAATCAGGATTCATGCAGAAGTGGTATAATGTACCTAACGCCGCTCCCCATGTGTTAATAATGGTAAACAAAGGGTATAGAGCAAGAGACTTGGGACCAATGATGAAAACGGCATCAAAACGTGATTGGAAAGAAACAATCAACCCCCTGATAAAACATTCTGCAGATAAAGAATTCATAAAAATACTATGTGCCACGCCTATGATTGGAATACCACAGGAGTTAGCCATACCGGTCAAACAACAAGTTCAGGTGAAAGAGGAATTAGAAATTAATTATCAGCTGTGAGATGACATGGAAAAACAGCTGCCAGAAGGCCTCTGGTCAAAATAGGACACAGATGTGGGCTTAGTAAAATCAGCAAGCCCTATAAAAATAACCCCCAAACAGGGCAGTGTGCTACCCAGAAAAGCCCAGTACCCTATGAAACCTGAAGCTGAGGAAGGAATAAGCAAA
The DNA here is from genome assembly GCF_951799395.1 of Argentina silus. Lineage (NCBI taxonomy): Eukaryota > Metazoa > Chordata > Actinopteri > Argentiniformes > Argentinidae > Argentina > Argentina silus. The sequence continues at coordinate 30,877,597 of NC_139654.1, read as the reverse complement.
ACAATAGAGGGATTGATAGCAGCGGGAGTCTTGGAAAGGACGAACAGCCTGTGCAGTACCCCCCTTCTTCCAATTTTAAAAGCAGACAAGTCAAAATGGAGATTGGTACATGACGTTAGAGCAGTAAATGATGTGGTACAGAATTGGCCAGCAGAAGTATCAAATCCTCACACACTGTTGACAAATGTCCCTCCAACAGCCAAATACTATACAGTGACAGATTTATGCTCAGCCTTTTTCAGTGTACCATTGGCAGAAGAAAGTAGGTACCTGTTTGCATTTACCTACAGAGGAAAACAATACACTTATACTAGAATACTGCAAGAGTTCAAACATTCAGCTCATGTATTCAAGCAGGTGTGAAAAACGGATCTCGAAGACCTGGAGCTAAACAGCACTGTAATCCAATATGTGGATGATTTGCTAATCTGCTCACGCACGTTGGAACAGTGTCATGAGGACTCCATAAAAGTTCTCAAAAAATTGGCAGTAGGGGGACACAAGGTGTCAAAAACAAAACTGCAGTATTGCTTACTCCAGGTCGAATATCTGTGAAGAACAATAGCACATGGTCAAAGGCAATATCACCAGGAAAATTAGAGGGAATAAGCAAAGCACCAAAACCAGTGGGCCAAATGATGACGTTTCTTGGAATGACAGGATTCAGTGGAGATTGGATAGAGGACTATGCGATAAAAACAGCAGCCCTGAAGGAGCTGATGAAAACAGCCTGTCAGCAGAACTTAAAAGCCCCTTTGACGTGGACAAAAGATGCAACAATAGTATTCGAGACGTTGAAAAAAGAAATGCAATGGGTGCCAGCATTGGCTGTTCCCGACTATGACAAACCATTCCTGTTATATGTGGCAAATAGAAGAAATGGGTATGCCTCAGCAGTGCTAGCACAGGACACATGCAGTGGTAGGAAAAAACAAGCCCTAGCCTACTATAGGACCAAATTTGACAGTGTGGCTCAAGGATACCCGCCATGCTTTCAGGGAGTGGCGGCCATGCACTATGCCTATGAGAAGGCCTCGTCAGTCACAATGGGCTACCCAATAACAATATACACACATCACAAGACAGTGGAACTGTTAGAATAGGGAAGGTTTGTTCTGACGCAGGCTAGGAACGTGTCATATTTGTCGTTATATAGCCTATGACCAAGTGATAGCGATTGATGGTACTTTGGTACGGCCAGACACAGTACGCACCCACCCCTATTTCGCGATTATCAGCGACAGGTTGTACCGAGTAAGTCGTGACTCACATAGCCAGGAGGAAGTAACCCAGTTGTTGGTTCCTTGTAGCCGCCGGGAAATGGTCTTCCAGGCGGCTCATTTCAACCCCATGGCGGGCCATTTAGGGTATGATAAGACACTAAACCGTATAATGGCTCGATTTTATTGGCCGGGAATTCGGGCAGAGGTGCGTAGGTGGTGCGCTTCTTGTCGCGAATGTCAGTTGGTAAATCCCCCAGCCATTCCACGGGCCCCCTTGTGGCCCTTACCATTGGTCGAGAACCCATTCGACCGCATTGCCATGGACATTATCGGGACATTTGATCGGTGTACACAGGGATATCGATTTGTGTTGGTCTTGATAGATTACGCAACCCGATACCCCGAGGCAATACCGCTGCGCAATATTTCTGTCAGGAGTGTAGCGCAGGCATTGTTTCAAGTAATCTCCCGCGTGGGAGTCCCGAAAGAGATTCTCACAGATCAGGGCACTCATTTTATGTCACGCACTCTCAGGGAACTGTACGGATTGTTGAACATCAAGGCGATTCGAACCAGTGTTTACCACCCGGCCACTGATGGCCTTTGTGAGAGGTTCAATCGGACCTTGAAATCAATGATACGGAAGTTTGTACACGAGGATAGTCGGAATTGTCATAAATGGCTAGATCCCCTGCTGTTTGCTGTACGGGAAGTCCCCCAAGCTTCCACCGGGTTTTCCCCGTTTGAATTATTCTACGGGCGTAAGCCCTGGGGTGTCCTAGACCTTCTTAAAGAAAATTGGGAGGAAGAGTGTAGCGACAGTAAAAGTGAGATTCAATACGTCCTGGACTTGCGCACAAAGCTCCACGCCCTAGGGGTTATCTCACGCGAGCATTTGCTGCAAGCCCAGGAGCGTCAAAAGCGCCTATACGACAGGGGAACTAACCTGCGAGAATTTACACCGGGAGACAAGGTGCTCGTACTGTTACCCACCTCCACCACGAAATTACTCGCGAAGTGGCAAGGGCCGTTTGTGGTCACACGTCGCATGGGGGACGTGGATTATGAGGTAGTACGCTCGGACCGGGGGGATAGCTTGCAGGTGTATCACGTCAATCTCCTTAAAAAATGGAACGACGTGGTCACTGTTGCTCTCGCTACAATAATTCCAGAGAGAGATGAGTTCGGACCGGAAGTCCCAAAATCTAAAGTTAGCACTCCGGTCAGCATTGATAACCATCTCTCTGCTAGCCAGGCCACGGATGTTGCAGATTTGCAAGCTAGGTTTGCTGACGTGTTCTCTCCCCTGCCCGGTCGGACTACGCTTATCGACCACCATATAGAAACGCAGCCGGGTTTAACGGTGCGCACGCATCCCTATAGGTTACCGGTACACAAACGAAACATTGTGTGCAGGGAATTGGAGGCCATGCTGGAGCTGGGTGTGGTCGAGGAGTCCCGCAGTGACTGGTGTAGCCCCATCGTGCTTGTTAACAAGCCGGATGGGTCTATACGGTTCTGTGTGGACTATAGAAGGGTTAATGCCTCCAAATTCGATGCCTACCCGATGCCCCGGGTTGACGAGCTCTTGGACCGGCTTGGCACGGCCAAATATTTTATGACATTGGATTGTACGAAGGGATACTGGCAGATTCCACTCTCGCCGGTATCCCGGGAAAAGACTGCATTCTCCACTCCGCTCGGGCTTTACCAGTTCACGGTGCTCCCTTTCGGGTTGTTCGGAGCCCCAGCCACTTTTCAGCGCCTCATGGACCGCATTCTGCGGCCGCACTCTGCCTATGCTGCTGCCTACCTGGATGACATTGTCATTCACAGTGACACCTGGGCGCAGCATGTGCAGAGTGTGGCTGCTGTTCTGCGGTCCCTGAGGCAGGCGGGGCTGACGGCCAACCCGAAAAAGTGCGTGATCGGGTGGAGGGAGATCCGGTATCTGGGGTACCACTTGGGTCGAGGGGAGGTGCGGCCGCAGATTGAAAAGACTGCGACCATCGCCGCCTCTCCGCGGCCCAAGACGAAGAAGGAGGTGAGGGCCTTCCTGGGGCTGGCTGGCTATTACCGGCAGTTCGTGCCGGGATTTTCAGAGCTGGCCAGTCCCTTGACGGACCTCACCCGGAAGTGCTAAACCAATGGTCGGGCCAGTGCCAGGGGTCGTTCGAGGCCCTTAAGGGCGCTCTTTGTGGAGAAACGGTCCTGTATGCGCCTGATTTTAACCTCCCTTTCTCCCTACAGACGGACGCGTCGGATAGAGGCCTGGGAGCAGTGTTGACCCAGCAGGTGGAGGGGGCTGACCGGCCGGTGCTGTACCTGAGCCGCAAACTGTCGGAGAGGGAGGGCCGGTACAGCACGGTGGAGAAGGAGTGCCTGGCCATCAAGTGGGCGGTCGGCGCCCTCCGCTACTACCTGCTGGGTCGCGCTTTCACCCTCTACTCCGACCATGCTCCCCTCCAGTGGCTCCACCGCATGAAGGATGTGAACGCGAGGATCACCCGGTGGTATCTCGCATTGCAGCCCTTCAACTTTTCGGTCGTGCACAGACCGGGGGCGCAGATGGTCGTGGCAGACTTCCTCTCCCATGCAGGGGGGGGGGGGAGTAGGTTGTCGGCCGTTGTGTCCCCGGCCTGTGTCGGGCGGTGGGGGTATGTGGGGGGACATGCAGCGTTCGGCCTGTAGAGGGAGCTACAGGACCGTGGCCAGGGTTCGGAGGCGAGGCTGATTGCGCACCTGTTGCGAATGATGCCTCGCTAACGAAAGGGTTTAAGATGTGTGTGCCTCTGCTTTCAGGGGAGAGAACGTTTTGAAGTGTTTTGAAGGGCTGGAAAGCCAAAAGGACAGAAATATAACGCTTTTCATAATAAACGGGACATTCCCTTATCACCACACTGCGTCCGTCTCTCTGTGAGCAAGGGACTTGTTACAACATGATAAAAAAGGTAAATGGGAAAAGATACATGCTTGTTGTCATAGATAGATTCAGCAGATGGGTAGAAGCAACGCCATCAGCAGACTTAGGGGCAAGAACAGTGGTCAAATTCCTAACAAGAGAAGTAATACCCAGATTTGGAATACCTAATGAGATTAGTTCAGATTATGGTGCAGCATTTATTCAGAAAACTGTGAAATACAACAGTTAAGAATAAAACAAAGACTAGGCTGTGTCTACCATCTGCTATCACAAGGGATGGTAGAAAGAATAAATGGAACCCTCAAAACAAAGCTGAACAAGATATGTGCCAGCACAAAGCTTAACTGGGTAGATGCCCTGCCACTTGCATTAATGAGCTACCGCATGCAGGCTAACAGAAACACGCACTTAACACCGCATGAAATGCTTACGGGTCGACCCATGCCAGTGCCGACACTAAGAGGACCTTACAAAAGACCCCCACTGGAACAACTCCAGATGGAACTAAAGCAATACATTAAACAATTAACTGAGATACACAAAGTTATATATCCACAGGAGAAAGACAAGCAGCCGGAGCCGGAGCCACCCTTGCCCAATCCAATAACACCAGGGGACCAGGTGTACATCAGGGTCTTCCGGAGAAAGTGGAACGAGCCAAGGAGAGAGGGACCTTACGAGGTAGTTCGAGCCACCCCCACTGCAATACAGGTCAGAGGGAGTCTAACCTTGGACCACCTGAACCACTGCACCAGGGTCCCGAGGCAAGCACTCAGGCAGACCAGGGACAAGGACGAAGGGATGGGTGAGATCGCATAGGAGGACCAGGAAAATGAAGAAGCAGGTACAGAGGCTGTACCGGGGCCGGAAACCCAGCTCTCAGCCAAATGGGAGGGGCAGTCAAGCCCAGGGGATCCCGGGGAAGGGACTAGTGCTATACATAGTAGTTAATCATTTGAATCAATTTTCCTCTGGCCCACGATAGATAAAAATGTAGATTGGAAAAACGCCATCAATTACAATCAACAGAGGTTCATCAATTACACAGATGATGCCTTATCAGCCCTAGAACAGTAGGTCAGAGAGACAAGTAGAATGACATGGCAGAACAGACAGGCGCTAAATTTTCTGATGGCCACTCAAGGTGGGGTGTGCAAAATGTTTGGGGACCAGTGCTGTACATTCATTCCTAATAATACCGATCCTGCAGGAAGTTTTACCAGAACAATGACTAAACTAAAAAACTTGAGACAGGAAGTGAAAGAAAATGCAGGCACAGACTTTGGGAAATTAGATTGGTTGGAAAACAGCCAAGGAAAGTGGGGAGCAATGTTGGCAAAAATGGGAGTAATGATTGCGATAGTGATTGTCGTGCTGGGACTAATGTTTTGTTGTATAATGCCACTCTTGAGATCTTTCTTTGTTCAGAGTACAGTTTAAGTTCTCTTTATGATTTAACAAAACTCTTGAACTGTTTTTTTTAATTTTTTTATTCTATTTTTTAGCTTTGCTTTGTTACCTATCCCCCTTTGAGGTTGAGGCTGATCGCGTCCTCCTCCACCAGGTGTCACACTTGTCACAGTGATGGTCCAGGACGGTGTGCAGCCCTTCTCTCCCTTCCAGATGGTCTAAACTATCTCATTTATCTATTTTATCTTTGTCTCCTAAAGTAAATTTCCACTTTGTCTCTTGCAGCTTTTATTGCAACGGTTGTCTCTTCTATCTGGTGTTCTTATTTTGATTAATGTTTTAATACATGTATTACATGTTTCCTCTAAGAGAAAACGATGGCTTCCTACCAATACAGTCATGAGAAAAAGTTAGGACACCCCCCAAAATATTAAGTTATTCTCTTAAAAATATGGACATATCAATATGTTATCTTCTTTCTAACAATGTCTATAGATAAAGGGGATGTAATTGAACAAAAAACTATGAAAATGTAACTTTGTAATCATTTATTTAACGAAAAATTAACAATAATGCCAATTCCTACTGAGGAAAAAGTTAGGACACCCTATGCCCTAATAGCTAGTATTGCCCCCCTTGGCTGAAATAACCTCAATTAGACGTTTCTTATAACTGTCTACAGGTCTCTGACATCAATTGGGAGAAAGTTTTTCCCACTCCTCCTTGCAGAATTCTTTCAGCTGTGTGATGTTCGAGGGGTGTCTTGCATGCACAGCCAGTTTCAAATCAATCCACAGCATCTCAATAAGATTAAGATCCGGGCTTTGACTTGACCATTCCAGAACTCTCAATTTATTTTTCTTGAGCCATTCCTTGGTAGATTTACTGGAATGTTTTGGGTCATTGTCATGTTGCATGGTCCACATCTGCTTCAGCTTCAACTTTCGAACAGATGGTCTCACATTTTCCTCAAGCACCCTCTGATACAATACAAAATTCATAGTGGATTCTATGATGGTGAGCTGACCAGGCCCTGCTGCAGAAAAGCAGCCCCAAACCATGACATTTCCACCCCCATGCTTCACAGTTGGTATGAGGTTCTTGTTCTCAAATGCTGTCTTGGTTTTGCGCCAAACATGTCTACTCTTACTGTGCCCAAATAGTTCAACTTTGGATTCATCTGTCCAAAGCACATTGTTCCAGAAGTTCTGGTCTTTCTCTAGGTGTTCTCTGGCAAACTTTAGTCTTGCCCTGATGTTTTTTTTTGACAGCAGGGGTTTCCTCCTTGCACACCTCCCATGTAATGCAAACTTGTTCAGTCTCTTTCTTATGGTGGATGCATGTACTTTGACATCAATTGTGGCAAGAGATACCTGTAGGTCTCGTGATGACATTCTGGGATTGTTGGAGACTTCTTTAAGCATCTTTCGGTCAGCTCTTAGGCTGAACTTGCTTGGGCGGCCTGACCTGGCCATGTTGGTGGTGGTTTTAAATGTTCTCCACTTGTAAATTATTTTCCGGACAGTGGAATGGCCAATTTCGAATAGTTTGGAGATCTTTTTATATCCCTTCCGAGACTCATATGCATCTACAATTTTTCTTCTGAAGGCCTCAGAGAGCTCTTTTGATCTCGCCATGGTGATGCAACTCACTTCAACAATCAAGAGCAAACCAAACTAAATATCTGAGGTTTAAATAGGACAGGCTCCTCCAAAATCCTCTGTAACGCTGTTCTAATCATTTGCACCTGATGTGGTGCTCTTTATTATAATTTTAGGCATTTTAAGTGGAACTAAATGTGGGGGTGTCCTAACTTTTTCCTCACAAGAAGATTGCATTTCTATTAATTACATTTTACCAATCATTTTTTAAATAATTTGTTTCAGTTGTATTTGTTTAGTTATATTACCTCAATTTTTCAATATTGTTCAAATGAATATCAAATGTCCATATGTTTGAATATGTTGAAGAAGACAAAGGTTTTCATAGGGTGTCCTAATTTTTTCTCATGACTGTATCTTGAACACCTGAATCTATATTCTTGTTTTTTTGTACTCTGGGAGACGCGTCATCAATTGTGCACGTTGACACTTCATCTAAACATTTTTACCCTTTGTTCTTCCGTATGTAATGTCTGCAGTCTTTCTGTTAAATTAGACATTTGTCCCCATTATTTATCCTAGGTTCTGATTATCTTCCTCAACACCAGACAAGCAGTTTTATACAGGATTTCTGTCTCCCTATTCAGCCTTTTGTTGCTACACTTCCACACACAACACAACTATATTACACTTTCACAACACAACACAGCGATTTTATACACTTTCACAACACAACACAGCGATTTTATACACTTCTGTCTACACAACACAGTACTATTAAACACTTTCACAACTCAATATAGTAATATTATACACTTCTGCCTACCAATTCAGCCCTATATTAATTCATACAAATTAGTGGTATCCATAGAACTTCGCCTACCTATTCAGTCCTATATTGATTCATACAATATAGTGGTATCCGTAGGACTTCGCCTACCAATTCAGCCCGATATTAATTAATACAATATTACGGTATCTGTAGAACTTCGCCTACACAACACAACAGTGTCCAGTGTGCTATGGATTGTCCTAAATAAACTACCCGTTCCTGGCAATATTGCAATCAAGTCTTCTGAGAGGCCTTGTGTCCTTTTTCATCATCTTGTTCTGCTTGTGGAAGAACTCCACTTTGATGTCTTCACAGACAGGCAGTGGCTGGGGGAACTCAAAGTACATACGCTTGTCCTCTCGCCTTGTGTGCACTGGGTTGGACGTATGGATCTTTGACTTTTAGTTGATAAACCACAAACTGCGGATCCCAATGCCAATTCCCTTTCTTGAAGCCCTGAGGAATCGGGTCACTCCTGTTTTTAATGGTACTGTCCCTGCAGGTGCCTCCACTAAACATGGGGAGCGTCTCAAACACCATTTTGTGAAAGAGCAGAGCGATGGGCTTGTACTCTAGCTGGTTCTTCAGAAGGTAGCTGTAGTAGTACACATAGCGTCGCTGGCTTGGGATTGTGACTCCCTTCTTGTCTCTTGTCCGCACTTCCCCATAGAAGTCGAGTGCTTCCTGTGCCTCCAGGAACTTCCCTCGGTGGAGGAGATAGGCGCAGATCATGACGCCGGTGCGGCCCTTCCCTGCCTTGCAGTGGATGGCTGCCCCATGATGGTCATCCTCGCTTAGCCACTGGTCCAGGTCTTCACAGAATGGCTTGATTAGCTCCAGCTGAGGCGGGTTGTGGTCTTCAAAGGGGTACTGTGCAACTCTGCAGTTAAACTTCGCGGTGTCGTAATGTCGCTTGGCGCAAAGATTATATATCTTGTAATGATTTTTGTGTTTTGAGTCCAGAAACCGTACTACATCGTCTATATTGTTTCTGTAGACACCCTCAAGTCTTTCTGCAGGAAAGCCCATAGCAATTATATTCGGATAAATATAGGTCAAGTCCAAGTCAAACCCATCTTCCTGGTATCTCCTTTTGTTTTGGCTGACAATTTCCTTTATTATTGCAGCCATATCTGTGACAGGAGTCCTTAAGGTATTGAGTTTAAGAGAGAGTATTGTTGCCTTTGTACGAAACGCTGCCAATATGTTTCTCCCTCGCAATCCCGTTGGTGTCACCACTAGCTAATGCTAGTTAGCCGGAGAGCTGTCGTTGACAGCTAGCTAGTAAAGTAGCTAGCTAGAATGGCTGCTCCTGCTGCTGGGTCATAAAGGAGGGCCTTACTCCGTTCCACCACAGGCCCGGCTTCACAGATCCCGCGATTTGACACAAAATCCTCCAGACGAATAGATACAGAATTATCCAGCTCTCTTTGTGGTTGTCTGGGATCTCAGGGTCAGACGACTGGGTGATGGAGGCCATGATAGGTGTATAATCTATTAGCGCTAGGAATGTAGCAATCGAAAATAGTTGTATTGGTCAATAGCTCAAAAGTATAGTCTAATATGCAAGTAGGCCTCTACAGCCTTGATGGCATGTGCTCCTCAAGCTTGTGTCTCGTGATAAGTTGACCTTGCGTCTCAACTTTATTGGAGTGTATAGTGTCTTGTGGCTAGATACAGGTAAATGATGCTCCAAAATCAACCATCATTTCTAATGAATGACCATTAACTTTTACCCAAACTGTTGGATCTTCTTCCGGCTTAGACACTACCAGCTGACACCCCCCTTTCAGATTCTCTGGGCACCCCTAAAACCCCTGCTCCGGGCCCCTGTTCGGGTATAGCCTTATTTGGTTAAGGCTATGAACATCACCATAGTATAGGTTGAAAATGTTGAGAGTAACGCGCCTAGGGATTCCATGCTCAATGCCCAAATCTGGAAGATAAAGCATGCTGTTCTGTATATAAGACTGAACGGCTAGACTAGGAAGAGGGGACATCATTGACTGTATAGGAACCCCCACATCTGGCCGTGGATTGTAACGATGAAGTTATGATTAATTAAAGACGATTAAACTGACTCATCCGGACCTCTGCAGCTTCCTTTCTTCATCTAAGTTTATTAACTACAGATACATCGTAGAATACATTGTAGAATACATTTTTCAAATAATGTTCCTACAGAACTATAGAAAACACCCGGTAATATTGTGAACACAGTCTATTGTGAACCTAGGTAATAACAGGTGATAACAACTCAGTAACTAAACGGCAGGGTTCTACCTGAGGGGAGAAGGCGTCTCTTATCAAAAACAACTGAAAAGTTGATCACTTGTTGTTTATTAGTGAGCGAAAAAGCTTTGATATCACGTTTAATTCTATTGTAACGGGCAGGGATCTCGCGTCTCGTGTTAGGATCTATAATATAGTCTTCTACCAGATCAGTCAAATTATTAAAGTTAAGTTTTTTACAATTTTCATAATTCTGGATAAAACCTTTGACTTTCAAACACACCTTTCCTTGCTGGGTGAGAAAGCCGTAGGATTTTGGCCCCGCTGCTGTCCACGCACAAATATAATCATCAGCCGCTAATTCCGATGTCAAATCACCTAAATAATTGCCTGTCGGAGGGGTATAAAGATCCTCAGGGTTAGAGGTAAACGATTGAGTCGGTGTCATAGTATAGGACTCGCTCTTGCAATAAATGTAACTGTTTGTATAATTCACCTCTCGCATATACTGTCGTAAACGCAGCTAAAAAAATATTTGATTCACCGGGTGGTAAGACACACCTGGAATTATGACGCCATTGAATGATTGCAACATCATTATTTATGAAATGGAACTGGCTTATATCATACTTACTGCTAAAGAGGTACTGAAAAAACTCTCTGGGTTCTTTCACTATGCTGGTTGTAAGTTGATTAGATCTTTGAGCCATTTTTCCCCAGAGGGAATTAAGTAAAAGTTTTGCGATCTGACGCTTGGCTGCGTTGTACTCAATTTTATGAGGGTCAAGTTGGATACCTTGGTTCTCTATATAATCGTTTATGTAAGCCTGTTTACTAACCTCGTCTGTAACCTCATCAGGATACCCAGAGGCCTCCTGCTTCTGCTTAAGGAATGTGTAGATGTAATCTTTAAACAATTTATCGGATCTCTGTTCAAATTGCCAGACCTCATAAATTTCAGCTATAATGTAGCCTTTTTTTTGTGCTTCTATTAACTCAATACTAACCCATACACCTTGAAGTGCTCTCTCTTCCTGTGAGTGCATGCACGCCGTTGCTTGATTATTCTCAATCCCACATGTTCGACAGAGTGTAAAAAGCAGTTTACCGTCGTCATTTTTCATAGGTAGCACAGGGAAAAACAAACGCCTCGGCGGGTGAACTTTAGCATGTATGAAGCCATAGTAATTTTCAACCGGTTTAAAATCTTTTCTGATTATAACCGGGTGGCCAATTGGATATTCAAACTCTGCATTACAGTAAGGATATAAGCTGGTAAAATCGACATATTGAATGGTCTGACCCTGTTCAACAATATGCCTTAAGCATATGGCCTCTGTTCTTCCTCCGAATAGCGCGGCCCGGGGATTTAAAGGGCTCGGCTCCTGGTATCTCTCTAGGAACAATTTAACAGAAGGTTGCTGTTGTTTCATCGAATTCCATGTATGTTCCCATATAACCTCTGTTTTCAGCTTAAACTCTGTTTCCAACCGAGTTAGCCTTTTCATGGTGTCAGAGTACATCACCCCAAACTCTAATCCTGTAAGCGGTGATATGTCATGAGGGTTATAACAAGTTGGACAACCATGAAAATAACAGCCATAGAATTCTAATGCTGTTTTCACACCCTTTATCACGGCAAATCCATCGACATGAAGAGGACCAAAACAACGTTCACCTTGCGGTGTTAATGCATGTTCAATGTCAATGCCGCGTGAAGACGCTAGATACTCAAGCCACTGTATCGAAGCATGGGAATATGCCTTGAATTGTCGTCTGTAGTTGTTAGCATCGGGTAATGCGATTGTGTTTTCGATTAAGAAGTTGGTTTGAAAAACAGCTAAAGCAGCTGACGCAATTGTCACGCTCTCAAAAGGGTCGCATCGAGTTGTCTTTATAAATTCATCGCGGAAATTGGTGGCACCTTCGGCTAAAATCTCCACATCATTCTGACAATAAGCCTTTAACTCGGTTAAAAAGTCAAATTCCTGATCTTTTACTGTGTTATACTGTAGTTATTTAACATGTTTGAATAATCGGTCATTTTATGAGGGAAATATCCCTTTTTTGCTTCCGTTTTACATCCGAGCGCTTTTGGAAACTGTCTTAAGGGGATGGGGATGAAGGAATATGTGTCAATGAATTTGAGCCGGAATTGTCTATCTATAATGAGTATGATTTTACTCCCTTGGGCTATGACCAACGGTGTTATCCCCTGTTTTACATAAGCATCTAAAATTAGATAACTGTCATAACCTTTGCTATAATGTGCTAAGAACACTGTGCCTTTGAATTTTTTTTGACGGTAATACGTTAAAAACTCTAGAGCACAATCAGGGCCCTGTGCACCCCATCTATCCCCTTGCAAGGATTGTGTAGCCACATAGACAGGGATATGTGTTCCTGTTGTCTGGCTTGATTCAAAATCATAAAATACCAGCTTCTGATTAATCTCCTCCTCTGCTACACGAGGTTTAGGTTGCATGTAACATTGATGAATATCTACGCACTCAGACACTTCTTCAGAAGTCTGAACAGATGATGAAGGTGGCGGTTTAGCGGTCTGAAGGGGTTGTTTACAGATGTTACAAACTCGAATTATACAGACATGGGGTTTAGAGTCTGTGAGGTTTATACGGTATGTAAATCCACATTTAAGGCATTTTTTATTTATTTGACAATTGCTCGCCATCTTTTCAGCTTTGGGATGAATTCCAGGATGTGACCCTTCAATCTTTCGAATTCTGATGAATAGATTCTCAGAAGATTCTCAGATTCTTTTTCGAAAGTGTATATGTCCACATAGGGGAATGCACCTCCTGATGCAAACTCTACACGCACTACACGACCGCCGTCCAATTCCCACATCATACTTGTAGACGACATTTTAGACACTGTCATATAGTGACACCTACTACAGATCTCACACAGGGTCATATATATACACCTTTTGCCCGGGAAACACGTGATCTTATCAGTGACACGCCCGCGACATGTGTCATACCCATGTTTGAAACTAAACATTTTTAAAAATGTAACTGTGGGGGGGACATGCAGCGTTCGGCCTGTAGAGGGAGCTACAGGACCGTGGCCGGGGTTGTGTCGGCGAGACTTTTGTCGCACACCTGCTGCGAATTAAGTCTCGCCGGCGAATGTTTAAGATGTGTGTGTGCTTCTGCCATTGGAGTAGGGGGGAGCTGGAGACAGGAGAGAGAAGCTGGAGACCAGAGAGAACGTCGACTGGAAAGTCGAGGAGCCTGGAAAGGCTGGAAAGCGGGGACGGGAAAGTCCCAACGAACATTTATAACTGTATGAATAAACGGGAAAAGTTGTTCCCTCCACGTAAACGCTGCGTCTGCCTCTGTGTACCATCGGACTTTGTTACATTGGCGCCCAACCTGGGACACAGGAAAAGGCAAGATGGACGCGCTAACAGCGGCGATAGCAAGGATAACGCTCGTTCTCGAGCAACAGACGGCCCTGCAACAGACCCAGCAGGCGACACTAAAGGAGCTGACGGCGGCGAGGCTCGCGGACAGGCCCGGCGGGCCGGCGCCGGGGACCGGAGCGGCACCAGGTCCCCCCAAGGTCCAGCTGCAGAAGATGGGGGACCTGGACGACCCAGAGGCGTTCCTCGCGGTGTTCGAGGGGACGGCGAGGATCTCGGGGTGGCCGGACCGAGAGTGGGCCTACCATCTGCTGCCCCTCCTGTCAGGGGAGGCGCAGCTCGCAGCCCACAGTTTGCCGGCGGCCGCCCAACGGGATTACCAGTCCCTGGCCCGGGCGATTCGGGACCGCCTGGGCCTGACACCGGAGGAACACCGGCGCCGGTTCCGGGCCATGTCCATGGAGGAGGGGTGCCGGCCCTTCGCCTTCGCCCAGCGGCTGGGGGACAGCGCATGGCGGTGGCTGGACCCCGAGAACAACTCGGCGGTGGAGGTCGGGAACCGGGTGGTATTGGAGCAGTTCCTCGCCTGGGTCCAGTACCACCGCCCCCAGGACCTAAAGACCGCTGTGGGTCTGGCGGAGGACCATCTCTCCCTCCCACCGCGGGGGCCACAACGACCAACCCCGGCCCCGCGGCAAGGGGGGGGGTGCCAACGCCCAGGAGGAGCCGGGGGAGCAGAAGGAGGGAGGCCGGCGCCCGCCCCGAGAACGAGATGGCAGGAGCATGCTGATCCGGAACCAGCCCCGGCCCCGCAGAGAGAACCTCGAGCGACAGGGGGGGTGTGTTGGCGGTGCGGACGGCCGGGCCACGTGCAGGCCGAGTGTCGGGCGATGGACGTGGGGCAGGTCGTCCGCATCGGCGACATACCGGGCCCTCCCCCCGGACCAGGAGCGGCGTATCGTATTCCGGTAAGGATACAACGTGATACGCACCAGGCGTTCTTGGATTCGGGCTGTATGCAGTCCATGATCCAGGAGCGCCTGGTTCGGCCGGGGGCACTGTTGAAGGCATCGAGGGTGCGGGTGAGGTGTGTGCATGGGGACATTCACGAATATCCGCTGGTCGCTATCGGAATTCATTTTGAGGGGAAAAACCATAGGGTACAGGCGGCGGTTAGCCCACGCCTCACGCATCCCCTGATTCTAGGTGTGGATTGGGAGGGGTTTCCTCAAGCGGTAAAGAGGGCTACCGGGATGCGTGCACGACAGCTAGGGAGGTGTGTGGCGTGTAATGTGCTCTGTGCCGAGGCGGCGCCTCGCGACACTGCCGGGGAGCCGGAGCCGGCGGGGGCGCCTCACCCCGAGACTTCCTCGCCGAACTATCCGCTGCTAGGCGACTTCCCCCTCGAGCAGTCTCGTGATGAGACCCTCAGATCAGCCTTTGACCAAGTGATAGCAATTGATGGTACTTTGATACGGCCAGACACAGTGCGCGCCCACCCCTATTTCGCGATTATCAGCGACAGGTTATATCGAGTAAGTCGTGACTCACATAGTCAGGAGGAAGTAACCCAGTTGCTGGTTCCCCGCAGCCGCCGCGAAATGGTCTTCCAGGCGGCTCATTTCAACCCCATGGCGGGCCATCTAGGGTATGACAAAACACTGCACCGTATAATGGCTCGATTTTATTGGCCGGGGATTCGGGCAGAGGTGCGTAGGTGGTGCGCGTCCTGTCGGGAATGTCAGTTAGTAAATCCCCCGGCCATCCCACGGGCCCCCTTGCGGCCCTTACCATTGGTCGAGAACCCATTCGACCGCATTGCGATGGATATTATCGGGCCATTTGAGCGGAGCACACAGGGTTATCGATTTGTGTTGGTCTTGATAGATTACGCCACCCGATACCCCGAGGCAATACCTCTGCGCAATATCTCTGCCAGGAGTGTAGCGCAAGCATTGTTTCAAGTCATCTCCCGCGTGGGAATCCCGAAAGAGATTCTCACCGATCAGGGCACTAATTTTATGTCACGCACCCTCAAGGAACTGTATGGCTTGTTGAACATCAAGGCGATTCGAACCAGTGTTTACCACCCGGCCACTGACGGCCTTTGTGAGCGGTTCAATCGGACCTTGAAGTCAATGATCCGGAAGTTTGTCCACGAGGATAGTCGGAATTGGCATAAATGGCTAGATCCCCTGTTGTTTGCGGTGCGGGAAGTTCCCCAAGCTTCCACCGGGTTTTCCCCGTTTGAATTACTCTACGGGCGTAAGCCCCGGGGTGTCCTAGACCTGTTTAAAGAAAATTGGGAGGAAGGGTCTAGCGACAGTAAGAATGAGATCCAGTACGTCCTCGACTTGCGCACAAAGCTCCACGCCCTAGGGGCTATCTCACGTGAGCATTTGCTGCAAGCCCAGGAGCGTCAGAAACGCCTGTATGACAGGGGGGCTACCCTACGAGAGTTTACACCGGGAGACAAGGTGCTCGTACTGTTACCCACCTCCAGCACGAAATTACTCGCGAAGTGGCAAGGGCCGTTTGTGGTCACACGTCGCATGGGGGACGTGGATTATGAGGTTATACGCTCGGACCGGGGGGATAGCTTGCAAGTGTATCACGTCAATCTCCTAAAAAAATGGAACGACGTGGTCACTGTTGCTCTGGCTACGATAGTTCCAGAGAGAGAGGAGTTCGGTCCGGAAGTCCCAAAATCGAAAGGTAGCACTCCGGTCGATATTGATAACCATCTCTCTGCTAGCCAGGCCGCGGACGTTGCAGATTTGCAGCTTAAGTTCGCCGACGTGTTCTCTCCCCTGCCCGGTCGGACTACGCTCATCGACCACCATATAGAAACGCAGCCGGGTTTAACGGTGCGCACGCGTCCCTATAGGTTGCCGGTGCACAAACGAGACGTTGTGTGCCGGGAGTTGGAAGCCATGCTGGAGCTGGGTGTGGTCGAGGAGTCCCGCAGTGATTGGTGTAGCCCCATCGTGCTTGTCAACAAGCCAGATGGGACTATACGGTTCTGTGTGGATTATAGACGGGTTAATGCGGTCTCCAAGTTCGATGCATATCCGATGCCCCGGGTCGACGAGCTCTTGGACCGGCTTGGTACGGCCAGGTACTTCACGACATTGGATTGCACGAAGGGATACTGGCAGATTCCACTCTCGCCGGTGTCCCGGGAGAAAACGGCATTCTCCACTCCGCTCGGGTTATTCCAGTTCACCGTGCTCCCTTTCGGGTTGTTCGGAGCCCCAGCCACTTTTCAGCGCCTCATGGACCGTATTCTGCGGCCGCACGCCGCCTATGCTGCGGCCTACCTGGACGACATTGTCGTCCACAGTGACACCTGGCCGCAGCATGTGCGGAGGGTGGCTGCTGTTCTGCGGTCCCTGAGGCAGGCGGGGCTAACGGCCAACCCGAAAAAGTGCGTGATCGGGCGGAGGGAGATCCGGTATCTGGGGTACCACTTGGGACGGGGGGAGGTGCGACCGCAGATTGAAAAGACTGCGGCCGTCGCCGCCTCTCCCCGGCCCAAGACAAAGAAGGAGGTGAGGGCCTTCCTGGGGCTGGCGGGATATTACCGCCAGTTCGTACCTGGGTTTTCAGAGCTGGCCAGTCCCTTGACGGACCTCACCCGGAAGGGTGCCCCGGATCCGGTCCAATGGTCGGGCCAGTGCCAGGGGTCGTTCGAGGCCCTTAAGGGGGCTCTTTGTGGAGAAACGGTCCTGTATGCGCCTGATTTTAACCTCCCTTTCTCCCTACAGACGGACGCGTCGGATAGAGGGCTGGGAGCAGTGCTGACCCAGCGCGTGGAGGGGGCCGACCGGCCGGTGCTGTACCTGAGCCGTAAGCTGTCGGAGAGGGAGGGCCGGTACAGCACCGTGGAGAAGGAGTGCCTGGCCATCAAGTGGGCGGTCGGCACCCTCCGCTACTACCGCATGAAGGATGTAAACGCGAGGATCACCCGGTGGTACCTCGCGTTGCAGCCCTTCAACTTTTCCGTCGTGCACAGACCGGGGGCGCAGATGGTCGTGGCAGACTTCCTCTCCCGTGCAGGGGGGGGGGAGTAGGTCGTCGGCCGTCGGGTCCCCGGCCTGTGTCGGGCGGTGGGGGTATGTGGGGGGACATGCAGCGTTCGGCCTGTAGAGGGAGCTACAGGACCGTGGCCGGGGTTGTGTCGGCGAGACTTTTGTCGCACACCTGCTGCGAATTAAGTCTCGCCAGCGAATGTTTAAGATGTGTGTGTGCTTCTGCCATTGGAGTAGGGGGGAGCTAAGCAGTAGAGCGAAGCTGGAGACAGGAGAGAGAAGCTGGAGACCAGAGAGAATGTCGACTGGAAAGTCGAGGAGCCTGGAAAGGCTGGAAAGCGGGGACGGGAAAGTCCCAACGAACATTTATAACTGTATGAATAAACGGGAAAAGTTGTTCCCTCCACGTAAACGCTGCGTCTGCCTCTGTGTACCATCGGACTTTGTTACAGTAACCATTTTTTAATTCCCCATTTAATTCTTCATTATTGAACACTTATTTTTATTCTTCATTATTGAACACATTACTACCACTAGAGTAGCAGCCTAACCATTTTTTAATTGCCTTTTTTTTAATTGCACATTTTAACCCTCAGTATTGAGCTTTTATTTTAAGCCTCATATGCAATAAACGTTTATAGTATGCGTGTCTAGATGTATGTATGCGGCATGAAGTCATCACGACACATCACACAGCACTTATCAGTGACAAACTTTAGCTGGCCCTTGGTTGGTCTTCAGTCAGTTCAGGGCCCCTGGGTTCCTAGAAAGAGAAAAGGCCCCTAATCCAACGGTTCTATATCCTATGGGGGTGACCACATCCTCAAAAAACTGTCAAGTTCCTAAATCTAATTTCACAAACAGCAGAACACCTTGGCCTCTCACCAACGTCTCATTGTGCAAGCATCAACACCCACCACATCCGCCCAAAGGGGCGGGACTTATAATTTTCAAGTATTATTTTTGATGATTAAATTCATGTGACGTCATCACCTTTTGACAGAAGGTGAATACTATATTCTCTGATGCGTTCTTTGCAATGGGGGACCTCAGCCTTCTGCTCCCCCATTGCCTTCTGGAGAGGACCTCATTCTTTTGACACATCACATAATTTGTGCAGGCATAAGAGAGCTGTCAATGTAGTATGTAGTGTAGAGAGCTGTCAAAATAGTATTGATTCTAGGCTTTGCGTTTGCCTTTGGCAAATGTTATGGCATGTATAGCTGCCACTAGAACTGGCTAACTTGTCTTAATTGATTATCTAACTGCTGTCAGCAGCAGAATGTATTCTGAAGTGTACAGAAACATCTTGTCTGCTCAAGTACAAGCAAATGCCTCCAAATTCATTGTATGGCGCTTCATCATACAGTAAGACTGTGGGGGGACATGCAGCGTTCGGCCTGTAGAGGGTGCTACAGGACCGTGGCCAAGGTGCGGAAGCGAGGCTTTGTTGCGCACCTGTTGCGAATGAAGCCTAGTTAATGAAATGGTTTAAGATGTGTGTGCCTCTGCTTTCAGGAGGACGGCTGGAAAGCGGCGACTGGAAAGTCAACAAGGTCCTGACGTACATTCAGAAAATAAACAGGGTTTTCCCTCACCATACCTATCGAGTCCGCCTCTGTGTCCAAGGACATTATTACAAAGACAATAACCCAAAACATACTGCCATAGCCATAGCAAGTAAGGAGTTTTTCAGGAAAGTTCTTGACTGGCCAAGTCAATCTTCAGATTTAAATCCAATTTAACATGCATTTAATTTCCTGATGATACGATTTTAGGCAAAAAGACCTCAAAACAAACAACAACTGAAGATGGCTCCAGTACAGGCCTGGCAAAGCATCACCAGTGAAGACACCCAGTGTCTGGTGGAGTCAATGGTTCACAGACTTCAGGCAGTTATTGCATGCAAAGGATTGTCGACCATTGAACATGAGTGCTTAATTTGGACATTTGATACATCTGTACATCACTTTTAATGTACACCTGAAAGAGGGGAATATGCATAAAAAGTATTCTAATTTCTGAATGGTGAAACCAATATGTACACAAATACCATCAAATAAAAGCTGATAATCTCTACTTTAACCGTATAGTAATTGTTTGAATTAAAAACCAAACTTTTGGAGTGTAGCGCCAAAAGAAGAAAAAATGCTTCACTGTCCCATTACTTACGCAGGGCACTGTATATATGGATGGATACTGCTTATATCTACCGACCTTTCAGTCAGAAATCACAAATGCACGCTTGGCTCCTTACTCTAGAAACTCCATTGATTGTGTTTTTTACATTCTGGAACATTTAAATCTGGGGTTGCTCTTGAGCTAAAAGGGGTCACCTAAATAGTCCAAAATAAATAATATCCAGAAATTACCTAATTGGATAAAATAAAGTTTGTTAAAAAGCTAAGGATTGTGTATTTTAATGAGGCAAGATATTTTATGTGTCATAAGAGTATGATAACATACAGTCAACACTCAAGCGAAAATGTATGGTAAACAAGTAATAACTAACCTTCCATAGTGTCTCTTTAAAGGGGTGTAGGAATCAACTTTTTCACTCAAAATGAAGAATGTGAGACACACACCAGTGTTACAATAATTTGGATCAATCAGATGAATAATTATTAGCATTAATTTAAGAATCAAATACAACATCAATAACCAACAAAAAAACGGAGAGAGCAACAACATACCCCAGGTGAAAAAGAATAGTTATTTATTGGAAGCCACAGCTCCCAAAGACTCTCTGCCGAAACTTGAACATTCATTTTTGATATACTGGAAAGACCTTCTTAACATGTGCGTGGAGAGGACAGATAACTTTTTCTCTGAACATGTATCTCACCCTGGCGCCACCGTTGTTTTAGATCCACCATATCTTGTGTTCCCAAAACATGGCTCTGATGCACAAGGCTCTACTTAATAACACATTACATAGTCAGTTGTCCCTGAGCATCTCCTGAGGGACATAACTGTGATATGCGTTTAAACCATCTGTTGCATACATTTTAACACATAGTTGGTCACAACAAAGTTTAAGTACTCGTATGACTGGAAGTTCAATAAGGGTTCAAGACAGACATCTATTCACAGGACCAATTCCTGTGATTCAGATTTCTTCAGGGGCAATTTGGGATTCAAACAACAACAAAGTGATCACCCTGCCACTTCTTTTGGTAAACAGCTGAGGGGTGTGGCTGGATAAATGTAACCACTCTGAAATTCATAGACAGAGCTATGGATGCAAGGACCCAACAAAAGCTTTCAAAATATTTTTAAGCTATACAGTGTTTGTTTACAAACAATGGAATGAAACAAGCTTATATTTTGGGTTCTGATGGGATATAAGAGCTCATGAGGCATTTACAAATTATATGAACACATATGCAGTTAGGTCTGGAAATATTTGGACAGTGACACAATTTTCATAATTTTGGCTCTGTACGCCACCGCAATGGATTTGAAATGAAACAATCGAGATGCAATTGAAGTGCAGACTTTCAGCTTTAATTCAAGGGGTTGAACAAAAATATTGTATGAAACATTTAGGAATTGCAACCATTTTTATACACAGTCCCCTATTTTCAGGGGCTCAAATGTAATTGGACAAATTAACAATCATAAATAAAATGTTCATTTTTAATACTTTGTCAAGAATCCTTTGCAGGCAATGACTGCCTGAAGTCTGGAACCCATGGACAGCTGAGTTTCCTCCTTTGTGATGCTTTGCCAGGCCTTTACTGCAGCTGTCTTCAGTTGTTGTTTGTTCATGGGTCTTTCTGCCTTTAGTTTTGTCTTCAGCAAGTGAAATGCATGCTTGATTAGGTTGAGATCAGGTGATTGACTTCCGCCATTGCAGAATATTCCACTTCTTTGCCTTAAAAAACTCCTGGGTTGCTTTCGCAGTATGTTTTGGGTCATTGTCCATCTGTACTGTGAAGTACAGGACCAAACCTGCGTGATGGAGGTGTAAGCCCATGGGCGTCATACCTGCCTACCTCGCCCTCCCCTGGGGCTAACTACAGGTGTGGCGACGAACGCAGTAGTAGGACAAACAGACACTAGAGCCTGAACAGCGGATACCCTGAACAAACACTACGAAGGAACAATGACAGAAAACCAATGCCACCACACCCCCACTGAAGAGGGAGCGGGAGGTTTAAATATAGACGCACGCCCGTCTAATTGGATGACGGGTGACAGCCAGACAAAACCATTGGTCGAAGGACAACAGGGGGACTGACGGACGAAACAATGATTGGCAGGGGGACGAACCAATACCTGGGAGAGAGACAGAGGGAGAAACAAACAGACAGAACAAACAACACCATACGCACACAAATGTGGGAATGTAACAATTGGCCAGTCATTGGATCCTCACACAAACCCCTCCCCCTTTGACTCTGTACTTTGCCTCCTTCATGCCCTCTTTATTCCTGTCACTCTGTCCACAGAGCTCTTCTTACTCAATTTTCAGTATAACCTCTTATTATTGTTGTGATATTAGAGGCTGGTGGTTTTACTTTGAATCTAGGTAGGTTCTGAGATTTGTTTGTTTGTACTCAACCTTTATTTTGCTTTCATTCTCATTTTGATGCATTCGTTGAAAAAGGTAGAAATACGCAAAGAGGTTGTATTCAGTCAAATGTATGTACTTCTTTAGTAGCATATCATC
Source organism: Argentina silus (assembly GCF_951799395.1). Taxonomy (NCBI): domain Eukaryota; kingdom Metazoa; phylum Chordata; class Actinopteri; order Argentiniformes; family Argentinidae; genus Argentina; species Argentina silus. Next base: position 30,855,282 of record NC_139654.1, on the reverse strand, counting down.
ACTTATACTGCATGGATGGAGTCTTGCTCTAGTGCAGAATGCCCTGGCCTGGCTGAGGGACTCTGTCAGGTAGCAGAACTAGTGAATCCAAGTGCAGCACACAGAGTCGGGACACAGGTATAAAATAATCAAGATATTTAATAAGGAACAAAACAGGGAAAGGGTAATGGGGTGACTGGGTGGGCAGGGTAGGCAGGCGAGTAGATCAGGCAGCGGTCGGTACACGAGAAGGTAGTCCAGAGATAGGCAGATATTCCGATAGAGGGTTTTCAGGCGGAGGTCGAAACACGATAAGGCAGTCCTAAGAAAAGCAGATAATCCGGCAGGGGTTAGGCAAAAACACAGTTCAGAAAAGTGTCAAAACCAGGAAAGACATCAGGCGTGGAATTGCTGGGATGTATAGGGGTAAGCACTATAACGAACTGGCGGGGAATGAATGAAAAACCAGAGTATAAATCACAGAAGGGTGATGAGAAGACGAGCCGCAGGTGTGTAGATGATGATGTTACTATTGGCAGCCACGCCCACACCAAACACCCAGGCTGGGAAGAGGGGGAGAGACTGACACTGGCTAGGTGGAAGTGGAGGGCATGACAGACTCCTCTTCTGAAAACACCACAATGGGAGTCCACTCGAGTTGTAGTTGTATAATTGATAGCCTGAGCTACTGCATCCAAGCCAAGGTGGGGGGCTTCTGTGACAGCCGGGGATGTATGCCACCGATGCCTATGCCTACTGCGTAGGGCTGGATGTGGAGCAGCTGATGGGGTTCCTCAAGGCAGGGGGCGGGCTGCTCATGGTGGGCCAAGTGTGGAGCTGGGCTGGGGCTCACCCCAAACAGAATACCCTCCTAAGCTTCCCTGGAAACACAATCTCCAGCATGGCTTATCTATTTCTCAGAGGACTGCAGTGAGCTGGGTATTCTCCCTGTGCCCCCCAGATCCCCTCCAGCTGGCTTGGCAGTGTCTTTTTTTGCCATACAGTGCACTAAAGGGAGTGGGTATCATTTGAGACTGTTAGGAGGAGGTTATGTTTACCCTCTTGATGATTGGATTAAAGTCCAATCATCAACAAAATAAGTACTATCTGGGGACAAAATTCATGGGGGATGATACAGGTAGTGGTGCGATTTTGTCAACGTATCAGACACAGGTACCCCGCAGTATGTCCCCTTACCCAAATTAATCAGATTAGACCTTCTCTGGATCCAGGCCCATGAGGCACTATCTACCAGGCTCTCTAATGGGGTGACAGAACAGTATATGTGTGTGGACCCCTTCATGCCGGTAGCGTTAATGATGGGTATTAGAGAAATGAATGGGGCCTTGAAGAATTAAATTGTTTACTGCCATAGCACCCACTTTGAACCAGGGTGAATCACTACAGGAACCCATTGGGATCAAAACATTGAGCTCTACATTGTATCAGAGCCAGCCATAGATGGGCTGAGCGTATAGGGTGATATCGGAGGGACTGCCTTTATCCTTCTTAGGAAACGATGAGAAGGGCCTGTTCAGCTACGTCCATACTTACCAAGCATCCAGAGGGTGGTGGACTGGGTCAAGGCGGTCAAAAGGGCATTAAGAGAGAGAGAGAGCAGGTAGTTAGATGGTTGTTTCTTGTAGCGGTGCTACTTATAGCATCTAGCAGGGCATGGGCGGTGTGCACAGTAAGGTCTAGTTGACCTTTAAGTATACCCTCATTAATGTGATCTATGCTTAATTGCAGATTTACAGCATCCACCCATTGCAGACCTCCCTCGGTTAACCACTCTAAGGTGAAATCATTCATCCCTCTCCTATTCTTAATCTCGGCGTCTTGCCCAATAGTGTCTGAGATGGAGTTTATGCTACTGAACAGGCCAGACACTCCCCCTGTCCCTCCACTAGGCAGAGACTGGGAGAGTACCTCTTCCACATGCTCCTTGGCCCATTGCTGCAGGCCCGGGAAATCAGTACACTTATGTTGCCAATAATTCAAATCAATGGTATTGGAGATAGACAGAGTCTTTGGCAGCATTGATGATTCTGTTTTTTTTCAGCACTCATAGGTGGGGCTGGATGAACTGAGGGACATGTCGCATTTCAGTTAGTGGGGGCCTGGGGAGGGGCTTAACAGACTATATCTATGGCCCCTTGTTGCAGGGAAAAGGCCTAGTCTCATTAGAATAGGGACGGGACCGTACACACCAAACTTCTACATCGTCTGTAAGCATCTTCTTTAGGCTGGTGATTATCAGAACAGCTCCTGACTCAGTAACCCCTGCAACCCGATTGATCATAGACAAAGTGATTCCCCCCTCCACAAATTATAGATTAAGATGTCCTCACGTGTTCTTGAAAATGGGAGATTTCTGTGACTTCTTCTGAATCAAAACCAACAGGTCAGCACAATCATGTTCTAACTCTCCACAGGTACAGTAAAAATAGTCAGACACATTTCTTATAACAGCAGTGGAGTCCACTCTTAGTGTGAGAGTCTGATCATTTCTGGGAGCTTTGTTCTTGCTCCGGATCTTCCTCCTCTCTGGGGCGCGGCTCTGAGAGGGCACTGGATTTGTCTACTTTGATCCCCAGGGGGACGGATACTCGTCCGGAGAATTCATCAGGGTCGGCTGCTTCGGCCCAGGATGGCTCCAGGAGGGTCCCTCCAACAGTCAGCACGGCCAGTAGTGATGTGAGGATCAGCACAGCCCATGTTTGCAGTGTGAGACTTGATAGCCGTGTGAGTGGTCAGCAGGATCTGGAAGTCCAGTGGGTGTCAAGGGGCTGGGTTCTCCTGAAGTTTTTTATGTAGACCCAGTCCCCAGGCTCCAAGTCGTGGGCGGTGTCGGTGGTGGCCGGTCTCTGATGAGCTTTGACCTGTTGGTGAGCTTGTCAGAGCTTGGGTTTGTGCCATATCCTGTATCTGTGAATAATGTGTCATGCCCTCCACTTCCACCTAGCTGGTGTCAGTCTCTCTCCCTCTTCCCAGCCTGGGTGTTTTGGTGTGGGCGTGGCTGCTGATAGTTCACGTCATTGTCTACACACCTGCGGCTCATCTCCTCATCACCCTTCTGTGTTTTATACTCCGGTTTTCCATTCATTCCCCGCCAGTTCGTTATCGTGCTTACCCCTATATGTCCCAGCAATTCCACGGTTTTTGGCTCTGTGTGTTTTTGAACTGTGTTTTTGCCTAACCCCTACCGGATTATTTGCCTGTCTCTGGACTGCGTTCTCGTGTACGCTGCCTGATCTACTCGCCTGCCTCCCCTGCCTTCCTGCCCTGTCTGCTCTGCCTGCCCACCTGCGTACCCAATCACCCAGTTACCCTTTCCCTGTTTTGTACCTTATTAAATATCTATATTATTTTATACCTGTGTCCCGACTCTGTGTGCTGCACTTGGGTTCACTAGTTCTGATACTTGACATAATGTCCCTTAACAATATGCATGCACCAGTCTTTACATAGTAAAGCTTCAGTCCATTTGCTAAACACATCTATATTTTTGTCTTTTACATGCAGGCATATTAATAAAAAATGGGGGTGGAGCAGCTTCAAGAGTGTGTGCGAACGGTTTAGCTGTGTTGTGATTCGCATTGTTTCTTAAATTAATCTCTTACAGATTGTACCAAATCCAAAGGTCCATCAATCTTTCGAAAGAAATACCAAAAACATCCCCATTACTTTCCATTTAGTAAGTTGTTTGGGATACAATGATATTATCAACTATTTTTCCTTGGCTACTTGGCAGGTCTCATACTGTTTTGACACTTCCATTTTAAAATACTGCATGTCCATAATCCTCCCAAAATAATATTTTTTATAAACTTTTGAATTGGTACAGTAGTCTAGTTTAGTCCCTCTCTTTCTTGTATGGTTTAGGACCGCAAGATTCCTGTCCTTGTTATTGTAAATTAAGGCCAAGTCTGATGTGCTGGTCCACCAGACCTTCCGAGCATTTGGGTGGAAGTGTCTGGGAACAATATTTATATCAGAAGCACCCTTATTACAGCTGGCTGCAAATTGGAGTTGATGACTAATGTTCAATTAAATAATCTCAAAATATGTTTACTTTGTTGAACAAGACCAGGTCGCAGGTCAATACTCTGAAGGTGTGCTGTAGACCAAGTAAGCAAACATTATCATTGTCAACTGGGCATGAATGATAAACTGTCCATTAATTTGTGCTTAATGGTTGTGACAATTTCCCAAACTTCATACATTGCTCAGGATTACTGGAGAGTGGCCTGTTTTAACACATTATGAATGCGGATTGTATGTCTTCCTCAACCAACAAGATACATGAACTTAAAGCCTGGTTCTGCACACTACTAGCTATTTTCTTTGACAGGTACACTAGAAAATGTATTTGTATTACTCCTATTCCTAAAAATTGGAATTAAAAGCACAATCTGTGATTTGCATCAAGGGTCATTTCAATTAATATACAAACTATATATATATATATATATATACAGCGGGTGAAATAAGTATTGAACACGTCACCATTTTTCTCAGTAAATATATTTCCAAAGGTACTATTGACATGACATTTTCACCAGATGTTGGCAACAACCCAAGTAATCCATACATACAAAGAAACCAAAACAAATCAGTTCAGAAATTAAGTTATGTGTAATAATGTGAAATGACACAGGGAAAAAGTATTGAACACGCTTACTGATATTTATTTAATACTTTGTACAAAAGTCTTTGTTGGTAATGACAGCTTCAAGACGCCTCCTGTATGGAGAAACTAGTCGCATGCATTGCTCTGGTGTGATTTTGGCCCATTCTTCCACACAAACAGTCTTCAAATCTTGAAGGTTCCGTGGGCCTCTTCTATGAATCTTGATCTTCAGTTCTTTCCATAGATTTTCAATGGGATTTAAGTCAGGTGATTGGCTGGGCCATTCTAGCAGCTTTATTTTCTTTCTTTGAAACCAATTGAGAGTTTCCTTGGCTGTGTGTTTGGGATCATTGTCTTGCTGAAATGTCCACCCTTGTTTCATCTTCATCATCCTGGTAGATGGCAGCAGATTTTGGTCAAGAATGTCTTGGTAAATTTGCCCATTCATCCTTCCTTTAATTATGTGAAGTTTGCCAGCACCATTTGCTGAAAAGCAGCCCCACACCATGATGTTCCCACCTCCAAACTTCACTGTTGGTATGGTGTTTTTAGGGTGATGTGCAGTGCCATTTCTCCTCCAAACATGGTGTGTATTATGGCATCCAAACAGTTCAATTTTGCTCTCATCTGACCACACTATATTCTCCCAGTATTTCACTGGCTTTTCCAAATGTTGTGCAGCAAACTTTAAACGAGCTTCAACATGCTTTTTTTTCAGCAATGAAGTCTTGCGTGGTGAGCGTGCATACAGGCCATGGCGGTGGAGTGCATTACTTACTGTTTTCTTTGAGACAACAGTACCTGCTAATTCCAGGTCTTTTTGAAGCTCTCCACAAGTGGTCCTTGGCTCTTGGACAACTCTTCTGATTATTCTTTTCACTCCTCTGTCAGAAATCTTGCGAGGAGCACCTGATCGAGGCAAATTTATGGTGAAATGATTGTCTTTCCACTTCCGTATTATGGCCCCAACAGTGCTCACTGGAACATTCAGAAGCTTAGAAATGCGCCTGTAAACAATGCCATCGTTATGTCTTGCAACAATTAGGTTGCGAAGGTCTTGAGACAGCTCTTTGCTTTTAATCATCAAGATGTGTCTTGTGTGACACCTTGGCAATGACACCTTTTTGTAGGCCATCAGTTGGGACTGAACCAGCTGATATTAATTTGCACTGACAAGGGGCTGTATTGCTTTTTAATTACTGATAGATTTCAATTGTTGAAATCGTTAAACTTGCTCAGGTGCAACCAATCAACTTCCAGATCAAACACCAGGCTAATTGCCCCCCACCTGACATCAATTGTAGTGGTTTTGATTACTTCAGAATAAAACCAGCTGTTTCTTGAGGATTCCACTACTAGAGGTGCATGGTTCTGCAAAGAATTCACCATGGTTGGAAAAGTACTTTCAAAAGGCCTCCGGGATAAAGTTGTAGGAAGGCACAAGTTAGGTGAAGGCTACAAAAAGATTTTGAAGGCTTTAGCTATCCCTCTGAGTACCGTTCAGAGCATCATTAAGAAGTGGAAGGCGTATGGCACCACCAACACCTTGCCTAGATCAGGCCGTCCGTCCAAACTGGATGACCGAGCCAGGAGGACATTGATCAGAGAAGCTACCAAGAGGCCAAAGGCAACTTTGAAGGAGTTACAAGTCTTTATGGCTGGGACTGGTCTGTCTGTGCATGTGACAACAATCTCACAAGCTTTACACAAAGCTGGCCTGTATGGCAGGGTAGCAAGAAAGAAGCCTTTTCTGAAAAAGTGCCACACTCAGTCTCATTTGTGCTATGCAAAAACACACCTGGAAGATTCTGTTGCCATGTGGAAAAAGGTTTTATGGTCAGACGAGACTAAGATTGAACTTTTTGGACTGAACTCCAAGCGCTATGTTTGGCGAAAACCAAAAAAACACCCAAAACACACCATACCTACTGTGAAGCATGGTGGTGGCAACATTATGTTGTGGGGATGTTTATTTTCAGCGGGGACTGGGCAATTGGTCAGGATTGAAGGGAAAATGGATGCTGCCAAGTACACCCAAATTCTTGAGGACAACCTGCGTCCCTCTGCTAGACAGCTGAAGATGGGCAGGTCATTCACCTTCCAACACGACAACGATCCTAAACGTACCACCAAAAGAACAACGCAGTGGCTTAAGGATAGAAAGGTGAATGTCCTTGAGTGGCCAAGTCAGAGCCCTGACTTAAATCCGATAGAAAATCTGTGGATGGACTTGAAGAGAGCAGTCCATCGCCGCTCACCACGGAATTTGACTGAACTCGAACAATTCTGCAAGGAAGAATGGGCAAATATTCTCCAATCTAGGTGTGCAAAGCTAGTAGAGACATATCCAAACAGATTGATGGCTGTAATTGCAGCAAAAGGTGGCTCTACAAAGTATTAAATCAGGGGACTGATGACTTTTCCAACCCTGTTATTCTTGTTTTTCATTTTTTATAAATTTTCAGAACTGTTCCCTTTTTTTTCATTAGTTTGATGTTGTATGGCTAAATTTGTACATAAAGCTGTTTTGATTTCAGGCTGTACGACAAATATAGCAACTATTTCAAAGGGGTATGATGACTTTCTATAGGCACTGTATATATCGGTGGTTACCAAACTTTTCCAGTAGGCTGACTCGATTGCAGGCCATGCCAATAAATATAATAACTTCCATGGGTATTTGAATTGCCTAAAAGATTGGATCCAATTGGTGTCACGACTCCACGCCTCCACGATCTCTGACTAGCACACTGTCGGCAATCGAGTAATCGACCCTCCACTACTCATTTGCCATTGATGGTTTTGCCTTTGTGCCACGCTTCCAGCTCCTGTACCATGCCTGTCAGATTACCCGTCTGCCTGCTCGACCTCTGCCTGTCTGACTACCTGCCTGCCCCGCCTGTTCCTTTCTATTATACCTGTCTTATTAAATCTGCTTGCTTTACACTTACCTGCTTGTCCCTAGTCTGCATTTGGGTTTGATCTTTGATTCGTTACAGTACGATCCGGCCATGACAAACCCAGCAAACCTAGAATCAGTCCGCCAGGCAGTATCCACTCAGAGTTCTGTCCTCAGCCAGCACGACACTAGCCTGCGGGAGGTTGTGGAGAATCTCCGCGACCTGTCCGTTACTCTGTCCAGCCTCTAGTACCAGATGGATGCGGCTGCCGGTGCCGCATGCCCCGTCGCCACCATCGGTCAAGGAGCCCTGGGTTCCTACCCCGGAGCGAGGATATCCTTTCTCAACGGTCTCCTCCTCCGAGTCGCTCTGGAGTGGGTGACAGCGTTGTGGGAGAGACAGGGTTCCCTCACCGCGTCATACCCAGCTTTCACGGCGGAGATGCCTCAAAGAGACTTCTTTCCCTCCGTCAGGGACTCTAGAGCGTAGTGGATTATGCGATTGGTTTTCGCACGCTGCCCACTGAGAGTGGGTGGAATGAGAAAGCGCTTCAAGCAGCGTTTTTCAGTGGGCTGAGTGAGTCCATCAAGGATGAACTAATGTTGCATCCCGAACCCTCTGACCTTGATGAACTTGTTGCTCTGACTATTCGTATTGATAATCGTCTCCATGAGCGAAGAAGGGAGCAAAGGAATCGCTTCACCAACGACTCTTCCACATGGCGAGCTCCGCCTCCGCCAGACCCGACTAGCCAATCCCGGTCGATGGGGGCCGACGCACCCCGAGAACTACCGAGGCGTGAGACCTCACTAGGGTCTGAGCCGATGCAGCTAGGCTGCTTCCGCCTCGGTCAGGAGGAACGCAGACGTCGCCTCGCCAGTAACAGCTGTCTGTACTGTGGCCAGCCCGGCCAGTTTCTGGCCGCCTGTTCTCTTCGGCTGTTAAACCAGCAGGCTCATTGTCTCCCAGCCCTTGGACCCAGCTGCATGCCACGCTCACCTGGAAAGGTCAGTCCCTGGAACTGCTTGCATTAATTGGTTCTGGGGTCGACAAACGTTTTTTGGATGTTGTGGTGGTGGAGCAGCTTGGTCTTTCCACTATAACTCAGCCGTTGGAGGCCACCGCCTTGCATGGCAGGCTCCTTGCCAGAGTTATGGCCAAGATGGCACCTGTCCATCTACCGTTGTCTGGTAACCATCAAGAGGAGGTGAGCTTTTTTGTTATTAGTTCTCCGTATGTGCCCATCATTCTGGGACACCCCTGGCTAGTAAAACATAATCCCCTGATCGACTGGGCCTCAGCCAGGATTGCCAGTTGGAGTCCTGCTTGTCATGTCTCCTGTCTGCGATCTGCCCTGTCTCCATCTGCTCCTAGCCAGGCTCCTAGTCCAGAGATCCCTGACCTTTCCCTGGTTCCCCCTGAGTACTACGACCTTCAGATGGTGTTTAGTAAGCAGCAAGCCCGATCTCTGCCACCTCACCGCCCTTACGACTGCGCCATTGAACTGCTGCCTGAAGCACCTCTCCCCAGCCTCTCTAAGCCCTAGCGGCAAGCAATGGAGAGTTACATTAAGGACTCCGTGGCTGCAGGCATCATCCGTCCTTCCTCTTTACCCGTGGGTGCCGGTTTCTTCTTTGCGGAGAAGAAGGACAAGACGCTCCACCCGTGCATAGACTTCAGAGGTCTAAACAACATCACAGTAAAGAACAAGTACCCATTGCCCCTAATGAACTCTGCTTTTGATTCACTCCAGGGAGCCACAGTGTTCACTAAGCTCGACCTCCGCAATGCCTATCACCTGGTCTGTATTCGGGAGGAGGACAAATGGAAGACGGAGTTCAACACCCCCCTAGGTCATTTTGAGTATTTAGTGATGCCATTTGGTCTCACCAACGCCCCAGCAGTCTTCCAGAATCTGGTGAATGACGTGTTCATGTTCAATCTTTTTGTTTTCGTGTACTTGGATGATTTTTTCCAAGGATCTCGCTGACCATGTCCAGCACGTCCGTCTGGTCCTCCAACGGCTCCTGGAGAACCGCCTGTTCGTCAAGATGGAGAAGTGCGAGTTCCATGCCCCATCAGTTTCCTTCCTCGGGTACATCATTGCCAGCGGGCAGGTGAGGATGGAAGGTGAGAGCAGACCTTGAGTGGCCAAGGCAATCGAGTAATCGAACTCCGCCAAAAGGCAGGGGTCGGCGAAGTAGGAGGCCGGGACCCAGTCCCGATCCTCGGGCCCATAGCCCTCCCAGTCAACCAGGTACTGGAACCCACGGCCCCTACGGCGGACCGCCAGGATCTCCTTTACGGTCCATACGGGGTCGCCGTCATCCAGTACCCGGGGCAGTGGAGGGGCTTGAACAGGGGAAGACAGAGGGCTGGAAACTGCGGGTTTTAGCTGGGACACATTTTAGCTGGGACACTGAAAAACAGGGTGAATGGACATGGAGGTTGGAAGGGTGAGACGTACCGCGGTGGGGTTGATGATCCGGTCGATTGTGAAGGGGCCCGCGTAGCGTAGGGCGAGCTTCCGGGAGGTGGAGGAGAGGTTGAGGTCCTTGGCCCGTAGCCAAACCCGTTGACCAGGACGGTAGGTGGGGGTGGGTCTGCGTCTGCGGTTGGCGGTGCGTCTGGACGGCTCGGTGGCTCTCTCCAAAGCGGACCGAGCGGCACCGACGGAGGTGGGCCCTGGTGGACGGGACCGCAACCTCTACCTCCTGGCTGGGGAACATGGGGGGTTGGTAACCCAGGGAACACTCAAAGGGGGACATCCCGGTGGCGTTGCTGGTCATAGAATTGTGTGCATACTCCACCCAGGGCAGATGTCGGCTCCAGGTGGAAGGATGATGGGAGGAGACACAATGGAGAGCCGTCTCCAACCACTGGTTGGCTCCCTCCGCCTGGCCATTGGTCTGGGGGTGGTACCCGGAGGAGAGGCTGACCGTGGCCCCAATGCCCTTGCAGAAGTGAATTGGAGACCACGGTCAGACACAATGTCCTGGGGAATGCCATGGAGACGGACAATGTGGAGCACCAGGAGGTCGGCGGTCTCAGCAGAGGAGGGGAATTTGGGAAGGGCGATGAAGTGGGTGGACTTCGAAAACCGGTCAACGATGGTGAGGACAACGGTGTTACCCTGGGAGGCAGAAAGACCGGTTACGAAGTCCAGGGCTATGTGAGACTAAGGGCGGCTGGGGATAGGAAGGGGTTGTAGTAGTCCAGCTTGGGGGTTGATGGGATGCCTTACTCCGGGCGCAGATGGTGCATGCGGCCACGTACTCCCGGGTGTCTGTCTCCATGGCGGGCCACCAGAATCGCCTCCGGATAAATTATAGCGTCCGGCTCACCCCTGGGTGACACGAGAACTTGCTACCATGCCCCCACTCCAGGACTCGGGATCGGGCTAACGGGGGAACAAAGACACGTCCGGGGGGTCCGCCTCCTGGGCTGGGGTTGTCTCCCGGCAAAAAAGACCCTGTATAAGGCCCCGGTTCTAGCCCTCCTCCAACGGGTAAAAACTCTTAGCCTGAAAGTCACCTACCTAACAGGATTCTAAAAAGAGATATTTTAGGCTAGTGTCGATTAGATTCACTCCGCTGTTAACTGTCTCCGTCCTATAGTCTCCCCTGCTTCCTCTTTCCACACTATGCAAACATAAATAACCCGCTAAGACTTGCATAACATAAAAAGCCCCTATAGTTAACGACAGCTCGAATCTTAATGAGTGCAAGTTGTTGTGGTCGCGGATAAGTTGTTTATCGGTAAGTATACTTTTACCCAATGGAGATAATAGATATTCCACTGGATGGTAGATATCTCAGGAGCTAGAATAACCATTCAGATCCTATAATGCGCTATAAGTCTAATATATTACGTAGCAAGGAGGGTATAATATCTTAGGTGACTAATAAAAAGTACTTAATTAAATTTAGAAAAACTGTTGCTTTAATTGCAGGTTAGATCTTTATTTAGGCTTAAAGCGTTACAGCATAGCAAAAATATCAAAAAAAGTTACAGACAGTATAATAAACATTTTAAAAATTGTAAAAGGTATAAAAGAATACAAATCCTACCGCTTTCCCTATTCTGTCTGTTCTTACTTGAATACGAATTTGAAGAGGACCCAGTGGCGTCCCGTTGAACGGAACCAGCTCCTCGATCAGCCCCGGCAGTGTTATGGGATTGGCAGACGTGCCCTCAGCCGAGAGGCACGACTCTCGCTTCCCCTTCCAAGTGAAGCAAGGATTTCTTCCCTGAGCATAAAAATGTAAAAAATGAAAAAAATGTCTTAGTCACAACCACAGCCTCAAACAACTAAGGGCAATGCCTAGTGCTGAGAGAGGAACAGCGGCTGGGATTTCAGAGTATGGTCGGTGGTGCTCCTTCCTTAACAGCAACCAGGCTGCGAGACCTCGCGCCAGGAATTAATCAGAGTGAGCTCCGGCAATGGACGACCTCAAGGACTGGACTCTAAGTATTTACCCGGGCTCTGGTCTCGACACGCTCCCTCCTGGGGTAGGTCTTCAGGTTTTAACACTCCTCAGCGGGGAATGACCAATGTAGTGCTCCGGAGAGTTCCTTATATACTCTATTCCTACCCAACTCCTCCTATGGCCTCCTCTGGACGTATAAGCATCCAATGCGGTCATGGTGGTTTCCAGTTTAGCACTGCGATTCTAGGTACTTTCCATGCGGGGTTCTCCCTTGGACTGGTCCGAGTTTGACTGAGGACACCGTGCTCTGAGTAAGTTCACTTGAGGACTCTCTGCAGAATTCTTCTACAGAATTCTCTGCAGGCCCCACAGGAAACAGGTTGCTAAGCTACGTGGCTCAGCTAAGTGGCTAAAGCTAAGTCGCTTTTAAGGATGTGCTTTTAGGGAAGTGCTCTGACCCTCAACTCACAGTATTAAAACATAAAACAAATCAATAAATCAAAACAGTAAATCAATCTATTCTTCATTTTGTTATTCTTAATCATTCTTATCAATTCATTACTTGATTAAAGATACATTAGTACATCTTTTTGTGTGTGCTTCACATACATCACTCCGTATGCTCTACACAACATTTCCTCTTATGCAGTAATAAAACTCTGCATCCGGTATCCAACGGGAGCAGGGGAATCCCAGCCTCCTTAGCCAGGGTGGCGTCAATGAGGCTGTCGTCAGCCCCGGAATCCAGGAGGGCGCTCAGGCTATAGGACTCCTGGTTCCAGGCGAGAGTTGTGGGGATGAGCTGAGTTTGAGGGGTGCCAGGGTGGGCGAGTGTAGCATGGCTTACCAGAGAGAGGGGTCCTGGTAAGCCATGTCCTTTTGCCGCGGGGGGTCGAGGACGAGTCGGGCAGGCCCGGATGTAATGACCGGTCTGCCCGCAGTAGAGACAACGCTGGTCCCGGGAAACACTGCTCGCACTCCGCTGCGGACAGACGGGACTTGCCCACCTGCCTCGGTTCCTCCTCGACCCTGGGAACCGGGGTGGGAATGGGGGGTGTCGTGGGAATAGGGGCTCGGGGAGGTCCAGGAAGGGAGCTGGGGGGAGAGCGGCCGAGGGTGGTCGTCCACCCTGGAGACGGAGTCCTGCCCCGACTGCGTTCATAACGCCTCTCATGCGGGCAGTCATCCATCTCCAGGGCAAGGGTGACCAGCTCCTGATAGTACGAGGGGCGGTTCTTCAGAAGCCAGTCCTTGATGGTGTAATTTAATCCCCGCTTGAATGCGCTGTGGAGCGCCTTATTCCCCCAGCCACTCTCCGGAACTCCACTGTTTAATTCCCCGGTTCCCCTGGCGGATGACGTGGAGGCGGGCAGCTGCGTCGGAGCCTTCCTGGGGGTGATCGAAAATGAACCAGAACTCCGCCTTGAAGCCCTCGAAATCGGACGCCAAGGCAGAGTTACTGCCCAGGGCAGCGACGGCCCACTTCAACGCGCGCCCGGTCAGCTTGCATCCAGCGGCATCGGTGTCGTCACAGTGGGTTGGGGTTGGCTCGCGGCGTTGAAGTCGAGGTGGGTGAGGCGCTCGCTCATCTGCTGGAAAGCGCCATCGATCTGGTCCGGTTCAGGAGGGCGTTGTGTTGTTGGATGATGGCGAGCAGGGGATGGTCGAGGATACAGTGGTGGGGTTTAGCCCGAAGGCGTATTTAATAATAACAAAAGGGAAAAGGGTAGGGGAGAGAAGGATAATCCAAGTGGGTAGTCGGGGTCCGGTCTGGGGTCGATAACGGGAGGTCCAGTGTTCGGGAGAGGGGAAAGGCGCCGTGGGGTAATCCGTGGGGAGTAGTCGGGGTTCGGTCCAGTAGCGAAGAGGGGGTACACGCTAGGTCCGTGGATGGGTAGAGGAGGGGAATCCGAGGAAGACGAGGGTTCTGGATGGGCACAGGAGAACGAGGTGAGTCACAAGGGAAAAGACAAACATAAGGAACAGCTAGGAACTTGGGAGGGCTAGAAGCATCGTAGAAGATACACAAAGATTACCGTGTGGTTACAGTACGTTCTGGCACTGGAGTGATGACCGGGCAGGGTTCTTATAGGTGGGTGATTGGGAATGGGTCGCAGGTGTGCTGATTGGGGATAGGGAACAGGTGCGCTGTCGACTGGGGGCTGGGCGCTCCAACGATGATCACCGTGGGCTTGAGGTGGTGCCAGAGGGTTGGTTAAGGGGAGAGACCGTAACAGTTAGCTTTTTAATACCACATTTAATTCTGGTGTATTGTATTCCACTGATCGATTATGAACCTTTTTTTATTCCACCGTTATGCTATGACCAATTGTTCAATAGAAACTAACCCTTTAATAATTACGGTGGAGCGTACTGCACAGACTATTCATGAATAGATTTGAACACACAAACAATACATAGACAAGAAACTTTGATTTCTACACACAAAACAATTCATACATTGGGCCAGTGTTTAAATGAGCACACCACCATTGCAGCGGGTATACCTCAATGCCACTGCTGCAGCAGACACACGGTGTGAAGTGTTGTCGAAAGGTGGTGACGAGCTGTGAAGGATGTTTGCCTTATCAGCTTGCCTTATCAGATAGATCAAGATCAAAATCAAATTTATTATAGCAGCTCATGAATAGCAGCGATGAAGAGTGGAAATGGTTTAAATATCAGGTTATTTTAACGAGGACCAAGCAATGGGACCAACTCCTATCTACCCTCATACCATCATCACACATTCTCTCACAGCGCAGAGAAACAGGGAAATGTTTTAGTGCAATCTGACGTAAATAAGCACAAGTTTTAATCATGTAACATATTGATTACAGAATGAAGTTAGGAATTTTCATGCGAGACAGGAGTAAGGATGTTGGGTTTCAGTGGGATTGAGACTGGATAGAAAAGTAGCCTACCATTATCATTAAAACTGTCATAATAAGGTGCAAACGTCCTTATTTTCAGCAAGGGCAGCATTCTCTCATTCACACAATATAATAATAATAATAATAATAATAATAATGCCTTGATTTTGTATTGCGGTATATCAATCACAACTCATCCAAACCTGCAATACAATCTAGCGGGAGCCGATGTCAACGCGCACCACTACATAAAGTGATCGCATATAGGCTTTAGGAGTAGCCTAACCAGTGTGATATCTAGACTACCAGAGCACAAGTTGCTATCGGTATATTAAGGAGTGAGTTAAGACAGAGAGACTTGTAAATACTTATGTTCTCTATGACAACTGCATCGTAACATGGCAACATACGTTATTAGACAGATCACAAAACCATAACAAACATCTGTGATAAGTGGGTCATGATGGGCAGTGAATTACAATATACAGTGCCAAAAGAAAGTCATCATACCCCTTTGAAATAGTTACTATATTTGTCGTACAGCCTGAAATCAAAACCCATTAAAAAATAACTTTTTCCAGCTTTATGTACAAATTTAGCCATTGTAACAATGTCCGTTTATACACAGAGGCAGACGCAGTATAGGGATCAGGGATTGCTCCCGTTTATTCATAAAGTCTTTCGTACAGCTCTTAAGTGGCTTTCCAGCCTCGTCAAAATGTTCGTTCCTAGGTAGGTAGGTTCGTTCTCTCTCTCTCTCTCTCTCTCGCCGTTCCCAGCTCACCTCTCCTACTGAAATGGCAGAAGCACACACATCTTAAACATTCGCCGGCGAGACTTAATTCGCAGCAGGTGTGCAACAAAAGTCTCGCCGACACAACCCCGGCCACGGTCCTGTAGCTCCCTCTACAGGCCGAACGCTGCATGTCCCCCCACAGCCATACAACATCAAACTAATGAAAAAAAGGCGACAGTTCTGAAAATGTATAAAAAATGAAAAACAAGAATAACAGGGTTGGAAAAGTCATTAGTCCCCTGATTTAATACTTTGTAGAGCCACCTTTTGCTGCAATTACAGCCATCAATCTGTTTGGATATGTCTCTACTAGCTTTGCACACCTAGATTGGAGAATATTTGCCCATTCTTCCTTGCAGAATTGTTCGAGTTCAGTCAAATTCCGTGGTGAGCGATGGACTGCTCTCTTCAAGTCCATCCACAGATTTTCTATCGGATTTAAATCAGGGCTCTGACTTGGCCACTCAGAACATTCACCTTTCTATCCTTAAGCCACTGCGTTGTTCTTTTGGTGGTACGTTTAGGATCGTTGTCGTGTTGGAAGGTGAATGACCTGCCCATCTTCAGCTGTCTAGCAGAGGGACGCAAGTTGTCCTCAAGAATTTGGGTGTACTTGGCAGCATCCATTTTCCCTTCAATCCTGACCAATTGCCCAGTCCCCGCTGAAGAGAAACATCCCCCACAACATAATGTTGCCACCACCATGCTTCACAGTAGGTATGGTGTGTTTTGGGTGGTGTGCTGTGTTTGGTTTTCGCCAAACATAGCGCTTGGAGTTCAGTCCAAAAAGTTCAATCTTAGTCTCGTCTGACCATAAAACCTTTTTCCACATGGCAACAGAATCTTCCAGGTGTGTTTCTGCATAGCACAAACGAGTGTGGCACTTTTTCAGAAAAGGCTTCTTTCTTGCTACCCTGCCATACAGGCCAGCTTTGTGTAAAGCTTGTGAGATTGTTGTCACATGCACAGACAGACCAGTCCCAGCCATAAAGACTTGTAAGTCCTTCAAAGTTGCCTTTGGCCTCTTGGTAGCTTCTCTGATCAATGTCCTCCTGGCTCGGTCATCCAGTTTGGACGGACGGCCTGATCTAGGCAAGGTGTTGGTGGTGCCATACGCCTTCCACTTCTTAATGATGCTCTGAACGGTACTCAGAGGGATAGCTAAAGCCTTCGAAATCTTTTTGTAGCCTTCACCTAACTTGTGCCTTCCTATAACTTTATCCTTTTGAAAGTACTTTTCCAACCATGGTGAATTCTTTGCAGAACCATGCACTTCTAGTAGTGGAATCCTCAAGAAACAGCTGGTTTTATTCTGAAGTAATCAAAACCACTACAATTGATGTCAGGTGGGGGGTAATTAGCCTGGTGTTTGATCTGGAAGTTGATTGGTTGCACCTGAGTAAGTTTATAATGGTATACTCTAAGGGGCTGATCACTTAACCAAACCAGGTACTTCACTCATTAATTTTTAATAATTGTCCAGAATTATTTTTATTTTTATTTTCACTTTGATGATGAGGGTTATAATGTGTACATACAGCTCAAAAAAAGTTAGATTTGATTTATTTTAATTTCCAGGGTGTAATGTGAGAAAAGGTAAAGATTTCACAGGGTATGATGACTTTCTATAGGCACTGTAGTGGGGGAAATGTCACAGTCATCTTCTGCTGTCCGATATAGGTTATCATCATTAAGCCTCACAATGGGCTCTGCCAAATCCATGCACACTTTATTGGAAAGGTGATACTGTATCTAGTCAATGACAAATGAGGATAATTCAGCTGGTTTATGCAGTCTATCTGTCGTTTTTAATGGGTTAGGGTTAGTCGGAAGGGGGGGTGCGGCCGCAGTTCTCTAAAATATATAACATTAAAGGTGACAGTAACGGAATTCGTTAAATTAAGAACTTCACTGTGTGGGATTGGATTGTGCTCAGCATTAAAACGTTATCTCTCTACTGGCTAGATAAATTGTCACGCTTTTGTTTGTTAATGCACACACACACACACAGGAGCTGAATCAAAATGTGTACCCTACAGATCATGAATGTCAACTGTCCAAGGCTACAGAAATTATACCTACAATATATGCAAGTAATTCATTTGTAGCCAACTATGATACATGGCATGTACACATTTTTCATTGATTCATGAAAGCTCTCATTTCAATCATGTGAAATACGTTCAACATGAACTCGCAGTGCGCAGAGCGGAAAATTATTGAAACAAACTGCGCTCTTTGCTTTGTGAGCGTGCTGTGTCCATATAGCCTACTTTCTGAAATGCGCGGAATCAACTGAGAAACATATCACTTGTCGGAAATCTGGCCCTCCCTCGACCTGCATCGCCACCTGAGTATGCCACTCTGAGCTTCAGGAGAGGGATTTGAGGCATTCAAGACCGTGGCAGGCTCTCTTATCGGACTGCCCAATCTCCTTTGACCGGCAGACGGGGAGAGATGTCAGCACCATATGGGCTGGTAAGGAGAAAGCGCCATCGGGAGGAATCAGAGTGGCGGCGGCCTAGACCTCAGCGTGGGGAGCTGGCCCCACCTGGTGGCTTCATACTAGAGGTGCCCAGTGAAACCAGGAGTTTTTCTCATTAGACGAAACTGGATAAGCCTAAGAGGGGGTTTATTGAACCAGAGGGTCGAGAAAATGATGGGGTTATTGAAAAAAAGTAACAGAAAAAAAGTAACAGAATGATTTACGAGTGATTAATGTTAAAATGGGATTAAGAGGTTTGATAAGTTGAACAAGAGGTACTAATGTGTATGACCATGTTTAAGGAGTAATAATGGTTTAATACATCTTGATGATTTAAGTAACAAAAGATATAACATCAAATATAACTGGCAACAGATACTATGTACTACTAATGATATGTACTACTAATATACTGAATGACTAATGATATAATGGCAAATATAACTATTAAAATGTAAACTAATGAAATTACATCCAATGTAACTAACCAGATGACTTAAAGTTGATTTATGTTGAAATATGTTTAACCTGTTTTATGATTTAAATGATGAAACTAATCTGTTTTAACCATGTGTAATGAGTAAAATTGAAATGTAACGATTTGATATGGGAAAGAGAGAAAGGGGAATTTGACAAGGCTGAGAAAAGTTAGGTTGAGTCAAAACAACAATGGTTTTTGATAAGGGAAAGGGACAAAGAGGAGCCTGACAATGTCGAGATGGCTTAAGATGGGTCAAATATGTTCATGTGAAAAAGTGATGCTCAGAGGATGGCTCCAGCCTGACAATGTCAAGATGGCTTAGGAGGGGTCAAATATGTTCATGTGAGAAAGTGATGCTCAGAGGATGGCTCCAGGAGGAACTCCAGGAGGGGCCAGAGTATACAAAACTAGATGTCAGGTGCATTTCAACTGGCATTTTCCAGAAAACTCCAAAGAGGACGGATCCCTAAGAGACCAGGAGGTCTAGCCCAATCGGCTTCAAGACTACAACCATCGTCCCCCTTCCCAAGAAGAGCCAACCTGCCTGCCTGAATGATTACAGGCCAGTAGCACTCACTCCAATCATCATGAAGTGTTTTGAGAGAGTGGTACTGGCACACATTAAGAGCAGCATACCGGACACCCTAGACCCCCTGCAGTATGCCTACCGGCCCAACAGGTCCACCTCAGACGCTATCGCTGCTGTCCTCCAGTATTCCCTCTCCCACCTGGAAAACAAAGACTCCTACATCAGGACGCTCTTTGTAGACTACAGCTCCGCTTTTAATACGGTCATCCCCCACAGACTCATCCACAAAATGTCCACACTTGGCCTGCACCCCACCCTCTGTGACTGGCTCCTAGACTTTTTGACTGGCAGGCCCCAGTCTGTCAGGATTGGTAATAGGACTTCAGCCAGCATTATTACAAATGTTGGCACTCCACAGGGATGCGTCCTCAGCCCCATCCTCTACACCAGACCTGGGCAAACTACGGCCCACGGGCCACATCCGGCCCTTTGTACGTCCCTGTCCGGCCCTCGTGAGGCCAATCATAAATGATAGGGATGCACCGAAAATTCCAAAAGTGGATTTTCGGTTTTCGGCCGAAATACCTAAATCACCGAAACAACACGGCCGAAACACAATTGTAATGACGCAATTAAAAAGCGCAGCCAGCACACGGTTATCTGGATAAGAGCCAACATGTCTGCGGTGTGGACTTATTTCAATATCTCGGAGAAAGACCCACGGATAGCGATTTGCAAAACATGCAATGCTGAAATTTCAAGAGGGGGTGTATCTGCAAAGAGTTTCTCCACGTCGGGTTTAATTTATCACCTGAAATCCAAACATCCCGATTGCCATTCTAAATATGAGAAGAATGCGGCGCAGAAAAGAAAAGTCAATCCGAGCACGCCCACTCCGTCTGTAGCGGACGTTTTTGAAAAGGCAAGAAAGTTTTCCAGTGATGGTGCCAAGGCAAAAGGCATAACACAAAAAATTATGGAATTCATTGCCTTAGACCAGTGGTCGCCAACCCGTCGATCGCGATCCCGAAAATAATAATAATTATAATATAATATTATTTATTACACGGCTCTTCTTAATGCTGTAGATTAGAACGTTCCATTCACTTGAATGGGCCTTCCAAACGTTCGGCGGTCAATTATTTTCGTATAACAGACCGTTGCTAATAATAATTGACCGCTGTCTGTCTGTCAATACTATGAATGGTAACAAATAAATAATAATAATTTATAATAATAAATAAAAAACTTTTGTAATTGATTTATTCTTTGAATTGCAATGCATTGATTTTAGTGAGGTTAGTACACAGTCATAGCCATAAATGCAATGGTTCTAATAATTGACATAATCTTTTCTTTCGGTGTTTCGGTTTTCGGTTTTCGGCCTTGGTTTCCTCATTTTTGGTTTTCGGTTTCGGCCAAGAATTTTCATTTCGGTGCATCCCTAATAAATTACAACATAAATTAAACATATCTGTGTCGTGTTTTATTTTGTTTTTATTTTGAAATTTGAAATTTTATTTTTAAAAGCGTTACGTTTGTATTACTTACGTATGGACGTATGTGCGTGCGTGAGCTGTGAGTGAAGGTGAACAGCGACAAATGACGCTAGCCAAGTTACCCTCAAGATGTCGGCTCACGCTAAGAAAAGAAAAGTTGATAACGAATGCCGTGTTTTCAACAAGACATGGACTGCCAAGTATTTCTTTACAGAAATTAAAGGTAAAGCCGTGTGCTTAATCTGTGGTACACAGGTCGCTGTGTTAAAGGATTATAATTTGAATCGCCACTACACGACCAAGCATGAGGATAAATACAGAAATCTGTCTGATGAAGAGCACGCGCGGGAGTCTGATGCGTTGCTAGCAAAACTGCAAACCCAACAAGGACTTTTTACGAAACTTCACACCCCCAGAGATGCAGCCGTCAGGACAAGTTATGTAATTTCTCACAAAATCGCCAGAAAAAGTAAGGCGTTTTCTGACGGAGAGTTTATTAAGGAGTGCTTATTGGACTCTGTGCTGATGTGCCCGGAGAAAAAGGGCGCATTTGAGAACGTGTCACTCTCCCGACGCACTGTAACGAGGCGGGTTGAGGACATCGCTGGAAACTTGGAGCTTCAGCTGAAGAACAGAGCGGCCGACTTTGACTGTTTTTCTCTGGCTTTGGATGAGAGCTGCGATGTACGTGACACCGCCCAGCTACTCATCTTCTTACGTGGGATAACTGCAGACTTTCAAATCACGGAGGAGTTGGCAGCCATGCAGTCAATGAAAGGGACAACCACTGGTAATGACTTGTTCACAGAGGTAAATGCATGTTTGGACATGTTAGGACTGAAATGGGACAAGCTGGCAGGTGTGACAACAGACGGTTGTCCAAATCTGACGGGGAAAAATGTTGGACTTTTAAAGAGAATGCAGGATAAAGTGACAGAAATGAACCCTGTGCAGAAATTGACATTTTTGCATTGTATTATACATCAGGAAGTGTTATGTAAGACAGTGTTAAAAATTAACCATGTTGTTGATGCTGTAACTAAAACAGTTAACTTCATCCGAGCGAGAGCATTAAATCACAGACAATTTGTTGCATTTTTGGAGGAAAATGAGATTGAACATGGTGACATAAGCTATCACTGCACTGTCAGGTGGCTCAGCCTTGGCAAAGTACTGAAAAGTGTCTGGGACCTGAGAGACCAGATTCAGGATTTCTGTGTTAAGAAAGGACATGACATCCCAGAGCTTTCAGATGAAGACTGGGTGGCAGACCTCGGATTCGCTGTGGATGTGACTGCACTAATGAACGAACTAAATGTCAAACTGCAGTGCAAGGGCCTTTTTGTGCATGAGATGTACAGTGCAGTGAAGGCTTTCATGAGAAAGTTGCAGCTTATCTCAAGCCAAGTGAAGGACAACATTCTGACCCACTTGCCAACACTAAAGGAAGCCAAAAGATCAGCCGATCACCTCCACAAGTACTCAACCATGTTAGAAGCACTGCATGCAGAGTTTTCGAGGCGATTTCAAGATTTCAAAACTCTTGAGAGTGAAATGCACATGTTTCTTCTCCCTTCAACTGCAGTGTGGATAATGCACCAAGTGATGTTCAGATGGAACTCATTGACCTGCAGTCTGACACACTTCTGGCAGAGCACTTCAGGTCAGTCTCACTGCTGGACTTTTACTCCTCCCTCAAAGAGGAGAACTTTCCACACCTGAGGAGGCATGCTCAGAGGATTCTAGTCCTCTTTGGATCTACCTATGTATGTGAACAGACATTCTCAGTGATGAAGTTCAACAAATCCAAACACAGATCCTCTATCACTGATGACCACCTCTCAGCTGTCCTTCGCATAGCCACCTCAGACATTCAGCCAGATTTCAATGCCCTTGTTCAAGCCCAGAACAGACTGGATTATTCTCACTGAAGAGGTAAAATGAGGTGGAAAACATTACAAGTTATTGTTTGTTGTATTGCTGTATTTCTATAAACTTGTTAAGTTGTTTGTTGTTTTTCATTGTTTGTGGAGATTAACGAGTTAAAAATAAATTGCACTGATTCAATAATTGTTTTTGTTTTCTTATTTGACTTATACACCACAATTTCACATTGCCTAATATAAATATTTTCAAAATATATAATTTAGTGCATTTTACAATGGAAGAAAGTTGAGCAGAATTAAGTTCAAGTTATCGTTGGTGTGGCCCTCTGACACAATTCAGGTTTCTCATGTGGCCCCTTGTAAAAATTAATTGCCCACCCCTGCTCTCCACCCTGTTCACTCACGACTGTGTCGCCTCCCACAAGGACAACATCATCCTAAAGTTTGCAGACGACACCGCAGTGATAGGATGCATCATTGGCGGGGACGAAGTGGCTTACAGGAGGGAGGTGGCCAGTCTGGTAGCATGGTGTGAGGACAACAACCTCACCCTCAATACGGACAAGACCATGGAGATGATAGTGGACATGAGGAAGAAGAGGGGACCTCATCGGCCACTGTACATCCGGGAACTCGAAGTAGAGAGGGTGAGCAGCTTCAAATACCTGGGCATCCACATCAGCAAGGACCTCACCTGGACACTTAACACCACACAGCTGGTTAAGAAGGCCCAACAGCGGCTGTACTTTCTGAGGAGGCTGAGGAAGTTTGGCATGTCGCCCAAGATCCTCAGCAACTTCTACAGCTGCATTGTTGAGAGCATCTTAACCAGCTGTATCACTGTGTGGTACGGCAACACTACTGCTATGGACCGCAGACGCCTGCAGAGAGTGGTGAAGACCGCTGAGAAAATCACCAGGACTCCACTGCCCTCTCTGCAGAGCATCTACCACCGCAGAGTCCACAGGAGAGCCGCCTCCATCCTCAAGGACCTCACCCACCCCCAGCACGGACTGTTCACACTTCTACCCTCAGGCCGGAGGTACAGAAGTGTTAAATGCAGGACCACCAGACTAAAGAACTCCTTCTTTCCCACTGCCATCAGACTCCTAAACAACGCATAGGAGATTATAATCATTGACTACCTCATATAACTGTACTACCTCATATAACTGAACCCGACTGTCATTTTCAGTTTGCACATGCATAATTGCACTGTTTACATTTGCACTGTTTTATTATTATTATTGTTGCTTTTTTATTATCACATGCTGCCTTCAATTTTGTTATCTTGTACATTTTGTTTAGTATATATTGTATATTTGTATTGTACATTTTACATTGGTTGGCATTCTGCGGACAGCAAAGCAAGAATTTCATTGTACAGGGAAACGTGTTTTCTACTGTGCATATGATAATAAACACTTTGAATCTTGAATCTTTGAATCAAAGTCTTCTCTGGAGAGAGTTTACACTTGGAAGCCCCCAGCCTGTATTGCTGTTATAATCGAAGTAGGCTCTCTTTTTAGCTGCCTGGATTCGGTTGAAAGGAATGCTAGAGGTTGAGTGACCGCTTCACTTGTACTGGGAGGTGTGGGTCGTCAAAGTCCCTCGGCTGAGAGCACGGTGCTACTCCGGAGAAATCAGCTGGGCTGATAGAGGAATCAAGAGTATTTCGGCAGTGGCCACTGTCGATACTGGATGGAGCCTCTCTAAATTTATACTAAGTTTGACAGATTAGGTGCACATAGGGTAAGATTTATTTTCTCTTATTTCTTTTAGTTACTTTGATTACTTTAATATATATTATTCCTTTTATGTACTTTAATTTCGTTAACTTCTTTACTCCTTTTATTTACTTTAATTACTTTATTACTACCTTGTATTGCAATGCTGTAACGCTTAAAGCTTTAATAAAGTACAAATCTGCATTTAAAGGGAAAAAAAAAAAGTATTTTAGTTCTTGTTGCTTTACTTGGACTGGGAATCGAGTGTCATCGAAGTCCCTCGGCTGAGGGCACAGTGATATACCGGAGTGAGTCATCATATCGGGCTGACAGAGGAACTTATAGGACTAGATGGATGCATAAGGCGATGTTGGAAATTTATAGCAAGTCGAAATTTATACCAAGTTAGACGGAGTAGGGAAAGCTATTTCTTCTATCTTCCTTTCCTATAAAATTATTGATTTTAACGCTTAATGCACGAATAAAGAACAACCCTGAATTAAACAAACAAAATATAATCATTATGACATGGTCATACTGACTGAAATAGATTGGCTATTGGCTATGGCTATATTGATTATAAGAATATAATAAATGAAAGATGATTAATCTACCTCCCCTCACAGTACCAAGACAACAGGTTAGCACTCATTCATTTTTACAATTAATACACAATGGCAGTGGGTTTCTGGTACCAAAGAGCATATAATGGGTAAAATGAGAGTACTTGAGAACTAAGTATTGGCCTCTATCACAAAGGAACATGCCAGAAGTAAAGGCTTGCTATGGACCAAGACTATCTTTGGGAAAGCTACTCTGATAATTTGCAAGTGTATTAGTTTGTGTGGGACTGTTTCTCTGCCATTCACTCACAATGATCTGTTTTGGAATATAACCAATAACTAACTGTTGTACTGTGTGTCAGGAGGAGAGGAGTGGATCCGCACTGGTCTGTACCTCTCCCCTGGAATGAAGACATACCATATGTTCATGCTGCCAGAGATCTTTAAAAGGGGCTGGAAGGTAAATGGCCAACCTTAACCATCCATTACTGTTTTTTATTTTGTCTTATCGTTCAAACCCTTCATGTGCTGATGTCAGATGTGGGTGAAATACATAGGTCATATGCTTTCAAATACTTGAGCTGGGCTTAATTAAGTTTTCCCTGGTACAATTGAACCAATGGAATAGTCACAAATGTGTGTTGTATTTGACCCAGATCTGGTTTATATAGTATATGTGCACATTTTGCCCCTCATATACAGATTGGCTGTCAGACAGACTACATTGGCAACGCATCAGAGTTAAAGTGAGCACCTGTGGTCCATGAGCAGTTCCCTGTCGACTCAGAGATAGTACAGGTGTGGAACCTGTGGGGTGGTCTCATGTACTTGGTGGCTCCATCCAACACTCAGGTGGAGGGGGTGGAAGTCATGGTGCAGGTTGTGCTACAGGTACTACAAGTCTGTTAAGTGTGTGGTAGAAAGGGATTTGTGCTGAAATCCGAATCAGCCCCTAGCCCTACTCCCGAAGACCACAATGGAAATGGAAGTCTGTTGACTTTATTTTGTGTTTGTCCATGATGATTTCTACTGTGTGCATAGTTGGCTTCACATGGTTGGAGAAAATGTATATGCATTTTATTTTTAGTTTAACCTTCATTTTGACATTGAGACCAAGGTCTCTTTTACAAGGGAGCCCTGCATACACACAATTTACAACTATACATCAAACTGTACAAAATTACAACATAATAAAACACAATCAGATTTTTCCAACAAAAGAGGTCCTCGATCAAAATGTGTAATTGCCAGAGCGGCTATAAAAGAAGCCCACCTTAAATCGTAGCTTTTTAACAATCTCCTCTGTATGTTTTCTAAATATGAACTCTTTTGTCTAACCAAATGCACAGGTACATTTTTCTGTGTTTTGGAAAATGACATATACTTGGTCACAGACTGCAAAACCAAATCCCCCCACTCTATGGATGACCTCAGACTTGCAAACGACCTGAATGAGTTCTACTGTAGATTCGACAGACAATGGAACACTCCTGACTCTGACCCACACAACCAACTCCCCTCCACAGCTATCACACCTCTTCTTCCCAGCCTGGACAGAGACACTACCCCCCCCTACACAATGGACCCAGACAGCCCCCTCCCCCCCATTGCACCTCTCTCCATCCAGGAGAGAGACGTCAACAAACTGTTAAAGAAACAGAACCCCCGCAAGGCATCTGGACCAGACACTGTCTCCACCTCCACACTGAAGCACTGTGCAGACCAGCTGTCTCCAGTGTTTACGGACATCTTTAACACTTCACTGGTTGAATGCATGGTACCTGCCTGCTTCAAAACATCCACCATCATCCCAGTTCCCAAAAAGCAGAGGACCACAGGCCTTAATGACTACAGACCAGTCGCCCTGACCTCTGTGGTAATGAAGACCTTTGAGCGCCTCGTGCTCACCCGCCTCAAGGCCATCACCAACCCCCTCCTCGACCCACTGCAGTTTGCCTACAGAGCCAACAGGTCTGTAGACGACGCAGTCAACATGGGACTCCACTTCATCCACCAGCACCTAGACTCCCCCGGCACCTACGCCAGGATCCTGTTTGTGGACTTCAGCTCTGCATTCAACACCATCGCCCCAGCTCTCCTCCAGGACAAGCTATCCCAGCTGAGCGTGCCTGAGCCCACCTGCAGGTGGATCACTGATTTCCTGACAGACAGGAAGCAGCACGTGCGGCTGGGCAAGCTTGTCTCGGAGCCCCGGTCCATCAGCACCGGAGCCCCACAAGGCTGTGTGCTCTCTCCTCGACTCTTCTCCCTTGACACATTTACATTTTACATTCATTTAGCAGACGCCTTTATCCAAAGCGACGTACAACAATACATTTGTTTAAGTAAGTGAATCATCTATCCAACAGTCATCATAAGACAAAGTAATCAATGCTCACACCAGGGGCCATAGGCAGTCATAATGCCAGTAGGCTATTTTTAATTTTTTTTAAATATATTTTATTAGCAGGAGAGAACTTGTACAGGGGGGTAGCAGGGGAGAAGAGGTCTCGGGGTTAGGGTTAGTATAGGGGGGGTAGTGAGGGTGAAGCGGTCTTTAGGAGGGACTGTTAAGATGTAGCTTGAAGAGATGGGTTTTCAATCTACGGCAGAAGATCGGAAGTGACTCTGCAGTCCTGACCGTTGTGGGAAGCTCATTCCACCAGCGGGGTGCCAGGACAGTGAAAAGCCGTGACCGAGTAGAGCGGCCACTGCATCCACGTAGAGGCGGCGGTGCCAGGCGGGCAGCCGAGGTGGAGGAGCGGAGTGATCTTGCAGGGGTTTGGGGGCTAACCATTGCTTGCAAGTAGGGAGGGGCTGTTCCCTTTGCCGCAAGCACCAGGGTCCTGAATTTGATGCGAGCTGCTACCGGGAGCCAGTGGAGGGTGCGGAGGAGGGGCGTGACATGGGAGAATTTGGGGAGATTGAACACCAGACGAGCGGCAGCATTCTGGATGAGCTGCAGAGGCCTGATGGAGGAGGCCGGGAGTCCAGCCAAGAGTGCATTGCAGTAGTCAAGGCGAGAGATTACAAGTGCTTGGACCAAAAGTTGTGCTGCTTCTCTGGTGAGGAATGGACCTATCCTTCTGATGTTGTAGAGGAAGAATCTACAGGAGCGTGCTGTCGCTGTGATGTTCGCCACACAGGATAAGCGGTTGTCAAGGATCACCCCAAGGTTCTTGGCTGTATGGGAGGAGGTCACGGTAGAGTTTTCTACTGTGATGGAGAAGTCTTGGAGAGGTAGGCTTTCCCTGGGAGGAAGAGCAGCTCAGTCTTGTCAAGCTTTAGGTGGTGGGCTGACATCCAAGCAGAAATGTCTGCAAGACATGCCGAGACACGTGTTGCCATCTGTGAGTCAGAAGGGGGGAAGGATAGAAAAAGTTGAGTGTCATCTGCGTAGGTGTGGTAGGAGAAACCATGTGAAGAAATTACAGAGCCGAGAGATTTGGTATAGAGAGAGAACAGTAAAGGCCCAAGGACAGAGCCCTGGGGGACACCAGTGGTGAGGGGTCGTGGAGAGGACAGCGATCCTCTCCACGTCACCTGGTAGGAGCGGTCGCCCAGGTAGGATGCAAACCAGGAGAGTGCAGAGCCAGAGATGCTCAATTCTGAGAGGGTGGAGAGAAGGGTGGTTTACTGTGTCAAATGCAGCAGACAGGTGCAGAAGAATGAGAACAGAGGAGAGGGAGGAAGCTTGAGTGGAGTGGAGAGCCTCCGTGACAGCGAGGAGAGCAGTTTCAGTAGAGTGCCCAGCTTTAAAGCCGGATTGGTGAGGGTCAAGGAAGTTGTTTTGAAGGAGGTAGTTGGTTTGAGACAGCATGTTCAAGGGTTTTAGATAAGAAGGAGAGAAGGGATACCGGTCTGTAGTTATGGACAGCAGACGGGTCAAGAGTTGGTTTCTTGAGAAGAGGCTTGACTCTGGCTGTCTTGAAGGCAGCTGGGACAGATCCTGTGGATAGAGAGGAATTGATTAAGGTGGTGGATCGAGGGGGCAGGTGGTTGCCCGCTTGGATGTGACCAGTTTTATAACATCATCAGGGGAGAGGGGGGAAAAATCTGATAAACCAGAGACCTGGTGTAGCGCAGTGGGTTTGGGAGGAGAGGTAGCAGTGTTGATGAGAGGTAGAGGGAAAGAGCTGCTAATGTCATCGGCAGACAGGGAGGAGGGAGGAGGGGGAGGAGATGGGTTGAGGAGAATGTGGAGAACAGTTTCCTTGGGTCAGAGGCAGAGGATTGAATTTTGGAATGGTAGTAAGAAGCTTTAGCAGCTGATGCAGATGAGGTGTAGTTGAGGAGGATAGAGAGATAAGGGTCTAGGTCATCACGAAGGCCAGTTTTTCTCCATTTCCTCTTTCCTCTGTTCGGAGCCCTATTCTACAAGCTTGCAGGGTTTCAGACAGCCAGGGAGCGTGTGGAGAGGATTGTGCCGGCCTTGAGGTCTGTGGACAGAGAGAGTCGAAGGATGAGGAAAGAGAGGACAGGAGGGTGGATAGAAGGGAGAAGGATTCAACAGAGGGTAGGGCGGATAAGACAGAGGAAGAGAGAGTGGTGAGTGAGAGGGTGCGCAGGTTGCGACGAGAGGATACAGTGTGGGTAGAGACTGACAGGGAGGGGGAGGATTTGAGAGGAAGGGATACAAGGAAGGATACAAAAGGATGATCAGAAACCGGAAGAGGGGTAACAGTAAGGTTGGAGGTATGGGAGGATCTGGTGAAGACAAGGTCGAGCTGATTGCCCACCTTATGAGTCGACAGACAGTGGGACAGGGTAAGGCCGAAAGAGGAGAGAAGGTCAAGTGCTCCAGACGAGTGAAGCTTCTCCGACTGGATGTTGAAGTCACCCAGTAATGTAAGCGATGTGCCGTCCTCAGGGAAGAAGCTGAGAAGGACATCCATCTCGTCTAAGAAGTGGCCAAGCTGAGCTGGTGGACAATAGATAACAACAATGTGAAGTTTGACAGGGGAGGTGACAGAAACATCATGGAATTTGAAGGTGGATATGGACAGGTGTGACAGGGGAAGGACATTATGTGACCACTAAGGCTAGATGAGGAGTCCTGTGCCTCCTCCTCGACCAGAGAGTCTAGGCAATGGTTCATTATCAGAAACCAACTCTGTCCAGTAGTGCCCCTTTCTTATAATGTTACCTGAGTGACATATCACAGAGCTCAAACTATATGTCTGCTTATGTTTGCCATCTACAGGAATTTCAATGAAGCGAGATGGGGATACATGGTTTCTTATAACCAATGTCCCATCAGACTCCACACGGGACACATGAACTACAAGAATATCAGGACACGTAGCCCAAACTGTTGGCCTGACTAACGCTGAACCACATTTAGAACATGTGTACGGAGCTTCACCTCTTGTGATCAAATGTCTGAAAACAGATTTAGCTGTATTTGACAATGGAATCATAAAAGTTGCTCATGTGGCTTGGTCATTGTGAAAGGTGCTGGTTTTACACAAGTTTCACAGCTATCTGTATGTGTTACATGAGATACTGTTTGAATACCACAAGCATTCAACCAAGACATAAGTGGGTGAAGGGGGAGACATGAATTCTGCCCCCCTTCTTGAGATCCCTTCCCCCGATGGGCCGAATGACTATGATCTCTCTGTTTTACAAACCCTTGGAATGTGTTGATGCTGTGGTGTCATATGAATAGAATTGATAGGATGAGGTCTCATTGGTTCTCCTCGCAAACTGCTCTTAATTTAAACAGTACAGTAACATTTCTCTCTCTATCTCTCATTTACCATGAGGGTAGAATGTAACATTTCTCTCTGATGTATCTGCCTTGTAATAATTGTATACGTTTACAGTGTTATTGAAGCCTCATTTGATTCATTCTAACTTGACTATTATTGCTCTAATGAGCAGAAACTCTATAGAAACACTATTCTTTGCACATAGTGTTAATTAAATTACTTGGAGTCATATAAAGATATGCTTTGCTATTAACAAAACTGTACATAGCCAAATTTATTTGCCAACCTTTTGTATTGTAACTAAATGAAATCTAGTGGGTCATTGTGCCTAAACATTTCCAATGATGAGATTGACTTAGTTACTTCCTCTAAAACATTTCTTAGCTCTAAGTGAGAAAAGGTTTGCCCTGGACTTTGGATTGCAGAATGTAACAGAGCAGCAAGGTTATCTTTAATAGGGCTGTATTGTGTCATAACCTTTGGGGTCAGGTTTGTCAACTTGTCATTTACAGTCTTAAGATGCAAACATGCCTGCAGGGATGAGTTTAGCCACTAGTTTGACATTGTAATAGAAAATGTATGTAACCCGCGTTTCGGTATGAACACCGGTGACTAGAATATGTCTACTGAATTCGGGTATGGACCAGATATCAGAAGATAAAGACTCGTTCAGGAGAGAGGGTGGGATGCACAAGCAAGAATAAATCACAGGGAGACGTATGTTACATTTAAAAGGTAAGAGAATGTTTTGTTTCTTTCCTTGTTTTTCCTTTTCTCTTCCTTCAATTGTATTTTTTTTAGAAAAGTAGAAAACCAACACAAAACAATAACATTTTAAGTGTAAAATAATTCAGTGAGAATATCCGTAACTCTTAAATGCCAATAATCAACACCTTTTTCTTTAACAGTACAACCCAAGGCTTTTCACTTCTTGTGAGATAAGTATGACTAATTATTCATTTACCCATATGGTTAGTTACTTTTAGAACCTGATCCCTGGTTCTGTAATGGTCAGACAGCTGAACCCAAGTGCAGAACACAGACTAAGAGACAGGATCAGTGAAACCCCAAACTGGGGTGTATTTATTAAGAGAAGGCTGACTGAGCCGATATGTAGACAGGTAGTCCAGTAAGGGTCAGGCAGGCGGTTGGTCAGGCAGGCAGGGGTCAAACAGGTAAGCTGGCAGGCAGACGGGCAGAGTTCAGGCAGGTAATCGGGTTGGCAGACAGGCATAGGTCGAGTAGGCAGGCGGACAGTCATTCACACGAGGTCAGGCAGGGAAGCGGGCAGTCATACAGGGGAACAGGCAGGTAGGCGGATAGTCGTCCAGGCAGCGTTCAGGTAAGCAGGCAGGTTGGTGGAAGGAGTCAGGAGGGAACTGTGGACACAGGAACAACCAAGGTAAGGAGGCTGGGAATGCTAAGAAGCAGGAACTAGGAATTATAGCTAGAAGCGTGACTAACAATGAACTGATGTTACGATCTGGCAGGGTAGTGAAGGTTGAACCGAGTATTTATGGCAAACGCTGGTAATAAGAATGGGGAACAGCTGGTCATCTGACTCCTGCACACCTGACACCACTCCTGAAATCAGCCTGACTGGTCAAGAGAGAGAGAGAAAGACTGCCCTCTACCCAGAGGTAGAGGGCGTGACAGGTTCTAAACAGGAATTTACTATGTTATTTAACACCTTGCTTTTGTATTAATAATAAGTATTTTAGTTTAAGATATCAATTGTTTAGAGTTTTTCTTTAAAATAAAACCCCCCCAAAAACGTTTGGTCTTTTAGTTATATTACCTCTTAGTAGTTATTAAACCTTGAACATATTTTAACCAGGACTTATTTTGAAATGGATTCAACCACAAGTACCAAAATCAAATATTCACATCCCAAAATCAAATATCAGTGTCAATACATGTATACTCTGGATTCAAACATCAATAAAGTTCAATAAGTAACATTACAAAAACAGTCCCACACTCCGATGAGTGGATGAGGAGATTTGTGATTACTTAGTCTCAGTCCATGAACCACGGTCCGTCCGGTGTGTGTGTGTGGATGCAAAGGATCTGTCCTACCGAAATCCAGAAGGCACAATGCACAGTGTCTCTCCTTTTTTTTCACTCAGATCAAATCAACAAAAGGGACGTTGGGAATGGCTCGCCAGTCCACGCTCCGCACAGCTCCTCCAACAGAAGCGTTACAGGACGAGGACGAAATCCAGGATCCAAAGGGAATTAACTCAACCAAAAAACCCGGCCAAGGGAAATTCTTTCCAAGGTTACAGCAGCTTGAAACTGGAACTGTGGAAGGGTGATTCGAAGATTGTGGATTCGTGGAAGGCTCGTATGTCTTTGAAAACTGAACAACTCCATAGATAACTTGGAGGCAACACCAATTGGAGGATACCGAATACTGTTAGCTATGAGGCTATCTGCTAGCGGAGCTATGTTACTCCACACTCCAGTTCATGCGACGCTTGTCAAAGTAACACTAGTCTTTTATTTTCTCAATAAATGGAAGTAAGTATTTATAAAGCAAATCTTGCTAAGGAAAATTACTTTTAAAGCAATTATTCACACACGGGGGCAGGAATCTACAGCGTATAGTTTAATCATTATGAGCGCTTACACGGAAAAAAGACAGCGACTAGATTTTTCCGTGATCCAACGAGGCGTAGGACGGATCTACACTTCTGATTGGTTAACTCACAACGAGACTAGGGTTCTCATTGGCTGATTGAATAGTCTCTCAATTGGACAAAAACTAATGAAATACTGCTAAATAACAATGATGTCATCCACAAATCACCTTTCCAAGTTCTTACATGAAATACTATTTCCAGTTTTTAACCATGAATATATCCCATATCATCTTATCTTTTATCGATTTTAGCTTCTCTTAATCATCGTATATTGTTCTTCTTTTTAGTGTCTAATATTTAGTACTAATTCACTTATTTTAAGGATCATTCTATTTATTTAACTCATTTCATAATACTGGAAGTGCATTATTAATAGGCTCTATTTGTCTGGGTTACACTACATAGCCTACTGTTCTACGTAAGTCATTCTAAGGATTTTGTTGCAAAGTCTTTGGCACACTGTCTCAGCTTGTCTTGTCATTCAGGGTGAACATTTTTGAATGTGAAGCTACTCCCGTTTGAAAAGATTTGCTTTGGTACTTTTTCCTTTGGTCCCAAGATTCTACGGGTTGGATGAATGGACCTAGATGTTTTGGTTTCTTTTGGCGTTGACGTTTTGGTTTGCAACGTTTCTCTACAAAATCTCTATGTCTGGCTTTATATAAAGTGTGCATCTTACCAATGCATTTATCTGGTCTGTCTGTTTGGCCATGTAGAAACAGGACCTTTGTATTTTTGAACATAGCCACACTAATTGCTGTGCTTTTCTTACTTTGGATAGATTTTGAACTGTACATAGGAGAAAACAGTCTTTGATCGGGGATCCTGTGTGACAGAAGCTGATTGCTCTCTCACTACCTGCTTAGCAGCAGCACCATCCTGTGGTTATTAAGCAAAATTGAAACAAAATCTGTGGTGATTCAGATAATGGCCGAATCTCAAAAGTATTTTCTCGGTGAGTGCATTTTCCTCATAGGCCTACATGATTATTTTCATATGATGATGAACTCCGTATATCTTCATGATACAATTTAAAATAATATACAGTTGGCCTGTGTGAACGTAGGCCAGGCTATGTGGAATGGATGTAGGTTTATACAGTATTTCTATATTGTGTTTTTCTTTTCTTTTAAGTACCATCATGCAATTCACTCCAAATACAGCACATTTCCTATTAAACTGCCTGGGTATGTTTTGTTGAAATACTGTAGTCCTCCCATATAGGCTGCGAATGTTCATGAAATATTTATTTCACGTCACTGAGTGGCTTCTGAGTGGTGCCTACTGCTGCTAAACTGACAGGGAGAGACATCTCCAACACTGCTGTACCCATTATTTTGGCTCAACAGATGAAAATGCCTTTTTCTGACAGAATCAATCATTCCCCCCTACTCCGCCCACCGTCCTCAATTATAAATTATTAAGACTCTTCAGCATAGGATCACCTAGAATAGATCGTATTAGATTACCAGTTGGCCTGTATCTGTTTTGAAGTCAACATAAGCCTGGGCTGGTTATCTCATCCCTTCTCTGGAGGATTGGTCCCTTTCTAAATGGAAACTGACAATAAAGTAATTTACACTGTATTCTAAAGTCTACTTTTAGTACAATTAACAACTTACAATTTTTAGTTAACATGTAATATTGACGACTAATGCAGTTGTTCTTGAGAAGTTACTGAGGTGTCCATCTAATGTACAGCCAAATACTGATATGTTGCCATGGCCCCAGCTTGCTATACTGTATGTACATCACAGTTTAGTGTTGCCACAATGACACAATTCAGTTGGTTAATGTCCTGCCATAACAGGACTACATAACTGCCACACAAATGATTACCCTGAATACCCTCTGCTGGTGAGGCTGCTGTGAGACTGTGGGAGCTGAGGTCCAGTTAAGCTCTCAGATGAGCTTGACACTAACCCTCAGTAAATTCCATACATTACTCATTTGTGTTATTGTTCTTATAACTGTGATTCAGTAATCCACTATGGGTCGATTTTTCAGGTGCACTTTCAAGCTGTGAATCTCCTGTTCTACCACATCCCAAAGCTGTTCTATTGGATTCAGATCCGGTGACTGGGAAGGCCACTGAAGAACACTGAACTCATTGTCATGTTCATGAAACCAGTTTAAGACGACTTTTGCTTTGTGCCATGGTGCATTATCATTCTGGAAGTAGCCATTAGAAGATGGGTAAATTATGGTACTGCAACGCACTCTTGGCCGGTCTCTCCGCCTCCACCATCAGGCCTCTGCAGCTCATCCAGAATGCTGCCTCCCGTCTGGTGTTCAATCTCCCCAAATTCTCCCATGTCACTCCCCTCCTCCGCACCCTTCACTGGCTCCCGGTAGCAGCTCGCATCAGATTCAAGACCCTGGTGCTTGCCTACCGGGCGGCAAAGGGAACACCCCCTCCCTACTTGCAAGCAATGGTCAGCCCCCAAACCCCTGCCCGATCACTCCGCTCTTCCTCCTTGGCTGGCCGCCTGGCACCGCCGCCTCTACGTGGATGGAGCAGCCGCACTACTCGGTCACGGCTTTTCACTGTCCTGGCGCCCCGCTGGTGGAACGAGCTTCCCACTGCTGTCATGACTGCAGAGTCACTACCAATCTTCCGCCATAGATTGAAGACCCATCTCTTCAGGCTACATCTTAACGGTCCCTCCTAAAGACCTCTTTATCCTCTCTTCCCCCCTGTACAAGTTTCTCTCCTGTATTTGTTGTAAGTCGCTTTGGATAAAGGTGTCTGCTAAATGCCATAAATGTAATGTAAAATGTTGTGGCCATGAAGGGATGCACATGGTCAGCAACAATACTCAAATAAGCTGTGGCATAACGGGCCCAAAGTGTGCCAAGAAAACATTCCCCACACAGGTGTTCCTAATAAAGTGTTCAGTGAGTGTACACTTATATTGTTAGTGAATTAATTATCAATCTACCATAGCCTACTTGTGCATTGGCATATTTGAGACATTGTTTCTATAAATTGATATGGGCATTTAAAGACAAAATACCAGAAGTCTAAAGCATATCCTTTTGGTGATGGTGCCAATGGTGCTCATACAGCCTCACCCGTACAAAATACCTGGGAGTCCACATCTCAGAAGACCTGACCTGGACTACCCACATCAGTTCTCTGGTGGGAAAGGCAAGGCAGCGCCTGTTCCATCTCAGGCAGCTGAGGAAATTCAGAGTCTCCCGGAGGATCCTTCAGTCCTTCTACTCTGGAGCTGTGGAGAGCATCCTGGCTGGCAACATCACCGTCTGGTACGGTAACAGCACGGCCCAGGACAGGCGAGCTCTGCAAAGGGTGGTACGCCTGGCAGAAAAAACCATGGGAGCTCCAACCCCCCCTCTCCATGTCCTGTACACCAGGAGGTGTAGGACCAGAGCCTACAGGATTATGAAGGACCCTCACCACCCGAAACATGGACTGTTCCAGCCGCTGCGGTCAGGAAAACGCCTCCGCTGTCATGCAGCAAGAACAGAGAGGCTAAGGCTGAGTTTCTTCCCCCACGCCATCAGAATCGTCAACGATGACCCCACCAGTGCCCCCCTCAAGTCACTCACACATGCACTGTCATCTTAACACATATGCACACACATAATCATCCATCTGCTATTTATATTGCTTACTTATATGCTTACTGCTTATACTGTTCATATTGTTTATACTGTTTATACTGTCCATACTGTATGTTTTTTAGTACTTCTATTTTTATTTTATTGTATTTTAAAACTTATTGTATTGTTGCACTACTCTGTGGCACTGTCACTTTTGCATTTCACTGTATACTTGTATGCACGTGACAAATAAAGAATCTTGAATCTTGAAACAATGTATTTCTATATCTGCAAGATAAGCAAACAATGCATCAAGAAGAATGCCACCTACAGATTGACAATCCAGTAACCCAACCTTGACACAGTAGACGTTTTGATTTACCCATCCAAGTCCAAGGCGGGACCGTGGTACAGTTGACCGCGATACACACTGGTAGTTGTAGTACACTAACTCCCAACATGTTTAATATTGACATGTGTAAAAACTACATTTCCCCATACTTGCCACTGCGTGTTCCCGCTCCTATTGGCTGGCTGTTCCAGCCGCAGCCCCAGAGAATGAATGAAATTGAAATTGCTGGTATATTACATGTACAATACCGGGATCTGCAGTGTTACATTGTATCGTACTATATCAAAATGGCTACAGTGGTACAGAACCCCCTGAAATCGTAAGTTGATACATTTACCTTTTACATTTTTAGGGATACATTTGTGCATGCTGTCAGTCTATTTTGGTAGCCTATCGTGTACAATGTTATGCATCGTTAAAGAAGTAGGCTATACATTTCGTGCATATAGCAAGCTAGAGATAGTCAAATAGTGGTGGAAAGTTACATCTGGAATAGCTTTATTTTTGCATGCCTGGAAAAGCCTTGGTTCCAAAATATAGAGCTGTTGATGCATGCTCTCACATCATTTCAGTGAGGCAGAAATTGCTCAATATAGTGGAATGTTACAATTTTGGTGACCCGGTGTGCCTTGTCAATAGTCTTAAGATCACGGTCAACTGACACAGTGGCTTGTCAGGAGGAAATTTTGCATTAATTAGACCCCCTGTACCCAAATATAACTGAAATGAAGATTATTTTTTGGAAAGGGTTGTGCTTGATACCGTTAGAGGCGTTATAAACAGGTAGGCATAACCAAGCCAGTGGTATGTCGACCGATATCTGATATCTTTTGACATCCTTTTCTTGTATACCTCTTGGCAAAATAGCCTAGTAATGCTGCGTACAGCGCCTATTCGCTCAAAGACAGGCGTCCTAACCTTACATATAGCCTAAATCATTGGTAGCCTTGCATCCAAGCTTAATTTATGTGGCGGGACTACTTGCCAAATTATATTATAGCGAATTAGACTGAACTGTTAGTCTAATATTAGGCTTCAACTGTGAACATTCAATCAAGTTTCCGTTCAATTCCTTTGTGCAGAAAATGTCACCGTGCGGGATGCAGACGCCTGTCCGCATGGGCTCGCATCCATAAGGTCTATCAGCTTGGGAAGTAGTCTACTTGACACATTTTCGACTTAAAATTGAAAACATAATGACTCTAGGCTACTGTAAAAAATCGTGTTCGTGGGGAATATTAGGTCAAATACTAATTTGCTGCCTGTAAGTCAGGACAGACACATCGGATAGCTACACCTGGATGGGAATGTATTGCGAGTGAATGGAGTCGGTGTTGTCAGAGGATCTGCGATCCAGACATGCGACATTTCATGCAGTTTATGAAAACGAATAGGCATAGGCCTACGTGCGTTGTACGTGCGTGCTTTATATTACTTCACAGTAATGTAATTGCTGAATGTAATTTCTCTATGGATTGGACTCATTATAGATGCGCGGTACTGATGACATTTCATTCTAATATATGAGAAACTCAGGTATTTGAAAGTTGCAATTGTTAAAAGTGTTATCTGGTTACCCTGTGCTTCAGTAGTCTAAAACAAAATACACTCACAGGCCACTTTATTAGGTACAACTGCTCGGTAACGCAAATATCTAATCAGCCAATCACATGGCAGCAACTCAATGCATTCAGGCATGTAGACATGGTCAAGACGACCTGCTGAAGTTCAAACAGAATGGGGAAGAAAGGTGATTTAAGTGACTTTGAATGTAGCATGGTTGTTGGTGCCAGACAAGCTGGTCTGAGTATTTCAGAAACTGCTGATCTACTGGGATTTTCACGCACAACCATCTCTAGGGTTTACAGAGAATGATCCGAAAAAGAGCAAATATCCAGTGAGCGGCAGTTCTCTGGGCGAAAATGCCTTGTTGATGCCAGAGGTCAGAGGAGAACCACTTGTTACAACCAAGGTATGCAGAAGACCATCTCTGAATGCACAACACGTCGAACCTTGAAGCAGATGGGCTACAAAAGGGGGTCCAACCCAGTACTAGCAAGGTGTACCAAATAAAGTGGCCGGTGAGTGTATGTCCCACATTTATTTCGGTCTAAACTAAAACCTCAGAAGACTATAGGCCTATAGACTATTCACTGTGTGCCGATGGGTGCACGCTGGACCAGTGAGAGGTCAACTATGCCGCTCATGTTGTCATTTAGATAATGTAATATAGGCCTATAGGCGCCTAATAGACTATTTTGCTGACTCGTTGGTATGGTGGAATACAATTTATTTGATCATATCTTAGGCCAATACCCAGCTAACACAGCCACGTTGTTGCAACATAGTGTCAACCTACTCCTTTTCATAGCGGCAACCTTTACAGAAGGTAGCCATAACATACCAATGAAATACTTACACAAAAATCATCAGGCACCTGTTTAGATGGTCTTGTCTGATCACTGAACCAGAACACCACCTTTTCTGCTGAGGTGGGTGGGATACATTCCCATATCTTTTCTCAAATCTAATACATCTGGCAAAGTGCAAATCTCAGATTTAGATTGAAATTAAATATGTGTCTATAAACCAAATATTTGATTCTGTAATCTAGATTTAGGATTTACATTAAATATTTGATTTGTTCTTACATATTTATTTTACACTACAGATATAAATTAAATATAAATGTTTTGATGAATAATTAAATATTTAGATATAATTGAAATTGTATTTCATTTATTTTGAAACACAAATTTTATAATGGCAGGAGTACTCAGGCAAAAGACTCGCACAACTCAGAGACAAAAACTTAAATCCAATAGAATAGTCTTTACTTTCAGAAAGGTTTGGTAGGCAGTCAATGGGTAGGCAGAAAATCCAGGAAGGGGGTAGGCAAAGCAGGGTTTGGTACACAGGTAGGCAGTTCAAAAAGGCAGGCAGATAATCCGGAAAGGGGTAGGCAAAAAGGCAAAGTCAAAAACACACTCTGAGATCAAAAACCAGAATCAGAATTATTTTATTTGGCCAAGTATATTTGCACATACAGGAAATTGACTTGGTGAGGCTGGTGCATGGACATAAAAAAACAAAGCAAATACTGACAAGAAATTTACAAAAGAGCAAAATATTAACAAAATAGCAATAACAAATTTACAAAAAAGAGCAGCAGAACAATACATATTGTAGGCTGTGTGAGACTAAATGGCAATGAGGCCAGAGGCTGTGAAATGGTTGTGGGGCATGTACACTATAAATTAGAAATAATTTTAAATAATTATAAATTACATTGTCAGTGTATAGTTTGTGTGACGGGGTGGAAGTCCCAGAGTCAGTGAGAGGCAGGGGGCTTGGTTGTGAGCCCCACTGCCATGGGGAAGAAACTGTTCAGGTGGCGCAAGGTTTTAGTCTTGATTGACCGGAAACCTTTTGCCGGATGGGAGTCTCTGGAAGAGGTGACCAGGATGGGAAGGATCAGCGATGACCTTTCCTGCTCTTTTACTGGTCCTGGAGTGGAACAGGTCCAGGAGAGATGGCAGGTTACAGCCGATGACCTTCTCCGCTGACCGAATGATCCGCTGCAGTCTGCCTTTGTCCTTGTCAGTGGAGGCAGGGAACCAGACGGTGATTGATGAGCTGAGGATGGACTCAATGATGGCTGTGTAGAACTCGACCATCACATGTTGAATTTCTTCAGCTGCCGCAGGAAGAACATCCTCTGCTGGGCCTTCTTGATGGTGGATGTGATGTTCTCCGCCCACCTGAGGTCCTTTGAAATGATTGTCCCCAGGAATCTGAATGACTCCACAATGTTAACTGGGGAGTCACACATGATGAGGGGGGCGGTTGGGGCTGGGCTTCTCCTGAAGTCTACTACCATCTCTACAATTTTTAGGGCGTTCAGCACCAAGTAGTTCTGGCTGCACCAGGAAGCCAGGCTGTCAACTTCCTCTCTGTAGGCGGCCTCATCACCATTGGAGATTAATCCAATGAGGGTTGTGTCATCCGCGAACTTCAGGAGTTTGACAGAAGGGTTGCTAGAGGTGCAGCTGTTGGTGTAGAGGAGAGAGCACACAGCCTTGTGGGGCTCCGGTGCTGATGGTCCGGGGCTCCGAGACAAGCTTGCCCAGCCGTACCTGCTGCTTCCTGTCTGTCAGAAAGTCAGTGATCCACCTGCAGGTGGGCTCAGGCATGCTCAGCTGGGATAGCTTGTTCTGGAGGAGAGCTGGGGCGATAGTGTTAAATGCAGAGCTGAAGTCCACAAACAGGATCCTGGCATAGGTGCCGGGGGAGTCTAGGTGCTGGAGGATAAAGTGAAGTCCCATGTTGAACCAGGAATACTTATCACTAAGAAATGGTGGGACGTATGACACAAAGGTACAAAAACGAACTGGCACAGAGACAGGGGAACACACAGACTAAATACACAGGGAAGGATGATGAGGAACAGGTGAAGACAATCAGGGCAGGGTAGACAATCACACAGGTGGAAAACACACAAGGGCAGGTGGTGAAGTGTCTGAAACTAGAGACAAGGTGAGTAACACAAAAATAAACAGGAAACAATAAATGAATAACATGAAACAAAGACAAACATAAACAAAGAAACAGGACGAGACGTTACAGTACCCCCCCCCCCCCCCCTCTAGGGACGGCACCTGACGTCCCAGGCAGATGAGGATGGGCTCGGTGGTACTCCCGGATGAGGTCAGGGTCCTCTAAGGAGCACCTGCCGGGCCCGGCTCCAAACGAATGCTTGGGCAGAGGGAAGGCTGCCCTCCGTCTCCAGCGGCGCACTGGAAGGGGGAAAGACCAGAAGCAGACCTCTGCAGGGTGTTGTGGGCATAATCGACCCAGAGGAGGTGCTTACTCCAAGTGACTGGGTTCTGGGACACGAGACACCGAAGGCAGATCTCCAGCTCCTGGTTGAGCCACTCGCTCTGGCCGTTGGACTGGGAATGGTACCCAGAGGAGAGGCTGATTGTGGATACGGAATCCATGGATACGGAACACATGAACCAACATTGCCTCCGCCTTCTCCTTGGCGGCCGGCAACTTAGGCAAAGGGATGAAGTGCACCATTTTAGAAAACCTGTCCACCACCGTCGGAATGGTGGTGTTACCTTCCGAGGGGGGTAACCCTGTGACGAAGTCCAGAGAGATGTCAGACCAGGGGCAATGAGGCACAGGGAACGGGCACAGGAGACCAGAAGACGGGTGTTGGGAGACCTTGTTCCGAGCGCACACAGGACAGGCAGCCACGTACTCTCCCACCTCTCTCTCCATGAACGGCCACCAGAAGCGCTGCCTGACCACAAAGAGAGTCCGCCGTATACCAGGGTGACAGGAGAGAAGGGAGGTGTGGATCACCTGAGAGCGATGGGAGACAGGGACAAACAACTGGTTCGGAGGACAGCCATCCGATACTGGCACATAAACACTCGCCTGTCTGACCTCTTCCTCAATGCCCCATGTAACAGCCCCCACCAGCAGGAAGAGGGCAGAATGTAGGTGGGAACCCTTGGGGCAGAGTCAGGGTCAAACAGGCGAGACAGGGCATCAGGCTTAACATCCTTGGAACCAGGCCAGTAGGACAAAGAAAAATTAAATCTATAAAAAAAAAAGAGCCCACCTGGCCTGCCTAGAGTTGAGTCG
This sequence comes from Argentina silus, assembly GCF_951799395.1. Taxonomy (NCBI): domain Eukaryota; kingdom Metazoa; phylum Chordata; class Actinopteri; order Argentiniformes; family Argentinidae; genus Argentina; species Argentina silus. The sequence goes on along the minus strand of NC_139654.1, from coordinate 30,812,568 downwards.
CTTGGTGGTCCGGATGTACTCCAGGTTCTTGTGGTTGGTCCAAACAAAAAAAGGGTGCTCTGCTCCCTCTAACCAGTGGTGCCATTCCTCCAGAGCCGCCTTGATGGCCAACAGCTCCCTGTTACCCACGTCATAATTTCTCTCGGCAGGAGAAAGTTTCCGGGAGAGGAAGGCGCAGGGATGAAGCTTGTTGTCCTCTGGAGACCGCTGGGAGAGGACAGCCCCGACACCCACGTCCAAGGCATCCACCTCCACAATGAACTGCTGACGGGAATCTGGAAGAGTGAGGACGGGTGCCGGGGTAAAGCTCTCCCTCAGTCTACGGAAAGCCTGATCCGCCTGGGGAGACCACTGGAACTTAACCGAAGAATAGGTGAGGGCATGCAGTGGGGCGGCAACGGTGCAAAAGTTCCTGATGAACCGTCTATAAAAATGAGCAAAGCCCAAAAAACGCTGCAATAACTTACGACTAGTTGGCGTGGGCCACTCAGCAACCGCACTAACCTTGGCAGGATCCAATTCAATGTTATCCTCCGAGATGATGAATCCAAGGAAAGCAACGGTGGACGCATTGAACTCACACTTCTCTGCCTTAATGAAGAGCTGATTATCGAGGAGGCGCTGACGTGGACTTGGTGGACGTGCTGGACATGAGTCTTCTTGTCAGGGGAGAAGATGAGGATATCATCCAGGTAGACAAAGACAAACCGATTCAACATGTTACATTTACATTTATGGCATTTAGCAGACGCCTTTATCCAAAGCGACTTACAACAAATACATTTGTTTAAGTAAGTGAATCATCTATCCATCAGTACATCATAACATAAAGTAATCAATGCTCAGACCAGGGGCCATAGGCAGTCACAATTTTTAGTCCATAGGCAGTTTTTTTTTATTAACAGGAGAGAAACTTGTACAGGGGAGAAGAGGGGGTGAATAGGTCATTAGGAGGGACCATTAAGATGGAGCCTGAAGAGATGGGTCTTCAACCTACAGCGGAAGATTGGTAGTGACTGCAGTCATGACAGCAGTGGGAAGCTCATTCCACCAGCGGGGCGCCAGGACAGTGATAAGCCGTGACCGAGTAGTGCGGCTGCTGCATCCACGCTGCAGCGGTGCCAGGCGGCCAGCAGAGGTGGAAGAGCGGAGTGATCGGGCAGGGGTTTGGGGGCTGACCATTGCTTGCAAGTAGGGAGGGGCTGTTCCCTTTGCCGCCCGGTAGGCGAGCACCAGGGTCTTGAATCTGATGCGAGCTGCTACTGGGAGCCAGTGAAGGGTGCGGAGGAGGGGAGTGACATGGGAGAATTTGGGGAGATTGGGAGATTTTGGGGAGAACACCAGATGGGCGGCAGCGTTCTGGATGAGCTGCAGAGGCCTGATGGTGGAGGCGGGGAGTGTGTTGCAGTAGTCAAGGCGAGAGATCACAAGTGTTTGGACCAAAAGTTATGCTGCTTCTCGGGTGAGGAATGGTCGTATCCTTCTGATGTTGTAGAGGAAGAATCTACAGGAGTCGCTGTGATGTTCGCCACCCAGGATAAGTGGTTGTCAAGGATCACCCCAAGGTTCTTGGCTGTATGGGAGGAGGTCACAGTAGAGAACTGTTGGAAACGGCAGGCTTTCCCTGGGAGGAAGAGCAGCTCAGTCTTGAGCTTGAGGTGGTGGGCTGATATCCAAGCAGAAATGTCTGCAAGACACGCAGAGACACATGTTGCCACCTGTGAGTCAGAAGGGGGGAAAGAGAGAAAGAGTTGAGTGTCATCTGTGTAGCTGTGGTAGGAGAAACCATGTGAGGAAATTACAGAGCCAAGAGATTTGTTATAGAGGGAGAACAGTAAGGGCCCTAGGACAGAGTCCTGGGGGACCCCAGTGGTGAGGGCTCGTGGAAAGGACAGCGATCCTCTCCACCTCACCTGGTAAGAGCAATCGGCATGGTAGGATGCAAACCAGGAGAGTGCAGGGCCAGAGATGCCCAATTCTGAGAGGGCGGAGAGAAGGATCGGGTGGTTTACTGTGTCGAATGCAGCTGATAGGTCCAGAAGAATGAGAACAGAGGAGAGGGAGGAAGCTTGAGCAGAGTGGAGGGCCTCTGTGACATCCAGCCTTAAATCCAGATTGGTGAGGGTCAAGGAAGTTGTTCTGAAGGAGGTAGTAGGACAGTTGGTTAGAGACAGCACGTTCAAGGGTTTTAGATAAGAATGACAGAAGGGATACCGGTCTGTAGTCATGGACAGCAGACGGGTCAAGAGTTGGTTTCTTGAGAAGAGGCTTGACTCTGGCTGTCTTGAAGGCAGCTGGGACAGATCCTGTGGATAGAGAGGAATTGATTAAGGTGGTGGATCGAGGGGGCAGGTGGTTGCCCGCTTGGATGTGACCAGTTTTAGAACATCATCAGGGGAGAGGGGGGAAAAATCTGATAAACCAGAGACCTGGTGTAGCGCAGTGGGTTTGGGAGGAGAGGTAGCAGTGTTGATGAGAGGTAGAGGGAAAGAGCTGCTAATGTCATCAACCTTCTTTTCAAAGTAGGTGACAAAGTCATCGGCAGACAGGGAGGAGGGAGGAGGGGGAGGAGATGGGTTGAGGAGAATGTGGAGAACAGTTTCCTTGGGTCAGAGGCAGAGGATTGCATTTTGGAATGGTAGTAAGAAGCTTTAGCAGCTGATGCAGATGAGGTGTAGTTGAGGAGGAGAGAGAGATAAGGGTCGAGGTCATCACGGAGGCCAGTTTTTCTCCATTTCCTCTCAGCTGCTCGGAGCCCTATTCTACAAGCTTGCAGGGTTTCAGACAGCCAGGGAGCGTGTGGAGAGGATTGTGCCGGCCTTGAGGTCTGTGGACAGAGAGAGTCGAAGGATGAGGAAAGAGAGGACAGGAGGGTGGAGGAAGCTGGGTAGGGCGGATAAGACAGAGGAAGAGAGAGTGGTGAGTTAGAGGGTGCACAGGTTGCGACGAGAGGATACAGTGTGGGTAGAGACTGACAGGGAGGGGGAGGATTTGAGAGGAAGGGAGAAGGATACAAAATGATGATCAGAAACTGGAAGAGGGGTAACAGTAAGGTTGGAGGTATGGGAGGATCTGGTGAAGACAAGGTCGAGCTGATTGCCCGCCTTATGAGTCGGAGGAGAGTGGGACAGGGTAAAGCCGAAGGAGGAGAGATGGTCCAGAGAAGTGCTCCAGACGAGTGAAGCTTCTCCGACTGGATGTTGAAGTCACCCAGTAGTGTGAGCGATGTGCCGTCCTCAGGGAAGAAGCTGAGAAGGACATCCATCTCATCTAAGAAGTGGCCAAGCTGACCTGGTGGACGATAGATAACAACAATGTGAAGTTTGACAGGGGAGGTGACAGAAACATCATGGAATTTGAAGGTGGATATGGACAGGTGTGACAGGGGAAGGACATTATGTGACCACTTAGGCAAGATGAGGAGTCCTGTGCCTCCTCCTCGACCAGAGAGTCTAGCGGAATGAGAAAAGGAGTAGGCATCAGAGAGGGATGCCGGAGTAGCTGTGTTATCCGGTGTAATCCATGTCTGTGAGAGCAAGGAAGTGGAGAGACATGAAGCAGGCATAGGCTGAGATTGCCTCTGCTTTCCAGACCTCTAACTGGCAGTTCCAAAGTCCTCCCACGACAGTGAGGTCGTGGTCAGTTGAGCATGGTGGGTAGATTAGATTAGGAAGGGTTGCGAGTGGGGGTGTCGCGTCGATGTGTCATCCTGATGGATGAAACAACAGGAATGGGGAGGAAGCACATTGTGATATTTGCTGGTATAGAGAGAGAGGGTTTGTGGGCAATACAAGATGTAGGTAGCACTCAGTACACTCAGAGTAGTGAAAAAACAAACTAATAGAATAAAAATACTTAGTAGTTTGGACTTCCACTCAGGCCTTCCTTGATGGAGTCCACAGATTGACTCCTTCGTCTTCGTGTCAAGCGTCTTCGTGTCAGGAGGCTGTCGCAGAGGCTGTCGCTCTGTGATCGTCACGATATAAATGCAGATTCTGTGATTGGTGATGACTAGCAGGGTAGCAGCCCCTCCCACCTGACGATCAGTTAACAACCAGACAGGTTTCACCACTCACTCAATCCCAAATGTATTAGTCCTGGTCCAAGGTGAGTAGGGGTTAAATACCTTACAGGATAGTGTCAGGCCCTCCCACTGGAGATTGACTTCACAGCAATTGACTTCAAACAGCTGGCTTCCAAATAGAAACTAGGTTCCTGACCTTACGGCAGGATAGCCACAGCAAAATACACAAGCTACCAACAGCACACTGACTTTAAACAAGATTAAACTAATTTACTTAGACTGGAGAACAGGCTTCACCACTCACTCAATCCCAAATGTATATGTCTCGTACATGTACATGTCTTGGAGAACGTCATTCTCCAGAGCCTGGAACACAGCTAGAGCATTGGTGAGACCAAAAGGCATTACAAGATACTTGTAGTGACCACTAGGGGTGTTGAAGGCCGTTTTCCACTCGTCCCCCTCCCTTATCCTTACCAAGTGATAAGCATTTCTAAGATCAAGCTTAGTAAAGATCTTGGTGCCTTGCAAAAGTTCAAATGCTGACATATGCACATGCAGAGATAAGAGGGAGGGGGTACCTGTTCTTAAGGGTGATATCATTCAGGCCTCGGTTGTCGATGCAGGGGCGAACCGTCTTATCCTTCTTGTCGACGAAGAAGAAGCCAGCCCCAGCAGGAAAAGAGGATGGGCGAATGATACCAGCGGCAAGGGAAGAGTCCCAAGAGAGGAATGTACCCAAGATCACCTCCCCAGCCTGCTTGAATGACTATAGACCCGTGGCTCTAACCTCAGTGGTCATGAAGTGCTTTGAGAGGCTGATTAAGGAATACATCTGCTCCTCCCTCCCTCCGACCTTGGACCTGCTGCAGTTCGCATATAAACCAAATAGATCCACGTATGATGCAGTCTACCAGGTCCTCCACACCACTCTCTCTCACCTTGACAGTCAGAAGGGGGGCTATGTGAGAATGCTGTTTATGGATTACAGCTCAGCGTTCAATACTGTAGTCCCCACCAGACTGGCTGAAAAGATGATTGAATAAGGACTGAACACTCCCCTGTGTGCCTGGATCCTGGACTTCCTGACGGCCAGGCCACAGGTGGTCAGGGTGGGTAGACACACCTCCAGCTCACTCATCCTGAGCACAGGGTCCCCCCAGGGCTGCGTCCTTAGTCCCCTCCTCTACTCCCTGTACACCCACGACTGTGTGGCTAAGTCCAGCGACAACTCCATCATTAAGTTTGCGGACGACACAGTCGTGATGGGGCTGATCTCAGACAACAATGAGAAAGCCTACCTGGACGAGGTGGCGGACCTGTCACTCTGGTGTCAGGAGAATAGCCTCATCCTGAATGTCTCCAAGACAAAAGAGCTGATTGTGGACTTCAGGAGAGCACAACAACTAAGGACCTACACGCCGCTGGACATCGGGGGGACTGCTGTGGACAGGGTGAGCAGTTTTAAATACCTGGGAGTCCACATCACAGAAGACCTGACCTGGACTACCCACATCAGCACACTGGTGGGAAGGGCAAGGCAACGCCTGTTCCATCTCAGGCAGCTGAGAAAATGTAAAGTCTCCCGGAGGATCCTTCAGTCCTTCTACTCTGGAGCTGTGGAGAGCATCCTGGCTGGTAACATCACCGTCTGTTACGGTAACAGCACGGCCCAGGACAGGCGAGCTCTGCAAAGGGTGGTACGCCTTGCAGAAAGGACCATGGGAGCTCCAACCCCCCCCTCTATGTCCTGTACACCAGGAGATGTAGGACCACAGCCTGCAGGATAATGAAGGACCCTCACCACCCGAAAAACGGACTGTTCCAGCTAGTGCGGTCAGGCAAATGCCTTCGCTGTCATGCAGCAAGAACAGAGAGGCTTAGACTGAGTTTCTTCCCCCATGCCATCAGGATCATCAACGACGACCCCACCAGTGCCCCCCTCAAGTCACTCCCACACTCACTGACATCATAACACATACGCACACACATAATTACCCATTGCAGACTCATCTTTCACTGTAATTAACTGTACTGTCAACCTGCCATTCCATTGTGTCCATTGCTGTTTATACTGCTGTTTATATTCTATTATTTTTTTAACTTATTGTTGCACTCCTCTGTGGCACTGTCACTTTTGTATTTCACTGTATACTTGTATGCACGTGACAAATAAAGGATCTTGAATCTTGAATAGAGACGCCCTCTGGGAGGTGAAGTTCCCGGGAGCAAGTCTATAGAGCAGTCATAGGACCAATGAGGAGGCAGAGAGGTAGCTCGGGTCTTACTGAATACATCCTTGAGGTCGAGGTAACAGGAGGGAACACTGGAAAGACCCGGGAAGTCGGAGTCCGATGAAACCAGAAGGTGTGAGGAGACAGGAGACCTAGGAGGCTCTGGAGGCTCCGGAGAAAACGGAGATGCAGAAGTCGAGGAGACACTGGAGCAGGAACTGACGGAGGGCAGGAGATTGAGCATCTCTCGCCCCAACCCGTAACCTCCTCAGTGGACCAGTTTATGTGAATGTTATGCTTAGAGAGCCAGGGATAACCTAGGATGAGGGGATGTAAAGGGGAGTTGAAAAGATGGAAGCTCAGGAATTCAGTGTGATTATTGGCGATGATAAGTTGAAGAGGTTGAGTGAGGTGAGTGACTCTGCACAATAGGCGACCATCAAGAGCGTTGGCCTCTAATGGCTTGGGCAGAGGAACAACGTCAAGACCATGTCTTTTAGCAAACCTCCAATCCATAAAACTCTCATCCGCTCCGGAGTCCAAAAACATTGAGAGTCTGAGATGAAGGGGTTAGCATAAAACACAGTTTGGCTCGCCAGCGCCCTCTTCCTCACTGATGAGCCTTGTCTTACAGGACACCCTGACATGAAATGACCCAGCTGAGCACAGTAGATGCATCTCCCGCTCCACAGGAGTGAGCCCGGCTCTCCCCACCTGCATGGGCTCCTCCGAAACCGTAGGGGGCAATGGAGAGTCGGCCGCCAGGAATGGCCGTTGGGGATGATGTCACGAATAAGAGCGATAGGCAGTGGACGGCCCTCTCAGGACGGACGGAGTAACTAAAGTAAGTAAAGCAGACCTGGACCTCTCTCTCTCTCTCCTGGAGACGATTATCTATCCTTATGGCCAAAGCGAAAAGGGAATCCAGGTCAGGGGGAAGCTTTAGAGGTGCCAATTGGTCCTTGATGGGGTCAGAAAGACTGTGAAGAAAAGCATAAAAAAAAAGCATCAAACATGGCGGAGTCTGCTGCCAGGTTGCGGAAATTGTAGCCGTAATCGGAAACCCACCTCTTACCCTGGTGCAGGCCCATGAGCACGCTTGCCGCCTCTCAACCAGGGGTTGTGTGATCTAATATCTTGCAGAGAGTGTCAGTGAAAACTTCCAGGGAATAGCAGACAAGAGAATCCCTAGCCCACTTGGCCGTGGCCCAAGCTTCAGCTCTGCCGGTAAGGTGGGTGATTACGTAAGCCACTGTGGCTCGTTCCGTCTGGAATTACGACGCCTGTAGCTCGAAGTGCAGCCCACACTGGACCAGGAATGCCCGACAGTTACCGGAGTCCCCGGAGAACCGCTCAGGTCTGGAGAGCAGGAGCTGGAACTGGAACAGGAGTGGGATCACGGGTCGGAACTGGCACTGGGACCGGAGGAGAAGAGACAAGAGTCTCGAGACACACCATCAGCTGCTGGATCTGGTCAGCCAGCTGGCAAACCTGGCCGCCGATGGAAGCCCTTGTGTCACTCTGACAGCCCACTCACCCCCAGGCAGATTGAGATGAGTTGCTCGTCATGGCGAAGAATCCGTCTCTCCTGAGTTTGAAGCGCAGCACGCACAAAGTCTGAGTCGGCTGAGTCCATAGTTTGGCCAGTTCGTACTGTAATGGCGTAAGACTCAAATGCACGACTCTGAGATAAAAACAGAATAGTTTTTACTTTCAGAAAGGTTCTGTACACAGGTAGGCAGTCAATGGGTTGGCAGAAAATCCAGGAAGGGGGTAGGCAAAGCAGGGTTTGGTACACAGGTAGGCAGTTCAAAAAGGCAGGCAGATAATCCGAAAAGGGGTAGGCAAAAAGGCAAAGTCAAAAACACACTCAGAGATCAAAAAACAGGAATACTTATCACTAAGAAATGCTGGGACGTATGGTACAAAGGTACAAAAACTAACTGGTACAGAGACAGGGGAACACACAGACTAAATACACAGGGAAGGATGATGAGGAACAGGTGAAGCCAATCAGGGCGGGGTAGACAATCACACACAAGGGCAGGTGGTGAAGTGTCTGAAACGAGAGACAAGGTGAGTAACACAAAAATAAACAGGAAACAATGAATGAATAATATGAAACAAAGACAAACATAAACAAAGAAACAGGACGAAACGTTACAGATTCAAGATTTCATAATATTCTTTTCTTAATCTGATTCATAAATTAAATGTGGTCACAAGGTTTAACTATTTATTGTTTCAAGATTTAGAAATATCTTACTGTTTTACAGATTTATAAAACTTTTCAAACTATATGGATTACACATTTTTACCAGATTTAATTCATAAGTCTGAGCAAAAAGTCAATGGCAAAACATTACATATTTAAATCAAATCTAAATATTTGATTGCAAAATAAATATTTTGTGACGAAATAAATACTTAATTTATATTTTATTTCTGCAGGGCTAAATAAATATTTTAGAACAAATTATATATTCAATCAAATCTTAAATTTTTAGCTCAAAGACAAACATGTATTTTGTATCTGGGGTTTTGAAATTAAAATTAAATATTTAACTTAAATCTAAATCTGAGATTTACACTTTACAAGATTTAATGATTTGCTATAGAACTTTTCCATCAGTTTTAATACATCTGGCACATTTACGTTTAGATTTAAATTTCAAAACCCCAGATTTAAGATTTGAATTAAATATATAATTTGTCCTTAAATATGTATTTTTCCAATATTATCAACTAAATATATATTTTTTGGTTAATAATTATTTATCAAATAGTTTCATATAATTTAAATATTTCATTTTTGCAAAATATTTATTTTAAAAGACAGGTTTAAGATTTTATGTTTTATGTACACTATAGTAATATTGGGTAGGGCCTCTCTTTGCTCTCAAAACAGCCTCAATTCTTCGTGGCATTGATTCCACAAGAAACATTTCTTTGAGATTCTGGTCCATGATGACATGTTTGCATCACGCAATTCCTGCAGATTTTTCAGGTGCACTTTCAAGCTGTGAATCTCCCGTTCTACGACATCCCAAAGCTGTTCTATTGGATTCAGATCCGGTGACTGGGAAGGCCACTGAAGAACACTGATGTTTCATGTTCATGAAACCAGTTTGAGACGACTTTTGCTTTGTGACATGGTGCATTATCATTCTGGAAGTAGCCATTAGAACAGGGGTGGGCAAACTTTTTGGCTCAAGGGCCACATTAAGTTTTTAAAACTGACCTGTGGGCCGGACCATTAGTAGATGAGATGGAAAATGAGCGAACATAAAGCATAAAATATAGCCTATGTGAAATCTATTTCCTTTTTCCTTTTTTAATTAATAAATGTTATTGTTAAATAAAAACAGCTCACCATTGATGGATTTAATGGGAACAGTGTTGCTCGTCACCCTTTTTTGTCAGCGCATCAAAATCTGGTGCCATTTTTGTTGTGGAAATTCGTAGGACAGCTCTCAAGTGTTCATCAGTAAGCTGGGCTCTGTGGCGTGTTTTGTTTATTTTCATCACACTGAACGTTTGTTCACACACATAAGTAGAGCCAAATAACACCAGCATCTTCTGTGCCAGCTGTCGGATGTTTGAAAACTTTGTTTCATTCAGTGAGGCATAAAACTTATCCAGTTTGACAGAGTTAAAATTCTCCTTCAGGACAGACTCAGACTGGAGATCAATCAGCTCCAATTGTAATTCCAGTGGTGCTGCTTCATAATCGAGTGTCAGGGGACATGACACCAGCTGAAGTGACTTCTCACACTTTTCAAAATCAGAGAATCGACGGCAGAATTCTCTGTGCAGATCGTCCAGCGATTTACTGTATTTCCTCGCATGTTGAGGGGCTTCTTTCAGCGTCGCTAGCGTGGGGAAATGCGCAAATGATTTGTTTAGAGAACAAAGTCAATCTGACCTTGAAGGCTTTCACGTTTGAAAACATGTTGTGTACAAACTGATCTTTCCCTTGTAGCTTCATGTTCAGCTCATTCAGGTGTGCCAATATGTCCACAGTGAACGCCAAATCACAAAGCCAGTGTGCGTCTTTCAGTTCGGGAAAATCATTTGCTTTCCCCATTGACTCCAAAAATGAGCCGATCTCCCCTCTGAGCTCCCACACTCGCTGACACACTTTCCCCAAACTTAACCAACGGACACTGGAGTGGTAAAGTAAGTCGTGGTGCTCAGCATCACATTCCTCCAGGAATTTAATGAATTGACGATGACTGAGGCCCTTCGCTCGTGTGAAATTGACAATTGTTATGACTTTCTTCACGCCGTGATCCAGCTGCAGCACAGACTTGCACAAAGCTCCCTGGTGGATAATACAATGTAGAAAAATCATATCATATTCAGGGTTTTCCTCTTTTACCTTGTCCTGGATTCTTTTCAACAACCCGATGTGTTTTCCTGTCAAATTTGGCGATCCGTCTGTGGTGACATTTTCAAGTTTATTCCAAGGTAGTTTAAACCTCTTAATGACGTCAGACACCCTGTCATATAAGTCAATTCCTCGCGTTGTGCCCCTCATGGACTCCATGGCCAAAAACTCCTCTGTGATTTCGAAGTTGTCATTAATCCCCCGGACAAAAATCAATAGTTGCGCAGTGTCTTTTATATCACTACTTTCGTCCAGGGCTAACGAGTAAAACTTAAAAGACTCTGCTTTCTTGCTTAACCCATTGGCCAAGTCTTCAAATTAGTTCTACGCGGCGACTAACTGTTCTGCGTGATAAACTTATGTTTCAAATTTATTTTTGTTTTCTGGACATAAAAGACTTGCTGTCTCTACCATACATTCCTTCAAAAACTCTACCATACATTCCTTCAAACTAGCAAAGGCTTGCTTGCCTTTGCTAGTTTGTATGCCAGTAGATAACTGGCTTTTGTGCTGACGTCTTGAATAGTAGATTGACGAACAAAAATGTTTTGCTGAGCCTGTAAGTTGGCTGCTAACCTTGCAGCAGTAGTGGCCCTTTCTTCAGATGACGAGTTGCTAGCATAGTTAGCATGCTTGGAGGCAAAGTGTCTGCGAATGTTGTATTCCTTGTATACGGCAACGCTTTCTTGACAAATGAGACATACGGCCTTTGATCGTATTTCAATATTTCAAAAATATTTTGCAGTCCACTCCATGTTGAAACCCCGACACTCGCTGTCATTCTTCCGCTTTTTTTGTCCGCTCATTTTGTTATGGAGGGTGATTCTGTTGTGGGTGAAGACGGGTAAAGGGAAGAAGAAGAAAGGCACCCGGTGTAGGCTGTGCCATCTGGTGGTATCAATTAAGTATTGCAGGAAAAAAATCAGTGAAATGAATACTACAAATTTAATATGCCTGACGGGCCGGATTAAACAATGGCACAGGCCGGATGTGGCCCGCGGGCCGTAGTTTGCCCACTTCTGCATTAGAAGATGGGTAAATTGTGGCCATGAAGGGATGCACATGGTCAGCAACAATACTCAAATAGGCTGTGGCATTTGTGGCATTCGATGATTGATTGGTATTAACGGACCCAAAGTGTGCCAAGAAAACATTCCCCACACCATTACACCACCTCCACCATGAGAAGGTGTACAGGTGTTCCTAATAAAGTGTTAAGTGAGTGTATAAATGAAGTCTGCTAAAAAGGGGACATATTCCTTTTGACCAGATTTATAAATGTAGTCAGATTTATAAATATTGTTCAACTTTACAAACGGCACTTCATATACCACAGCCTAACTTCAAGGTTGCGGTTACTGTTTGATGGGATTTCATGTTGAAAGGAGAGACTTGAGAGAGAAATACACCATAGCATCACATTCTAGGGAAAACAAATCAACAGAAGCCTAAACTCCATGTTCGGTGGTTTATCAGTGAATAATCAGAATGTTCATGTAGCCTTATGAATGTTGACTGTACCCCCGGTATCTTCGTGCTCTCAGTTATGCATGTCCGGTCTCCGGTTACTCAATTAGCCTTAAAGGAACAAGTAGGGACGTAGACGCTTTGGCCATGTCAGGGGGATTAATAATTGGATATATTTGCATGAAAATTACGAATGTAGACTAATGAATGCAGAGACTAAAGGATGGCAAGAGCCATCAACTAAATAGGAACTGATTAACTATGGCATGAATGTTCCTAACCATTCAAGGGTCTAGTTAAGATATAGCCACTGTCCCTGCTGCTAATATGAAAATATACCATACCATATACTATACTAAACTCAGAGTCACCAGTAATTGAAGACAACACCCAAGCTTTGATTAGACATTTGGAGCTTACTTCATCTCTGTGCCTCAGAGCTGCAGTGCTGTGGGTTAATTTGTGTGAAGGCAAATCCACAGGGAAGCGGCACCAATCTACTGGGCATTCCCTTTATCACCCCACCACTGGATTAGTCCCCCTTTTAATCTCCCTTTGCTGCTTCTCCTCTCTCTCTCTCTCTGACTGTCCTCTTCTCACCCTCGATCCTGCTGCCCTCAAATTGGCTTCTCTGACGAGTCACAACTTAACTCTTAGTGCTTTATTGGTCTTATCACTCAGTTACCCATATTAATGTCTCTCTCTTTCTTCCACAAACCAGAGCCTTACTTACCTCTTGCCCTTTTTACTCTATTTCTTTCCCTCCCTTTTTTATCGTATTCCCTCCATCCTTTGATGTTGTCACTCTATTTGGAGAATGCTGTATGCTGGCAGGGCTGACAATCATTGTGCCTTGCTTGTCTGACTAATTTGAGGAAAATGAATTCCGTATAATTCTGTAATTTTGAACGGATCGACTGAGTGCACTGGAGCCAGAGTGTTTACTCTTCTAGATTGTTATCTCTCTCGCTCTCGGTCTCGCTCTCTCTCTCTCCTCAATGAGTTTTGTTTGTTTGTATTACATTAAGCGCAATTATGTGAGGGCATGTCTTTTCTGGGTTAATGCCATGCCATCATCATCATCTCCCCTTTCTCAGATATACTTTCTTTGTCTTCATGGGAAGACGAGAGAGAGAGAGAGACACAGAGAAGTATTTTTAGCTCTATGACCTATTTCTCCAGTGCTACCTAACTGGCTGTCAGTCATGTCCCAGTGCTTTGGGATCCTATTTGGTTGCCAGCCAGCTGTAGTCTGAGGTTGTACTGTAGTTCAGGTTGAGGAGAATATCCACTGGAAGGCTGGTGAGGGAGAATTGGTCAATTAAAAAGTGGTGTAGGGTACACAAATTGATGATGAATGGAATGAAAATACCCACACACTGTAGTAGGCTCCTTTGTGGTTTATTGCAACTTTAAAACCAAATATATTTGGTGGAGGCTCCTCAAAGGAAGGAGAGGACCATCCTACTCAGTGATTTCATGGCAAATAAAGCATTGTTGACTCAAATAGAGAGAAAGACAAAAGATGAACAGTTTTGAAGAAGTTCATTTCTTAAAACATTAAGGAGAAGGAGCAGAAAGAGAGAGAGAGAGCAAGCTACATTTCTTTGTATTTTTTTCTTCATCTGAGTTTACCTTTTACTTACTTAACTAATGCAGATAATTTAGCCTACTCAACAACCTGACTCAAACAGAGAGGAATGCTTTTTATGTTCGCTAGCTGGCTAAGGCTATCCAACACTGCATCAAGGTAAGCTTTCGGTTTTATTAATTTATGGCCACCGGGGCACACTGCTTATAGGTCTTTACAACTGTACATGATATAACAAGAGGGGATTGTAGTCTGTAAAGAGATCCATTGTACACAGAGGCAGACGCAGTGCTTGCTGTCACGGTGGATTGAGAGTAGACCACCAGTGGCTCTATACACCTGAGCCAAGGCTGATGGTAACCAGGTAAAACCCCAAAATGCAGAGTCAGAGGCAGTAGGGCGGTCCAAGGCTTTTACTCGAAAAACGCAGGTATCTTTACAAAAGGCAGCAAGACAGTCTTAGGCATAAACGTTCATTACTTGACAAGGAGGCACTGCTAACAGAGGTCTTAATATACTATAACTAATAAGGTCTAATGAGTGGAACACAGGTGAGAAACATAAACACGAAACACAATCACTACTGTCATGGGTGGCAGGTGAGTCCCGAGGGCAGGAAGGACCAAATAAGGGCATCTCCTAATTACTTCCTCTCGGTCCCCCTGGAGGTGCGCTCTGTCGCCCTCTGCTGGTTGGACAGCCTCGTGACAGGACCCCCTCCTCTACAGCCGACTCCCGGCAGCCCAGGGCGATCTGGTCGACTTCGATGAAAGTCTTGGACAAGGCCTCGGTGCAGGACGTGTCGTGAAGGGACCCAACTCCTCTCTTCCGGGCCATAGCCTTCCCAGTCTACCAGGTATTGTAGTCCCCGTCCAACACGTCTTGAGTCTAGCAGCCGCTTGACGGAATAAGCCATACCTCCACCTATGAGACGGGGTGGGGGAGGGGGGGGCACGGGGGGGGACAGAGGAGAGGTAATCACTGGCTTCAGCAAGGAGACATGAAAAACTGGGTTCACCTTCATGGATCTCGGGAGCTCCAGCTGGTAAGCGACCGGATTCACGCTCCGAATGATGCGGAACGGTCCGATGTAACGTGGAGCCAGCTTCCGAGACTCCACTCTCAATGGGAGGTCCTTGGCGGACAACCATACTCGTTGACCCGGTCTCAATTGTGGGACCGGTCTCCTGTGTCGGTTGGCCTGCCTCTGGTGGCGCGATGTAGACTGGCTTAAGGTCCCGTTTCCAGACCTTCCTGCAGCGGGACACGAATGCCTCAGCAGATGGAACTGCCACGGAGTCCTGCTGGTTGGGGAACAGAGGAGGTTTAAAGCCAAATTGGCACTCAAATGGGGACATACCCGTAGATGACCGCTGGAGGGTGTTGTACGACAGCTCTGCCCACATCAGAAACTGGCTCCATCTGTCTGGGTTGGAGGACACAAAACATCTTAAATACTTCTCCAGGTCCTGATTCACCCGCTCGGTTTGGCCATTGGATTGGGGGTGAAATCCCGAAGAGAGGCTGACTGAGGCATCAAAGAGGGACCAAAAGGCCTTCCAAAAACGAGACGCGAACTGGGGTCCCCGGTTGGAGACGATATCCGCAGGGACGCCATGGATCTTCACCACGTGCTGGAGGACGAGATCGGCGGTCTCGCTAGCAGATGGCAGCTTAGGGAGCGCTATGAAATGTGCTGCCTTGGAGAACCGGTCTACCACCACGAGAATTACCGTATTACCCCTGGAGGTTGGCAGGCCTGTTATAAAATCCATTGAGACGTGGGACCATGGTCGCCTTGGAATGGGCAACGGCAGTAGAAGACCTGCAGGTCGTTGGTTGCTGGACTTGTGCTGAGCGCAGACTGAGCACGCGTCCACAAAGGTCTTGACATCCCCTCGCATCTTGGGCCACCAGAATTTCCGTCGAATGAATTCAAAGGTGCGCTGCACGCCTGCATGGCCTGTCAGTAGTGTGGAATGGCCCCATTGTAAGACCCGTGACCTCGTTGAGCTGGGTACGAAGAGACAGCCTTCAGGGGCCTCAGGGGGGCAAGTCTCGGACTCGAGGGCCCGGCGGACCGTGTCCTCAATGGCAAACTGTACTGGCGCCACGTTGCAGGAGGCTGGGAGGATGGGCTCTGGAGTGCGATCCCTTTCAGAGAGGTCAAACTGGCGGGAGAGGGCATCTGCTTTTACATTCTTCGACCCGGGTCTGTAAGAAAGCACAAAGTTAAAACGGCTAAAGAATAGTGCCCACCTAGCTTGCCGCGGGTTCAGTCGTTTGGCCTCTTGGATGTAGGATAGGTTTTTGTGGTCTGTCCAGACCTGGAAGGGGTGTTCCGCCCCCTCCAACCAGTGGCGCCATTCCTCCAGTGCCAACTTGACGGCCAAGAGTTCCTTGTCTCCTACCGCATAGTTCCTTTCGGATGAGGTCAAGCGGCGTGAGAAGAAGGCACACGGGTGAATTCTACCGTCTTCCACTGACCTCTGTGAAAGAATGGCTCCTACTCCGACATCAGAGGCATCCACTTCCACCACAAACGGCTGGACCGGGTCTGGATGACGCAGAATGGGGGCAGTCACGAAGTGTGTCTTTAGGGTGTTGAACGCCATCTGTGCCTCTGTTGTCCATTTGATCTTTGCTGGGGAACCCTTGGTAAGGGCAGTGAGTGGCGCCACCACCGAACTGAAGTTCCTAATGAAACGGCGATAAAAGTTAGCAAAGCCTAAAAAACGTTGTACCTGCTTAAGGGTCGCTGGTTGAGCCCAGTCCAAAACGGCCTGCACCTTGGTGGGGTCCATGTGAACACCCTCCTGTGATATGACCAACCCCAGGAAGGAGACCTGAGTGACGTGGAACTCACATTTCTCCCATTTTACAAACAAGCTGTTTTCGTCCAGTCTCTTCAGGACCTCTCGGACGTGTTGGACATGGAGACTCCGGGAACGAGAAAAGATTAAAATGTCGTCCAAATAAACAAACACAAATTGGTTTAGCATGTCTCGCAGGGCGTCATTTATGAACGCCTGAAACACCGCTGGACTGTTGGCCAACCCAAAGGGCATCACCAGGTATTCGTAGTGGCCACTGGGGGTGATGAATGCGGTCTTCCATTCATCCCCTTCCCTCATACGCACCAGATTGTAGGCGCTACGCAGGTCCAGCTTGGTGAAGATGGTGGCGTTGCGCAGCTGCTCAAAGGCGGACAACATTAAGGGGAGAGGATATCGATCCTTGATGGTGATTTTGTTAAGGCCCCTGTAGTCTATGCAAGGACGGAGCCCACCGTCCTTCTTACCTACGAAAAAGAAACTTGCCGCTGCAGGAGATCTCGACGGCCTGATAAAACCAGTCTTTAGTGCATCCCTGATGTACTCCTCCATGGCCAGTTTCTCAGGGGGAGAGAGGGAATATAGTCTGCCCCTAGGTGGCATAGTACCAGGCAGCAGGTCGATGGCACAGTCATAGGGTCGATGTGGGGGAAGCACTGAGGCTTTGGCCTTGCTGAAAACCATAGACAGGTCTCTGTATTGCTCTGGCAATCCCGGTATCTCTAACCGGGGTCTGGAGTCCCCGCTACTCTGGAGCTGATCGGGCACAGGGAATTCCTCTATTTGGGCGTAAAATACTTTCTGAGCTCTGAGGCAGGAGAGGGCACAGTTAGGACCCCAGAGCGTTAAAGAGCCTGTGGACCAAGAGAACTGAGGTTCATGCTTACACAACCAGGGATAGCCCAGAATCACAGGATCCATTGGTGAGTCGAGTAACTGAAATTGGATGGTCTCATAATGGTCCTCAATACATAGCTGGACAGGCTTAGTACGGTAGGTTAGTTTGCCAGTGCCAATCGGTTTCCCATCAACGGCCTGCACCATTCGTGGCGAAGGGTTTAACTCAACGGGTAATTGTAATTTTAAGGCCCACGACAAGTCTAAAAAGTTCTCTGCCGCTCCAGAATCAACAAGGGCGTTAACCTGTGCTTGCCCGGTCTGAGGATCCCTCCATCTAAGTGTCGCCTGCAAATGTAGGCCAGACACTGACCTGGACGGGAGTATGGCTCCGCTCCTCAGGGTTTCCCAGCTCCCTGAGGCGGTCTGACTTTTCCCTGCAGCCCTGGGCATTGGGGGCGGCGGTGGCTGAGAAACAGCGGGTGACAGGGTTGGGGGATGCAGGCCACTGGACGCCAGGCTCTTGCCACCTCGCTCTCTTAGGCGTTCCAGTCGGCGGTTGTCAATCCGGATGGCAAGGGTGATAAGTGCCTCCAGGCCATCGCCCCAGTCTCGAGTAGACAGCTCATCTTTGATGTCTTCTGCTAGTCCACGGTAAAAGGTTGAGACCATGGCCTCTCCTCCCCATCCAGTCTCCTCAGCTAGGGTCCTGAACCGAATGGCGTAGTCGACCACCGTCTGTGATCCCTGACGTAGGTCTAGGAGTCGTCTGGCGGCCTCACGCCCACTTACGGGATGGTCGAAGACTTGACGGAGTGTATGGGTGAACACATCCAGACTGTCGCAGATCGGGGGATCCTTCTCCACTAGTGCTGTGGCCCAGTGTAGGGCCCGATCAGACAGCAAGGTGATGATATAGGCGACCTTGGAGGCTTCTGTGGAAAAGGAATAGGGCTGGAGTTTAAAAATCAGTGAGCACTGGGTCAAAAATGGCTTGCACCCACCCGAGCGACCATCATAGCGTTGAGGGGCAGGGATCTTGGGTTCAGGGCCTGGTGTCTGGGGGTTTCGTTGTGGTCCCGGCAGAGCAGTCGGTGTTGGGGCTGGTGCGGGTCCCGGTAATCGATTGCCCAGGCTGGGCACAGAGTCAAGAAGCATTCCCACCGAGTCGGTGAGGTGCCGGAGCTGGTCGTGGTGCGCACCCAGCCGCGCTCCTTGGTTCGTCAGTGCCGATCGGATTTGCTCGGCCTCTGAGGAGGGTGCTGGTGACTCCGCGGGGTTCATGTTGTTGGTCAAGTAATGCTGTCACGGTGGATTGAGAGTAGACCACCAGTGGCTCTATACACCTGAGCCAAGGCTGATGGTAACCAGGTAAAACCCCAAAATGCAGAGTCAGAGGCAGTAGGGAGGTCCAAGGCTTTTACTCGAAAAACGTAGGTATCTTTACAAAAGGCAGCAAGACAGTCTTAGGCATAAACGTTCATTACTTGACAAGGAGGCACTGCTAACAGAGGTCTTAATATACTATAACTAATAAAGTCTAATGAGTGGAACACAGGTGAGAAACATAAACACGAAACACAATCACTACTGTCATGGGTGGCAGGTGAGTCCCGAGGGCAGGAAGGACCAAATAAGGGCATCTCCTAATTACTTCCTCTCGGTCCCCCTGGAGGTGCGCTCTGTCGCCCTCTGCTGGTTGGACAGCCTCGTGACAGCTTGCGATAGGGAATATCCCATTTATTTATTTTGATCGTTTGTGGGGTCGACTTTTCAGTCGTCCTCGTCTCTCTCGTCTCTTTAGCTTTTCAGCGTTTTGTCTCCGTCACCGACGTTCCCAGCCCACCTACTGAAAGCAGAGGCACACACATCTTAACCATTTCGTTAACGAGGCTTCATTCGCACCAGGTGCGCAACAAAGCCTCGCTTCCGTAACCCTGGCCATGGTCCTGTAGCTCCCTCTACAGGCCGAACGCTGCATGTCCCCCCACATACCCCCACCGCCCGACACAGGCCGGGGACACGATGGCCGACAACCTACTCCCCCCCCCCTGCACGGGAGAGGAAGTCTGCCACGATCATCTGCGCCCCCGGTCTGTGCACGACCGAAAAGTTGAAGGGCTGCAACGCGAGATACCACCGGGTGATCCTCGCGTTCACGCCCTTCACGCGGTGGAGCCACTGGAGGGGAGCATGGTCGGAGTAGAGGGTGAAAGCGCGACCCAGCAGGTAGTAGCGGAGGGTGCCGACCGCCCACTTAATTGCCAGGCACTCCTTCTCCACCATGCTGTACCGGCCCTCCCTCTCCGACAGTTTGCGGCTCAGGTACAGCACCGGCCGGTCAGCCCCCTCCACCTGCTGGGTCAGCACTGCTCCCAAGCCTCTATCCGACGTGTCCGTCTGTAGGGAGAAAGGGAGGTTAAAATCAGGCGCATACAGGACAGTTTCTCCACAAAGAGCGCCCTTAAGGGCCTCGAACGACCCCTGGCACTGGCCCGACCATTGGACCGGATCCGGGGCACCCTTCCGGGTGAGGTCCGTCAAGGTACTGGCCAGCTCTGAAAACCCCGGCACGAACTGCCGGTAATAGCCAGCCAGCCCCAGGAAGGCCCTCACCTCCTTCTTAGTCTTGGGCTGCGGAGAGGCGGCGATGGCCGCGGAGAGGGGGCGATGGCAGCGGAGAGGCGGCGATGGCCGCAGTCTTTTCAACCTGCGGCCGCACCTCTCCTCGACCCAAGTGGTACCCCAGATACCGGATCTCCCTCCGCCCGATCACGCACTTTTTCTGGTTGGCCGTCAGCCCCGCCTCCCTCAGGGACCGCAGAACAGCAGCCACACTCTGCACATGCTGCGCCCAGGTGTCACTGTGAATGACAATGTCATCCAGGTAGGCAGCAGCATAGGCAGAGTGCGGCCACAGAATGCGGTCCATGAGGCGCTGAAAAGTGGCTGGGGCTCCGAACAACCCGAAAGGGAGCACCGTGAACTGGTATAGCCCGAGCGGAGTGGAGAATGCAGTCTTTTCCCGGGATACCGGCGAGAGTGGAATCTGCCAATATCCCTTCGTACAATCCAATGTCGTAAAATATTTGGCCGTGCCAAGCCGGTCCAAGAGCTCGTCAACCCGGGGCATCGGGTAGACATCGAATTTGGAGTCCGCATTAACCCTTCTATAATCCACACAGAACCGTATAGACCCATCCGGCTTGTTAACAAGCACGATGGGGCTACACCAGTCACTGCGGGACTCCACGACGACACCCAGCTCCAGCATGGCTTCCAATTCCCTGCACACAATGTCTCGTTTGTGTACCGGCAACCTATAGGGACGCGTGCGCACCGTTAAACCCGGCTGCGTTTCTATACGGTGGTCGATAAGCGTAGTCCGACCGGGCAGGGGAGAGAACACGTCAGCGAACCTAGCTTGCAAATCTGCAACGTCCGTGGCCTGGCTAGCAGAGAGATGGTTATCAATGCCGACCGGAGTGCTAACTTTTGATTTTGGGACTTCCGGTACGAACTCATCTCTCTCTGTAATTATTGTAGCCAGAGCAACAGTGACCACGTCGTTCCATTTTTTAAGGAGATTTACGTGATACACCTGCAAGCTATCCCCCCGGTCCGAGCGTACTACCTCATAATCCACGTCCCCCATGCGACGTGTGACCACAAACGGCCCTTGCCACTTCGCGAGTATTTCGTGCTGGAGGTGGGTAACAGTACGAGCACCTTGTCTCCTGGTGTAAATTCTCGCAGGTTAGTTCCGCTGTCGTATAGGTCCTTTTGACGCTCCTGGGCTTGCTGCAAATGCTCGCGTGAGATAACCCATAGGGCGTGGAGCTTTGTGCGCAAGTCCAGGACGTATTGAATCTCACTTTTACTGTCGCTAGACCCTTCCTCCCAATTTTCTTTAAGAAGGTCTAGGACACCCCGGGGCTTACGCCCGTAGAGTAATTCAAACGGGGAAAACCCGGTGGAAGCTTGGGGAACTTCCCGTACCGCAAACAGCAGGGGATCTAGCCATTTATGCCAATTCCGACTATCCTCGTGTACAAACTTCCGTATCATTGATTTCAAGGTCCGATTGAACCGCTCACAAAGGCCATCGGTGGCCTTTGTGAGCGGTGGCAATGCGGTCGAATGGGTTCTCGACCAATGGTAAGGGCCGCAAGGGGGCCCGTGGAATGGCTGGGGGATTTACCAACTGACATTCACGACAAGAAGCGCACCACCTACGCACCTCTGCCCGAATTCCCGGCCAAAAAAATCGAGCCATTATACGGTTTAGTTTCTTATCATCCCCTAAATAGCCCGCCATGGGGTTGAAATGAGCCGCCTGGAAGACCATTTCCCGGCGGCTACGGGGAACCAACAACTGGGTTACTTCCTCCTGGCTATGTGAGTCACGACTTACTCGGTATAACCTGTTGCTGATAATCACAAAATAGGGGTGGGCGCTGTCTCCCGGGTCGCTCAGTACAGAACTCCCGACCAACCATCTGATAACAGTTGTGGATCCTCAGCCTGAGGGGTCTTACCCTGTCAGATGCTGACTGGTCCTATGTAGGTTGGTGTCGATTAGATTCACTCCGCTGTTAACGGTCTACATCCCATAGTTCCCCCCATATCTTCCCCTAACCACCTCAGCTGAACTGAAAAATCACCCCAAACCTAAAAACTGTACACCGAAGTGGGTAGTCTCTATGGTTAACGACCGCTCTAATCTTATATGAGTGCCAGTTGGTGTGGTTGCGGATAAAGGGTTTATCTGTAAGGATAATTTACCAAAAGGAGGTAATAAGAGGTCAGATATAACCCTTCAGATCCTAAGATGTATTATGCACAGTAGTCTATAATATTTTATGTTACCAGGAGGAGGTAAAAGGCTTATAAGGGATGGAATGACTAAAAATAAGAAATAATAAAAAAAAAAAAATAATAATAAAAAATAAAAATTAAGAATTAAAATTGTGAACTGTTCCTTTAAATGCAGGTTAAATTCTTTAATGATGGCTTAAAACATTACAGCATTACAGGCAGAGTGATTATATGGTAAAATGCTAGTATTCAAAAATGATAAAAATTAGAAAAGAATAATCAGTCTGTCCCTACTCTGCCTGTGAAATTTAGAGAAGTCCCAGTTTCACTTGTACTGGGCGAAGCCGGTTCCTCTATCCGCCAGAGCTGTTGTTATACAAACAAAAAGGTCCGCCAAGGTCCTCCGTTGTACTAGTGTGGCGAGGCTGACAGTCAGAATTCAATCAGAGTGTGAGCTCTGGACAAGGAGAATCTGCTAGAGTATTTGGTTTTCAACACACTCGGTCCTGCTCCGGTCCTTCAGGTGTTACGCTCCGCAGCGGGGAATGACCGATGTACTGCTCCAGGGAGCTCTTTTTATAATCTTCAATGGGGCTTTCCTTTACCCCCACCCTTTCTTATCTAGTTCATTACGTCAGGCATAGAATTCGATCTACTTCTCAGTGAAGCATAGAATTCGATCTAGTTCATTACATCACCCTGAGTTCGCATTCATGCTTGGGCATGTCCTAAGGGCACCTGTTGTTATGTCTACTAGACATACTTATCACTCTCCTGCTCAAACTGGACTCAAGGCCACTTCTTATTGTGGACTTGCAATTCTTTTCTATTTTCGTAACATAAAAATCTAGGCCTTTCTCAAAGTTAACATCTAGTACATATGGTATACAATTATCATTAGCCCGCATGAATTATACAGTAAAACATTAATATGGTGGCCTACTTCAGCAATCATTTCTGAGTAAGAATTATACAGTCAAACATTAATATGGTTTGGTTGCCTACTTCAGTATCAGTTTAACCGTTATCACTACGAGGTCCAACTAGATATGTTGACCTGGAGTCATACACTACCCTTATAATTTATCTTATTCAGTTTTGCCTTGTGCACATATTTGAACTCCTTTATCAGTTACACACATTTGAATCAACTTATCATTAATCAGTTACACATATTCGAATCAACTTATCATTAATCAGTTACACACATTTGAATCAACTTATCATTTATAAGCAGTAATGCAGTTTACACCTATTTTAATCAACTTATCATTCATAAGCAGTTATGCAGTTGCACCTATTTGAAGGATAGTTCAAAGATAAAATGTGTTTTAGGAACATCTGCAGCCGTGGTGTCACTCGTCAGGTTGGGCCCCCAGCTGCTAAGCTTTTTCTCTTTCTAGCAGTGTCATGGTGATTCACCAAGGTTGCTCTCAAATCTCGGGCCAATCCTGCTGTGCTTAACTGGGTAATGTTGGGAATGGTGTTTAGGCCGGGAAAAGGCCATACTAATCTCGCCCTCGGTGACAGCGCGCACTGTGTCTGGC
This sequence comes from Argentina silus, assembly GCF_951799395.1. Taxonomy (NCBI): domain Eukaryota; kingdom Metazoa; phylum Chordata; class Actinopteri; order Argentiniformes; family Argentinidae; genus Argentina; species Argentina silus. The sequence goes on along the minus strand of NC_139654.1, from coordinate 30,788,826 downwards.
CGTACCAAAGTACCATCAATCGCTATCACTTGGTCATAGGCCGATCGTAGGGTCTCGTCACGAGACTGCTCGAGGGGGAAGTCACCCAGCAGCGGATAGTTCGGCGGGGAAATCTCGGGTTGAGACTTCCCCGCCAGCTCCGGCTCCTCGGCAGTGTCGCGAGGCGCCGCCTCAGCACAGAGCACATTACACGCCTCACACCTCCCTCTCTGTCGTGCACGCACCCCGGTAGCCCGCTTTACCGCTTGAGGAAACCCCTCCCAATCTACACCCAGAATAAGGGGATGCGTGAGGCGCGGGCTAACCGCCGCCTGTACACTATGCTTTTTTCCCTCAAAATGAATCTCGATAGCGACCACAGGGTATTCGTGGATGTCCCCATGCACACACTTCACCAACACCCTCGATGCCTTTAACAATGCACCCGGTTGAACCAGGCGCTCCTGGATCATGGACTGCATGCAGCCCGAATCCAAGAACGCCTGGTGCGTATCATGTTGTATCCTTACCGGAACACGATACGCCGCTCCTGGTCCGGGGGGAGGGCCCGGTATGTCGCCGATGCGGATGGCCTGCCCCACCTCCATCATTGGGCACTCCGCCTGTACATGGCCCGGCCGTCCGCATCGCCAACACACCCCCCCTGTCGCTCGGGGTGCTTCCTGTGGGGCCAGGGCTGGCTCTTGATATGCCCGCCCCTGCCATCTCGTCCTCGGAGCGGGCGCCTCTCTCCTTCCGGTCCCACGGCTCCTTCCGGGCGCCGGCCCCCCGCCCCCCGGGGTTGGTCGTCGGGGCTCCCGCGGTGGGAGGGAGAGATGGTCCTCTTCTAAGCTCACGGCGGCCGCGAGATCCTGGGGCCGTTGGTACTGGACCCAGGCGGCGGTTCGGGCCGGGATCCCCATGAGGAACAGTTCCAACACCACCCGGTCCCTGACCTCCTCCGCCGAGCTGTTCCTCGGGTCCAGCCACCGCCACGCGCTGTCCCGCAGCCTCTGGGCGTAGGCAAAGGACCGGCTCCCCTCCTCCATCGTCAGGGCCCGGAACCGGCGACGGTGTTCCTCCGGCGTGAGGCCCAGGCGGTCTCGAATTGCCCGGGCTAGGGAGGGGTAATCCCGTTGTGCGGCCGCTGGCAGGCTGTGGGCAGCGAGCTGCACCTCCCCTGACAGGAGGGGCAGCAGATGGTATGCCCACTCGCCGTTCGGCCACCCCAAGATCTTCGCCGTTCCCTCGAACACTGCCAGGAACGCCTCCGGGTCGTCCAGGTCCCCCATTTTCTGGAGGTGGACCTTGGGGGGACCTTGTGCCAACCCGGGCGCCGGCCCCGCCTTGATGGCCCCGACGAGCTCCCGGAGGAGGGTACGGTCCTCAGCCCTCGCCTTTGCCATCTCCCCCACCGCGGTCTGGTTCTCCTGCTACAGGTGGGCCTGCTGCTCCAGGATCATCGTCATCCTGGCGATGGCCGCACTTAATGCCTCCATCTTCTGTGTCCCACGTTGGGCGCCAATGTAAAGAGATCCGTTGTACACAGAGGCAGACGCAGTGCTTGCGATAGGGAATATCCCGTTTATTTATTTTTATCGTTCGTGGGGTCGACTTTTCAGTCGTCCTTGTCTCTCTCGTCTCTTTAGCTTTTCAGCGTTTTGTCTCCGTCACCGACGTTCCCAGCCCACCTACTGAAAGCAGAGGCACACACATCTTAACCATTTCGTTAACGAGGCTTCATTCGCACCAGGTGCGCAACAAAGCCTCGCTTCCGTAACCCTGGCCACGGTCCTGTAGCTCCCTCTACAGGCCGAACGCTGCATGTCCCCCCACATAGTCATTGTAAAGAAACTACTGAAATAAAACTAATAATCAAATGTTGTATATATGCCATTTAGCTGACGCTTTTATCCAAAGCGAATTACATTGCAGTGAGTGCATACATATATATGGTCCCAGCGGGAATCAAACCCACAACCTAAGCGTTGTTAGTGCCATGCTCTCCCAACTGAGCCATAGAGGATCACCATGTTGTCAGACATGTTAATTATACTTGTTTTAATTAGCGGTTGGTTAGTTGGTTTGTGAGCAATCCTTACAAGTATTGTGCCAATGCACATTGAGAGGAGTCTGCTGGTGACATCCTTAATCTACTTCCCTACTCTCTTACTCTCTCTTCACACTACTGCACACACACCCTCACCAGCCAACTGTCGTCTCAATCCAGCCAAGTGTCATTTCACTCCACTCCTATCCTTTCTGCAGTATATTTCTATTTTCTCATTCCTTTATATTATTTCTATTGTCGTAGGCCAATGGTATGGATCTGTTGTAGTAGGATTTTGTGGGAGTCCTGTGAAGCAAATGAGTATTTCCTCCTCCTGCAGCACTTTTAATGAGGTAGCAGGATGTGGATGTGGAGGGAGAGAAAAGATCCATCCACGTAATAGCAGCACAAGTGCATAGGCAATACATCTCACTTTAAGGGCCAGTGTTCAGCTTCGGATTGCCATACCCTGATGTACTGCCCTAAATTCATGCGCTGATTCACAACACACCTAGCAGATGTGAATCAGCTACAGTGAGAGCTAACACACACACGTGCACACATATACACGTATACTGTGCCCTGTGTAAGTAATAGGAGAGTGAAGCATTTTTTTTCTTATTTCAGCTCTACACTCCAAAACTTTGGATTGAAATCAAACAATTACTAAGAGATTCAAGTAGAGATTCTCAGCTTTTATTTGATGGTATTTGTGTACTGAAATTACACCACTTTTTATGCATAGGCCCCCTTTTTCAGGGTACCGAAAGACAGATTTATCAAATGTCCAAAATAAGCACTTATGTTGAGTATTTGGTTGACAATCCTTTGCATGCAATAACTGCCTGAAGTCTGCAACGCATTGAACCACCAAACGCTGGGTATCTTCTCTGGTGATGCTCTGCCAGGCCGTAACTGCAGCCATCTTCAGTTTGTTTTTAGGCCTTGACTAAAATCTTATCATCAGGAAATGAAATGTTCTAGATGCTATGGCAGTATGTTTGGGTCATTGTCTTACTGTATGATAAAGCACCATCCAATGAATTTGGAGGCATTTGCTTGCACTCGAGCTGACAAGATGTTTCTGTACACTTCAGAATACATTCTGCTGCTGCAGTTCCAATCATCTAGTAAGACAAGTTAGTAAGTTCTAGTGGCAGCTATAAATGCCCAAACCTAGCACCCCCTGCACCATGTTTCACAGATGAGATGGTATGCTGTAAATCTTGGGCACTCTGGGGACTCTGGTACCTGATAATATTCATCTTATTCATCTTGTCCACAAGACCTTTTTCCAGACCTCTGCAGGCTTTTTAAGTCCTTTTTAGCATACTGTAACCTGACCATCCTTTTTGAGGATAACACGTGGTTTGCACCTTGCAGTGAAGCGTCTGTAGTTTGGCTGGTGACGTATTCTGCAGATGGTAATCTCTGACACATTGACACCTACCTCCCAAGAGTGTTCCTGATCTGTGGGACAGTTGTTTTGGGGTTTTTCTTAATTATGGTGAGCATTCTTCTGTCATCCACTTTGCTGAGCTTTTTCTTTTTAATGATGTTCCAAACTGTTGGTTTTGGCTATGTTTCTTGTTTTTCAGCCTAATAATGACTTCCTTGACTTTCATTGAGACCTGACTTACTAGAAACACCTGTCAAGCCAATTGTCCCATTACTTTTGTGTACCCTAAAATAAGGGGACTATGCATAAAAAGGGTTGTAATTTCTGAATGGTGAAACCAATATGTACACAATTACCATCAAATAAAAGCTGAGAATCTCTACTTTAACCTCATAGTAATTGTTTCAAATCCAAACTTTTGGAGTGTAGAGCCAAAAGAAGAAACAATGCTTCACTGTCCCATTACTTACGCAGGGCCCCAGACCAAGCCAAACACAGCTCCCTAAGCCCAACCACAAACATTGCCCCAGACCCAGCCCCACATACCACTAAAGGCATGAACACTCACTGCCCCAAACACATTCTTCCACACACACTCTACCCCAAACCCAGCCATACACATCACCCCAAAACCAACCTCATCACAAACACATGCTACCACTTATGTGTTAGTTAGAGAGCTGGACCTTTGTAGTCTCAATTTAAACAGCACTTGAGATATTTATATTTTTCAATCAACAAGACATTTTAGTAAGTGTAGTGGATCTCTGCAAATACATGTTTTGTGAAACCATCCATATAACCTTGTTAATCCATTAATTTGTTGGTCTATAATTTTGATTGCACTGTAATTAGACTATAATGTCCTTGTTCTCTTAGTTAGAGAGTAATCCCTCTTTGTAATTGCCATTTTGTAATTGTGGCTTAATGTGTTTGACTTCCACCTATTTTCCACTGTGCAGTTTCCCTCTTTCACTGGCCTTATTTATCCTCTAGAGGGAGCTCTCTGTTTCTCTATCAGGGAACCCGTGGTTAATTGCTGCAAATTTGACTGCCAGTGGTTGGAGTTTAGGTCAGTGTAGTTTGTAAACTGACAGACCAAGCATTGTGCTGTTTTAAGAATATGCCTGTTTTGAACTACACTTCCTTGCTCTTGCTCTGTGCCCGAACACTTAAGTAAATGGGTTATTGTGTGTGTGTGTGTGTGCGTGCGTGTGTAGTGGATTTATAATAATTTCAGTTTCCATGCGAAGGTTAGGCTGAGACTTTTGGCTATATTTTGTTAATAGCAAAGCATATCTAATATTTATAATTTGACTCCAATCTAATTATCACCATGTGCAATGAATTGTTGAGTTTGTGCTGATTTAGTGCAAGAATGGTCAAATAGAATTAATCAAATGAGGCTTTAATAATACTGTATACTTATATACAGTGCCTTCGGAAAGTATTCAGACCCCTCCACATTTTGTTGTGTTATAGACTCAATTTAAAATGGATTAAATTAAAAGAATTTGCTATCAATCCACACACAATACCTGAGAATGACAAAGCGAAAACAGGTTTTTAGAAATGTCAGTAAATTTATTAAAATTGTAATACAGAAATACCTTAAGTACATAAGTATTCAGACCCTTTGTTATGACACTCTTAACATTAGCTAAAATGCAAAAATGTCATCAACAAATCACTCAATAAGTTGAATTGAGTCCATCTTAATGCAAGGATAATAGTTCACGTAATTTTGGAATTAATATCTTTGTTTTTATAGGGTCTCTGATTTGCATAGGAATCAATTACACACTGTGTTGTCACGGTAGATTGAGAGTTGACCACCAGTGGCTCTATACACCTTAGCCAAGGCTGATGGTAATCAGTAGTGATGGCAGTTTGACACTGAAGCTTCGATACGTGCTTCAAACACTGAACAACAATTTTATCGAAGCACTGCTTCAAAGCTTGCTTTGGTGTGAAAAAAATCACGTGACATATGACGTCCGAAGCAGCAACTGCTTCGTTGCCTGAATGAATCACCTGACTGGTTCGCGGTCCAATCAGGTGATTCACTGGCACTGCCTCGTCTCGATTCTGACAGGTGATAGGTTGCGACAGTTTTGAATTTGAGTGCCTCAACACTTTATAACCGCTCTAAACAATGCACAATTTGTGGATTGTCGTAGTAGGTGCGTTGTTGCTGTTGAGTTGTTGGTATTGCGTTTGTATTCTCTGAGTGTTCTTCTTGTAATCTTTGAGTGTTCCCCATCCCACATAATCACCCCCTGCCATAGTTACACAAACACACCCAACCTATGCCATATTTTCCCCAGCACTCTCTCCTCAATAACACAATACACACATTCATCAATCTTTATTTGTAAATAGAACATGATATTCAGTCTTAGTGTGTGTGTGCATCAAAGAATTTCATCAAAGCAAAGATACTGTAGCGAACAGCGGGGTAAAGCAGCTTGCTTTAAGCGGGTATCGAACTCGCAATCTTTCGCTTACAAACCGGCCGCGCTAGCCACAACACCAAGAGCGGTAACTCCCTTGGGGGAGTTGCTAACGGGCCTTTCACAGGGTCGTTACAATACTTTAAATCCAAGGGTGATCAAAGCAAAGATGCTTCAGAACAAAAGATCTTTTCTACAAAAGTAAAGTAGTTTCTCCAACACTGCTCATTGAGGTGTGTGTGTGTGTGTGTGTTCGTGCGTGCGTGTAATTAAAAGCCTCCTGTCCACCAACTAGCCTGCCTAATTTGACTGCAGCCTTGCACTTCGCCAGGAGAGGTCACTGTAACTGAAGCTTCGAGTAATGAACCCATTTTCAAAACAATTGGCTCAAGTGGTTCAGTGCTTCACAAAAGCTTCATTTGCCCATCACTAGTAATCAGGCAAAACCCCAAAAATGCAGAGTCAGAGGCAGTAGGGAGGTCCAAGGCTTTTACTCAAAAACTAGGGATCTTTACAATAGGCAGCAAAACTGTCTCAGGCATAAACGTTCATAACTCGGTAAGGAGGCACTGCTAACAGAGGTCTTAAAATACTATAACTAATAAGGGCTAACGACTAAAACACAGGTGAGAAACATAAACACAAAACATAATCACTCCTGTCATTGGTAGCAGGTGAGTCCCTAGGGCAGGAAGGACCAAATAAGGGCATCTCCTAGTTACTTCCTCTTGGTCCCCCTGGAAGTGCTCTATGTCGCCATCTGCTGGTTGGACAGCCTCGTGACAGTGTGGATCAGGTTGTCATTACAAACTGAGCAAATGGAGAGGAACAAAACTGCTCAGGAATGTGACCCTGAGGCCTGGGGAGACTTATAAAAATCTACAAAGTTGAATGGTGGAGAGGAAAAAGCACAGTCGATGGGACAACATCATCTCAGTCACTTTACAAAATTGGTCTATAACCAAGTGGCCAAAAAGAATCCCTTAATGGGACATAATCTCATATCCATAATTGTGTTTGCAACAACAAATTCCGCACCATCTCTTGTGTGAAGAATAGTGGTAGCTGCATTAAGTTAAGGGTATGTTTGTCACCGGCAGGGACTAGGGAGTTTGTCAGGACCAAGAGAAAATTATGAAATTTGCTGAGTTGGTAGTGACATCCTAATCCACATAGTGTGTAATTGATTCCTATGCAAATCAGAGACCCCATAAAAACAAAGATATTAATTCTAAAATTACATGAACTATTATCCTTGCATTAAGATGGATTCAATTTATTGAGTGATTTGTTGATGACATTTTTGCATTTTAGCTCATTTTAAGAGTGTCATAGCAAAGGGTCTGAATACTTATGTACATGAGGTATTTCGGTATTTCAATTTTAATAAATTTAATGAAATTTTAAAAAATGTGCTTTTGCTTTGTCATTCTGGGGTATTGTGTGTGGATTGATGGCACATTCTTTTAATTTAATCCATTTTAAATTGAGTCTATAACACAACAAAATGTGGAAAAAGTGAAGGGGTCTGAATACTTTGCGAAGGCACTGTAACTATTACAAGGCAAATACTTCATATTCTAATAGAGAGAGAGAAAGGTAGAGAGATGACCACAGGTCATTCAAAACAATGCTGCTCACAACTCATGGCGAGAACCACATGACAGGACAAAGAAAAGAGAACAAGCTATTCCCTGACCTCTGCTTTTATATCACTTTACAACCACAGTATTTAAATTAGGAGCTGTTGTCAAGGAGACCCAACCACCATTCATCTTATCACTCCTATACTGATGATATCACAGCTCTGACACCCCTAAAGACATTCCACAGAGCTCACCGCCATTTGTCTTCTCGGGGGAAGGGCTCTCAATGTAGGGGGACAGAATAGCTCTCCCTTCGTGTGTGTGTGTGTGCTTGAGTGTTCTAAAAATGTTTAATACTTATATGTACTGTACTGTATATATACTTAATCAATCATCCGTATTATTGCTCACATGCATTGTGTCCACGTCCTGCGTTAATATACACCTTGTTGTTGCTTGTTGAGATGCGACTCACGATATTTAGGGAACTTTGGGGGAAATTGCCAATTTAACCTCCCAAAAACATTATTTACAAAGGTTTTGAGAATGCAGAGGGAACCAGAAATTAGAGGTGTATGTGTGTGTGTGTGTGTGTGTGTGTGTATGTGAGTGTGAGAGAGAGATCCTGTCTCTCTCTGCTCTACTTATGTTTGGACCAATTGATTCCTCGGTTTTCCCTGGTTTCGAGACGCTCTGTGGGTTTAAGATTGTTAAAAAGGTTGTGGTCATGTTGAAGAATGACCCACATCTACTGATAACATCAATAATTACACCACACTCTCATAATCAATGCCATTTTAATACCAGCAATACTGCAGAAACTTTAACCCTTTCTAACCCAGTTTCTGGTCCACACCAGTCAAACTTTTCTCATTCAGATCTTTTCGATTAATAACCCTGCCATCACCACCAAAGTGGGAGATCCTTCAGCTCAGTTATCCCCTGCTGTGACTATGAGGTCCCCCTGCACTCCTCTCAGACCAGACAGTGGCAGGCACCATAGATTGTGCTGGCGTGGCAGAGGGCGGGGCACATATCTATTTCAATGCCCAGGGACTCTGTAATCTGGAGGGTGTCTGCCCTGAGAGTACTGTATAGTGTAGAGTAGGGGTCTTGAACTCCAGTCCTGGAGAGCTACTGGTGGTGCTGGAATTTGTTCTAGCCTGGCAGCAACATGAACACACCTACAGGTATTTAAAAGAATCAACACATAGTGAATGAGAATGTAGTGCTGGGTTGGGCTGGACCAAAAGCCTGCAGTGGGAGTCCCCTAGTAGGGGAGTTGGAGTTAGTAGCAGGAAGACAATAGCTGAGTGATGAGCAGGAGAGTAGGAGTGGTGCAGTGACTGACGGTCTCTCTCTCTCTCCCTCTCCAGGCAATCTGGAGGAACTGTCATTCAAAACAGGTAAAATTGAGAAGAGGAAGGGAGGGATGTGGCTGAACAGAATACAGACAACATAAATTGTGTGCAGCATAAACATCCATGCAGACATGCTCACGCACACACCCAACATTTATTCACACACAAGCACACACTTTCACATAGACTACAAACACACAATCACACAGACACTCACACACACTGGCTGATGGCAGTGAACAGTCTGCCTCATTGTCGTACGACAGATTGCACAACTCCATCCACACTGATCTGTCTGATAACTCGCAAGCAATTATGGGAAGGATAAAAAGTAGCCCGGCTACAATATGGCCTGTCAAAAAGGTTACCATGGGACAGACAAACTTTTCAGCCTCAAACCAGTCATGACTATTCAACAAAACAATATGATGATCCATACATGATTTTCATTTTTTTTTTTTTACACGATTGCATGACTAGCAAAGGAGTTTAGAAGTTGAGTGTGCAGTATTAATTAAGTTTGGCAATGAGGACGAAAACTAGCATAGACAATTGGTCAGCTAGCCAGCTGTTTAAGCCAGCTGGTTTAGGTAGTCACATTTAATACAAAACAAAACGGGTGCTCATACTTCAGTATATACAAAACAGTGCCCTCCATAAGTATTGGAAAGAGGAAGCATTTTGTAATTTTTTCTTCTTTTTTTTAGCTCTATACTCCAACAGTTTGGATTTGAAATCAAACAATTACTATGAAGTTAAAGTAGAGATTCTCAGCTTTAATTCAATGTTTTCTTTTTTTCAGATTGGTTTCACCATTTAGAAATTACAACCCTTTTTATACATAGTCCCCCTCTTTCAGGGCACCAAAAGTATTTGAAAATTGGCTTGACAGGTGTCAGGTGTTTCTGTATTGATTGTAGGTATTGCATTTGCCTTTGGAGTCTGCTATTGGTGTCTGTCAACATGAGGACCAAAGAGAGAGGAAGGCATTATGAGGCCGAAATATCAGAAACATAGCCAAACCTTAGACTTACCAAAATCAACAGTTTGTAATATCATTAAAAAAGAAAGAACGCACTGGTGAGCTCAGCAATCGCAAACGGGCTGGCAAGGAAGACTTCTTCAGTGGATGACCGAAGAATGCTCACCATAATTAAGAAAAAACCCAGAACAACTGTCCCACAGATCAGGAACATTCTCCAGGAGGTAGGCATGAATGTGTCAGAGACTACCATCCACAGAATACGTCACCAGCAGAACTACAGAGGCTACACTGCAAGGTGCAAACCACTAGTTAGCCACAAAAACAGTATGGCCAGGTTACAGTTTGCTAAAAAGTATCTAAAAAGCCTGCAAAGGTCTGGAAAACGGTCTTGTGGACAGATAAGATGAATAGTATCATGTACCAGAGTGATTGCAAGAGGAAAGTTTGGAGAAAAAAGGATCTGCCCAAGATTTACAGCACACCGCCACATCTGTGAAACATGGTGGAGGGGGTGCCCTATAGTTTGGGCATGTGTAGATGCCACAAGAACTGGCTAAATTGTCTTCATGATGTTACTGCTAACAGCAGCAGCAGAATGTATTCAGAAGTGTCAGAAGTATCTTGTCTGCTCGAGTACAAACAAATGCCTCCAAATTCATTGGATGGCGCTTCATCATACACTAAGACAATGACCCCAAACATACTGCCATAGGGAGTTTTTCAGGCCCAAAAAGCAGAAAGTTCTTGACTGGCCAGATTTAAATCCAACTGAACATGCATTTCATTCCCTGATGGTAAGATTTTAGGCAAAAAGACCTGAAAAAAACAAACAACTGAAGATGGCTGCAGTACTGGTCTGGCAGAGCATCACCAGAGAATATACCCAGCGCCTGGAGGGGTCAATGGGTCGCAGACTTCAGGCAGTTATTACATGTAAGGATTGTCGACCAAATACTAAACAATTTCCAATATTTATGGAGGGCACTGTAAGGACCTCTACAAGTAGCCAGTTACTATAAAAGCCAATGGTTTTAAGTGAGTTTTGATAGTTTGTAAAATAGGTTGTAATGCCACTGTAAAGCAATGGGCGGCGGATTAATTTTCTAATCACTATATTTTCACAGATTTCTCTTAAAAAGGTACACAATAATTAGACACTACATCTGTGGATGCATCCTTCAGCAAAACCTTCAATGATAAATTGTGGATTCTCTTCTCCCTCAGCCCTAATCTCATTCTCTCCCTCTCCCTCCCATACTGCTGACACTGCATCAACACATGCTCCACGGTTTTGATTTGGACAGTACTCACACCTCCCTGTAGGATGCTTCCCTATGACATGCAGTGAGCTGTTCAGTCTGTAGTGCCCCATCCTCATTCTCGTAAAAAAATTCCCCTCTCCTATTTTGGCCTGACGGCCTCCCCTCTCCAACTCTCTGAATTTGCAACAGATGCCCTTTGTCTCACTGTCCCACCGCTCCTGCCACCTCTGGACCACCACCGCCCATATCAAGCACTTAGCCTCTGCCTTACTCAGTGGGACTTCCACATCCACCTTCCCCTTCCTAAGGGCTTGTTTGGCTAAGGAATCCACTGCCTCCTTCACCTCCACCCCCACATTACCTATACAGTTCATATGCTGCTACACTGTTCATACTGTAACTTATTTACTCTGCTATAATGCTAATGCTACTCATATACTGCTTACACTGCACTACTTATATTATACTGCACTACTTACTGCTCATATATTGCACTACCTGTAAATACTGTTCATTGCACTTTCTGCTATTTTGCACTTCTGGTTAGACGCTAACTGCATTCCGTTGTCTCTGTACTTGTACTCTGCACAATGACAATAAAGTTGAATCTAATCTAATCTAATCTAAACATGGGCCGGGACCCAAGTAAACCCCACCCGCACCCCCAACTGTATCACCCTAAGATGTGTTTGGAGCACCTCATACAACAACCTGGTCTGGCACTCCAAATGCTGACCCTGTGCGACCCGTCAGTGGATCCTTCGACCCATCTGTATAAATTGACATAAAATCATGAAACACAGTTCTTAGACGACAGCGAACACAGAGGGATCAACCCCATCCCTACCTCTACGTAGCCTCTCCACAAGCTCCCGGACACACTCATGCTCCCAGCACGCCTGCAGGACCCCTTTTGTAGGGTGTGTTGCCCCATGCCCGGGGTATCTCCTCCATCTCCACCTGTAGCACTGACACCGGGAAGGTCTGAAAGGCCCCACTACATATCCTGAGGGCTTCTGCCTGTATCCTATCCAGCCTCTCCAATGAAGTCTTAGCTGCCAACCCATAAGCTAACCCTAACCCTGCACTTCCATAGTCTATCCCGGCTCAATGAGGGCTATATACATAGACCTCAATGCGGAAGATTCAGCCCCCCACTCCATCCCTGTCAGACAGCGCATCACATTCAGAACCCTCTTACATTTCCCCACAACACTCTCAATGTGTACAGCCCAGGTCAGCCTAGCATCAAAGTGTACACCTAAAAAAAAGGATGCCACCCTCTCCAAGTTTCTCCCATACAATCTCAAGCGTACATCTTCCCCCACCTTCCTCCTTGTGTTTTCTCTACAGAGAACCTGAAACTAAATGACCACCGCACCACTTCATCAATTGCCTCTTGTACCTTCCTGACTATATACAGAATATTTATACCCCTTTTCCATAAGGCCCCACCATCCGCAAAAAGTGACCAATATCTGGCTGTACCCGGGCATAAACATCATTGATCATGATAGAAAATGAAAGAGGACTAATCACACTTCCCTGTGGCTTGCCATTCTCCACCATGTCGCTGGCTGTGTTCCAAAATGCGTTCTTGCACTATATCTAGAGCGTATACCAAGTACAGTATAGGCTCTAGATAGAGTGCAAGAACACATTTTGGAACACAGCTGCTGCCTGACAGACTTCCCCATCCTCACCTGAATAGACCAACAATAAGTCCTTTATTCAGTTTATACCTCCCAGACCCCAGAATATCAAGCTTGATAAGCAGCCCCTCCTTCCACATCATATTGTACTGTATGCTTTCTCTGCGTCGAAAAATAGAGCTACTACCGCTTCCCTGTTTACTTGAGCCTTCCTCACCTCTGATTCAAGGCAGAGTACAGGGTCCATTGTTCCCCTCCCCTTCCTGAACCACTCTGATAAGGAGCCATCAACCCCCTACACTCCAGGAAGTACGTAAGCCTCTCAGTGATCATACATTCCATGACCTTACACAGATGCGACGTTAGGGCTATTGGCCAATAACTTGTAGGCTTTGTAGGGTCCTTCCCAGGCTTCCTGATCGGCTGCCTGGTAACTTCCCCTCCACCCACACTTTATTATACAGGGCCAATACCATACCTAGTGCCTCACCACTGAGATGGGTCAGCATAGCATAGAATACCTCATCTTTTCCCAGTGAAGTTAATCTACCCCTGGTTATCTCTGTCTTCATCTCAACCATAGTAAATGGGGCACTCAGCGCATCATTTACCTCCTCCCTCCTGTCCAGTATGCCATGGTGCTCCTCTCTCATTCGCTCTCTCCCCCTCTGCCCCTCCTCTGACAGATTAGCTGAGCTGTGCACTTGGACAAAAGCCTTTGCCATCTTCATCCATCACCTCCCCACTTACCATCACAAGGTAATCCCACTCCCGTCTAATCCCTTTCAACCTCTTAATCATCCCCCACACTCTCTCACTCGGGTCTCTCGACCAATGGTGTCACAGAAACAACGCTAACACACCCTCTTCGCCTGCCGGATAGTTCGCCTCACCATGGCCTGGGCCTGCTTATACCCTATAAGATGGTGGATATTATGGATCCTTTTCAGTATTCTGAAAGCCCTACTCCTCACTGTAGCCCAACACTCATCCATTCACCAGGGGACTGCTTTCCTCTGCTTCCTCCCTGCACTCCTAGGTATAGCCTCAGCAGCTGCCCCAACAATTACTGCTCTCACCCAGTTGTTAGTGCTGTCCACATCGCTGTCCACATCATCCCAGGCCATCCCCTGCTCACTCAACTCCTGAAACTGATCCCACTCAGCCCTACCATCTACACCCATTTACCCACTCCCTCCACAGACACTACCTCATCCCGCAGGCCAACTATGCACACTATGGGATAATGATCACTCCCTACCGTTGACTCCTCCCATACTTCCCACTCACAGTGTCCTGCCATCGCACTAGATGCAAGAGTGAGGTACAAGGCTGACTCATTCCCTTTCCCGTCTAACAGTTCATCACCTTGCCATTTCCATCAGTCCTTACCCCACCCCAGAGTGTGCTGTGGGCATTGAAGTCCCCTTACCACAGTACCTTACGGCTATACTGTCCCTCAACCCTCTTCAGCACACCCAGTTCCAATCCCTGGTAGGTGTTACAGTAGTTCACAACCACTAACTGCCCCTCTCTCAGCCACACCTCCACCGCCATATATTCCTGCTCGGTTCCTCTGCCTAGAGTCCTATATGAAAGACTTGCTTTATGAAGGTAGCACACCCTCCCTCCCTGTCCCAGTCCCTCTGTCCCGACGAACCACTAAATAACCCTGAATTATAAAATCCAACATTGGTTTGAGCCACATTTCCTGCACACAGATCACATCAGGCATATCAACAACAAACTGCTGAACTCCTGCCCATTGGCCAACAGGCTACAAGCATTTAATTGTAGAATTTCCACCGTAACAAAGATCAACCAATACATGTGTCCTGACTTGACTGCATGGTGAGGTCATCCCTCACCTCTTCCCACTTCCGCCCTGTCACACCCAGATAGCTCTTTGCCACTTGCACTCTCAGCCTTATCCTCTCTGTCTTTGACTTCACATCAGCTGGGCCATTCATCACTCCAGCTAAAAACATCACTAACATTCTTTTGTCTATGTACAAATTGTGGCTCCCTGGACCCTGACCCATCCTCACATCCTCTGAATATGAAATCTTTATCTCTGCTCTCACCTGTTGCACCTCCACTGCTTGCTTCATTGCCTCACACCCCCCAAATGCCACACTATGAGCACCCCCACAACTGCAGCACTGGCTGAATGCCCACCCCACATTGGCCATACTCTTGATCTCCTCCACACCTGGCACATCTCCTTTTCCCCCCATGCAGACTGCTGCGACATGCCCAAACCGCTGACATGTAGAACACCATAAGGGTTTTCATACATAAGCTCTCACATAATAGCTCATATGGTTACTCTGTCCGGTAGTACCTCACCCTCAAACTGTAGCAAAACTGACAGGCTGTAATTTTTCACCCCACCTCTGGCGGTTTGCAGTCTTAGAGCATTCACTAGAACTCCTCCTCTCAAGTTAGCCCTCACTTTGTTCATGCTAATGCTCACAGGAACGCCAGTTATCACCCCTTTATTCCACGGGGGTGGTCAGGCATGCCACTCAGTACTTTAAACTACCCTTTAGATTTCACTTTGAGGACTCAATCCTTCTGCTCTGTGTCCATACACACAACCACCAAACTTCCATCTCTCAACACTTTGGCAGATGCCACCTCCCCAATAGCCTCCATTATCGCAAATGTCAACCTCATCTGATTTATTGCCCCCACTCCCGCTTCCCCCCTGAATTTCAGAATAACATTATGCTCCTCACCAGACTTACTTGCCCACGGACCTACCTCCTCCTCGTCTCCACTCTCTGCACTGCCACTGCCACTGCCGCTCCTTCTTCTCTTATTGGAGACCAATAAGTAGTTGAAGTAGTTCAGGCGAAGCGGTGTTGCGCTAGAATTACGATACCTGACGTAAGACAATGCAGTCTGCCTTATACAAGGTAATGAGAACATTCTCACCTTTGATATGTCTCTACATGTACTGTACTGGCACAACCTAGCCCCTTCGGACAGCCATGGCCAGACAGACAGATGGACAATAAAAAAAAAGTGGAAATACTGATCAAAGAGTTTGATCAAATACCTGTACACCTAGTCATATAGAGTACATTACCTAAAATACATAAAGCAAAGACTTCTCAGTATAATGACCCTGGTAGACCGTTGGTATGTAAAAAGACATGCAGTATTTACTGTTCTCACTGTGATTGTGTGGTCTCTGTCACTGCTCATCTGAAATGACCCAGGTTAATAGGACTGTGTCTCTCTCTTGCCCCTTGATGTGTCTGCTGTGCCAGTCTGGGCGAGGAGTTCTACAGGGAGGCTATAGAACACTGTCGCAGCTACAATGCCCGTCTGTGTGCTGAGCGCGCCATGCGTCTGCCCTTCCTGGACTCACAGACCGGTGTGGCACAGAGCAACTGCTACATCTGGATGGAAAAGAACCACCGCGGCCCAGGTCAGTGTGTGTGTGTGTCAGAGAAACTATGAGGGAGCCACTGAGGCTTAGAACATACAGTTGAAGTCGGAAGTTTACATACACCTTAGCCAAATACATTTAAACTCAGTTTTTCACAATTCCTGACATTTAATCCTAGAAAACATTCCCTGTCTTAGGTCAGTTAGGATCACTACTATATTTTAAGAATGTGAAATGTCAGAATAATAGTAGAGAGAATTATTTATTTCAGCTTTTATTTCTTTCATCACATTCCCAGTGGGACAGAAGTTTACATACACTTAGTTAGTATTTGGTAGCACTGCCTTTAAATTGTTTAACTTGGGTCAAGCGTTTTGGGTAGCCTTCTACAAGCTTCCCACAATAAGTTGGTGGAATTTTGGCCCATTCCTCCTGACAGAACTTCTGTAACTGAGTCAGGTTTGTAGGCCTCCTTGCTCACACACGCTTCAGTTCTGCCCACAAATTGTCTACAGCAGTGGTTCTCAACCGGTGGGGCGCGAGTAGGCTACAGGATGGGAGGAAAAAAAAAAAAAAAGAAGAAAAACACGAAAAATCACGGACTCACTGGCTATTAGTAGACCTACAAAGGAGATGCAACAGATTCCCCCCCATGTCGAAATGCAAGTGGTTGGACTATTATAACACACAAACAAATCAACCACACAGTTTCATTTCAAATCTACCAATACAGGGGGTAGTATTTTGAGCCTGTGACGCAACGTCACGTAAGTGCTACTATATAAGCGTCCGCACACGCGTCGTAGCTCCATTCACTCTAGTCTAGTCTCTTGCCAAGTTCGCTTGTGCCAACTCTCGTTAGTCTATCTGTTAGTGATGGGCAAATGAAGCTTTTGTGAAGCACTGAACCACTTGTGCCAATTGTTTCGAAAATGGGTTCATTACTCGAAGCTTCAGTTACAGTGACCTCTCCTGGCGAAGTGCAAGGCTGCAGTCAAATTAGGCAGGCTAGTTGGTGGACAGGAGGCTTTTAATTACACGCACGCACGCACGCACGAACACACACACCTCAATGAGCAGTGTTAGAGAAACTACTTTACTTTTGTAGAAAAGATCTTTTGTTCTGAAGCATCTTTGCTTTGATCAACCTTGGATTTAAAGTATTGTAACGACCCTGTGAAAGGCCCGTTAGCAATTCCGCCAAGGGAGTTACCGCTCTTGGTGTTGTGGCTAGCGCGGCCGGTTTGTAAGCGAAAGATTGCGAGTTCGATACCCGCTTAAGGCAAGCTGCTCTACCACGCCGTTCGCTACAGCATCTTTGCTTTGATGAAATTCTTTGATGCACACACACACTAAGACTGAATATCATGTTCTATTTACAAATAAAGATTGATGAATGTGTGTATTGTGTTATTGAGGAGAGAGTGCTGGGGAAAATATGGCATAGGTTGGGTGTGTTTGTGTAACTATGGCAGGGGGTGATTATGTGGGATGGGGAACACTCAAAGATTACAAGAAGAACACTCAGAGAATACAAACGCAATACCAACAACTCAACAGCAACAACGCACCTACTACGACAATCCACAAATTGTGCATTGTTTAGAGCGGTTATAAAGTGTTGAGGCACTCAAATTCAAAACTGTCGCAACCTTTCACCTGTCAGAATCGAGACGAGGCAGTGCCAGTGAATCACCTGATTGGACCGCGAACCAGTCAGGTGATTCATTCAGGCAACGAAGCAGTTGCTGCTTCGGACGTCATATGTCACGTGATTTTTTTCGCACCAAAGCAAGCTTCGAAGCAGTGCTTCGATAAAATTGTTGGTCAGTGTTTGAAGCACGTATCGAAGCTTCAGTGTCAAACTGCCATCACTACTATCTGTTATCAATCTCGATATCGATTTACTTAGGCCTAGACTTCAAAACCCAAACAGTCTTTTTAAAGACTAGCCCCACAAACAGTCTTTTTAAAGATTATCCCCATCTCAGCCCTAGCCAGTAATTTTTTTAACTGCTAGGCGTGCACTTAGCTAACTAGCTAGCAACTTTTTCACCGTGTTGCAACACAACTATACGACCCACGCGACTAAGACACACACACACTCACCCACTCACAAAGGACTACAATTGTTAAGTCTTAAAATAAAATCTGCATTGCCTGCAAAATCGTTATTGTGTACTGTTGTATTAAAGATCGTGCCTAAGTCCCGACTGATTAGCCCCCGATACTAGTCTCTCAACATAGCCACACACGCACACATCGTTACATCATAGCCTAAACTTTATTGAAAACACAACTAATCCACATCCAAATTATTTCAAAACCAACAAAAATTGAGAGATTTCTAGTGAGGACCAACAAGGAAACCGACGCACCACCAGCTGCAAAAAAGCTTCAAAGGTACGATGAATGAAATACCGCAAATACCGCAATCATGCACAAATCAAGGATGATTTGAGGCTATGTTTATCAGACATTGCGCCAAGAATTGAGGATCTTTGCAAGGCAAAGCAGGCTCAGGTCTCACATTAACATCGGCAACCTGCAAGCTTCTGTAAAAATGCAGATGATATGCCTACTATTAGGCCTAGTAATAATAACAATAATAAAGCATAAATTCATATCAGAGGTCTGGTGCCAATTCCCAATTATAGCAGTAGCCTAGTAATGATAATAGGCCTACTGATGATAATGATAATAATAATAATAACAACAACAATAAAGCATGTAACCTCATATAATTACATAGCAATAGCCTAGTAATGATAATAGGCCTACCACTACTCATAATAATAATAATACCTGCAAGCTCACATTAGAAGTCTGGTGCTACTGCCAATTATAACAATAGCCTAGTAATGATAATAGGCCTACCTACCGCTACTGATGATGATGATAATAATAATAATAATGATAATAATAATAATAATAATAATAATAATAATAGTGTGGGCCTAACAATAATAGCCTAGCCTAGGGCTATCTATCTATCTATCTATCTATCTATGCAAGGTGGTGTAGTGGGGGTGGCGCCGGGAAGGGGGGGGGGGGTGGCGCCGGGAGGAGGGGGGGCCCCAACTGCAATGAACCAGCTTTGGGGGGGCCCAGCTTGCAAAAGGTTGAGAACCCCTGGTCTACAGCATTGAGGTCAGGGTTTTGTGATGGCCACTCCAATACCTTGACTTTGTTGTTCTTAAGCCATTTTGCCACAACTTTGGAAGTATGCTTGGGGTCATTGTCCATTTGGAAGACCCATTTACGACCAAGCTTTAACTTCCTGGCTGATGTCTTGAGATGTTGCTTCAATATATCCACATAATTTTCCTTCCTCATGATGCCATCTATTTTCTGAAGTGCACCAGTCCCTCCTGCAAAGCACCCCCACAACATGATGCTGCCACCCCCGTGCTTCACGGTTGGGATGGTGTTCTTTGGCTTGCAAGCCTCCCCCTTTTTCCTCCAAACATAACGATGGTCATTATGGCCAAACAGTTACATTTTTATTTCATCAGACCAGAATACATTTCTCCAAAAAGTAAGATCTTTGTCCCCATGTGCAGTCGCAAACCATAGTCCGTTTTTTTTATGGCGGTTTTGGAGCAGTGGCTTCTTCCTTGCTGAGCGGCCTTTCAGGTTATGTCAATATAAGACTCATTTTACTGTGGAAATAGATACTTTTGTACCTGTTTCCTCCAGCATCTTCACAAGGTCCTTTGCTGTTGTTCTGGGATTGATTTGCACTTTTCGCGCCAAAGTATGTTCATCTCTAGGAGACAGAACGCGTCTCCTTCCTGAGTGGTATGACGGCTGCGTGGTCCCATGATTCAAGATTCAAGATTCAAGATGGTTTTATTGTCATACGCACAACAATTACAGAGCAATCGCTGGCAATGAAATTCTTAAGTCTTGGGCTCCTCCAACAGTGCAATAAGAAGTGTAAATAATAAAAATAAAAGAAACAACAACAATAACAATAATTACCTAAATACAAAACTAAATAAATGTAAATGTAAAATGTAAAAAGTGAAATGTAAACAGACGTTTTTATCCAGATGTCGACTGGTATAAAGTGGCATTTTATAAAGTGGCATGTTATAAAGTGGCATAGTTAAAGTGTCATTGTGGTGAGCTAAGTAGCTCAGGAGTTCAACAGTCTTATTGCCTGTGGGATGAAACTGTCCCTGAGTCTGGTGGTGTGAGACCGGATGCTGCGGTAGCGTCTGCCAGACGGGAGCAGCTGAAACAGTTTGTTGCTGGGGTGATGAGGGTCTTTAATAATCCGGTTAGTCTTCTTCCTGCAGCGCTGAGTGTAGAGGTCCTCCATGGATGGCAGCTCCGTCCTGGTAATGTGCTGGGCAGCTTTCACCACCCTCTGTAATGTCTTACGGTTGAGGGCGGAGCAACTGCCGTACCAGGCGGTGATGCAGCCAGTCAGGATACTCTCTATGGTGCACCTGTAGAAGTTGCAGAGTATCCTGGAGTCCATGTTGAACCTCCGCAGCCTGCGGAGGAAGAAGAGCCGCTGTCTTGCCGTCTTTGTGATGGCGTCGGTGTGGTGAGTCCAGGTCAGGTCCTCGCAGATGTGGACCCCGAGGAACTTGAAGCTGCTGACTCTCTCTACTGCCGTCCCGTTGATGGTGATAGGGGCGTGCCCGGCTCCCTGCCGCTTCCTGTAGTCCACAATCAGCTCCTTAGTTTTGCTGAGATTGAGCTGGAGGTTGTTGTCCTGGCACCAAGATGTCAGGGCTCTCACCTCCTCTCTGTACGCCGTCTCGTCGCCGTCGGTGATCAGGCCGATGACGGTCGTGTCGTCAGCAAACTTGATGATGGTGTTGGAGCTGTGTGTGGCCACGCAGTCATGTGTGAACAGGGAGTAGAGGAGAGGGCTGAGCACGCAGCCCTGGGGTGCGCCGGTGTTGAGAGTCAGGGTGGATGATGTGGCGCCTCCTATCCGCACTGCCTGGGGTCTGCCCGTCAGGAAGCTCAGGATCCAGTCACAAAGCGTGGTGTTGAGCCCGAGGTCCCTGAGCTTCACAGCGAGCTTGGAGGGCACAATGGTATTGAATGCTGAACTATAGTCAATGAACAGCATTCTCACATATGTGTTCCTCTGGTCCAGGTGGGAGAGGGCAGTGTGGAGGGCGAGGGCGATGGCGTCGTCTGTGGACCTGTTTGCCCTGTATGCAAACTGCATGGGGTCCAGTGAGTCAGGGAGGGAGGAGGTGATGAATGATTTGACTAACCGCTCAAAGCACTTCATGACGATGGAAGTGAGTGCTACTGGTCGGTAGTCGTTGAGGCAGGATGTTTTTGACTTCTTTGGGATGGGGATGATGGTGGACTTTTTGAGACATGTGGGGACCACCGACTGGAGCAGTGACAGGTTGAAAATGTCTGTAAACACACCTGCCAGCTGATCTGCACACACCCTGAGAGCCCGGCCAGGTATGCCATCCGGTCCAGGGGCCTTGTGTGGATTAATCCTTTTGAAGGATTTGCACACATCTGCCCTTGTTATTGCTAGTGTGCAGGGGTCCTGGTCCATCTGTACTTCCTCAGCCGGAGAGTAGCTCTCAAAACGTGCGAAGTAGATGTTAAGGTCATCTGGAAGAGATGGAGACACTTCCTCAGTCACACTCGTAGTCCCTTTAAAGTCTGTAATTGTTCTGAGTCCGGTCCACATGTGCCTTGAGTTGGAGCCCTCAAAGTTGGACTCCATTCTGTCCTTGTATTGTCTCTTAGCAATGTTAATAGCTTTCCTGAGTGCATACCTGGAATTGCTGTACTCCTCCAAATCACCTGAGTTGTAGGCGGCAGTCCGTGCCTTAAGTTTGGCTCGGACTTCTCCATTAACCCAGGGCTTCTGATTGGGAAATGTCCGTACAGTAATCCGCGGCACGACGTCATCAATGCATTTGCCAATGTAGCAAATCACCGAGTCCGTGTGTGTGTTTAAATTGTCGTCCTTAAACACATCCCACTCCGTAGTGCTGAAACAGTCCCGTAATGCGGAGTCTGATTGGTCAGACCAACGTTGAATGGTCCGCGTCACCGGCCTGTCACGTTTGAGTATCTGCCTGTAGGAAGGCAGAAGCAGTACTGAGCTGTGGTCAGATTTGCCGAATGGGGGTCGTAGGAGGGCCTTATATCCGTCGCGGAAGGGAGAGTAAACATGGTCGAGCGTGTTTGCGCCTCGCGTAGGAAAGCTGATGTGCTGGCGGTATCTCGGCAGGACTTTCCTCAAGTTGGCTTTATTAAAATCCCCAGCCACAATGAAAGCAGCCTCGGGCCGTGAGGTCTCCGTCCTGTCGATAACTCCATACAGCTCGTGCAGCGCTTGGTTGGTATCAGCGTCTGGTGGTATATAGACAGCTGTAAGCACAACCGATGTAAACTCCCTGGGCGAATAATAAGGTCGACATCCGATCATGAGGTGCTCTAAATTGGGAGAACAGTCCGATGAAAGTATCTCCACGTCTGAGCACCACTTGTTATTCACCATGAAGCAGACACCTCCCCCCTTGCTCTTCCCCGATGTCATTGTCCTATCCTGGCGGTGAATGGAGAATCCGTGTGGAACAATGGCGCAATCTGGGGCCGAAGGGTCGAGCCAAGTCTCCGTGAAAACCATAACGTTACAGTTCTTAATGTCCCGTTGAAACGCCATCCTGCTCCGGAGTTCATCCAGCTTGTTGTCCAGTGACTGGACGTTCGCCAGAAGAATACTGGGGAGAGGAGGCCGGTTCTCACGTTTCCTCAGCCTGACCAGCACTCCAGCCCGCGAGCCTCGCTTCCTCCGTCTCCTCCATTGTCCAGGTGAAGCAGCAGGTAGCCAGGGTAGATTGCCATTGTTTGCGGGTGGTGGTGAAAAAGTGTTTTCCACCGACGATTTAATGCGCAGAAGTTTTTCTCTATCATATCGTATGATAGGGCTCGCTTTGGCCGTTCGCCTGTTACCGAGAGTTAGGCGTAAATATAAAAATAAACTAGCAAGATAAGTTAAAACAATAAAAAGGTGAGGAGGAGCGTGAGACACGGCAGCCTTCCTCGGCGCCATCTTGCGTGTGCATGGTGTTTATACTTGCGTACTATTGTTTGTACAGATGAACGTGGTACCTTCAGGCATTTGGAAATTGCTCCCAAGGATGAACCAGACTTGTGGAAGTCCACAAATTTTTTTCTGAGGTCTTGGCTGATTTCTTTTGATTTTCCCGCGATGTCAAGCAAAGTTTGAGTTTGACGGTAGGCCTTAAAATACATCCACAGGTACACCTCCAATTGACTCAAATTATGTCAATTAGCCTATCAGAAGCTTCTAAAGCCATGACATAATTTTCTGGAATTTTCCAAGCTGTTTAAAGGCACAATCAACTTAGTGTATGTAAACTTCTGACCCACTGGAATTGTGATATAGTGAATTATAAGTGAAATAATCTGTCTGTAAACAATTGTTGGAAAAATTACTTGTCATGCACAAAGTAGATGTCCTAACCAACTTGCCAAAACTATAGTTTGTTAACATGAAATCTGTGGAGTGGTTAAAAAATTAGTTTTAATGACTTCAACCTAAGTGTATGTAAACTTCTGACTTCAACTGTAGCTTGCAGACATTGCCACTCCTGGGTCTTCTAGCTATTCTCCCCTCTCCAGCCTATTGCCCCCTTTGTAGCTCTGCCCCCTCCCCTTTCTGTCGCCACCAGAGAGGTGTTTCCCTATCTTTCTCTCCCCCTCTCCCTCCCACCCTCCCCCTCTCCCTCTCTCTTCCCTCCTCATTCTCTCTGCTTCTCTCTCTCTCAAAAACACTGATACTACACAGAGAAAGAGAGAGAGAGCACGCAGTATACTGTATGTCTGCATATTTTTACACAAAAAACAAAGCTGGTGCACTATGATGTCAAATTAAATGGTTCCTTGTATCTAAAGTAAATAAAGAATAACCATATTGACAGAGTGAATTATAACCAGATATGAGATACATACAGTAATATTGGCTATATTATATGTCTCATGTTTCACATGTCTTTGGGGTTCTTTATTATTCCCCCAGGTTTGGCCCCAGGACAGCTGTATACCTACCCCGCTCGCTGCTGGCGCAAGAAGAGACGGCTAAACATCCTGGAGGACCCAAGGCTAGGACCCATTGAGTTTAAGATCGGTAAGAAACAAAAGGATATGTTAGTGGGCTTGGTGGTTACATAGCAGCCCGTCTCTGTACAGTAGGTCAGCTTTAGGCTGCATCGCAATACTTGAAACTGGTCCCCTCTCCTTTATTTACACTGAGTTGAAAACATTGGCAAGGTGAAGGCAATATGGTGGATGGCTACCAGGAATTTGCTGACATCTGACAATCTGGGATTAAAACAACAACAAAGCGGTCACCCTGCCACTTTTTGGGTAAACAACTGAGGGATGGAGCTTGGGAAATGTAACCATTCTCAAATTCATAGACAGAGCTATGGATGCAAGGACTGACCATCCATGAGATAAAAAAAAATATATAGTGTTAACCATTTATACAGTGCTTGTTTACAATTACAGTGTTTACAAACACAGGTATATAAAACATGCTTATATTTTGGATTCTGATGGGGTAATTATTATTCAAGAATCAATGGCTATATTATTAATTGAAAAGTAAAAAAAATGTATGTACCCCAATCCCAGATGTCCCCTTTAATCTATCTGGGGAAGATGAGAGCTATGGGAGTTTTAAAGTGTTACAAGAGTGTGTGTGTGTGTGTGTGTTCCAGACTATGAGGCGTCTCTGAAGAAGGAGGGGGGTATCCCCGAGGGTCCAGTGCTGGAGTCGCTGCTGAGTGGAGAAATGTTGGACAAGAAGGTGGAAACCAAGGAGGAGGAGCATATGAGCGAGTGTCAGGTGAGCAGTGCTGTAAATCACTCAGGTACATGTGGTGGAATACCACGTTAAAAATACTTTGAAATCAAATGCCAAAGACTAGAGCTGATGGTTTATCCAGAGACTTTTATTCACAAGTAATAAAAGTGAACACGTTTGCAAAGGAGTTACTGTTATCATTTCAGTCCGCCATTTTATACTTTCAAATATAGGTTACCTCCCTCATATGCAAATCATTTCTACTTCCTGGCTGCATCCACCAATAACATTCGGTTCCTACATCTCGTCATGGCCTGGTTTCCCCTCCCATTTCTAAAGACAGTTCTCACGTTACTTCATATTGATGATGAGCTCATTGTGTTTATTACTGTGATTCTGGTGCCTGGCACGGTTGACCTTATCTTCACCTACCAATCGCAGTGTTTATTAGGGTTTTAATAAATCTTCACTCCCTCTCTCCCTTATCCTGTTTTTCTCACGGAATAAGTGTATCTGGTTTCCATAATCTGCTCTCAGCTTCTTTGTCCTTTCCACTTGGAATGTTCACAACTGGTTAAATTTATATCCGCTTCTCTTTTCTGTTTACCATATCCTGCTTTCTCATGCCCTGGTCATCTGCTTTCTCCAAACTTTGCTCCCTCCTTGTAACCTTTAAAACCTCTTCACTACTCTCCCCTCACAAATCAACCACTGGCCATCCTGGTCTTAATCCTCTCTCTACCTTTCCTTTGTGGAATTAGGAATCTTTATTTTCTATAGAAATGTACCAAATACACATGCAATTGCACTTTTGAGTTTGAATCTAGCTACCAATGAGTTTGGTCTCTCTTGACACTTTAATGACACTTTCAGGCCCTCTGCCCTTTCCTCTGCTTCACAATGGCTCTCTTAACTGTGAAGTGTTTATTTTTTATTTTTTATCTCTTACTCTATAATTTTACCAAATCTCTCCCCCTCTCTACCTTGCTCCCCTTCTTTCTTTCTCTCCTCCCTTGTTTTCTCTCCCTCCCTTCTTCTCTGTGCCCTGTGTGGTAGTATCAGTGTCTCTAGTTGGCAATGACACAGTCCCCTGCAGCGATTACACGTCCCCACTGACAGAATCTCCCACCCCAAGTGTGTTTTACAGAGAAATTGTGTGTGTGTAACCAGAGGGAGAGCGATGATAAGGATTGTTGTGTGTGTGTGTGTGTCTTTTTTCTTCTTCAAGCGTACTCTCAGAGATCAGTGTGTTGTGGTATTATACACATGCGGAATATGATGTGATTTTTGAGATTTTCCAGTTAAATGTTCGAGTAGTTGCCTTTCTTGCCTGATAGTAGCACTATGTTTGCTAGGTCGTTTTGGTTGATGTTTGTGTAAAAAGGAGGTAGACCACCTGTACTGGTCTACATAACAGAATGATGTTCCTGGTACTGGTCAGTCTGATACACTCCCTCTCTCTACTATTCTTAGCTCTCAGTTTTTTCCCCCCAATCATGATCTGGTCTCTATTTAAAGGGACTGGGATTGGTACATTTTTTTTTTTACTTTTAAATGAATGATATACTGTATATAGCCATTAATTCTTGAAAAATATAACTTATAAACACCTCATGACTTTAGTTTAACTACCACATCAGAACCCAACATATAAGCTTGTTTGACTTATTGTAAACAGACACTGTCAAAGGCTTCAAAACATTGTTAAAATTATCATTTTAATCTCATGGATGGTCAGTCCTTGCATCCATAGCTCCGTCTATGTAACCATTCTCTATTTGAGAATGGTTATATTTCTCCAGCGCCATCCCTCGGCCGTTTACCAAAAAAAGTGTTAAGGTGAACGTGTTAAGGTGTTGTTTGAATCCCATATTGGCCCTTTAACCATAGGCCTACTTGTCTCTTACATGAACTTGTCTGTCTGATGTACTGGTATCTCCTATATGAACTGGTCTCTGTAGCTCCATCTGAGCTGCTTGCGATGCCCCTCCTGTTCTGCCCTGCCCTCTGTTTACAACCCGACTTGCACACATTGCACAAAATGAGTTAGCTGAAGATGTTTTGCAATGCCATCATTTCACAGATGACCAGTGTGCATTCTATTCCCTGTCCATTTCAAGCACCTCCTCAACTGTGTCAGTAGAATGGTGCTGACTATTGAGCTGGTCAAATTCACCGGATAAATAACCGCCCCCCAGCCCCACTTGCGTTACGGTTCGCCATCGGACTCTCCATTCATGCAGACTCTGACTTAGTGACATTAGTCTCTGATGTACTTGTATCTCCTATATGAACTGTTCTGTCTGATGTACTAGTATCTCCTACAGTATATAAACTGGTTAATTTGATGACTGGTATCTCCTATATTAAAGGTGCAATATGTAGCTTTTTCCCCTTGAAAATGTCACTAAATAACCATGCTGAATCGTTACTTATGATGCATTGGCAGTCATAGGCAGTCAGTTCGTGCACCTGCCAAGAGCCTGGCCTTCTACCTGAATCCCTTTTCCAAAATGTTTGGGACGTTTCTGGGTGCCTACCATTTGCTGTGGGTGTGTAACCTGCAACTTGCTCATTGGCTACTGCCTGAGCTGCAAGCAAGCATTTGTCAGTGCTGGAAGCCGACCTAAGCAACGGAAACAAGTTTCTAACATGTATTCAGATTTCCTGTTTGACATTATAGCCTTGTCTGAGTTTTGTTTGGGGAATGAGGGGATTTGTTTGTAACTTCAGGTTTAGCAGGAGAAGTTTGTACTGTGACTAGCCAATCACGCAACCGAGTGTGCCCCCTCGTCCTCGGTGACAGACACGGCTTCACAGCACGGAGCTGGCAGGTAGTTTCGGGAGATAATGGGGCTTGGTAATGGCATAGTGTAGGGTGTCCGTGACAGGGTTTTCTGTCACAGTATGAATGCACAGTTGCTGGTAAATCACTCGTTTCATGTGAAATGTGAGTTGGCTGGTTCATTTCCGTTTTCATGTTTTTGCAAACATTTCCAAACTAAATAAAGACTGAATTTCAACCACACAGGTCCTTTGCTAGTTTCAAGGTCATGTAACTAACACATTCGCTGAATAAAAAAATGTGTGATTGACAGATTCAATGTTTCAGTTATAAATAGTTTGCATTGAGCAAGGGGAGGGAGAGAAGAGGAGTCACTATTCTGAATTGTCATTGTGATTCCCATTGCAGTTTAAAGAAGGCACAATCCTGCATATGGTGCCTTTAACTGGTCCGTCTGATGTACTGGTGTCTCCTACAGTATACAGTGCCCTGCATAAGTAATGTGACAGTGAAGCATTTTTCTTATTATGACTCTGCACTGCAGAAGTTTAAATCAACCAACCACTATGAGGTTAAAGTAGAGATTGTCAGCTTGTATTTGATGGTATTTGTGTACATATTGGTTTCACCATTCAGAAATTACAACACTTTTTATGCATAGTCCCTCTATTTTAGGGTACCCAAAAGTAATGGGACAATTGGCTTGACAGGTGTTTCTGGTAAGTCAGTTGTGTTCTGTCACATCATTTGTGCAGTCATAAGAGAGCTGTCAATGTCTAGTATTGATTCTAAGCTTTGCATTCGCCTTTGGAGTCTGCTATTGGTGTCACTGAAAATCAAGGAAGTCATTATTAGGCTGAAAAATCTGAAAGAAAAAAAAATCTGAAACATAGCCAAAAACATAGAAAAAAAGCACTGGTGAGCTCAGCAATCGCAAACATGCTGGTAGGCCAAGGAAGACATCCACAATGGATGACTGAAGAATGCTCACCATGATTAAGAAAAACCCCAAAACAACTTCCTCATAGATCAGGAACACTCTCCAACAGGTAGGCGTCAATGTGTCAGAGATTGCTATCCGCAGAATACGTCACCGGCCAAACTACCCTCAAAAAGGATGGTCAGGTTACAGTTTGCTAAAAAGTGCCTAAAAAGCCTGCAGAGGTCTGGAAAAGGGTTGTGTGGACAGATAAGATGAATATTATCATGTACCAGAGTGATTGCAAGAGGAATGTTTGGAGAAAAAAGGATCTGCTCAAGATTTACAGCATACCACCTCATCTGTGAAACATGGTGCAGGGGGTGTTAGGTTTGGGCATGTACAGTGCCTATAGAAAGTCATCATACTCTGTGAAATCTTTACCTTTTGTCACATTACACCCTGGAAATTAAAATGAATCAAATCTAACTTTTTTGAGCTGTATGTATACATTATAACCCTCATCATCAAAGTGAAAATAAAAAATGTAAAAATTCTGGACAATTATTAAAAATGAATTAGTGAAATACCTGGTTTGGTCAAGTGATCAGCCCCTTAGAGTATACCATTATAAACTTGCTCAGGTGCAACCAATCAACTTCCAGATCAAACACCAGGCTAATTGCCCCCCACCTGACATCAATTGTCGTGGTTTTGATTACTTCAGAATAAAACCAGCTGTTTCTTGAGGATTCCACTACTTCACCATGGTTGGAAAAGTACTTTCAAAAGGCCTCTGGGATAAAGTTGTAGGAAGGCACAAGTTAGGTGAAGGCTACAAAAAGATTTCGAAGGCTTTAGCTACCCCTCTGTCCTATTACTTTTGGGTACCCTAAAATAGGGAGACTATGCATAGAAAAGTGGTGTAATTTCTGAATGGTGAAACCAATATGTACACAAATACCATAAAATAAAAGCGGAGCATATCTTCTTTAACCTCATAGTAATTGTTTGATTTCAAATCCAAATTTGAAGTGTTGGAGTGTAGAGCCGAAAGAAGAACAAATGCTTCACTGTCCCATGGCACTGTATAAACTGGTTTGTTTGATGGCTGGTATCTCCTGAATGAACTAGTCTCTGTGTTTGCTCCTTCAGAAGCTGCTGGTTGGTGATTTCACCCATGAACTGGATGTGGAGGAGATGGAGGATGACGTCCCCAAACGCAAGAACCGCAACAAAGGACGGGTGAGACAAACACCCCGGGAACACTGACACCTGATTCACTGTGGAAGGCTGTTTTACATCAAACTCTTATCCTCTTTACCAGTACTGTACCAAAATCATAGTGAGGCCAAAACAAAGTATTTACTCTAGATGGAAACTTAACATTCAAGGTCTAAAACCCTACTCTTTTTTCCTTTTCACACTTGTCGGGGTATTACTGTATATTGTTATCCAACTAGAAAGGAGAGTAAGTTCTGCCCTAGAGAACCACCACTAATGAAGAGCAAGTGTAAAAAAGAGAATAGAAAGAAAGAGAACTTAAGAGGGTTGTTACTCAACTTGTCTCTCAACTGATCTCTCACTGAGTTACACAGCCACAAGCGTTCACCGATTCAGTTCACTGTTAATTTCAGGTAGCTACTTTTTCTACCACTGCAAGTTATGCAAACTCAGCTGATTAGCCTCTCTGATGGCGACATCAATTTCCTGTCCTATGGTACTGTGTGAGTGCAGGCCATGGCAGCTCGTTAATACCTCCATGTTAGCCTCCTCCTTTCCTCCCCTCTGCTATGGGGCAGCCAATAGTACAGTAGCAACCTTACACCAACACTGAAGAAGCCATCACATTTACTCTTAAAATCATAAACAGACACACATTGATATCTCATGGGTTACTGTATTGAATCATAGATCAGCGTCTTCTCACAGCCACTGTATCTATGACACAATGCCTGTTATACTTATACGGGCATTTAGCGATTGAGACCCCCAAAAATTACCAAATGTGATCGGATCCCATTAGAAACACTGCGGGCGAAATTCTGTTGAGTCTGAGAAAGCTCCTCCCCCAACCAGTAATTTAATTTTGAACATCAACAGTGCACACACTTGACTGCTCAATAGCCATTGAACAAGCTATGTTTGACAGACTCTGGGGTGGAGCGTGTGCACGTGCAGAGCAAGAGTCTAGACAGACTAATCATGGATGGACTCTAAACAACTCTCATTAGATGATGGCAAAACAGTTCTCTCCATTTTGTGCAAATCCTCTTTGTAAGTGTTTACGCAAAGCTCAAATACCTGTGTTGTTAATTGGAGCCCAAACATCCCTGCGAGGTGTCATCATGTGAGGTGAAGAGGTGAAAAAAAGACAGGATAGGGATAAAGAACTGTACATGTATTTCCCTAACAAACTTTATAGCATTACGTTATACAGTATCTGACTCCAAAATATATAATATGATTAATAATGAATTTGTTCATCCGTGCGTGACAGACACTTATACCTGAGTCTAGGCTACAGACCAGAATGACAATATGCTTTTGCCATGCAAGAGTGGAAGAAATCGTAAAGTTTGCAGTACACGGTGCAATACTTAAAGTCTGATGACTATCTACACTAACAAATAACATGAATGTGAAAACCTGGTCACGAGTATGTCGTGCTTTTTAGCAGAACCATTAGCACACAATATTACATTGAGGCAAATAGGACGAATGAGATTAACGGATTAATACAAAATAACCAATTTAATAGTTCAAGGAAACATAAAAAATAAATGAGAACAAACTGTTGTAAACAAATTTAAGTTTCACCATTAGTCTAAAGCTATACGTGTCCTAGTGTGATGTAGGTAGGGGGAAGATAGAATAGAGGAGGACCCTAGGAGACACTACACTATGCAAGTCACACCTCACGGGGCGATCACAGCGGAGGCCACTGGCCGGTTCTCCCCCAGGGGAAATAAAGAAGGAGGAAATATGAAAGAAACGAAGCGTGGCTTGCTTGTATGGAAACTTCCCACTCCCTGCATGGACTTTCTGGACCTTATCCTAATCAATGAACATTCCAAGACAACAGCGTGGGCTGGCTGATGCAAGAGTATCAGGACTCAACTGCGTCCTGGTAAGTGACCGCATCTCCTTCGCAGGTACACACACCTATGTAACTGAGTTGAGATGGTAAACTCACTCCTGAAGTTCAAATACCTCCACCCGCACTGTCGAATTGCTGGCTTTTTGATAGCGCGGCTGGTTAACATCGGGTATTTGAGGAGATGTTACGTGTGTTGGCAAGTCAGAGGTCGCAAGTTCGAGACTCGGTTGGAGCAACTCAAATTGCTGGGCTACTGTTTGCAACAACGTGATATTTGCAACAACTTTACACCATACAGTTCAAGTCTCATGTTTATGTCACACTGAGGGAAGAGTTAACAAGCTAATGGCTAGGCTAGGTAGACCTTACACGGAACCGGAACAGGTGGACTAGCAGACTAGATCGTAACAATTGGGGGCTCGTCCAGGAGTGATTGATCGATGTTGGTGCATTTGTGGCGCTAAAGTGGCCGATCCCCTTGGTGTTGTTTAGCGCGTGTGATCGTTGTTGTGTTGGGTTTTGTGTACGAGATCAGTATATCAATATGGCTTCTTTTGATGTGGGGGCGTTTTGCGCCCAGGGAATCGAGCGAGAAGGTCTGTGGCAGCGGATGAAATCAGAGATACAGCAGGTGGTTGAAGTGTTACAAGTGAAGTAGAATTGCCGGCAACCGACTAAAAGAAAAAGGAAATGATTGAGATATTTTTGGGAGAACTGAAAGAGTGTGCCAAATCCTACCATACAATGCTGAATGATGCAGATGGAACTAGAAAAACCCAGGTTGGACCTACAACGCGAACAGCTGAGACAGCAGGAACAAGAACGTTTTGATGTGGCATACAGGAATACAGGAAGTTGTCCCCACAAAGACTGTCCAGCTGTTTCCAAATCAGAAACCGTGGATAAATAGCGCAGTCAGAGCTGCACTCACCGCGAGAGATACAGCCTTCAAATCCGGTGACATCACCAACGACAAGAAAGCCCTCTACGACCTCCGCAGAGTGATCAAGGTAGCCAAACGGGAATAGAGTAATAAGATAGAGTCACAACTATGCAGCAACAACTCACGCAGCATGTGGCAAGGGCTACACACCATCTCAGACTTCAAAGGGAGACCTGGCTGCGCAGCTACTGTAGCTAGCTCTCTCCCGGACGAGCTGAATAGCTTCTACGCCCGCTTCGAGAACTCCAACGCCATCCCACCAGAGAGGATGCACACCGCGGACAGCACTGCCAGCGCCCTGGTCATCACCGAAGCAGACGTGCGCAGGCAGTTCGGGCGCATCAACATCCGCAAAGCGGCCGGACCAGACGGCATCCCAGGCCGGGTGATCAGAGTGTGCGCAGCGCAACTGGCTGGTGTGTTCACGGACATATTCAACCTCTCCCTCTCCACAGGAATAGTCCCCTCCTGCTTCAAGTAATCCACCATTGTCCCAGTGCCGAAGAAGAACAAGGTAGCATGCCTAAACGACTGGCGCCCTGTTGCTCTCACTCCCATCGTGAGCAAATGCTTTGAGAGGCATGTCAAGGCCCAGATCAGCAGCATGCTCCCTCCCACCCTGGACCCTCACCAATTTGCCTACAGGCAAAACAGATCCACTGACGACGCCACCGCACTCCACTCGCCCTCACCCACCTGGAGAAGAGGAACACCTACGTGAGGATGCTGTTCGTTGATTACAGTTCAGCATTCAACACTATTGTCCCCTCCAGGCTCGACACCAAGCTGAGGAACCTAGGCCTCAACCCTGGCCGATGCGACTGGATACTGAACTTCCTGTCGGTCCGACGACAGGTGGTGAGAATGGGCTCAAAGACCTCCACCCCCCTGACCCTCAACACAGGAGCCCCCCAGTGCTGTGTCCTGAGTCCCCTCCTCTACTCCCTGTACACCCATGACTGCGTGGCCACTCATGGCTCCAACTCTGTGATCAAATTCGCTGATGACACCACAGTGATTGGCCTGATCACAGACGGCGATGAGACGGCCTACAGGAG
This sequence comes from Argentina silus, assembly GCF_951799395.1. Lineage (NCBI taxonomy): Eukaryota > Metazoa > Chordata > Actinopteri > Argentiniformes > Argentinidae > Argentina > Argentina silus. The sequence goes on along the minus strand of NC_139654.1, from coordinate 30,755,055 downwards.
AGAGGTCGACCGCCTGGCCCAATACAGCCAGGAGAACAACCCCTCTCTCAACACCGACAAGACCAAGGAGTTGGTGGTGGGCTTCAGGAAGAAAGGCCGGGAACAGGACCCTATCACCATCAACGGGTCCGCAGTAGAGAGGGTCAACAGCTTCAAGTTCCTTGGCGTCCATATCTCCGACGACCTCACCTGGGACGAGCACACCAATCAGGTGGTGAAAAAGGCACAGCAGCACCTCTTCCATCTCAGGCGGCTGAGGAAGGTTGGCATGGGGCCCAAGATCCTGCGTACCTTCTACAGGGGCACTACCGAGAGCATCCTGATGGGATGCATCACTGCCTGGCACGGCAACTGCACCGCCCTCAACCAAGGCGCTGCAGAAGGTAGTGCGGACAGCTGAGCGCATCAGTGGATGTGAGTTTCCCTCCATCCAGGACATATACAACAAGCGATGTGTCAGCAAAGCCCGGAGGATCATCAGAGACCCCAGCCACCCCAATCACAGCCTCTTTGAACTGTTGCCGTCCAAAAGACGGAGCCTCTTCCGGAGCCTCAGGGCCAAAACTCAGAGGCTCTCCAACAGCTACTTCCCCCAGGCCATCAGGCTCATGAACAAGCCTACCCCGAACCCATGACTTTACCCCCAGCACAACCACAGAATGGACTCTACCAGCACATAGTCACTTTAACAACACCTCTTACACCAACGGCTCAGTGCAATAATAATGACATTCCACTGAACACTTTCCTTTTTTACTCTACTATTTATACTGAAATTGTGTCATGTCTACTGTCTTGTGTCCCCAACATCGTCACTGTCCAACCGTGTCACTTATATTGTACTATGTCACTTATTGTCTTGTCTCACTTATCTTGCACTATGTCACTTATTGTCTTGTCCTACCTCATTGCACTACTGCGTATTTCTATTATTTGTATTGTATGCTGCATTGTCAAGGAACCGAGCCCAAGAATTTTACTCCCTGCACTCGTGTACGAGACGTAACAAATAAACTTGAAACTTGAAACTTGTTTACGATTAATGCCAACATTTAATGTGCAGGAAGTGGATATTTTCTTTTCCTCGTTTGAGAAGATAGCTAAAAGGATGAATTGGCCGGCACGGTATTGGACATATTACTGCAGAATGTGTTAGTGGGGAAAGCCCAGGAAGCCCTGGATTCGGTGGGCTCAGAGCATCATGAAATTGTTAAAGGCGGTGGTAGCTGCGTTCCGGAGGCATACCAACAGAAATTCCGTACCCTACAGAGAGAACCGGGGGAGACTTGGGGCGCTTTCACACCTAGTTTGTTTGATAAAGTTCGACTCAAAGTTCGCTTGGTTGTTACATTGTATTTTTTTCATTTAGTTCGGTTCGTTTCACATTGCCCAATTGCAAGCGCACCACAGTTTTATAGAAAATCATGTCCTGATGCAAGATCGTTCGCCAAAGGTTATCAAAAGGACACACAGTCACAACAAAAACAAAAAGGCCAAACCGAAAATATATATTCTTACGTAAATGAAGGGGCATAGGCCAACGTAATAATTTAGTAACTCACCACTGTCTGGGTCATCTGTATGACTGGGTAGGAGCCGGAGGGTTCTTGACAAATGACTCGATAATGTTGAATGGGTTACTTGTTGGTCTTGTCCCTATAATTTTGTCAGGTCATCATACAGTGGGAACTTGTCCTTATCATCCCCCGAACTGCCACTTCTCATTAGGACATTGCGCACCTTGATATACTGGTACACCGGTTTAATGAAATCCCCTCTTGCGCAAATTGTTACTGTATATATGAATATAATAATATATGCCAGTTAGATGACGCTTTTATCCAAAGCGACTTACATTGAGTGAGTGCATACATTTTTCACTATATATGGTCGCAGCAGGAATCGAACCACAATGTGTATCTGCATTTTTGTGTTTTCTCCAGCTGTTCTTTTATGAAGTTATCCGCCCATATTTCCAAGAGGCATTTGACCTCTTCATCGCTCCATGTGAGCCCTCCGACTAATTTTTGTAACAGCTTTTTGTCTTTTTGCTAACTTTCATTTCAAACAGCTTCCTGCTACCTGCATTCTCTTTTTGTTAACATCAGCAACATCCGGCAAACGTTAACCCACAACGTTTACACTCACCGGCCACTTTATTAGGTACACCTGTTCAACTGCTTGTTAACGCAAATATCTAATCAGCCAATCACATGGCAGCAACTCAATGCATTTAGGCATGTAGACATGTGTCACGCCTGAGGTTGCTGTCTGGTGACTCTGGCGCCCTCCTCTGGCGATACGGGCCAGTGGCCTCGCAATCTACCCTGAATTGTTACACCTGTGTGTTCGGTCCCCTGTTTGTTATTTATAGCCTGTGTGTTTCCCCATGTCCTTGTCAGAGATTCTCTCTGTCTGTTTGTAAGTACCCTGTCTGCCCGTCTGTTCTGCCATTTCCAGTTGTTACCCCGTTGTCCGAGTTATTCCACTTATTAAGTGTGTACCTTGGTTTATGGAGTTTGTTTTCTCCACCCTTGTTTTACCCTTTGGTCCCAGTGTTTGTTTGTATACCATTCCCCAGTTTTATGATTAAAACCCCATTTTGAGAAATACTTTACGCTGTCGTCTGAGTATCTCTCCGCACTTGGGTCCACCGCACTACCACCCGCTAACAGAATCTCTGACCAACATGGACCCAGCGGAGATACTCAGGCTGCAGGAGGAATCCGCAGCACAGCGTAAAGTTTTAACCCAGCACAAGCAGGGAATGCAGCAGGTGGCCGAGAGCCTCCATCGACTCACCATCATGGTCCGCTCCATGTCGGAGGCTCGGGAGGCCGCCGCTGTACCTGCACCGACACCACCTGCTCCAGCTCCCCAGACCCCAGCACGGGAGCCACGCCTACCACCACCTGAACGATACGGCGGATGTCCGGAGGGAGGGTGAGCGGTCCGTGGCGGACTACGTCGTGGAGGTCAGGACCCTGGCGAGGGAGGCAGGTTGGGAGGAGAGGGCGCTGGTCATCCTCTTCGCCCAGGGTCTCTCGGAGGTGATGAAGGACGATCTCGCCTTCCGAGAACTCCCTGAGCAATTGGACGACCTCATCGACCTCTCTATACGCGTGGACAACCGTCGCCGGGAGAGATTAAGGGAGCGACGGTTGACATGCGGCGCGCCTCCCCATGTGCCTCCCTACCCTTTCCCCGTCTCCCTGGGGAGGACCCTCAGGAGGAGCCCATGCAGTTGGGAGCAGCGCACCTCTCGAAGGCGGAGAGACAGCGCCGCCTGAGCGAGGGCCGCTGCCTGTACTGCGGCCGGTCGGGTCACCGCTGCGCTGCCTGCCCGGAGAAGTCGGGTAACGGAGAGTCCCGCTAGTATCTGGGGGGGTGCTGGCGGGACGGGATCCACCTTCCATTCCTGGAGATTCCCGGACCTTTCTCCGGATCGCAGTGCAGTGGGGCTCTGACCCACAGAGGATCCTCGCCCTGGTCGACTCTGGAGCAGCGGGGAACTTGATGGACACGAGCCTGGCGGCTGGATGGGGAGTCCCGCTCATCCAGCTAGCGGAGCCCATTCCGGTCCGGGCTCTGGACGGTCGACCCCTGGGAGCTGGCCTTATCACCCAGCGCACTATCCCCGTGCGCCTCCAGGTCAAGGGGGCTCCTTGGGAGGAGGCTCATTCACATCCGGAGGAGGTTCTGGTGGCCCACGGCAGAGGGGGATACGCACGCCTTCGTGGCAGCGTGTGCGGTGTGTGCGCGCAGCAAGAACCCCCGTCTGGCCCCCGGCGGGTCTCCTCCGGCCCCTTCCCATTCCCAAGCGCCCCTGGTCCCACATCTCTCTGGATTTTATATCAGGCCTTCCCCCCTCTGATGGGTTCACCACTATTCTGGTAGTGGTGGACCGGTTTTCTAAGGCGGCCCACTTCATCCCCCTTCCCAAGCTGCCCTCGGCCCAGGAGACCGCGGACCTGATGGTGCAGCACGTCTTCAGGATCCACGGTCTCCCCCAGGATGTGGTGTCGGATCGGGGTCCCCAGTTTGTCTCCAGGTTCTGGAATGCGTTCGCCACCAGCCTCGGCGCCTCCGTCAGCCTCTCGTCCGGATTCCATCCTCAGTCCAACGGGCAGACGGAGCGCGTCAACCAGGACCTGGAGGGCGTGCTGAGGTGCTACGTCTCCGGGAACCCTGCGACCTGGAGCCGGCGACTGGCCTGGGCCGAGTACGCCCACAACACCCTCCTCTGCTCCTCCACTGGTCTGTCCCCCTTCCAGTGCCAGTATGGCTACCAACCCCCCCTGTTCCCTCAGCAAGAGGAGGAAGCAGAGGTGCCTTCGGTCCAGGCCCAGGTCAGTCGGTGTCGCAGGACCTGGAGACGGGTGCGGGTGGCGCTCCAGAGGGCTTCGGCCAAGTCCCAGCTCCAGGCCAACCGCAAGCGTCCGGGTCGAGTCCCGGAAGCTGTCCCCCCGCTTCGTGGGCCCCTTTCAGGTCATTAGGCGGGTGAACCCGGTCGCCTACAAGCTGCGACTCCCCCCCTCCATGCGGGTTCACCTGACCTTTCATGTCTCCCTCCTCAAGCCCGTTATTTCTTGCCCCCTGGCCCCCCCTCCCCGCCCTGCTCCTCCACCTCGTCTCATCGGAGGACAGCCGGCGTACACGGTAGACCGGATTTTGGGGTGTAGACGGGTGGGGTGGGGAGGGGTCTGCAGTACCTGGTAGATGGGGGGTACCTGTTGGTACCCATTGAGGGCCACCACTGGGTATGAGAGCTTTATGTCAAGGGGGACTGTGTCGGTGTCTCAGGGGGATGGGGAGATCCCCTCAACCGTTTTGCGCGACACGTGAGCAGCATTGTTGGGGACCAAGAAACACTCCCCGTAGTGAGTCAGTGGATGAGACTGTCCCGCTTGCTGATACCATCTTTGCGAGGATGAGTGAAGGGGGAGCATTTAAATTCTGCCCCTATCTTCTTGAGTTGACCTTCCCCCGATATGACAAATGGCTATGAGCTCTCTGAAGTGTCAAACTGAATTCTGATTGGTCTCCTTGCAAAACAGCTCCTAATTTAAATACTTAAGTCTATATCACAGGGGCAAAGGGATACATTATTTCTCTTTCCTGTGGCCTGTTGTGAGGTTCTCATCATGTTGTGAGTAGCATTGTTTTGAATGACCTGTGGTCATCTCTCTCTCTCTCAGAATGTAACATTTCTCTATGAAGTATTTGCCTTGTAAAGTTGTATAAGTTGTGATGGCCCAGCCGGTGAGCAGTGCCCCACAAGGACACCTGGTGGCCACAAAGGCAGGCAAAGGCAGCCATGGGGTGTGGTGTTGGATGGGAGGTACTACCCTAAATCTATATCCTAGAGACTCCGCCCCACTCAGGTGTCTCAGCTTACCGCTCACAGGTGTGCTGAGTTAGCTCTGCAATCCTGAGGCCTTTTATACTCCCCAGGACAAGCTGAAGACAGACTGGCTGGAGGAACGAGTCGAGACCAGACACCCGTTAAGCCAGCCTCGTGCTGGAACGAGAGAGAAGGCCTGGAAACCGAAGAGGAACCCCAACCAACCAGAGGAAGCCAAAGCCAAGCTAGGGCAAAGAGGTCAGTGGCAGGGACCCTATACCCGACTAACTTTGGCCTCTCTCTCTCCCTCTCACCACAGGAAGAACCAGACAGAGCACCGTAACGTCAACCGCCAACCTGGTGAAGATTTGAGTTGCCTTTTGCCCCTCCCTTTTCCCCGCACCTTATAAATAAAAGCCCTAAGTTGATTTCACCGCAACCCCTGTTTCTGCCTGTTCTATTCCCATTGGTTGTCCCACTGTTGTGCATCATAGACCAGGTGCCCACATATGGTGGAGAATGCGGGCAACCTGAGTCCTCGCTATCAGTGGGAAAACCGGTTGGAATAGAGCACGTCAGAACGAAAAAACGAAAAAACAAAAAGGGGGTTTAAGCATGGAAGAAACCCTGAGAGCGATGTTGACAGCTCAGGCCACGCTGCAGTCAGCTGTAGCTGAGTTGTGCAAGGCAACCGGAAGGCGAGAGCGACGGCCACGAGATGTGCTGACCAAGCAGACGCCGGATGATGACGTTGAGACGTATCTTGCCTTGTTTGAAAGGACTGCCGTAAGGGAGAAGTGGCCAAGAACAGAATGGGCGAACAACCTAATGCCTTTCTTGACTGGGGAAGCTCAGAAAGCCTGTCGGGACCTTTCCGTTGCAGATGCCATGAACTACGACACTGTGAAGGTTGCCATCCTTGCTCAGTATGGACTTAGCCTTCCCGCTCGGGCCCAGCGGGTGCATGACTGGAGCTATGACCCTGCCGTCCCAGTCCGGGCACACTGGCCCATTACACCAAGAGCTGGCTGGAAGAAGGTGCAGGGCCACCTATAGTGGACCGAGTGGTGATTGACCGATGCCTCCGGGGACTGCCAAACGACATGTCGCCCAGCAGGGGGCTCAGAGTGTAGAATCATTAATAGCCTTATTGGAGAATCACAGGGTGATGGGTAGCCTGATGCGGTCAGAAAGTGTCAAGCATAATAACTTTAAAGCTGTGAGCACGCCACCAGCCCGGACACCGACTGGCTGGACCGGACAGACGGCAAGGCGAGGGCTGATGCCTCCTCCCCTCCCATGTTGCTTTTCCTGTGGCCGGGAGGGACACCTAGCCAGAGAGTGTCCAGGCCGGGATGAACCGATGCCTACTGCTTCGTCTACGGGTGGTCAGGGCCTCTTCTGCCAGCACCTCACTACCTGTTGGGTCCACGAGGGGGCACCAGCCCCAAAGTGTCCTGTGAAGATGGGTGGGAGAGACACAGAAGCACTCCTAGACTCCGGAAGCATGGTCTCTCTCGTCAGACCGCAATTTGCTAGTGCCACCTGGGGAGAAGAGATCTCCGTGTCCTGCATCCATGGAGACACCCGGAAGTATCCCACCTCGGAGGTCCAGGTCATCCTCCCCGAGGACGGTTCACTCTGCGGGTCGGGGTTGTAGAGCAACTGCCAGTGCCGGTGCTTTTCGGCCGAGACAGCCCACTCTTCTCCCACTACTGGCCGGAGAAGTTAAGGAACCCGAAACGGCGAACCCGAAGACGCCCGGTGAAGGCGGAGAAGGCCTCCAACACCCACCTGGCTTGCGCCACCGCATCACCCGATGGTAGCCCTGCTGAAACCAGCGACGACCATGTGGATAGGCCCCTCCACAGGCAAAGTACAGCCACGGATCCTGGACGTGCAGCTGAGGAGGAGCCCCTGGAAGAGATACAGTCTGATGAGGTATTCTCGGAGTTTCCCCAAGTCGAGGCGGAGGAAATTCTTAGCCCTGGACGATTTGGTTCAGCCCAGCTGCAGGATCCCAACCTGACCCAAGCCTGGAGGGATGTCCAAGTGGTCGAGGGCCAAAACCAGGAGGGGGTGAGTCAAGTGTCGTTCCCCCATTTCATGATTAAGAATAAGATGCTATACCGAGTAACAATAAAAAACTCGGAAGTCTGTGAGCAGTTGCTTGTCCCCAGAGAATATGTCTCAAGGTGTTGTACCTAGCCCACTCCCACTTACTAGGGGCGCATTTAGGGAGGGAGAAGACCTATGACCGTATTCTCAGCCGCTTCTACTGGCCGGGGGTCAAGAGAGCCGTGGAGGAATACTGCCGACACTGGTGAGTGTCAAATCAACTCTCCTAAGGTAGCGTACCGAAATCCACTGATACCCCTTCCCATCATTGAAACCCCCTTTAGTAGGATTGGCATGGACATTGTCGGACCCCTCCCGACGTCTAGCAGGGGCCACCGCTATATCCTAGTCATACTGGATTATGCTACCCGCTATCCAGAGGCAATTCCCCTACGTTCAGCCACAGGAAGGATGGTCGCCCGAGAGATGTTCCTGCTCTTCAGTAGAGTGGGTTTGCCTGAGGAAGTCCTGACAGACCAGGGCTCCTGTTTTATGTCTGAGGTGATGAAAAGACTGTGCCGAAGTCTGAAGGTGAGACAACTTAAAACCTCTGTCTATCACCCTCAGACAGATGGACTCGTAGAGAGGTTCAACAAAACCCTAAAACACATGCTGCGCAAAGTTGTAGATGTGGATGGTAAGAATTGGGATCAGCTGCTACCTTATGTTCTTTTCTCCATACGTAAAGTCCCACAGGGTTCCACCGGATTTTCACCATTCGAACTGTTGTACGGACGGAGACCCCGGGGCATGCTGGATGTGGCCAAGGAAGCCTGGGAGCAGCAACCGTCCCCCCAGCCCAGGCACAACAGGCCCAGGTGTACAATTGGGGAGCCTAGGTGAGAGAATTTAAACCAGGACACAAAGTGATGGTCTTGGTCCCCACGAATGCCTGCAAGTTTTTAGCCAAATGGCAAGGGCCGTATGAAGTGATGGAACGAGTGGGACCAGTGAATTACCGGAGACGACAGGTAGGCCGAAGGAAAGGCAAGCAAATTTACCACATAAACCTACTGAAGCCATGGCATGAATCTCTCCCTGTCCCCTCCAATGTCTTCGTAGCTAACCTGCCTCCCCAGAGTCTGCCGCCAGTGAAAATGGGCAACCAGCTGTCATCCAGACAGGTACAGGTCCTCGGAGAACTGCTTGCCAGGAGCAAAGATGTCTTCTCTGAGACCCCAGGCAGGACAACAGCGATGGCCCATAACAAAGATAAGAATGCCAGAATAACCTGCAAGACTTCAAGTTTTCAGTGGAACACAGGGCCGGAAAGCTTCATGGGAATGCCGATGCCATGTCGAGAAGGGATGATTGCTGTTGGTCTGTCGCTCCCCACCGTGGTTCGGAGCTGAGGGGGGGGGGTATGTGATGGCCCAGCCGGTGAGCAGTGCCCCACATGGACACCTGGTGGCCACAAAGGCAGGCAAAGGCAGCCATGGGGTGTGGTGTTGGATGGGAGGTACTACCCTAAATCGATGTCCTAGAGACTCCGCCCCACTCAGGTGTCTCAGCTTACCGCTCACAGGTGTGCTGAGTTAGCTATGCAATCCTGAGGCCTTTTATACTCCCCAGGACAAGCTGAAGACAGACTGGCTGGAGGAACGAGTCGAGACCAGACACCCGTTAAGCCAGTCTCGTGCTGGAACAAGAGAGAAGGCCTGGAAACCGAAGAGGAACCCCAACCAACCAGAGGAAGCCAAAGCCGAGCTAGGGCGAAGAGGTCAGTGGCAGGGACCCTATACCCGACTAACTTTGGCCTGTCTCTCTCTCTCTCTCACCACAGGAAGAACCAGACAGAGCAACGTAACGTCAACCGCCAACCCGGTGAAGATTTGAGTTGCCTTTTGCCCCTCCCTTTTCCCCGCACCTTATAAATAAAAGCCCTAAGTTGATTTCACCGCAACCCCTGTTTCTGCCTGTTCTATTCCCATTGGTTGTCCCACTGTTGTGCATCATAGACCAGGCGCCCACAAAGTATACAGTATTATTAAAGCCTCATTTGATTCATTCTATTTGACCTTTCTTGCACAAACTCAACAATTCTTTGCACATAGTGATAATCTGGTTCCAATGTTTTGCTATTAACAAAATATAGCCAAAAGTCTCAGCCAAACCTTTGTGTGGAAACTGATATTATTATATGATGCTCTACAAAGGGAACACATTCCCTTCAGTTTAGTAGAGAAGTGCTAATTCAGAAGCAGCAGCAAGATCCGGGTTTGGAGCCACTGATCAACACCGCTATGACTAGGGAGGAAGTCAGTGAGGTGGCATAAGGGTGGTATCAGCAGCCCTCACGTTTTACCGGTGAGCATTCAGCTGCAGAATACTGCGGAGGTGGCCGATTTGGATACCCAGCTGGGAGAGGAAGCCAAGAGGGATTGATGTTAGAGCCCTGGTGGGCTCTCACCCCTCTCTGTTTGCTGATGTGCCAGGTCGTACGTCCATAGCAGTACACAATGTGGACAGGGTAAAGGCGGTTCCTATTAAGCCATATCCATACAGGTTGAATAAGTTGAGCCGTGGTGCGAGTGTTCATGGTGCCGTGATTGGAATGCGATATCGTTACCTAAAAAATAGTGAACTTTGGGTGTTGATTTCTCCAAATCAGTGTTCAATAATACCCTGACTGTAACCAGCTCTTTATCACTCATTATTGGGAGACACACATTTGGCATGGTTAGAAAGCCGAGATTCAGTTATCATGACTCAATATATGTGTTGGGGTACAAGCAATTATGTAGCAAGTCACACATAATAAAATACAATAAAAAACCTGGAAAAAACGCAACAATGGCGGTTGTTTGCTCTAACCCCACGGGTGGCTTGACACAACCACAGTGGCGCGGTGGCACGGTTACCATGACAGCCCTAGTGAGGAGTGAGAACTCACCAGTCTGTGTCTTCTCTGCAGGCCTGTGGTGTAGGGGGCATGAGGAAGAGACAAGAGCCAGCCTCCATTGAGGACAGAGACAAGCCGTATGTTTGCGACAGTGAGTATTGCTTAATTTATTCTCTCTCTCTCTCTCCCTCACACACATTCAGTCACTTTTTCTGTTCACACAACAAAGGTGACATGATGACGTTAGCGGATGCAGAATCAACCAAGTTGTACTGTGTTTGAGTCCAAGACTTGGCTTAACCTGTGTCTGGGAACTTTCCCCATAACGAGATACATTATATCAGCGTTTCCCAACCGCTGTGCCGCGGCACACTAGTGTGCCGTGAAAGATCGTTGGGTGTGCCGTGAGAAATTATCCAATTTCACTTTTTTTTAAATGAACATTTATTAATTATTATCTGCAAATAAAATGCCATTGTCGAGTGTCTGTGCTGTAATATAGTGACTGGCAGAGTAATGTAATATTCGTCCGGGTGGCAGCAGGCTAATTGCCTCGTTCCTTCTTAGAGACAAGAGAATTAGTGACGCATGCGACAGGTCGTGGTGACAGTGATGGAGAAGTTTTTAAAAAGGAAAAAATGTAAACTCCGAACTGGGCCCTGGACAAGATTCTGACCCAGGTGAAGGCCCTAGTATGAGTGGTGGTAACAAGAAAGCAAAGACGGTGAGCTCGAGGCAATACAGCGAAAGCTATCTTCCAACAGCGCCATGGTGCCAAGCAAGCTTAAACGCCATCTCCAAACGAAACACCCGTCGCTTCAAAACAAGCCGATGGCGTGAAAACACAGAGAAACAGGCAACTTTTATGAGAAAAACCACAAAGGTAAATGAGAAAGCCCTCAAAGCTAGTTACCTAGTTGCTGAACTCGTAGCTAAATCAAAAAAGTCCCACTCTGTGGCAGAGACGTTAATACTACCTGCCTGCAAAGCCATTGTCAACGAGATGCTCGGCCCTGACGCGGTTAAAGACATAGCTAAAGTCCCGCTCTCAGATAACACAATTGCCAGGCGTATTGATGACATGTCTACAGACATCGAAAGTCATGTTTTGGGAAAGATACGCATCAGTAGGAAATTTGCGTTGTAACTTGATGAGTCTACGGATATTAGTGGACATTCTCAGCTCTTGGCCAATGTGCGTTTTGTGGATGGAGATGCCATTAGAGAAAACTTCCTATTTTGCAAGGCACTGCCAGAAAAAACAACAGGAGAGGAAATGTATATAATATTGTAATTATATATACTGTATCAGGCTACAGAGTGTCATTTTGTAACATTTTTGGTTGGTGGTGTGCCGCAAGATTCTTCCAATGTAAAAAATGTGCCGTGGCTCAAAAAAGGTTGAAAAACACTGCATTATATAGATACTATGTTGTTTCTGTAATAAGCACCAATCAATTACATCTCTTGATTATGCTTTTTCATTGTGTGCATGTGCGTGCGTGTTTCAGTCTGTGGGAAGCGCTACAAGAACCGCCCAGGCCTGAGCTACCACTACACCCACACACACCTGGGGGATGAGGAGGGTGAGGAGGACTCTGAGCGCCACACCCTGCCCTTCCAGCGCAAGAACAACCACAAGCGTGAGTGTTTGTATGTATGTACTGTATGCGTGCGTGCGTGCGTGAGTGTGTGTACATCTGGCAGTAATAGACTATGTTTATTGGGTGTGCTGAGAGAGAGAGGGTACTGCTACTTGTCTTTGTTGTACCCCTCTCGCCCTGCACAGTCTGTGTCTGAGACTAGCAATTCAGAGAGCAAAGACACAACACTATAGTCATCCCCAACAACAATTTCCTAGTAGAAAAAGGCCCAGAGTTAATTGGATGAGTGCTTTTTTAAATTGGCTTGTCGTTAAGGATGGTGCGTCAGTCTGTCCTTATGCTATGTCAGTTTCAGTTCTCTTCAGAGGTAGAGAGGGAGATGAATTTGAGCTGTTTTACAGTATGTCCCCTGTTTCTCCCCCTAACCCATCAGCAATCAGACACACACACACAACCCCAGCAATATGCATACGCTCAAAAAAGCTTGTGTGTGAGCTTGTGTGTATGTGGAAGTAGCAAAAATGTAATACTGAATAAAATGCAATTGCAATAAATTGTGGATTGATTCATCAAATTGTAAAAGGCAGCCATCTTGGAAATGGTTAATTTGTGATGTTACAAAACCTGAATAACACAACATTTCAGGTATTTATTATCAAACTGAAAACTAGACAACAACATTTCCTAAAATTCTACGTAAATACTCAACATTATTGGATGTTTTTACAAGAAAACAAAATCACGTTTGTGGGTGAAAAAACCTTCGGGAAATGTTAGGGGAACCTAAACATTTTTGCTGGGTTGTGGCTTTCCCAATCTGCTAGGGTGTGAAGATGAGTATTCACCCCCTCCTTTATATCACACCATATGTAATAATATTAAAATGACTGGATCTAATGAAATCTCCAGCATACATTATTCATGCAATATTCTGCCTCAAAAAGATGTCTAGGCTTGTGTCTGTAAGCACAACACAAGGCAAACCTGATGAAACCTGGTGAAAATCTTTTTTTGCCACTCTCATCCTTTCCCTTCTTTTTGCCCTTTCCCATTAGTTTGATAAATGACAAATCATTCATTTATATTCATGGCATTTAGCAGACGCCTTTATCCAAAGCGACTTACAACAAATACATTTAAGGAAGTGAGTCATCAGTCATCATAACATAAAGTAATCAATGCTCAGACCAGGGGCCATAGGCAGTCACAATGCTAACAGGAGAGAAACTTGTACAGGGGGGTAGTGGGGGTGAAGAGGTCATGAGGAGGGACCGTTAAGATGTAGCCTGAAGAGATGGGTCTTCAATCAAGCAGAAGATTGATAGTGACTCTGCAGTCATGACAGCAGTGGGAAGCTCATTCCACCAGCGGGGCGCCAGGACAGTGAAAAGCTGTGACCCCGAGTAGTGCGGCTGCTGTATCCACGTAGAGGCGGCGGTGCCAGGCGGCCAGCCGAGGTGGAAGAGCGGAGTGATCGAGCAGGGGTTTGGGGGCTGACCATTGCTTCCAAGTAGGGGGGGACTGTTCCCTCTGCCGCCCGGTAGGCGAGCACTAGGGTCTTGAATCTGATGCGAGCTGCTACCGGGAGCCAGTGAAGGGTGCGGAGGAGGGGAGTGACATGGGAACATTTGGGGAGATTGAACACCAGATGGGCGGCAGCGTTCAGGATGAGCTGCAGAGGCCTGATTGGTGGAGGGGGGGAGACCGGCCAAGAGTGTGTTGCAGTAGTCAAGGCGAGAGATCACAAGTGTTTGGACCAAAAGTTGTGCTGCTTCTCTGGTGAGGAATGGTCGTATCCTTCTGATGTTGTAGAGGAAGAATCTACAGGAGCGTGCTGTCGCTGTGATGTTTGCCACACAGGATAAGTGGTTGTTAAGGATCACCCCAAGGTTCTTGGCTGTATGGGAGGAGGTCACAGTAGAATTCTCTACTGTCATGGAGAAGTCTTGGAGAGGACAGGGATTTCCCTGGAAGGAAGAGCAGCTCAGTCTTGTTAAGGTTGAGCTTGAGGTGGTGGGCTGACATCCAAGCAGAAATGTCTGCAAGACACGCAGAGACGTGTTGCCACCTGTGAGTCAGAAGGGGGGAAAGAGAGAAAGAGTTGAGTGTCATCTGCATAGCTGTGGTAGGAGAAACCATGTGAAGAAATTACCGAGCCAAGAGATTCGGTATAGAGGGAGAACAGGAAGGGCCCTAGGACAGAGCCCTGGGGGACCCCAGTGGTGAGGGTAAGCCCTGGGGGGACCCCAGTGGTGAGGTCACCTGGTAAGAGAGATCGGCCAGGTAGGATGGAAACCAAGAAAGTACAGAGCCAGAGATGCCCAATTCTGAGAGGGTGGAGAGAAGGATTGGGTGGTTTACTGTGTGGAATGCAGCGGACAGGTCCAGAAGAATGAGAACAGAGGAGAGGGAGGAAGCTCGAGCAGAGTGGAGGGCCTCTGTGACAGCGAGGAGAGCAGTCTCAGTAGAGTGCCCAGCCTTATAGCCGGATTGGTGAGGGTCAAAGAGGTTGTTCTGAAGGAGGTAGAGAGACAGTTGGTTAGAGACAGCATGTTCAAGGGTTTTAGATAAGAAGGAGAGAAGGGATACTGGTCTGTAGTTATGGACAGCAGACGAGTCAAGAGTTGGTTTCTTGAGAAGAGGCTTGACTCTGGCTGTCTTGAAGGCAGCTGGGACAGATCCTGTGGATAGAGAGGAATTGATTAAGGTGGTAAGGAACAGAAGGAGGTCTTTCGAGATGGATTGGAGAAAGGGGGAGGGGATAGAATCGAAGGGGCAGGTGGTTGCCCCCTTGGATGTGACCAGTTTTAGAACATCATCAGGGGAGAGGGGGGAAAACATCAGATAAACCAGAGACTGGGTGTAGCGCAGTGGGTTTGGGGGGAGAGGTAGCAGTGTTGCTGAGAGGTAGAGAGAAAGAGCTGCTAATGTCATCAACCTTCTTTTTCAAAGTAGGTGACAAAGTCATCGGCGGAGGGGGAGGAGGTGGGTTGAGGAGTGAGGAGAATGTGGAGAACAGTTTCCTTGGGTCAGAGGCAGAGGTTTGAATTGGTAGTAAGAAGCTTTAGCAGCTGATGCAGATGAGGTGTCGTTAAGGAGGAGAGAGAGATAATGGTCTCCGTCATCAGGGAGGCCAGTTTTTCTCCATTTCCTCTCAGCTGCCCGGAGCCCTATTCTACAAGCTTGCAGGGTTTCAGACAGGGAGCGCGTGGAGAGGATCGTGCCGGCCTTGAGGTCTGTGAACAGAGAGAGTCGAAGGATGAGGAAAGAGTGGACAGGAGGGTGGAGGAGGCTGCATCAGTGCATAGAAGGGAGAAGGATTCAACAGAGGGTAGGGCGGATAAGACAGGAGGAAGAGAGAGCAGTGAGTGAGAGGGTACGCAGGTTGCGACGAGAGGATACAGTGTGATGGAAATCTTTCAGTGAACAACAATGTAATAAGATCCTTGATACACAGAGGCAGACGCAGAGTGGGGATGAAGGAATGGTCGTTTTATTTTGTAGGTTTGTTGATTTTTCCGTCTTTTGGCTTTCCAGCCCTTCAAAACACTTCTCTCTCCTGAAAGCAGAGGCATACACATCTTAAACCCTTTCGTTAGCTAGGCTTCATTCGCAACAGGTGCGCAATCAGCCTCGCCTCCGAACCCTGGCCACGGTCCTGTAGCTCCCTCTACAGGCCGAACGCTGCATGTCCCCCCACATACCCCCACCGCCCGACACAGGCCGGGGACACGACGGCGGACAACCTACTCCCCCCCCCCTGCACGGGAGAGGAAGTCTGCCACGACCATCTGCGCCCCCGGTCTGTGCACGACCGAAAAGTTGAAGGGCTGCAACGCGAGATACCACCGGGTGATCCTTGCGTTCACATCCTTCATGCAGTGGAGCCACTGGAGGGGAGCATGGTCGGAGTAGAGGGTGAAAGCGCGACCCAGCAGGTAGTAGCGGAGGGCGCCGACCGCCCACTTGATGGCCAGGCACTCCTTCTCCACCGTGCTGTACCGGCCCTCCCTCTCCGACAGTTTGCGGCTCAGGTACAGCACCGGCCGGTCAGCCCCCTCCACCTGCTGGGTCAGCACTGCTCCCAGGCCTCTATCCGACGCGTCCGTCTGTAGGGAGAAAGGGAGGTTAAAATCAGGCGCATACAGGACCGTTTCTCCACAAAGAGCTCCCTTAAGGGCCTCGAACGACCCCTGGCACTGGCCCGACCATTGGACCGGATCCGGGGCACCCTTCCGGGTGAGGTCCGTCAAGGGACTGGCCAGCTCTGAAAATCCCAGCACGAACTACCGGTAATAGCCAGCCAGCCCCAGGAAGGCCTTCACCTCCTTCTTCGTATTGGGCCGCGCAGAGGCGGCGATGGCCGCAGTCTTTTTAATCTGCGGCCGCACCTCCCCTCGACACAAGTGGTACCCCAGATACCGGATCTCCCTCCGCCCGATCACGCACTTCTTCGGGTTGGCCATCAGCCCCGCCTGCCTCAGGGACCGCAGAACAGCAGCCACACTCTGCACATGCTGCGCCCAGGTGTCACTGTGAATGAAAATGTCATCCAGGCAGGCCGCAGCATAGGCAGAGTGTGGCCGCAGAATGCGGTCCATGAGGCGCTGAAAAGTGGCTGGGGCTCCGAACAACCCGAAAGGGAGCACCGTGAACTGGTATAGCCCGAGCGGAGTGGAGAATGCAGTCTTCTCCCGGGATACCGGCGAGAGTGGAATCTGCCAGTATCCCTTCGTGCAATCCAATGTTGTGAAATATTTAGCCGTGCCAAGCCGGTCCAAGAGCTCGTCAACCCGGGGCATCGGGTAGGCATCGAATTTGGAGACCGCATTAACCCTTCTATAATCCACACAGAACCGTATAGACCCATCCGGCTTGTTGACAAGCACAATGGGGCTACATCAGTCACTGCGGGACTCCTCGACCACACCCAGCTCCAGCATGGCTTCCAATTCCTTGCACACAATGTCTCGTTTGTGTACCGGCAACCTATAGGGACGCGTGCGCACCGTTAAACCCGGCTGCGTTTTTATATGGTGGTCGATAAGCGTAGTCCGGGCAGGGGAGAGAACACGTCGGCGAACTTAGCTTGCAAATCTGCAACGTCCGTGGCCTGGCTAGCAGAGAGATGGTTATCAATACCGACCGGAGTGCTAACTTTTGATTTTGGGACTTCCGGTCCGAACTCATCTCTCTCTGGAATTATTGTAGCCAGAGCAACAGTGACCACGTCGTTCCATTTTTTTAGGAGATTTACGTGATACACCTGCAAGCTATCCCCCCGGTCCGAGCGTACTACCTCATAATCCACGTCCCCCATGCGACGTTTGACCACAAACGGCCCTTGCCACCTTTCGTGCTGGAGGTGGGTAACAGTACGAGCAACTTGTCTCCCGGTGTAAATTCTCGCAGGTTAGTTCCCCTGTCGTATAGGCGCTTTTGACGCTCCTGGGCTTGCTGCAAATGCTCGCGTGAGATAACCCCTAGGGCGTGGAGCTTTGTGCGCAACCCTTCCTCCCAATTTTCTTTAAGAAGGTCTAGGACACCCCGGGGCTTACGCCTGTAGAGTAATTCAAACGGGGAAAACCTGGTGGAAGCTTGGGGGACTTCCTGTACCGCAATCAGCAGGGGATCTAGCCATTTATGCCAATTCCGACTATCCTCGACTATCCTAATCTATCAAGACCAACACAAATCGATACCCCTGTGTACACCGATCAAATGGCCCGATAATGTCCATGGCAATGCGGTCGAATGAGTTCTCGACCAATGGTAAGGGCCGCAACGGGGCCCTGGGAATGGCTGGGGGATTTACCAATTGACATTCGCGACAGGAAGCGCACCACCTATGCACCTCTGCCCGAATTCCCGGCCAATAAAATCGAGCCATTATACGGTTTAGTGTTTTATCATAACCTAAATGGCCCGCCATGAGCCATGGCCCGCCATGAGGGTTGAAATGAGCCGCCTGGAAGATCATTTCCCGGCGGCTACGGGGAACCAACAACTGGGTTACTTCCTCCACGACTTACTCGGTATAACCTGTCGCTGATAATCGCAAAATAGGGGTGGGCGCGCACTGTGTCTGGCCGTACCAAAGTACCATCAATTGCTATCACTTGGTCATAGGCCGATCGTAGGGTCTCGTCACGAGACTGCTCGAGGGGGAAGTCACCTAGCAGCGGATAGTTCGGCGGGGAAATCCCGGATTGAGACCCCCTCGCCGGCTCCGGCTCCTCGGCAGTGTCACGGGGCGCCGCCTCAGCACAGAGCACATTACACGCCTCACACCTCCCTCTCTGTCGTGCACGCACCCCAGTAGCCCGCTTTACTGCTTGAGGAAACCCCACCCAATCTACACCCAGAATCAGGGGATGCGTGAGGCGCGGGCTAACCGCCGCCTGTACACTATGTTTTTTTCCCTCATAATGAATTTCGATAGCGACCACAGGGTATTCGTGGATGTCCCCATGCACACACTTCACCAACACCCTCGATGCCTTTAACAATGCCCCCGGTCAAACCAGGCGCTCCTGGATCATGGACTGCATGCAGCCCGAATCCAAGAACGCCTGGTGTGTATCATGTTGTATCCTTCCCGGAACACGATACGCCGCTCCTGGTCCGGGGGGAGGGCCCGGTATGTCGCCGATGCGGACGACCTGCCCCACCTCCATCATTGGGCACTCCGCCTGAACATGGCCCGGCCGTCCGCATCGCCAACACACCCCCCCTGTCGCTCGGGGTGCTTCCTGTGGGGCCAGGGCTGGCTCTCGATATGCGCCCCCCTGCCATCTCGTCCTCGGAGCGGGCGCCGGCCTCTCTCCTTCCGGTCCCACGGCTCCTTCCGGGCGCCGGCCCCCCGGGCTCCCGCGGTGGGAGGGAGAGATGGTCCTCTGCCAAGCTCACGGCGGCCGCGAGATCCTGGAGCCGGTGGTACTAAACCCAGGCGGCGGTTCGGGCCGGGATCCCCGTGAGGAACTGTTCCAACACCACTCCTCCGCCGAGCTGTTCCTCGGGTCCAGCCACCGCCACGCGCTGTCCCGCAGCCGCTGGGCGTAGGCAAAGGGCCGGCTCCCCTCCTCCATCGCCAGGGCCCGGAACCGGCGACGGTGTTGGAACCGGCGAGGCCCAGGCGGTCTCGAATTGCCCAGGCTAGGGAGGGATAATCCCGTTGGGCGGCCGCTGGCAGGCTGTGGGCAGGAGGGGCAGCAGATGGTATGCCCACTCGCCGTCCGGCCACCCCGAGATCCTCGCCGTCCCCTCGAACACCGCCAGGAACGCCTCCGGGTCGTCCAGGTCCCCAATTTTCTGGAGGTGGACCTTGGGGGGACCTTGTGCCGACCCAGGCGCCGGCCCCGCCTTGATGGCCTCGACGAGCTCCCGGAGGAGGGTACGGTCCTCAGCCCTCGCCGTCGCCATCTCCTCCACCGCGGCCTGGTGCTCCTGCTGCAGGTGGGCCTGCTGTTCGAGGATCATCATCATCCTGGCAATGGCCGCACTTAGTGTCTCCTTTTCCTCTGTGTCCCAGGTTGGGCGCCAATGTAACAGAGTCCGTGACACAGAGGCGGAGTCCAGGTTGTTGGTGTGGGAATCAACCCGTTTATCATTCACTATTATTATTATTGTTCTTATTTGGTCTTCTTCTCTGCGACTTTCCAGTCCCCCTCGCTGCTCTCCCGGCCCTCCTACTGAAAGCAGAGGCACACACATCTTATACCACAGATTCTGAGTCTGATCGGACATAGATGTATTTAAAAATACTTCGCCGAGATCTAGTTGTTTTACGGGCTTCTGGACCTGCTGTTGGGCTGACCATGGAGGAGAGTGTCGAGCGGTTTTGTTTATCATTAGCATCACTACCATTTATGTCAGTTCTATGCTCTAGGAGCCACAATATAGGTCCCACTATCACACGTCATTCATAGTAGGAAAAGAATGGTGCCCCTGGCACCACAAAAACCTGGGTGTCTGATTGGATGCCATGGTCTTTGTTGTTGTTGCTTCATGTTGGTATTCAGGGTTTTTGATGATCTCGACTGTCCTTTGTTGCTGCAGGGAGTTCCCTCCGGTTGGTGGATTGGCACTCCACTTGTTGGGACCAGGGCACAACCGATTGTCTCCCTGTCCTGTTGGCTTGAGAGCGTTGTTATTCTGGTCTGGCGTCCTCTGGTGTCGTCTTGATTCGTCTGCAGTGGTTGCAATGGATCCACGTAGCTCTCTCTGCAACTTTTACTGCGGTGTGGGTGGTCAGGAGCACTTGGAATGGTCCTTGCCAACGACGTGTAGCCCAATTCTTTCGTCTGAAGTCTTTCACCATCACGTGATCACCTGGCTTGAGGTCATGGAGTGGACCCTCAGCTGATCTGGGTAGGCCGTCTCCTACCTGCTTGTGAATGTCTCTAAGGGTAGAAGAGAGGTTAGCACAGTATCTTAACATTTCATCTTCACATTGGTCTGTGGATGGGAGCTGTCTCTGGCGTGGTCCAATGCCTGTTTCTATTGGTCTCCTAAATAGAATTTCAAATGGACTGAGCCCATATTTTGGTCTGACTCGTGCTCTCATTTGGAAGAGCACAATTGGGAGTGCCTTCATCCAGGTTAATCCTGTCTCAGCACAACATTTTGCCAATTTGTTTTTCAAGATTCCGTTCTGTCTTTCAACTGCTCCACCACTGGCAGGGTGATACGCACAGTGTTGTCTCATATCAATGCCAAAGTATGTTCCCACCTCCCTTAATGTTGCATTCACGAAATGTGAGCCGTTATCACTAGACATTTTTGTTGGAATACCCCATCTTGGTATGACCTCTCTTACCAGAGCCTTGGCAACTGCTGCTGCATCAGCTTCACTTGTTGGGAAGGCCTCTTTCCATTTTGAGAACATGTCACTGTGGGGGGACATGCAGCGTTCGGCCTGTAGAGGGAGCTACAGGACCGTGGCCAGGGTGACGTCAGCGAGGCTCCATTGCACACCTGTTGCAAATGAAGCCTCGTTGACTAGATGGTTTAAGATGTGTGTGCCTCTGCGTTCGAGGAGAAGGAGGGCGACTGGAAAGTCGCCGAGTGTTTATAGTTTATGTTAACTAATACTGACTTTATGAATAAACGGGACCTTTCCCTCACCGACACGCTGCGTCTGCCTCTCTGTGTACACATTGTTACATTGGCGCCCAACCTCGGACACAGAGATGGAGGCGTGAAGCACGGCCATCGGAAAGATGGCCCTCATATTGGAACAGCAGTCCCACCTCCAGCATGAGCAGCAGTCCGCGATGGGAGAGATGGCGACGGCGAGGGCTGAGGACCGTGCCCTCCTCCAGGAGCTCGTCGGGGCCATCAAAGCGGGACTGACGCCCGGGTCACCACAAGGTCCCCCCAAGGTACACCTCCAGAAGATGGGGGACCTGGACGATCCGGCGGTGTTCGAGGGGACGGCGAGGATCTCGGGGTGGCCGGACCATCTGCTGCCCCTCCTGTCGGGCGAGGCGCAGCTCGCTGCCCACAGCCTGCCAGCGGGACTACCCGTCCCTGGCCCGGGCAATTCGAGACCGCCTGGGCCTCACGCCGGAGGAACACCGTCGCCGGTTCCGGGCCCTGACGATGGAGGAGGGGAGCCGGCCCTTTGCCTACGCCCAGCGGCTGTGGGACAGCGCGCGGCGGTGGCTGGACCCAGAGAACAGCTCGGCGGAGGAGGTCGGGGACCGGGTGGTGTTGGAGCACTTCCTCACGGGGCTCCCGGCCCGGACCGCCGCCTGGGTCCAGTACCACCGGCCCCAGGATCTCGCGGCCGCCGTTACCTTGGCGGAGGACCATCTCTCCCTCCCACCGCAGGAGCCCCGTCGACCAACCCCGGAAGGTGCCGTGCTGCCGGAGGAGGAGAGGCCGGCGCCCGCCCCGAGGACGAGATGGCAGGGGCAGGCATGTCGAGAACCAGCCCTGGCCCCACAGGAGGCACCCCGAGCGACAGGGGGGGTGTGTTGGCGATGCGGACGGCCGGACCATGTACGGTCGGAGTGCCCAGTGAGGGAGGTGGGTCAGGTCGTCCGCATCGGCGACATACCGGGCCCTCCCCCCGAACCAAGAGCGGCGTATCGGGTTCCGGGAAGGATACAACATGATACACACCAGGCGTTCTTGGATTCGGGCTGCATGCAGTCCATGATCCAGGAGCGCCGGGTTCGACCGGGGGCATTGTTAAAGGCATCGAGGGTGTTGGTGAAGTGTGTGCATGGGGACATTCACGAATATCCTGTGGTCGCGATCGAAATTCATTTTGAAGGGAAAAAGCATAGTGTACAGGCGGCGGTTAGCCCGCGCCTCACGCATCCCCTTATTCTAGGTGTAGATTGGGAGGGGTTTCCTCAAGCGGTAAAGCGGGCTACCGGGGTGCGTGCACGACAGAGAGGGAGGTGTGAGGCGTGTAATGTGCTCTGTGCTGAGGCGGCGCCTCGCGACACTGCCGAGGAGCCGGAGCCGGTGGGGGGGTCTCAACCCGAGATTCCCCCGCCAAACTATCCGCTGCTAGGTGACTTCCCCCTCGAGCAGTCTCGTGACGAGACCCTACGATCGGCCTATGACCAAGTGAGAGCGATTGATGGTACTTTGGTGCGGCCGGACGCAGTACGCGCCTACCCCTATTTCGCGATTATCAGCGACAGGTTGTACCGAGTAAGTCGTGACTCACATAGCCAGGAGGAAGTAACCCAGTTGTTGGTTCCCCGTAGCCGCCGGGAAATGGTCTTCCAGGCGGCTCATTTCAACCCCATGGCGGGCCATTTAGGGTACGATAAGACACGAAACCGTATAATGGCTCGATTTTATTGGCCGGGAATTCGGGCAGAGGTGCGTAGGTGGTGCGCTTGTCGCGAATGTCAGTTGGTAAATCCCCCAGCCATTCCACGGGCCCCCTTGCGGCCCTTACCATTGGTCGAGAACCCATTCGACCGCATAGCCATGGATATTATCGGGCCATTTGATCGGTATACACAGGGATATCGATTTGTGTTGGTCTTGATAGATTACGCAACCCGCATTGTTTCAAGTAATCTCCCGCGTGGGAATCCCGAAAGAGATTCTCACCGATCAGGGCACTAATTTTATGTCACGCACCCTCAAAGAACTGTATGGCTTGTTGAACATCAAGGCGGTTCAAACCAGTGTCTACCACCTGGCCACTGATGGCCTTTGTGAGAGGTTCAATCGGACCTTGAAGTCAATGATCCGGAAGTTTGTACACGAGGATAGTCGGAATTGGCATAAATGGCTAGATCCCCTGTTGTTTGCGGTACGGGAAGTCCCCCAAGCTTCCACCGGGTTTTCCCCGTTTGAATTACTCTACGGGCGTAAGCCCCGGGGTGTCCTAGACCTTCTTAAAGAAAATTGGGAGGAAGGGTCTAGCGACAGTAAGAATGAGATTCAATACGTCCTGGACTTGCGCACAAAGCTCCACGCCCTAGGGGTTATCTCACGCGAGCATTTGCTGCAAGCCCAGGAGCGTCAAAAGCGACTGTACGACAGGGGAACTACCCTACGAGAATTTACACCGGGAGATAAGGTGCTCGTACCGTTACCCACCTCCAGCACGAAATTACTAGCGAAGTGGCAAGGGCCGTTTGTGGTCACACGTCGCATGGGGGACGTGGATTACGAGGTAGTACGCTCGGACCGGGGGGATAGCTTGCAGGTGTATCACGTAAATCTCCTAAAAAAATGGAACGACGTGGTCACTGTTGCTCTGGCTACAATAATTCCAGAGAGAGATGAGTTCGGTCCGGAAGTCCCAAAATCAAAAGTTAGCACACCGGTCGGTATTGATAACCATCTCTCTGCTAGCCAGGCCACGGACGTTGCAGATTTGCAAGCTAAGTTCGCTGACGTGTTCTCTCCCCTGCCCGGTCGGACTACGCTTATCGACCACCACATAGAAATGCAGCCGGGTTTAACGGTGCGCACGCGTCCCTATAGGTTGCCGGTACACAAACGAGACATTGTGTGCAGGGAATTGGAAGCCATGCTGGAGCTGGGTGTGGTCGAGGAGTCCCACAGTGACTGGTGTAGCCCCATCGTGCTTGTCAACAAGCCGGATGGGGCTATACGGTTCTGTGTGGATTATAGACGGGTTAATGCGGTCTCCAAGTTCGATGCCTACCCGATGCCCCGGGTTGACGAGCTCTTGGACCGGCTTGGCACGGCCAAGTATTTCACGACATTGGATTGCACGAAGGGATACTGGCAGATTCCACTCTCGCCGGTATCCCGGGAGAAAACTGCATTCTCCACTCCGCTCGGGCTATTCCAGTTCACGGTGCTCCCTTTCGGGTTGTTCGGAGCCCCAGCCACTTTTCAGCGCCTCATGGACCGCATTCTGCGGCCACACTCTGCCTATGCTGCGGCCTACCTGGATGACATTGTCATTCACAGTGACACCTGGGCGCAGCATGTGCCGAGTGTGGCTGCTGTTCTGCGGTCCCTGAGGCAGGCGGGGCTGACGGCCAACCCGAAGAAGTGCGTGATCGGGCGGAGGGAGATCCGGTATCTGGGGTACCACTTGTGTCGAGGGGAGGTGCGGCCGCAGATTAAAAAGACTGCGGCCATCGCCGCCTCTCCGCAGCCCAAGACGAAGAAGGAGGTGAGGGCCTTCCTGGGGCTGGCTGGCTATTACCGGCAGTTCGTGCCGGGGTTTTCAGAGCTGGCCAGTCCCTTGACGGACCTCACCCGGAAGGGTGCCCCGGATCCGGTCCAATGGTCGGGCCAGTGCCAGGGGTCCTTCGAGGCCCCCTGGCACTGTGTGGAGAAACGGCACTTTGTGGAGAAACGGTCCTGTATGCGCCTGATTTTAACCTCCCTTTCTCCCTACAGACGGACGCGTCGGATAGAGGCCTGGGAGCAGTGCTGACCCAGCGGGTGGAGGGGGCTGACCGGCCGGTGCTGTACCTGAGCCGCAAACTGGTGGAGAAGGAGTGCCTGGCCATCAAGTGGGCGGTTGGCGCCCTCTGCTACTATCTGCTGGGTCGCGCTTTCACCCTCTACTCCGACCATGGCCAGTGGCTCCACCGCATGAAGGATGTGAACGCGAGGATCACCCGGTGCTATCTCGCGTTGCAGCCCTTCAACTTTTCGGTCGTGCACAGACCGGGGGCGCAGATGGTCGTGGCAGACTTCCTCTCCCGTGCAGGGGCGGGGGAGTAGGTTGTCGGCCGTCGTGTCCCCGGCCTGTGTCGGGCGGTGGGGGTATGTGGGGGGACATGCAGCGTTCGGCCTGTAGAGGGAGCTACAGGACCGTGGCCAGGGTTGTGTCGGCGAGGCTCCGTTGCACACCTGTTGCAAATGAAGCCTCGTTGACTAGATGGTTTAAGATGTGTGTGCCTCTGCGTTCGAGGAGAAGGAGGGCGACTGGAAAGCCGCCGAGTGTTTATAGTTTATGTTAACTATTACTGACTTCATGAATAAACAGGACCTTTCCCTCACCGACACGCTGCGTCTGCCTCTCTGTGTACACGGACATTGTTACAGTCACACATTACCAAACAATACTTTTTACCTTCGCTTGGGGTGAGTTCAATGAAGTCCATTTGGAGATGGACAAATGGTCTGTCTGGAGGTGGGTGTGCTGCTTGTGTGGTGGAAACCCCTCTGCCAGGATTGTGAGCTGCACAAATTATACATGCTTCACAGAATTTTTGTGAGAATATTGCGAACCCTTTTGTGTACCAGTGTTGGTTAATGGATGCTAACATCCCCCCTTTTGACACGTGGTCTTGACCATGTGTCAATTTAGCAAAATGGGGAAACATATACTTAGGCAGACATGGTTTGTTCTCAGGACCATACCAGACACCCTCTGTTACCACACAGCCATTCTTCCTCCAGGTGGACTTTTCGTCTGGTAGAGCCTTCCTCTGGATTTCCTGTAAGTCAAGGAAGGGTGTGGCAGGTGTGCTGTCATTTAGGAGAGAGAAAGAAGAGTCATCATATGGTTTTTGGGCTGCAGCCTTTGCTTGTTTGTCAGCATGAGTGTTACCCAATGACACTTCATCAGTGTTCCGTGTGTGAGCTTCACATTTGACCACAGCAATTGATAAGGGAAGCAGAACAGCATCGAGGAGAGCAGACACAAGTTTGTGATGAGCTATGGGTTTCCCTGTGGAGGTTAAGAACTGTCTATGTTTCCACAGGGCG
This sequence comes from Argentina silus, assembly GCF_951799395.1. Classification (NCBI taxonomy): domain Eukaryota; kingdom Metazoa; phylum Chordata; class Actinopteri; order Argentiniformes; family Argentinidae; genus Argentina; species Argentina silus. The sequence continues at coordinate 30,728,966 of NC_139654.1, read as the reverse complement.
CCAAAATCGTGTATTACGCCAAATGCGTATCTACTGTCTGTATAGATGTTAGAGAATATAGTATACACATTGTGTCAAAAAGTGATGACGTCACATAAATTTAATCATCGAAAATAATACTTGAAAATTATAAGTCCCGCCCCCTTTGGGGGCGGATGTGGTGTGCTGTTGATGCTGGTCCAATGAGACGTGGGGGGAGAGGCTAAAGGTGTTCTGGTGTTTGTCGGAACTTGACATTTTTATGAGGCTGTGGTCAGCCCCATAGGATGTAGAACCGTGAGAATGGAATGTATGGGTTAGGGGGGAGGGGAGGGGATGGGGAGGGTAGGGGAGGGGAGGGGGCCCTGAACTGTCTGAAGAACCATCGGGGGTTCAGCTAAAGTTTGTCACTGATAAGGGGTGTTGGGAGGGGTGGTGATGACTTTATGTGGCATACAGGCATCTATGTCAAAATTGCATATGAGGCTTAAAATAAAACTTCAATACAGGGGGTTAAAATGGGCAATTAAAAAATGGTTAGGCTGCTACTCTAGTGCTAGTATTGTGTTCAATAATGAAGGGTTAGGGTTAATAAAAGGGGGTTTAAAAAAAAAAGGTTAATTTTTTAAAAAATGTTTAGTTTCAAACGAGGGGTCTGCCACAGTGGCACGGACGTGACGTTGATAAGATCATGTGTTTCCAGGGTAAAAGGTGTATATATATATATATATATGATCCTGTGTGAGAGCTGTAGTAGTGGTTGTGGCTGTATGACTGTGTCTAAAATGGCTTCTACAAGGAGGATGGGGGAAATGGAAGGGTGTTTAATGATCCATGAGACATGGGTGTGAGGCTAAGGTGTTCTGTTGTTTGTAAAATTAGTTGTAGCATCTTGACATTTTTATGAGGCTGTGGTCACCCCCGTAGGATGTAGAACCGTGAGAATGGATTGGTTGGATTAGGGGGGAATCACTGGGCCCTGAACTGTCTGAAGACCGACCGACCGAGGTCCTGCTAAAGTTTGCCTCTGATAAGAGCATGTGTTTCCCTGACAAAAAGATGTATATATATGTGACCCTGAGAGCTGGTCACAAAGGCCCAAAGACTTGTGACAGCGGCATCTGATCAATCTCTCTCCACCATGGAGGTGCAATTGTGTGGAAATGGCTGTGTGTTCTACCTCTTGTTACCTGTTCAAGTGTTAGGGTAACATCACACTGCTGGTCATTTCCTCATAATTACACGTGATATATCTATCTGATAGGCATCGCTTGAGTCTTGTATTGAGGTTCAACGTTTTTCAACGTTTGCCATGTGGGACAGTGAACCGGCATTCTGTAATCCTAGTTTTTGTAAGCTATCCTGAAGCATGTTCTAAATGTTTTTTCAAGAAAAAAGTGGCTTGAAAGTCTTGGGATCTTTAGCATTGAGCTGTAAGACCCAAATTGTTAGGAAAGTATTTGTTGGTCGTACAAAGCTTTTGGCTTTTTCCTTTTTTTCTACATGCCAATGGAACAGCATTTTTAGCACCTTTTTTTTTTTTTATTTGAGATGGATATGGGAAGTTTAGAAACCAATGATGGATAACAATACAATCTGACTTAAAGAAGCGTATTGCATATCTTTGAATATAGACATGTTGCATATGTAGGTATGTTCGCAAGTAACATGTCAGTAAAGAAAAGGGTAATGAAAGTCATAGCAGCTCACCACCAAAAATCTGAATTTGACTATGGGTATTGTCTCTTATTTTAACCCTTGGCTTGACATTTTAAATGTACAACATGTACCGCTATATTCCCATAGACCCATATAGAGTTCATGAAAAGTATCACTAATTTGGTTCGTTATCTCACAATTTGTTATTTAGGTCGATTTTTAGGATAGAACTTGAGTTGCTGGTATTATTGTGGGAACTCAAATCAGTCACTCAGCTTTTTCTATAGGCTACCCTCATCAATGCAGAATATGTGCTTGTCCAATGAAATGTGAATGTTCTCGTTTCAGTACGCTGAACGCTTCATCTTTCACTCCACCGTTTCCTAAATCATTTTACCTCATATCCTTTGTTCATCCTAAATTTGTTTCTAATACTGCTTATTCATGTTTTAAGTTACCTATTTATGCCAGCACCTTAGATTACCAGACCTGTACAACATTTGATAACAATGTTATTTTTGCACTAAAATAAAATGACTTTTGGAGCTATTGCTTGAGTTGAGTCTAGTGTGTTTCAGATGGTTGGACGTTCAGATTGTTCTGTTTTAGAGAGGAGAGGTGATGAGGGCAGGTGGATGTTCATCATGAAGCTTACTTTGTTTAATACCAGGCTAGTTTGTCTGGTTAGACCACACCAACTCATTGCATAGCTTGTTAACCAACTGGTCCCGGATACACGTAATGTACGTGCACTACTAATTCAGAAATTCATTTTTACACCCAATGGTCGAGAGGGATACTAACTAGCCAAATAGCATGCAGTGGGTGATATTACAGAGAATAATGCCTTTAATGTTTTATTACAGAAATAACTGCCAATAGGTTGTCATTGAATCTCCCCCCATAAAATGTTGCTGTTCATTAGTTATGATCTCAGTTTTGAGCTATGGTGAAGCGTAACAGTGCATATGCAAATCATTGTGAAACTGACATTTATTTTGACTTTTGTTGGACATTCAATATGTAGGCTAGGCTATATCTTACTGGTTGTTTGTAGTCTGTCTGTCTATCTCTAGTGTGTGGAAAGTATCCAGCAAATTGGTTCTTCGATGAATATGTGTAGGCCTAGTACTTGTTTCTGTGGTCACCGAAACTACAGCATTTATAGAGAAGTCAAGCTGCAAAAATGCATCATGGAATGTTGCCACTGGCCATGCAGATAGAACTAGTTACATATCAGGATGTAGTTGAATTATCTGTCAACCTGTACATTTTTCATCGTTGGGGGACACAGTTTATCTGAAGCTAATCTATTTCCAGTGAATGGATATGTTCATGGGTGTGTGTGTTGTCATTCCAATGAGGGATAAGTGTTTAATTTGAGAGTGACCTGAACAATAGCAAGCCCAGGATGTAAATAATGAAATCACATTTAAATCATACATGCACCATTTCTAGTCTAGTACTTGCATAAAAACTAGGCTTAAGGGTGCCCTCTGATCAGATCTTGACAGTTTTTAGGGAAAAGGCACATTTAATTGCGAAAGAGTATGGTTATGAGGGGTCTGTTTTGTTTAACTAAATGGCATATCATCATGGATATCATAGACCAATTCAGCTCACCAGTAGGCACATTTCACGTGCCTCTGTTGCTTGAATGCAACAATTGAATTGGATTCAATTGGATTGTCTGTTGATCTTTTTTCATCATGCTTAATCGAGTTGTTGGGAGTGTTTTAGAGATTGTTTAACGTCGTCATTGCTCGGCTTTACCCTTTGTTGGTTTGTATGACTTCTTCAACTGGTCCCTACATGGATGTCTCAGTTCAGTTGTCAATCTCCATTCAAAATGGGCTAAGAATAGTATAGATGGATGCCTTTTCCATATGACCCATATTTCTCTGTGTTGCAGAAGGACATTCAAGCAAACAATGTTAATAACAAAATGAAACGTGAATCTGGGTTTGCACTATTGTAGGCCTATAGCCTACTGCTGACCATCTAAACATCTCCTAAAAGTATAATGTCAGATATATAGGCACAGTAATGCCTCTCTTTGCCTTTCTCCTATCTTCCCCTGAAGAGCTAACCTCCCCATATAGTAGAGTATAACTTATTTTCTTAATTCAAAGGTAACAATAGGTAACACTGAATGTACTGAAAGCCAGAGTGTTGATATACTTTAAGAAATGACGTATCCACCTGTAAAATGCGTATTATGCATGTTCATTAACTTGAACTTATTGACCCCTCAAATTGGGATAGTAAGAAGTCGAAGTTGTCTTTGTTTTCTGATGTCTGTTCTCTGGCAAAAATTGACCCTAAGAATGAGACTGATGGAACATTAGTCATGTTAGTCGTTGAATTGGCATCTACTAGAAAGATTGAATTTGAGCTGGTGCGAAGATTGGTCCTACTTTGTATTGCCTGTTGAGGTGCTGTAATAGAGGAGCTGTTACCATAGTTGCGGTGTCGTGTGATCTTATTGTATGTTTAATTTTGGCTTCAGCTTTTACTATTCATATTCCCATCAGACGACAGTTTTTTCCTCAAGTAACCAACAGAAACAATTAATGTTTGTCACCTTTTGCGGAATGCCTGAAAATGTTATGGTTATCGTTAAACCCCCCCCCCTACAACCTTTAATACGCGTAATGGCACCATAACAATGATGCTTCTCGTACCGTTGTCCGTTATGGTTTATGAGTTGACTTCTCTTGTATTTTTGTTTGTTTAGCTTATGTCTAGATGTTGCTCTTTTATTCCCCAAAAATATGTATGATGGCTTCTGCAGGCCCTGCTACAGTATGATGATCTCATATCTCACTCTGTTTTGAGTAGTCAACATTTTAGTTTATTTTATCGGGTCTTTTTTGGTTGCGTTCATTTGGAGAACTATGATCGTCGTCACGCAGAGCTTGGCTCCATCCATCCATCGACTCGCAGCGACTCTATCCTGAGAAAGTACGGTTGCAAAAGAAATCGGAGAACTTTCGTAGAGCTTCCCCAAACCGAACCAATGCCATATAGCTGAATTACATGCAACATGCAAGACATCATAACTAATAATGCAAGGTATTTTGTATCTTTCTGAAAGCATTGAGGGCTTCAGAGCAACTTGGCTTTTTATATACCAACTTGGAAAACTACCTCAGAACGGTCTCGGGTGCTAGTGTTGTATATCCCTAATTTATAATGACAAAGATCAATTTTAGTGACCAAATGACACAAGCCAATACTGTGTACAAACTTTATCATTTTACTTCCTTTAACCTTTAGTTAAGCAAAATTTGTAATTATGGATGAACTTTGAACGTTTTAGTATGTACATTAAAGTTCATGGGACCCAAATTTTGTAATTGGGAGTTCAAGTCTCAATGTTATGTACGCATGCAAATCCTCCCTTTTTAAAATGTAGTAATACTGTAACTAAAACAACCAATGAACGCTCAGCAGACACTGAGTTGGGACTCATTTGTGTGGCAATATAAGCTGTAGTCATGACTGGATGATATATCGATGTACCAATGAAATGGATATTTAGATTTGCAATGAATCACTATCAATATTCCTGCAATATGTTTTGGTAGTATAAATAGTGGGCTGCGGATTGAAAGAAAGAGGCATGTTGATGGGATGTTGTAGGCAGGGCAATAATGACTAAAGTCTGAGTTGGAGTTATGATTTGCTGAGCAGTGTAGATGGGCCAACGTTAGGTAAGATGCATGGCAGGTATCACTCTGAGCTGTACCCTGGACTGGGGTCTCCAGCACGTCTTGTGGCAACTTTCATTTAACATTTAAGCATTGGTAGGAGGTCATCTAATTAATTGAATATAGGTTACCTGTAACTTTGCAAACCTATAAGTAGTGTTTTTAGTGGGTCGTAGTTGGCTTATAGACGTCACTGAGTGATCATCAAGGATCTAACATCTGCATCTTGAAGGGATGTTATCCAGTGCCGCAATAAAACCAGCGAGGCTTTTCTTGCCCTTTGCCATTTAAAGCTGTTTGTTGCAACCAGAAAACGACAAGAACAGTAGCACGCTATTCATTATCCAAATTTGATACAGTTTTTGATATGACGATAGATGTATTTTTGCATGCTACATTTTACAAAGGGAATACACATTTGAAATTACTTTTCTCAATGTATTTGTGACATGATATACTGATGTAGTGGCATATATCGGTCATTCAAGAGATCAATCGATTGAAAGGCACTGTACAGAGAAGGTTGTATGGAAATTAAATTAAAGTTCTTATGTCATTCTTGTTGTCTGAGCTGAAAACATCCCGCATGTTATTGTTTTATGTGTGCCTTTTCAGAGATTTCCTTTCCACCTCCCATATACTGGGGTTGCCAGCCCTATTTCATTTACAGCGCCACATGAAATAATTTCTACATTAATTATCATGCATCCTTAAAAGTGAAGACGCTGCATAGAACGATCAGTATTTGTGTTTTGCACTTTCAAAGCAGTTTCAAAATTGCCCCACTTAAGGTTGGGCAAACTGACAAAAAAACAACAATAAAAGACGAGGTATTTTAAGCTATCGATAGGAATTATAAGGAATAATATGACTTTGAAGAGCTTTTCTAAAAAGTTAAAAGATATATCTATATATCTATCTATATAGATAGATATTCGTATATATTCATGAAGTACCTCATAAGCCTGATATATGCTGCATTGACTTTTCTCATTTCTTTTTTTCTTTTGTGTGCTTCATATTATCCAATAAAAAAAATTATTTCCCCTTTTTTGAGAGGTTTGATCATCACCTAAGGCTGTGCACTGGCCATGCAAAAGCTATTTTCTGATTAAGGAGGTCTTGAACAACATGTAGTGCTACATGTTCACTGTCAGATGGAATGAAAGGGTATGTATGAATCTGAAGCGGAATGGTTCCGTAGGATTATGTGTAATTTATGCAATTGTTAACATTACATTTGATCAAAGGAATATTTCTAAATTGTAGCGACGGTACTTTCCATGTTTTGCTATGTAAGGATGCTGTATGTGTCCATATAGCCTAAAACACTGGGTTAAATCAATGAGGACTTAATGTCCACCAACACAACTATCGGGTACCTGGCGACTCCATGCTGTTCAATGTGACTGGTGATTCAGGTATTGCCGTGAAAGGGCTGTATCTGCTACTGTGTCCATCCCTGTCCTATTCCCCCGCACCTTTGTCTTAAGATAGCCTTAGAACTACACATGGAGTACATTCTTCTCGTACATTACGCCTTAAAAGTACAAAATTATGCACAAGAAATCCACAACTTGCAAGAGAGCTTGATGCCCATAGACACTTCAGAAACCATGTCATGCGTCATTGCCATATATCTACCTCCTATGAATGTAGGAGTGTCCTGGAAATTGGGTTTACTATGAAAAAAAGTTGAGACATGGGAACATGTTGGCCTTTTTAAAGAAAAATATGATAAGAATTTGGGGATGATTGTCATTCATTTAAAAAAAAAAAAAAAAAAAACGGAACTAAAACAAATTCTTATCATATTTTTCTTTAAAAAGGCCAACATGTTCCCATGTCTCAACTTTTTTTCATAGTAAACCCAATTTCCAGGACACTCCTACATTCATAGGAGGTAGATATATGGCAATGACGCATGACATGGTTTCTGAAGTGTCTATGGGCATCAAGCTCTCTTGCAAGTTGTGGATTTCTTGTGCATAATTTTGTACTTTTAAGGCGTAATGTACGAGAAGAATGTACTCCATGTGTAGTTCTAAGGCTATCTTAAGACAAAGGTGCGGGGGAATAGGACAGGGATGGACACAGTAGCAGATACAGCCCTTTCACGGCAATACCTGAATCACCAGTCACATTGAACAGCATGGAGTCGCCAGGTACCCGATAGTTGTGTTGGTGGACATTAAGTCCTCATTGATTTAACCCAGTGTTTTAGGCTATATGGACACATACAGCATCCTTACATAGCAAAACATGGAAAGTACCGTCGCTACAATTTAGAAATATTCCTTTGATCAAATGTAATGTTAACAATTGCATAAATTACACATAATCCTACGGAACCATTCCGCTTCAGATTCATACATACCCTTTCATTCCATCTGACAGTGAACATGTAGCACTACATGTTGTTCAAGACCTCCTTAATCAGAAACTAGCTTTTGCATGGCCAGTGCACAGCCTTAGGTGATGATCAAACCTCTCAAAAAAGGGGAAATACAATTTTTTATTGGATAATATGAAGCACACAAAAGAAAAAAAGAAATGAGAAAAGTCAATGCAGCATATATCAGGCTTATGAGGTACTTCATGAATATATACGAATATCTATCTATATAGATAGATATATAGATATATCTTTTAACTTTTTAGAAAAGCTCTTCAAAGTCATATTATTCCTTATAATTCCTATCGATAGCTTAAAATACCTCGTCTTTTATTGTTGTTTTTTTGTCAGTTTGCCCAACCTTAAGTGGGGCAATTTTGAAACTGCTTTGAAAGTGCAAAACACAAATACTGATCGTTCTATGCAGCGTCTTCACTTTTAAGGATGCATGATAATTAATGTAGAAATTATTTCATGTGGCGCTGTAAATGAAATAGGGCTGGCAACCCCAGTATATGGGAGGTGGAAAGGAAATCTCTGAAAAGGCACACATAAAACAATAACATGCGGGATGTTTTCAGCTCAGACAACAAGAATGACATAAGAACTTTAATTTAATTTCCATACAACCTTCTCTGTACAGTGCCTTTCAATCGATTGATCTCTTGAATGACCGATATATGCCACTACATCAGTATATCATGTCACAAATACATTGAGAAAAGTAATTTCAAATGTGTATTCCCTTTGTAAAATGTAGCATGCAAAAATACATCTATCGTCATATCAAAAACTGTATCAAATTTGGATAATGAATAGCGTGCTACTGTTCTTGTCGTTTTCTGGTTGCAACAAACAGCTTTAAATGGCAAAGGGCAAGAAAAGCCTCGCTGGTTTTATTGCGGCACTGGATAACATCCCTTCAAGATGCAGATGTTAGATCCTTGATGATCACTCAGTGACGTCTATAAGCCAACTACGACCCACTAAAAACACTACTTATAGGTTTGCAAAGTTACAGGTAACCTATATTCAATTAATTAGATGACCTCCTACCAATGCTTAAATGTTAAATGAAAGTTGCCACAAGACGTGCTGGAGACCCCAGTCCAGGGTACAGCTCAGAGTGATACCTGCCATGCATCTTACCTAACGTTGGCCCATCTACACTGCTCAGCAAATCATAACTCCAACTCAGACTTTAGTCATTATTGCCCTGCCTACAACATCCCATCAACATGCCTCTTTCTTTCAATCCGCAGCCCACTATTTATACTACCAAAACATATTGCAGGAATATTGATAGTGATTCATTGCAAATCTAAATATCCATTTCATTGGTACATCGATATATCATCCAGTCATGACTACAGCTTATATTGCCACACAAATGAGTCCCAACTCAGTGTCTGCTGAGCGTTCATTGGTTGTTTTAGTTACAGTATTACTACATTTTAAAAAGGGAGGATTTGCATGCGTACATAACATTGAGACTTGAACTCCCAATTACAAAATTTGGGTCCCATGAACTTTAATGTACATACTAAAACGTTCAAAGTTCATCCATAATTACAAATTTTGCTTAACTAAAGGTTAAAGGAAGTAAAATGATAAAGTTTGTACACAGTATTGGCTTGTGTCATTTGGTCACTAAAATTGATCTTTGTCATTATAAATTAGGGATATACAACACTAGCACCCGAGACCGTTCTGAGGTAGTTTTCCAAGTTGGTATATAAAAAGCCAAGTTGCTCTGAAGCCCTCAATGCTTTCAGAAAGATACAAAATACCTTGCATTATTAGTTATGATGTCTTGCATGTTGCATGTAATTCAGCTATATGGCATTGGTTCGGTTTGGGGAAGCTCTACGAAAGTTCTCCGATTTCTTTTGCAACCGTACTTTCTCAGGATAGAGTCGCTGCGAGTCGATGGATGGATGGAGCCAAGCTCTGCGTGACGACGATCATAGTTCTCCAAATGAACGCAACCAAAAAAGACCCGATAAAATAAACTAAAATGTTGACTACTCAAAACAGAGTGAGATATGAGATCATCATACTGTAGCAGGGCCTGCAGAAGCCATCATACATATTTTTGGGGAATAAAAGAGCAACATCTAGACATAAGCTAAACAAACAAAAATACAAGAGAAGTCAACTCATAAACCATAACGGACAACGGTACGAGAAGCATCATTGTTATGGTGCCATTACGCGTATTAAAGGTTGTAGGGGGGGGGGTTTAACGATAACCATAACATTTTCAGGCATTCCGCAAAAGGTGACAAACATTAATTGTTTCTGTTGGTTACTTGAGGAAAAAACTGTCGTCTGATGGGAATATGAATAGTAAAAGCTGAAGCCAAAATTAAACATACAATAAGATCACACGACACCGCAACTATGGTAACAGCTCCTCTATTACAGCACCTCAACAGGCAATACAAAGTAGGACCAATCTTCGCACCAGCTCAAATTCAATCTTTCTAGTAGATGCCAATTCAACGACTAACATGACTAATGTTCCATCAGTCTCATTCTTAGGGTCAATTTTTGCCAGAGAACAGACATCAGAAAACAAAGACAACTTCGACTTCTTACTATCCCAATTTGAGGGGTCAATAAGTTCAAGTTAATGAACATGCATAATACGCATTTTACAGGTGGATACGTCATTTCTTAAAGTATATCAACACTCTGGCTTTCAGTACATTCAGTGTTACCTATTGTTACCTTTGAATTAAGAAAATAAGTTATACTCTACTATATGGGGAGGTTAGCTCTTCAGGGGAAGATAGGAGAAAGGCAAAGAGAGGCATTACTGTGCCTATATATCTGACATTATACTTTTAGGAGATGTTTAGATGGTCAGCAGTAGGCTATAGGCCTACAATAGTGCAAACCCAGATTCACGTTTCATTTTGTTATTAACATTGTTTGCTTGAATGTCCTTCTGCAACACAGAGAAATATGGGTCATATGGAAAAGGCATCCATCTATACTATTCTTAGCCCATTTTGAATGGAGATTGACAACTGAACTGAGACATCCATGTAGGGACCAGTTGAAGAAGTCATACAAACCAACAAAGGGTAAAGCCGAGCAATGACGACGTTAAACAATCTCTAAAACACTCCCAACAACTCGATTAAGCATGATGAAAAAAGATCAACAGACAATCCAATTGAATCCAATTCAATTGTTGCATTCAAGCAACAGAGGCACGTGAAATGTGCCTACTGGTGAGCTGAATTGGTCTATGATATCCATGATGATATGCCATTTAGTTAAACAAAACAGACCCCTCATAACCATACTCTTTCGCAATTAAATGTGCCTTTTCCCTAAAAACTGTCAAGATCTGATCAGAGGGCACCCTTAAGCCTAGTTTTTATGCAAGTACTAGACTAGAAATGGTGCATGTATGATTTAAATGTGATTTCATTATTTACATCCTGGGCTTGCTATTGTTCAGGTCACTCTCAAATTAAACACTTATCCCTCATTGGAATGACAACACACACACCCATGAACATATCCATTCACTGGAAATAGATTAGCTTCAGATAAACTGTGTCCCCCAACGATGAAAAATGTACAGGTTGACAGATAATTCAACTACATCCTGATATGTAACTAGTTCTATCTGCATGGCCAGTGGCAACATTCCATGATGCATTTTTGCAGCTTGACTTCTCTATAAATGCTGTAGTTTCGGTGACCACAGAAACAAGTACTAGGCCTACACATATTCATCGAAGAACCAATTTGCTGGATACTTTCCACACACTAGAGATAGACAGACAGACTACAAACAACCAGTAAGATATAGCCTAGCCTACATATTGAATGTCCAACAAAAGTCAAAATAAATGTCAGTTTCACAATGATTTGCATATGCACTGTTACGCTTCACCATAGCTCAAAACTGAGATCATAACTAATGAACAGCAACATTTTATGGGGGGAGATTCAATGACAACCTATTGGCAGTTATTTCTGTAATAAAACATTAAAGGCATTATTCTCTGTAATATCACCCACTGCATGCTATTTGGCTAGTTAGTATCCCTCTCGACCATTGGGTGTAAAAATGAATTTCTGAATTAGTAGTGCACGTACATTACGTGTATCCGGGACCAGTTGGTTAACAAGCTATGCAATGAGTTGGTGTGGTCTAACCAGACAAACTAGCCTGGTATTAAACAAAGTAAGCTTCATGATGAACATCCACCTGCCCTCATCACCTCTCCTCTCTAAAACAGAACAATCTGAACGTCCAACCATCTGAAACACACTAGACTCAACTCAAGCAATAGCTCCAAAAGTCATTTTATTTTAGTGCAAAAATAACATTGTTATCAAATGTTGTACAGGTCTGGTAATCTAAGGTGCTGGCATAAATAGGTAACTTAAAACATGAATAAGCAGTATTAGAAACAAATTTAGGATGAACAAAGGATATGAGGTAAAATGATTTTGGAAACGGTGGAGTGAAAGATGAAGCGTTCAGCGTACTGAAACGAGAACATTCACATTTCATTGGACAAGCACATATTCTGCATTGATGAGGGTAGCCTATAGAAAAAGCTGAGTGACTGATTTGAGTTCCCACAATAATACCAGCAACTCAAGTTCTATCCTAAAAATCGACCTAAATAACAAATTGTGAGATAACGAACCAAATTAGTGATACTTTTCATGAACTCTATATGGGTCTATGGGAATATAGCGGTACATGTTGTACATTTAAAATGTCAAGCCAAGGGTTAAAATAAGAGACAATACCCATAGTCAAATTCAGATTTTTGGTGGTGAGCTGCTATGACTTTCATTACCCTTTTCTTTACTGACATGTTACTTGCGAACATACCTACATATGCAACATGTCTATATTCAAAGATATGCAATACGCTTCTTTAAGTCAGATTGTATTGTTATCCATCATTGGTTTCTAAACTTCCCATATCCATCTCAAATAAAAAAAAAAAAAGGAAAAAGCCAAAAGCTTTGTACGACCAACAAATACTTTCCTAACAATTTGGGTCTTACAGCTCAATGCTAAAGATCCCAAGACTTTCAAGCCACTTTTTTCTTGAAAAAACATTTAGAACATGCTTCAGGATAGCTTACAAAAACTAGGATTACAGAATGCCGGTTCACTGTCCCACATGGCAAACGTTGAAAAACGTTGAACCTCAATACAAGACTCAAGCGATGCCTATCAGATAGATATATCACGTGTAATTATGAGGAAATGACCAGCAGTGTGATGTTACCCTAACACTTGAACAGGTAACAAGAGGTAGAACACACAGCCATTTCCACACAATTGCACCTCCATGGTGGAGAGAGATTGATCAGATGCCGCTGTCACAAGTCTTTGGGCCTTTGTGACCAGCTCTCAGGGTCACATATATATACATCTTTTTGTCAGGGAAACACATGCTCTTATCAGAGGCAAACTTTAGCAGGACCTCGGTCGGTCGGTCTTCAGACAGTTCAGGGCCCAGTGATTCCCCCCTAATCCAACCAATCCATTCTCACGGTTCTACATCCTACGGGGGTGACCACAGCCTCATAAAAATGTCAAGATGCTACAACTAATTTTACAAACAACAGAACACCTTAGCCTCACACCCATGTCTCATGGATCATTAAACACCCTTCCATTTCCCCCATCCTCCTTGTAGAAGCCATTTTAGACACAGTCATACAGCCACAACCACTACTACAGCTCTCACACAGGATCATATATATATATATATATACACCTTTTACCCTGGAAACACATGATCTTATCAACGTCACGTCCGTGCCACTGTGGCAGACCCCTCGTTTGAAACTAAACATTTTTTAAAAAATTAACCTTTTTTTTTTAAACCCCCTTTTATTAACCCTAACCCTTCATTATTGAACACAATACTAGCACTAGAGTAGCAGCCTAACCATTTTTTAATTGCCCATTTTAACCCCCTGTATTGAAGTTTTATTTTAAGCCTCATATGCAATTTTGACATAGATGCCTGTATGCCACATAAAGTCATCACCACCCCTCCCAACACCCCTTATCAGTGACAAACTTTAGCTGAACCCCCGATGGTTCTTCAGACAGTTCAGGGCCCCCTCCCCTCCCCTACCCTCCCCATCCCCTCCCCTCCCCCCTAACCCATACATTCCATTCTCACGGTTCTACATCCTATGGGGCTGACCACAGCCTCATAAAAATGTCAAGTTCCGACAAACACCAGAACACCTTTAGCCTCTCCCCCCACGTCTCATTGGACCAGCATCAACAGCACACCACATCCGCCCCCAAAGGGGGCGGGACTTATAATTTTCAAGTATTATTTTCGATGATTAAATTTATGTGACGTCATCACTTTTTGACACAATGTGTATACTATATTCTCTCTGATGTTGACAGTTTTGTACTGGCCTAAGTCTCCCACCACGTTCCTGTAGGAGCACAGATGTCATACAACCTCTCCTTTCGTCCACAGTCTGTGTGAATGGTCTGTCAGAATTAGGTAGTCCCAGTGTGGGAGTCGTATGTAAGGTCAGTTAAGTCGTTAAATGATTGCTCAGCTTCAGAAGTCCAAACAATTCTGCTGCTAGCTGTTAGGCCTTTACCGTGGATCATAGCATTGAGTGGTGCCTCCATAACAGAATAGTGGGGAATGAATGCTCTGCAATAAGAGCACATACCTAAGAACGACATAACCTGTTTCTTAGTTTGTGGTTTCGGAATGTCTTGGATTGCTTGAACTCTTTTAGGGGAGAGGGATTTGCCCTCTGCTGTGATCACATGCCCTAGGAAAACAACCTTTTCTTTGACAAACTGTAATTTTGATATGCTAGCCTTATGACCTTCCGCTGCTAAGTGTTTTAATAGTTTAACAGTGTCAGCCTCACATTGTTCCTGTGTTGGACTACAAATCATCAGGTCATCAACGTATTGTAGGAGTGCACTTCCTGGCGATAGAGTGAGTGTTGACAAGCTGTCTTTTAAACATTCATTGTAGATTGTTGGAGACTCACAATAGCCTTGACACAAACGTGTGAATGTGTAAGTTTGTTCATTAAATGTAAAAGCAAACCAAAACTGGCTGTCCGGATGGACGGGTATGCTGAAAAATGCATTTGCCAAATCTACCACGGAGAACCATTTACTCTTAGGAGATACCTGTGAGAGGATGGTATAAGGGTTTGACACATTTTGTGCCCTCTGCTGGACAGCTTCATTTACTGCTTGTAGGTCTTGTACAAATCTCCATTCATCAGGTTGACCCTTGTCTCTAATTTTCTTTACAGGAAAGATTGGAGTTCTGACTGGTGAGGCTTTGCAGGGAACAATTACCCCAGCCATCAACAAAGAGTTGAAGACAGGTGTAATTCCATCAATTGCGTCTTTCCTAAGCGGATATTGTTTCTGACATGGCCTGTAGTCTGATTTGGGAATAATCACTACTGGTTCTGCATTTTTTATTAGGCCCACATCATGTTTGCCCTGTGCCCATAGGGAATTTGGAACTTCCTTGAGGGCCGGCAAGTCTGATGGGTTTAGATCTGGTTTGGTTGTGACGTCACTTTTTACCTGTTGAAACATATCTGAGCTCTCTGGTACCAGTTCTACTTGCATGCACTATAGAACAAACACTTTGTTTGAAAACCTTCAAGTCATGGTTCCATTTGACTTTTGCATTTTGCTGTATTTTCCCACTTACATGAGTCCTGAACACATTGTCTTACCCATGGACCCAGATCCTCCCAGTCATCCTTTTTGTGTTTGGCAAGTGACACATGTGGGTGAGAGCCAGGTACATGGAATGGTGCAGGATACTCCGGACAGTGTGCATGAGAGAGAGTCTTCTGGTTGCATGTACTGTGTGTCCTTCTCTTGTGTAAATGTTTTTGCTTGCTGCACTAGCGTGTCATTTCCTGTCCTACCCAGCTTCCATTCATACACATACAGCAGTGAGTCGTGGCTGTGTTGTACAAAAGTGTGGCAGTCTAGTGTGTGGTTACCGTTTGTTCTGGTCACAATTACCCCTTCAGGTGTGGAAACGAGGGTGATCCCTAATCTACACATCAGATCTCTTCCCATAAGATTAATGGGACAACAGTGTGATAGTAGAAATGAGTGTTTAAAGTGACCCTGAACTGTGTCCTGACATGTCAGTGGAGTTGTGTAATGTTCTTTTACAGACTCGCCTGATGCACCAACAGAGTGTGCATATCTACCACTGAGTTTGGGTGGAGTGGGGAATGCACTTAATTTGATCACTGAGTTTGTTGCTTCTGAATCGACTAAAAATGTGATGTATGTATCATTTACTATTAATGTAAGTGTTGGCATTTTTAAGTAGGCCTTTGAGTCATACTTGATATATGTGCCGTGGTTTAATGACTGTTCCTTTTTTACCTTAGCCTCTATGTTAGCAACAATCTCAGCTATCATTTCCTTGCTAATGTTGTTGTGTGTCATGTGTGTTTGTGTTGTGCAATCACCTTCCTGACGTGTAGGGTGGTTGGTCTCATCTTTGTCGTGCGTCAGTGATGTCAGTGGCTTGGACTCCTCCCCCTCCCGCACGCCCGCCGCCTGGATTCAGTCTGAATTGGATACAGCTTCTGTTTGGTTCCTCTTGGGGCATTCTTTTGTCCAATGTCCCTTTTCTCCGCATTTGAAACAAGTATCGCGGTCCACATGTTGTCTGAAGTCTGGGCAGCCTGGTCGTCCTCTGAACTGGCCCCTGCCTGCCCCTCTTCCTCTCCCTCTGCCTTTTCCTCCCCTGCCGTCACTGGTTCGGTGTTGTAGAGTAAGAGGTGGAGTCATGCAGGTATGGCTGGAGCCTTGGGTCGTTGCTTTGACCTCACCAATGGTCCCTTCACGGGCGGCAGATTCTGGTTGACCTGTGGTTGGACATTCTGCGGGGGTGATTGTTGCTGTCGTCTTCTGGGCGGGGCGCAGTCACGTGAATAGAGGTCACTTCCAGTCACCTCTATTCTTTCCCTTGCTCTTCCTTTCCCTTTCCTCCTACCACGGAGAACCATTTACTCTTAGGAGGTACCTGTGAGAGGATGGTATAAGGGTTTGGCACATTTGGTGCCCTCTGCTGGACAGCTTCATTTACTGCTTGTAGGTCTTGTACAAATCTCCATTCATCAGGTTGACCCTTGTCTCTAATTTTCTTTACAGGAAAGATTGGAGTTCTGACTGGTGAGGCTTTGCAGGGAACAATTACCCCAGCCATCAACAAAGAGTTGAAGACAGGTGTAATTCCATCAATTGCGTCTTTCCTAAGTGGATATTGTTTCTGACATGGCCTGTAGTCTGATTTGGGAATAATCACTACTCGTTGCTTTGACCTCACCAATGGTCCCTTCACGGGCGGCAGATTCTGGTTGACCTGTGGTTGGACATTCTGCAGGGGTGATTGTTGCTGTCGTCTTCTGGGCGGGGCGCAGTCGAGGTCGGTGTCCTGTAACTGAACACACTGAGGCACACATGAGATTTTCCCTGCCTGACTTTTCCTATCCCTTATCATAGCCTCTTTCTGCCACATTCCATATGCTTTCCAGTCACCTCTATTCTTTCCCTTGCTCTTCCTTTCCCTTTCCTCCATTTTTAGTTTTAGTTGATCTAGTTGTCTTAGGTTAAAACTACCACCTGCTGGAAAACCAAGACGTTGATATTGAGTAATTGATTCGTCACCATAGTTCTTTCTCATGAAATTGACATTAGGGCCAGTATCGGCCTGATTCGGATCTTGTTTACCAAGTTTTGAGCCCATTTTGTTTTATTTCAATTTCCCTTTTGACTTGAGGTGTTCATACAAGAGTGTTGGACAATTAAACACAATGTATAACAATTATTATTACCCAAAGTATTATAAAAGACAGTGTTACTTTTTTTTAAATTTAGTAGTTTAGGTTGGTATTGGTGGACAGTATTATATTTTAGTTTGTTTTTCTTTTTATTACCCAAAGTATTATAAAGGACAGTATTCTGTTTTAGTTTTTTCTATAAATATTTTTTTTTTGTAGTTTAGATTGGTGTTGGCGATCTAACAATAGGATTTATAGGATTTAACGTGATTTATACCTTGCGCGCTTTTCAGCCCTGTCTGCACTTGCTTTATCTGGAGTCTCGTCCGATCTCCTAGCTCATATACTTTCTAGTATATTTTATGCAAGCACTTAAACAGTCTGTAAGTTGAACTCGTCAGGACAACTCCAGGTTTTACTAAACCTTGGTTAAAAATACTCAGGAGTCTCGTCCGGTCTCCAAAAAACCCAGTTCCTGTTATCTCACACAACACCTTCGCTCTTTTACTCTTAAAACCAATAATACATTTTTATCAGTAAAACTTCATGAGAGACACATCAAAACATTTTAGTCTCGTGATGTCATGTGTTTTGGTCAATTTAAATTGTTGCCAAAGAATAAACTGAAAGTTCCTCACCAGGTTCAAGGGATCGCAGCGCTGCGTGAAGTCTGTCCCAGGGCCCTTGGTCCTTGTCACTCGGTTCTAATGAGGTTTAAGGCCGAAGACTGTTTCTTCAGGACGGTTGGTCACCGCCGGCGCCTGGTCAGAGTCCCCTCAGTCGAGCTATCCCCGGCGAGCCCCCAAGATTGTGATGGAAATCTTTCAGTGAACAACAATAAACAATGTTTGGTCTCAGTTGAGAGTTTTAATGCATATAGAAAATATTATACAACGTTGGTCAGCTGGATCAGCATTCCTTCACCAACAGTGTGGATTCAGATACTGATGCTGTGGCTGAGGAGAGGACCATCCTTAACTCCAATGCTCATACGTCATAGGTCTAGGGGTAAACATATCTTGCACCTATTTGCTGATAAAGAAGCTGGGAAAGAAGCGTAGGCGTTGTGAGCTACTATCTCAAACCTCAGCCTGCAGTTAGGAGTGTTCCAAGGTCAGAATAACATATTTGATACAAGAGAAGGAGCAGTCGGTTTTGGTTCTTCCTCAGTCACATAATTAAAAATAACAAAGTACATTGGGTCACAGAGAGGTCAATACATTTCATATATGACTTAAGCAAAATAGTACAAATATATTTTTTGCCATTACAACAGTGTGGGTAGAGATTGACTGGGAGGGGGAGGATTTGAAAGGAAGGGAGAAGGATACAAAATGATGATCAGAAACCGGAAGAGGGGTAACAGTAAGGTTGGAGGTATGGGAGGATGTGGTGAAGACAAGGTCGAGCTGATTCCTAATGAGTCGGAGGAGAGTGGGACAGGGTAAGGTCGAACAAGGAGAGTGCTCCAGACAAGTGAAACTTCTCTGACTGGATGTTTTAGTCACCCAGTAGTGTGAGTGGTGTGCCGTCCTCAGGGAAGAAGCTGAGAAGGACATCCATCTCTTCTAAGAAGTCGCCAAGCTGACCTGGGTACGATAGATAACAACAATGTGAAGTTTGACAGGGGAGGTGACAGAAACAGCATGGAATTTGAAGGTGGATACAGACAGGTGTGACAGGGGAAGAACATTATGTGACCACTTAGGTGAGACGACGAGCCCTGTGCCACCTCCTCGACTCGGGGAGTCTAGCGGAATGAGAAAAGGAGTTGGCATCAGAGAGGGCTGCCGGAGTAGATGTGTTTTCCGGTGTAATCCATGTCTCATGCAAGATGGCGCCGAGGAAGGCTGCCGTGTCTCACGCTCCTCCTCACCTTTTTATTGTTTTAACTTATCTTGCTAGTTTATTTTTATATTTACGCCTAACTCTCGGTAACAGGCGAACGGCCAAAGCGAGCCCTATCATACGATATGATAGAGAAAAACTTCTGCGCATTAAATCGTCAGTGGAAAACACTTTTTCACCACCACCCGCAAACAATGGCAATCTACCCTGGCTACCTGCTGCTTCACCTGGACAATGGAGGAGACGGAGGAAGCCAGGCTCGCGGGCTGGAGTGCTGGTCAGGCTGAGGAAACGTGAGAACCGGCCTCCTCTCCCCAGTATTCTTCTGGCGAACGTCCAGTCACTGGACAACAAGCTGGATGAACTCCGGAGCAGGATGGCGTTTCAACGGGACATTAAGAACTGTAACGTTATGGTTTTCACGGAGACTTGGCTCGACCCTTCGGCCCCAGATTGCGCCATTGTTCCACACGGATTCTCCATTCACCGCCAGGATAGGACAATGACATCGGGGAAGAGCAAGGGGGGAGGTGTCTGCTTCATGGTGAATAACAAGTGGTGCTCAGACGTGGAGATACTTTCATCGGACTGTTCTCCCAATTTAGAGCACCTCATGATCGGATGTCGACCTTATTATTCGCCCAGGGAGTTTACATCGGTTGTGCTTACAGCTGTCTATATACCACCAGACGCTGATACCAACCAAGCGCTGCACGAGCTGTATGGAGTTATCGACAGGACGGAGACCTCACGGCCCGAGGCTGCTTTCATTGTGGCTGGGGATTTTAATAAAGCCAACTTGAGGAAAGTCCTGCCGAGATACCGCCAGCACATCAGCTTTCCTACGCGAGGCGCAAACACGCTCGACCATGTTTACTCTCCCTTCCGCGACGGATATAAGGCCCTCCTACGACCCCCATTCGGCAAATCTGACCACAGCTCAGTACTGCTTCTGCCTTCCTACAGGCAGATACTCAAACGTGACAGGCCGGTGACGCGGACCATTCAACGTTGGTCTGACCAATCAGACTCCGCATTACGGGACTGTTTCAGCACTACGGAGTGGGATGTGTTTAAGGACGACAATTTAAACACACACACGGACTCGGTGATTTGCTACATTGGCAAATGCATTGATGACGTCGTGCCGCGGATTACTGTACGGACATTTCCCAATCAGAAGCCCTGGGTTAATGGAGAAGTCCGAGCCAAACTTAAGGCACGGACTGCCGCCTACAACTCAGGTGATTTGGAGGAGTACAGCAATTCCAGGTATGCACTCAGGAAAGCTATTAACATTGCTAAGAGACAATACAAGGACAGAATGGAGTCCAACTTTGAGGGCTCCAACTCAAGGCACATGTGGACCGGACTCAGAACAATTACAGACTTTAAAGGGACTACGAGTGTGACTGAGGAAGTGTCTCCATCTCTTCCAGATGACCTTAACATCTACTTCACACGTTTTGAGAGCTACTCTCCGGCTGAGGAAGTACAGATGGACCAGGACCCCTGCACACTAGCAATAACAAGGGCAGATGTGTGCAAATCCTTCAAAAGGATTAATCCACACAAGGCCCCTGGACCGGATGGCATACCTGGCCGGGCTCTCAGGGTGTGTGCAGATCAGCTGGCAGGTGTGTTTACAGACATTTTCAACCTGTCACTGCTCCAGTCGGTGGTCCCCACATGTCTCAAAAAGTCCACCATCATCCCCATCCCAAAGAAGTCAAAAACATCCTGCCTCAACGACTACCGACCAGTAGCACTCACTTCCATCGTCATGAAGTGCTTTGAGCGGTTAGTCAAATCATTCATCACCTCCTCCCTCCCTGACTCACTGGACCCCATGCAGTTTGCATACAGGGCAAACAGGTCCACAGACGACACCATCGCCCTCGCCCTCCACACTGCCCTCTCCCACCTGGACCAGAGGAACACATATGTGAGAATGCTGTTCATTGACTATAGTTCAGCATTCAATACCATTGTGCCCTCCAAGCTCGCTGTGAAGCTCAGGGACCTCGGGCTCAACACCACGCTTTGTGACTGGATCCTGAGCTTCCTGACGGGCAGACCCCAGGCAGTGCGGATAGGAGGCGCCACATCATCCACCCTGACTCTCAACACCGGCGCACCCCAGGGCTGCGTGCTCAGCCCTCTCCTCTACTCCCTGTTCACACATGACTGCGTGGCCACACACAGCTCCAACACCATCATCAAGTTTGCTGACGACACGACCGTCATCGGCCTGATCACCGACGGCGACGAGACGGCGTACAGAGAGGAGGTGAGAGCCCTGACATCTTGGTGCCAGGACAACAACCTCCAGCTCAACCTCAGCAAAACTAAGGAGCTGATTGTGGACTACAGGAAGCGGCAGGGAGCCGGGCACGCCCCTATCACCATCAACGGGACGGCAGTAGAGAGAGTCAGCAGCTTCAAGTTCCTCGGGGTCCACATCTGCGAGGACCTGACCTGGACTCACCACACCGACGCCATCACAAAGACGGCAAGACAGCGGCTCTTCTTCCTCCGCAGGCTGCGGAGGTTCAACATGGACTCCAGGATACTCTGCAACTTCTACAGGTGCACCATAGAGAGTATCCTGACTGGCTGCATCACCGCCTGGTACGGCAGTTGCTCCGCCCTCAACCGTAAGACATTACAGAGGGTGGTGAAAGCTGCCCAGCACATTACCAGGACGGAGCTGCCATCCATGGAGGACCTCTACACTCAGCGCTGCAGGAAGAAGACTAACCGGATTATTAAAGACCCTCATCACCCCAGCAACAAACTGTTTCAGCTGCTCCCGTCTGGCAGACGCTACCGCAGCATCCGGTCTCACACCACCAGACTCAGGGACAGTTTCATCCCACAGGCAATAAGACTGTTGAACTCCTGAGCTACTTAGCTCACCACAATGACACTTTAACTATGCCACTTTATAACATGCCACTTTATAAAATGCCACTTTATACCAGTCGACATCTGGATAAAAACGTCTGTTTACATTTCACTTTTTACATTTTACATTTACATTTACATTTATTTAGTTTTGTATTTAGGTAATTATTGTTATTGTTGTTGTTTCTTTTATTTTTATTATTTACACTTCTTATTGCACTGTTGGAGGAGCCCAAGACTTAAGAATTTCATTGCCAGCGATTGCTCTGTAATTGTTGTGCATATGACAATAAAACCATCTTGAATCTTGAATCTTCTTGAATCTCTGTGAGAGCCAGGAAGTGGAAGGACATTAAGCAGGCATAAGCTGAGGTAGCCTCTGCTTTCTGGACCGCTGATTGGCAGTTTCAAAGTCCTCCTGCGACAGTGAGGTCGTGGTCAGTTGAAAATAGTGGGTAGACTAGTTTAGATGGGTTGTGAGGGGAGGTATAGCGTCTATGTGTCCTCCTGAGGGATGAAATAACAGGAATGGGGAGAAAGCACATTGTGGTATTTGCAGGTATAGAGATAGAGGGTTTGTGGGCAATACAAGATGTAGGTTACGCTAAATACACTTAGAGTAGCGAAAAAAATAAAATAAAAATACTTAGTAGTCTGGCCTTTCTCTCAGGCCTTCCTCGATGGACTCCACAGATTGACTCCTTTGTCTTTGTGTCAGGAGGCTGTCGCAGAGGCTGTTGCTCTTTGACAGTCAGGACAGAAGTACAGATTCTGTAATTGCTGATGATTTTGCAGGGTTGCAGCCCCTCCCACCTAACGATCAGTTAACGACCAGACAGACTTTACCACTCAAGTCCAAATGTACTTTGTTGTAGTCAGTAGCTGCTAGGCACTTACGTAGGTAGCAGAGATGTTTAGCCCCTCCCACTGGGGATTGACAGCAATTGGCTTCTCAACAAAATCTAGCTCCCTAGGCTTCAGGCAGGATAGCCACAACTAACAGCAACACACTAGTTAAACAAGATTAAATTAACTTACTTGAGACAGTCTTGAGACAGACTTCACCACTCATGTCCAAATGTGGTATTTCACCTAAACATGAAAATAGGCTGAACCATCCCTTTGAACAAAAATATAAAAGGAATACAGGATACAGGTGAACAAGGATAAAACAAATAACTAGGGGGATAAGAACAGTAAGAGGAGGTAAACTTCTAAACTCTCCACATGCCTGTGCTGGTGCCTGCACAGCCCTCCCCACAACTAAACCGAATTGTGCCGCCACTGCACCGCCTGCCTCTGTTGCAACAAAGCAGGAAGAGAAATGGCTGTTGCCTAGCAATGTGGTTGCCATAGCGACCAGCTGGGGTCCTTCCTAAAGAGTATGTTGTTATGTACATTGAGCAGAGAAGGGGGGGGGGGGGGGGGGGCAACAGAGAGAGAGAGAGAGATATTGGGGGAGGGGCAGAGAGAGAAAGGGAGAGAAAAAGAGAATGGGTGAGAAGAGACAGAGAAAGAAGGGGGAGACAGACAGAGAGAGAGAGGGAGAGAGTAAAGAATTATCTTTATGATTTATCATATATATACAGTATTACCCCAAACTGGGCGAGAAGGGGGCAGGCAGAGTGATTGCAGTCTGCTTCATTTGGTATTCTGTATTAAGATAAGTTGAAGGAAGGCTTGCTGGGGTTAGATTGGATCTACTTAGGATAAACCTCCACCCCATCCAACGCAGATATTCAGTGCCTATAGAAAGTCATCATACCTGTGGGGGGACATGCAGCGTTCGGCCTGTAGAGGGAGCTACAGGACCGTGGCCAGGGTTGTGTCGGCGAGGCTTCGTTGCACACCTGTTGCAAATGAAGCCTCGTTGGCTAGTGCTTAACGTGTGTGCCTTTGTCATTTCAGTAGGTGGGCTGGGAACGTCAGGAGTGGCTTCCGAGAGAGACGACTGAAAAGTCGCAAGAACTTTGAGACTGGCTGAAAAGCCGATTAAGTGAATGTTTGTGATAATAAATGGGACAAAATCCCTCACTACGATACTGCGTCTGCCTCTGTGTACAACGGACTTTGTTACAATACCCCTTTGAAATAGTTACTATATTTGTCGTACAGCCTGAAATCAAAACCCATTAAAAAAAAGCTTTTTCCAGCTTTATGTACAAATTTAGCCATACAACATCAAACTAATGAAAAAAAGGAGACAGTTCTGAAAATTTATAAAAAAATGAATAACAGGGTTGGAAAGTCATCAGTCCCCTGATTTAATACTTTGTAGAGCCACCTTTTGCTGCAATTACAGCCATCAATCTGTTTGGATATGTCTCTACTAGCTTTGCACACCTAGATTGGAGAATATTTGCCCATTCTTCCTTGCAGAATTGTTCGAGTTCAGTCAAATTCCGTGGTGAGCGGCGATGGACTGCTCTCTTCAAGTCCATCCACAGATTTTCTATCGGATTTAAGTCAGGGCTCTGACTTGGCCACTCAAGGACATTCACCTTTCTATCCTTAAGCCACTGCGTTGTTCTTTTGGTGGTACGTTTAGGATCGTTGTCGTGTTGGAAGGTGAATGACCTGCCCATCTTCAGCTGTCTAGCAGAGGGACGCAGGTTGTCCTCAAGAATTTGGGTGTACTTGGCAGCATCCATTTTCCCTTCAATCCTGACCAATTGCCCAGTCCTCGCTGAAGAGAAACATCCCCACAACATAATGTTGCCACCACCATGCTTCACAGTAGGTATGGTGTGTTTTGGGTGGTGTGCTGTGTTTGGTTTTCGCCAAACATAGCGCTTGGAGTTCAGTCCAAAAAGTTCAATCTTAGTCTCGTCTGACCATAAAACCTTTTTCCACATGGCAACAGAATCTTCCAGGTGTGTTTTTGCATAGCACAAACAAGACTGAGTGTGGCACTTTTTCAGAAAAGGCTTCTTTCTTGCTACCCTGCCATACAGGCCAGCTTTGTGTAAAGCTTGTGAGATTGTTGTCACATGCACAGACAGACCAGTCCCAGCCATAAAGACTTGTAAGTCCTTCAAAGTTGCCTTTGGCCTCTTGGTAGCTTCTCTGATCAATGTCCTCCTGGCTCGGTCATCCAGTTTGGATGGACGGCCTGATCTAGGCAAGGTGTTGGTGGTGCCATACGCCTTCCACTTCTTAATGATGCTCTGAACGGTACTCAGAGGGATAGCTAAAGCCTTCAAAATCTTTTTGTAGCCTTCACCTAACTTGTGCCTTCCTACAACTTTATCCCGGAGGCCTTTTGAAAGTACTTTTCCAACCATGGTGAATTCTTTGCAGAACCATGCACTTCTAGTCGTGGAATCCTCAAGAAACAGCTGGTTTTATTCTGAAGTAATCAAAACCACTACAATTGATGTTAGGTGGGGGGCAATTAGCCTGGTGTTTGATCTGGAAGTTGATTGGGTGCACCTGAGCAAGTTTATAATGGTATACTCTAAGGGGCTGATCACTTAACCAAACCAGGTATTTCACTAATTCATTTTTAATAATTGTCCAGAATTTTTACAATTTTTATTTTCACTTTGATGATGAGGGTTATAATGTGTACATACAGCTCAAAAAAAGTTAGATTTGATTTATTTAAATTTCCAGGGTATAATGTGACAAAAGGTAAAGATTTCACAGGGTATGACGACTTTCTATAGGCACTGTAGATAGATGGATTGCAGAAAAATAATTTCCTCTGAGAAAAAGTGAACTACAGACAGGAAGAGAGAAAGGAAGGATCCTTGTGAGATATCTAATTTATGACTAACAGTTTTCGTCTGACTGCCTTGCAGTGTATGAAGTTTATGTATGTTCAGGCGGGACACTTTAAGTAGAACAGGTTAGTCAGGTGACAGACAGCTGAGTCACACAATCAAAACACATCACATGTTCATGGGACAAGGCTTAAAAGAGCTGAATATGCAACACTCCACCATGGTTAAACAGCTATGAGAGTTTCACTTGTTGGTCCTCCCACCCACCACCCCAGCCTCCACCCACTCGGTTGCTCTGTATTTACCGACCTACGGGGGTTTGATAGAATGGGCTCCCTGTTTTGTATTTTATGTTGTTTAAATTTCAGGCAGGGAGCTATACAGAGCAGTGCCATTCAATTCCGCCAAACTTAAATGAATTACCATTTTCATTAAACATGATTAAACCAACGTAAATGTCCTGACTGAACTGTTTAAAACCGGATCTACTGTGTCTGGGTGTGTGTGTTGTGTCCATACGTTGTTTCCTGTCTGTGTACTCTATTGAGTTTTTGCATGTGTGTTCACATACGTGTATGTGGGTATGTATTCATTTGGCTGGATGAGAGCTGGGATACTGAAGGCTGGATTGGGGGCAGAGGGACTCATTTGCCACGTTAAAGATGCTCCCCTCATTAAGCAACCAGGCGACAGAGTGTGTGTTTTCACACTCCACTGCTCCGAAACAACGGCAGGAACTTCTTCACTTCCCCCTCTCCTTTGTGTTTTGCCCTTCCTCCTCCTCTCCCTCTTCTTCCTCCTTTTCTTCGTGCCTCTCCCTCCTCTCCTCTGCTCTGTGCAGTTCTAGAGTGTAGGAATGCGTCGTGGGCAAGGTTGTAAGTGTACAGGTGAAGAGACCAGGAGCTGCTTTTTGTCTCTGTCTCTCAGGTTTGGTCTGATTTAAATGTACAAAACCTGGTTTATACTATAATTTTATACTCAGAGTGAAGAGTTATGGGAGAGAAAGAGAGAGCGGAAGAAGGAGAGAGAGATAAAATAAGTTAGAGAGAGTGAGAGAAAAGAGCGAAAGAGAGTGAGAAGCAGAGAAAGAGAGCCCAGGCAACAGGTACTTGTGGGTAATTCCTATGGAAGTGCTAATTTGATAAGGCTGCAGCCACTTCATTGACCAGCCAGTGTGGTATGGATCTCAGGCTGGGGATTGTGCTAACATGAGATTGTAGAACTCTAAGAGCAGTCTGTATTAAGGGTAAAGGTACGAGAAAGAGAGAGAGAGGGATAGAAAGAGACTAAGAGAGAAAGGGGAAGAGAGGAGAGAGAAATGGTCAGAGAAAGATTCAGGAGAGTAGAAGGAGAGAGAGGGGGAGAGGGTAAGACAGAGAAAGAGGGTAGATAGAGAAATGGAATAGAGGGAGAGACGCTGTCTCCAGTGTTTACTGACATCTTTAACACTTCACTGGTTGAATGCATGGTACCTGCCTGCTTCAAAACATCCACCATCATCCCAGTTCCCAAAAAGCAGAGGATCACAGGTCTTAATGACTACAGACCAGTCGCCCTGACCTCTGTGGTAATGAAGACCTTTGACCGCCTCGTGCTCACTCACCTCAAGGCCATCACCCTCCTCGACCCACTGCAGTTTGCCTTCAGAGCCAACAGGTCAGTAGACGACGCAGTCAACATGGGACTCCACTTCATCCTCCAGCACCTAGACCCCCCCGGCACCTACGCCAGGATCCTCTTTGTGGATTTCAGCTCCGCATTCAACACCATCGCCCCAGCTGTCCTCCAGGACAAGCTATCCCAACTGAGCGTGCCTGAACCCACCTGCAGGTGGATCACTGACTTCCTGACAGACAGGAAGCAGCACGTGCGGCTGGGCAAGCTTGTCTCGGAGCCCCGGACCATCAGCACTGGAGCCCCACAAGGCTGTGTGCTCTCTCCTCTACTCTTCTCCCTCAACACCAACAGCTGCACCTCTAGCCACCCTTCTGTCAAACTCCTGAAGTTCGCGGATGACACAACCCTCATTGGATTAATCTCCAATGGGGATGAGGCCGCCTACAGAGAGGAAGTTGACAGCCTGGCTTCCTGGTGCAGCCAGAACAACTTGGAGCTGAACGCCCTAAAAACTGTAGAGATGGTAGTAGACTTCGGGAGAAGCCCAGCCCCAACTGCCCCCCTCATCATGTGTGACTCCCCAGTTAACACTGTGGAGTCATTCAGATTCCTGGGGACAATAATTTCAAAGGACCTCAGGTGGGCGGAGAACATCACCTCCACCATCAAGAAGGCACAGCAGAGGATGTTCTTCCTGCGGCAGCTGAAGAAATTCAACATGCCGCAGAAAGTGATGGTCGAGTTCTACACGGCCATCATTGAGTCCATCCTCAGCTCATCACCATCTGGTTCGCTGCCTCCACTGCCAAGGACAAAGGCAGACTGCAGCGGACCATTCGGTCAGCCGAGAAGGTCATTGGCTGCAACCTGCCATCTCTTCTGGACCTGTTCCACTCCAGGACCAGTAAGAGAGCAGGAAAGATCATAGCTGATCCTTCCCATCCTGGTCACCACCTCTTCCACAGACTTCCATCCGGCAAAAGGTTCTGGTCAATCAAGACCAAAACCTTGCGCCACCTGAACAGTTTCTTCCCCATGGCAGTGGGGCTCACAAACAAGCTCCCTGCCTCTCACTGACTCTGGGACTTCCACCCCCCCCTGTCACACACACACACACACACACACACACACACACACACAATGCACTGACAGTGTAATTTAAAATTATTCTAATTTATAGTGTACATGCCCCATACCCATTTCACAGCCTCTAGCCTCATTGCCACTTAGCCTCGCACAGCCTACAAAATGTATTGTTTTGCTGTTCTTTTTTGTAAATTTGTAAATTTATTATTGCTATATTGTTAATATTTTGCTATTTTGTAAATTTCTTGTCAATATTTGCTAAACAGTGTGAAAATCAATCAAAATGAGTGGTTTTAGCGGTAAATCTCCACACCCTGCCTGTCATTTTTAAACCGATTTTACTTTGTTTGTTCATGCTTTTACATTCTGTATAATCTATTTGAGAAGCCTGTGTCAGCCTGTTCTATATTGAAATAGGGGAAAGGGAATTTATGCCATAGCCTTCTGACTGTACTCATTGTAGTACAGTGCAATTCAGTACTGCGGCATAGGGCTATAGTATATGGGTATCAGGACCAGCTCCTCTCTCTCGTCCTGATCAGAGTTTTTTTTTTTTTTTTTTATTTCACTGGGGATTATATACCAACCATGTGGAATAGAAAAAACCCAATCTCCCCCTTTTCGAGAAAACCCATTTTCCCCCTTCTCCTCCCTCCTGCACCCCTCCCCCATATCCTTCCACAATCCACTCTGGGCAGGATTAATGACCTCGCAAATCACACAACAGACAGCCACTGATTACTCAAGCTGCTGCTGCTGTGTGTGTGTGTGTGTGTATGCCCTAATTAATGTGCCCATGTTTGTGCAGGGTGTCCTGCAGGGTGTCCTGCCTGTCTAGTACAGTCTACTGTAGACTGTATGTCTATGTGTCTTTGTCTGTCTACGGGCGCAAGTGAGAAAAGGGACACATACAAATAGCGGCCTTAACTGGTTACATGATCAAAGCTATTAAATGCAATCGACTGCAGTAAGGCAGAGAGACTCGGACAGGCAAGCAGGGGGAGTTTCTCTCCAGTTAATGCTTATTATAAAATAGCTCCCTAATAGTGCACCTGCTGGTTGACACACAGCAGCAGGTCCACTACCCACCCCCTCCATCTCTGCTCCTTTGGCAATATTGAACAGACCCTTGGGCTTCCCAGTGGAGTTCCCCTCCCCAGTCCCCATCCTCCCTTCCATGGCTGAGCAGGAGCAGGAGCTTCAGTGGGCCTGCTTGCTTGTTTAACTCATTCAGTGCCGAGGGTGAATAAAGTCGCCCAAATTGTCAACATTCTAGAGTGCCAAGGGTGACACTATTCACCAAAAATTCATAAATTCAGATGTTTCATAATGTAGCCAATCAAAGTATTGTTGCTAGGTAAATACCACATAAAACACTCTAGGTGGTGAGTGTTACGGAATTTTTTGGCAGTTGGTGAGTTAACAAACCAACATGGATCCAGCTGGGACACTCAGATACTCAGAAATCTCCCTCACTCTCTCTTCTCCGTCCCACTTGATGCTTCCCTCCACCTCTCTCACGCAATCCTCCTCTTTCTCTCACACATAATCTTTTTCTTTCTTGTTCTCTCTCTTCATCCATTCATTCCACACCTCCCTCTGCCTATCTCTCATCTCTCCCTCTCCATGTTGAGTCCACTGCTCCAGACCAGTGACAGGTCATCAGTAACCAGACAGTACAGCTCTGTGCTTACTCTGTGCTGACTGCAGTTCCTTATTTTACATCAGAAAAAAATATATAACTGTAAGAACTGTGATATTTAGTTTAGTAATAAGTTAAAAGAACACCTTGAATTTTTTTTGGGATGTTGCTTTTTACATTTTTGAAGGCTACAGTACACTTGCACCCCATTCCCAAATAACTTTGGTGACATCTCGGCATACCTGCTGTCATTGATGCTTTGTCTAACTTAATAATTATTTTTGCCCTTATTTCAAAATGATTATAAATCGCTGATTATTATATCTTATAAAGTTAAGATATACTGCTGTCTTGTTAAAAAAGAAAAGTTTTTCATGGAATTTCACAAGTCTTATTCTATGATTCCAGCTAAGAAAGCTGCAGATGGGTCGGTAATTCCCAACGGCTACTGTGACTTCTGTCTGGGAGGATCTAAGAAGACAGGTTGTCCTGAAGACCTCATCTCCTGTGCAGACTGTGGACGCTCAGGTACTGCCTGCCACTCAAACGGACACAACCTGTTACGTCTCGTCTTGTTCGTTAATTTGTTTGTCTTTGTTTCATGTTATTACATTTTTGTTCCCTGTTTATTTTTGTGTCTCTCACCTTATCTCTCTTTCCAGACACTTCAGTACCTGCCCTTGTGTGTTTCCCGCCTGTGTGATCGTCTACCCCGCCCTGATTGGATTCACCTGTTCCTCATCATCATTCCCTATGTATTTAGTCGGTGTGTTTCCCCTGTCTCCTTGCCAGTTCGTCTTTGTGCCTTAGTGTCAAAACGTCTCAGAGATTTTCTTAGTGATTTCTTGTCTACCTGTTTATTTGATCTTTGTTTAGTTTAGTTTGTCTTTTGCCTATTCCCTGTTGGATTATCCGCCTCCTATTTGACTGAATCATTTTGGCGAAGTATATTTGCACATACAGGAAATTGACTTGGTGAGGTTGGTGCATGGACATAAAAAACAAATAGCAAATATTGACAAGAAATTTACAAAATAGCAAAAATATTAACAAAATAGCAATAACAAATTTACAAAATAACAAATTTACAATACATCTTGTAAGCTGTGTGAGACTAAGTGGCAATGAGGCTAGAGGCTGTGAAATGGTTATGGGGCATGTACACTATAAATTAGAATAATTTTAAATAATTATAAATTACACTGTCTCAGTGCATTGTGTGTGTGACAGGGTGGGGGGGGGTGGAAGTCCCAGAGTCAGTGAGAGGCAGGGGGCTTGTTTGTTAGCCCCACTGCCATGGGGAAGAAACTGTTCAGGTGGCGCAAGGTTTTAGTCTTGATTTACTGGAACCTTTTGCCGGATGGAAGTCTTTGGTAGAGGTTGTGACCAGGATTGGAAGGATCAGCGATGATCTTTCCTGCTCTCTTACTGGTCCTGGAGTGGAACAGGTCCAGGAGAGATGGCAGGTTGCAGCTGATGACCTTCTCGGCTGACCGAATGATCCGCTGCAGTCTGTCTTTGTCCTTGGCAGTGGAGGCAGCGAACCAGACGGTGATCGATGAGCTGAGGATGGACTCAACCATCACTTTCTGCGGCATGTTGAATTTCTTCAGCTGCCGCAGGAAGAACATCCTCTGCTGTGCCTTCTTGATGGTGGAGGTGATGTTCTCCGCCCACCTAAGGTCCTTTGAAATTCTTGTCCCCAGGAATCTGAATGACTCCACAGTGTTAACTGGGGAGTCACACATGATGAGGGGGGCAGTTGGGGCTGGGCTTATCCTGAAGTCTACTACCATCTCTACAGTTTTTAGGGCGTTCAGCTGCAAGTTGTTCTGGCTGCACCAGGAAGCCAGGCTGTCAACTTCCTCTCTGTAGGCGGCCTCATCCCCATTGGAGATTAATCTAATGAGGGTTGTGTCATCCGCGAACTTCAGGAGTTTGACAGAAGGGTGGCTAGAGGTGCAGCTGTTAGTGTTGAGGGAGAAGAGTAGAGGAGAGAGCACACAGCCTTGTGGGGCTCCAGTGCTGATGGTCCGGGGCTCCGAGACAAGCTTGCCCAGCCGCACATGCTGCTTCCTGTCTGTCAGGAGATTAATCCAATAACTGACTACCCGTGTACCATACCCTGCCTTGCCTACCCCTTTTTGGATATCTGCCTCCCTACAAATTGTCTACCTGTGTACCGAACTCTTTTCTGGAATTAAAGGATTACTCTTTTGGATTAAGCCTTTGTCCCGAGTCATGCGATTGAGTCCTCTGCCTTGATCTACAGCCATTACAGTATGAATTGGCCACATCATGGACTCAGCCGGCTCCGACTCTGTGCATTCAGTGCTTTAATCCCAGGAGGGTCGGATTCGTCATCATGACTAACTACTCACCTCAATCTGCCAGGGGATAAGTGGACTGACAGAACGCCATGCAGAGTTTCAGACTTCCATCAGCGGCCAGGTTAGCCAACTAGCTGACCAGATCCAGCAGCTGGTGACGGTTCCCCTGCCCACACCACCAGCCCTGGCTCCTCACCTCTCCAGACCCAAGCAGTTCTCCGGGGATTCCGGTAACTGTCGGGCATTTCTGACCCAGTGTGGATTACATTTTGAGCTACAGGCGGCGTCATATCAGACGGAACGAGCCAAGGTGGCGTACATTATTACTCATCTCACCTGCAAAGCCGAGGCCTGGACCACTGCTGAATTGGCTAGGGATTCTCCCATCTGCAATTCCCTAGAGGAGTTCAAGAACACACTCCGCAGGATTTTTGATCATACGACCCCTGGTCGAGATGGCAGCGAGAGTGCTTATGGGCCTGCGTCAGGGTAGAAGACCGGTGTCCAATTACGCCATTGAGTTCTGCACCTTGGCAGCAGATAGAGGCTGGAATCCGTCCATCCAGTTTGACGCGTTTCTCTTTGGGCTTTCAGACCCCATCAAAGACCAGTTGGCTCCGCTTGAGTTTCCCCCTGACCTGGATTCTCTTTTCGCTCTGGCCATCAGAATTGATAGCCGTCTTCAGGAGAGAGAGAGGTCCAGGCCGGGGATTTCTCTGCCCGTCCGGAGGGGTCAGTTTCATGTCGATTGCTCTCCTTCGTGGCGTCCTCCCCAACAATTCCGTCTGGAGGCCCACGCACCAACAACTCTTATAGTTTCAGAAAAACCCATGCAGTTGGGTAGAGCCCATCCTGAGGAGCGTCAGCGACGTATATGGGAGGGTAGGTGCATTTACTGTGACCAGTTCAGGCATTTCACTTCTGGGTGTCCGGTAAAAGGCAGGGCTCATCAGTAGGAAAGAGGGAGCTGGTGAGCTGAACTGTTTTTTCCGCTAATCCCTCTCTCTGTTTCACTCCTGCTCAATTTATCGTGTCATCTCATACTCTGAAACATCCTGTGTTTGTGGACTCCGGGGCGGATGAGAGTTTCACGGACTGGAGGTCAGCTAAAAAACTACTAAACATTGTTCCCCTGCCCAAGCCATTAGAGGCCAATGCTCTTGATCGGCTACTGTGCAGAGTCACTCACCGCACTCAATCGATTCAATTAATTATCGCCAATAACCACACGGAAGCCCTGAGTTTTTATTTGTTCAACTCCCCTTCGCAGCCTCTCATTCTGGGTTATCCCTGGCTCGCTAAACATGGATTCCGATTTCCCGGACCTCTCTAGTGTTCCCCCCTGTTACCTCAACCTCAAAGAGTATTCAAGAAGACCCTTGCCACCTCTCTGCCTCTTTACCGGTTCTACGACTGCGCCATTGACTTGCTTCCAGGATCGTCTCCTCCCAGAGGGCGTCTCTATTCCTTATCGGCCCCGGAGAGGGATGCTATGAAGGAATATATTGACTATATCTTCCTTAACTGCTGGTATCATTTGCCCTTCATCTTCTCCTGCTGGGGCTGGGTTTTTTTTTGTAGACAAGAAGGATAAGACGCTTCGTCCCTGCATTGACTATTCAGTCCTTAATGAGATCACCATTAAGAACAGGTACCCCCTCCCCCTTATCTCATCTGCTTTTGAATTATTGCAAGGGGCTAAGATATTCACAAAGCTGGACCTCTCTAACACCTATCATTTGGTTAGGATAAGGGAGGGGGATGAATGCAAGACGGCATTCAATACTCCTAGTGGTTATTATGAGTACCTGGTTATGCCGTTTGGACTCACAAATGCCCCCGCTGTGTTTCAGGCTCTTGTTAATGACTGTTGAATCACTTTGTTTTTGTGTACCTGGATGATAAGAATATCTTTTCCCCTGACAGGGAGACTCATGATCAATACGTCCGCCAACTTCTCCAGCGTCTCCTCGACAACCAGCTTTTTGTAAAAGCTAAGAAGTGTGAATTCCATGCCTCCACTGTTGCTTTCCTGGGTTTTATCATCTCTAAGGACAACATTCAGATGGATCCCGCCATAGTTAGTGCAGTTGCTGAGTGGCCCCTGCCTACGAGTCGCAAGCTGTTTACAACGGTTTTTAGGGTTTGCTAATTTCTAAAGGCGGTTTATGAGAAATTTTAGTACCATTGCCGCACCTTTGCATGCTCTCACCTCCTCGTCTGTTAGGTTCCACTGGTCTCCCCAGGCGGATCAGGCGTTCCGGAGGTTGAGGGAGAGCTTCACTTCGGCACCCATTCTCACTCTCCCGGATCTCCGGCGGCAGTTCGTTGTTGAAGTAGATGCCTCAGACGTGGGCATCGGGGCTGTCCTTTCCCAGCGGTCTTCAGAGGACAACAAACTTCATCCCTGCGCCTTCCTCTTCCCGGAAACTCTCTCCTGCCGAGAGAAATTATGACATGGGGAACAGGGAGCTGTTGGCCATCAACGTGGCATTGAAGGAGTGGCGCCCCTGGCTGGAAGGAGCGGAGCATCCTTTTCTGGTTTGGACCAACCATAAAAACCTGGAGTATATCCTGACTGCCAAGCGGCTCAACTCCAGGCAAGCCGGGAGGGCCCAGTTCTTCATTAGGTTTGTGTTCTCCCTATCATATCGGCCTGGTTCCAAAAATATTAAACCAGATGTCTCGCCTGTTTGACCCAGACTCTACCCCAAGGGCTCCCACCAACATTCTGTCATCTTCCTGTGTGGTGGGGGCTGTGACATGGGATATTGAGGAGGTGGTCAGACAGGCAGGTGTTGATGTTCAAGTACCGGAGGGCTGTCCCCCGAACTGGTTGTTTGTCGCTGTCTCCCATCGCTCTCAGGTGATCCATTGGGCCCACACCTCCCTCAACTCCTGTCACCCAGGAAGACTCTCTTTGTGATCAGGCAACGTTTCTGGTGGCCGTCCATGGAGAGAGAGGTTGGGGAGTATGTTGCTGCCTATCCTGTGTGCGCCTGGAACAAGGTCTCCCGACGCCTGCCTCCCGGTCTCCTGTGCCCGCTTCCTGTTCCTCATCATGCCTTGTCTGACATCTCGCTGGACTTTGTCACGGGGTTACCGGCAGGTAACACCACCATCTTGACGGTGGTGGACAGATTTTCCAAAATGGTGCACTTCATCCCCCTGTCTAAATTGCCGTCTGCCAAGGAGATGGCGGAGGCAATGTTATTTCATGTGTTCCGTATTCATGGATTCCCTAGGGATGTGGTGCCAGACCGGGGGCCACAGTTCATCTCCCGGTTTTGGAAGGCTTTCCGTTCCCTCCTTGGTGCCACCGTCAGCCTCTCCTTTGGGTACCACCCCCAGTCCAATGGCCAGAGTGAGTGGCTCAACCAGGAGCTGGAGACCTGCCTGCAGTGCCTCGTTTCCCAGAATCCGGCCACCTGGAGTAAGCATCTCATGTGGGTTGAGTATGCTCACAACATCCTGCAGGGCTCCCCCTTCCAGTGCGCCTATGGGTACCGGCCACTGTTGCTCCGGACCTGGAGGCAGAGGTCAGCGTCCCATCTGCTCAGGCGTTCATTCGCCGGTGTCGCCGCATCTGGAGCCGGGCCCGGCAGGTACTCCTCAGGACCTCGGCCCGGTACAAACAGGTGGCAGACCGCCGGCAAACCCCCGCTCCTACTTACCGGCCTGGGCAGAGAGTCTGGCTATCCACCAGAGACCTTCCCCTGCTGGTAGAATCCTGCAAACTGGCTCCCCGGTTTGTGGGTCCCTTCCCCATCTCCAAGGTGATCAATCCAGTGGCAGTACGTCTTCGACTCCCCAGATCCCTGAAGGTTCACCTTCCATATGGCCAAAGTCAAACCAGTAAAGGAGAGCCGCCTGGTCCCTGTCTCCAAGCCCCCCCCACCCCCCCGGTTCATTGATGGAGGGCCGGTATACACGGTTAAGCGGCTCCTGGCTGTTCGTCATCGGGGTCGTGGACGGCAGTACCTGGTGGATTGGGAGGGGTACGGTCCTGAGGAGAGGTCCTGGGTCTCCACCAAGAACATTATGGATCCAGGTCTCATCCGGGAGTTCCACCAAGCCCATCCTGATCTGCCAGGGACGTTAGGTGCCATCCCTAGAGAGGGGTGGTACTGTTACATCTCATCTTGTTCGTTAGTTTGTTTGTCTTTGTTTCATGTTATTACATTTTTGTTCCCTGTTTATTTTTGTGTCTCTCACCTTATCTCTCGTTCCAGACACTTCACTACCTGCCCTGTGTGATCGTCTACCCCGCCCTGATTGGATTCCTTGTCTATTTAGTCGGTGTATTTCCCCTGTCTCATTGCCAGTTCGTCTTTGTGCCTTACTGTCAAAACATCTCAGCAATTTTTATAGTGATTTCTTGTCTACCTGATTTTTTGATCTTTGTTTAGTTTTTCAGAGTTTGTCTTTTGCCTATTCCCTGTTGGATTATCCGCCTCCTATTTGACTGACTACCCGTGTACCATACCCTGCCTTGCCTACCCCTTTTTGGATATCTGCCTCCCTACTAATTGTCTACCTGTGTACCGAACTCTTTTCTGGAATTAAAGGATTATTCTTTTGGATTAAGCCCTTGTCCCGAGACGTGCAATTGAGTCCTTTGCCTTGGTCTACAGCCAATACACAACCCTGGAGTTTACACACCGTTTGTGTTATTGTGTTTTAGAAGAAGTGGTAAAGAGCCTCATCTTTGTGTGAGGTGATAGTTTAATGGTTCACATGAAAATTAATATTTTGATGACATGGTTATGTTTTTCATGATGATGGTGATGAAGAGGATAGATGATGATCATTTTGGTTATGATGATGATGGGTTTGTGTCCATCTCTGTGGGCCTAGGTCACCCATCCTGCCTCCAGTTCACAGTGAACATGACAGCGTCGGTGCGGACCTACAGCTGGCAGTGTATCGAGTGCAAGTCCTGCAGTCTGTGTGGCACCTCAGAGAATGACGTAATCACTACTCACACACGTACATACACAGACACACACACACGCAAATGCACACACACACGCATTCATATTTCATAACATGATCTGTACCTTCATATCCAAAACACCAACACCCCATTCCCCACTTGCCACCGCTCTCGCCTTGTCGTAGGTGTGACACCCCAATACCCCACTAAGTGAAACACGCACTGTGCTACACTTCCAAGTGCATCTACTTATTTACTTTTTTCCTTCTGCAGGATCAGTTACTATTCTGTGATGATTGTGACAGAGGCTACCATATGTACTGCCTGAGCCCCCCTATGGCAGAACCCCCAGAGGGTAGGTTAATTCTCTGTGTAGTATATGCTGTGTGGCGGCAGGTCTACAGTATATGGTATACAGTATATGGGTCTATATGGACACAGTACACCAACGTTAGGGTAAATTCCCAAATAGAATTTCAATTCACTATTGCATTAAATAAATGTAAATGTCAATGGATCTCAAGCTGCAGTATACTGTACTGTAGGTAATTGTTGACCAGGATGGAAGCTGGATAGAAAAATGTTTTTTTGTTGAAAAATGTCGCAGTATAGCCTTTATTACGCTACAGTAGAGTAATTGTTGATCATGCATTGGCTTTCCTAAGATATGTTGCCTCATAGGTATAGACCATGTAGAGGTTTTGTAAGCTGTCCTTCATAGTGCTGAAACCCAAATCCACCCCTAGCCCCTATTCCCTATAGCCACTCCTGTATATCTGAGAGAATTTAATAGGTGAAGGCAATATTTCAACAATTCAAATGAGAGGGCAAGATGGATTCATTACCATATTGTTTGTATCTACCCAATCCTCTCAGATCTACAGGAGCTCCTAGGGAGTAGGGACTAATCGATTTGAAATTGAAAAGATGTGTTAATCAGCAGTCCAAGTTGACATGGTGAAGAGATTGCAAATCACACATTACCTTGACTGTAGTTGGTTCACCCAGACGGTTGGTTTTTAGGTACCAAGTTCCCTTACTTGGATATTTAGTAGCCATACTGTATTTTGCTTTAACAGCATTGCCACAGGGCCCCATTAATTGTGAAAACGGCAGTTTAGTATGTTTTCTGAATGGGGCCCTATGGCAATATCGTCAAAACTAAATATGGTTACTAGTTACTACTAGTGTCTGGGAACTTAAAAACTGTCAGTGAATAAACTACAGCAATGGTAAGTGGGAAATCATGTGAAATTGTATATTCACGGGAATACCGCTGTAACTGTTGAACGATGTTGATCTTAACAGGGAGCTGGAGTTGCCATCTGTGTCTGCGACAGCTGAAGGAGAAGGCCTCAGCCTATATCACCCTCACCTAATCTACCACGCTATACCCCCCATTGCTGACCCTCGAACCCCCACCCTAAGCCCCCCCCCACAGCTGGTCATCTGCCTGCCCCTCTGAGCCTTGGCCTCCATCCCCCTACCACCAACACTACCACCTCTGGCAAAATAGGACCACCCCCACCTGGACCACCTCCCCTGCCTTGCTCCCCCTCTGCAGTGTCTGATCATCATTAGCCTAACTGTCCTGCCCTCCTGAGGCCCATGGGCCCACCCTCCAGCGTCTGTCTCAGAAGAGGTGTTTATCTATCAGTAGCCCACGAGGGCACTCCAGAGGCATGCTCTCGACCTTGCAGGCCCTCAGAGGAGCCCTAACAAGGAGCTTCAGCTCCCACTGTGTCAATATACGCAGTTCAAGGGACAGAGGATAGGACAAGGAGACCGAGGAGACTCTATGAAAGAATGTGGCTGGCATTGACCACCAGGCACCAGAGCCAGATAAACTATGTGACTCTGCGAGGCACCTCCTCTTCCCCCTTCTCTTGGTCTTCTTCCACCTCCACCTTCTCCCTCTCCCCTTCTACAGGGGCTTAGAAAGCTGGGTAACACTTAGGGTTTGGGTCATGATCCAAATAAAGTGTAGCCAAAAGCGTAACTCATCTTATTGTTGATACCAGCTGACAAATGAAATCATAACAGAGGGTAAGGGTGGGACTTGACAGTAATAATGTCCATTGGTCAGGACTCTCACTCTGGGATTGATTTACCCCAACGCCTAATCACCCAGTAATGTCACCATCAGAGGAGAGGGAGATGGAGGGATTTGCTTTATTATCAGCCACTTCAGATGAAGTTGATTATGAACAATTATTATTTTTTCTCCCAAGCTGACAAAACTTTATGTGGCCATACTCTCTCTCCTATGGAAAAGACGACTGGAAAGCCAATGCGATGACTGGTGGAGCTTGGTGTATTTTGTCTGTATGTGTGTAGCAAGAATGTACTGTAGGTTTTAAGTGTGGACAATGCAGGTTTTTATGTCTGGCCTTGCCAAATATGCAAGGCCCAAATGCTTTTTTTTTTTTTTTTAAACATTTTGTTTGTTATTTTGCTTTATGTGCATGGTGTTACATTGCTGTTTTTAAAGACATTTTAAGGATGAAAAATATTTAAGAAAGCACACTTCGCAATAAGTTTGTGATTTAACATGAGTTGAGTGTGTGTGTGTGAGTGTTTGAGTGAGTGAGAGAGAGAGAGAGTGCGTGTGTGCACGCTAGGTAGTATGGCAGGCTTATGAGAATCTTATTCCTAGAAACACTACCACAACTTCCTTTCTGTTTACCCAGACAAACTTAAGCTAGCTTGCGCTGTTTCTCTTCCAAGCCCTTTTTCAAAAGAAACCCCACTTTTCTGAAAAACGTTAAGACACTTTAGTAGAATGAGCTGTTTACTACAGTCATGAGAAAAAATTAGGACACCCTATGAAAACCTTTGTCTTCTTCAACATATTCAAACATATGGACATTTGATATTCATTTGAACAATATTGAAAAATTGAGGTAATATAACTAAACAAATACAACTGAAACAAATTATTTAAAAAATTATTGGTAAAATGTAATTAATAGAAATGCAATCTTCTTGTGAGGAAAAAGTTAGGACACCCCTACATTTAGTTCCACTTAAAATGCCTAGAATTATAATAAAGAGCACCACATCAGGTGCAAATGATTAGAACATCGTTACAGAGGATTTTGGAGGAGCCTGTCCTATTTAAACCTCAGATATTTAGTTTGGTTTGCTCTTGATTGTTGAAGTGAGTTGCATCACCATGGCGAGATCAAAAGAGCTCTCTGAGGCCTTCAGAAGAAAAATTGTAGATGCATATGAGTCTGGGAAGGGATATAAAAAGATCTCCAAACTATTCGAAATTGGCCATTCCACTGTCCGGAAAATAATTTACAAGTGGAGAACATTTAAAACCACCACCAACATGGCCAGGTCAGGCCGCCCAAGCAAGTTCAGCCTAAGAGCTGACCGAAAGATGCTTAAAGAAGTCTCCAACAATCCCAGAATGTCATCACGAGACCTACAGGTATCTCTTGCCACAATTGATGTCAAAGTACATGCATCCACCATAAGAAAGAGACTGAACAAGTTTGCATTACATGGGAGGTGTGCAAGGAGGAAACCCCTGCTGTCAAAAAAAAACATCAGGGCAAGACTAAAGTTTGCCAGAGAACACCTAGAGAAAGACCAGAACTTCTGGAACAATGTGCTTTGGACAGATGAATCCAAAGTTGAACTATTTGGGCACAGTAAGAGTAGACATGTTTGGCGCAAAACCAAGACAGCATTTGAGAACAAGAACCTCATACCAACTGTGAAGCATGGGGGTGGAAATGTCATGGTTTGGGGCTGCTTTTCTGCAGCAGGGCCTGGTCAGCTCACCATCATTAGATTAGATTAGATTCAACTTTATTGTCATTGTGCAGAGTACAAGTACAGAGACAACGAAATGCAGTTAGCGTCTAACCAGAAGTGCAAAATAGCAGAAAGTGCAATGAACAGTATTTACAGGTAGTGCAATATATGATCAGTAGTAGTGCAGTGTAATATAGAATAATATAAGCAGTATAATATAGCAGTGCAGTATAGCAGTATGTGAGTAACAGTAGCATTATAGTAGAATAAATAGTT
Source organism: Argentina silus (assembly GCF_951799395.1). Lineage (NCBI taxonomy): Eukaryota > Metazoa > Chordata > Actinopteri > Argentiniformes > Argentinidae > Argentina > Argentina silus. The sequence goes on along the minus strand of NC_139654.1, from coordinate 30,687,257 downwards.
ACAGTATGAGCAGTGTAGCAGCATATGAGCTGTATGGGTAATGCAGTCTAGCAGTATATATGTATTAACAGTAACATGAGGTAGATGCCGAATAAATATAAATATGGAATGCCGTATAAACAGTATAAACAAGTATGTACAGTATGTGCAGTAGTATTAAAGAAAATATAGGATATGTGCATTATGTGCATTATGAACAGTATGAACAGGTATGTACAGAAGAGCAGTGGTAATGAGTAAGAGAAGGGGAGGGGAGTATAGTGCAATAGTGCAATTGTCCGGGTGGGGGGTGGGGGTTGCGGGGGTTGCGGGGGTAGTAGTTTGTCAGGTAGGTGTAGTGTTCGAGTTCAGCAGGGTGACAGCCGCAGGGAAGAAGCTGCCTCTGAACCTACTGGTTCGGGTGCGGAGAGACCTGTAGCGCCTCCCGGAGGGGAGTGGGGTGAAAAGTCTATGGTTGGGGTGAGAGATGTCCTTGACGATGCTGCGTGCCTTACGCAGGCATCGTTTGCCCTGGACAGCCTCGATGGAGGGGAGTGAGGAACCGGTGATGCGTTGGGCAGTTTTCACCACCCTCTGCAGTGCCTTCCGGTCCGATGCCGAGCAGTTGCCATACCATACTGTGACACAGTAGGTAAGGATACTCTCGATGGTGCAGCGGTAGAAGTTCACCAGGATCTGAGGAGGTAGATGTACCTTCTTTAGTCTCCTCAGGAAGAAGAGACGCTGGTGAGCCTTCTTTATCAGGGTGGAGGTGTTGAGGGTCCAGGAGAGGTCCTCAGAGATGTGGACACCCAGAAACTTGAAGCTGGTGACTCGCTCCACCTCAGTCCCGTTGATGAGGATGGGGGTGTGTGCGCCAGCTTTAGACTTCCTGAAGTCCACAATGAGTTCTTTGGTCTTCTTGGTGTTGAGAGCCAGGTTATTGTCGTTGCACCACACTGTTAGGTGCTGGACCTCCTCCCTGTAGGCCGACTCATCGTTGTTGCTGATGAGACCGATCACCGTTGTGTCGTCTGCAAACTTAACAATGGTGTTTGAGCCATGTACAGGTGTGCAGTCGTAGGTGAAGAGGGAGTAAAGGAGGGGGCTCAGCACACAGCCTTGTGGAACGCCGGTGTTCAGGGTGAGGGTTGAGGAGGTGTGGTTGTGAAGCCTAACAGACTGCGGCCTGTTGGTCAAGAAGTCTAGAATCCAGTTGCAGAGGGAGGGGTTGATGCCCAGTTGCCTGAGTTTGGAGATCAGTTTGGAGGGGATGATGGTGTTGAATGCTGAGCTGAAGTCAATAAACAGCATTCTCACATAAGAGTTAGTCTTGTCGAGGTGGGACAGGGCGGAGTGAAGTGCCGTTGAAATGGCATCCTCTGTACTCCTGTTCTGCCGGTAGGCGAATTGAAAGGGGTCCAGTGTGGGTGGTAGGCAGTTCTTGAGTTGAGCTAAGACCAGCCTCTCGAAGCACTTCATGATGATGGGCGTGAGTGCCACTGGTCGGAAGTCATTTAGGCTCGTTGCAGTGGAGTGTTTTGGCACCGGCACGATGGAGGTGGTTTTGAAGCACGCGGGGACAGCTGCTTGGGCTAGGGACAGGTTGAATATGTCAGTCCAAACCTTAGTCAGCTGCACAGCGCAGGCCCTGAGGACGCGTCCGGGGATCCCATCAGGACCAGCAGCCTTGCGTGCGTTAGTCCTGCTCAGTGCCGCACACACGTCGGTAGAAGAGATGTGGACACCCAGAAACTTGAAGCTGGTGACTCGCTCCACCTCAGTCCCGTTGATGAGGATGGGGGTGTGTGCATATTCAACACACATCATAGAATCCACTATGAATTTTGTATTGTATCAGAGGGTGCTTGAGGAAAATGTGAGACCATCTGTTCGAAAGTTGAAGCTGAAGCAGATGTGGACCATGCAACATGACAATGACCCAAAACATTCCAGTAAATCTACCAAGGAATGACTCAAGAAAAATAAATTGAGAGTTCTGGAATGGTCAAGTCAAAGCCCGGATCTTAATCTTATTGAGATGCTGTGGATTGATTTGAAACAGGCTGTGCATGCAAGACACCCCTCGAACATCACACAGCTGAAAGAATTCTGCAAGGAGGAGTGGGAAAAACTTTCTCCCAATTGATGTCAGAGACCTGTAGACAGTTATAAGAAACGTCTAATTGAGGTTATTTCAGCCAAGGGGGGCAATACTAGCTATTAGGGCATAGGGTGTCCTAACTTTTTCCTCAGTAGGAATTGGCATTATTGTTAATTTTTCGTTAAATAAATGATTACAAAGTTACATTTTCATAGTTTTTTGTTCAATTACATCCCCTTTATCTATAGACATTGTTAGAAAGAAGATAACATATTGATATGTCCATATTTTTAAGAGAATAACTTAATATTTTGGGGGTGTCCTAACTTTTTCTCATGACTGTATCTGCCAGACTGTTTTGCGTGCTAGGACCTGTAATATAATGTGCTTTTTCAAAGAGTAAGCTAAAAGCAGGAGGAGTTGTATTGGGAAAGGCAGCATGTGTGTTTGTGAGCTTGTACTGAGATCAGTCCGTTTTGAACCCAACGGCCTATTTTCTAGTGGGCCTACTACGCCACTACTATTTTTCCACTGATTCCTTTTCCTAGAGCTTTAAGTTGGGTGACATTCGCTGTAAATAGATTGTTGCTCGGTCTATGAAATAGACCAAATCATTTCATATCACCCTTACTAAGTGTATATCAAAATATGAGATCCCAAAAACATTTCCTTCCAACCCTTTTAACCCATTTGCATTTATCACCTTTATATTTGGCCAGAATCGCCACTGTACCATATAATTGTGTGTTTATAATCCAATACCAACTCATATACCAATCATTTAGGCATGTATGATACCAGAGATGCTGTTGGTTTCATATTTTGATGCTAATTTTACTTTTAAACACAATTAGGGATGGTTTCACATTCCTCTCTCAGCTTGTTCTGTTGTTAGTTTTTGTTGTGTTTTTGTACTTTGAACATTTTGCACAGTGTGTGCGTGTGCATGTGCATGCGAGAGAGAGAGAGAACTGAAAGTAACCATAAGGTCAAAGAAAAACAAACCAACACAGTAAATAGACAGTTATTATATTGTCAGGCGTTTTCTCTGTGGAATGCCAACACATCCAAGACTACATAATTAACACTAACTGTACAAGTTCAAGGTTTATAAATCACAAGGTTCGTGTGGATTTCCACAATTGCAAGATTTAGGGCAAAATCTGTGCATACATGTATGAGCATTATATAAATGAGGCCCTTGTCAAGACAGACAAGGCAGACTCTTCTTCCCAGACCAATCTTCCCTTTTTCATCATGTTAAAGTGTCCCACCAACACAGAATCAAATTCATTTTAAGAGCTAGGATTGGAGGACTAGCCAGAAAGTGACTGACTGGTGATTTGTGTGAGTGACTTGAACTGTAAATGTTGAACTGATAAAAAGCCTTTACTTTTGAATATTTCATGGCACTAAGGAGGAAGGTGGAGTCTTAAATACTTTGATTGTACTATCTGCAAAGATGCAGTGGAGGAGTGAGTGGTGATACAGGGAGGAGGGGGGGGGGGGGGGGGTCTGATGTCAGCTCAGATTTGACCTTTGATACCTAGAGCTGAAAAGTGGGGGGGGACCCGCCATGCCCTGCTCCTGCCCCCCCACACTCCTTTTTCTTAGGTTTCGGCGGTGGGATCATGTAGGGGATTAAGACTTTTGGCCAGTCCTCAACTGAAGCAGGAATCAGCCCTCTTGTAAATTGTCGTGCTGTGATCTTGCTTGCACTTTTCTTTCCCAAATAATAAATTACTGTGTGAGTTTCTTTCCTTTCTTGTAAATGTCTGCTGTACAAGAAACACTGGATAAAATGAATTGTTTGTTTCTACCCAAAGGGAGATCAAATCCTCCTCAACATTTTTTTTCTCCCCATGTGTCCTACCTGGTAATGCTTTGAAATATCGACTGCAATTGCATAGCTGTCAATGACGTTGTCATTCAGTCATTGTAAATTCATCCGGCTTTCTCAAGGCACCCAAATCCCCCAATTATTCTCTCCTCCTGACTAATTTTCCATTAAAAATATATAAGTTGTACTCCTGAGGTGTCTGCTTTGATGTCTGTCTATGTTGTCAAGCAACTGAACAGCGGGCATTTTGACCATGTTGGTGCTCCTAAAATCATGAACACCAGAAGATCCTTGCCTTCTGTTATTTTGCAATTGTGGCACCTTTGAGCTTGGATCCATGCCCATATGTAGGGCATTTGTCCCTCTAGAGCTATACTATGAGTATGAGTGTGAGTATCTCAGTGCATGAGTACTGTGTATGTTCTCTTTAAGCAAAAATTCTGGTATATGTGAAATGATGCTTGAGACAAGGCATGTGTCGTAAGGCGGATAAACCTGGCTGAGCATGGCGAGTGAGGCAAATCATTAATTGAATATTCTTTTTCCTTTTTTTCTCCAAGAAGCCAGAATCATCACGAGTACACACTCCTTTCCTTGGGGAATGTGTATTTAACAGTATGCTGGGATACCGATTCCTCCATCCATCTCCTGGCATACCCAGTATTCTGTATAGCCCCCACACCTCACACACGCCAATTACCACATCCACCAGACAGGCTCAAGACTGTCTTCGTTGCCAGCCAATCAGAGAAGGGCTGCACATTGCTGGGCCTGAGGTGGTTGCCATGGTAACTTGGGCTGTTTGCATGGCGGACGACGGAAGAGTGATGGATTAAAGTCATGGTGTGGGGGAGACTCATACATAAATATATTGGAAATGCATCTAAAATGAATTGAGCTTAAAAAGAGAGGGGGAAATTATAAAGGGGGATATTAGGTGATGGGGGTTATTTTAATTTATTTATTATGTCTGTATGTCTGTTTGTCTGTCTTATAGACCGCCCTTGGAAGAGATGCATATATGTCTTCTAGAACAGTCTGGAATGCAGTCTCACGTTTTGTCTCCTCAAGGCATCCAGACATGCTCATACACACTATAACCCCACTGTATGACGTAAAAGGAGTCCTATTCATGGAAATAATAACAAGCTCTTTTGCAATTAACCCTCTACTGCATGAATTATAATAGATCAGAGAATATAGTATACACAATGTGTCAAAAAGTGATGACGTCACATAATTTATGAGGCTGTGGCCCCTCCCACAGGATGTAGATCCGTGAGAATGGAAGGTATGGGTTAGGAGGGAGGGGTGGGTAGGGGATGTGGAGGGGGCCCCCCTGGGGGGCCCTGAACTGCCTGAAGAACCATAGGGGGGGGGGGTCAGCTAAAGTTTGTCACAGATAAGGGGTGTTGGGAAGGGGGGTTTATTGCCCTATGAGACGTGGGTGAGAGTCTAAGGTGTATGTATATATATGAGCAAGGGTGAGATCTGGAGTAGTTGAGGCTATATGACAGTGTCTAAAATGGCGTCTACAAGCATGATGTGGGAATTGACGGATGGTAGTGTAGTGTATGTAGAGTATGCATCTGGAGGTGCACACCCCTATGCGGACATATACGCTTTCGAAAAAGAATCAGAGAATTGTCTGAGAATCTATTCATCAGAATTCGATACATTGAAGGCTTACATCTTGGAATTCATCCGCTACATGCAATCTGTGCACGACACACAAAGTGTGCCCCTGGAGGGTATGAAAGCTTCTATAGAGATGGGCGTGGATCTTAGAGTACCGTGCCGTAACCCGCAGGAAGCTTTTCTTGTTGACTGTTCAAGATCTCACATATGGCTGTTGGTGCGATTCCAGACAGAGGCTGAGTCTTCTGAAAGACCAAAGACGGTGATGGAGAAAGAGCGCTACTGGCCTATTAAACTGGCGTTCAAAGTGGTAGATTTCTCAACCTTGAGAAATCTCCTGAAATCTATCACTGGGTTTTTCAAGCTGGAAAGTCAGAGACAGAGACTCCTCCAGCTGGCAAAAAGTCTGAACACGTGCTCAGGTAAACGGATCTCAGGCCCTTCCAGGCGTTTAACCCCTAGATCTCGGTCTGACTTAGAGTTATGCAGTCGTAATCTTTTTCCTGAAGACACGCTTGAAACAGATGGTGCTGAATCATAGTAAATCGTGCTAGACACCTCTACTATCCGGTCCTACTAGACACGCCTACTAGACACATGCCCCTTACCCCGCCCCCTCACCTACAATCTGTATAAGAAGTTTGGAAAAACGAGTTTGTGCTACAATACTTATTACTTCAACATGGCTGATTTTTTCACAGTCAACGATTTGCCATCCTCAAGTGAAGACGAAGGCTACTCTACAGGTGGGGAATGTAAACCCTTAGAATCTCAAGATGAAGAGTCTAAGCTTCTCAGCTATCTTCCGAGCCTTTCTCAGGAATCTAGCGGCTACGCTGATTTGTATAAACCAGTTCTTGAAGACTACCGGAATGCCCAGACGGACGACCTCACAAGGTGGAAAGCCCTAGAGCCTCAGTGCGATTCCGAGGAGCCTATTACCCCGGTCACCTACTCACCCGTCTCCCCCGACAGCGACGCGTCAAATACTCTGTTCGAGACTCTTGAATTCCCCGTCAGAAGATATAGGCTGTATACCGGCAGGCCTACATTCGACAAAGGACCCGGTCTATACACCCCCGGAGGTCAGGCTTCAGATTATGCAGCCCTTGTGGCTGAAGATCATGCTGTCCTCAACGGCCATCAGACACCACCGACTTCGCCTAGCCTGCAAGTACCAGGGTCCGCTGGGTCTCAGAACGAACCCTCTGCGGAAGCTAGCATCACTGCCCAAGGGACACCTCAGAACACTCCCATGGTCGATCCGATGGTTGCAGAGGTTAAAGAAATTCTAGAGAACCGGCTTCGATCTCAGCGGCAGGATGTTGATGTTTTTCTGGACACGGTGAAGGCCGGCGTAGCCATGGTGTTAACAATGGTGATAGACGTTCAGATGAAAAACGAATGTTATGGGTGTAAAACCGGTCATCCAAGCCAACGACGACATTCTTGTCTGTACCCTCTAGAGAGTGATTACTTTTACCACAACTTTGAGGTGCTGATGACCGCCCTGTGGACGTGGAAATTTCTCCCGACTCTTATGGTTGCTCTGGAGACGGTTGGATTAGGGGGAATAGCAACCGGCCGGGTTCAAGGAGCAGCCGAGGCCTTTCTATACGGTCTGAAGTATGAAGAAAACATCCAGGGGAAACTTAAAGAAATCCTTGATGCGTATGTGGGGGTTAACAGGGACCGGGATCATATGATAGATGAACTCGTATCCTACTGGAATAGTGTTGAAATAGTTCACACCCTCTTTTGAACAAGTCTAAACTGTTCAAAAATGGGGAATGCTTTCAGACTATTCTTTAACTTTTTAAATTCCGCTTCAGGTCATCCTGGGGTCAGCTCTCTTGTAAAACGGGCTATTGCTAATCGGGTTAATGATGAATCTTTATTTCAAACATGTAGCGATGTTGACATTGAACAAGTTGTCCGTTTTGAGAGGTCATTGGAAATTGTGAGAGATTGTGTGTCTTTTAACCGTTGGAAGGAATTGGTGTATATTGGTTCAAATGCCTCCGATGCGGAGAAATTTGAAAAAACATTAGATGGAATTATTAGAGAAGTGTCTATACATAGCTTCAAATTTAGTCATTTCATGGTGTTATATACCTATATAATTGATGTAGCAACATATCGCTTTAAGAATGGTCTACCATTTGATGTTGATGGGGCCCTAAATGTCTTACACACTTCTGGGGGGTTGTATTAAAAACCTGTATTAATCATTCAAATGTAATGACGTGTAATCATTCAGATGTAATGACTTGTAATCAATAAATAATTATGCAAAATTGACATTGTACTCAGATCTCGCTTGATTGCTAGTCATCATGACCTCGAAAAAGGCCGAGCGTGTAATGAAGAAAATATATTATGACCCGGCACACCCTGGATCTTTTGGAGGGGTAGAAAAACTTCAAAAAGCCGTCGAAGAGCAGACGGCTGAAAAAGTTAGCGGTGATCAAGTACGAGAGTGGCTGTCTGGTCAAGAGGCGTATACCTTACACAAAACGGCTAGAAAAACCTATGCTAGAAATCGGGTTTTTGCGCCACGTCCTATGTATCAATTTCAAGCGGATCTTTGCGATATGGGTGCACTGTCTGAAGACAATGATAATTTTAAATTTCTGCTTACAGTAATAGATGTATTTTCAAAAAAAGCTTATGCACGCTCTTTAAAAAACAAGACGGCCGTCGTAGTTGCGGAGGCCTTTGCAGCAGTCTTAGAAGAGAGCGGTATACCAGTTAAAATCCAAACGGATGCTGGAAAAGAATTTTTTAACCGTATCTTTGAAAAACTAATGAAGAAACATAATATTCAACACTTTGCAACGGGTAGTGATTTGAAGGCGTCAGTCGTGGAACGTTTTAACCGTACGCTGAAGACAAAGATGTGGAGGTTTTTCACAGCTAAGAACACCCGCAGATATATTGATGTGATTCGGGATTTGCTTGATAGCTATAATAATAGTTATCATAGCAGTATCAAAATGAAACCTGTTGAGGTAACATCCTCCAATAGCATGCAAGTCTTTGAGAATTTATACGGGACTTTACCTTTGAACAGTATGACCCCTGTGTTTAAATTCAAAGAGGGTGACATTGTGCGGATTTCCAAATACAGGGGGATATTCGATAAAATGTACGAACAATCATTCACTGACGAATACTTTATCGTTAACGAATGTATCCCTAGACTCCCGCCCGTTTATAAATTAAGGGATATAAAAGGTGAAATTCTTACTGGCACGTTCTATGAAGCAGAACTGCAGAAGGTGAGAATCACCTCTGACACAGTCTTTCGGGTAGAAAGGATTTTAGACAAGAAAATTCAAAAGGGCCGGAAGATGGTTTTAGTCCACTGGCAAGGTTGGCCTAGTCAGTTTGACTCATGGCTCCCGGCTAAAGAGGTCATGGAGCTCGGGAGGAAGAAAAACAAGAAGCCAACCTAGAAGAAGCAAGGATGGAGGAGCGAGAATCTTTCTATGTGACTCTCCCTTCAAATGCATGTCACAGCGTTTACCCTAGCAATAACAGTTCAAATTATACGATAACGCTGTCTCACCCTATAGAGTTACATGGACCTTATGAGGTGGCATTAGCCGAGATAATGTACTGTCATACCTGGAATAATATTTTAAGTTTAGAAGAAACCTATGACCTGAAAGACCATTCGAGACCGCGGGACCCTCCATTCTCCCAGAAAATCCCTACAGGATATTATGACAGTGTCGATGCGATAGTGAAGGAGATAAATGCCGTATTTAAGAAACAAAAAACAGATCTACTTTTATATTACAGTTCTATACATAAAAGAATTTCTATATTAGGACCTGACAAATATTCTCTCAGGTTCAAGGCTCCACTAGCCTACATGCTAGGGTTTGAACCCGACGCTTGGACACGGTCGGGTGGAAAACCGTTGAGTAAATATCCCAGCGATATTAATGCGGGGCAGTATAATTTTTTCGTCTATACGAATATCGTGGAAGCCCAGCATATTGGTGACTATACGGTTCCGCTTCTAAGAATCGTTAAAAAAGAAGGATCTTACGGGGATGTAATCACTCTCTCCTACAGCAGGCTACACTACGTTACTGTTAATAAACAGCGCATTCAGGATATACAGATTGAGCTAAAAACGGATTTAAACAAGCCGATTCGATTCACATACGGGAAGACAATTTGCAAGCTGCACTTTAAACCCAAGTCTCTCATCTGAATCTATAGAACAAAGCAAAAACAGCTGCAAAAATAAAATAAAAAAAATGGATTCACAAAGATTTGTGAATTATTACGTAAACCAAACAGGGCGCGGCAGTCTAAGTGGGTTTGTAGGTACTCCTGTGCAATATGGTCGAGGGTTAGGGTCTATCTTAAGTAGGGCGTTCAGATTTGTCCTACCGTTTCTTAAACGCGGCGCATATATAGTTAAACCGCATTTGAAAACAGCAGCGAAGGGGATAGCATCAGACGTTGTGGGAGCCGTAACCCGTCATATCGCCGATCGCGCCAGCAGGTCTCAGGAAGGATCTGGAATAGGACGCCTTGCCAGAGGAAGAAGAAGAAAAAGATCTGTGGCATTGTTAGAGCATCGCACCTCTAAGAAACGCATATCAAAAAAACCCAGAAAGTCTAAAAAACATACTGACGGAAATATATTCTAAAAAGAATAAGAATAAGAATAAGAAGAATGTCTCTTGTACATCATCTCTCAGCAGAGTGCACCAAATCGGAACTTGACCTTTTTGCACCGCCCATGACCCAATTGTCTATAGAACAAAGCGGTTACGTGGAGATCCATCCTCTAAACTCTATTGTGGATCAAGAGGTTCTGGATTTTCAGATATCAGGAAGTGGAAGTGCATATCTAGATCTAAACTCAACATTGCTATATCTACGACTCAAGATTACCAAGGCTGATGGAACAGATCTGGGGGGCGGTGATAATTGTGGAATAATACAATACCCCTTAAATACTATATTCTCCCAGGTAGATGTTAGTCTAAATGATGTTCTCATTAGCTCATCGTCCGCTACACATCCTTACAGATCTATTATTGAAACTCTGCTCAACTTTTCAAAAGAAACCTTGGAGAGTCAGTTTTCCGCGGGTCTATGGTACAAAGATGAAGGTGTAGATTTGGACTCTGTATCTATTGCCGCTGATGGTCCTAACACAGGACTTGTTAAGCGCGCGAGCTTCTGTCGAGATTCACGCGCATTCGAAGTAATGGGACCTCTACACAGTGACATATTTTTCTCCGAAAGACTCTTGTTAAACAATGTCGATGTTCGTTTGAAACTGGTGAAAGCCAAAAGTGCTTTTACACTGGTGTCAGCTGCTGACCAGGAGTATGCATTAAAAATCCTATCTGCAAGTATTTTTGCGAAAAAAGTACAGGTTTCACCCGATGTCATGTTAGGACATTCGGCTGCTCTGATGAAATCCAATGCGTTATACCCTATAAGCCGGGTAGTCGTTAAGAATTATACAATCCCTAGAGGCTCACGGGTGTGCGCGCAAGACAATTTATATTTAGGGAGGCTCCCTAAATATATAGTAGCGGGATTAGTTGATCATCGAGCTTTCGTAGGGGCAAGAGATAAGAACCCTTTCAAATTCCATCACTCGGATCTTGAATATCTCAGTCTCAGTGTAAATTCACGCTATATTCCCGCAAAACCCTACCAACCCCACTTTGACACCCATCAGAGTGTTCGAGAATTTTACAACTTATATGTGGGTACAAACCGACATATCAGAGACTCTCCGCTCTGCATCAACCGTGACAACTTTGAAAATGGATACTCGCTGTTCCTGTTCAATTTGTCAAGGGATGATGAATTAGACAGCGAGGCTCTCTCACCCTCGGTGCATGGCACATGTCGTCTGGATTTAAGATTCAGAATAGCCCTCCCTCAGACAATGACCCTGATAGTGTACGCCTGCTACGACAGTGTTATAGAGATAAACTCAAAGCGTCAAGTCCTGATTGACTATTAAAAAAAAAAAAAAAAAAAAAAAAGAAAGAAAGTGGAAACCTTTAAACCTGATAAAAGGATGGATAACCATCAGCTGGAGTCTATATTAAAGCCAATTTTAGGTGATGCTTTTGCCGGTGTTTGGCCTAGTGATTTACTACCCTCCGAGATAGCTAGACGCCCCAGCTATCTAGTCGTTAACACGCACGATCAGAACAGAGAAGGCGAACATTGGGTGGGTATGATTATCGAAGCTGAACCAGACAAGGCAACATTTTTTGATTCATATGCAAATCCTCCAGATCACAGATTCTACCCTGAAGCGTTTATGCGTTTTCTATCAAGGAATGCTCAAGAAATACTCTATAACAAACAGAAGGTTCAAGATGATTATTCAACGACTTGTGGAGCCCATGTAGTATTCTACCTATGTCATCGATTTAAAGGACTCTCCTTTCAAGAAACAATGCGATTGTATTCAGATCATTTAAAAAAGAATGATGTTATGGTCAGCAAGTTTGTCAAGAAATATGCTAAATGTATTTCACGGATGAAGACTGTTAAAATGTATAATCAGAATGCCTGCTCTTTAAAACTGTTTAATGAGTGTTATAATTGTCATGAATGAATACTCTTTTCGAACATATATTAATTTCAATAAATCATTTTATTGATTAAAACATCATACAGTCTGTTTGAATTCATTTTTTTCGATTGAAATCTAACCATCTAGAATGGATGGGTGTAGAGAGTTGCCATTCGGTGGGCGTTGACCATTCAGAGTCTGCAGGTGTAGACATCTGTAACATGTCCATAGGGTTTTTTTTAGAAGGGGTCATGGCGTAAGACATGTCTAATAATAAGGATGTTGACAATGGAGATTTTTTTTTCTTTTCTCCACGGTTTCTCTTGCTATGACGTATCTGAGGAATTGATTCACTCGCGGTTTTGGAGGGTTTAAGGCGTAATTGCTGGCGAGCGTGTGTGTTCGTAACCGTTGTGATTGGAATATTTAATTCGGAAATTGTATTTAAAAAAACATCCCAGCCTCGCGGTAGAGTTCCGGAATGGAACCGACGGTTTGACAACGTCTTCATCAAATCGAAAATATGAGATCCTTTAATAGGGCTATCCTGAACAATTATCTCGCCTGAACGATTCCAACTTAGAAGGTTTGATTGACGAAGCTTCTGCAGAATGTAGGCGGCGTTTTTTCGATTGCGGGAACCTATATTCTCCAAAATCTCCTCCTCCAGGGTGTCTGAAGCTTCTTCCTCCTCACCTACTCTTATGTAGCCCTCATCGGGTTCATCTGATTTCTCAGAGGGTTTGTCAGGTAGTTTAAAAACGATTTCGCGATCTTGAGTCGCCCCCTTGCGGTGCAAGGTTAGATATTTATCGAGTAAATCATTGAACTGCTTGGCTTTAGTATGCGAGTCAACACTTGTCTGTTTCAGAACCCGTTCCATATTGTTTTGCAAGACATGTTGGGCTCGCTCGCCAATGCTCTGTGAACTCTTTTGGGTTAAATTATCCAGCTGTTGTGGAGAAATCATGTACATTTTATTAAACGCAGACATGCCCAGAATGTCTCTGACTATCTCTGCCGAGAGAACAGACTAGTTATAAAGGGTAGGGCTGTCGCTAATAAGGGCAATAGGAAGCCCCCCGATTGCGTCAGCACTTTCCGCTTGTGTTTAAATCCGGTTTTACGCTGGGCAAAGAGCTTGATAAATTTTTTCTGTTTTTTTAATTTAGTGAACTGTCCAGGGGTGAGAGGTATGTTTCCCTTCAATATGTTTAAAGCAATCTCACACAGGGCTAGTATGAGATCTTCCGATCCGCTACATAGAAAACTTCTTCTCTCCGAGGGTTTTAGAGCGAGCAAAGCTTTTAAAATGGGAAGGTTTCTTTTCATCCGTTGAGACATGGTTTATTTATTTAAAAAAGTCTCTTGTCACTTTTTAGTTTGATAGACCACCGGCCACTCTCCAGGGAGTATTCCACTCCTCAGTCTTAGGGGATCTGGACAATTAGGACGCAGGTCAACGATTAAATATGTATACGGTTCCCTTGTAGCATCTTCATAACTTTCTAAAAAGATTTTTTTCAGGCCGGGATACATTTGTTGAGCTAAAACCCGGATCTGCATTTTATCACGCGGTGATTTAAACAACACCATGTAATTAGTGTTTAAACTAATCGTGCGCGAATGTTTCCCTTGATTAAACAAATTCTGAAGCAGATAAAATACGCTCAATTTTTTATGATGGCGATATTCTGTGAACGCTTTCATTAATTCTTCATGATTGCCCCCCACATCCATGGAGTCATCTACCACTAAAAGATTGTGTTGGTTCCGTGGGAATAGATTTTCATCATTAAAGTTTGCGGGAATACCTTCTACAAATTCGATATTGACATTTTGACTGAGCTCGTCATACATTGGCTGATATAAAGAGTATGCCCAGATTATACGAGACGGGACTTTTGAAAATGTCCTCTCCATGTTTTCAAGTAATTGTTTTACAAAAAAAGTTTTACCTGAGCCACTAGGCCCCACTATTAGCATGCTACAGGGCATTTGGAATGCCAGATCGACAGTCACATCCATTCTTACAACTGTACTAAAACAGACTAACCGCATGGTTAACGATGAACCCTGATTATATCCAGCCCAGAATATGTAAAAAACGACGAGGTGGGGTGACGTATGAATAAGAATTTAATGAGATATACATTTTTCAAATACAATAAAACAGTATTAGGATACTTCGTAGAACACATTGTAGAATACATTGTAGAATACATTTTTCAAACACGATAAAACAACATTAGGATACTTCCTAGAATACATTGCAGAATACATTGCAGAATACATTGTAGAATACATTTTTCAAACACGATAAAACAACATTAGGATACTTCGTAGAATACATTGCAGAATACATTTTTCAAACACGATAAAACAACATTAGGATACTTTGTAGAATACACTGTAGAATACATTTTTTCAAACACTATAAAACATCATTAGGATACATTGTGAACACAGGCTATTGTGAACCCAGGTAATAACAGATGATAACCGGTAATAACAACTCAGTAACCAAACGGCAAGGTTCTACCCGAAGGGAGAAGGCGTCTCTTATCAAAAACAACAGAAAAGTTGATAACTTGATGTTTATTAGCGAGCGAAAAAGCTTTGATATCACGTTTAATTCTATTGTAACGGGCAGGGATCTCGCGTCGCGTGTTAGGATCTATAATATAGTCTTCTACCAGAGCAGTCAAATTATTAAAGTTAAGTTTTTTACAATTTTCATAATTCTGGATAAAACCTTTGACTTTCAAACACACCTTTCCTTGCAGGGTGAGAAAGCCGTAGGATTTCGGACCCGCCGCGGTCCACTCACAAATATGGTCATCTGCCGCTAATTCCGATGTCAAATCACCTAGATAATTGCCTGTCGGAGGGGTGTAAAGATCTTCAGGGCTGGAGAGGTAAACAATTGAGTCGGTGTCGTAGTATAGTACTCGCTCTTGCAATAAATGTAACTGTTTGTATAATACACCTCTTGCATATGCGGTCGTAAAAGCCGCTAAAAAAATATTTGAGTCACCGGGTGGTAAGACACACTTGGAATTATGACGCCATTGAATGATTGCAATATCATTATTTATGAAATGGAACTGGCTTATATCATACTTACTGCTAAAGAGGTACTGAAAAAACTCTTTGGGTTCTTTCACGATACTGGTTGTAAGTTGATTAGATCTTTGAGCCATTTTTCCCCAGAGGGAATTAAGTAAAAGTTTTGCGATCTGACGCTTTGCAGCGTTGTACACAATTTTAGGCGGGTCAAGTTGGATACCTTGATTCTCTCTATAATCGTTTATATAAGCCTGTTTACTAACCTCGTCTGTGGCATCCTCAGGATACCCCGAGGCCTCCTGCTTCTGCTTAAGGAATGTATGGATGTAATCTTTAAACAATTTATCGGATCTCTGTTCAAAATGCCAGACCTCATAAATTTCAGCTATAATGTAACCTCTTTTTTGAGCTTCTAATAACTCAATGCTAACCCATACGCCTTGAAGCGATCTCTCATCCAGAGAATGCAAACAATTCGAATTCTGGTTGTTTTCAAGCCCACATGTTCGACAGAGTGTAAAAAGCAATTTACCTTCGTCATTTTTCATAGGTAGCACAGGGAAAAACAAACCCCTCGGGGGGTGAACTTTAGCATGTATAAAGCCAAAGTAATTTTCAACCGGTTTAAAATCTTTCCTGATTATAACCGGGTGACCAATTGGATAATCAAACTCTGCATTACAATACGGGTATAAGCTGGTAAAATCGACATATTGGATGGTCTGCCCTTGTTCAATTTTGCGTCTTAAGACAATAGCCTCGGTCCTGCCTCCAAATAGCGCGGCCCTAGGATTTAAAGGGCTAGGCTCCCGGTATCTCTCTAGGAATAATTTAACAGAAGGTTGCTGTTGTTTCATCGAATTCCATGTATGTTCCCATATAACCTCTGTTTTCAGCTTAAACTCTGTTTCTAACCGAGTTAGCCTTTTCAGAGTGTTAGAGTACATCACGCCAAACTCTATTCCTGTAAGCGGCGATATGTCATGAGGGTTATAACAAGTCGGACAACCATGAAAATAACAGCCATAGAATTCTAATGCTGTTTTCACACCTTTTATCACTGCATACCCATCGACATGAAAAGGGCCGAAACACCGTTCACCCTGAGGTGTTAATGCGTGTTCAATGTCTATGCAGCGTGAAAACGCTAGATACTCAAGCCACTGTATCGAAGCATGGGAATAGGCCTTGAATTGTCGTCTATAGTTGTTAGCATCTGGTAATGCGATTGTGTTTTTGATTAAGAAATTGGTTTGAAAAACAGCTAAAGCTGCTGACGCAATTGTCACGCTCGCAAAAGGATCGCATTGAGTTGTCTTTATAAATTCATGGCGGAAATTGCAGGCACCTTCGGCTAAAATCTCCACATCATTCTGACAATAAGCCTTTAACTCGGTTAAAAAGTCAAATTCCTGATCTTTTACTGTGTTATACCACTTAAAGAAACTGTTTCTCTGGTCTGTCGACATTTCATCACACCCGTACATTTCAGCTTCAGGATAGGCGCCCTTGTACTTATTTAACATTTTTGAATAATCTGTCATTTTATGAGGGAAATATCCCTTTTTCGATTCAGTTTTACATCCTAGCGCTTTTGGAAACTGTCTTAAGGGGATGGGGATGAAGGAATATGTGTCAATGAATTTGAGCCGGAATTGTTTATCAATAATGAGTATGATTTTACTCCCTTGGGCTATGACGAACGGTGTTATCCCCTGTTTTACATATGCCTCTAAAATTAGATAACTGTCATAACCTTTGCTATAATGGGCTAAGAACACCGTGCCTTTGAATTGGTTTTGCCGGTAATGCAATAAAAACTCTAGAGCACAATCAGGACCCTGGGCACACCATCGAACCCCCTGCAGGGATTGTGTAGCCACATAGACAGGGATATGTGTTCCAGTTGTCTGGCTTGATTCAAAATCATAAAATACCAGCTTCTGATTAATCCTCTCCTCTGGTACACGAGGTTTAGATTGCATGTAACATTGATGAATATCCGCGCACTCTGACACTTCTTCAGAAGTCTGAACAGCTGACTGAGATGGGGGTTTAACGGGCTGAAGGAATTGTTTACAGATGTGACAAACTTTAATTGAACAGACATGGGGTTTAGAGTCTATGAGGTTTATACGGTATGTAAATCCACATTTAAGACATTTCTTATTTATTTGACAATTGCTAGCCTTCTTTTTAGCTTTTGGATGCCATCTGCACACTTTATGCATCCTATAACACACACTATTTGAACAGTTACGATTGCAATCATTACAATGGACTTTTTGAAATGCAGCTTGTTGTTTACAGTCTGAAAGACAGACGTTGCAAGCTTTTTCGCAATAGTGTCCTCCTTCTCGACTATACCCCTTGTAACAATGAATACAGAAAAATGCACAGCCAAGGAATCCTTTAACATTTTTTATCCCGTAAAAATGATTGTCATGCAAAAGCATGTAACGGATTGTCTCTGACTCGGTTTCAGTATGGAACGTAATCAGATTAACTCTATCTGAGGCTCTGTAAAAAATAACGATTTTACAGTTTAACAGCTGTTCAAATTTGATCACATCTTCAAATGTGGTCCTATCATTAGCCCCGAGCCCGGCTTCGACATGAATATTGTAACCCTCCCTCCCTGCCTCTTCATCGGTTAAACCGGGATTTGCAAGTAGAGCTAGGTTTATTCCGAAGCATGCATGGTTCTGATTTGGAATTACAAATAAATGTTTGCTTTTTTTTTTTAGGATCTCCGTGATAAATAATGTATTAATTTTCCGCCTACCTGAACCGCCCGGAGGCCTGACAATGTTCACGGAAAGATGCATTCCTGAACCACTGAAAATAGCCATGTTAGACTGAACAAGCCGGTCAAGAATTTGGTTGAAATCTGTTAGCCTACCTTCACCGTAACGCACAGTCATTGAGACGTCATCTTGTAAGCTATCAGCTCGTAAATTGAGCTGGATAATATCGCGAGGGTTTACCCCAACTCTTTCGATTATCGCAGACATTCGGTTCTGAAAACCATTTACTACAGCGTGGTAAAACTCTCCAAAATTAGGGTTGGTAAGTGCCCTATCGGGCATTGGGAAATTTAAAAATGATCTCACCTCAACATTATTGAAGCTCTCTCTGTTTATTACCTGCAAGCCATCAGGCCTGTCAATAGAGCCTCGGTCAATTTCCATACGCTCCGCTAAATCCTCCCCGTTACCTCCATTACAGGACGGTACAGACACTCCAGCTTCACCCTCCTCTGGTAATTGCTGGTTGTTATTACCCATTACATTATCATTAATTTCTCCACCTCCAACACCTCCACCGCTCCCGTGTTGAGTTTCAACATCGTTGACGGCTTGACAACATACATTATCAGCGGGACTCCAGGGGGTCTCATAGTCAGTTATCGGGGAAAGGGGTATTGGAGTCCCGGGGGACTCACTGTCAGTTATCTGGGAAAGGGGTATTGGAGTCCAGGGCGACTCACAGTCAGTTATCTGGGAAAGGGGTATCGGAGTCCAGGGGGACTCATAGTCAGTTACCTGGGAAAGGGGTATAGGACTCCAATCCATGTCCGTATCACGACTGGGATCCATAACATCCTCTGTCGAATCAGACCCCTCCTCCACACAGATAGACGACTGAAGCGTGTCAGATAAAGGATATCTATAAGCGGCGAGTATATCATCTAACGCCTCCTCGGTAGGGAGGAAGTAGTGCTCCTGAGGCCTGTTTACAGGGACATCGGGAAGCATCTGGTGTAATGGACGGTCTACAGGTTCAAACTCTCTAACAACATTAGACGTATTAAGATCATTGACCATTTGCCTGAGGTCATGTGGAATATCATGATGATTAACCCTGCCAGCCATTTTTTTTTTTTTTTTTTTTTTTTAATATTATTAATTTGAATGAAACTGTGACTTTTTAAACAGTAAACAGACGTCTTGCGATACGTTTCAATACGCCTGTACGCTTTCGTATATGTCTAAGCCTACTACGGCGATCACCAGGTTGTGCTATATTTCTGGATCTCACACGTAACAACCGGGCTGTATGCAATCTCATTTCAATACTGATCAAACTCTGTTCAAAATCTAGACTATTCACAGAATCGGTCTCTGAATCCTCATCTTCATCAGACACTTCTGCTAGAGCCAGACCTTCATTAAGACCTTCATAATAAGCTGAGAGAACCGCATCAGGGCGACCATCATCGTCATGCGCATCTTGACTGGGGACGGGAGACAGTTGAACATCATCATCATTATTATAAAAACCTTGGCGATTCTCCTCAAGATGGTTCAGTCCAGGCATCTGCGCATCCTCGCTGTGGAGAGAAGCTTGTGGTGACGTCGGCAAATACGCCTCACTGTCGCTCTCAGCCGATAGGAACTGCCTGAATGTATCAAGGGGTCCAGAATCTTCAGCGTTGTAACCCTCGGCTTCCATTGTAAAAAGAAGAGAAGCAGGTTACAGATTGTTTTTATTTAATTATGTATTTAATAATTTGTTGATTTATTTATTTATTTATTTATTTAACATACCTGCAGCATCCCTCCAGGGACGATATGGAGAAACACGGGCTATTTGACGTTCACGATGAGGTGACGATTGAAGACTTGTAGAGTCAATTGTTTGATCTGGAAAGATTAAAGATTACCTCTCTTACAGAAACCCGCCCTTACACCCTCAGGATGGGAAACCCCATAGGAAAAACTTACGTACATCTTCCATGGCTGAGAGAGTGAGAGATTGGTCAGATTCAGCAGTCCCAAGTCTTCGGCCCTTTGTGACCAGCTCTCAGGGTCTCATATATATATACATCTTTATGTCAGGGAAACACATGCTCTTATCAGAGGCAGACTTTAGCAGGACCTCGGTCGGTCGGTCTTCCGCCAGTTCAGGGCCCTGTGATTCCCCCCTAATCCAACCAATCCCTTCTCACGGTTCTACATCCTACGGGGGTGACCCCCTCCTCATAAAAATGTCAAGATGCTACAACTAATTTTACAAACAACAGAACACCTTAGCCTCACACCCATGTCTCATGGATCATTAAACACCCTTCCATTTCCCCCATCCTCCTTGTAGACGCCATTTTAGACAATGTCATACATCCACAACTACTTACTACTACAGTTCCCACCCATGGGTCATATATATACACCTTTTTTGCCCGGGAAACACGTGATCTTATCAACGTCACGTCCGAGACACTGGGTCAGACCCACGTTTGAAACTAAACATTTTTAAAAATTGAACCTTTTTTTTTTTTTAAGCCCCCCCTTTTATTAACCCTAACCCTTCATTATTGAACACAATACTAGCACTAGAGTAGCAGCCTAACCATTTTTTAATTGCACATTTTAACCCCCCAGTATTGAAGTTTTATTTTAAGCCTCACATGCAATTTTGACATAGAGGCCTGTATGCATCATAAAGTCATCACCACCCATCCCCCAGTCCTTATCAGTGACAAACTTTAGCTGAACCCCCTATGGTTCTTCAGACAGTTCAGGGCCCCCCATGGGGGCCCCCACCCCTCACCCCTATTCCATCCAATCCATTCTCGCGGTTCTACAGCGCCCGAGGGTGACCATATCCTCATAAAAATGTCATGTTCCGACAAACCCAGAACACCTTAGACTCTCACCCACGTCTCATAGGGCAATAAACCCCCCTTCCCAACACCCCTTATCTGTGACAAACTTTAGCTGACCCCCCCCCCCCTATGGTTCTTCAGGCAGTTCAGGGCCCCCCAGGGGGGCCCCCTCCACATCCCCTACCCACCCCTCCCTCCTAACCCATACCTTCCATTCTCACGGATCTACATCCTGTGGGAGGGGCCACAGCCTCATAAATTATGTGACGTCATCACTTTTTGACACATTGTGTATACTATATTCTCTTAGATCCCTGAAAAATATTATGTTGGTTTGGTTCTTATCACTTTTTATTTAAAATGTAAATGTGTTGATTCAGCGATATGTCATAGCGATCAGTAATGGGACGACATCCAAAACAATCAAAGAGAGCGAAAAGAGAGACATTTTACTACCTTGCAGTTACTGTATTGTTGTATTGCCGTCAAAGACAGCTCTGCCATGCACATACCAATGTGTGCAACGTCTTGCTTATTTATGTTTGAAGTAATCTCTGCTACCTGTGGCAACATCATAAAGCTCATGAGTCTCTGTTAAATATGAGCTATTTGCATAGAATGCATGGTTTATTATATCACACTTTCAGTAATTCTGCTTTCTTGATAACATTATATACTCTGGCCACAATGTTTCTGCAAATTTCATACTTGAAACATAATACAATTCAAACAAAGTGTGTGTGGGGGGACATGCAGCGTTCGGCCTGTAGGGGGAGCTACAGGACCGTGGCCGGGGTTGTGTCGGCGAGACTTTTGTTGCACACCTGCTGCGAATTAAGTCTCGCCGGCGAATGTTTAAGATGGGTGTGCTTCTGCCATTTCAGTAAGGGAGCTAAGCTGGAGAAGCAGGCGGCGAGAGCAGAGGAGAGCTGAGAGCCAGTGGAAAGAATCGGCAACTGGAAAGTTGCCGAGTGGTTGGGAGGGCTGAAAAGCCAGAGAGACTTGTGAGAACTTTTTGTACAACCGGACATTGTTACATTGGCGCCCAACGTGGGGCACAGAGGCAGACGCAGCGTTTGGGGTAAGGGAACAACTTTCCCATTTATTCATCAAAAAGTTCTCACAAGTCTCTCTGGCTTTTCAGCCCTCCCAACCACTCGGCAACTTTCCAGTTGCCGATTCTTTCCACTGGCTCTCAGTTCTCCTCTGCTCTCGCCGCCTGCTTCTCCAGCTTAGCTCCCTTACTGAAATGGCAGAAGCACACCCATCTTAAACATTCGCCGGCGAGACTTAATTCGCAGCAGGTGTGCAACAAAAGTCTCGCCGACACAACCCCGGCCACGGTCCTGTAGCTCCCCCTACAGGCCGAACGCTGCATGTCCCCCCACAGTGTGGTTATAGGTTCTGATAACAGTTTTAATCAAGTTTTAATCATGTTGATGCCAAATTTCCAAAGAATTGAACCCAATGGCTACCCTAGGGCTACCCGTGACAGAAGATGATTATATACTGGGTACATACTGTATATTTAATGTCAGGATTCTGGAATGTTGTTCCATGGGATATAATACCCAAAATCTGACACAAATGTGCCACCCAGTAGCAGCATATTGTAGTAGAATTTAAATCATAATATTTAGTATAGTATAGTATATCGTTAACCAAAGCTGTTGATTCATTCAGAGACTTTATTCACAGAGAAAGAAGCCGGGTCAGGTTTGCAAAGTTGAACACCTTTTCACTTCCGTTACCTGTCTTTTTATAGACATCACATAGGTCAACACCCTTCATTCAACAAACGTCTACTTCCTGTTTACATACACCAATAATAGTCAAGAACTACATTTCGTCATCCCGAGGCTACGCCCCCTTTGGCTTGGCGCCGGTCAGTCTCCTTGAGAGATCAATTGACCTAGGCTATTTTCTAAAGCCCTTTTGTCTTGGCTGTTTACAACTGTGTTTATCACCCATCCATCCTGTCCCTAGATCACTCGATCCTGTTTATACAGCTGTGTACCATTTTACTTCAAAGCATCCATACCCTCTAGTCAACCCCACTTATCTGATCTCACCCCTCTGAGATGTTCCAGGACCATCTGGTGTCCTTGTGACCTTTTCCCCTAGGTGTGGGATTACCAAGGCTAGTATTTGTCTTTAAATTTACCATATATTCCCCCCTTTGGGACTTAATAGTCCCACATCCTATATTAATGAGTTGTAAATGATACACTAATAAAACATACAAGTGATTTCAAGACAATATACATAGGCAACTCACAGAAGTAAACATAACCTGTATGGCATCAACAGTATGACATTCTATTAGCTCCTGGGGACACGCCTCCTTTACAGGTGGGGGCGAAAAAAAACCATCCTTGTATTTGGGAAAATTCCTCCACGGTTCTCACCTTATCCAATCATCATTGAGCAACCACTTTACAGGTCTGCAAATGAGCACCCGTCCCCATGAGCAACAACTTCCTACACATTTAAATGACTACACAAATTGTTAATAAAAAGTAAAACAACACACAACACATCAACCTATAATGGGACTTTATGTCCAACACAGGGGACCATTGCCTGTCTCTGAACCATGGCCATCCCATTGTGCCTCTATGCATACATTCAACATGGTCATTCTATCAGTACTATACACAATAATTGTTACATATAACACTTTAAAACACATCATTGTCCATTCAAATTGTCAATATTCCAAGGGGAATATAGTCCTTGTATGGCCAGGGTTTCGTCTTTCTTGATGAATGTAGCCATGTTCCTCTCAAGTAGGTGTAGCTGTTAGCGCTTGCTAGTCCTGGCTGGGAGTCTAGATGATCTCGTCATCATCGGATGAGGGGGCAGAAGACTCACTGCTGCCTCCCCAGTTGAGAACAGGATATAGGTCTAGGTGGCCACCCATTTTGTTGACCGCCATCTGAGCTATCCCTCTGGTTACACTCATCTGCTTAATGGTGCCCTGTATAAAGAAGGATCTCAAAACAGGCATTATACAACAAAATAACAGTCCTAACACGACTATCACTGTCACAACCATTATTCCCATTTTCGCCAACATTCCTCCCCATGATCCTAGGATGTTGTCTAACCAGTCTAGTTTCCCAAAGTCTGTGCCCTCATTTCTTCTTTGCTCCTGTACGATCTCACCCATTCCTTCATCTTCTTCTCTGGTTTGCCTGAGTTCTTGTCTCAGGACCCTGGTGCCGTGGTTCAAGTGGCACCAGGTTAGGCTCCCTCGAACTTGTATTGCAGTGGGGGTGGCTCGCACTACCTCGTACGGTCCCTCTCTCCTTGGCTCGTTCCACTTCCTTCTGAAGACTTTGATGTACACCTGGTCTCCTGGAGTTATCGGATTGGGCAGGGGTGTCTCCGGCTCCAGCTGCTTGTCTTTTTCCTGTGAACATATAACTTTGTGTATCTCAGTTAATCAATTAATATATTGTTTCAATTCTATCTGGCGTTGTTCAAGCGGTGGTCCTTTGTAAGGTCCTCGTATTGTTAGCGCTGGCATGGGTCGACCCGTAAGCATTTCATGCGGTGTTAAATGCGTGTTTCTGTTAGTCTGCATGCGATAATTCATTAATGCAAGTGGCAAGGCATTTACACAATTAAGCCTTGCGCTGGCACATATCTTATTCAGCTTTGTTTTGAGGGTACCATTTATTCATTCCACCATTCCTTGTGATTGTGAATGGTAGACACAACCCAATCTTTGCTTTATTCTTAACTGCTGTATGACTTGTTTCACAGTTTTCTGAATAAATGCTGCACCGTTATCTGAGCTAATCTCATTAGGTATTCCAAATCTGGGTATTACTTCTCTTGTTAGAAATTTAACCCCTGTTCCCTGCTTCTACCCATCTTCTGAATCTATCTATATCAACAAGCATGTATCTCTTCCCAATGACCTTTTTTATCATGACTCCATATTCCATTACCAAATTTGTAATTTAAATGTTTTTAATTAATTAATCTATAAATTTAAATGCATTTTCTACCATTGCCTGTACATAGGGTGACCAATACCCTTGGATTTTTATCTTTCTCACAACTTCCCCCCTTGCGCAATGGTCAAAACCATGCGCACCAGTGATCAAAATCCCCAGTAGCACCGTAGGTGCCACTATAGTACCCTCATATGATCTCCACATTCCTGTAGAGTCCACCTTCGCCCCCCTTCGGAGCCACATGGATTGCTCAAACGGCCCTGCAATCCGTTGCATGCGTATTATATCCTCTAGCTGCGTTATTGGTTCTATTAATTGATTATCTGACTTTTCTTTCATCTGACCCTGTCGTTTAACCAATATGGCTACTTCCTGTGGTATATATTATTTTTATGAATTCCTTGCCTGCAGAATGTTTTACCAATGGGTTACTTGTTTCTTTCCAATCACTGTTTAATGCGGTTCTCATCATTGGTCCCAAAACTCTTGCTCTATACCCTTTATTTACCATTAATGACACATGATGAGCAGCATTAGGTATGTTATACCATTTTTGTACAAATTTTGATTCATCTATTTGCATAGCTGCTCCCTGTTTTCCCCTATAATATATTGTGACATTAATGGGACAACCAGATTTTTGGTTTGCTCCTGCCAGATTTGTTCTTGGCAGGAGTTGTAATTTAAGTCAAATCGTGGTCTTTTTGCATCTGGCAATTGGGCTTCAATACATTTTCTCCATCTTAACCAATTTTGCTCTATTTCATAATTTATTTCCCCTGACCAGTAATCATTTGCGCTTGCAGTTATTGGTATTTCTTGTATCTTTATTGCCATAGTATCTACATATACACCTTCTGGGGAACACCATATTTTCATCCCCAGCATGCATAATGCATCCCTCCCCAAGAGATTCACCGATGACCGGTCAGAGGTCAGTATGGGCAGGGTTGTGGCTCTGTCTCCTATCTTCTATTTGAACCTACAGCATTGGTTCTTGATCAGCTTCTGTGGTTAATACTGGAAGCTAGTAACCATAATTTAGTCCCCTATATGGATTGGCCGGTCCTTGTGGAGGCTCCTGCTGTTGCTGACTATAGCCCTGTTGACTATCCTCCCTCGGCTGCCATAGATTAACACAATCCCTCTGGAAATGTCCTGGTGTTTGACATCTCCAGCACACATCAGGTGGACCTTGTGGGTTTGTCCTTTGGAACCTTCCTTGGGGTCCCTGTCTGTCCATCCATGGCTGAAACTGCTGGGGCTGCTGGGTATACACCTGAACTACAGGTACGGTGGGTTGCTCTTGTCCCTGAGGTCTCAGCACTGGAAGTGGTTCTGGTGTAGCTCTGTATGGAACTGGTTTCTCGGCTTCGGCGCCCATTACGCCTTGTACCTTCTTTTTGTTTCGTTCTGTGAGTTCCCCCAGCTGGAGCTGTGTTAACTTTCTCTGGTTCTCCTTTTCTTGCTCCTTTAGCCTTGACTCATCTTTCCGGTATTTTTCCACTGCATGGACCAGATGATCACAGAATTCCTTGTGTGTTTTGGACGTGAGTCCCACCACATCCTCTAACCTGTTTTTCACCGGAGGGGACATGGCATCTACCACTGCGGTTCTGAACAGAGTTGTCATCAGTGGGTCTCCCTCTGGGTCTACTTCGGTCTCTAGTTTCCACTTCTTTAGTTGCTGGTGCAGGTATGTGGCAGGATTCTCAGTCTCTCCCTTCAGGGTCTTAATATCCAGCCTCTGTGGATATTCTTCTCTCAGGGTTGTCCACATCTCATTTCTGGTCTGGTCAAATGACATCCCATCAGCTCTGGTATTGCCCGTGGCTCCTCCCAGTCCACAACTTATGAGAATGTCTTCCATCTTTGCCACCCCCATTACCTTGGCCAACAGGGCTTTGAGGTCTCCCACCGCCAGCAGTTTCCCTGCAGTCTCTTCCTCAAAGCTTCTAATCCATTTACCTGCTCCATCATGTATATCAGGTAATCTGCTAACTATTCCCTGCATGTCCTGCATACCCCAGGGCACATAGTGTCCTTGATTTCCTTTTATCAGGATGGGGCAATGATATCTCTCTGGGTGACCTATCTTTTCCCTATCCCTCAACTCTCGTTCAGTAGTCCTGGATCTTTCCTCATATCTTCTCCTAACACTTTCTTCCCAGTCACTAACTATTTCATCTACTGTTTGTGCTTGGTCTATTTCCCTCTGGCTTATCCCAGACCTCCTCACCTCCTGTTCCTCATCACCGGACCTCGGGTCATCTCTGGGTCCCCAGGAGGTTGCCCCCTCATCTCTGGGTGTGCTGTATAGCTGTTTCTCTGTTCGGCGCGCGCTTGGTTTAGTCCTCTTCTCTTGTCTTGACTCGGACCTCCACCCGCCTTTGTCTACCTGATTTAAGGCCTCTTTTAATCCTGCATAACAATCAAGCTCTATGGGGCTTCTTGATCCCCTTCTCACTTCACTTCCCTTCTCTTCTTCCTCATCTTCCTCTTCCAACTTTAAATTCCCATCCAGGTGTATCTTTGCTGATAACACAGAGAATTCCCCATGGCTGTAGGGTGGGGGCATCACCTTTTCTTCCTCTGTGCTCTTCTCCACCTTTCTTAGCTCTCTAGCCTCCTTTAACATTGCTTCCCCTTCTGCTTTGAACAATTTCAACATGTCTATTTCTCTCTTTCTTTTCTCCTGTCTCTTTCTTGAATTTTCTCAAGGTTTGTGGTTTCTTATCAGTGTTCCCATTTCCTTACACACTGCAACATCAAATGTCCCTTCCTTAGGCCACTTAGTATAATTCATACTGGTTCGTTTTTCCCATTTTTCTGACATCTTTTTTATTTGGTTATTTAAAAGAGGGTTTTTATTCTCTAATATTTCTACTGGAGTTACTATGGTAATCACTTTCTCCATTTTTCCTTTTGCAGTTAGGGTTATTGTAAAATGTCTTAATTTTCACTCTTTTCTGTAATTTATCAAAAGAGAACAATATTGTATTATTGGTTATCCAGGATATCACTTTAAAATTAAAGAAATATGTTAGGCAACCACTTTGGAATCAACTTGAGATATCCTAATCACAATTGGTGTCTTACACCCTGGGAATCAAATATAGATATAACCAACAACTTGTGTACTTGCATGTACAGTCATGAGAAAAAGTTAGGACACCCCCCAAAATATTAAGTTATTCTCTTAAAAATATGGACATATCAATATGTTATCTTCTTTCTAACAATGTCTATAGATAAAGGGGATGTAATTGAACAAAAAACTATGAAAATGTAACTTTGTAATCATTTATTTAACGAAAAATTAACAATAATGCCAATTCCTACTGAGGAAAAAGTTAGGACACCCTATGCCCTAATAGCTAGTATTGCCCCCCTTGGCTGAAATAACCTCAATTAGACGTTTCTTATAACTGTCTACAGGTCTCTGACATCAATTGGGAGAAAGTTTTTCCCACTCCTCCTTGCAGAATTCTTTCAGCTGTGTGATGTTCGAGGGGTGTCTTGCATGCACAGCCAGTTTCAAATCAATCCACAGCATCTCAATAAGATTAAGATCCGGGCTTTGACTTGACCATTCCAGAACTCTCAATTTATTTTTCTTGAGTCATTCCTTGGTAGATTTACTGGAATGTTTTGGGTCATTGTCATGTTGCATGGTCCACATCTGCTTCAGCTTCAACTTTCGAACAGATGGTCTCACATTTTCCTCAAGCACCCTCTGATACAATACAAAATTCATAGTGGATTCTATGATGGTGAGCTGACCAGGCCCTGCTGCAGAAAAGCAGCCCCAAACCATGACATTTCCACCCCCATGCTTCACAGTTGGTATGAGGTTCTTGTTCTCAAATGCTGTCTTGGTTTTGCGCCAAACATGTCTACTCTTACTGTGCCCAAATAGTTCAACTTTGGATTCATCTGTCCAAAGCACATTGTTCCAGAAGTTCTGGTCTTTCTCTAGGTGTTCTCTGGCAAACTTTAGTCTTGCCCTGATGTTTTTTTTTGACAGCAGGGGTTTCCTCCTTGCACACCTCCCATGTAATGCAAACTTGTTCAGTCTCTTTCTTATGGTGGATGCATGTACTTTGACATCAATTGTGGCAAGAGATACCTGTAGGTCTCGTGATGACATTCTGGGATTGTTGGAGACTTCTTTAAGCATCTTTCGGTCAGCTCTTAGGCTGAACTTGCTTGGGCGGCCTGACCTGGCCATGTTGGTGGTGGTTTTAAATGTTCTCCACTTGTAAATTATTTTCCGGACAGTGGAATGGCCAATTTCGAATAGTTTGGAGATCTTTTTATATCCCTTCCCAGACTCATATGCATCTACAATTTTTCTTCTGAAGGCCTCAGAGAGCTCTTTTGATCTCGCCATGGTGATGCAACTCACTTCAACAATCAAGAGCAAACCAAACTAAATATCTGAGGTTTAAATAGGACAGGCTCCTCCAAAATCCTCTGTAACGATGTTCTAATCATTTGCACCTGATGTGGTGCTCTTTATTATAATTTTAGGCATTTTAAGTGGAACTAAATGTAGGGGTGTCCTAACTTTTTCCTCACAAGAAGATTGCATTTCTATTAATTACATTTTACCAATAATTTTTTAAATAATTTGTTTCAGTTGTATTTGTTTAGTTATATTACCTCAATTTTTCAATATTGTTCAAATGAATATCAAATGTCCATATGTTTGAATATGTTGAAGAAGACAAAGGTTTTCATAGGGTGTCCTAATTTTTTCTCATGACTGTATGTACAGTGGGGGAAATAATTATTTGATCCTTTGCTGATTTTGTTAGTTTGCCCGATTACAAAGAAATGAGCGGTCTATCATTTTGATGGTACTTTTAGTTTAACAAATAGAGACAGAATATCAACAAAGAAGTCCAGAAAAAACACATTATATAAAGTTATAAATTAATGATCGAATTTGATCGAAGGAAATAAGTATTTGATCCCCAAGCAAAACATGACTTAGTACTTGGTGGAGAAACCCTTGTTGGCAAGCACAGAAGTCAGACGTTTCTTATAGTTGGTCACCAGGTTTGCACACATCTCAGGAGGGATTTTGGTCCACTCCTCTTTACAGATCCTCTCCAAATCCTGAAGGTTAAGGCTTTTGCTTGGCAACTCGAAGCTTCAGCTCCCTCCACACATTTTCGATAGGATTAAGGTCTGGAGACTAGCTAGGCCACTCCATGACCTTAGTGTGCTTCTTCTTGAGCCACTCCTTTGTTGCCTTGGCTGTATGTTTTGGGTCATTGTCATGCTGGAAGACCCATCCATGACCCATCCTCAGTGCTCTGGCTGAGGGAAGGAGGTTCTCGTCCAAGATCTTATGGTACATGGCCCCGTCCATTGGCCCCTCAATGCAGTGAAGTCATCCTGTACCCTTAGCTGTCACGGTAGATTGAGAGTTGACCACCAGTGGCTCTATACACCTTAGCCAAGGCTGATGGTAACCAGGCAAAACCCTAGTGATGGCAGTGCGACACTGAAGCTTCGATACGTGCTTCAAACACTGAACAACAATTCCATCGAACCACTGCTTCAAAGCTTGCTTTGGTGCGAAAAAAATCACATGACATATGACGTCCGAAGCAGCAACTGCTTCGTTGCCTGAATGAATCACCTGACTGTTTCGCGGTCCAATCAAGTGATCCACTGGCACTGCCTCGTCTCGATTCTGACAGGTGACAGGTTGCGACAGTTTAGAATTTGAGTGCCTCAACACTTTATAACCGCTCTAAACAATGCACAATTTGTGGATTGTCGTAGTAGGTGCGTTGTTGCTGTTGAGTTGTTGGTATTGCGTTTGTATATTCTTGTAATCTTTGAGTGTTCCCCATCCCACATAATCACCCCCTGCCATAGTTACACAAACACACCCAACCTATGCCATATTTTCCCCAGCACTCTCTCCTCAATAACACAATACACACATTCATCAATCTTTATTTATAAATAGAACATGATATTCAGTCTTAGTGTGTGTGTGCATCAAAGAATTTCATCAAAGCAAAGATACTGTAGCGAACGGCGGGGTAGAGCAGCTTGCCTTAAGCGGGTATTGAACTCGCAATCTTTCGCTTACAAACCGGCCGCGCTAGCCACAACACCAAAAGCGGTAACTCCCTTGGCGGAATTGCTAACGGGCCTTTCACAGGGTCGTTACAATACTTTAAATCCAAGGGTGATCAAAGCAAAGATGCTTCAGAACAAAAGATCTTTTCTACAAAAGTAAAGTAGTTTCTCCAACACTGCTCATTGAGGTGTGTGTGTGTGTGTTCGTGCGTGCGTGTAATAAAAATCCTCCTGTCCACCAACTAGCCTGCCTAATTTGACTGCAGCCTTGCACTTCGCCAGGAGAGGTCACTGTAACTGAAGCGTCGAGTAATGAACCCATTTTCAAAACAATTGGCTCAAGTGGTTCAGTGCTTCACAAAAGCTTCATTTGCCCATCACTACAAAACCCCAAAAATGCAGAGGCAGT
The DNA here is from genome assembly GCF_951799395.1 of Argentina silus. NCBI lineage: Eukaryota > Metazoa > Chordata > Actinopteri > Argentiniformes > Argentinidae > Argentina > Argentina silus. The sequence goes on along the minus strand of NC_139654.1, from coordinate 30,655,960 downwards.
AGGGAGGTCCAAGGCTTTTACTCGAAAACTTAGGGATCTTTACAATTGGCAGCAAAACTGTCTCAGGCATAAACGTTCATAACTCGGCAAGGAGGCACTGCTAACAGAGGTCTTAAAATACAACAACTAATAAGGGCTAACGACTAAAACACAGGTGAGAAACATAAACACAAAACACAATCACTCCTGTCATTGGTAGCAGGTGAGTCCCTAGGGCAGGAAGGACCAAATATGGGCATCTCCTAGTTACTTCCTCTTGGTCCCCCTGGAAGTGCTCTCTGTCGCCATCTGCTGGTTGGACAGCCTTGTGACATTAGCAGAGAAACAACCCCAAAGCATAATGTTTCCACCTCCGTGTTTGACGGTGGGGATGGTGTTCTTGGGATTGTAGCATTCAGCATTTCTCTCCCTCCAAACACGAAGAGTCGAATTTATGCCAAAGAGTTCAATTTTGGTCTCATCTGACCACATCACCTTCTCCCAAGCCTTCTCTGAATCATTTAGGTGTTCATTGGCAAACTTCAGATGGGCCTGTACATGTGCCTTCTTGAGCAGGGGGACCTTGCGGGCACTGCAGGATTTCAATCCGTTACGGTGTAGTGTGTTACCAATGGTTTTCTTGGTGACTGTGGTCCCAGCTGCCTTGAGATCATTACCAAGCTCCTCCCGTGTAGCTCTGGGCTGATCCCTCACCCTTCTCATGATCATCCTTACCCCACGAGGCAAGATCTTGCATGGAGCTCCAGGCCGAGGGCGATTGATGGTTATTTTGTATTTCTTCCATTTTCTAATAATTGCACCAACAGTTGTCTCCTTCTCACCAAGCTTCTTGCTGATGGTCTTGTAGCCCATTCCAGCCTTGTGCAGGTCTACAACTCTTACCCTGATGTCCTTTGAATGTTCTTTGGTCTTGCCCATGGTGGTGGAGAGGTTGGAATGGAAGAGATTGATTCTATTGACAGGTGTCTTTTATACTCATAAAAAGCAGAGATTAGGAGTACTTTTCCTAAAGTGACAGGACTAATCTGTGTGCCTCATGGGCATATAACCGGTCTGTATGAGCCAGAATTCTTGCTGGTCAAATACTTATTTCCTTCGATCAAATGCAAATGAATTTATAACTTTATATAATGTGTTTTTTCTGGACTTCTTTGTTGATATTCTGTCTCTATTTGTTAAACTAAAAGTACCATAAAAATTATAGACCGCTCATTTCTTTGTTATCGGGCAAACTAACAAAATCAGCAGGGGATCAAAAATTATTTCCCCCACTGTATATGTGCTTGAGAATGTAGTTGTATGTATGACAATGTATGAATGAGTGTGTGTCTATATTGATATAATTATGTGTATGTGTCTATGTGTGTAATGTATGTATGAGAGTAGTATGTGATGTGTGTATGAGTATAAGATGTGTGTGAGTGTGATGTGTGTGTGTGAGTGTGATGTGTGTGTGAGTGTGTGTGTGTGTGTTGTCGCCGAGGGCGAGATTAGTATGGCCTTTTCCCGGCCTAAACACCATTCCCAACGTTACCCAGTTAAGCACAGCAGGAATGGCCTATGGAGGAGAAGTGTCCTTCCTTGATTTGATCTATGAAATGACCCAGTTTGATGTGTAACTGATTGATGACCAGTTGAATCAAGTGTATAACCACTAATTGATGACAAGTTGATTCAAAATGTGTGTAACTGATTAATGATAAGTTGATTCAAATGTGTGTAACTGATTAATGATAAGTTGATTCAAAAGTGTGTAACTGACAAGTTGATTCAAATGTGTGTAACTGATTAATGATAAGTTGAGTCAAATATATATAATTGGTTAATGATAAATGAGTTCAAATATGTGCAAAAGGCAAAACTTAACAAAAGAAATTATAAAGGTAGTGTATGACTCCGGGTCAACATATCTGGTTGGACCTCGTAGTGATAACGGTTTAACTGATACTGAAGTAGGCAACCAAATGTATTAATGTTTGACTGTATAATTCCTACTCAGAGATGATTGCTGAAGTAGGCCATCATACTAATGTTTTACTGTATAATTCATGTGTGCTAATGATAATTGTATACCATATGTACTAGATGTTAACTTTGAGAAAAGCCTAGATTATTATGTTACGAAAATAGAATAGAATTGCACAATAAGAAGTGGCCTTGAGTCCAGTTTGAGCAGGAGAGTGATAAGTATGTCTAGTAGACATAACAACAGGTGCCCTTAGGACATGCCCAAGCATGAATGCGAACTCAGGGTGATGTAATGAATTAGATCGAATTCAATGCCTGACGTAATGAATTAGATAATAAAGGGTGGGGGTAAAGGAAAGCCCTTTTGCAAACTATAAAAAGAGCTCCCTGGAGCAGTACATCGGTCATTCCCCGCTGCGGAGCGTAACACCTGAAGGACCGGAGCAGGACCGAGTGTGTTGAAAACCAAATACTCTAGCAGATTCTCCTTGTCCGGAGCTCACACTCTGATTGAATTCTGACTGTCGGCCTCGCCACACTAGTACAACGGAGGACCTTGGCGGACCTTTTTGTTTGTATAACAACAGCTCTGGCGGATAGAGGACCAGGCTTCGCTCTGGACAAGTGAAACTGGGACTTCTCTAAATTTCACAGGCAGAGTAGGGACAGACTGATAGGTTTTATTATTTTCTAATTTTTATCATTTTTGAATACTGGCATTTTACCATTTAATCACTCTGCCTGTAATGCTGTTATGTTTTAAGCCATCATTAAAGAATTTAACCTGCATTTAAAGGAACAGTTCACAATTTTAATTCTTATTATTCTTATTATTATTTTTTTTTAAATTATTTCTTATTTTTATATTTTTAGTCATTCCATCCCTCATAAGCCTTTTACCTCCTCCTGGTAACATAAAATATTATAGATTGCTGTGCATAATACATCTTAGGATCTGAAGGGTTATATCTGACCTCTTATTACCTCCTTTGGGTAAATTATCCTTACCGATAAACCCTTTATCCGCAACCACACCAACTGGCACTCACATAAGATTAGAGCGGTCGTTAACCATAGAGACTACCCACTTCGGTGTACAGTTTTTAGGTTTGGGGAGATTTTTCAGTTCAGCTGAGGTGGGTAGAGGAAGATATGGGGGGAACTATGGGATGTAGACCGTTAACAGCGGAGTGAATCTAATCGACACCAACCTACATAGGACCAGTCAGCATCTGACAGGGTAAGACCCCTCAGGCTGAGGATCCATAACAAGATCTGAGGTTGGTCGGGAGTTCTGTACTGAGCTACCCGGGAGACAGTGTGAGTATATAAGATGTGTGTGTGTGTGTGTGTCTATGTGTTTGAGTGGGGATGAGGGGGAGGGGTATGTGTGTGTAGAGTGGGTGTGAATGTGGGGTATGTGTGTGTGTGTGTGCCTAGAATGTGAATTAAATCAGTGTGAGCTTAGACAAGAATCTCTTCATTCAAGAATCACTTTCACTCAGCATATACTTATACAATAAAATATTATTATTTTATCTTATTTATTTATTATCTATTTATTCATTCATTCATTCATTCATCCTAAACCTAACTGCTGTGGAGTCTATCGTTATAATACGCACTCAACCCACTCAGTTGATTCCTTCCCCATTTTACAACAATACCGCCCAACTCGAATGACGTTTCAAGATGGCGGTCTTCCCGTTTTTAAGTAAACGTCTCTCCCAATTCTTACTTTTGATTATTTGGCTTTTACAAGAAGTATCTTATGTTTCCTTTAAGAGGCACCGATGGCTTTCTTCCAATTCCGTATACCCAGATATACTATATATCATACTATATTCTCATTATTCTGTACTCCGGGAGGCCTAAAAAGTTCACACATTGACCCGTTCTCTAAAAATGTATGCTCTTTATTCTTCTATACCTACTTTCAATAATATATCTAATTAATTAAACTTTTGTCTTCTCTCTTATGTTATATACTAACTGTAGTCCTCAATTCCCGACCAACAGTGTTTATACAGAATATCTCTCTCTCAACACAAGCCAGCACAACAAAACATCACTCTCTCAACATAACTCAGCGCTTTTCACAAACACTCACAACATAGCAATTTTTACGAACATTTTCACAACACGACATAGCAATTTTTACAAATATTATCACAACACGACACAGCGTTCTTACACTAAAACTACACAACAACGTCCGCTACGTCACAATACTAATACACATATCAATATTTCACTAAAACTACAGGCGGCAGCTTTCTTATAGAACACAGCACTAACAAGCACTTCTGTTTCTCTGCGTCCGCCTATTTAACACTTCTATCCAGCACTATTTCACTAAAACTACACATCAACGATATTTCAGCGTTATTCATGCAATAATCTGCCCGTTCAGACCTGTAATATTTATTTAATATGACAGCGGCATCCACAGATTAGTATACACGTATACAGACCTCAAATATCGCGCTAACTCTTTAGCTTACCGTCCAGCCCCAAATCAATCAATTTCAATTTCAGCGGTATTCCATAAAATTTACATTTTACCCGAGCAGACCTGAAATATTGATCTGATTTGGCGTTTATCCTAAGCTCTTCCGTCCGTACAGCCCTGTAATATTTATTTAATATCACAGCGTTTATCCACGGGATTTACCTTATTGTTAACAATTACAGCATGCACATTTTCTGAAATCCCCAACAGCTCTAGTTCAAATCCTAAATTTGGTTTCTTTATGGGTAAGACTCTGTAATAATGTTCGTTCGTCAGAGGCAGACGCAGTGTGTGGTTTGAGGGAATAACCTGTTTATTCAAACAGTAGTTCGTATTTTACAAATCGTAATATCGCTCCGACATTCCAGTCGTCTTGTAGCCTCCAGCTTTCTCCTGCTCCGCCGTTCCCAGCCCCTCTACTGAAATGACAAAGGCACACACATGTTAAGCACTAGCCAACGAGGCTTCATTTGCAACAGGTGTGCAACGAAGCCTCGCCGACACAACCCTGGCCACGGTCCTGTAGCTCCCTCTACAGGCCGAACGCTGCATGTCCCCCCACATACCCCCACCGCCCGACACAGGCCGGGGACCCGACGGCCGACAACCTACTCCCCCCCCCCTGCACGGGAGAGGAAGTCTGCCACGACCATCTGCGCCCCCGGTCTGTGCATGACCGAAAAGTTGAAGGGCTGCAACGCGAGGTACCACCGGGTGATCCTCGCGTTCACATCTTTCATGCGGTGGAGCCACTGGAGGGGAGCATGGTCGGAGTAGAGGGTGAAAGCGCGACCCAGCAGGTAGTAGTGGAGGGCGCCGACCGCCCACTTGATGGCCAGGCACTCCTTCTCCACCGTGCTGTACCGGCCCTCCCTCTCCGAAAGCTTGCGGCTCAGGTACAGCACCGGCCGGTCAGCCCCCTCCATGCGCTGGGTCAGCACTGCTCCCAGCCCTCTATCCGACGTGTCCGTCTGTAGGGAGAAAGGGAGGTTAAAATCGGGCGCATACAGGACCGTTTCTCCACAAAGAGCTCCCTTAAGGGCCTCAAACGACCCCTGGCACTGGCCCGACCATTGGACCGGATCCGGGGCACCCTTCCGGGTGAGGTCCGTCAAGGGACTGGCCAGCTCTGAAAACCCCGGCACGAACTGCCGGTAATAGCCAGCCAGCCCCAGGAAGGCCCTCACCTCCTTCTTTGTCTTGGGCTGAGGAGAGGCGGCGATGGCCGCAGTCTTTTCAATCTGCGGCCGCACCTCCCCCCGACCCAAGTGGTACCCCAGATACCGGATCTCCCTCCGCCCGATCACGCACTTTTTCGGGTTGGCCGTCAGCCCCGCCTGCCTCAGGGACCGCAGAACAGCAGCCACACTCTGCACATGCTGCGCCCAGGTGTCACTGTGAATGACAATGTCATCCAGGTAGGCCGCAGCATAGGCAGAGTGCGGCCGCAGAATACGGTCCATGAGGCGCTGAAAAGTGGCTGGGGCTCCGAACAACCCGAAAGGGAGCACTGTGAACTGGAACAGCCCGAGCGGAGTGGAGAATGCAGTTTTCTCCCGGGATACCGGCGAGAGTGGAATCTACCAGTATCCCTTCGTGCAATCCAATGTCGTGAAATACTTGGCCGTACCAAGCCGGTCCAAGAGCTCGTCAACCCGGGGCATCGGATAAGCATCGAACTTGGAGACCGCATTAACCCGTCTATAATCCACACAGAACCGTATAGCCCCATCCGGCTTGTTGACAAGCACGATGGGGCTACACCAGTCACTGCGGGACTCCTCGACCACACCCAGCTCCAGCATGGCTTCCAATTCCCTGCACACAATGTCTCGTTTGTGTACCGGCAACCTATAGGGACGCGTGCGCACCGTTAAACCCAGCTGCGTTTCTATGTGGTGGTCGATAAGCGTGGTCCGATCGGGCAGGGGAGAGAACGCGTCCGCGAACTTAGCTTGCAAATCTGCAACGTCCGTGGCCTGGCTAGCAGAGAGATGGTTATCAATACCGACCGGAGTGCTAACTTTTGATTTTGGGACTTCCGGACCGAACTCATCTCTCTCTGGAATTATTGTAGCCAGAGCAACAGTGGCCACGTCGTTCCATTTTTTTAGGAGATTTGCGTGGTACACCTGCAAGCTATCCCCCCGGTCCGAGCGTACTACCTCGTACTCCACGTCCCCCATGCGACGTGTGACCACAAACGGCCCTTGCCACTTCGCTAGTAATTTCGTGCTGGAGGTGGGTAACAGTACGAGCACCTTATCTCCCGGTGTAAACTCTCGCAGGTTAGTTCCCCTGTCGTACAGTCGCTTTTGACGCTCCTGGGCTTAAAGCAAATGCTCGCGTGAGATAACCCCTAGGGCGTGGACCTTTGTGCGCAAGTCCAGGACGTATTGAACCTCATTTTTAATGTCGCTAGACCCTTCCTCCCAATTTTCTTCAAGAAGGTCTAGGACACCCCGGGGCTTACGCCCGTAGAGTAATTCAAACGGGGAAAACCCGGTGGAAGCTTGGGGGACTTCCCGTACCGCAAACAACAGGGGATCTAGCCATTTATGCCAATTCCGACTATCCTCGTGTACAAACTTCCGGATCATTGACTTCAAGGTCCGATTGAACCGCTCACAAAGGCCATCAGTGGCCGGGTGGTAAACACTGGTTCGAATCGCCTTGATGTTCAACAAGCCATACAGTTCCTTGAGGGTGCGTGACATAAAATTAGTCCCCTGATCGGTGAGAATCTCTTTCGGGATTCCCACGCGGGAGATTACTTGAAACAATGCCTGCGCTACACTCCTGGCAGAGATATTGCGCAGCGGTATTGCCTCGGGGTATCGGGTGGCGTAATCTATCAAGACCAACACAAATCGATATCCCTGTGTACACCGATCAAATGGCCCGATAATATCCATCGCAATGCGGTCGAATGGGTTCTCAACCAATGGTAAGGGCCGCAAGGGGGCCCGTGGAATGGCCGGGGGATTCACCAACTGACATTCGCGACAAGAAGCGCACCACCTACGCACCTCTGCCCGAATTCCCGGCCAATAAAATCGAGCCATTATACGGTTCAGTGTTTTATCATACCCTAAATGGCCCGCCATGGGGTTGAAATGAGCCACCTGGAAGACCATTTCGCGGTCTGGGTTACTTCCTCCTGACTATGTGAGTCACGACTTACTCTATATAACCTGTCGCTGATAATCGCAAAATAGGGGTGGGCGCGCACTGTGTCTGGCCGTACCAAAGTACCATCAATTGCTATCACTTGGTCAAAGGCCGATCTTAGGGTCTCGTCACGAGACTGCTCGAGGGGGAAGTCGCCTTGCGGCGGATAGTCCGGCTCCGACTCCCCGGCAGTGTCGCGAGGCGCCGCCTCAGCACAGAGCACATTACACGCCTCACACCTCCCTCGCTGTCGTGCACGCATCCCGGTAGCCCTCTTTACCGCTTGAGGAAACCCCTCCCAATCTACACCTAGAATCAGGGGATGCGTGAGGCGTGGGCTAACCGCCGCCTGTACACTATGTTTTTTTCCCTCATAATAAATTTCGATAGCGACCACCGGATATTCGTGAACGTCCCCATGCACACACTTCACCAACACCCTCGACGCCTTCAACAATGCCCCCGGCCGAACCAGGCGCTCCTGGATCATGGACTGCATGCAGCCCGAATCCAAGAACGCCTGGTGCGTATCATGCTGTATCCTTACTGGAACACGATACGCCGCTCCTGGTCCGGGGGGAGGGCCCGGTATGTCGCCGATCCGGACGACCTGCCCCACCTCCATCGCCGGGCTCTCGGCCTGCACATGGCCCGGCCGTCCGCATCGCCAACACACCCCCCCTGTCGCTCGGGGTGCTACCTGTGGGGCCAGGGCTGGCTCCGGACGGGTGCGCCCCTGCCATCTCGTCCTCGGGGCGGGCGCCGGCCTTTCCCCTTCCGGTCCCTCGGCTCCTCCTGGGCGCCGGCCCCCCGCCCCCTGGCGCGGGTTGGTCGTTGCAGCCCCCGCGGTGGGAGGGAGAGATGGTCCTCCGCTAATCCCACGGCGGTCTTGAGATCCTGGGGGCGGTGGTACTGGACCCAGGCGGCGGTTCGGGCCGGGAGCCCCGTGAGGAACTGTTCCAGGACTACCCGGTACCCGACCTCCTCCGCCGAGCTGTTCCCTGGGTCCAGCCACCGCCACGCGCTGTCCCGCAGCCGCTGGGCGTAGGCGACGGGCCGGCTCCCCTCCTCCATAGTCAGGGCCATAAACCGGCGACGGTGCTCCTCCGGTGTGAGGCCCAGGCGGTCCCGAATTGCCCGGGCCAGGGACGGGTAGTCCCGTTGGGCAGCCGCTGGTAGGCTGTGGGCCGCGAGCTGTGCCTCCCCTGACAGGAGGGGCAGCAGATGGTAGGCCCACTCTCCGTCCGGCCACCCCGAGATCCTCGCCGTCCCCTCAAACACCGCGAGGAACGCCTCCGGGTCGTCCAGGTCCCCCATTTTCTGTAGATGGACCTTGGGGGGACCTTGTGCCGACCTGGTCTCCGGCGCCGGCTTGATGGCCCTGGCGAGGTCCTGGAGGAGGGCACGGTCCTCAGCCTTCGCCGCTGTCATCTCTCCCACCACGGCCTGCTGGGTCTGTTGCAGGATGGTCTGCTGCTCCAGGATCAGCGATATCCTTGAAATCGCCGTTGCTAGCGTCTCCATGCCTCCGGCCTCAGGTTGGGCGCCAATGTAATAATGTTCGTTCGTCAGAGGCAGACGCAGTGTGTGGTTTGAGGGAATAACCCGTTTATTCAAACAGTAGTTCGTATTTTACAAATCGTAATATCGCTCCGACTTTCCAGTCGTCTTGTAGCCTCCACCTTTCTCCTGCTCCGCCGTTCCCAGCCCCTCTACTGAAATGACAAAGGCACACACATGTTAAGCACTAGCCAACGAGGCTTCATTTGCAACAGGTGTGCAACGAAGCTTCGCCGACACAACCCTGGCCACGGTCCTGTAGCTCCCTCTACAGGCCGAACGCTGCATGTCCCCCCACAGACTCATGCACGTGTTCCACCGCGGAGGCCAAAGGTCCAGGGCGATCTACACAAATTCTCTATGCTAAAGCAGGAATTCTGCTTACTTTGTTTTTGAGCTCATTAAATTTGTATAAATCGTCCGGTCCCCTTCTCAACGATAGTTCACGATGCGAGCCTTATTTATCCATCCTGTTCGTGACACCAAATATGTAGTAGAATTTAAATCATAGTATTTTGAAATAAAATACCGTTAACCAGAGCTCATTCAGAGACTTTATTCACAGAGAAAGAAGCCGGGTCAGGTTTGCAAAGTTGAACACCTTTTCACTTCCGTTACCTGTCTTTTTATAGACATCACATAGGTCAACACCCTTCATTCAACAAACGTCTACTTCCTGTTTACATACACCAATAATAGTCAAGAACTACATTTCGTCATCCCGAGGCTACGCCCCCTTTGGCTTGGCGCCGGTCAGTCTACTTGAGAGATCAATTGACCTAGGCTATTTTCTAAAGCCCTTTTGTCTTGGCTGTTTACAACTGTGTTTATCACCCATCCATCCTGTCCCTAGATCACTCGATCCTGTTTATACAGCTGTGTACCATTTTACTTCAAAGCATCCATACCCTCTAGTCAACCCCCACTTATCTGATCTCACCCCTCTGAGATGTTCCAGGACCATCTGGTGTCCTTGTGACCTTTTCCCCTAGGTGTGGGATTACCAAGGCTAGTATTTGTCTTTAAATTTACCATAATATAAGAACTGCATCTGCCCGCCAAGTGGCCAAACTGTGCTGCATACCATTTCTCCACCCTTCTTTACATTTACATTTTTGACATTTAGCAGACGCCTTTATCCTAAGCGACTTACAACAAGTACATTTGTCTAAAGTAAGTGAATCATCTATACATCAGTCATCTTAAGAAAAAAAGATCTATGTTCGGACCAGGGGCCATTGACAGTCACAATGGTAGAAGAAGGAAGGATTACTTTTTACTTTTTTTTTTAAATTTATTTAAAATTTATTTATTTTTATTATTATTTACAGTAGAGAAACTGTAGTGGGGGTTGAAGAGGTCTTTAGGAGGGACAGTCAAGATTGCCGCCCGGTAGGCGAGCACCAGGGTCTTGAATTTGATGCGAGCTGCTACCGGGAGCCAGTGAAGGGTATGAAGGAGGGGGGTGACATGCGACAATTTGGGGAGATTGAAGCGTGTGAAGGGGACCACACCCCCATCTACATTGGCGGGGCTGCAGTGGAGAGAGTCAGCAGCTTCAGGCGGCTGAGGAAATTTGGTATGGAACCCCAGATCATTACAAACTTTTACAGATGCACCACAGAGAGTATCCTGACCGGCTGTATCATCGCCTGGTACGGCAGCTGCACCACTCTTGACCGTAAGACTCTTCAGAGGGTGGTGAAAACCAGTACATCACAGGCTGCAAGCTACCAGCCATTCAGGACCTCTACTCTGAGAGGAAGGCTGGGAAGATCATCAGGGACCCCAGCCACACACTGTTCTGTCTGCTACCCTCTAGCAAAAGGTACCGGAGCATCCAGACCCAGTCCAGCAGGCTCCGGAACAGTTACTACCCACAGGCCATAAGACTGCTCAACTGACCACCCTCCCCCCTGAACTCGAGCTCTATAACCCCCTCCCCTCCTTGATCAGAAGACATCTGACATTATTGCGCATATTATTGCACGAGTACTATTGTTACTTTGTCACTTTTTGTCACTTTTGTTACTTATTATTGAATTGTTGCTGACTGCTGTTGTTGAACATGGAGCAAGATCCCAAAGCATTGCACTGTGTCAATTACAACTGTTTGCGATACATGCAATAAAATTTGATTCGATTTGATTTCTTTCGATTCCATCCAACTTGACGTTCTTATGATGCTGAGGAGAGATGCGTGTGTGCTTGTGTATGTGCGTGTGCTATCTTCATCAAGGTAGCCATCGACGCCTCGAGGTTGATACCACTGAGATTGTAGCGCTGATGCAGAAGGAGTGTAGTGTGTCTATATATCTATTGTGGCGCCCGGCCCGTGCCTAAGCCCATGCGCGAGTGTGGGACGGTGGTAAATGGAGTATATATCTCGCCTCGCTTTGTCTCTGCTGTTTCTGCTGTCCCTCTCTTGCCCCGTGTTGTCTTTGGCAGGACCATGTATGGAGTTCCTGCGCCCCAAGGGGCCACAGCTGCAACCCGTGGAGATAATCACCGTATGCCCATACATGGAGTTCCTGCCCATCAAGGCACAGGTGAAGGGCATCAGCAGGAGCAGCAGAGACGGTACAAAAGTAGCCCACGGAGCACCCAGTGGGGAGGAGTTGCTACGGCGAACCAAGGAGCAGTTGATGAGAGAGAGAATAAGCCAAGTCACCATTGTCCAGTGTATGACCCCTGACCATAGGAGAGCCCGCTACGTTGCCAACCTTCGCCTGTCTGACTACCCCGCTGCCGCCCCGACCTGGAACGTAAGAGGACCACCCACCGTGTACCGAACCCCCCTGCTATCTTCACGACACGACGCCTTCTCACCCCCACCCTCTCTCTATCATTTCCCTCTCCCCGCTAACCGAATAAATATCTTTGATTATAATTCTGGTGTGGACCTCTCTGCTTACACTGTTTGGGTCCGTGACGCGCCCGCACACCCCGGCGGCCGTCACATTTGGTGGAGAATGCGGGCATAGCGACCCGGGACCCAAACGCAGTGAACCGCAGAGACACCAGGGGGCCAAGCACCGGGAAACCAGTCCAGACCCCGCCATGGCCACTGGTACGGATTTCCAGGCGCTGATAGCGCAGCTCGTGGACCTCAATGTCAAGCAGCAAGCCCGCCATGAGGAGCTCGTCGCCGGCCTGCTGGCCAAGGGCCAGCACAAGTCCGCCACTCCGGCCCAATTCCTGGTCAAACAAACAGGGGACGACGACGTGGAGGCGTACCTCCAGATGTTCGAGAGGACAGCACAGAGGGAAGGCTGGGCCCCCGATCAATGGACAGGCCTGGTGGCTCCATTTCTGTCAGGCATGGCCCAAAGTTGCTATCAGGACCTCTGCGCGGACGGGCTTGTGCCATACCCAACCTTGAAGACGGAGATCGTCAAGCGGCTCGGCCACACCCTTTTGACCCGGGCCCAACAGCTCCACGAGTGGACCTTCGACCCGGCCGCTTTCCCCCGGGCCCAGATGCACGAACTGACTCGGGTGGCCAACAAGTGGTTGGTATCTGACCCCCCTTCCCTGGGGCCGGTGGAGAGGGTGGTCATGGACCGATACATGAGGGCACTGCCCCACGAGGCCCGGAGGTATGCGTGCCAGAACAACCCCCAGAGCGCCGAGCAGCTGGTATCCCTGGTGGAAGGCTACCTGCGTGATGAGGGTGGCCCGGACACCGAAAAGAATCCCGCCCCTGTTACCGACGAGTCGCCCGGAGGCGACGGCCGACCGGAGACGCTGTTTCTCCTGTGGTGAGGTGGGTCATCTGTCCTGGGCCTGCCCCCACGCCCAGGAGGCGTCCATGCCCTCGGCGAGCGACCCCGGACGTCCCTGTGGGCTCCTGACGGCCTGTTGGGCTCAGCCGACGGGAACACCCCCGATCACCCCGGTGCGCATCAATGGGCAGGACGCCACGGCGCTCCTGGACTCGGGTAGCGCGGTGACGCTCGCCAGGCCCCAGTACACCCAACGGCCCTACCTACCCGAAACCCTCGCCGTAACCTGCATCCATGGGGAGACCAGGCATTACCCCACTGCCCACGTCCGGCTCCAAACCACCCGGGGCGTCTTCCAGGGGACGGTTGGAGTCGTCCCGGAGCTGCCCGTGGAGGTGCTGATCGGGAGGGACACTCCCCTATTCCAGGAACTGTGGAGCCACATGACCCGAGAAGACCCGGCCCGGGGGGCCCACCGAGGGAAGAGAACCCCACGACCGCCCAAACTGTGCGCCGTGAACGAGGAGGGAGCGGGAGACTCCACGGACCCCATCTCCGAGGGCGCCGGCAGCGCCGCCGCAGAACGGGCCTTCGCGGAGACCCAAGCCGTCGTCACGGACAGCGACTCACCCTCCCCTGACGATGGCGCCGACTTAATGGGGATGTTCCTGGAGGATTCCGACGCCGCCCCACTGCCCGCCCGCCTGAAGGGGAGGTTCGGGACAGCTCAGATGGAGGACCGCAACCTAGCCAGCGTGCTGCAGCAGGTGAGCGTGGTTGATGGGCAGCGGATGGACGGGGTAAGGGACTTGCCAAACCCACATTTTGCCATTAAGAACAGTCTAATGTATCGTATGAACATGACTAACGGGGCCAGACAGGAACAGCTAGTGGTGCCCAAAGCCTATATTCCCTCAGTTCTCCAGATGGCCCACACCCACCTCCTGGGAGCGCACCTGGGGGTAGCGAAAACCATGGATCGGATTCAGGCACGGTTCTACTGGCCCGGAGTGATGAAAGCGGTGGAGACTCACTGTCGGCAGTGCCCCGAGTGCCAAATGGTGGCGCCCCGTCCCCATGTACGAAGCCCCTTAATCCCCCTCCCTATTATCTCTGTTCCTTTCAGCCGCATTGCGATGGACCTGGTCGGGCCCCTCCCCAAGAGCAGCAGTGGGTACCAGTACATCTTGGTGATAGTGGACTACGCAACCCGGTACCCCGAGGCCATTCCCCTCCGCACCATGGCCACCAAGGGTATCGCCAAGGAGCTGGTGGTAATGTTCACGCGGGTCGGCATCCCCGACGAGATCTTAACTGACCAGGGCACCCCATTTATGTCCAAGATTATGAAGGATGTGTGTCGACTCCTGCGCATAACGCAAATTCGCACGTCAGTATACCACCCCCAAACAGACGGCTTAGAGGAAAGGTTTAATCAGACACTAAAACAGATGTTAAAAAAGGTGATGGAGTTGGATGGGAGGAATTGGGACCAGCTCCTCCCATTCCTGATGTTTTCCATACGGGAGGTGCCCCAGGCTTCCACGGGGTTCTCACCCTTCGAGCTGCTGTACGGGAGACGGCCCCGAGGAATGCTAGACCTGGCTAAGGAGGCCTGGGAGCGCCAGCCATCCCCCCACCGCACGATGGTCGAGCACGTGGAGGAGCTCCGGGAACGGATGGCCACCCTGTGGCCCCTGGTGAGGGAACACATGGAGGCGGCCCAGACCGCACAGGCCCGAACCTACAACAGGGGGACGCAGCCGAGGGAGTTTGTGACGGGAGACAAGGTCCTTGTCCTGGTACCTACCTCCGAGTGCAAGTTCCTGGCAAAGTGGAACGGGCCATACGAGGTGATGGAGAAGGTAGGACCAGTCAACTACCGGGTAAGACAGCCGGGAAGGCGGCAGCCCACCAAGATTTATCATGTGAATTTATTAAAGAAATGGGTGGCCCCCGCCGCCATGCTGTCTGTGTCAAACCCCCTCTCCACACAGAAACCCAAGTTGGAGGACGTGCCATTCGGGGAGCAGCTGACCGAACGACAACGACACGACCTGACCGAGGTGGTCGCCAGGCACCGCGACGTCTTCTCCTCCACCGCCGGGCGCACCACCCTGATCACCCACCCCATCATAACAACCCCAGGGAAAACGGTAAAACTCAGGCCCTACCGTATCCCCGAGGCCCGAAAGACGGCCATAAACCAGGAGGTGCAGGCGATGCTGGAGGCTGGCATCATAGAGCGGTCGCGGAGCGCCTGGAGCAGCCCCATCGTGCTGGTGCCCAAGCCCGACGGGAGCATTCGCTTCTGTAATGACTTTCGCCAGCTCAACGCGATCTCGCAATTTGATGCCTACCCAATGCCACGGGTCGACGAGCTGATCGAGAGGCTGGGCAGGGCCCGGTACATCACCACCCTGGACCTCACTAAAGGGTATTGGCAGGTGCCCCTCGCACCTGAGGCCAGAGAGAAAACTGCGTTCTCCACCCCGGACGGACTATTTCAGTTCGTACAGCTACCGTTCGGGCTTCACGGGGCGCCGGCCACGTTCCAGAGGCTTATGGATCACGTGCTCCGTCCCCACCGCGAATATGCGGCCGCCTACATTGACGACATCATCATCCACGGAGAGGAGTGGGGGGCCCACCTGAAACAGATGGAGGCTGTGCTGCAAGCCCTACGAGAGGCGGGGCTCACCGCAAACCCAGCCAAGTGTCGGCTCGGCCTCCAAGAAGCAAACTACCTGGGGTTCACGATCGGGAGAGGGTGTGTCAAGCCCCAGGTAGGGAAAGTCGAGGCGATCCGCGGGTGGCCCCGCCCCCAGACAAAGAAACAGGTACGGGTTTTCGTAGGGCTTGCCAGCTATTATCGGCGCTTTGTTCCCCACTTCTCTTCCCTGGCAGGACCCCTCACCGACCTCACCCACGCGCGCATGCCGGATCGGGTCGAATGGACGCCGGAGGCGGAACAGGCGTTCGCAGGGCTGAAGGAGGCCCTCTGCACGGACCCAGTGTTGGTGACCCCGGACTTCCAACAGCCGCTAGTGGTACAGACGGACGCATCGGAGACCGGGGTGGGTGCCGTCCTTTCCCAGCTAGGAGAAGGCGAGGAACATCCCATCATGTATATCAGCCGTAAATTGTTCCCAAGAGAGAAAAATTACTCAACGATAGAGAAAGAATGCCTGGCCATTAAATGGGCACTGGAGTCCCTCCGGTATTACCTACTGGGGCGGCAGTTCACCCTGGTCACCGATCACGCACCACTGGTATGGATGGCGAGGAACAAAGACAGCAACGCCCGGGTCACCCGCTGGTTCCTCTCCCTTCAGCCCTACTCCTTCGACGTGGTCCACCGAGCCGGGGCCGCGCATGGGAACGCCGACGCTCTCTCACGGCGGGACGCCCTAGGAGGCTGAGCCGCCCCTCCCGCGAGGTCGGAGCTCAGGAGGGGGATATGTGGCGCCCGGCCCGTGCCTAAGCCCATGCGCGAGTGTGGGACGGTGGTAAATGGAGTATATATCTCGCCTCGCTTTGTCTCTGCTGTTTCTGCTGTCCCTCTCTTGCCCTGTGTTGTCTTTGGCAGGACCATGTATGCAGTTCCTGCGCCCCAAGGGGCCACAGCTGCAACCCGTGGAGATAATCACTGTATGCCCATACATGGAGTTCCTGCCCATCAAGGCACAGGTGAAGGGCATCAGCAGGAGCAGCAGAGACGGTACAAAAGTAGCCCACGGAGCACCCAGTGGGGAGGAGTTGCTACGGCGAACCAAGGAGCAGTTGATGAGAGAGAGAATAAGCCAAGTCACCATTGTCCAGTGTATGACCCCTGACCATAAGAGAGCCCGCTACGTTGCCAACCTTCGCCTGTCTGACTACCCCGCTGCCGCCCCGACCTGGAACGTAAGAGGACCACCCACCGTGTACCGAACCCCCCTGCTATCTTCACGACACGACGCCTTCTCACCCCCACCCTCTCTCTATCATTTCCCTCTCCCCGCTAACCGAATAAATATCTTTGATTATAATTCTGGTGTGGACCTCTCTGCTTACACTGTGTTTGGGTCCGTGACGCGCCCGCACACCCCGGCGGCCGTCACACTATGGAGAATGGTGAAACCTTCAATACAGAAATTCGACCAAAAAGAATATAGAAAAAATCATAGTAGTAGTAGTAACAAATGACGGAACAAACGTCAATATTTTAAGCACAATATTTTATTATTTTAATTTTGAAGAATCCCTTATAAAATGGGTTAAAGTTATGTATAGCAACCCCAAGTGTAAAATAATTAACCATGAATACTTCTCTGAGTGTATTGAACTGTCGAGGTGTTAAACAAGATTGTCCGTTGTCACCATATTTGTTTGTAATGGCCATCGAAATACGAGTGTAACAAGATCCTTGATACACAGAGGCAGACGCAGTGTTGGGATGAGGGAATGGTCGTTTTATTTAGCATTTTTTTATCGACTTTCCAGTCTTTGGCTTTCCAGCCTCCCTCCTACGAAAGCAGAGGCACACACATCTTAAACTATTTAGTTAACGAGGCTTCATTCGCACCAGGTGCGCAACAAAGCCTCGCTTCCGTAACCCTGGCCACGGTCCTGTAGCTCCCTCTACAGGCCGAACGCTGCATGTCCCCCCCCCATACCTCCACCGCCCGACACAGGCCGGGGACACGACGGCCGACAACCTACTCCCCCCCCCCCTGCACGGGAGAGGAAGTCTGCCACGACCATCTGCGCCCCCGGTCTGTGCAAGACCGAAAAGTTGAAGGGCTGCAACGCGAGATACCACCGGGTGATCCTCGCGTTCACATCCTTCATGCGGTGGAGCCACTGGAGGAGAGCATGGTCAGAATAGAGGGTGAAAGCGCGACCCAGCAGGTAGTAGCGGAGGGCGCCGACCGCCCACTTGATGGCAAGGCACTCCTTCTCCACTGTGCTGTACCGGCCCTCCCTCTCCGATAGTTTGCGGCTCAGGTACAGCACCGGCCGGTCAGCCCCCTCCACCCGCTGGGTCAGCACTGCTCCCAGGCCTCTATCCGACGCGTCCGTCTGTAGGGAGAAAGGGAGGTTAAAATCAGGCGCATACAGGACCGTTTCTCCACAAAGAGTGCCCTTAAGGGCCTCAAACGACCCCTGGCACTGGCCCGACCATTGGACCGGATCCGGGGCACCCTTCCGGGTGAGGTCCGTCAAGGGACTGGCCAGCTCTGAAAATCCCGGCACAACTGCCGGTAATAGCCAGCCAGCCCCAGGAACGCCCTCACCTCCTTCTTAGTCCTGGGCCGCGGAGAGGCACCTCCCCTCGACCCAAGTGGAACCCCAGATACCGGATCTCCCTCCGCCCGATCACGCACTTTTTCGGGTTGGCCGTCAGCCCCGCCTGCCTCAGGGACCGCAGAACAGCAGCCACACTCTGCACATGCTGCGCCCAGGTGTCACTGTGAATGACAATGTCATCCAGGTTGGCAGCAGCATAGGCAGAGTGCGGCCGCAGAATGCGGTCCATGAGGCGCTGAAAAGTGGCTGGGGCTCCGAACAACCCGAAAGGGAGCACCGTGAACTGGTATAGCCCGAGCGGAGTGGTGAATGCAGTCTTCTCCCTGGATACCAGTGAGAGGGGAATCGGGTAGGCATCGAATTTGGAGACCGCATTAACCCGTCTATAATCCACACAGAACCGTATAGATCCATCCGGCTTGTTGACAAGCATAATGGGGCTACACCAGTCACTGTGGGACTCCTCGACCACACCCAGCTCCAGCATGGCTTCCAATTCCTTACACACAATGTCTCGTTTGTGTACCGGCAACCTATAGGGACGCGTACGCACCGTTAAATCCGGCTGCGTTTCTATATGGTGGTCAATAAGCGTAGTTCGACCGGGCAGGGGAGAGAACACGTCAGCGAACCTGGCTTGCAAATCTGCAACGTCCGTGGCCTGGCTAGCAGAGAGATGGTTATCAATACCGACAAACTTTTGATTTTGGGACTTCCGGTCCGAACTCATCTCTCTCTGGAATTATTGTAGCCAGAGCAACAGTGACCACGTCGTTCCATTTATTAAAGAGATTTACGTGATACACCTGCAAGCTATCCCCCCGGTCCGAGTGTACTACCTCATAATCCACGTCCCCCATGCGACGTGTGACCACAAACGGCCCTTGCCACTTCGCGAGTAACTTCGTGCTGGAGGTGGGTAACAGTACGAGCACCTTGTCTCTCGGTGTAAATTCTCGCAGGTTAGTTCCCCTGTCGTATAGGCGCTTTTGACGCTCCTGGGCTTGCTGCAAATGCTCGCGTGAGATAACCCCTAGGGCGTGGAGCTTTGTGCGCAAGTCCAGGACGTATTGAATCTCATTTTACCCTTCCTCCCAATTTTCTTTAAGAAGGTCTAGGACACCCCGGGGCTTACGCCCGTAGAGTAATTCAAACGGGGAAAACCCGGTGGAAGCTTGGGGAACTTCCTGTACCGCAAACAGCAGGGGATCTAGCCATTTATGCCAATTCCGACTATCCTCGTGCACAAACTTCCGGATCATCGATTTCAAGGTCCGATTGAACCGCTCACAAAGGCCATCAGTGGCCGGGTGGTAAACACTGGTTCGAACCGCCTTGATGTTCAACAACCCGTACAGTTCCTTAAGGGTGTGTGACATAAAATTAGTGCCCTGGTCGGTGAGAATCTCTTTCGGGATTCCCACCCGGGAGATTACTTGAAACAATGCCTGCGCTACACTCCTGGCAGAAATATTGCGCAGCGGTATTGCCTCGGGGTATCGGGTTGCGTAATCTATCAAGACAAACACAAATCGATACCCCTGTGTACACCGATCAAATGGCCCGATAATATCCATGGCAATGCAGTCGAATGGGTTCTCGACCAATGGTAAGGGCCGCAACAGGGTCCTGGGAATGGCTGGGGGATTTACCAATTGACATTCGCGACAGGAAACGCACCTCTGCCCGAATTCCCGGCCAATAAAATCGAGCCATTATACGGTTTAGTGTCTTATCATAACCTAAATGGGGTTGAAATGAGCCACCTGGAAGACCATTTCCCGGCGGCTACGGGGAACCAACAACTGGGTTACTTCCTCCTGACTATGTGAGTCACGACTTACTCGGTATACCCTGTCGCTGATAATCGCAAAATAGGGGTGGGCGCGCACTGTGTCTCGCCGTACCAAAGTACCATCAATTGCTATCACTTGGTCATAGGCCGATCGTAGGGTCTCGTCACGAGACTGCTCGAGGGGGAAGTCACCTAGCAGCGGATAGTTCGGCGGGGAAATCTCGGGTTGAGACCCCCCCGCCGGCTCCGGCTCCTCGGCAGTGTCGCGAGGCACCGCCTCAGCACAGAGCACATTACACGCCTCACACCTCCCTCTCTGTTGTGCACACACCCCGGTAGCCCGCTTTACCGCTTGAGGAAACCTTTCCCAATCTACACCCAGAACAAGGGGATGCGTGAGGCGCAGGCTAACCGCCTGTACACTATGCTTTTTTCCCTCATAATGAATTTCAATAGCGACCACAGGGTATTCGTGAATGTCCCCATGCACACACTTCACCAGCACCCTCGATGCCTTTAACAATGGCCCCGGTCGAACCAGGCGCTCCTGGATCATGGACTGCATGCAGCCCGAATCCAAGAACCCCTGGTGCGTATCGTGTTGTATCCTTACCGGAATACAATACCCCTCTCCTAGTCCGGGGGGAGGGCCCGGTATGTTGCTGATGCGGACGACCTGCCCCACCTTCATCACTGGGCAATTCGCCTGAACATGGCTCGGCCGTCCGCCTCGCCAACACACCCCCCCTGCCTCTCGGGGTGCTTCCTGTGGGGCCAGGGCTGGTTCTCGATATGCCTGCCCCTGCCATCTAATCCTCGGGGCGGGTGCCGGCCTCTCCTCTTCCGGCAGCATGGCTCCTTCCGGGCGCCGGCCTCCCGCCCCCTGGCACGGGGCCGGGGTTGGTCGCCGGGGCTCCCATGGTGGGAGGGAGAGATGGTCCTCCGCCAAGGTCACGGCGGCCGCGAGATCCTGGGGCCGGTGATACTGGACCCAGGCGGCGGGCCGGGAGCCCCGTGAGGAACTGCTCCAACACCACCTGGTCCCCGACCTCCTCCGCCGAGCTGTTCCCTGGGTACAGCCACCGCCACACGTTGTCCCGCAGCCGCTGGGCGTAGGCAAAGGGCCGGCTCCCCTCCTCCATCGTCAGGGTCCGGAACCGGCGACGGTGTTCCTCTGGGGTGAGGCCCAGGCGGTCTCGAATCGCCCGGGCTAGGGAGGGATAATCCCGCTGGGCGGCCGTTGGCAGGCTGTGGGCAGCGAGCTGCGCCTCGCCTGACAGGAGGGGCAGCAGATGGTAAGCCCACTCGCCGTCCGGCCACCCGAGATCCTCGCCGTCCCCTCGAACACCGCCAGGAACGCCTCCGGGTCGTCCAGGTCCATCTTCTGGAGGTGGACCTTTGGGGGACCTTGCGCAGACCCGGGCGCCGGTCCCGCTTTGATGGCCCCGACGAGCTCCCGGAGGAGGGCACGGTCCTCCGCCCCCGCCATCTCTCCCATCGTGGACTGCTGCTCCTGCTGGAGGTGGGCCTGCTGCTCCAATATGAGGGCCATCCTTCCGATGGCCGTGCTTAACGCCTCCATCTCTGTGTCCCAGGTTGGGCGCCAATGTAACAAGATCCTTGATACACAGAGGCAGACGCAGTGTTGGGATGAGGGAATGGTCGTTTTATTTAGCAGTTTTTTATCGACTTTCCAGTCTTTGGCTTTCCAGCCTCCCTCCTACGAAAGCAGAGGCACACACATCTTAAACCATTTCGTTACGAGGCTTCATTCGCACCAGGTGCGCAACAAAGCCTCGCTTCCGTAACCCTGGCCACGGTCCTGTAGCTCCCTCTACAGGCCGAACGCTGCATGTCCCCCCACAACTTGCAACAAAAATGTGATCCAATAATATGATCGAGGGGTCAGATATTCAGGGATTGAACACAAAAGTGCCAATGTATGCAAATGATTCAAGCTTTTTCCTGAGTCCTCAAACTATGTAACGGCTAGGTGTTATTAAGGATTTGGACAATTTCTCTAATCTCTCTGGTTTCAAACCAAATTATGAAAAATGTACCATGCTACGTATTGGATCACTGAAAGACACAACATTTTCATTACCATGCAGTTTACCAGTAACATGGGCTAATTGAGCAGTACACATACTTGGTATTCATATCCCCAAAAATATACATGAATTTACTTAAATAAAAAGTTGACTAAAATAGACAAGATCTTGCAACCTTGGAGGGGTAAATACCTATCCATCTATGGAAAAATCACACTGATTAACCCCTTAGTCATATCTCAGGTCACATATTTCTTTATGGCACTACCAACTCCAGATGATTCGTTCTTCAAATTATATGAGTTTATTTGGAATGGTAAACCAGACAAAATGAAATGGGCTTATCTGTATAATGAATATGAATATGGGGGGTTGAAACTATTAAATATCAAAGCATTGAACCTCTCCCTAAATCAATAATTCAAAAACTATACTTACAACCAAACTGGTTCTCTAGCGCCACTATTGTCAAAGTGGGGTACGCGTGATTGCTTCTACGGATTGACGGGAGTGTTTCCATGTGGATCATTGTTGCTTTACGTGTGTGAGAACTGTGTGGCCCCAACTATCGATGCAGCTCCTCTATTTGTTTTTGAGGGTCTTAACTAACTAAAACTGCAGGAACTTGACGCAGCTGACAAAAGCCTGCCATCTGAGCCTTAGGAGGCTGTAGTTCTGTAGTCTTTGCTGCCCAATTCACATGTATAGAGTAGCCTTGGACACACGGGACGCAACGCCTTTTGTCTAGAATCTAACCAGTCCATATATAAAAGGGGGGGAAAGGCATGGCAGGCCAGCGTCCAGGCATCTTGAATAGGATAAATTCGCACCATGCTCTAAACCAAGGTTGTTAGGACCCCAAAACAAATGGAAGAGCTGCATCGCAACTTGATGTGCATGTAAACACAGCAGGACTAGTGCATGTCGGACAACACCCTGGATCCAACATAACAGTGCAATGATAGCGAGTGCACAGTAAACAAGTCTTCCCCCACAAAGATGTAGTGCCCCTATAGAAAAGAGAGTGAAGGAGAACATGTAAGTGAAGCAAGACGTTAATCCATAAACCTCTAACATGACACTGTTGTCTTCGTGAAACAGTGCTGTGTCCCTGTTGCATTGGAGGCTTCTCTCTGCACTCCTCTGGCCAAAAACTAAATCTGGGTGCCAATGGCTACTAACGTACTAACTCAGTGTTGAATAAGGCGCCGTAATTTCAAACACAATTTCACCAATAGCTGGACAAAATATTTGCTTGTTCCTCAAAAGATTATTCCTGAATTGTTAGGCTAAATGCCTACTGCATTACGCTACACTCCTAGCTCTCCACTTGCACCCTATGACGTGCTATACAATCTCTAATGACAAGAACGCATCTTCAACGTAGTTTCATCAAAATTGGGCCAGTCAGTGGATTGTCGTATATTTCCCATCTGTATGGCAAGACCCATCATACACCCGAGTTTATCAATTGTCCGAGCGACATCGGACAAAAACCTGACATACGATGGACAGAGACTGAATCATAAACCACCTCTCCGATTTCATCGGTGGGGGACAACAAAAAACAGATAAAGCTGGAAGGTTCCCTGCATCCTGTCACAACTGCATTCTGTGAAATTAAAGAATAGGATTTCCAAAGCAGGAACGGTAGAACTGTGAACATCATGTACTGAATTATAAGAGGAAGATACATAGGCTTCCTTGAGAGGAAGGTACATACACTGCCGAGGTGACCACACAAGCAACCCAACCAGTGAAAACACCTAAATCTACTGAATCTACTGAGACCTGTGACTACTAATTGCAGAATTTCAAGCATTCCAACGTCAAAACGTTTTAAACACCATCCTGAAACTAAATAGGCCAATACAGTCCTTGGCACTGAGTCAGACAGCTCCTGCAAGTACAGGGAATGAAACCATTCCAACCTAGTAACCTGCAACAACGCATAAAAGAGCACTGTGCACTGTCGCCAAACTTAATTAAAGCAAAAAGGCTCAGTCCTTTGCATGATGCGGTAACCATGATCACTGAACACTGTGCTAACATACGAGAGAGTGCTGCTATTTGCTGGCGCAATCCTTGTTAATGGAGATAGTTCTGACGTTACCACAGAACTGCGCCCAGTATTGCAACCCGAAACTTACAGTTACATTGTTGAAGAAAACAACAACCACGCACTTCTGACTCGGGAAAAGAACCCCAAAACTTTGAACACTGAACTGATACCGCACATGAGCTGATACCGCACACCCACATGAGCCAATGAACATACATGAACCTCTTGCAACTATTCGCTACGTACTTCCCACCCGGTACACACTGCTGTGCTTACTGTTATATGAAACAATGCAGAACTCAACCTGCAAGAAGATAACGAGACAAACAAAAGTTTAACTTCCCTGTTTACCAATGGGTTCGCAAGCACATCACTAGAATGGGTAGAGGCAATCTTCTTGTCGGGCCTTGCCAAAGTGAGCACTTCACTGGGCCATACGAGATTCAAGAGAGGGTAATCCAAGGGGTTCCAACGTTTGGTAGTAAAAACCCAACACAACAGATAGATTCCAGCAAAAGGTAGGGACCTGCAAGATAGTAACAAAAAACGTGGGTAATCCAAGATGGCAATGTGTTTTCCTGATGTGTTTCCTGTTCTTCCACTTCATGGAAGTGTGATGTCATGTGAGAGTACGCTGTCAAACTTTTGGCTGCCACTTTTTGTCTCTAAAACTTGTTATTTCTTGCTACCTGGGCAATCATTATTAGGATTAACCATTTGTACGATTTTTTGCCTAAATAGTATTGCCTTTTTACTTACTGAGTGGTTTACGGAGAGCTGTGATTGCTTTCTACGGACTGACAAGAATGTTTGTCGTGGATTCTGTTTGAGAATGGTGGTGAGAACCATGTACATTCTACCATTGAACATTGCCATATTGGATTACCCACGATTTTGTGCTGCTGTCTTACAGCTCCCTGCCTCTCACTGGAATCTGTTAAATTATATGAGTACCCGCTGTGGTGGAAGTCTAGGATTTACCACTCTGTACTTTAGCTCTTCGGAGGTAAGAATCAAGAAACAAGTCCTGAGTAGCCACAATATATGAGTCCGGTATTTATTGCTGGGTGGCTCTTCTGCTTTATTGCAGAAGAGCCACCCCTCTCACTCACAAATTGTAATTCAGAAGACAAGACTTATGTCAAATGTTTTTAGTATCTATGAAGGGAGACTCCTGTTTAGAGTCAGAGGAACCTTTTGTGTGTGAAGGATGTAACCAGCTCATCGAACTACAGGCAGACATCCTGAAAGTGAGAGACAATTGTATCATTGCTCTCCAGGACCAGCTGAGACAGCATACCTCCTACAGCTCAGCCCTTGCTGTAGGGGAGCTTTTTAGCCCGGGTACCTTCCCATTACTAGACCGGTCCCCAAACCGGTGGTCGCAGGTAACAAGAAGAAAACCAGGCAGGCAGCGAGGGTATTGCTCCCCAGGTTTTCCCCCATTGAGGATGACCTGGTGGAGCTGTTAAACTGCTTTGACCTTCTCGACCATGATGCTCCAGCTCCATCGGCCCCTGACGCCCCCTCGGGTTCCTCTCCCGCCCGGACAATGGCGGTCCTGGCCCCAGCAGCATCCTCAACTCCTACCAGTGCCACCAAGCCTCCCCAGGAGTTTGATGCTTCACCCCGGCCACGCCAGTCTCGCCAGCACCTCTCTCCCTGCTCACCCTCCCCTAAGCAACAGCTCCCCCCTCATGGCCCCCCTGCTCGACTCCACCTCCCCCCTTCTAGGATAGTAGTTGGCAGCTCTATGGTGCGGGATGTCGTGGTCCCGGAGAGCAAAACTTTCTGCTACCCGGGAACATATGTCCAGGACATAAACTAGATGCTTCCCTCAGTGGTGTAACGTAACCGGAAGGCAAAAACTTCTGTGGTTCATGTTGGGTCAAACGACATCAAACTAGCCTGTTCGGAGAAACTGAAAACTGAGCTTATGCAGTTCTCCACGACCCTTAAGGAATCAGGACTACAGCCAGTGATCTCTGGTCCACTACCCCTGTAGACGGATTTGGCGGTGCCAGCTATTTAATTTAAATGTGGCTGAGACAAAGACAGTGACCGTTTGATCTTCCAGTGCGATCAATGATCAATGCCCCCCTCTCTCAGCCCAGGAACACTTATTTACAGTTGAATGAGCATGCCGGACATCCTGAAGAAATCGTGCCTTGTCATTTGTCAATTCCTTTGCTATTGTAATGTATCTCAGACCTACACTCACTGACCACTTTATTAGAAACACCTGTACACCTTCTCATGGTGGAGGTGGTGTAATGGTGTGGGGAATGTTTTCTTTGCACACTTTTGGCCTGTTAATACCAATCAATCATCGCTTGAATGCCACAGCCTATTTGAGTATTGTTGCTGACCATGTGCATCCCTTCATGGCCACAATTTACCCATCTTCTAATGGCTACTTACAGCATGATAATGCACCCTGTCACAAAGCAAAAGTCGTCTCAAACTGGTTTCATGAACATGACAATAAGTTCAGTGTACCTCCTGGCTGGGGAACATGGGGGGTTGGTAACCCAGGGAGCACTCGAAAGGGGACATACCCGTGGCATTGCTGGCCATGGCGTTGTGGGCATATTCAATCCAAGGCAGGTGTCAGCTCCAGGAGGAAGGGTGGCTGGATGAGATGCATCGGATGGCAGCCTCCAGACATTGGTTGGCCAGCTCAGCCTGGCCGTTAGACTGGGGGTGGTACCCAGAGGTGAGGCTGACCGTGGCCCCAATGCCCTTACAAAAGGCCTGCCACACCCGGGAAGTAAACTGGGGACCACGGTCAGAGACGATGTCCAGGGGAATGCCGTGGAGATGAACGACGTGGAGCACTAGAAGGACGTCTCTGCGGAGGAGGGGAGCTTAGGGAGGGCGATGAAGTGGATGGCCTTGGAAAACCAGTCAACGATGGTAAGTACAACCGTGTTTCCCAGGGATGCAGGTAGACTGGTGACAAAGTCCAAAGCGATGGATGGGAAGGGGCTGCAGTATTCCGGCAGGGGGCTGGTGAGAGGTCTTACTCAGATGGTGCATGCGGCAATGTACTCCCTGGTGTCCGCCTCCATGAATCGCCGGCGGATAAATGAGAGAGTTCGGCCCACTCCCGGGTGACAGGCAAACCTGCTGGCGTGCCCCCACTCCAAGACTTGAGATCGGGCTGACGGGGGAACGAAGACACGTCCAGGGGGTCCACCTCCAGGGCTGGGGTGAGTACGTTGGGCAACCCTGACCACGGAGTCGTTGGCCCAGGTGACGACGCCAACCACTCGGCAGGGGGAAAGGATGGTGCCGGGGGTTGACGGAGCCACCTCCTCCGGGGCCAGGCGGGAGAGTGCGTTGGCCTTGGTGTTAGTGGAGCCTGGCTTGTAGGAGATGGTGAATTCGAACCGGGTGAAGAAGAGGGCCCAGCGTGCCTGGCGGGAGTTGAGTCTCTTGGCCGACCAGATGTATGTCAGGTTCTTGTGGTCGGACCAAACCACAAACGGCTGCTGGGCCCCCTCGAGCCAGTGTCTCCACTCCACCAAGGCCGCGTACACTGCCAGCAGCTCCCGGTTGCCCACATCATAATTCCTCTCCGCCGGGGACAGACGTTGAGAGAAGCATGCGCAGGGGTGGATCCTCTGGTCCTCAGCGGACATCTGGAGAGGATGGCCCCAAGGCCGGTGTCAGAAGCATCCACCTCCTCGAAGAACTGGCGGGCTGATGGATGAGCACTGGGGCCGCCGTGAACAGACTCTTCATGGTCGAGAAGGCGGCCTCCGCCTCCGAGGTCCAGGAGTACGGGCGGAGCGTGGAGGTGAGGGCGGTTAGTGGGGCGGCCACCTGGCTGAACCCCCTGATGAACCACCTGTAGAACCCTCGAAACCCAGAAAACGTCTCAACTGTTGGCAGTTCAAGGGTTGGGGTCACTCCACCACCGCCTGAATCTTCCTCTCGTCCGCCCGTAGGTGACCTTCCTCTATGATGTGGCCCAAGTACTCCATTTAGGCGGCGTGGAACTGGCACTTCTCGGCTTTCACAAAGAGTCTGTTCTCCAGGAGTCATTGAAGGACCAAACGGATGTGCTGGCTGTGCGCGGCCGTTCACCAAAGCCTGGAAGACGGCCGGGGCATTAGTGAGCCCGAAGGGCATCACCAGGTACTCAAAGTGCCCCAGGTGGGTGTTAAAGGCCGTCTTCCATTCGTCCCCTTCCTTTTAATGGGCACGAGATGGTACGCACTCCGGAGGTCCAGCTTGGTGAAGACGGCCGCGTGACGAAGGGGCTTGAAGGTTGAACTGATGAGAGGTAGAGGGTATTTGTTCTTGATGGTTATGGAATTAAGACTTCGATAATCAATACAGGGGCGGAGGTCTCCTCCTTTCTTCTTCACGAAGAAGAACCCCACTGCCACCGGGGAGGAGGAGATATACTCCCGCATGGACTGCTTCTCCGGGAGTGAGAGGTTATACAGTCGGCCGAACGGGAGGGCGGCACCAGGGACGAGGTCAATCGCACAGTCGTAGGGGCGGTGAGGGGGAAGGGATAGGGCACGTTCCTTACTGAACACCTCGGCCAGGTCGTGGTAGAGGGGAGTGTAGTGGAAGTCTAGGATTTACCACTCTGTACTTCAGCTCTTCGGAGGTAAGAATCAAGAAACAAGTCCTGAGTAGCCACAATATCTGAGTCCGGTATTTATTGCTTGCAAACAAGAGACAAGAGCATAACAGCAGCCCAGCGTAGATCCGGGGGTTCGTTCAGCACAAGTCTGAAGAGACGATTATCAGGGTTGTCTTTTATACAGTTTAAACATAATGGTAGGCGCCGCCAAGGCTATCGGCTGATGGGCTTGTGTTTACGTGAGAGAGGGCGGGAGAGAATGAACAACTCTCTTACTGATCAATCGGCGTTCAACATTTCACACCTGAAAACAGTTCTATCAATGTATTTTCCATAACAGGAGGCACGCTGGATAGGTCTGGAGGCGGGGCGACCCGTCTGGGTGGTCCGGGTGGAGAGGGGGCGGAACACAGGCAGTTGGCATGCTCCATCTCAGGATCCTCCCAGAGGTCCAGCATACGTGGGGGTTGTGCCTCTCCAGCCAAGGTCTACCTAGTACCAGCGGAACCGTGGACGCGGGGATGACGAGGAGCCGTGGTGGTTTCCTGACAGGGTGAGGGAGATGGTCCCGAGGGGTCAGCCGTCCAAGGCCTGGGCATGTATTGGGGTGTCCTGGAGAACCAGGGGAATCCCAGCCTCCTTAGCCAGGGTGGCGTCAATGAGGCTGTCGTCGGCCCCGGAATCCAGGAGGGTGCCACGGTTGTAGGAGTCCTGGTTCCAGGCGAGGGTAGTGGGGATGAGCCGAGTTTGAGGGGTGCCAGAGTGGGCAAGTGTAGTGTGGCTTACCAGGACCCCTCTCTCTGTCTTTTGTCGCGGGGGGTCGAGGACAGATTGGACAGGCCCGGATGTAGTGACCGGCCTGCCTGCAGTAAAGGCAACGCTGGTCCCAGAAACGCTGCTCGCGCTCCGCTGCGGACAAACGGGACCTGCCCATCTGTAATGATGATTTTCGGATGTTGAAGAATGCAGTCACCGGTGATGTGAACAAAGTAGATATGCTGAATAAAAGTTGAATCAGGATAGTTTAATTCAGATCGATCTGGGCTGACAATGGAAGATACATGGTCAATGTATATTTCCCACAAGAGAGCAACGAAATGGGGGTTTCGCTCCTATTTATACTAGGAAGACAAACAACTCTCTGTAAGCCTCCCCCCCATACCATATGTGGCATGGCGCCAGTAAGTCTGGAGGTTGGAGGGCCTTAGGCTATGTTCCACATCTGGTTAGCATTACAACAGAGTCTTACGTAGCTAAAATTCCCCCAGCTAAAATTCCTCATAACACCACCTGCATGGGTTCCTCCTCGGCTCTGGGGACGGAGGTGATCATGGGGGGCGTCGTGGGGAATGGAGCTCGGGGAGGTCCAGGAAGGAAGCTGGGGGGTGTCTGGCTGAGAGTGGTCGTTAGCCTTGGAGATGGAG
The DNA here is from genome assembly GCF_951799395.1 of Argentina silus. NCBI lineage: Eukaryota > Metazoa > Chordata > Actinopteri > Argentiniformes > Argentinidae > Argentina > Argentina silus. Next base: position 30,625,797 of record NC_139654.1, on the reverse strand, counting down.
TCCTGTCCGGGCTGCGTTCGTAGCGCCTCTCACGCAGACAGTCGTCCATCTCCAAGGCAATGGTAACCAGCTCCTGGTATGACGAGGGTCGGTTCTTGAGGAGCCAGTCCTTGAGGTCATCGTTTAGACCCCGCTTGAATGTGCTGTGAAGAGCCTTATCTCCCCAGCCGCTCTCCGCAGCAAGGGTGCGGAACTCCACAGTGAAATCTGCCACTGAACAGTTCCCCTGGCGGATGACGTGGAGGCGGGCTGCTGTGTCGGAGCCCTCCTGGGGGTGATCGAAAATTAACTGAAACTCCGCCTTGAAGCCCTCATAATCGGACGCCAAGGCGGAGTTACTGCCCAGGGCAGCGACGGCCCACTTCAGCGCGCGCCCGGTCAGCAGAGAGACGATGGAGGCCACCTTGTCCCCTCCGGAGCAAAATCTGCTGGGCTGGTAGTGGAAGGCGAGCTCGCATTGGGCTAGGAAGCTGCGGCAGAGATCGAACTCACCTCCGAAGGGGCTCTTGGAAACCGTGGGGGGTCAGGGTACTGGGTTCGGGGGCTAGGCTCGCATCTAGAGGCGGTGGCACTGGCACTGAGGGTTGGGGTTGGCTCGAGGCGTTGAGCTCGAGTTGGGCGAGGCGCTCATTCATGAGCCGAAAAGCGCTGTCGAGCTGGTCCGTGACCCGGTTCAGGAGAGCGCCATGGTGTTGGACGAGGGCGAGCAGGGGATGGTCGGTGACACCGGCCCCTGCCTCCCTCCGGCCCGGGTCCCTAAGGTGGTCTGGTTCCGACATTTGGCCAGAACGTTCTATTACACTGTAAAGTCTGAAGAATCAAATGGTGGCACACAGAGAGGGCGATAGAATATAGCCCGAAGGCGTATTAATAATAACAAAATAGGGAGAGGGGTAGGGGAGAGAAGGATAATCCGAGGCGGTCGTCGAGGTTTGGTCCAGGGTTCAGTAACGGGGGAATCCAGTAGCAGAGAGGGGTAGGGGTAGGATCCGTGGAAGGGGATAACAAGGGAATCCGAGGGACACGAGGGTTCATTGACACAGTAGTGGAGTGGAGTTCAGGCAGGGTTTTTTTAGGGAGGTCATTGCCGATGGGTTGCAGGTGTGCTGATGGGAAACAGGTGCGCTGTCGACTGGGAGCTGGACGCTCAAGTGATGATCGCCGGGGCCTCAAGGTAGTGCCAGAGGGTTGGTTCGGGGGAGCGACCGTAACACAATCATAAATAAAATGTAAATTTGTAATACTTTGTCGAGAATCCTTTGCAGGCAATGACTGCCTGAAGTCTGGAACCCATGGACATCACCAAATGCTGGGCTTTCTCCTTTGTGATGCTTTGCCAGGCCTTTATTGCAGCTGTCTTCAGTTGTTGTTTGTTCGTGGGTCATTCTGCCTTTAGTTTTGTCTTCAGCAAGTGAAATGCATGCTCGATAGGGTTGAGATCAGGTGATTGACTCGGCCATTGCAGAATATTCCACTTCTTTGCCTTAAAAAACTCCTGGGTTGCTTTCGCAGTATGTTTTGGGTCATTGTCCATCTGTACTGTGAAGCGCGGTCCAATCAACTTTGCTGAATCTGTTACGGTCCCTCTCCCTAACCAGTCCTCTTGCACCACCTTGAGGCCACGGCAATCATTGCTGGAGCATCCACCTCCCAATCGACAGCACACCTGCGACCCATTCCCAATCACCCTCCTATATGAACCCTGCCCAGTCTTTGCGCCAGTGCCAGAAAGTGCTGTGTCTATGGTAACATTCCACGTAACCCGAAGACACTTCAGCTATTTGATATCCTCTCGTGTTCCTTGTGTTTGTTTGTGATTCACCGTGTTTTCCTGTGCTTCCCCAGAACCTTTGTCTCCCCTTGGACTCCCTTACAATTCCACGGACCTACCTCTACCCCTCTGTACTACTGGATCTCCCGCTATGGAACCGTGGACTGGACCGCGACGACTCTCCCTTGGATTATCCCTCTCTTCCCGACCCCTCTCCGCTATTGGATCTCCCCCTGCCGAACCCTGGACCGGACCCCGACGAACCCCCTTTGGATTATCCTTCTTTCCCTTACCCCTCTCCCTATTAATTATTATTAAATACGCCTTCAGGCTATTCAACTCTCTGTGTGTGCCGTCATTTTGGTTCTTCAGACATTCACGAGTAACAGAATCTGAGCAGACAGTATATCCCTAAACACTTCAGAATTCATCCAGCTGCTTCTGTCTTCTGTCACATCATTAATAAACACTAGTGACCCAGTGCCATTGGAAGCCATGCATGCCCATGCCATCACACTGCCTCCACCATTTTTTATAGATTATGTGGTATGCTTCGGATCATGAACAGTTCCAAGCCTTCTCCATACTTTTTTTTCCCTTCATTCTGGGAACTCTTGATCTTAGTTTCATCTATCCAAAGAATGCTGTTCCAGAACAAGGCTGCTTTTTTAGATGTTTTTTGGCAAAGTCTAATCTGGCCTTTCTATTCTTGAGGTTTATGAATGGTTTGCACCTTGTGGTGAACCCTCTGTATTTGCGCTTGTGAAGTCTTCTCTTTATGGTAGACTTGGATAATGATATGCCTGGAGATATCTCCTGGAGAGTGTTCTTCAGTTGGCTAGATGTTGTGAAGGGGTTTTTCTTAACCATGTGAAAGATCCTGCGATCATCCACCATTGTTGTCTTCCGTGGACGTCCAGGCCTTTTTGTTTTGCCGAGCTCACCAGTGCGTTCTTTTTTTCTCTGAATGTACCAAACTGTTGATTTGGCCACTCCTAATGTTGCCGCTATGTCTCTGATGGATTTTTTTGTTTTTGCAGCCTAAGGATGGCCTGTTTCACTTGCAGTGAGAGCTCCTCTGACCGCATGTTGTGCGTTCACAGCAACAGCTTCCAAATGCAAATGCCACACTTGGAATCAACTCAGACCTTTTACCTGCTTAATTGATAAAGAAATAACACAGGAATAGCCCACACCTGTCCATGAAACAGCTATTGAGTCAATTGTCCAATTACTTTTGGTCCCTTGAAAAAGAGGGGGCTACATATAAAAGAGCTGTAATCAGAATCAGAATTCTTTTATTTGGCCAAGTATATTTGCACATACAGGAAATTTACTTGGTGAGGTTGGTACATGGACATAAAAAACAAATAGCAAATATTGACAAGAAATTTACAAAATAGCAAAATATTAACAAAATAGCAATAACAACTTTACAAATTTACAAAAAAGAGCAGAGGCTGTGAAATGGCTATGGGGCATGTACACTATAAATTAGAATAAGTTTAAATAATTATAAATGACAAATTACACTGTCAGTGTATTGTGTGTGTGACAGGATGCGGGGGGGGGGGGGTGGAAGTCCCAGAGTCAGTGAGAGGCAGGGGGCTTGTTTGTGAGCCCAACTGCCATGGGGAAGAAACTGTTCAGGTGGCGCATGGTTTTAGTCTTGATTGACCGGAACCTTTTGCCGGATGGAAGTCTATGGAAGAGGTTGTGACCAGGATGCGAAGGGTCAGCTATGATCTTTCCTGCTCTCTTACTGGTCCTGGAGTCGAACAGGTCCAGGAGAGATGGCAGGTTGCAGCCGATGACCTTCTCGGCTGACCGAATGATCCGCTGCAGTCTGCCTGGCGAACCAGACGGTGATCGATGAGCTGAGGATGGACTCAATGATGGCCGTGTAGAACTCGACCATCACTTTCTGCGGCATGTTGAATTTCTTCAGCTGCCGCAGGAAGAACATCCTCTGCTGGGCCTTCTTGATGGTGGAGGCGATGTTCTCCGCCCACCCGAGGTCCTTTGAAATTATTGACCCCAGGAATCTGAATGACTCCACAGTGTTAACTGGGGAGTCGCACATGATGAGGGGGGTGGTTGGGGCTGGGCTTCTCCTGAAGTCTACTATCATCTTTACAGTTTTTAGGGCGTTCAGCTCCAAGTAGTTCTGGCTGCACCAGGAAGCCAGGCTGTCAACTTCCTCTCTGTAGGCGGCCTCATCACCATTGGAGATTAATTCAATGAGGGTTGTGTCATCCGCGAACTTCAGGAGTTTGACAGAAGGGTGGCAGCTGTTGGGTCGACCTGGACCACGACTAATACATTTGGGATTGAGTGAGTGGTGAAACCTGTCTGGTCGTTAACTGATCGTCAGGTGGGAGGGGATGCCACCCTGCTAGTCATCAGCAATCACAGAATCTGCATTTATTTTGTAACGAGCGCAGAGTGACAGCCTTTGCGACAGCCTCCTGACACAAAGACATAAGAGTCTATCTGTGGAGTCCATCGCGGAAGGCCTGAGAGGAAGGCCATACTACTAAGTATTTTTATTCTATCTTGATAATTTCTTTATTACCCCGAGTGTATTGTGTATACTGTGACGGCCGCCGGGGTGTGCGGGCGCGTCACGGACCCAAACACAGTGTAAGCAGAGAGGTCCACACCAGAATTATAATCTGTTATAAATAATAAAGATATTTATTCGGTTAGCGGGGAGAGGGAAATGATAGAGAGAGGGTGGGGGTGAGAAGGCGTCGTGTCGTGAAGATAGCAGGGGGGTTCGGTACACGGTGGGTGGTCCTCTTACGTTCCAGGTCGGGGCGGCAGCGGGGTAGTCAGACAGGCGAAGGTTGGCAACGTAGCGGGCTCTCTTATGGTCAGGGGTCATACACTGGACAATGGTGACTTGGCTTATTCTCTCTCTCATCAACTGCTCCTTGGTTCGCCGTAGCAACTCCTCCCCACTGGGTGCTCCGTGGGCTACTTTTGTACCGTCTCTGCTGCTCCTGCTGATGCCCTTCACCTGTGCCTTGATGGGCAGGAACTCCATGTATGGGCATACAGTGATTATCTCCACGGGTTGCAGCTGTGGCCCCTTGGGGCGCAGGAACTGCATACATGGTCCTGCCAAAGACAACACAGGGCAAGAGAGGGACAGCAGAAACAGCAGAGACAAAGCGAGGCGAGATATATACTCCATTTACCACCGTCCCACACTCGCGCATGGGCTTAGGCACGGGCCGGGCGCCACATATCCCCCTCCTGAGCTCCGACCTCGCGGGAGGGGCGGCTCAGCCTCCTAGGGCGTCCCGCCGTGAGAGAGCGTCGGCGTTCCCATGCGCGGCCCCGGCTCGGTGGACCACGTCGAAGGAGTAGGGCTGAAGGGAGAGGAACCAGCGGGTGACCCGGGCGTTGCTGTCTTTGTTCCTCGCCATCCATACCAGTGGTGCGTGATCGGTGACCAGGGTGAACTGCCGCCCCAGTAGGTAATACCGGAGGGACTCCAGTGCCCATTTAATGGCCAGGCATTCTTTCTCTATCGTTGAGTAATTTTTCTCTCTTGGGAACAATTTACGGCTGATATACATGATGGGATGTTCCTCGCCTTCTCCTAGCTGGGAAAGGACGGCACCCACCCCGGTCTCCGATGCGTCCGTCTGTACCACTAGCGGCTGTTGGAAGTCCGGGGTCACCAACACTGGGTCCGTGCAGAGGGCCTCCTTCAGCCCTGCGAACGCCTGTTCCGCCTCCGGCGTCCATTCGACCCGATCCGGCATGCGCGCGTGGGTGAGGTCGGTGAGGGGTCCTGCCAGGGAAGAGAAGTGGGGAACAAAGCGCCGATAATAGCTGGCAAGCCCTACGAAAACCCGTACCTGTTTCTTTGTCTGGGGGCGGGGCCACCCGCGGATCGCCTCGACTTTCCCTACCTGGGGCTTGACACACCCTCTCCCGATCGTGAACCCCAGGTAGTTTGCTTCTTGGAGGCCGAGCCGACACTTGGCTGGGTTTGCGGTGAGCCCCGCCTCTCGTAGGGCTTGCAGCACAGCCTCCATCTGTTTCAGGTGGGCCCCCCACTCCTCTCCGTGGATGATGATGTCGTCAATGTAGGCGGCCGCATATTCGCGGTGGGGACGGAGCACGTGATCCATAAGCCTCTGGAACGTGGCCGGCGCCCCGTGAAGCCCGAACGGTAGCTGTACGAACTGAAATAGTCCGTCCGGGGTGGAGAACGCAGTTTTCTCTCTGGCCTCAGGTGCGAGGGGCACCTGCCAATACCCTTTAGTGAGGTCCAGGGTGGTGATGTACCGGGCCCTGCCCAGCCTCTCGATCAGCTCGTCGACCCGTGGCATTGGGTAGGCATCAAATTGCGAGATCGCGTTGAGCTGGCGAAAGTCATTACAGAAGCGAATGCTCCCGTCGGGCTTGGGCACCAGCACGATGGGGCTGCTCCAGGCGCTCCGCGACCGCTCTATGATGCCAGCCTCCAGCATCGCCTGCACCTCCTGGTTTATGGCCGTCTTTCGGGCCTCGGGGATACGGTAGGGCCTGAGTTTTACCGTTTTCCCTGGGGTTGTTATGATGGGGTGGGTGATCAGGGTGGTGCGCCCGGCGGTGGAGGAGAAGACGTCGCGGTGCCTGGCGACCACCTCGGTCAGGTCGTGTCGTTGTCGTTCGGTCAGCTGCTCCCCGAATGGCACGTCCTCCAACTTGGGTTTCTGTGTGGAGAGGGGGTTTGACACAGACAGCATGGCGGCGGGGGCCACCCATTTCTTTAATAAATTCACATGATAAATCTTGGTGGGCTGCCGCCTTCCCGGCTGTCTTACCCGGTAGTTGACTGGTCCTACCTTCTCCATCACCTCGTATGGCCCGTTCCACTTTGCCAGGAACTTGCACTCGGAGGTAGGTACCAGGACAAGGACCTTGTCTCCCGTCACAAACTCCCTCGGCTGCGTCCCCCTGTTGTAGGTTCGGGCCTGTGCGGTCTGGGCCGCCTCCATGTGTTCCCTCACCAGGGGCCACAGGGTGGCCATCCGTTCCCGGAGCTCCTCCACGTGCTCGACCATCGTGCGGTGGGGGGATGGCTGGCGCTCCCAGGCCTCCTTAGCCAGGTCTAGCATTCCTCGGGGCCGTCTCCCGTACAGCAGCTCGAAGGGTGAGAACCCCGTGGAAGCCTGGGGCACCTCCCGTATGGAAAACATCAGGAATGGGAGGAGCTGGTCCCAATTCCTCCCATCCAACTCCATCACCTTTTTTAACATCTGTTTTAGTGTCTGATTAAACCTTTCCACTAAGCCGTCTGTTTGGGGGTGGTATACTGACGTGCGAATTTGCGTTATGCGCAGGAGTCGACACACATCCTTCATAATCTTGGACATAAATGGGGTGCCCTGGTCAGTTAAGATCTCGTCGGGGATGCCGACCCGCGTGAACATTACCACCAGCTCCTTGGCGATACCCTTGGTGGCCATGGTGCGGAGGGGAATGGCCTCGGGGTACCGGGTTGCGTAGTCCACTATCACCAAGATGTACTGGTACCCACTGCTGCTCTTGGGGAGGGGCCCGACCAGGTCCATCGCAATGCGGCTGAAAGGAACAGAGATAATAGGGAGGGGGATTAAGGGGCTTCGTACATGGGGACGGGGCGCCACCATTTGGCACTCGGGGCACTGCCGACAGTGAGTCTCCACCGCTTTCATCACTCCGGGCCAGTAGAACCGTGCCTGAATCCGATCCATGGTTTTCGCTACCCCCAGGTGCGCTCCCAGGAGGTGGGTGTGGGCCATCTGGAGAACTGAGGGAATATAGGCTTTGGGCACCACTAGCTGTTCCTGTCTGGCCCCGTTAGTCATGTTCATACGATACATTAGACTGTTCTTAATGGCAAAATGTGGGTTTGGCAAGTCCCTTACCCCGTCCATCCGCTGCCCATCAACCACGCTCACCTGCTGCAGCACGCTGGCTAGGTTGCGGTCCTCCATCTGAGCTGTCCCGAACCTCCCCTTCAGGCGGGCGGGCAGTGGGGCGGCGTCGGAATCCTCCAGGAACATCCCCATTAAGTCGGCGCCATCGTCAGGGGAGGGTGAGTCGCTGTCCGTGACGACGGCTTGGGTCTCCGCGAAGGCCCGTTCTGCGGCGGCGCTGCCGGCGCCCTCGGAGATGGGGTCCGTGGAGTCTCCCGCTCCCTCCTCGTTCACGGCGCACAGTTTGGGCGGTCGTGGGGTTCTCTTCCCTCGGTGGGCCCCCCGGGCCGGGTCTTCTCGGGTCATGTGGCTCCACAGTTCCTGGAATAGGGGAGTGTCCCTCCCGATCAGCACCTCCACGGGCAGCTCCGGGACGACTCCAACCGTCCCCTGGAAGACGCCCCGGGTGGTTTGGAGCCAGACGTGGGCAGTGGGGTAATGCCTGGTCTCCCCATGGATGCAGGTTACGGCGAGGGTTTCGGGTAGGTAGGGCCGTTGGGTGTACTGGGGCCTGGCGAGCGTCACCGCGCTACCCGAGTCCAGGAGCGCCGTGGCGTCCTGCCCATTGATGCGCACCGGGGTGATCGGGGGTGTTCCCGTCGGCTGAGCCCAACAGGCCGTCAGGAGCCCACAGGGACGTCCGGGGTCGCTCGCCGAGGGCATGGACGCCTCCTGGGCGTGGGGGCAGGCCCAGGACAGATGACCCACCTCACCACAGGAGAAACAGCGTCTCCGGTCGGCCGTCGCCTCCGGGCGACTCGTCGGTAACAGGGGCGGGATTCTTTTCGGTGTCCGGGCCACCCTCATCACGCAGGTAGCCTTCCACCAGGGATACCAGCTGCTCGGCGCTCTGGGGGTTGTTCTGGCACGCATACCTCCGGGCCTCGTGGGGCAGTGCCCTCATGTATCGGTCCATGACCACCCTCTCCACCGGCCCCAGGGAAGGGGGGTCAGATACCAACCACTTGTTGGCCACCCGAGTCAGTTCGTGCATCTGGGCCCGGGGGAAAGCGGCCGGGTCGAAGGTCCACTCGTGGAGCTGTTGGGCCCGGGTCAAAAGGGTGTGGCCGAGCCGCTTGACGATCTCCGTCTTCAAGGTTGGGTATGGCACAAGCCCGTCCGCGCAGAGGTCCTGATAGCAACTTTGGGCCATGCCTGACAGAAATGGAGCCACCAGGCCTGTCCATTGATCGGGGGCCCAGCCTTCCCTCTGTGCTGTCCTCTCGAACATCTGGAGGTACGCCTCCACGTCGTCGTCCCCCGTTTGTTTGACCAGGAATTGGGCCGGAGTGGCGGACTTGTGCTGGCCCTTGGCCAGCAGGCCGGCGACGAGCTCCTCATGGCGGGCTTGCTGCTTGACATTGAGGTCCACGAGCTGCGCTATCAGCGCCTGGAAATCCGTACCAGTGGCCATGGCGGGGTCTGGACTGGTTTCCCGGTGCTTGGCCCCCTGGTGTCTCTGCGGTTCACTGCGTTTGGGTCCCGGGTCGCTATGCCCGCATTCTCCACCAAATGTGACGGCCGCCGGGGTGTGCGGGCGCGTCACGGACACAAACACAGTGTAAGCAGAGAGGTCCACACCAGAATTATAATCAAAGATATTTATTCGGTTAGCGGGGAGAGGGAAATGATAGAGAGAGGGTGGGGGTGAGAAGGCGTCGTGTCGTGAAGATAGCAGGGGGGTTCGGTACACGGTGGGTGGTCCTCTTACGTTCCAGGTCGGGGCGGCAGCGGGGTAGTCAGACAGGCGAAGGTTGGCAACGTAGCGGGCTCTCCTATGGTCAGGGGTCATACACTGGACAATGGTGACTTGGCTTATTCTCTCTCTCATCAACTGCTCCTTGGTTCGCCGTAGCAACTCCTCCCCACTGGGTGCTCCGTGGGCTACTTTTGTACCGTCTCTGCTGCTCCTGCTGATGCCCTTCACCTGTGCCTTGATGGGCAGGAACTCCATGTATGGGCATACGGTGATTATCTCCACGGGTTGCAGCTGTGGCCCCTTGGGGCGCAGGAACTCCATACATGGTCCTGCCAAAGACAACACGGGGCAAGAGAGGGACAGCAGAAACAGCAGAGACAAAGCGAGGCGAGATATATACTCCATTTACCACCGTCCCACACTCGCGCATGGGCTTAGGCACGGGCCGGGCGCCACAATACTTTTACCACTAACCGTCTCCCTCTACACCGGCAAAATATCACAATGTGCTTTCTCCCCATTCCTGTAATTTCCTCCAGTAGGAGGACACATCGACGCTACACCTCCACTCGCAACCCTTCCAACCTAATCTACCCACCATGCTCAACTGACCATGACCTCACTGTCACGGAAGGACTTTGGAACTGCCAATCGGCGGTCCGGAAAGCAGAGGCTATCTCAGCCTATGCCTGCTTCATGTCCCTCCACTTCCTTGCTCTCACAGAGACATAGATTACACCGGATAACACAGCTACTGCTAACGGCAGCCCTCTCTGATGCCTACTCCTTTTCTCATTCCCCTAGACTCTCTGGTCGAGGAGGAGGAACAGGACTCCTCATCTCACCTAAGTGGTCACATAATGTCCTTCCCCTGTCACACCTGTACATATCCTCCTTTGAATTCCATGCTGTTTCTGTCACCTCCCCTGTCAAACTTCTTCCTCTACAACATCAGAAGGACACGTCCATTCCTCACCAGAGAAGCAGCACAACTTTTGGTCCAAACACGTGTAATCTCTCGCCTTGACTACTGCAACGCACTCTTGGCCGGACTCCCCGCCTCCGCCATCAGGCCTCTGCAGCTCATCCAGAATGCTGCTGGTCGTCTGGTGTTCAATCTCCCCAAATTCTCCCATGTCACGCCCCTCCTCCGCGCCCTCCACTGGCTCCCGGTACCGGCTCGCATCAGATTCAAGACCCTGGTGCTCGCCTACCGGGCGGCAAAGGGAACAGCCCCTCCCTACTTGCAAGCAATGGTTAGCCCCCAAACTCCTGCACGATCACTCCGCTCTTCCACCTCGGCTGCCCGCCTGGCACCGCCGCCTCTACGTGGATGCAGCGGCCGCGCCACTCGGTCACAGCTTTTCACTGTCCTGGCGCCCCGCTGGTGGAATGAGCTTCCCACCACTGTCAGGACTGCAGAGTCACTACCGATCTTCCGCCGTAGATTGAAAACCCATCTCTTCAGGCGACATCTTAACAGTCCCTCCTAAAGACCTCTTCACCCCCATTACCCCCCCGTACTAACCCTAACCCCAACCCTTGAGACCTCCTCACCCCCACTTCCCCCCTGTACAAGTTCTCTCCTGTTAATAATAATAATAAAACAAATAAAAAAGAATTGGCTTCTGGCATTACAACTGCCAATGGCCCCTGGTGTGAGCATTGATTACTTTGTCTTATGATGACTGTTGGATAGATGATTCACTTACTTAAACAAATGTATTTGTTGTAAGTCGCTGTGGATAAAGGCGTCTGCTAAATGCCATAAATGTAAAATGGAAATGTAGATGGAGGGAGAGAAAGAGATAGAAAGAGAGAGAGATGGGGGGAGAGGGGGGAGGGAGAGGGGGGAGAGAGACAGAGAAAGGGAGAGAGGGGGGGAGAGAGAGATGGAGGGAGAGAGACAGATGGATGGAGAGGGGGGAGAGAGAGAAAGAGATGGATGGAGAGAGACAGAGAGGGAGAGGGAGAGAGAGGGGCAGGGAGAGAGAGAGATAGATGGGGGAGAGAGAGATGGGGAGGGAAAGAGAGAGAGAGAGAGAGAAGGACGGAGAGGGGGAGAGAGAGATGGAGATGGAGGGAGAGAGAGAGAGGGGGAGAAAGAGAGGGGGAGAGAGAGTGAGGGGGGAGGGAGAGAGAGAGAAAAAGATGGATGGAGAGAGGGAGAGAAAGATGGAGAGGGGGAGGGAGAGAGAGATGGAAGGAGAGAGAGAGAGAGACAGGGGGGAGAGAGAGGGAGAGATTGAGAGGGGGAGAGAGAGACAGAGGGGGAGAGGGAGAGAGAGAGAAGGGGGAGAAAGATGGAGGGAGGGAGACTGAAGGGGGAGAGAGATGGAGGGAGAAGGGGGGAGAGAGACGGAGAGAGAGAGAGATGGAGGGAGAGAGAGAGACAGGGGAAAGAGAGAGGGGGAGAGAGAGAGAGATGGAGGGAGAGTTGGAGAGGGAGAGAGAGAGGGGGAGAGAATCAGAGAGGGAGAGAGATGGAGGCAGAGAGAGAGAGAGAGAGTTGGAGAGGGGGATAGAGATGGAGGGAGGGAGAGAGAGACAGAGGGAGAGACGGAGAGAGAGAGTTGGAGAGGGGGAGAGAGAGGGGGGGAGGAAGAGAGAGAGATGGAGGGAGAGTTGGAGAGACAGAGAGAGACAGAGATGGAGGGAGAGAGAGAGAGATGGAGAGAGAGAGAGAGGGGGAGAGAATCAGAGAGGGAGAGAGATGGAGGCAGAGAGAGATGAGGGAGAGAGGGAGAGACAGAGAGTTGGAGAGGGGGAGAGAGATGGAGGGAGGGAGAGAGAGAGAGACAGAGGGAGAAACGGAGAGAGAGAGATGGAGGGAGAGTTGGAGAGGGGGAGAGAGAGGGGGGGAGGAAGAGAGAGAGATGGAGGGAGGGGGAGAGAGAGAGAGAGATGGAGGGAGAGTTGGAGAGGGGGAGAGAGACAGGGGGAGAGGGAGAGAAAGATGGAGAGGGGGAGGGAGAGAGAGATGGAGGGAGAGTTGGAGATGGAGAGAGAGAGATGGAGGGAGAGTTGGAGAAGGGGAGATCGAGATGGAGGGAGAGTTGGAAGGGGGAGAGAGAGAGATGGAGGGAGAGTTGGAGAGGGGGAGAGAGAGATGGAGGGAGAGAGACAGGGGGAGAGGGAGAGAAAGATGGAGAGGGGGAGGGAGAGAGAGATGGAGGGAGAGTTGGAGATGGAGAGAGAGAGATGGAGAGTTGGAGAGGGGGAGAGAGATGGGGGAGGGAGAGAGAGACAGAGGGGGAGAGAGATGAGGGAGAGAGAGAGAGAGATGGAGGGAGAGTTGGAGAGGGGGAGAGAGAGAGAGAGATGGAGGGAAAGAGAGAGAGGGGGAGAGAGAGATGGAGAGAGAGAGGGGGGGAGAGAGAGAGAGATGGAGAGGGGGAGAGAGAGAGAGGGAGAGATGGATGGGGAGGGAGAGAGAGAGATGGAGGGGGGAGGGAGAGGGGGAGAGAGGGAGAGAGAGAGATGGAGAAGGAGAGAGGGAGGGAGAGAAAAACACTGGGTATATTCTCTGGTGATGCTTTGCGAGGACTGTATTGCAGTCGTTTTCAGCTAGTGTTTGTTTTGAGGTATTTTTTCTTTGCTGAATCTTATTATCAGGAAATTAAATGCATGTTAAATTGGTTGCATGTTAAACTGTATATTGCCTCCTGACATTCTGACTGAAACAACTTAAATACTTGGACATGTTTTTTCCATGATTATCGCTTGACTTTCATCTGCATCAGCAAAATGTGCTGAATTTCAGTGTGCACCTCTGTAAACTTCAAGAGATTATAGGGATGATTACAGCCTGGTAGACAGTTCACAACTTCTTATGGGTTGTCTCAGTGATTTGCAATGTGTGCAAAACAAGTGAGTGCCTTCATGGTAAAACACACTTGAACATTGAGAAACAAAAGAGTAGTGGTTATGTGCATGACATGCGACACAAAAGTTTTCCCACCTCAGACACAATTATTATTATTATTGTTTTCTTTACAGTGGAACTATTCTTTTGAAGTGCGACATTTGGCTCGTACAAATAGACAAATGATCTTAGAGTTTGAGTACATTTCTTTATTAGGCATTCCACCCTCCACCGTACACAAACCTGTACATGCTTTTATTGAAATTCATAACTGTCGTTTTGCTATAATATGCAATTATCTGTTGTTACATACAGTATACTTCCTTGATATCATTTAGCAACAAATTCCATGTTTTTGTTCACAGCTTGTAATCACTCCACTGTCAAGCGTTTTTTTCTTTGGCCTTTTGTTTTTGTGTTGCAAAAACCCCCCAAAAACTTGCTATTAAACTTTGTTTGACTTTTCTCTGATAACATCATGGCATGTAATTAAGACAATGCTATGGCTACATTGGAATCCAGTAGAGAGCAGAGAACCAGAGAAGCCTTCACGACTGGCCTATCAGGATGAGTTTTCACCAAAACATGAAAATAGGCTGAACCATCCTTAAAGGAAAGGTTGCAAAACTCGGTTGCTGTTAAACCAATCAATCAAGTTGATTTGTATCGTGCTTTTTACATCGACAAATGTCACAAAGTGCTTCACAACTAAATTATACTCGACAATATAAACAATACATACAATACAAACAATATGATCTAACACCAAATCATAGACCCAGGAGTAAGCCAAGGAAAAAACTCCCCAGAGGGGAGAAAAATATAGGGCACAGTGGCAAGGAAAAACTCCCTCAGAAAAAGAGACCTTCCTGTTTTACTCACATTGTTTTTTTGTTACTTCGTTATCTGCCCTTGTGTATTTTCTCGCTTGTGTAATTGTCTATCCCGCCTTGATTGATTTCACCTGTTCCTCATCATCATTCCCTGTGTATTTACTGGACCCCTTCCAATTTGCCTACCGTCAGAACAGTAGTACAGAGAATGCCATCTCAACGGCACTTCACTCTGCCCTGTCCCACCTTGACAATAGCAACACCTATGTGAGAATGCTGTTCATTGACTTCAGTTCAGCTTTCAACACCATCATCCCCTCCAAACTGATCACCAAACTCAGTGAACTGGGCATCAATACCTCCCTCTGCAACTGGATTCTGGACTTCCTAACCAACAGGCCGCAGTCTGTTAGGCTACATAACCACACCTCCTCAACCCTCACCCTGAACACCGGCGTTCCACAAGGCTGTGTGCTGAGCCCCCTCCTTTACTCCCTCTTCACCTACGACTGCACACCTGTACATGGCTCAAACACCATTGTTAAGTTTGCAGACGACACAACGGTGATTGGTCTCATCAGCAACAACAATGAGACGGCCTACAGGGAGGAGGTCCAGCACCTAACAGTGTGGTGCAACGACAACAACCTGGCTCTCAACACCAGGAAGACCAAAGAGCTCATTGTGGACTTCAGGAAGTCAAAAGCTGGCACACACACCCCCATCCTCATCAACGGGACTGAGGTGAAGCGAGTCACCAGCTTCAAGTTTCTGGGTGTCCACATCTCTGAGGATCTCTCCTGGACCCTCAACACATCTACCCTGATCAAGAAGGCTCACCAGCGTCTCTTCTTCCTGAGGAGACTAAAGAAGGTCCATCTGTGTCCTCAGATCCTGGTGAACTTCTACCGCTGCACCATCGAGAGCATCCTCACCAACTGTGTCACAGTATGGTATGGCAACTGCTCTGCCTCTGACCGGAAAGCACTGCAGAGGGTGGTGAAAACTGCCCAACGCATCACCGGTTCCTCACTCCCCTCCATTGAGGCTGTCCAGGGCAAGCGATGCTTGCGTAAGGCACGCAGCATCGTCAAGGACATTTCTCACTCCAACCACAGACTGTTCACCCCACTCCCCTCCGGGAGGCGCTACAGGTCTCTCCGCACCCGAACCAGCAGGTTCAGAGGAAGCTTCTTCCCTGCGGCTGTCACCCTACTGAACTCTAACTCTGCACCTAGGTGACAACCTACCAACCCCTACACCCCCCCCCCCCCGGACAATTGTACTACTCTTACCCTATAGTATTTCTATAAACTGTACATACTGTACCCTCACTTGTACACACTGCTCTTATACCACATACTACTGCTCTTCTGTACATATGTCTATACTGTTCATAATGCACATATCCTTTTTTTTTTTTTTTAATGCTACTGTTAATACACTGTACATATCTGTTTATACTGTTCATACTGCATTCCATATTTATTCTGCTTATTTACTCTGCTTTAATGTTACTGTTAATACATATACAGTGCCTATAGAAAGTCATCATACCCCTTTGAAATAGCTATATTTATCGTACAGCCTGAAATCAAAACCCATTAAAAAAAACTTTTCCCAGCTTTATGTACAAATTTAGCCATACAACATCAAACTAATGAAAAAAGGCGACAGTTCTGAAAATGTATAAAAAATGAAAAACAAGAATAACAGGGTTGGAAAAGTCATCAGTCCCCTGATTTAATACTTTGTAGAGCCACCTTTTGCTGCAATTACAGCCATCAATATGTTTGGATATGTCTCTACTAGCTTTTCACACCTAGATTGGAGAATATTTGCCCATTCTTCCTTGCAGAATTGTTCGAGTTCAGTCAAATTCCATGGTGAGCGGCGATGGACTGCTCTCTTCAAGTCTATCCACAGATTTTCTATCGGATTTAAGTCAGGGCTCTGACTTGGCCACTCAAGGACATTCACCTTTCTATCCTTAAGCCACTGCGTTGTTCTTTTGGCGATATGTGTAGGATCGTTGTCGTGTTGGAAGGTGAATGACCTGCCCATCTTCAGCTGTCTCGCAGAGGGACGCAGGTTGTCCTCAAGAATTTGGGTGTACTTGGCAGCATCCATTTTCCCTTCAATCCTGACCAATTGCCCAGTCCCCGCTGAAGAGAAACATCCCCACAACATAATGTTGCCACCACCATGCTTCACAGTAGGTATGGTGTGTTTTGGGTGGTGTGCTGTGTTTCGCCAAACATAGCGCTTGGAGTTCAGTCCAAAAAGTTCAATCTTAGTCTCGTCTGACCATAAAACTTTTTTCCACATGGCAACAGAATCTTCCAGGTGTGTTTTTGCATAACACAAACGAGTCTGACTGTGGCACTTTTTCAGAAAAGGCTTCTTTCTTGCTACCCTGCCATACAGGCCAGCTTTGTGTAAAGCTTGTGAGATTGTTGTCACATGCACAGACAGACCAGTCCCAGCCATAAAGACTTGTAAGTCCTTCAAAGTTGCCTTTGGCCTCTTGTTGGCTTCTCTGATCAATGTCCTCCTGGCTCGGTCATCCAGTTTGGATGGACGGCCTGATCTAGGCAAGGTGTTGGTGGTGCCATACGCCTTCCACTTCTTAATGATGCTCTGAACGGTACTCAAGGCTAAAGCCTTCCTACAACTTTATCCCGGAGGCCTTTTGAAAGTACTTTTCCAACCATGGTGAATTCTTTGCAGAACCATGCACTTCTAGTCGTGGAATCCTCAAGAAACAGCTGGTTTTATTCTGTAATCAAAACCACTACAATTGATGTCAAGTGGGGGGCAATTAGCCTGGTGTTTGATCTGGAAGTTGATTGGTTGCACCTGAGCAAGTTTATAATGGTATACTCTAAGGGGCTGATCACTTAACCAAACCAGGTATTTCACAGAAGTGCTTTTTTGCACTTCTGGTTAGACGTAACTGCATTTCGTTGTCTCTGTACTTGTACTCTGCACAATGACAATAAAGTTGAATCTAATCTAATCTAATTTAGTCTGTGTTTCCCCTGTCTCATTGCCAGTTCGTCTTTGTACCTTGAGTCAAGAGTTCCAGTGTTCTTTTCTAGTGTTTAGTATTCCTGGTTTTCGATCTTTGATATTATTCTGACTTTGCCTTTTGCCTGCCCCTTTTTGGATTATCTGCCTGTATTTTTGAACTGCCTACCTGTGTACCGAACCCAACTTTGCCTACTCCCTTTCTGGATTATCTGTCTGGTACCAGCCGCGTCCCATCTACCATTATCTACCTGTGTACTGAACTCTTTGCTGAATTAAAAGGATTACTCTTTTGGATTAAGCTTTTGTCCTGAGTCATGCGATTGAGTCCTCTGCCTTGGTCTACTGCCACTATTGCCAAAGTGGGGTAACTAGGGGGTACGCGAAATAAATCTGTGATTTACCTTCCCAAGCAGTCCTGTTGAATAGCCGACTGCAGTCTCAGTACCAAAAATAAATGCATGCACCCTATCCAACAGAATAATATTATCACAATGTATAATATGTTTAATAATGTTCATAGAATATCAATTAGGCTACAAAATAACTGACAGGGGATACATGACTGTGAACCACTGCCCTAGAAGATCGGGGTTGGTAATCCTGAAGGAAACTCAGCTTTCACAGATGAGGTGAAAATCAGCTAAATTATAAGGTTAGACCACAGCCACTGTCAGTTCACTGCAAACAAACCAGTCCCCTCGCCTCCCTCAGGATAGAGCGTGCACATAATCCACATGAAATGCTCAGAACCTGTTCAAAGCCAATCATGTACATTTTGATGAAGGCCCGACTTCCTCCTTATATTAACTTTTCCTCTCTCCATAGCCACAGTACCGGTCCAGGGCACAAGGGGGTAGCCATCTCTAATTGGCTAATAAAATAATATTTCCATATTTCACTCTTAAAGCTCTGTGGAATTCATACAGATTCAAACAACAGATTCAAACTCCCAGGTAGTTTGCGAATGCTGAGCTCACCAGTGTTTATCTTCTTTTGGATGATGTTCCAAACTGTTGTTGACAAACAAATAGGAATGGACACATTGAAGTCTGACGGCACCCGATTAATTTCAATAATAGTAGTTTATGTCGCTAATGCGCCAACGAAATGAGTACTTCCTCACCACCATTGTGGACCACCCACTGAACATGTTCAGTATTTGCTCTCATCTAGAACAACGCGAGAAGAACGCGTGCGCAAAAGGCGACCCCTGGGCAGCCACGTGCAGGCCTCTGCCGATAAAGCATGTGCACCGTGTTATCAAGAATCACACGAGAACGCGTAGGCCTCTGCCGAGCAAACATGCGCACTGGGCTACCAATACGAGAAGCACACGGGAACACGCCTCAGGCCTCAGCCCTCAGCAGGCAAGCAACAGGGCAATACAGATAAAGCACATCATTCTGCTGAGAAAACAATACCCACTATAGAAGTTGCTGGTCTTTAACCAAGGCTAAAGATAAACCTTAATGGGTAGCCGACAGTAGGCCGAAGTTTAGAATTTGGCCACTGGTGTGACGATGTCGCAGCAGTACAGCAATGGCACGAGTGAGTTTTATTGCAGGTAATTCACCTCGGCAAAACAACCACCAGAAGGCATCGTTGAGCATGATGGATATGTTTACAAACATTGCAAGAGTAGCTTATGAGTTGTTTCAATTTGGAAAAGGACAAATGATTGTTTGGTCGGAGAAATTCAAAATGATATCCTTGGATAAACCTTAATTTAGAACAAATCATGTTGTCATGGACACTTCATACAATTATGTCGGACATGGAATGTGTCCGCAAAATTGCAGATTATTAAGATGGACGGGCCCATAATTCGTCCCAAATTCTGCTTTAATTTGATTATTAATTTGATTATTGATTACTTTATCTCCTTGTCATGTGTTGTGTGTTATTCTGAACTATGATCTGAGCATATCTACACACAACTTCAAAGTGTTACCTATCAAATTGTATCCTGCTTTAGCATCTGATCATCATATTTCTAATGTTATTAGCAGTTTCATTTGGGTCTGGTTTTTAGGCAGAAATTAGTCAAATAGGTCATTCAGCAGAAGAGGTTAACTCATAGCGATATAATGTTTCTCAGTTGATTCCGCTCATTTCAGCCACAGTATACTGTTATGGACACAAAGCAAAGAGCACAGTTTGTGTCAATCATTTTCCATTCTGGCACTGCAAGTTCACGTTGAACATATTTCACATGATTGAAATGACAGCTTTCAATGAATGAATGAATGAATTGATGAATCAATGAATTGATGAATCAATCAACAATGTTTACATGCTATGTGCAATGACGAGAATAAAACAAATTATATTTTCACTGTTTTACTGCCCGTATCCAACAAGTCATTTGAACACCTCACATTTTGTCTATTTGTCCCGATTCCAACAATTACATGTACCCAGCGAAAATGTAGCCTATCACCTGTTGAACAAGCAATTCTGGTGACTTTTGACGGGAGAATAACATAGTGGTTAGTGCGAGTGAAAAGCATAGTATTAGTAGGGCCTACTAATACATTCCAAATATTAACATGTACTGTATTAAATACATTTGAATAGAATCAGTGGCTACAGCCATGGGAGACATTCCAAACATGAACACTTATCAAATATAGAGTGGTAGGCCTGCCCACTCTGCTCAAATACATTTGAATAGAATTAGTGGGTACGGCAATCGATCCCTGTATTGATTTTCAAAGTCTGAACAACATCGCAATCAAGAACAAGTACCCGTTACACCTCATCAGCTCTACCTTCGAGCCTCTCAGTCACGCAGCCGTCATCACCAAGCTAGACCTCCGGAGAGCGTACCATCTGGTGCGCATAAAGGAAGGAGATGAATGGAAGACGGCATTTAACACTCACCTGGGGCATTTTGAGTATCTAGTGATGCCCTTCGGGCTCACTAATGCCCCGGCCATCTTCCAGGCTTTGGTGAACAACGTGCTGCGTGATATGTTAAATGTCTTCGTGGTGGTGTACCTTGATGACATCCTGGTGTTCTCCAGGACTGAGGAGGAGCATGTCTGTCTGGTCCTCCAGCGACTCCTGGAGAACAGACTCTTCGTGAAGGCCGAGAAGTGCCAATTCCACACCGCCTCCGTGGAGTACTTGGGCCACATTGTGGAGAGGGGTCACCTACGGGCGGACGGGAGGAAGATCCAGGCGGTGGTGGAGTGGCCTCAACCCCTGAACCGCCAGCAGCTGAGACATTTCCTGGGCTTCGCAGGGTTCTACCGGCGGTTCATCCGGGGGTTCAGCCAGGTGGCCGGCCCCCTAACCGCCCTCACCTCCACGCTCCGCCCGTACTCCTGGACCCCGGCGGAGGCCGCCTTCTCGACCCTGAAGAGTCTGTTCACAACAGCTCCGGTGCTCATCCACCCCGACCCATCCCATCAGTTCCTCGTGGAGGTGGACGCTTCTGACACCGGCCTCAGGGCCGTCCTCTCCCAGGTGTCCATCCAGAGGGTCCATCCCTGTGCCTTCAACGCCTGACACCGGCTGAGAGGAATTATGACGTGGGCAACCGGGAGCTGCTGGCAGTGTACGCGGCCTTGGTGGAGTGGAGACACTGGCTTGAGGGGGCCCAACAGCCGTTTGTGGTTTGGCCCGACCACAAGAATTTGACATACAGTGGGGGAAATAATTATTTGATCCCCTGCTGATTTTGTTAGTTTGCCCGATTACAAAGAAATGAGCGGTCTATCATTTTTATGGTACTTTTGTTTTAACAAATAGACACAGAATATCAACAAAAAAAGTCCAGAAAAACATATTATATAAAGTTATGAATTAATTTGCATTTGATCGAAGGAAATAAGTATTTGATCCCCAAGCAAAACATGACTTAGTACTTGGTGGAGAAACCCTTGTTGGCAAGCACAGAAGTCAGACGTTTCTTGTAGTTGGTCACCAGGTTTGCACACATCTCAGGAGGGATTTTGGTCCACTCCTCTTTACAGATCCTCTCCAAATCCTGAAGGTTTCAAGGCTTTTGCTTGGCAACTCGAAGCTTCAGCTCCCTCCACAAATTTTCTATAGGATTAAGGTCTGGAGACGAGCTAGGCCACTCCATGGCCTTAGTGTGCTTCTTCTTGAGCCACTCCTTTGTTGCCTTGGCCGTATGTTTTGGGTCATTGTCATGCTGGAAGACCCATCCACGACCCATCCTCAGTGCTCTGGCTGAGGGAAGGAGGTTCTCGTCGAAGATCTTACGGTACATGGCCCCATCCATTGGCCCCTCAATGCAGTGAAGTCGTCCTGTACCCTTAGCAGAGAAACAACCCCAAAGCATAATGTTTCCACCTCCGTGTTTGACGGTGGGGATGGTGTTCTTGGGATTGTAGCATTCAGCATTTCTCTCCCTCCAAACACGACGAGTCGAATTTATGCCAAAGAGTTCAATTTTGGTCTCATCTGACCACATTACCTTCTCCCAAGCCTTCTCTGAATCATTTAGGTGTTCATTGGCAAACTTCAGATGGGCCTGTACATGTGCCTTCTTCAGCAGGGGGACCTTGCGGGCACTGCAGGATTTCAATTTGTTACGGTGTAGTGTGTTACCAATGGTTTTCTTGGTGACTGTGGTCCCAGCTGCCTTGAGATCATTACCAAACTCCTCCCGTGTAGTTCTGGGCTGATCCCTCACCCTTCTCATGATCATCCTTACCCCACGAGGCGAGATCTTGCATGGAACTCCAGGCCGAGGGCGATTGATGGTTATTTTGTATTTCTTCCATTTTCTAATAATTGCACCAACAGTTGTCTCCTTCTCACCAAGCTTCTTGCTGATGGTCTTGTAGCCCATTCCAGCCTTGTGCAGGTCTACAACTCTTACCCTGATGTCCTTTGAATGTTCTTTGGTCTTGCCCATGGTGGTGGAGAGGTTGGAATGGAAGAGATTGATTCTATTGACAGGTGTCTTTTATACCCATAACAAGCAGAGATTATGAGTACTTTCTTAAAGTGAAAGGAGTAATCTGTGTGCCTCATGGGCATATAACCGGTCTGTATTTCCTTCGATCAAATGCAAATGAATTTATAACTTTATATAATGTGTTTTTTCTGGACTTCTTTGTTGATATTCTGTCTCTATTTGTTAAACTAAAAGTACCATAAAAATTATAGATCATTTCTTTGTAATCGGGCAAACTAACAAAATCAGCAGGGGATCAAATAATTATTTCCCCCACTGTACATCCGGTCGGCCAAGAGGCTCAACTCCCGCCAGGCGCATTGGGCCCTCTTCTTCACCCGGTTCGAGTTTATGATCACATACAAGCCAGGCTCCAACAACACCAAGACCGACGCACTCTCCCGTCTGGCCCCGGAGGAGGTGGCACCACCAACCCCCGACACCATCCTTCCCCCATCTCGAGTGGTTGGCGTCGTCACCTGGGCCATCGACTCCGTGGTCAGGAATGCCCAACGCACCTACCCCAGCCCAGGAGGCAGACCCCCCGGACGTGTTTTCGTTCCCCCGGCAGCCCGATCCCGAGTCCTAGAGTGGGGGCAAGCTAGTAAATTCGCCTGTCACCCGGGGGTGGGCCGGACGTTGTCTTTCGTCCGCCGACGGTTCTGCTGGCCCGCCATGGAGTCGGATACCCGGGAGTATGTCGCCGCGTGTACCATCTGCGCACGGAGCAAGGCCTCTCATCAACCCCCAGCCGGGCTACTATAACCCCTTCCTATCCCCAGTCGCCCTTGGTCCCACATTGCCCTGGACTTCGTTACCGGTCTCCCCATCTCCCAGGGTAACACCATGGACCAGTTTTCGAAGTCATTGCCCTTCCCAAACTCCCCTCCTCTGCCGAGACCGCCGCCTGGTGGTACACGTGGTGCAACTCCATGGGATCCCCCTGGGCATCGTGTCTGACCGTGGTCCCCAGTTTACTTCCCGGGTGTGGCAGGCCTTTTGTAAGGGGATTGGGGCCACTGTCAGCCTCACATCAACAGGATGTTGACAACAGGTTTGGTTGAGAGCCAAGGACCTTCACCTTCCCTCCACCTCCCCGAAACTCGCCCCCCGCTACGTGGGTCCCTTCCCAGTCGACAGGGTCGTCAACCCTACCGCAGTACGTCTCCTCCTCCCTGCCTCTATGTCCGTTAACCCGGTGTTTCACGTCTCACAGATCAAGCCCTCAGTCTCCAGCCCTCTGTCTCCCCCTGTCAAAGCCCCTCCTCCGCCCCGAGTGCTGGACAACGGCGACCCCGTGTGGACCGTGAAGGGGGTCGCGGTTTCCAGCACCTCGTCGACTGGGAGGGTTATGGGCCTGAGGATCGAGACTGGGTCCCGGCTTCCTACTTCGCGGACCCCTCCTTGTTGGTTGAATTCTATCAGGCCCACCCGGACGCTCCAGGACGGTCGCCCGGTGTCTCCCGTAGGGAGGGGGGTACTGTTTTTGTTTTTTAGATTAGATTCAACTTTATTGTCATTGTGCAGAGTACAAGTACAGAGACAACGAAATGCAGTTAGCGTCTAACCAGAAGTGCAAAATAGCAGAAAGTGCAATGAACAGTATTTACAGGTAGTGCAATATATGATCAGTAGTAGTGCAGTATAATATAGCAGTGCAGTATAGCAGTATATGAGTAACAGTTGCATTATAGCAGAATAAATAGTTACAGTATGAACAGTGTAGCAGCATATGAGCTGTATGGGTAATGCAGTCTAGCAGTATATATGTATTAACAGTAGAGGTAGATAGCAGAATAAATATAAATATGGAATGCCGTATAAACAGGTATGTACAGTATGTGCAGTAGTATTAAAGAAAATATAAGGATATGTGCATTATGAACAGTATGGACAGGTATGTACAGAAGAGCAGTGGTATTGAGTAAGAGCAGGGGAGGGGAGTAATAGTGCAATTGTCCGGGTGGGGGGGGGGGGGGGGGGTAGTAGGTTGTCAGGTCGGTGCAGTGTTCAAGTTCAGTAGGGTGACAGCCGCAGGGAAGAAGCTGCCTCTGAACCTACTTGTTCGGGTGCGGAGAGACCTGTAGCGCCTCCCGGAGGGGAGTGGGGTGAAAAGTCTATGGTTGGGGTGAGGAGACTAAAGAAGGTCCATCTACCTCCTCAGATCCTGGTGAACTTCTACCGCTGCACCATCGAGAGTATCCTTACCTACTGTGTCACAGTATGGACAACCGAGCAACTGCTCGGCATCGGACCGGAAGGCACTGCAGAGGGTGGTGAAGACTGCCCAACGCATCACCGGTTCCTCACTCCCCTCCATCGAGGCTGTCCAGGGCAAACGATGCCTGCGTAAGGCACGCAGCATCGTCAAGGACATCTCTCACCCCAACCATAGACTTTTCACCCCACTCCCCTCCGGGAGGCGCTACAGGTCTCTCCGCACCCGAACCAGTAGGTTCAGAGGCAGCTTCTTCCCTGCGGCTGTCACCCTGCTGAACTCGAACACTACACCTACCTGACAACCTACTACCCCCGCAACCCCCACCCCCACCCGGACAATTGCACTATTGCACTATACTCCCCTCCCCTTCTCTTACTCAATACCACTGCTCTTCTGTACATACCTGTTCATACTGTTCATAATGCACATAATGCACATATCCTATATTTTCTTTAATACTACTGCACATACTGTACATACTTGTTTATACGGCATTCCATATTTATATTTATTCGGCATCTACCTCATGTTACTGTTAATACATATATACTGCTAGACTGCATTACCCATACAGCTCATATGCTGCTACACTGCTCATACTGTAACAATTTATTCTGCTATAATGCTACTGTTACTCACATACTGCTATACTGCACTGCTATATTATACTGCTGTGGGGGGACATGCAGCGTTCGGCCTGTAGAGGGAGCTACAGGACCGTGGCCGGGGTTGTGTCGGCGAGACTTTTGTTGCACACCTGCTGCGAATTAAGTCTCGCCGGCAAATGTTTAAGATGTGTGTGCTTCTGCCATTTCAGGAGGCGAGGTGAGCTGGGAACGGCGGAGCGAGAGAGAGAGAGAGAAAGAGACGACTGCGAAGTCGCAGTCGCCGAGTAATCATTGAGGAGGCTGGAAAGCCAAAAGAACAATTCTTACGAACTATATGAATAAACGGGAGAGATTCCCTTACCGTAACGCTGCGTCTGCCTCTGTGTACAACGGACTTTGTTACATTGGCGCCCAACCTGGGACACAGAGGGAAGGCAGAATGGAAGCGTTAACAGCGGCGATGTCGAGGATAGCGCTTGTCCTCGAACAGCAGACGGCCCTGCAGCAGACCCAGCAGACGACGCTGGAGGAACTAACGGCGGCGAGGATCACGGACAGTGCCCTCCTTCAGGACTTCACCAGGGTCGGCGGGCCGGCGCCGGGGACCGGAGCGGCACCAGGTCCCCCCAAGGTCCAGTACCACCGCCCCCAGGGCCGTCGGACAGGCCGAGGACCATCTCTCCCTCCCACCGCGGGGGCCACAACGACCAACCCCGGCCCCGCGGCAAGGGGGGGCGGGCCAACGCCCAGGAGGAGCCGGGGGAGCAGAAGGAGAGAGGCCGGCGCCAGCCCCGAGGACGAGATGGCAGGGGCGCACCTATCCGGAACCGACCCCGGCCCCACAGGGAGCACCTCGAGCGACAGGGGGGGTGTGTTGGCGGTGCGGACGGCCGGGCCACGTGCAGGCCGAGTGTCGGGCGATGGACGTGGGACGGGTCGTCCGCATCGGCGACATACCGGGCCCTCCCCCCGGACCAGGAGCGGCGTATCGTATTCCGGTAAGGATACAACATGATACGCACCAGGCATTCTTGGATTCGGGCTGCATGCAGTCCATGATCCAGGAGCGCCTGGTTCGGCCGGGGGCATTGTTGAAGGCATCGAGGGTGCGGGTGAGGTGTGTGCATGGGGACATTCACGAATATCCGGTGGTCGCTATCGAAATTCATTTTGAGGGGAAAAACCATAGAGTACAGGCGGCGGTTAGCCCACGCCTCACGCATCCCCTGATTCTAGGTGTGGATTGGGAGGGGTTTCCTCAAGCGGTAAAGAGGGCTACCGGGATGCGTGCACGACAGCTAGGGAGGTGTGTGGCGTGTAATGTGCTCTGTGCCGAGGCGGCGCCTCGCGACACTGCCGGGGAGCCGGAGCCGGCGGGGGCGCCTCACCCCGAGACTTCCTCGCCGAACTATCCGCTGCTAGGCGACTTCCCCCTCGAGCAGTCTCGTGACGAGACCCTCAGATCAGCCTTTGACCAAGTGATAGCAATTGATGGTACTTTGATACGGCCAGACACAGTGCGCGCCCACCCCTATTTTGCGATTATCAGCGACAGGTTATATCGAGTAAGTCGTGACTCACATAGTCAGGAGGAAGTAACCCAGTTGCTGGTTCCCCGCAGCCGCCGCGAAATGGTCTTCCAGGCGGCTCATTTCAACCCCATGGCGGGCCATCTAGGGTATGACAAAACACTGCACCGTATAATGGCTCGATTTTATTGGCCGGGGATTCGGGCAGAGGTGCGTAGGTGGTGCGCTTCCTGTCGGGAATGTCAGTTAGTAAATCCCCCGGCCATTCCCCGGGCCCCCTTGCGGCCCTTACCATTGGTCGAGAACCCGTTCGACCGCATTGCGATGGATATTATCGGGCCATTTGAACGGAGCACACAGGGTTATCGATTTGTGTTGGTCTTGATAGATTACGCCACCCGATACCCCGAGGCAATACCTCTGCGCAATATCTCTGCCAAGAGTGTAGCGCAAGCATTGTTTCAAGTCATCTCCCGCGTGGGAATCCCGAAAGAGATTCTCACCGATCAGGGCACTAATTTTATGTCACGCACCCTCAAGGAACTGTATGGCTTGTTGAACATCAAGGCGATTCGAACCAGTGTTTACCACCCGGCCACTGACGGCCTTTGTGAGCGGTTCAATCGGACCTTGAAGTCAATGATCCGGAAGTTTGTCCACGAGGATAGTCGGAATTGGCATAAATGGCTAGATCCCCTGTTGTTTGCGGTGTGGGAAGTTCCCCAAGCTTCCACCGGGTTTTCCCCGTTTGAATTACTCTACGGGCGTAAGCCCCGGGGTGTCCTAGACCTGTTTAAAGAAAATTGGGAGGAAGGGTCTAGCGACAGTAAGAGTGAGATCCAGTACGTCCTCGACTTGCGCACAAAGCTCCACGCCCTAGGGGCTATCTCACGTGAGCATTTGCTGCAAGCCCAGGAGCGTCAGAAACGCCTGTATGACAGGGGGTCTACCCTACGAGAGTTTACACCGGGAGACAAGGTGCTCGTACTGTTACCCACCTCCAGCACGAAATTACTCGCGAAGTGGCAAGGACCGTTTGTGGTCACACGTCGCATGGGGGACGTGGATTATGAGGTTGTACGCTCGGACCGGGGGGATAGCTTGCAGGTGTATCACGTCAATCTCCTAAAAAAATGGAACGACGTGGTCACGGTTGCTCTGGCTACGGTAATTCCGGAGAGAGAGGAGTTCGGTCCGGAAGTCCCAAAATCGAAAGTTAGCACTCCGGTCGATATTGATAACCATCTCTCTGCTAGCCATGCCGCGGACGTTGCAGATTTGCAGCTTAAGTTCGCTGACGTGTTCTCTCCCCTGCCCGGTCGGACTACGCTCATCGACCACCATATAGAAACGCAGCCGGGTTTAACGGTGCGCACGCGTCCCTATAGGTTGCCGGTGCACAAACGAAACGTTGTGTGCACGGAGTTGGAAGCCATGCTGGAGCTGGGTGTGGTCGAGGAGTCCCGCAGTGATTGGTGTAGCCCCATCGTGCTTGTCAACAAGCCAGATGGGACTATACGGTTCTGTGTGGATTATAGACGGGTTAATGCGGTCTCCAAGTTCGATGCCTATCCGATGCCCCGGGTCGACGAGCTCTTGGTACGGCCAGGTACTTCACGACGTTGGATTGCACGAAGGGATACTGGCAGATTCCACTCTCGCCGGTGTCCCGGGAGAAAACGGCATTCTCCACTCCGCTCGGGTTATTCCAGTTCACTGTGCTCCCTTTCGGGTTGTTCGGAGCCCCAGCCACTTTTCAGCGCCTCATGGACCGTATTCTGCGGCCGCACGCCGCCTATGCTGCGGCCTACCTAGATGACATTGTCATTCACAGTGACACCTGGCCGCAGCATGTGCGGAGTGTGGCTGCTGTTCTGCGGTCCCTGAGGCAGGCGGGGCTGACGGCCAACCCGAAAAAGTGCGTGATCGGGCGGAGGGAGATCCGGTATCTGGGGTACCACTTGGGACGGGGGGAGGTGCGGCCGCAGATTGAAAAGACTGCGGCCATCGCCACCTCTCCCCGGCCCAAGACAAAGAAGGAGGTGAGGGCCTTCCTGGGGCTGGCGGGATATTACCGCCAGTTCGTACCAGGGTTTTCGGAGCTGGCCAGTCCCTTGACGGACCTCACCCGGAAGGGTGCCCCGGATCCGGTCCAATGGTCGGGCCAGTGCCAGGGGTCGTTCGAGGCCCTTAAGGGGGCTCTTTGTGGAGAAACGGTCCTGTATGCGCCTGATTTTAACCTCCCTTTCTCCCTACAGACGGACGCGTCGGATAGAGGGCTGGGAGCAGTACTGACCCAGCGCGTGGAGGGGGCCGACCGGCCGGTGCTGTACCTGAGCCGCAAGCTGTCGGAGAGGGAGGGCCGGTACAGCACCGTGGAGAAGGAGTGCCTGGCCATCAAGTGGGCGGTCGGCACCCTCCGCTACTACCTGCTGGGTCGCGCCTTCACCCTCTACTCCGACCATGCCCCCCTCCAGTGGCTCCACCGCATGAAGGATGTAAACGCGAGGATCACCCGGTGGTACCTCGCGTTGCAGCCCTTCAACTTTTCCGTCGTGCACAGACCGGGTGCGCAGATGGTCGTGGCAGACTTCCTCTCCCGTGCAGGGGGGGGGGAGTAGGTCGTCGGCCGTCGGTTCCCCGGCCTGTGTCGGGCGGTGGGGGTATGTGGGGGGACATGCAGCGTTCGGCCTGTAGAGGGAGCTACAGGACCGTGGCCGGGGTTGTGTCGGCGAGACTTTTGTTGCACACCTGCTGCGAATTAAGTCTCGCCGGCAAATGTTTAAGATGTGTGTGCTTCTGCCATTTCAGGAGGCGAGGTGAGCTGGGAACGGCGGAGCGAGAGAGAGAGAAAGAGACGACTGCGAAGTCGCAGTCGCCGAGTAATCATTGAGGAGGCTGGAAAGCCAAAAGAACAATTCTTACGAACTATATGAATAAACGGGAGAGATTCCCTTACCGTAACGCTGCGTCTGCCTCTGTGTACAACGGACTTTGTTACAACTGCTTATATTATTCTATATTACACTGCACTACTACTGATCATATATTGCACTACCTGTAAATACTGTTCATTGCACTTTCTGCTATTTTGCACTTCTGGTTAGACGCTAACTGCATTTCGTTGTCTCTGTACTTGTACTCTGCACAATGACAATAAAGTTGAATCTAATCTAATCTAAATGTCCTTGACGATGCTGCGTGCCTTACGCAAGCATCGTTTGCCCTGGACAGCCTCGATGGAGGGGAGTGAGGAACCGGTGATGCGTTGGGCAGTTTTCACCACCCTCTGCAGTGCTTTCCGGTCCGATGCCGAGCAGTTGCCATACCATACTGTGACACAGTTGGTAAGGATACTCTCGATGGTGCAGCGGTAGAAATTCACCAGGATCTGAGGAGACAGATGGACCTTCTTTAGTCTCCTCAGGAAGAAGAGACGCTGGTGAGCCTTCTTTATCAGGGTGGAGGTGTTGAGGGTCCAGGAGAGGTCCTCAGAGATGTGGACACCCAGAAACTTGAAGCTGGTGACTCGCTCCACCTCAGTCTCGTTGATGAGGATGGGGGTGTGTGCGCCAGCTTTAGACTTCCTGAAGTCCACAATGAGTTCTTTGGTCTTCTTGGTGTTGAGAGCCAGGTTATTGTCATTGCACCACACTGTTAGGTGCTGGACCTCCTCCCTGTAGGCCGACTCATCGTTGTTGCTGATGAGACCGATCACCGTTGTGTCGTCTGCAAACTTAACAATGGTGTTTGAGCCATGTACAGGTGTGCAGTCGTAGGTGAAGAGGGAGTAAAGGAGGGGGCTCAGCACACAGCCTTGTGGAACGCCGGTGTTCAGGGTGAGGGTTGAGGAGGTGTGGTTGTGAAGCCTAACAGACTGCGGCCTGTTGGTCAGGAAGTCTAGAATCCAGTTGCAGAGGGAGGGGTTGATGCCCAGTTGCCTGAGTTTGGAGATCAGTTTGGAGGGGATGATGGTGTTGAATGCTGAGCTGAAGTCAATAAACAGCATTCTCACATAAGAGTTAGTCTTGTCGCCGGTAGGCGAATTGAAAGGGGTCCAGTGTGGGTGGTAGGCAGGTCTTGAGTTGAGCTAAGACCAGCCTCTCGAAGCACTTCATGATGATGGGCGTGAGTGCCACTGGTCGGAAGTCATTTAAGCTCGTTGCAGTGGAGTGTTTTGGCACCGGCACGATGGAGGTGGTTTTGAAGCACGCGGGGACAGCTGCTTGGGCTAGGGACAGGTTGAATATGTCAGTCCAAACCTTAGTCAGCTGCACAGCGCAGGCCCTGAGGACGCGTCCGGGAATCCCATCAGGACCAGCAGCCTTGCGTGCGTTAGTCCTGCTCAGTGCCGCACACACGTCGGTGGGAGA
Organism: Argentina silus; assembly: GCF_951799395.1. Lineage (NCBI taxonomy): Eukaryota > Metazoa > Chordata > Actinopteri > Argentiniformes > Argentinidae > Argentina > Argentina silus. Next base: position 30,594,969 of record NC_139654.1, on the reverse strand, counting down.
TAGAGTGAGGGGCTGGTGATCCGCAGGGAGCACAGCCTTGATGGCCACCTCCTTGTTGTCCCTGTCAAAGCGGCCGTAGAAGTGGTTCAGCTCATCAGGGAGGGAGGCGTCAACGGAGAGGGGTGAGGTGTTAGTTGGTTTGTAGTCTGTGATGGCCTGGATGCCCTGCCACATGCGTCGGGGGTCAGAGTTGTTTCTGAAGTGATCCTCTATCCTCAGCTTGTGGTTGTGCTTGGCCTTTTTGATGCCCCTCTGCAGATTAGCCCTGGATGAGCTATAGGCCCGAGCATCCCCTGATCTGAAGGCAATGTCGCGTGCCTTCAGCAGGAGTCGGACCTCACTGTTCATCCATGGCTTCTGATTAGGGAAAGTGGTGATCCGCTTGAGTGTGGTGACACTGCTGATGTTGGAATTGATGTAGTCCAAAACAGATGAGGCATATGAATCAATGTCCGTGTGGGAGTCATGGGTGGCCTGAGTGGCAAACACACCCCAGTCAGTGTTTCCAAAACGCTGCTGGAGCGCTGAGTCAGCTCCCTCTGGCCAGACCTTGACTGTCCTCACTGTAGGTTTCACTCGTTTGATGAGTGCTGAGTACTTGGGCAGTAGGAACAATGAGAGGTGGTCTGATTGACCTAGGTGGGGGAGGGGAACGGCTTTGTACGCATCAGCCATGCTGGTGTATACTTGGTCCAATGTCCTGTCTCCTCTGGTGGGGCATGAGACATTTCGGTGGAATTTGGGCAGTACAGTCTTTAAGTTGGAGTGATTGAAGTCACCCACGACAATGAAGGCTGCCTCGGGATGCAGAGTCTGTTGTTTGCTAATGGCAGCATGCAGTTCTTTCATAGCAATCTTAGCATTAGCATCCGGGGGGATATAGGCTGCCATGATAACAGTAGACGTGAACTCTCTGGGCAGATAGAAAGGTCTACACTTAACCATGAGAAACTCCAGGTTAGCTGAGCAGTGACTCTCGGTGATGGTAGTGTCCGTGCACCACGTCTTGTTCACATAAATGCACAAACCTCCACCTCTGGTCTTACCGGAGTCGCCTGCTGTTCTGTCTGCTCGGAGAACGCAGCGCCCTGCTAGCTCGATAGCGTTGTCGGGTACCTCGCTGTTGAGCCAGGTTTCAGTGAAAACCATGATGTTACATTCCTTAATCCATTTGTGGGTGGTGATCCGCAGCCGCAGTTCATCCATCTTGTTTGCCAGGGAACGAACATTTGCAAGGAAAAGGCTAGGTAGTGAGAGTCGGTGTGGAGTTAGCTTTAGCCTAGCTCTCAGCCCACCTCGGCTCCCTCGCCTGTGTTTTCGTTTCCGAGCCGGTCTGGGGCCTCTTCCGGTCGGTGTAGCGGAGTTAGCTGGACCCGCTGTTTTGCTAATCTCGGGTATATCGTCGATAAAGATGACTGGAGTGCCGGAACCGATGTCCAGAAGTTCTTGTCGGCTGTACGATATGTACGCTAAACTGTTTTTAGCGAGAATACTTAAGATAAACAAGCAAATAACTACTAGTTCGCAAACTCTGGAGAGACACTGAGCGTCGCGATGCATGCGCGCCGCCATCTTGGTCACATCTTGTTACGGTTCCCCCTCCTAACCGTCCCTCTGGCGCCACCTTGAGGCTCCGGCGATCATCGCTGGAGCGTCCAGCTCCTAGTCGACAGCGCACCTGTTCCCTGTCTCCCCTCAGCACACCTGCAAACCATCTGCAATCACCGCCCTATAAGAACCCTGCCTGAACTCCACTCCAGTGCCAGATCGTACTGTGTCCATGGTAACCTTCCCAGTAACCCGCATTACGCTTCGAGCCTTTGTTATCCTCTCGTGTTCCTTGTGTTTGTTTGTGTTTCACCACGTTCCCATGTGCCCCTCCAGATACCTCATCCTCCCTGGTTTTCCCCCTCGTCGACCCTTCCATGGACCTAGCCCCCTTACTGACTACTGGACCTCCCTGCCTCCCGACCATCTGCCTGTCCGACTACCCATCTGCCTGCCCGATCGCCTGCCTGTCCGACTACCCGTCTACCTGCCCAACTGCCCACTCTCCTGCCGACCCCTGGACCGAACTTCGACTACTCTCTTTGGATTATCCACTTGTCCCCGTTCATTATTAAATACGCCTTCGGGCTTTATCTACCCTCTCTGTGTGCCATCGTTTGGTTCCTCAGACCTTCTGTGTAACAGTTACAGCCTTATTCTAAAATGGATTAAATATAAACATTTTCCCTCATCAATCTACACACAATACCCCATTATGACAAAGCCAAAAGGTTTTTAGACATGTTTGCCAATTTATTAAAAATAAAAAACTGAAATATCACATTTACATAAGTATTCAGACCGTTTAATCAGTACTTTGTTGAAGCACCTTTGGTAGCGATGCTACAAGCTTGGCACACCTGTACTTGGGGAGTTTCTCCCATTCTTCTCTGCAGATCCTCTCAAGCTCTGTCAGGTTGGATGGGGAGTGTCGGTGTACAGCTATTTTCAGGTCTCTCCAGAGATGTTTGATTGGGTTCAAGTCCTGGCTCTGGCTGGGCCACTCAAGGACATTCCGAGACGTCCTGAAGCCACTCCTGTTGTCTTGGCTGTGTGCTTAGGGTCGTTGTCCTGTTGGAAGGTGAACCTTCACCCCAGTCTGAGGTCCTGAGCGCTCTGGAGCAGGTTTTCATCAAAGATCTCTCTGTACTTTGCTCCGTTCATCTTTCCCTCAATCCTGACTAGTTTCCCAGTCCCTGCCGCTGAAAAACATCCCCACAACATGATGCTGCCACCACCATGCTTCACCGTAGCGATGGTATTGGCCAGGTGATGAGCAGTGCCTGGTCGGGCAGGCGAAGTTCGGTACACAGGCGGGCTCTCAGACGGTCAGGGGGTCGGACTTTCGTCGGGGTTCTCCTATACAAATGGGTCATACACAGCGCTTTTAAATCTCTCTTTCTTACTCTTCTTCTCCTCACCTACTTCCCCCTTCTCTCCTCGCAGTACTTCCTCCCAGTGTTTGTCAGAGTCCCCCTTTTCTCCTGCTTCCACTCGCGCTGATCCATATCAGCTGCGCTCCGCTGATTGCGTGTTCCGGCTGCCCTCACGCTGGCCGGCGGAACTCCATGTATGGGCATGCCCCATATCTTGCGTGGGGAGAGAGAGATAGGGAGAGAGGCGACAGCAGAGACATAGCGGGGCGGGATATACACCCCATTTATTACCGTCCCACGTTCCTGTGCGCCCTCATTCGCACGGCGGGCGTCACACACTTCACACCTTGTGTCTGCTGCAGCAGCGGCATTACCCTGCTGCAATGTCGGTATGCTTGTATTAAACCCCTGCCAACTGTACATCATAATTATTGATCGTTTTTAAATAAGCCTTCTTAATATCGTCCCTCAATTCTGTCAAGCCTGGATTAGCATTTCAGTGTAATTGTGTCAACAAGTATGTAAATGCTATGGATTTATTTGAAGACATGACGTACTGCATAACTAAAAGCGTATTTCCACAAAATGGATGTCGAAAAAATATGAAATATCCATGTGGTAGACCAATCACAAATTGTGTAGCAATTACAGTAAATTTATAATAATTATACAAATGATATGTAGTTATGAATATTTCAACAACAACAGCTTACAGCTTATTTCAAAAACAACTTTGTGCAGCTTAATCATCGCTGTCATCATTTATTAACTTGAAATGGATTGCCATCAAATGCAAAATCAGAATTTATAGCTTATCACATATCATAAGTCTCATCATTTTCAATGTCTTTATTGTCATAATGAACTATTTATTATGCATCATGGCTCAGACTCAGATGTCAGCACTTTATAGAGGTAAGATAAATGCTTCTATCATCCAATCTGGGCGATATAAAAAAAAATTACGGCAGCCAAGGCATGAATTTGTATATTTTAAGAAATTGTTGAACATCAAAGTCACCCTGGAATCAACCTCATTTGGCCAGGAACAATACCAACTCCACCACTGAAATTGCATTGAGAATGGCCACTAGGTTTTGTGGCATGCCCACCAGAACAATCAAACAATAGAGGTATTGTTTGATTGTTTTGAGGTTTTTCTTTATCATCGTGAGCATTCTTCAGTCATCCACTGTAGAAGTCTTCCTTGGTCGACCAGGCCGTTTGTGGTTTCTGAGCTCACCAGTGCTTTCTTGCCTTTTAATGATTTTGGTAGGTTTAAGGTTTTGGCTATGTTGCTGCTAGATTTTTTTTTTCAGCCTCATAATGGCTTCCCTCATAATGGCTTCTTTCAGAACACCCAATGACACTGTACAAGGTATACAGTGGGGGAAATAATTATTTGATCCCCTGATGATTTTGTTAGTTTGCCCGATTACAAAGAAATGAGTGGTCTATAATTTTTATGGTACTTTTATTTTAACAAATAGAGACAGAATATCAACAAAAAAGTCCAGAAAAAAACACATTATATAAAGTTATAAATTCATTTGCATTTGATCGAAGGAAATAAGTATTTGATCCCCTACAAACCAGCAAGAATTCTGGCTCATACAGACCGGTTATATGCCCATGAGGCACACAGATTAGTCCTGTCACTTTAAGAAAGTACTCCTAATCTCTGCTTGTTATGGGTATAAAAGACACCTGTCAATAGAATCAATCTCTTCCATTCCAACCTCTCCACCACCATGGGCAAGACCAAAGAACATTCAAAGGACATCAGGGTAAGAGTTGTAGACCTGCACAAGGCTGGAATGGGCTACAAGACCATCAGCAAGAAGCTTGGTGAGAAGGAGACAACTGTTGGTGCAATTATTAGAAAATGGAAGAAATACAAAATAACCATCAATCGCCCTCGGCCTGGAGTTCCATGCAAGATCTCGCCTCGTGGGGTAAGGATGATCATGAGAAGGGTGAGGGATCAGCCCAGAACTACACGGGAGGAGTTTGGTAATGATCTCAAGGCAGCTGGGACCACAGTCACCAAGAAAACCATTGGTAACACACTACACCGTAACAAATTGAAATCCTGCAGTGCCCGCAAGGTCCCCCTGCTGAAGAAGGCACATGTACAGGCCCATCTGAAGTTTGCCAATGAACACCTAAATGATTCAGAGAAGGCTTGGGAGAAGGTGATGTGATCAGATGAGACCAAAATTGAACTCTTTGGCATAAATTTGACTCTTCGTGTTTGGAGGGAGAGAAATGCTGAATGCTACAATCCCAAGAACACCATCCCCGCCGTCAAACACGGAGGTGGAAATATTATGCTTTGGGGTTGTTTCTCTGCTAAGGGTACAGGACGACTTCACTGCATTGAGGGGCCAATGGACGGGGCCATGTACCATAAGATCTTGGACGAGAACCTCCTTCCCTCAGCCATAGCACTGAGGATGGGTCGTGGATGGGTCTTCCAGCATGACAATGACCCAAAACATACAGCCAATGCAACAAAGGAGTGGCTCAAGAAGAAGCACATTAAGGTCATGGAGTGGCCTAGCTAGTCTCCAGACCTTAATCCTATCGAAAATTTGTGGAGGGAGCTGAAGCTTCGAGTTGCCAAGCAAAAGCCTTGAAACCTTCAGGATTTGGAGAGGATCTGTAAAGAAGAGTGGACCAAAATCCCTCCTGAGATGTGTGCAAACCTGGTGACCAACTATAAGAAACGTCTGACTTCTGTGCTTGCCAGCAAGGGTTTCTCCACCAAGTACTAAGTCATGTTTTGCTTGGGGATCAAATACTTATTTCCTTCGATCAAATGCAAATGAATTTATAACTTTATATAATGTGTTTTTTCTGGACTTCTTTGTTGATATTCTGTGTCTATTTGTTAAAACAAAAGTACCATAAAAATGATAGACCGCTCATTTCTTTGTAATCGGGCAAACTAACAAAATCAGCAGGGGATCAAATAATTATTTCCCCCACTGTATATAGGAAAATGGAAAGGATAGAGAAGGTTCGTGAGACAATGTCAACAGGTTTAATTACAGTATTGTATAAGAACAAGGGTAGTAAATTGCAGTTAGGGAATTACAGAGGGATTAGCTTATTAAATACAGATTATAAAACATTAGCAAAAGTATTAGCGAATAGAATTAAGTCAGTAGTAGGGTCCATAGTTTCATTGACACAAGCATATAGTATTCCAGGGAGAGATATAGCAGACACGATAGGGTCAGTCAGGGATGTAGTGAGGCATATGAAGGAAGAGGGAGTTTTAGTTTTGAGTGTAGATTTCAACAAGGCATTTGATAGAGTAGAACATGAGTTTATGTTTAGGACAGTAGAAAGATTTGGGTTTGGAAATAGGTTCGTGAAATGGATTAGATTATTGTATAGCAAAGAGTAGGATAAAGTGTAATGGCGTAGTGACAGATAGTTTTAGGTTAGAGAGATCAGTTAGGCTGGGGTGTCCTTTGTCATCTTTATTATACAGTATAACAGCAGAACCATTAGCCACCAGGGAGGAGTTTAATTCATCAATATGCAGACAACACAAACATAACAGGAATGATAAAAGTGTTAGGAGTGAATGTAGGTGAGAATGAAAAAGAAGCGAGAGATGTAACATGGACAGGGGTTTTAAATAAGGTAAAGCAGAATTTGAATTTATGGAAAATGAGAAAGTTAAAGTTGAGGGGCAAGGTTATTGTAGTTAACTGTTTAATTTGATCAAGGGTGAATCACATGTTGAGTGCACTAGATTTGCCGTTGTGGGTTGTAAATTACTTAAATAGGGCTATTGATAGATTTTGTGGGATGGGAAGAAGGCACAGATTAGGCACAGGGTATTAATAAATGGGTATAAGGATGGGGGTTTAAAATTAATAGATGTACACGTGAAAAAAAGGGCTTTAAGGGTTAAAACGATTAAAAAATATTTATATAGTAGGGATGAGTATTGTTGGATGGGTTTTTTTGAGGATTATTTGCAGGGTTGTGGTGGATGTGGTGTGAATGGTCTTTTAATGGTTTTTAACAAACCAAGGTGTGAGGGAATGTCATTTTTATAGGGAGGTTTTTGAAGCGTGGGGGAAATATCTGAAACATGTGACGTATGAGTGTGTGGACAAGGGTGAGGTGTTAAATCAGCCAATCTTTCAGAACCCCAAAATAACTCACAATAATGGTATACTGGTCAGTAAACATTTCAAACAAGCAGGAATAAAACAGGTCAAACATTTAATATCCAAAAGCATTAACAATTTCAAAATCAGAACAGGAAATCATACAGGAAATAGGAAAAGTAAATAAGGATTTAAGAAAGGGTGTTATAATTGGAATGTATTAGAGAGTTAGGGACAGTATTTGTAATGGATGGAAAACAATAATGTTAGGACAGGGAGAGGTAGGTTGAGTCGAATAGGATGGTGGACTTGAATGTGGAGAGGAAAGGTCAAGGGGTTAAATTTGAAAATGTCAAAACTAAATGTATATACAGCGGGTGAAATAAGTATTGAACACGTCACCATTTTTCTCAGTACATATATTTCCAAAGGTGCAATTGACATGACATTTTCACCAGATGTTGGTAACAACCCAAGTAATCCATACATACAAAGAAACCAAAAAAAATACGTTCAGAAATTAAGTTGTGTAATATTGTGAAATGACACAGGGAAAAAGTATTGAACACATGAAGAAAGGGAGGTGCAAAAAGGCATGGAAAGCCAAGACAACAATTGAAATCTATCAGTAATTAAAAAGCAATCCAGCCCCTTGTCAGTGCAAATTAATATCAGCTGGTTCAGTCCCAACTGATGGCCGACAAAAAGGTGTCATTGCCAAGGTGTCACACAAGACACATCTCATGATGGGTAAAAGCAAAGAGCTGTCTCAAGACCTTCGCAACCTAATTGTTGCAAGACATAACGATGGCATTGGTTACAGGCGCATTTCTAAGCTTCTGAATGTTCCAGTGAGCACTGTTGGGGCCATAATACGGAAGTGGAAAGACAATCATTTCACCATAAATTTGCCTCGATCAGGTGCTCCTCGCAAGATTTCTGACAGAGGAGTGAAAAGAATAATCAGAAGAGTTGTCCAAGAGCCAAGGACCACTTGTGGAGAGCTTCAAAAAGACCTGGAATTAGCAGGTACTGTTGTCTCAAAGAAAACAGTAAGTAATGCACTCCACCGCCATGGCCTGTATGCACGCTCACCACGCAAGACTCCATTGCTGAAAAGCTTGTTTAAAGTTGCACAACATTTGGAAAAGCCAGTGAAATACTGGGAGAATATAGTGTGGTCAGATGAGAGCAAAATTGAACTGTTTGGATGCCATAATACACACCATGTTTGGAGGAGAAATGGCACTGCACATCACCCTAAAAACACCATACCAACAGTGAAGTTTGGAGGTGGGAACATCATGGTGTGGGGCTGCTTTTCAGCAAATGGTACTGGCAAACTTCACATAATTGAAGGAAGGATGAATGGGCAAATTTACCGAGACATTCTTGACCAAAATCTGCTGCCATCTACCAGGATGATGAAGATGAAACGAGGGTGGACATTTCAGCAAGACAATGATCCCAAACACACAGCCAAGGAAACTCTCAATTGGTTTCTGTAGCAAGGTTCTTTTCACACAGAGGCAGACGCAGTATCTTAGTGAGGGATTTGGTCCCGTTTATTAGCACAGTCATTCAATATCTTGGCTTTTCAGCCCGTCTCAAAGTTCTGGCGACTTTCCAGTCGTCTGTCTCGAAAACCTGCTCCGTCGTTCCCAGCCCACCTACTGAAAAAGCCGAGGCACACACATCTTAAGCATCTAGTCAACGAGGCTTCATTTGCAACAGGTGTGCAACGGAGCCTCACCGACATAACCCTGGCCACGGTCCTGTAGCTCCCTCTACAGGCCAAACGCTGCATGTCCCCCCACAGTTTCAAAGAAAGAAAATAAAGCTGCTAGAATGGCCCAGTCAATCACCTGACTTAAATCCCATTGAAAATCTATGGAAAGAACTGAAGATCAAGGTTCATAGAAGAGGCCCACGGAACCTTCAAGATTTGAAGACTGTTTGTGTGGAAGAATGGGCCAAAATCACACCAGAGCAATGCATGTGACTCGTTTCTCCATACAGGAGGCGTCTGGAAGCTGTCATTACCAACAAAGGCTTTTGTACAAAGTATTAAATAAATATCAGTAAGCGTGTTCAATACCTTTTCCCTGTGTCATTTCACATTATTACACATAACTTAATTTCTGAACTTATTTGTTTTGGTTTCTTTGTATGTATGGATTACTTGGGTTGTTACCAACATCTGGTGAAAATGTCATGTCAATAGTACCTTTGGAAATATATTTACTGAGAAAAATGGTGACGTGTTCAATACTTATTTCACCCGCTGTATATATATATATATATATATTGCTTTGAATCACTTGTATGATTTATTAGTATATGCTTTTAATCACTTGTGTATGATGTGGGACTATTTAGTCCCAAAGGGGGGAATATATGGTAAATCTATAGCAAATAAAGAGAGAACACAACAAGTAAGACAGGACAAAGAGGCCAAGAGTGAAGTATGGGAAATTGAGAAAACCAATTATAAACATTCCACATAGGACAGGACAAAGAGGCCAAAAGTGAGTTATGAAAACCAATTATAAATATTCCATGAGAAAACAGGTTAATGGATAGAGGGAGTAATGATTTATGGAGGGAGTGATATCAGGAAGTGCCTAGAAGTTGGTGCATGAAAGGAGCAGAGCCAGGGGTACCAAGTACTAGAAATATTTTAATAGGAACAATACTAATCAGTACTGGGGATGATGTAATATTCTTTTTGATAATTACGATGGGCTCACCACCAATATTGTAGCAACCCGATAACTGGGAGGGGAAACCAAGCGTAAATGATTACCAAGTGTAAATGATTTGCATATGAGGGATGGAACCTAAATTTGAATTGTATAAACATGGTGTGTTGAGGGACAAACAGGGGATGCTTTGCGAACCACCTCGGCTTTTGTTACTTGTAATAAAAGTCTCTGAATAAACCTTCAGCTCTAGTTTTTGGCATTTTATTTCATTAAAGTATTTTAACTTAGAATTCCACGACACATGTATCTAACCTTTCATCTATCTATCTATTGTTCTTCTAGGGGTGTGAGAAAAGGAGTAGGCAGCGGAGAGTGCTGCTGGAGTGGCTGTGTTCTCCGATATGATCCATGTGTCAGTGAGAACAACAGGAGACATATTCTTAGAATGATTACACAACAATGCTTAACTACCAGTTCTACCCCACTGAAACCACTCTCAACCACTCAACCAACCAACTCTCTACCCACTCCACTGAACTACCCAAGGTTCATTCTACCCATCCATCCATATAGCCTTCTCATCTATCTAACATTCTATCATCTATTTATCCGTCAAGCTATATATGTATCTATTTATCCATCTATCTATCTATCAATCAGTCTTCATATCTATCTAACCTTCTCTCATCTATATCATCATCTATATCAATCAATCAATCAATCTAACCTTCTCATCTGTCTGGCTATCTTACCCTATCTATCTATCCATCCATCCATCCATCCATCCTATCAACCAACCAACCAACCATGAATTATTCCAAGCAAACCATCTTTAAACTTTATTCGCTACCATAATAAAACTAGCCTATCTCACTTTCATATGTACAGTGGGGGAAATAATTATTTGATCCCCTGCTGATTTTGTTAGTTTGCCCGATTACAAAGAAATGAGCGGTCTATCATTTTTATGGTACTTTTATTTTAACAAATAGAGACAGAATATCAACAAAGAAGTCCAGAAAAAACACATTATATAAAGTTATAAATTCATTTGCATTTGATCGAAGGAAATAAGTATTTGATCCCCAAGCAAAACATGACTTAGTACTTGGTGGAGAAACCCTTGCTGGCAAGCACAGAAGTCAGACGTTTCTTATAGTTGGTCACCAGGTTTGCACACATCTCAGGAGGGATTTTGATCCACTCCTCTTTACAGATCCTCTCCAAATCCTGAAGGTTTCAAGGCTTTTGCTTGGCAACTCGAAGCTTCAGCTCCCTCCACAAATTTTCTATAGGATTAAGGTCTGGAGACTAGCTAGGCCACTCCATGACCTTCTTCTTGAGCCACTCCTTTGTTGCCTTGGCTGTATGTTTTGGGTCATTGTCATGCTGGAAGACCCATCCACGACCCATCCTCAGTGCTCTGGCTGAGGGAAGGAGGTTCTCGTCCAAGATCTTATGGTACATGGCCCCGTCCATTGGCCCCTCAATGCAGTGAAGTCGTCCTGTACCCTTAGCAGAGAAACAACCCCAAAGCATAATGTTTCCACCTCCGTGTTTGACGGTGGGGATGGTGTTCTTGGGATTGTAGCATTCAGCATTTCTCTCCCTCCAAACACGAAGAGTTGAATTTATGCCAAAGAGTTCAATTTTGGTCTCATCTGACCACATCACCTTCTCCCAAGCCTTCTCTGAATCATTTAGGTGTTCATTGGCAAACTTCAGATGGGCCTGTACATGTGCCTTCTTGAGCAGGGGGACCTTGCGGGCACTGCAGGATTTCAATCCGTTACGGTGTAGTGTGTTACCAATGGTTTTCTTGGTGACTGTGGTCCCAGCTGCCTTGAGATCATTACCAAGCTCCTCCCGTGTAGTTCTGGGCTGATCCCTCACCCTTCTCATGATCATCCTTACCCCACGAGGCGAGATCTTGCATGGAGCTCCAGGCCGAGGGCGATTGATGGTTATTTTGTATTTCTTCCATTTTCTAATAATTGCACCAACAGTTGTCTCCTTCTCACCAAGCTTCTTGCTGATGGTCTTGTAGCCCATTCCAGCCTTGTGCAGGTCTACAACTCTTACCCTGATGTCCTTTGAATGTTCTTTGGTCTTGCCCATGGTGGTGGAGAGGTTGGAATGGAAGAGATTGATTCTATTGACAGGTGTCTTTTATACCCATAACAAGCAGAGATTAGGAGTACTTTCTTAAAGTGACAGGAGTAATCTGTGTGCCTCATGGGCATATAACCGGTCTGTATGAGCCAGAATTCTTGCTGGTTTGTAGGGGATCAAATACTTATTTCCTTCGATCAAATGCAAATGAATTTATAACTTGATATAATGTGTTTTTTTCTGGACTTCTTTGTTGATATTCTGTCTCTATTTGTTCAAATAAAAGTACCATAAAAATTATAGACCGCTCATTTCTTTGTAATCGGGCAAACTAACAAAATCAGCAGGGGATCAAATAATTATTTCCCCCATTGTATCTATCTATCTAGTAATCTAGCTATCACGTTCATCTAATATCCATCCATCAAACCAACCAGCCAATCAGTAATCTATTCACCATAATAAGACCATCTCACTTTCGATCAACTACCTAGCCATCATTCTTTAATCCTATAACCCTAACCACTAACCTAAGTCACTACTACTTCACTCCGTATAATCCATAGGCTACTTATTAACCTCTTCAACTGGTGAGGATTGTAACATAACCTATCTATGACCATCTAACATACTATCTTTCAAACCTTATATTTATGTAACCTTTCAACTACCTAGCCATCATCCTTTCTTCCTTTCACCATTCACTACTGCTTCCTTCAGTATAACCCATACTGATTAACCTGTTAATTGTATTGATCTATCCATACATCCCCTCTCATCTATCCATCCTCTCTTTCATCTATCCATTTATCCATCCAACCAACCAACCAAACCATCTATAACTTTATCCACTACCATAATACCTCTCATCCATCTATCTATCTATATACTATCTTTCAAACCTTATATCTACCTAACCTTTCAACAACCTACCCATCATCCTTTCTTCCTTTCACCAGTCACTACTGCTTCCTTCAGTATAACCCATACTATATAACCCATTAATTGTATTGATCTAACCATCCATCCCCTCTCATCTATCCATCCTCTCTTTCATCTATCCATTTATCCATCCATCCAACCAACAAACCAACCAACCAACCAAACATCTATAACTTTATCCGCTACCATAATACCTCTCTATCTATCTATCTATCCATCCATCTAACCTTATCCTATCTATCTAATCTCTTTTCATCTATCTATCTATCAATTAATCCAACCAACCAACCATTCATCCATCCATCCATCCAAGCCATCAACCAAACCATCTTTAACTTTATCTGCTACCATAATAAGTCACTTTCTTTCAACTACCCAACAAATCTATCTGTTAAGCTTTTTGTAATATGGTACATTTAAAGACAATTGCAGGGTTAGCAATCCCACACCCAGTGAAGAGATCAAAGGACAACAGATGGTCTTTGAATATTTGAAGAGTGCAATAAAAGAGGGGTAAGATTAAAGTGAGAAGTCCACTAGAGGGTGTGAACACAATGAATACAATGGATTAGCAGCTGCGGAAACAGGATAGAGTGATCAAAGGACAGGAAAGAGTAATGAACACAGTTGTAAACAGCCAGGACAGATGGCTTGTGTAAACAGCCTGGGCCAATTGATCTTTCAACAGACTGACCGACGCCAGGTCAGGTGGGAGTAGCTCCCTGGATGACGAAATGTAGTTCTTGAATGTTATTGGTGTATGTAGACAGGAACTAGAAGTTTGTTGAATGGAGGGCGTTGATCGGGCGTTACCCGATCCTTCTCTCCACCCTCTCAGAATTGGGCATCTCTGGTTTGCATCCTGGCCGATCGCTCTTTCCAGGTGACCGCTGTCCTCTCCACAAGCCCTCACCACTGGGGTCCCCCAGGGCTCTGTCCTAGGGCCCTTACTATTCTCCCTCTATACCAAATCTCTTGGCTCTGTAATTTCCTCACACGGTTTCTCCTACCACAGCTACGCAGATGACACTCAACTCTTTCTCTCTTACCCCCCTTCTGACTCACAGGTGGCAACACATGTCTCTGCGTGTCTTGCAGACATTTCTGCTTGGATGTCAGCCCACCACCTCAAGGTCAATCTTAACAAGACTGAGCTTCTCTTCCTCCCGGGGAGAGCCTGCCCTCTCCAAGACTTCTCCATCACAGTAGAGAACTGTACTGTGACCTCCTTCCATACAGCCAAGAACCTTGGGGTGATCCTTGACAACCACTTATCCTGTGTGGCGAACATCACAGCGACAGCACGCTCTACAACATCAGAAGGATACGTCCATTCCTCACCAGAGAAGCAGCACAACTTTTGGTCCAAACACTTGTGATCTCTCGCCTTGACTACTGCACTCTTGGCCGGTCTCCCCGCCTCCACCATCAGGCCTCTGCAGCTCATCCAGAATGCTGCCGCCCGTCTGATGTTCAATCTCCCCAAATTCTCCCCTGTCACTCCCCTCCTTCGCACCCTTCACTGGCTCCCGGTAGCAGCTCGCATCAGATTCAAGACCCTGGTGCTCGCCTACCGGGCGGCAAAGGGAACAGCCCCCTCCCTACTTGCAAGCAATGGTCAGCCCCCAAACCCCTGCCCGATCACTCCGCTCTTCCACCTCGGCTGGCCACCTGCCACCGCCGCCTCTACGTGGATGCAGCAGCCGCACTACTTGGTCATGGCTTTTCACTGTCCTGGCGCCCCACTGGTGGAACGAGCTTCCCACTGCTGTCATGACTGCAGAGTCACTACCAATCTTCTGCTGTAGATTGAAGACCCATCTCTTCAGGCTACATCTTAACGGTCCCTCCTAAAGACCTCTTCATCCCCACTACCCCCCTGTACAAGTTTCTCTCCTGTTAAAAAAAAAAATTCCTTCTAGCATTGTGACTGCCAATGGCCCCTGATCCGAGCAGGATTACTTTTTGTTATGATGACTGATGGATAGATGATTCACTTACTTAAACAAATGTATTTGTTGTAAGTCACTTTGGATAAAGGCGTCTGATAAATGCCATAAATGTAATGTAAATGCAATACATATACACTCTGCTAACCTTACTAAGTCCTATAATAAGCCCAACTATGGGAAATTTAAGGTGCAAAAAACGCTGGCCCACTCCCAGTCAACGTATATGGTTATGCCTATAAGCTATGCCTATGCTCAGTTGCAACTCATTTGGTACCTGTTATTTGGCTCAAGTCGTACCTCTAATTAGAAAAGCAAGCCATGACGAATTGGCTAAACTAAGGGTAACACTGAGAAATAAACGTACCTTGACCAAAAATTCTTTGGTGCTATAATTCCATCCTAAGCCTGCAGACTGAGGTAAAAGCCCTCACAGAGGTGTTAGAGTCCCACATGATCCAGTCTCTGAGTGCTATAACTGTGATTTCAAAGGAAGTTGATGAAATCAAGAAGGTAGCATTGCAAAATCGTATGGCTTTAGACATTGTGTTAGCTAAACAAGGAGGCACCTGCACCGTAATCGGAGCAGAGTGATGCTCATATATATCCAATGCCGATCAGGCAGTCCAAGATTTGAGAGATGATACTGCTAAAGGGGGAAAGTGCAGTGCTGTACACGGTGGTATGCTGGGGGGGCAGCATCAAGGAAGGTGACAACAAGATGCTGAACAAGCTTATCCCATTTGTGCGCGACGCAACATTGCATCTACCGCCGGTTGCTGCGTTGCGCAACTCTGAATCTACCGCCAGTTGCTGCGTGGTGCAGCATTTTTGATTTGTCATACTTTTCATGAGTGCAGCATATAATGCACTGTCATTGGTTCAAATACACATGAGGTGGGTCTTGTTGATTTTTTAAAACCACGTGAGCACCCAAATGTCGTGTGGTTCGCCGAAAATCAATCAGACATACACGTGCGTTTAAAAAATCTACAATAAACGCACGTGTATGTCTGATTGATTTACGTGATTTTCGGCGAACCACACGACATTTGGGTGCTCACGTGGTTTTAAAAAATCAACAAGACCCACCTCATGTGTATTTGAACCAATGACAGTCTGACTACCCGCCTGCCTGCCTGCTTACCTGTTTGACCCCTGCCTGCCTGACCAACCGCCTGCCTGACCCTTACCGGACTACCCGCCTACATATCGGCTCATTCAGCCTTTTCTCAATAAATACACCCCAGCTTGGGGTTTCACTGATCTCGGCTCCTAGTCTGTGTTCTGCACTTGGGTTCACCAGTCTGACCGTTACAGTACGATCTAGCCATGGAACCGAACTCAGCAGACACAGCCTCCATTTTGCGAGCCATCTCAACCCAGGGTTCGATCATAGGACAACACTCACAGGCTCTGACTTCTCTCACGGACACCTTCTCTGGACGTGAGTGTCGTATGGAACGACTGGAGGAGGCTTTGATAGACATGTCCAGAAACCTGAAGGAACTTTCCGTTACCGTTAATAGCCTTAGTTCACCCTCCAGCACCCGTGAACCTTCCACCATTTTTAACCACCTGTTACGGACTCTCTTCCCCACCGATAACCCTCAATCCCTCCGCCCGAGCGCTACGGTGGAGATCTTGGGTCGTGTCCTATTACAATGCTCCCTGATCTTTGAACGAAGACCTCATTCTTATGCATCTGACCGCGCTCGCATAGCTTACCTTATCGGATTGATGAAAGGATCCGCTCCCGAGTGGGCCACGGCCATGTGGGAGAGACAAACGGCTGCCTGCTCCTCTTATGACTCTTTCATCCAGGAGATGCGTAAAGTGTTCGACCATCCTGTCTGTGGCAAGGACGCGGCCAAACGGCTCCTCTCTCTCCAACAGGGCTCTTGTAGCGTTGCCGAGGTGGCCATTGAGTTCCGCACTCTCTTGAGCAGGTGGAAAAACGAGGCTCTACAGAGTTCCTTTTTGCATTCCCTCAGTGACATAAAGGATGAGCTAGTATCCCGGGATCAACCTTAAGGTCTGGAACAACTAATTTCTCTCTCCATCCGAGCTGACAATCGGCTCAGTGAGCGCCATAGAGAACGGTCTCAAAGTCCGCTGTTTTTCCCCTCTCCCTTGTCAGCCACGCCCAGGTCCCCACTTCCACACCTTTCTGAGTCCCGCCGAGACAACATGAATATTCCCGAGGCCGAACCCATGCAACTCTGTAAAGCTCGGTTAACACCAGAAGAGAGGGCTCACCGAGTTAAGTCAAATTTGTGTCTCTCAGGGTGAGGTCCGGATGGATCCTAACAAGGTCATGGCGGTTAGGCAATGGCTTGTTCCGATTACGTTGAAGCAGCTGCAGCGTTTTCTGGGATTTGCTCATTTTTATCGGAGGTTCATTCGCGACTACAGTCGCACCCCTCATCGCTCTCACCTCCACCGCCAATCCTTTTCGGTGGACTGAAGAAGTGGAGAGAGCGTTTCGGGACCTCAAGTGCCGGTTCAGTTCCGCGCCAGTCCTGACTCAACCTGACCCAGACCTCCAGTTCGTGGTGGAGGTTGATGCATCAAATACTGGGATGGGAGCTGTTCTCTCTCAAAGATCAGCCAGCGACAGTAAGCTTCACCCCTGCGCCTTTTTCTCTCTGCGAGACGAATTACGACGTGGGCAACTGGGAGCTATTAGCGGTGAAGTTGGCCCTGGAGGAATGGCGCCATTGGCTGGAGGGAACAGCTCTCCCCTTTATCATACGGACGGACCACAAGAACCTCTCATACAGTCAATCGGCCAAACGTTTAAACTCGTGACAAGCCAGGTGGGCTCTGTTTTTTGGTCGCTTCAATTTCAGTTTAACTTACCGTCCAGGGTCTCGAAACGTCAAGCAGGAGCAGCACTCCGCGATGGGAGAGATGGCGACGGCGAGAACTGAGGACCGTGCCCTCCTCCGGGAGCTCGTCGGGGCCATCAAAGTGGGACCGGCGCCCGGGTCAACACAAGGTCCCCCCAAGGTCCACCTCCAGAAGATGGGGGACCTGGACGACCCGGAGGCGTTCCTGGCGGTGTTTGAGGAGACGGCGAGTGGGCGTACCATCTGCTGCCCCTCCTGTCAGGCGAGGCGCAGCTTGCTGCCCACAGCCTGCCAACGGCCGCCCAGCGGGATTATCCCTCCCTAGCCCGGGCGATTCGAGACCGCCTGGGCCTCACCGGCCGTGAGCCGGCCCTTTGCTTACGCCCAGCGGCTGCGGGACAGCGCGTGGTGGCGGCTGGACCCAGGGAACAGCTCGGCGGAGGAGGTCGGGGACCGGGTGGTGATGGAGCAGTTCCTCACGGGGCTCCCGGCCCGGACCGCCGCCTGGGTCCAGTACCACGGCCACCCAGTATCTCGCGGCCACCGTTACCTTGGCGGAGGACCATCTCTCCCTCCCGCCGCAGAAGACGACCAACGACGACCAACCCGGAAGGAGCCGTGGTGCCGGAGGAGGAGAGGCCGGCGCCCGCCCCGAGGACGAGATGGCAGGGGCAGGCATGTCGAGAACCAGCCCTGGCCCCACAGGAAGTACCTTGAGCGGCAGGGGGGGTGTGTTGGCAATGCGGACGGCCGGGCCATGTTCAGGCGAATTGCCCAGTGATGGAGGTGGGGCAGGTCGTTCGCATCGGCAACATACCGGGCCCTCCCCCTGGACCAGGAGAGGCGTATTGTGTTCCGGAAAGGATACAACACGATACGCACCAGGCGTTCTTGGATTCGGGCTGCATGCAGTCCATGATCCAGGAGCGCCTGCTTCGACCGGGGGCATTGTTAAAGGCATCTAGGGTGTTGGTGAAGTGTGTGCATGGGGACATTCACGAATACCCTGTGGTCGCTATCGAAATTCATTATGAGGGAAAAAAGCATAGTGTACAGGCGGCGGTTAGCCCGCACCTCACGCATCCCCTTGTTCTGGGTGTAGATTGGGAGGGGTTTCCTCAAGCGGTAAAGCGGGCTACCGGGGGAGGTGTGAGGCGTGTAATGTGCTCTGTGCCGAGGAGCCAGAGCCGGCGGGGGGGTCTCAACCCGAGATTTCCCCGCCGAACTATCCGCTGCTAGGTGACTTCCCCCTCGAGCAGTCTCGTGACGAGACCCTACGATCGGCCTATGACCAAGTGATAGCGATTGATGGTACTTTGGTACGGCAAGCCCAGGAGCGTCAAAAGCGCCTATACGACAGGGGAACTAACCTGCGAGAATTTACACCGAGAGACAAGGTGCTCGTACTGTTACCCACCTCCAGCACGAAATTACTCGCGAAGTGGCAAGGGCCGTTTGTGGTCACACGTCGCATGGGGGACGTGGATTATGAGGTAGTACGCTCGGACCGGGGGGATAGCTTGCAGGTGTATCACGTATATCTCCTTAAAAAATGGAACGACGTGGTCACTGTTGCTCTGGCTACAATAATTCCAGAGAGAGATGAGTTCGGACCGGAAGTCCCAAAATCAAAAGTTAGCACTCCGGTCGGTATTGATAACCATCTCTCTGCTAGCCAGGCCACGGACGTTGCAGATTTGCAAGCTAGGTTCGCTGACGTGTTCTCTCCCCTGCCCGGTCGGACTACGCTTATCGACCACCATATAAAAACGCAGCCGGGTTTAACGGTGCGCACGCGTCCCTATAGGTTGCCGGTACACAAACGAGACATTGTGTGCAAGGAATTGGAAGCCATGCTGGAGCTGGGTGTGGTCGAGGAGTCCCGCAGTGACTGATGTAGCCCCATTGTGCTTGTCAACAAGCCGGATGGGTCTATACGGTTCTGTGTGGATTATAGAAGGGTTAATGCGGTCTCCAAATTCGATGCCTACCCGATGCCCCGGGTTGACAAGCTCTTGGACCGGCTTGGCACGGCCACATTTTTTACGACATTGGATTGCACGAAGGGATACTGGCAGATTCCCCTCTCGCCGGTATCCCGGGAGAAGACTGCATTCTCCACTCCGCTCGGATCAGTTCACGGTGCTCCCTTTCGGGTTGTTCGGAGCCCCAGCCACTTTCCAGCGCCTCATGGACCGCATTCTGCGGCCGCACTCTGCCTATGCTGCTGCCTACCTGGATGACATTGTCATTTACAGTGACACCTGGGCGCAGCGTGTGGCTGCTGTTCTGCGATCCCTGAGGCAGGCGGGGCTGACGGCCAACCCGAAAAAGTGCGTGATCAGGCGGAGGGAGATCCGGTATCTGTGTATCCAGTGCCCTCCTAATCTACCAGTATTCGTTTCACCTGTGTGTTCTGTCCCCTGTTTGTTATTTATAGCCTGTGTGTTTCCCCATGTCCTTGTCAGAGATTCTCCCTGTTTTGTTCGTGTATACCCTGTCTGCCAGTCGGTCCTGTATTTCCAGTTGTTTACCCCGTTGCCGTATTCCGTGTTCGCAATTTCCTAAGTTCTACGTTATGCCACTTGTGAAGTGAGTACCTTAGTTATCGGAGCTTAGTTTTCTCCACTTTTATTTTTACCTTTTTCCCCACAGTGTTTGTTTGTGTATCGTGCCCCGATCATCCCAATTAAAGTAAACGTCTTGTCCTTACACCTTTTTGTCTGAGTATTTCTCCGCACTTGGGTCCACCGCATCAGCACTGCTAACAAGAGGCCAAAGGCAACTTTGAAGGACTTACAAGTCTTTATGGCTGGGACTGGTCTGTCTGTGCATGTGACAACAATCTCACAAGCTTTACACAAAGCTGGCCTGTATGGCAGGGTAGCAAGAAAGAAGCCTTTTCTGAAAAAGTGCCACACTCAGTCTCGTTTGTGCTATGCAAAAACACACCTGGAAGATTCTGTTGCCATGTGGAAAAAGGTTTTATGGTCAGACGAAACTAAGATTGAACTTTTTGGACTGAACTCCAAGCGCTATGTTTGGCGAAAACCAAACACAGCACACCACCCAAAACACACCATACCTACTGTGAAGCATGGTGGTGGCAACATTATGTTGTGGGGATGTTTCTCTTCAGCGAGGACTGGGCAATTGGTCAGGATTGCAGGGAAAATGGATGCTGCCAAGTACACCCAAATTCTTGAGGACAACCTGCGTCCCTCTGCTAGACAGCTGAAGATGGGCAGGTCATTCACCTTCCAACACGACAATGATCCTAAACATGCCGCCAAAAGAACAACGCAGTGGCTTAAGGATAGAAAGGTGAATGTCCTTGAGTGGCCAAGTCAAAGAGAGAATATAGTATACACTTTGTGACAAAAGGTGATGACGTCACATGAATTTAATCATCAAAAATAATACTTGAAAATTATAAGTCCCGCCCCTTTGGGGCGGATGTGGTGGGCTGTTGATGCTTGCACAATGAGGCGTGGGTGAGAGGCTAAGGTGTTCTGCTGATTGCAAGATTAGATGTAGGAACTTGACAGTTTTATGGGGTGGGTGTTGTTGTTTGCCCAATGAGACGTGGGTGAGATGCCAAGGTGTTCTGGTGTTTGTGAAATTAGTTTTAGCAACTTGACAGTTTATTGAGGATGTGGTCACCCCTCATAGGATATAGAACCGTGAGAATGGTTGGATTAGGGGGGGGCCTTTTCTCTTTCTAGGAACCCAGGGGCCCTGAACTGTCTGAAGACCAACCGAGGTCCAGCTAAAGTTTGTCACTGATAAGGGCTGTGTGATGTGTGGTGATGACTTTATGCAGCATACATACATCTGTCAAAATTGCATATGAGGCTTAAAATAAAAGTTCAATACTGAGGGTTAAAATGTGCAATTAAAAAAAAAAGGCAATTAAAAAATGGTTAGGCTGCTACTCTAGTGGTAGTAATGTGTTCAATAATGAAGGGTTAGGGTTAATAAAATGGGGAATTAAAAAAATGGTTACATTTTTAAAGATGTTTAGTTTCAAACAAGGGTATGACCCATGTCGCGGGGGTGTCACTGACAAGATCACGTGTTTCCCGGGCAAAAGGTGTATGGGTGTTGATGCTTGCACAATGAGACGTGGGTGAGAGGACAAGGTGTTCTGCTGTTTGTGAAATTAGATTTAGGAACTTGACAGTTTTAGGGGGTGGGTGTTGTTGTTTGCCCAATGAGACGTGGGTGAGATGCCAAGGTGTTCTGGTGTTTGTGAAATTAGTTTTAGCAACTTGACAGTTTATTGAGGATGTGGTCACCCCCCATAGGATATAGAACCATGAGAATGGTTGGATTAGGGGCGTTTTCTCTTTCTAGGAACCCAGGGGCCCTGAACTGTCTGAAGACCAACCAAGGGCCAGCTAAAGTTTGCCACTGATAAGATCATGTGTTTCCCGGGCAAAAAGGTGTATATATATGTGAGCCTGAGAGCTGGTCACAAAGGCCCAAAGACTTGAGACAGCGGCATCTGATCAATCTCTCTCTCCACCATGGAAGATGTACGTAAGTTTTTTCCTATGTGTTTCCCATCCAGCTGGTGTAAGGGAGGGTTTCTGTAAGAGAGGTAATCTTTAATCTTTCCAGATCAAACAATTGGCTCTTCAAGGCTTCATTCGTCACCTCGTCGTGAACGTCAAATAGCACGTGTTTCTCCATATCGCCCCTGGAGGGATGCTCCAGGTATGTTAAATAAATCAATAAATCCACAAATTATTAAATACATAATTAAATAAAAACTAGCTGTAACCTGCTTCTCTTCTTTTTACAATGGAACCAGAGGGTTACAACGATGAAGATTCTGGACCCCACGACACCTTCATGCTCTTCCATTCGCCAGACAGCGACAGCGAGGCCTATTTGCCGACGTCACCACGGGCTTCTCTCTACAGCGAGGATGCGCAGCTGCAAGGACTGAACCATCTAGAGGAGAATCGCCAAGGTTTTTATGATGTTGATGATGAAGATGTTCAAATGTCTCCCATCCTCAGTCGAGATGAGCATGTTGATAGTGGTCGCCATGATGCTGTTCTCTCAGCTTATTATGAAGGCCTCGATGATGGCATGGATATAGCTACAGTGTCTGATGATGATGGTTCAGAGACCGATTCTGTGAATAGTCTAGATTTTGAGCGGAGTTTGATCAGCATTGAAACGAGGTTGCATACGGCCCGGTTGTTACGTGTGAGATCCAGAAATATAGCTCACCCTGATGATCGGCGTAGTAGCCTTAGACAGATACGAAGGCGTACAGGCCTATTGAAACGTATCGCAAGACGTCTGTTTACTGCTTAAAAAGTCACAGTTTCCTTCAAATTAATAATATTTTTAAAAAAAATGGCTGAATCTGACAGGGTTAATCATCATGATATTCCTCTTGACCTCATGCAAATGGTCAATGATCTTAATACGTCTAGTGTTGTTAGGGAGTTTGATCATGTAAATCCTCCGATACAACCGGTGCATCCCGTTCAAGATTCAAGATTCAAAGTGTTTATTATCATTGGCACAGTAGAAAACATGTTTCCCTGTACAACGAAATTCTTACTTTGCTGTCCGCAGAATGCCAACCAATGTAAAATATACAATACAAAAGAATATACAATATATACTAAACAAATGTACAAGACAGCAAAATTTAAGGCATAAAATAAGAATAGCAGCAATAATAATAATAAACAGTGCAAACGTAGCAGTGCAATTATGCAAACTGGTTATGAGGTAGTAGGGTTATATTAGTCTTAATCTCCTATGGGTTGTTTAGGAGCCTGGTGGCAGTGGGAAAGAAGGAGTTCTTTAGTCTGGTTGTCCTGCATTTAACACTTCTGTACCTCCGGCCTGAGGGTAGAAGTGTGAACAGTCCGTGCTGGGGGTGGGTGGGGTCCTTGAGGATGGAGGCGGCTCTCCTGTGGACTCTGCGGTGGTAGATGCTCTGCAGGGAGGGCAGTGGAGTCCTGGTGATTTTCTCAGCGGTCTTCACCACTCTCTGCAGGCGTCTGCGGTCCATAGCAGTAGTGCTGCCGTACCACACAGTGATACAGCTAGTTAGGATGCTCTCAACAATGCAGCTGTAGAAGTTGCTGAGGATCTTGGGCGACATGCCAAACTTCCTCAGCCTCCTCAGAAAGTACAGCCGCTGTTGGGCCTTCTTAACCAGCTGAGTGGTGTTAAGTGTCCAGGTGAGGTCCTCGCTGATGTGGACGCCCAGGTATTTGAAACTGCTCACCCTCTCTACTTCAAGCTCCCGGATGTACAGTGGCCGATGAGGTCCCCTCTTCTTCCTCATGTCCACTATCATCTCCTTCGTCTTGTCCGTATTGAGGGTGAGGTTGTTGTCCTCGCACCATGTTACCAGACTGGCCACCTCCCTCCTGTAAGCCGCTTCGTCCCCACCAGTGATGCATCCTATCACTGCGGTGTCGTCTGCAAACCAGTCGGCAGCGCACCTGCGCCCTATCGCCAATCAGCATACCTGCGACCCCATTCAGCACCCTATAAGAACCCTGACCGGTCATTACTCCAGTGCCAGAACATACTGTGACTAATGGTAACTTTACTCATGACCAGCAGACGCTTCAGCCCTCCAGAGAACCCTTGTGAATTCCTTGTGTCTTGTTTTCTCCTTGTGACCTACCCTGTTCTCCTGTGCCCCTCCAGAACCCTCGTCTTCCTCGGACCCTCTCGTCAACCCATTCCACGGACCTAGCCCCTACCTGAACTTCGGCCCCCTACCCCTTTCAGCTACTGGACCTCCCGCTAACGACCCCTGGACCAAACCCCGACTACCCCTTCGGATTATCCCACAGCTTTTTCCCCTCCCCTGAACACTGGACCTCCTGCTATCGACCCCCAGACCGGACAACTTTCTTTTTCTTCAACTTTCCGACGACTCTCTCTGGATTACCTTACTCTTCCCCTTCCCTTATCCCTATTATTATTATTATTATTATTATTATTATTATTAAATACGCCTTTGGGCTAAATACTACTACCCTCTCTGTGTGCTGTCATTTGGTTCCTCAGGCGTTCCTGTGTAATAAGTTTGACCGTTGTGACGTTGACATTGTGTATGTTATGCTTCATCGCCTTGCAGCTGCAAGAACAAATCTGAGGACTGTGTTTCCTTATCTGTGGTATGCAAATTACTGGAGCAAGTTGTTTTCTTCATGGATTCAATTAAACAAGAAGGGCATTGTGCAGATGATCATTGACTCTTCCAATAAAATATTGGATGTCATATACAAGGACATCCAGGAACTTAAAACTAGTCTCCAGTTTAGGCAGAGGGATGTGGATGATCTAAGAACAACCAATGTCAAAATCACTGGCCAGGGCAGCACCTTGCAATCGGATTCATCCACAGTGTGCGAGAGCCTCCTTGCCTTACCAGGAAGGCTACTTAGAAAACCAGTCAAGAAGGTATAACCTTGTCATCAACGGCCTCCCAGAATCGGCAAGTGAGAAGTAGTCTGAATCCGAAGAAAAGGTACGGAAGATGTTAGAAACTGGATTTAGACCCCCAACAGATTGAAGTGGAGTGTGCACACCGGTCTGGCAAAGCTGCCTCCAAGGGGGACAGACCCAGGCCAATTGTCGTGAAGCTCCTTAGACACAAGGACAAGTTGGCCATCCTGGAAAGGGCCAAACGACTGAAAGGCTCCAATATCTACATTAACGAGGATTACTCCAAAGCGGTTCGACAGAAGCGTAAGGAGTTAAAAGTAGCGTGGAAACGTGGTGACGCCTACCTAAGACACAACCAACTTATCATCCATCCCCCTGTGCATGATCTCTTACCACTATTCAATGCTGATCTATGTGAATTTCACTGTACCTCACTACCCAAGGCCTACTTATAACTATTACTCAGAGGAATCTTTCAATCTTTCAATACGGAGGAATATATCGTAGGGCTCCTTTGCGACCTGGAGTACCCGCTGCTGGATTTTGATCAGAATCAGAATCAGAATTATTTTATTTGGCCAAGTATATTTGCACATACAGCAAATTGACTTGGTGAGGTTGGTGTATGGACATAAAAAACAAACAGCAAATATTGACAAGAAATTTTAGTCTTAGTCTTGATTGACCGGAACCTTTTGCCGGATGGAAGTCTATGGAAGAGGTTGTGACCAGGATGGGAAGGATCTTTCCTGCTCTCTTACTGGTCCTGGAGTGGAACAGGTCCAGGAGAGATGGCAGGTTGCAGCCGATGACCTTCTCGGCTGACCGAATGATCTGCTGCAGTCTGCCTTTGTCCTTGGCAGTGGAGGCAGCGAATCAGATGATGATCGATGAGCTGAGGATGGACTCAATGATGGCCATGTAGAACTCGATCATCACTTTCTGTGGCATGTTGAATTTCTTCAGCTGCCGCAGGAAGAACATCCTCTGCTGGGCCTTCCCCCCTCGTCATGAGACTGCTCGAGGGGGAAGTCGCCTAGCAGCGGATAGTTCGGCGGGGAAGTCTCGGGGTGAGGCGCCCCCGCCGGCTCCGGCTCCCCGGCAGTGTCGCGAGGCACCGCCTCGGCACAGAGCACATTACACGCCACACACCTCCCTAGCTGTCGTGCACGCATCCCGGTAGCCCTCTTTACCGCTTGAGGAAACCCCTCCCAATCCACACCTAGAATCAGGGGATGCGTGAGGCGTGGGCTAACCGCCGCCTGTACACTATGGTTTTTCCCCTCAAAATGAATTTCGATAGCGACCACCGGATATTCGTGAATGTCCCCATGCACACACCTCACCCGCACCCTCGATGCCTTCAACAATGCCCCCGGCCGAACCAGGCGCTCCTGGATCATGGACTGCATGCAGCCCGAATCCAAGAATGCCTGGTGCGTATCATGTTGTATCCTTACCGGAATACGATACGCCGCTCCTGGTCCGGGGGGAGGGCCCGGTATATCGCCGATGCGGACGACCTGTCCCACGTCCATCGCCCGACACTCGGCCTGCACGTGGCCCGGCCGTCCGCACCGCCAACACACCCCCCCTGTCGCTCGAGGTGCTCCCTGTGGGGCCGGGGTCGGTTCCGGATAGGTGCGCCCCTGCCATCTCGTCCTCGGGGCGGGAGCCGGCCTCTCTCCTTCTGCTCCCCCGGCTCCTCCTGGGCGTTGGCCCCCCCCCCTTGCCGCGGGGCCGGGGTTGGTCGTTGTGGCCCCCGCGGTGGGAGGGAGAGATGGTCCTCGGCCTGTCCGACGGGGGTCTGGAGGTCCTGGGGGCGGTGGTACTGGACCCAGGCGGCGATACGGGCCGGGAGTCCCGCGATGAACTGCTCCATTACCACCCGGTTCCCGACCTCCACTGCCGAGTTGTTCTCGGGGTCCAGCCACCGCCATGCGCTGTCCCCCAGCCGCTGGGCGAAGGTGAAGGGCCGGCACCCCTCCTCCAATGTCAGGGCCCGAAACCGGCGCCGGTGTTCCTCCGGTGTCAGGCCCAGGCGGTCCCGAATCGCCCGGGCCAGGGACGTGTAATCCCGTTGGGCGGCCGCCGGCAAACTGTGGGCCGCGAGCTGCGCCTCCCCTGACAGGAGGGGCAGCAGATGGTAGGCCCACTCTCGGACCGGCCACCCCGAGATCCTTGCCGTCCCCTCGAACACCGCGAGGAACGCCTCTGGGTCGTCCAGGTCCCCCATCTTCTGCAGCTGGACCTTGGGGGGACCTGGTGCCGCTCCGGTCCCCGGCGCCGGCCCGCCGGCCCTGGTGAAGTCCTGGAGGAGGGCACTGTCCGCGACCCTCGCCGCCGTCAGCTCCTCCAGCGTCGCCTGCTGGGTCTGCTGCAGGGCCGTCTGTTGCTCGAGGACGAGCGTTATCCTCGATATTGCTGCTGTTAGCGTCTCCATCTTCCGCCTTTACTCTGTGCCCCACGTTGGCCGCCAATTGTAACAAAGTCCGTTGTACACAGAGGCAGACGCAGCGTTTGAGTTAAGGGAACAGCTTCCCGTTTATTCATTAAGCGAATTGTCAATACTGTTTGGGCTTTCCAGCCTCTGGCGAAAGTCTCTCTCTCGTGTCCGCCGTTCCCAGCTCACCTCGCCTACTGAAATGGCAGAAGCACACACATCTTAAACATTCGCCGACGAGACTTAATTCGCAGCAGGTGTGCAACAAAAGTCTCGCCGACACAACCCCGGCCACGGTCCTGTAGCTCCCTCTACAGGCCGAACGCTGCATGTCCCCCCACAGAGATGATCTGAGCTTTGTGACATGGCGCGTTATCCTGCTGGAAGTAGCCATCAGAAGTGGTCTTAAAGGGATGGACATGGTCAGCAACAATACTCAGGTAGGCTGTGGCGTGACCCTACCATCTGAATGTCGCAGCAGAAATCGAGACTGATCAGACCAGGCAACGTTTTTGCAATCTTCTATTGTCCAATTTTGGTGAGCCCGATCGAATTGTAGCCTCAGTTTCCTGTTCTTAGCTGACAGGAGTGGCACCCGGTGTGGTCTTCTGCTGCTGTAGCCCATCTGCTTCAAGGTTCGACGTGTTGTGCATTCAGAGATGGTCTTCTGCATACCTTGGTTGTAACGAGTGGTTATTTGAGTTACTGTTGTCTTTCTATCATCTCGAACCAGTTTGGCCATTCTCCTCTGACCTCTGGCATCAACAAGGCATTTTCGCCCAGAGAACTGCCGCTCACTGGATATTTTCTCTTTTTCAGCCCATTCTCTGTAAACCCCAGAGATGGTTGTGTGTGAAAATTCCAATAGATCAGCAGTTTCTGAAATACTCAGACCAGCCCATCTGGCACCAACAACCATGCCACGTTCAAAATCACATTTCTTCCCCATTCTGATGCTCGGTTTGAACTTCAGCAGGTCGTGTTGACAATGTCTACATGCCTAAATGCATTGAGTTGCTGCCATGTGATTGGCTGATTAGATATTTACGTTAACGAGCAGTTGAACGGGTGTACCTAATAAAGTGTGTATAGTTTGGCTAAAATAAATTAAAAGAACATTCAGATTCTCCCCTTCTGCTGTGATACGTCTTATAAAACAGGAGGACATTAGTCCATAGCAATAATGTGTTTGAGAATGAATTAATATATATTTAGAAATTGCAAACAGATAACACGCAGAACTCTGTTCAATGAGGTTCAAAAATGTTTATATCGAAACAGCCCATGACCCTTCATCTAGGCACTTCCTGTGGACACCTTCAAATCAGGGCCTCCCATGGATCCTTTAAGAATTGACCGTTATGCACAGGGTGTAAAAGGCTGTCAGCATATAACTGCAGGGACAGACTACAGACTACATGTTAAGTGGTAACTAAGCCATTTCCTGGGGACATAAGAAGCTGCAATTTAACACTGAGTATCCATATAAGTTCACAATAGATTGGGTGAAAAGACGGTTTGCTAGCTCAATTGCAGCCCATAGACAGGCTTTGGTTCTCTTAGCGCAGCAGGCAATGGTTCTCTATGGGAGAAGGCAGTGTTTTTTTATGGGGCGACCTTTGGCCCTCTTTTCACTGTGAAGGGTTAATTTAACTCAGTTAAGTGTACACTTGTGTTAATTGAGGAGAGTCTGCTGAGCCTGTACATAGCTGAGTCATGTTTCTGGCCTCAACCATTCTGAAGCTGTGATTCAAAGCAAAATCAAATTGAGGGGTAGGCTTCAAAAGCGGCCTAATTAGTTGCCACCATGACCAGTGGGCATGGTTCAAATAACATTTTTGGACTTTCATTAGGGGTCTCACAGATGATGTCCTGTTCTGTGTCACATTCTGACCCATTGCAACACGTTTGGGGTTTATTAAAGTGCCGGTATAGGTCTAGAAATCTGGGAGGGCCAAAAAGGTGATTTGAGAGAAACCTAACTAGGTTACTTGAGGGACCATGCTCATGTATGAGCAGGATTTATGCGAAATGAGATGCGTTGGACAACCCAATCCTAAACCCTAGCAATAATCTAAGGGTTAGGGTTGAGAACAGGTTCGAAAACAAACTGCTATTTGCAGGTATTATTCAAACCTGCTGTGGGGTGGCAGGTGGCCTGGTTAGGTTACTGGTGTCATATCTAAGGCTCCTACCACTGCCGTTGTGCCCTTGAGCAAGGCACTGAATATGGCAGCCCTGTGCCCAGAGCTCTGTTCTTGTGTGTGTGAGTGAGTGTGTGTGTGAAATTCCTACAATTGATGAGAATTGATTGCATGGCCAAATAAAGAGTCTTCTTCTAGTATGCAGGTATTAAAAATAATGTGTCCCATAGCAGGTATCATTAATAAACCTGCTGCTACCGGGTTTTATTTGTAAACCTGCTTGGGAACAGGTTCCAAAACAACCTGTTATTTGCAAGTCTTATCAAAAACCTGCTGCTAACAGGTTTTATTTGTAAATCTGATTGGGAACAGGTTGTAAAAGAACCTGTTATTTGCAGGTATAATTGAAACCTGCTGTATGCAGGTTCAAGGAGGAATGTGCTGCTAGCCGGTATCATACCTGCCACTTGCAGGTTTGTGGGAGCTTGTATGAACATGCTATATGCAGATATTTTCAAGGGTAGCAGTGTGGATTGACAGCAGTCTATAAAGGCTTTTGAACTGAGTCAGAGCATAGAGCCATCTTCCACAAAGTGCTAACGTCTTACATTTACCTATTAATGACTATGTAATAACATATTTATATAATGTTGTTACTATAGTAGCCTAATTACAATGTCACTATACTGGCATAGAGGCAACTTAATGTAAAGTGTGTACCCCTAAACTGTTATCATACAACTAGCTAGCTAGAACACTAAATACTAGGTCTATAAACTAGGTAGCTAGCTGGGTAACATTAGCTAGCTAGCAATGACAGACTGACAGCCACAACTCCCTAGCTTGCTATCTGATTTACAACAGAGCTTGGACCATCTAGTTATTAATAAAAGTAAAGAAATGACATCAGGTAGCCATCAACGGAGCAAGAAGTTACATAGTTATTAAGCTAGCTACTGACTAACAGTGGTGTCGTTGTGGCTGAGCGGATAGCTGGCTAATCTGCAGTGTATAGCCGGGACATTACACAGTAGCACACACAATATTGATATTACGCAATTGTTTTGATATACAGTTACCATGAGATAAGTTGCCCTTCTCATTCTTACAATAACCACAAAGGTAGCCGTCATCGTACCCGAAACACTTTACTATAGTATATGCACCTCCCCCTGCCACCTTCAACGTTTGCTAAAGCTAGCTACCCGATGTTGTTATGAGTAAACACCACCCCCTTCACGCGTATCTATAGAAGCGCTAAACAAATATTAATGTGCTGATGAAACGGGGCTATAGCGCACCGTTTCCTAAAGTGGGAATGCATCCGATGACCGACACATTAGGAGCTCTGATCATGATTGTGGATTTTTACTTGATGTTATGAAACATATGTTGACGCAATTCAGTTGACAGAACATTTGTTCAGAGGAAAAACAGCTTTGCTGATCAACAACCAGCACATCAATTAGTGATTACAATAAAAGGATAAGAGGTTCCAAATGTAGAATGTCAAATACTGTAAAATAATGCATAATGATATGGATACAGTAGGCTTAAGTGAGTGTGTATATGGGGTATGGGGCGGTGTTTGTGGGATAGTGAAAAGTCCACTTTTGTAACTAACCTTTTCAGATTTGTTCTGAGCTATGGTTAGTTGACCATGTGTTTTCCCCAGGACCAAATACAGAGTTTGCAACTCTATTGTCCAGCCCTAGAAAACAGTCAAGCTTGATTTGCATGACAATAGAATACAATCTAAAGGGAGCATGAGTTTGACATGTGCTCAGTGTCATGTGGGCAATAGCAGTTTGTGCTGACATGATAACTCACCTGATTTTAATAACAATGCTTTCAGACACATAAAAGCCTCCAGGACGTGGACAGACCTGTCCTGTTGACCGTCACAGTCATGATGGGTAAGGTAAGCAGACTATATAATTGTCCTAAAAACATTACAAACAGCCATTTCAAGTTGCATTCCAGAGGGTTGGTCATAACGTTTTTTTGTTTCATGTCTGAAATCTTAAGTTTTGGATGGTCCCATGAAGATACTCATACATACATATTTGCTCCCTCAACCAATTCAATTGGAATACATTTCACTTTCACTTGGCTCTATATTTAGGGTTAGGGTTGAATTAAATATAGATTAGATAGCCTATGTGCACCTATGTGCCTTTTCACCCCAAGGTACACATTTGATGACGTGGTAGATTCAAAAGTGGAGTGAATTTCAGCATTCCCACTAGCTGTGGTGCCTCTGTTTAGATCATCTTCTATGAGGGCAGAAATTTTGAGGGACGCCATTATGAGTGCAGTGGTGACTGTGCTGACATGCACTCCCACTTCTCTCGTTGCAACTCCATCCGAGTGGACAGTGGGTGCTGGATGGCCTATGAGAAGCCCAACTACTCTGGGTACCAGTACATGCTAACACGGGGGAAGTACCCCGACCACCACCGCTGGTCTGGCTTCAACGACTGCATCCGCTCCTGCCGCATGATCCCTGCTGTGAGAACTGCTCCCTTTTATATTAACAAACATACAGCACCACTCATTCATAAACAATTCTGACACCTAGCTAATGGCCACTTACCTAAAACTGTGCACTTAAATAACATGTCAGTAAATAACATGGCAATCATCTAGACATTGAAAATGAGGGTTTCAGTTTCAAGCCATTTTCTCTTTGCGTAGTACAACGGAAACTACAGGATGAAGATCTTCGAGAGATCAGACTTTGGAGGGAAGATGATGGAGCTGAGTGATGATTGCCCTAACCTGCAGGACCGCTTCCACCTGCGAGACGTTTCCTCCTGCAACGTCATGGAGGGCTACTGGATCCTCCACGAGCACCCCAACTACAGGGGGCGTCAGTACTTCCTGCGACCTGGGGAGTACAACAAGCACAGTGATTGGGGTAGCATGAGCTCCACCATTGGGTCTGTGCGTCGTGTCACAGAGCTGAAACAAACCCAATAAAGCCTCTCTGAAAGCAAGGCGAGATCTCTCTCACAACCTGCAGAAGTTTACATACAGTACAGGAGATGAGTTCATCTCGACACATGGTTAGTATCAGGGAATAAAGATGCAAATGTCCTTTTGAAAATGAGACCACTTGATAAGCATATGGCTGAAATGAAACAGTGGCTTGGAATCCTGGTATAGCTGTACAAGGAGTATTTAGATAGGAGTCCATGGCTTTATGCAAGTGCATACATGTTTACACACACTTTCCCCTCACACTGAAAATAGTGAATCTATGTATAGTAGACACAGTGAATTAATTGTTTTACTAATGCAGTATGCAGATTTGAAGCAGGTGCAATTTCGGGTGCAATTTCTAACTGAGGAGCCTGCTTACATTTTGTTGTTTTAACATATTTCAGACCTAAACCGAAAACCCATGAACTTCATCTGTGGTAAGGCAAAGAAACTTTGTTATCCTGTCCATGTAGAAATGTTTAGAAGACAAAGAAATCACAGCAATTCATGTTTGAAGTGTATAGCAATTACATGTTGGTGTTTTTGATGTTCACTTCAAGTAAACCAAGTTAGATCATTCAAATTTTGTGATAAATCACAAGAATTGTTCATGAAATAAATCTGTAAATCAAGCGTCCAAAATATTTTCTTTTGCCATAGTGTAACTGTGTGACACATAAAATATCAAGTGAGGAACTGTACAGCAGATTTATTCAGAGTATCTGTGGCAAGGAGAGACAGTAACACTTTTACTGAGGACCAGGACTGGCACAAAACATATGAAAGAACATGATGAAAAGACTGGGAGAAGAGTTCTTGGTAGAAAAATAATGACAGTCACAGTTATCAAGTTGGGCCAATTACCAATAACTACTACAAATATATTTTCTATCATTATAAAAATCGGGAGGGACGAAACTAGTAGAAAACATCCTATGCACACACCTAACTGGTGTGACTGTACAAAACATTCTGTTGAGACCTTTAGCATCTCCAACTACAGAGGATCGTCATCCAACACTCTTGATGGTGTTGGGCCGAAAAAAATATTTTCACCATTCTCGATTCTCTGCAACCCTATCCTCACCCCCTCATCACCATTCAATATCCAGGGGAATTGTAAAGAGGAGGTCTTCTTGCTTTGAATGCTCTGATAGAGCAGATTCATGAAAGCAGCAAGGAAGCTGTCCTGAATGTGGTTTGTTTAGCAGTTATTGTTTCAATCTGTAGATGTGGCAGCAGTTCAATGTTGAAGCACTACTGACAAAAAACGACCTTTGGGTTGTCATTGGCTCCTATCCAGGCAGGTTTTGTGATTGCAGTCCTAGCTTTTTCTCTGAGGGACAAGGTTGTTCTCATGGAGGTACATCATACTGCCCTGCTCAGAGAAGTCTGCCACTGTGTGCCCCTCACCCCGGAGCACCCACTTGGTGGTCAGGAGTCCCTCTAACCCCACAGGGCCCCTGGCATGGATCCGAGCTGTGCTGATGCCAACCTCTGCCCCTGCAACACCACAAATACCTCGGTACATGTATTGTACTAGACCATGGTCAGTAACATGTGTTCTACTACTAGACTATGGTCAGGATAAAGTTCAGTCTTTACAGGTTCAGGTTAAAATAAGGTGAATCTTTAATAATAAGTGAATCTTTAGAACTGAAGTAGTGGTTTCCTACGACAGTGCATTCGGAAAGTATTCAGACCCCTTCACTTTTTCCACATTTTGTTATGTTACAGCCTTATTCTAAAATGGATTAAATTCATTTTTTTCCTCCGGATGCTAATGCTAAGATTGCTATGAAAGACCTGCATGCTGCCATTAGCAAACAACAGACTCTGCATCCCGAGGCAGCCTTCATTGTCGCGGGTGACTTCAATCACTCCAACTTAAAGACTGTACTGCCCAAATTCCACCGAAATGTCTCATGCCCCACCAGAGGAGACAGGACATTGGACCAAGTATACACCAGCATGGCTGAGGCGTACAAAGCCGTTCCCCTCCCCCACCTAGGTCAATCAGACCACCTCTCATTGTTCCTACTGCCCAAGTACTCAGCACTCATCAAACGAGTGAAACCTACAGTGAGGACAGTCAAGGTCTGGCCAGAGGGAGCTGACTCAGCGCTCCAGCAGCGTTTTGGAAACACTGACTGGGGTGTGTTTGCCACTCAGGCCACCCATGACTCCCACACGGACATTGATTCATATGCCTCATCTGTTTTGGACTACATCAATTCCAACATCAGCAGTGTCACCACACTCAAGCGGATCACCACTTTCCCTAATCAGAAGCCATGGATGAACAGTGAGGTCCGACTCCTGCTGAAGGCACGCGACATTGCCTTCAGATCAGGGGATGCTCGGGCCTATAGCTCATCCAGGGCTAATCTGCAGAGGGGCATCAAAAAGGCCAAGCACAACCACAAGCTGAGGATAGAGGATCACTTCAGAAACAACTCTGACCCCCGACGCATGTGGCAGGGCATCCAGGCCATCACAGACTACAAAACAACTAACACCTCACCCCTCTCCGTTGATGCCTCCCTCCCTGATGAGCTGAACCACTTCTACGGCCGCTTTGACAGGGACAACAAGGAGGTGGCCATCAAGGCTGTGCTCCCTGCGGATCACCAGCCCCTCACTCTATCTCCCACCGACGTGTGTGCGGCACTGAGCAGGACTAACGCACGCAAGGCTGCTGGTCCTGATGGGATTCCCGGACGCGTCCTCAGGGCCTGCGCTGTGCAGCTGACTAAGGTTTGGACTGACATATTCAACCTGTCCCTAGCCCAAGCAGCTGTCCCCGCGTGCTTCAAAACCACCTCCATCGTGCCAGTGCCAAAACACTCCACTGCAACGAGCTTAAATGACTTCCGACCAGTGGCACTCACGCCCATCATCATGAAGTGCTTCGAGAGGCTGGTCTTAGCTCAACTCAAGACCTGCCTACCACCCACACTGGACCCCTTTCAATTCGCCTACCGGCAGAACAGGAGTACAGAGGATGCCATTTCAACTCCGCCCTGTCCCACCTCGACAAGACTAACTCTTATGTGAGAATGCTGTTTATTGACTTCAGCTCAGCATTCAACACCATCATCCCCTCCAAACTGATCTCCAAACTCAGGCAACTGGGCATCAACCCCTCCCTCTGCAACTGGATTCTAGACTTCCTGACCAACAGGCCGCAGTCTGTTAGGCTTCACAACCACACCTCCTCAACCCTCATCCTGAACACCGGCGTTCCACAAGGCTGTGTGCTGAGCCCCCTCCTTTACTCCCTCTTCACCTACGACTGCACACCTGTACATGGCTCAAACACCATTGTTAAGTTTGCAGACGACACAACGGTGATCGGTCTCATCAGCAACAACGATGAGTCGGCCTACAGGGAGGAGGTCCAGCACCTAACAGTGTGGTGCAACGACAATAACCTGGCTCTCAACACCAAGAAGACCAAAGAACTCATTGTGGACTTCAGGAAGTCTAAAGCTGGCGTACACACCCCCATCCTCATCAACGAGACTGAGGTGGAGCGAGTCACCAGCTTCAAGTTTCTGGGTGTCCACATCTCTGAGGACCTCTCCTGGACCCTCCACACCTCCACCCTGATAAAGAAGGCTCACCAGCGTCTCTTCTTCCTGAGGAGACTAAAGAAGGTCCATCTGTCTCCTCAGATCCTGGTGAATTTCTACCGCTGCACCATCGAGAGTATCCTTACCAACTGTGTCACAGTATGGTATGGCAACTGCTCGGCATCGGACCGGAAAGCACTGCAGAGGGTGGTGAAAACTGCCCAACGCATCACTGGTTCCTCACTCCCCTCCATCGAGGCTGTCCAGGGCAAACGATGCTTGCGTAAGGCACGCAGCATCGTCAAGGACATTTCTCACCCCAACCATAGACTTTTCACCCCACTCCCCTCCGGGAGGCGCTACAGGTCTCTCTGCACCCGAACCAGTAGGTTCAGAGGCAGCTTCTTCCCTGCGGCTGTCACCCTACTGAACTTGAACACTGCACCGACCTGACAACCTACTACCCCTGCAACCCCCACCCCCCCCCCCGGACAATTGCACTATTGCACTATTACTCCACTCCCCTCCCCTGCTCTTACTCATACCACTGCTCTTCTGTACATACCTGTCCATACTGTTCATACTGCACATAATGCACATATCCTTATATTTTCTTAATACTACTGCACATACTGTACATACCTGTTTATACTGTTTATACGGCATTCCATATTTATATTTATTCTGCTATCTACCTCATGCTACTGTTAATACATATATACTGCTAGACTGCATTACCCATATAGCTCATATGCTGCTACACTGTTCATACTGTAACTATTTATTTATTCTGCTATAATGCTACTGTTACTCATATACTGCTATACTGCGCTGCTATATTATACTGCACTACTACTGATCATATATTGCACTACCTGTAAATACTGTTCATTGCACTTTCTGCTATTTTGCACTCCTGGTTAGACGCTAACTGCATTTCGTTGTCTCTGTACTTGTACTCTGCACAATGACAATAAAGTTGAATCTAATCTAATCTAATCTAATCAATCTACACACAATACCCCAGAATGACAAAGTGAAAACAGGTTTTTAGAAATGTTTGCTAATTTATTAAAAATAAAAAACTGATATCACATTTACAAAAGTATACAGACCTGTTAGCGGTGATCATGCAGTGGACCCAAGTGCGGAGAGATACTCAGACGACAGCGTAAAGTAAATCAAGGAGAGTCTTTAATGAGCGAACTGAGGCACGGCATACAAACAAACACTGGGGGAAAAATGGGTAAAATAAAGGTGGAGAAAACCAAGCTCCGTTAACTAAGGTACGTGCTTCACAAGCGGAATAACTAGAACTAAAAACATACGAAACTGGAACTAGGGGTAAACGACTAGGATACAGAACAGACGGGCAGACAGGGTACTCACAAACAGACAGGGAGAATCTCCGACAAAGACATGGGGAAAACACAGGCTATATATAACAAACGGGACAGAATACACAGGTGAAATGAATACAGGTAGATTGGGAGGCCACTGGCCCCGTACCGCCAGAGGAGGGCGCCAGAGTCACCAGACAGCAACCTCAGGCCTGACACAGACCCTTTGCTATGACACTCAAAATTGAGCTCAGATGCATCCTGTTTCCATTGATCATCCTTGAGATGTTTCTACGACTTGATTGGAGTTCACCTGTGGTAAATTCAATTGATTGGACATGATTTGGAACGGCACACACCTGTCTATATAAGGTCCCACAGTTGACAGTGCATGTCAGAGCAAAAACCAGGCCATGACGTTGAAAGAATTGTCTGCAGACCTCCGAGACAGGATTGTGTCGAGGCACAGATCTGGGGAAGGGTACAAACAATTTCTGCAGTATTGAAGGTCCCCAAGAACACAGTAGCCTCCATCATTCTTAAATGGAAGAAGTTTGGAACCACCAAGACTCTTCCTTTAGCTGGCCGCCCGGCCAAACTGAGCAATAGGGGGAGAGAAGGGCCATCGTCAGGGAGGTGACCAAGAATCCAATGGTCACTCTGACAGAGCTCCAGAATTCCTCTGTGGAGATGGGAGAACCTTCCAGAAGGACAACCATCTCTGCAGCACTCCACCAATCAGGCCTTTATGGTAGAGTGGCCAGACGGAAGCCACTCCTCAGTAAAAAGCACATGACAGCCCGTTTGGAGTTTGCCAAAAGGCACCTAAAGGACTCTCAGACCATGAGAAACAAGATTCTCTGGTCTGATGAAACCAAGATTGAACTCTTTGGCCTGAATGCCAAGCGTCACATCTGGAGGAAACCAGGCACTGCTCATCACCTGGCCAATACCATCCCTTCGGTGAAGCATGGTGGTGGCAGCATCATGCTGTGGGGATGTTTTTCAGCGGCAGGGACTGGGAGACTAGTCAGGATCGAGGGAAAGATGAACGAAGCAAAGTACAGAAAGATCCTTGATGAAAATTCAGGACCTCAGACTGGGGCGAAGGTTCACCTTCCAACAGGACAACGACCCTACGCACACAGCCAAGACAACGCAGGAGTGGCTTTTGGGACAAGTCTCTGAATGTCCTTGAGTGGCCCAACCAGAGTCCGGACTTGAACCCAATCGAATATCTCTGGAGAGACCTGAAAATAGCTGTGCACCAACGCTCTCCATCCAACCTGACAGAGCTTGAGAGGATCTACAGAGAAGAATGGGAGAAACTCCCCAAATACAGGTGTGCCAAGCTTGTAGCGTCAGACCCAAGAAGACTTGAGGCTATAATCGCTGCCAAAAGTGCTGAGTAAAGGGTCTGAATACTTATGGAATGTGATATTTCAGTTTTTTATTTTGAATAAATTAGCAAACATTGTCATTATGGGGTATTGTGTGTAGATTGATGAGGCAAAAATGAATTCAATCCATTTTAGAACAAGGCTGTAACATAACAAAATGTGGAAAAAGTGAAGGGGTCTGAATACTTTCCGAATGCACTGTATGTTTCTCAGGGTACTCACCCAAACCAAAGAGGTAGCCATCAGCAAAGCGAAAGCTGGTGTTCCAGAACACACAGGCACTGCCCAGCTGCTGCAGGAACTGTTCTGCTGTCTCCTCTGCACAAAACCATTATGAAATAACTTTGTTACTCTGGGCAACATTCTTAAGCATTCTTAAAATGCTGCTTCAGTACGGCATGAAGTGTGCGTTGTGATGAAGGATTTCTTTACCATTATTAGTAACAATGACATCTGTGTGAGAGCTGCCATATTTGTAGACATGGTCCACTGCGTCCTGCACGCTGTCCACCACCACGATGCAGCACTTCAGATCCCCATATTCTGTCCTCAACAATTTCACCTCTGAGGGGCTGAAGGTCAGGTCGGAGGCAAACCTGGGTCCTGCATAGCTTTTCACCTGGGAGGACATAGCAATACATTCACAAATGGACATGCCAAATCCAAACAGCTCTACACTGTGGTAAAGCTGGCATAAGGTCATAAGGCCTCAAGATGTGCATGGATGGTGTCAAAAGATATGGACTTCCCTCGACCTGCAACGCCTGGTTCTAGACAGGCCTGTGTGGAGTAATGATGTAAAATCAAGCGTTATCAATAGGATATACAAAATAACTAATGATATAACATCAAAATATAACTATTCCAATGTAGCTAATAAAGTAACAGCAAATGTAACCATTCAAATATAACCAATAGTACATGTTTTAATACATTTAATGTTTCAAATGTACCTAACAGAATGATTAATGTGGAAATGTGTTTAACATGTTTAATGTTTGAAGTTGAGTACCTAACAGAGTGATTTAGAATATTCTTTTTTTTGGCCAAGGATATTTGCACATACAGGAAATTGACTTGGTAAGGTTGGTGCATGTGACATAAAAAACAATAGCAAATATTGACAAGAAATGTACAAAATGGCAAAATATTAACAAAATAGCAATGACAAATTTACAAATTTACAAAAAAGAACAATAAAACAATACATTTTGTAGGCTGTGCGAGGCTAAGTGGCAATGAGGCTAGAGGCTATGAAATGGGTATGGGGCAAGTACATTATAAATTCGAACGATTTTAAATAATTATAAATTACACTGTCAGTGCATTGTGTGTGTGTGAGACAGGGTGGGGGGTGGAAGTCCCAGAGTCAGTGAGAGGCAGGGAGGTTGTTTGTGAGCCCCACTGCCATGGGGAAGGAACTGTTCAGGTGACGCGAGGTTTTGGTCTTGATTGACCGGCACCTTTTGCCGGATGGAAGTCTATGGAAGAGGTGGTGACCAGGATGGGAAAGATATGATCTTTCCTGCTCTCTTACTGGTCCTGGAGTGGAACAGGTCCAGGAGAGATGGCAGGTTGCAGCCAATGACCTTCTTGGCTGACTGAATGGTCCGCTGCAGTCTGCCTTTGTCCTTGGCAGTGGAGGCAGCAAACCAGATGGTGATCGATGAGTTGAGGATGGACTCAATGATGGCCATGTAGAACTCGACCATCACTTTCTGCGGCATGTTGAATTTCTTCAGTTGCCGCATGAAGAACGTCCTCTGCTGGGCCTTCTTGATGGTAGAGGTGATGTTCTCCACCCACCTGAGGTCCTTTGAAATTATTGTCCCCAGGAATCTGAATGACTCCACAGTGTTAACTGGGGAGTCACACATGATGAGGGGGGCGGTTGGGGCTGGGCTTCTCCTACCACCATCTCTACAGTTTTTAGGGCGTTCAGCTCCAAGTTGTTCTGGTTGCACCAGGAAGCCAGGCTGTCAACTTCCTCTCTGTAGGCGGCCTCATCACCGTTGGAGATTAATCCAATGAGGGTTGTGTCATCCGCGAACTTCAGGAGTTTGACAGAAGGATGGCTAGAGGTGCAGTTGTTGGTGTAGAGGGAGAAGAGTAGAGGAGAGAGCACACAGCCTTGTGGGGCTCCAGTGCTGATGGTCCAGGGCTCCGAGACAAGCTTGCCCAGCCTCACGTGCTGCTCCCTGTCTGTCAGGAAGTCAGTGATCCACCTGCAGGTGGGCTTAGGCACGCTCAGCTGGGATAGCTTATCCTGGAGGAGAGCTGGGGCGATTGTGTTAAATGCAGAGCTGAAGTCCACAAACAGGATCCTGGTGTAGGTGCCGGGGGAGTCTAGGTGCTGGAGGATGAAGTGGAGTCCCATGTTGATTGCGTCGTCTACAGACCTGTTGGCTCTGTTGGCAAACTGCAGTGGGTCGAGGAGGGGGTTGGTGATGGCGAGCACGAGGCACTCAAAGGTCTTCATTACCACAGAGGTCAGGGCGACTGGTCTGTAGTCATTAAGGCCAATGATCCTCTGCTTTTTGGGATCTGGGATGATGGTGGATGTTTTGAAGCAGGCAGGTACTATGCATTCGACCAGTGAGGTGTTAAAGATGTCCGTAAACACTGGAGACAGCTGGTCTGCACAGTGCTGGAGGAGGAGACAGTGTCTGGTCCAGCTGCCTTGCGGGGGTTCTGACTCTTTAACAGTTTGTTGACGTCTCTCTCCTGGATGGAGAGAGGTGTGATGGGGGGGAGGGGGCTGTCTGGGTCTATTGTGTAGGGGGGGGGGGGGGGGTAGTGTCTCTGTCCAGGCTGGTAAGAAGAGGTGTGATAGCTTTGGAGGGGGGTTGGTTGTGTGGGTCAGAGTCAGGACTGTTCCATTGTCTGTCGATTGACTAATGATTCAACATTGACTAATGAAATTGAAATGTGTTTAACATGTTTAATGGTTGATGTTGAAGTTTGTTTCATGATTAAAGTTGAAGTGTTGATCTGTATTCAAGTTTGGTAGGGAGAGAGAGGTGAATGACCTTGGGACGTGGGCCTTGTCTGAAGGGTACTGTACAAACAGGGGAAGATGTGCCCAAATATGGTGTAACATCCACTAGAGAGAGGTGAATGACCTTGGGACATGGGCCTTATCTGGAGGATACTTTCCAAAACAGGGGAAGGTATGCCCAAGTGTGGTGTGGGGAAGGAGAAAGAAGTCTGATAGATTAAAAGTGTTCCACCTACCAGGAGTAGTCCAGATCCGGGGAATAGGTATAAAATGGGATGACAAGAGCATCTCAACGGGCATTTCCATATGACCCCACGGAGGACGGATCCCTAAGAGACCAGGAGGTCTAGCCCAATCGGGGTATCCACGACCAAAGTCCTCTCTGGGGAGAGTTTAGACTTGGAAGCCCCCAGCCTGGATGGCTGTTAGTAGATTCAAGATTCTTTATTTGTCACGTGCATATAAGTATGCAGTGAAATGCAAAAGTGACAGTGCCACAGAGGAGTGCAACAATACATTTAAAATAAATAGAATATAAACAGCAGTGTAAACAGCAATGTAAGCAATGTACACAATGGAATGACT
Source organism: Argentina silus (assembly GCF_951799395.1). Taxonomy (NCBI): domain Eukaryota; kingdom Metazoa; phylum Chordata; class Actinopteri; order Argentiniformes; family Argentinidae; genus Argentina; species Argentina silus. The sequence goes on along the minus strand of NC_139654.1, from coordinate 30,552,442 downwards.
ATATACAATGGCATTGACAGGTTGTCAGTACAGTTAATTACAGTGAAAGATGAGTCTGCAATGGGTAATTATGTGTGTGCGTATGTGTTATGATGTCAGTGTGAGGGGGGCACTGGTGGGGTCGTCGTTGATGATCCTGATGGCATGGGGGAAGAAACTCAGTCTTAGCCGCTCTGTTCTTGCTGCATGACAGCGAAGGCGTTTGCCTGACCGCAGCAGCTGGAACAGTCCATTTTTCGGAGGGGACTAAGGATGCAGCCCTGGGGGGACCCTGTGTTCAGGATGAGTGAGCTGGAGGTGTGTCTACCCACCCTGACCACCTGTGGCCTGGCTGTCAGGAAGTCCAGGATCCAGGCACACAGGGGAGTGTTCAGTCCCAATCCAATCAACTTTTCAGCCAGTCTGGTGTGGACTATCGTATTGAACGCTGAGCTGTAATCTATAAACAGCATTCTCACATAGACCCCCTTCTGACTGTCAAGGTGAGAGAGAGTGGTGTGGAGGACCTGGGAGACTGCGTCATCCGTGGATCCATTTGGTCTATATGCGAACTGCAGCGGGTCTAAGGTCGGAGGGAGGGAATGTCTTTGATTTATTTTTCAAATGTTCCTGTGATAATCATGTTCTTTATTATTTTCAAAACTGCTCCTCTGTACCATCCTGTGGATTATTCGCAAGTAAAGTGGCCTATTTTGACTTTCACCCTCATTCCCTCGTCTGGTCTCCTCTCTGCTCCTGGGTCCTACACAACACCTCACAGTATGCTTTTGGACCGTACTGTGTGATCATTGGAATGGGATTTCCTTTTTCTACCACAACTTTGTCGAGACGTCCACCGCCCTCATGTTTTTTACTGATGCGGCTCTTTTGTTTTTTTTCAGAAGCACGGTCCTCTGAATGGTTGTCACTGCCTCAAGATATCTAATCAATAGCACTTTTCGAACTGTATCCCATAGTGATAGCATGTGTTATGTGGGGCAATCAGTGGACTTGGAAACAGATTATTAATAAGGGCCTTCTATTCCCTTCATTAATAGTTTAATGAGACTAGCATGGGCTAGTGTTAACCAGGAATGTAAGCATAATTTCCTGTTTCAAAATAAAGTTGCTGATTCTGTGTCTCAGTTCAAATTACAGGAGTTCCGAGCAATGTGCCCAGACGCCCTGCCATCCAGCATGATGTGCCCTCCCTTTCAGCTAATAGTTTTAGATGAAATGCTCTGAGTTCCTACATGTACAAATCTGCTCAATACATGAGAATGGGACTGGCAAAATCAACAGTAAAAATGTATGACTCTACATGGTCGTATTTCACTTCTTTCTGTAATGCATTTTTAGTTGGTGTCATGTGAAAGACTGCAGGAGGTGGTCAATAATGAAGAAATTGTTACGCAGAAAATCTGAGGAACCAAGCGACAGTACACAGAGAGGGTAGGATGAAGCCCGAAGACGTATTTAATAGTAAATAATAATAAGGAAAAGGGGAATGGGGACGAGTGGAGAATCCAAAGGGAGTAGTCCAGGGTCGGTCCAGGGTCGGCAGGAGAGCGGGTAGTCAGACAGGCAGGTGGTCGGGCAGACGGGGAGGTCTAGTAACAGGTAAGGGGCTAGGTCCGTGGAAGGATCGACGAGGGAAACCAAGGAGGACAAGGTATCTGGATGGGGCACAGGAGAACAGGGTAGGTTACGAGGAGGAAGACAAGACACAAGGAATTCGCAGGGGTTTCACAGGAGGGCTGAAGCGTCTGTAGGTCACAAGTAAGTACCATGAGACAATACGTTCTGGCACTGGAGTGATGTCCGGGCAGGGTTCTTGTAGGGTGCTGATTGGGGATGGGTTGCAGGTGTGCTGATAGATGATAGGGCGCAGGTGCGTTGCCGACTGGGGGCTGTGCGCTCCAGCGATGATCGCCGTGGCCTCGAGGTGGTGCCAGAGGGTTGGTTAGGGGGAGGGACCACAATTTATTACAGTGGATTTATTTAACCTTTATTTATACAGGGGAAAACACACTGAGACCAAGGCCTCTTTTGCAGGTGAAGTGAAGTGAAGTGATCGTGCTGTGTGCCATTCATTGTTTTGACCTTTGTTTGACTAGGACAGTGGTTCCCAAACTTTTAACAGTCATGTACCCCCTGTCGGTTATTTTGTAGCCTAATTGATATTCTATGAACATTATCCCTTATATATTAGACATTGTGATAATATTATTCTGTTGGATAGGGTGCATGGATTTATTTTTGGTACTGAGACTGCAGTCGGCTATTCAACAGGACTGTTTGGGAAGGTAAATCACAGATTTATTTCACGTACCCCCTAGATCGATCCACGTACCCCCGGGGGTACGCATACCCCACTTTGGCAATAGTGGGACTAGGAGAACCCGCCTGTGTACCGAACCCCGACTGTCTTAACCCTGTTGAAAGACCCGACCAGGACTGTATGAGAATCTGCCCGTGTAGAGACCCCAGCTCTCGACCCACGAAGATTCTCCAGGATTACGGCCTACCTGAAAGCGACCATTGACTCTCTCCCCTTTCCCTTCCAAGTTCAATAAAACTCAGATTGAGATCTCATTCCTTTGGTTGTGATTCTCATTCATTATTTGGCTTGGTTTTGTGGCAACTCTCCAGGGTTTGTCACACAATACAATTACAAAACAACACATACAAATTACAACACAGAAATCAAAACATCATATAAAACCAAGAGAAACAATCACATCCTTCACTGAAGTCCTCAATCAACACCCTAGATTGCTCGAGCGGCACCAGAACAACCAACTGTAATGTTTTTTGTAGATTGTTCCAGCAGTGAGGTGCACCACAACAAAAAGCGGATTTACCCAATTTGGTGGAGACCCGAAGAATCTCAAGAGTTAACCAACTCTGAAAACGAGTTAGGTAATTTATGTTCTTGAATTTCAATAATGAGGTTAGGTATAGTAAGCCGGGAGTTTATGCAGTGGGGCTTTAAGCACAAAAAGGTAGGAGTCATGAAGAGATCTACAGGACTTTAACAAGGTCCAGCCAACCTTTTGATAAAGTATGCAATGATGAGTATTAAAACTATCGCCTGTGATAAAGCGAAGGGCGCTATGGTTGATGGCATCCAAAGATTTAAGAGTAGTGGCTGCTACATTTTGGTAGATAATATCACCACAACCAAGCACTGGCATGAAGGTTCATTGCACAATCCGCTTTCTGCTGTTGAGGGAAAAGAAGCCCACCTAAAATCCCAGCTTTTGAACAAGCTCCTGCGTATGTTTTCTAAACGTCAAGTCTTTCAGACCCCTTCACTTTTCCGACATTTTGTTATTTTACAGCCTTATACTAAAATGGATTCAAAAAAAAATAATTCTCATCAATCTACACACAATACCCCATAATGACAAAGCCAAAACAGGTTTTTAGAAATGTTTGCTAATTTATTAAAAATAAAAAACTGAAATATTATATTTACATAAGTATTCAGACCCTTTGCTATGACACTCGAAATTGAGCTTGGGTGCATCCTATTTGCATTGATTATCCTTGAGATGTTTCTATGACTTGATTGAAGTCCACCTGTGGTAAATTCAATTGATTGGACATGATTTGGAATGGCACACACCTGTCTATGTAAGGTCCCACAGTTGACAGTTGTCTCCCGGTATTAGACCTTATACAGGAGTCCAGGTCCAGCCCTCTGTCTAATGGGTTAAATCCTCAGTCTAAAGGGTCTTACCCTAATAGATTTCTAAAGATGTATATATAGGCTGGTGTTGAATAGACTCACCCTGCTGTTAACCATCTATTTCCCAGTTTCCCCTGCTTAATGTTATGTTCTGAAAGTGACCTACAAATCAGAGCCTAGCATATGAAAGCCCCAATGGTTAACGACGGCTCTATTCTTATATGAGTGCCAGTTGGTGTGGTTGCAGGAATTTAATTTATCAATGAGGACAATTCATCCAAAGAGGATATTTTAATACAGGGGCTAGAATAACCATTCAGATCCTTTGGTGTAATCTATCTTTTTATGTTTAGCAAGGAGAGTAACACATCATTCCAGGTGATAAGTACTGTGCTAAGTACTATACTAAGTATAAATCGACTAAAACTTTTACTTGGTTTTCAGAGTTGTTCTTTATTCAAGCATAAAACAGGTCAGCAGGATAATACATGATATCAATAAAATGATTTAATAATAAAAAATACTATAGAAAGAAGGATAAGTAATTACTGTCAGTCTAAATACGGTGGGTTCCAAATTCGCCGATCTCCAAGTAAAAAGATAAAAAATAAAAAATATGCTTCTGGTCGATCACCACATCTTCAGCCGAGGATTTCCAGATCTCCAACTGAAAGAAAAGGATTTAGGAAATACAAAAATGGAAAAAATATAAAAGATCCAAAGTAGTTAAAGTAAACCCACACGATATAAAGTCAAATCTAAAAAATCAAAGAAATCATCGAAATTAACTAAAATAAAAGAAATCAAAGAAATTAAAGTGAAAGTAAATAAATTAGAGTTAATGGTCCTACCAAAAATTACACAATATAATGTAAAATCTAAAGAATCAAAGAAATCATCAAAAAGACCTAAAATAAAAGAAATTAAAGGAATTAAAGTGAAAGTAAACAAATCGGAGTGAATGGACTCACCGAAAATCAAGTAAATAAGTCCAAATACAAATGGATAATATAGTTCTTGAAGTAAAATAAAGAAAATAATTTCAAATCTTGCTGTCCCTAGTCTGTCTAACTTGTAATAATTTTTAGAGAGGCTCCGTACAGCATTGGCAGTGGCCGCAACCAAAACACCCTCGAATCCTCTATCAGCCTGGCCGATTTCTCCAAAGCAGCACTATACCCTCAGCCGAGGATTTATAATGGCCCAGCTCCCAATACAGGTGATATGGACACTCATCCCCTAGCGATCCTTTTTGGTGTAAATAGGCCGCCAAATGAGTGAGTCTACTTCTGATACTAACAGCAATTCAGACTGGGGGCTTCCCTTTCAAAACTCTCTCCGGAGAGGATTTTGGTTGTGGAACCATGGTTGGGCTAGACCTCCTGGGAGATCTGTGGAAAATGCCCAAAAACATATGTCAAACGGCAAGTTTTATTTCACCCCCGTCATGAGCTCCTCTGATCATAACTGCTTCACGTGAACAATACTTCTAGGACTTAGTTTACCCCCTCCCTCCAGGTCGTCCTTGGCTATTAACCCATTATCTGCTGGACTCAACCCAAACCTCTCTCAACTTTGACCTAATTCCTCTTTCTCTCCTTCCTTTTCCGATTTATTACATTTCAACCTTATTTGTGTTACGCTATGAACGTCGGCGGAACCAAAAGACGGCGCTCAGGGGTATGATTAGTCCGAAGGTGTATTTAATAATAATAATAATAAGGGAAAGGGGTAGGGGAGAGAAGGAGGGGGTAATCCGATAGAGTGGTCGTGGGTCGGTCCAGGGTTCGGCAGGCAGGCGGGTAGTCAGACGAGCAGGAGTTCGGCAGGCAGGCGGGTAGTAAGACGAGCGGAGGTTCGGCAGGCAGGGAGATCAGAGACAGGGAATGGGGCTAGGTCCGTGGAAGGGGTCGGCGAGGAGGGAACACCAGGGAGGACGAGGAATCTGAGGGGGACACAATGACACACGGTGAAAACACAAACAAACACTGGGGACTCGGAGGAAAATAGTCTGGGCTGGAACGTAGGTAAAGCTCGAAGGGTTACCGTGGGACACAGTACGATCTGGCACTGGAGAGAAGATTGGGCAGGGTTCTTATAGGCGGGTGATGGGTAGCAGGTGCGCTGATAGGCGATAGGGAACAGGTGCGCTGTCGACTGGGAAGACGCTCCAGTGATGACCGCCGCGGCCTCGAGGTGGTGGCAGAGGGTTGGTTGGGAGGGGGAACCGTAACAATTTGTTGCACATAGTTAGACAGATCAGTGTCATCCTTTAAATCATAAAAACAGGTTAAACCCATTTCAACTTAAATCAACATCAAGTCATCTGATTAGTTAAACATCAGCCATTAGATATTTAGTACCTTAGTAGCACATAGCACTTTTTAAAATAGCATATTTTGCTGGTTACACTTACCATATTAGTAATACATAACATTAGTAACATATATTGTTTCTTGTTAGTAGATCATGTTACAGTGTTGTTTGTAAAACATATTCTTAGCACAAAGGTCCAACAGTGCGCAATAAAATAATTCTGATTCTGATTCTGAATCCAGATCACAGAGAAGCCCCACAACATAATCTTCTGTAACCAGCGAAGGCCCCTCCCCATCCTCCATTCCCGCCCCCACCTGCCCTGCCCCGCCCCAGGGACTGGAGAGGGAACAGGAAGGTCAGGAAGGTTCTCCAGAGAAACACCAACATCCTCCGGCTCAACAACCTCCTTCTTAATCAGGTTCCCCAGATAAAAACCAACACCCCCATCCTCCGGCTCAATAATCTCCTTCTTAATTCTATCCTCAATTGTCCCCTGAGTCAAGCTCTCAGCTCCCCCAGATTGTGATGGAAATCTTTCAGTGAACAACAATAAACGATGTTTGGTCTCAGTTGAGATTTTGAATGCATATAGAAAATATTATACAACGTTGGTCAGCTGGATCAGCATTCCTTCACCAACAGTGTGGATTCAGATACTGATGCTGTGGCTGAGGAGAGGACCATCCTTAACTCCAATGCTCATACGTCATAGGTCTAGGGGTAAACATATCTTGCACCTATTTGCTGATAAAGAAGCTGGGAAAGAAGCGTAGGCGTTGTGAGCTACTATCTCAAACCTCAGCCTGCAGTTAGGAGTGTTCCAAGGTCAGAATAACATCTTTGATACAAGAGAAGGAGCAGTCGGTTTTGGTTCTTCCTCAGTCACATAATTACAAATAACAAAGTACATTGGGTCACAGAGAGGTCAATACATTTCATATATGACTTAAGCAAAATAGTACAAATATATTTTTTGCCATTACAAGATACTTCCAGGCTAAGGCCACTAATGTCTCCTACCAGCAATCCCTCGGTATCCATGTGACCCAATCCTCCTTGCTCGTCCATAAGGGCCCCTGCCATGATTCCAGCACCGAATGCCCCCTCTGAAGTTCTGAGCAGCCTGCGCAGGTATAGATGCAGGTCGGGGAAGGGCCAGACCTTCAACAGATGCAGGTTGGGGGAGGGCCAGACTTTCAATCGATGCAGGTTGGGGAAGGACTAGACTTTCAATCGATGCAGGTCAGGGGGGAGGGCCAGATTTTCGACACAGTGCATGTCAGAGCAAAAACCAGGCCATGAGGTCGAAGGAATTGTCCATAGACCTCCGAGACAGGATTGTGTCGAGGCACAGATCTGGGGAAGGGTACAAAAAAATGTCTGCAGTATTGAAGGTCCCCAAGAACACAGTTGCCTCCATCATTCTTAAACAGAAGAAGTTTGGAACCACCAAGACTCTTCCTAGACCTGGCCGCCCAGCCAAACTGATCAATAGAGGGAGAAGGGCCATCGTCAGGGAGGTGACCAAGAACCCAATGGTCACTCTGTCAGAGCTCTAGAGTTCCTCTGTGGAGATGGGAGAACCTTCCAGGAGGACAACCATCTCTGCAGCACTCCACCAATCAGGCCTTTATGGTTGAGTGGCCAGACGGAAGCCACTCCTCAGTAAAAAGCACATGACAGCCCGCTTGGAGTTTGCCAAAAGGCACCTAAAGGACTCTCAGACCATGAGAAACAAGATTCTCTGGTCTGAGGAAACCAAGATTGAACTCTTTGGCCTGAATGCCAAGCGTCACGTCTGGAGGAAACCAGGCACCGCTCATCACCTGGCCAATACCATCCCTACGGTGAAGCATGGTGGTGGCAACATCATGCTGTGGCAGTGTTTTTCAGTGGCAGGGACTGGGAGACTAGTCAGGATCGAGGGAAAAGATGTAAAGTACAGAGAGATCCTGGATGAAAACCTGCTCAGGACATCAGACTGGGGCGAAGGTTCACCTTCCAACAGGACAACGACCCGAAGCACACAGCCAAGAGAACGCAGGAGTGGCTTCGGGACAAGTCTCTGACTGTCCTTGAGTGGCCCAGCCAGAGCCCGGACTTGAACCCGATCAAACATCTCTGGAGAGACCTGAAAATAGCTGTGCACGGACGCTCCCCATCCAACCTGACAGAGCTTGAGAGGATCTGCAGAGAAGAATTGGAGAAACTCCCCAAATACAGGTGTGCCAAGCTTGTAGCGTCATACCCAAGAAGACTGGAGACTGTCATCGCTGCCAAAGGTGCATCAACAAAGTACTGAGTAAAGGGTCTGAATACTTATGTAAATGTGATATTTCAGTTTTTTATTTTTAATAAATTAGCAAACATTTCTAAAAACCTGTTTTGGCTTTGTTATTATGGGGTATTGTGTGTAGATTAATGAGGGAAAAAATGAATGTAATCCATTTTAGAATAAGGCTGTAACATAACAAAATGTGGAAAAAGTGAAGGGGTCTGAATACTTTCCGAATGCACTGTATAAACTAGCTCTTTAGGGGCTTATGGGAAAAGCTCATTTTAAGTCTACATGTTGGAATGTAAGAGCTCTGAAAATCTTCCACCATTAAAGTACATAGCTCCTCTAAAGAAATCTCATTCATCAGATATAAGTCCCATAGCCCTGTTCTCCAGTGTCTTTTCAAAGGCAGGATTTGAGTTGAGGGGTAATTCAGTCCATGGATAGTTATTATTTAAGACAAATTATGTGGATTTGAGATCTGTTTGAGGCTGACTGGAGTGAGTTTATGAATGTGGACTCCCAATGCACATGTTCGGTGTAAAACTACATTCAGATTACTTTTGGTGAGGACCGTCTCTCACATAGCTTCTTCTGGAGTGGCTAAGTTATGTAGAGCTTTTCTAGCTAAGACACTTTACTGCTCACTATGATGGCTTAGCTCTCTATCATGCTGAATGGATCTCTAATGGAGCACACACAGTTATACACTACATTTTACACATTAATTCCACTGGTTCTGCAAATACGGTACACTCTCAGATTTCACCTCTGCACCTGACATAGATAGTTATCTCTATAGATGTAAGCAGAGAGACAACCACTTGACTGTTTTGGTGTATTTTTACTGTGATGGTTAGTTTTTTATTTGTATATTGTCACCTTTATCACACATAGATATGTTGATTTGTTTTAGGTATACTACTGTCACTGAATATCATTTGTACAAAGTATTGTCCTGTATGTTTGATGTTTAAACTCATTTTCAAGCTGTGTATTTATCTGTTGATAAATAAAAGGATATGTTTTTCTCTCAGCTGAGCAGTGTTTCAGCAGACCTCTTTTTGTGGTATATGACGCACTCTGGTGGCTTCCCAATGGTAGTGTCTTCTTTCAGACAGTGAAAATTAAAAACGGTGAAATGTTGACCCACGTACAAAAGGACTCAATTGTATGATAAACCTGAAGGGTTGGGGAAAAGTGGTCATAGGTCAACTTAAGAGTTTGTTGCCCCCGCAGCCATTGAAAGTAAATAAATGCCTAGAATATAGAAGCGGGGCTTTAGTGATTCTGACTTTGGTGTATTTGAATACTATTGCTCTGTTCGACATATTTTGCTTCAACTACATAGTTAACTTTTGATAACAGAACACAGTCTCTTTGTCTGTGAGTGTGAAGGTGTCCAGCATGAATTAGAGAAGAGTTTTACTCCTTCATATTATCTTGTGGGACCTGGAGAGTTTGTGGTCTGTGGGGGAAGATAAGATCAGTTCGCTGAAGTAGCTCATTATTTGGTCAAGGTCTCACATCTTCACGTAACTTCATACCCTGCAAGAAATTGATGTAAACAGCTCACTGTTGATTTGAAACACAAACCCTTTTTCAGTGTTCTGATATGATAGGCTGATTTTGATTCCTCCCATAAGAAAAGACCAATCAGTGCAACGCTAAATCTGACGTAGAACCAGGTGTAACTGTGAATTCACAGGAGAATTATACTTTGAGAAATGGCTGATCCAGGCCTTTCTCCCAGGCACCTGTCTTGTCTTCTGCTTTTGTGCCTGCTTTGTTTGGCCTGTCTTGTACTCATCATCTTGTACTCTGAAGATCCACCGTCTGATCCTTCATTATTGATCACTTTGAGTCCTTCAAACCCATTCTAAGGCCAGCTTGTTAGAATAGAAACAATATTTCAGTGATTTTTTATGTATACAATTTCACAGACAATTACAGGGTTACATGCACGTGTGTCACGCCTGAGGTTGCTGTCTGGTGACTCTGGCGCCCTCCTCTGGCGGTACGGGGCCAGTGGCCTCCCAATCTACCCAGATGTGTTTCTCCTGTGTGTTCTGTACCCTGTTTCCTATATCTAGCCTGTGTGTTCCCCATGTCTTTGTCAGAGATTCTCCCTGTCCGTGTGTGAGTACCCTGTCTGCCAGTCGGTTTTTGTATACCCAGTTGTTTACCCCGTTGCCCTACTTCGTGTTTGCTATTCCTGAAGTTACTGTTTTCCACTTGTTAAGTGCGTACCTTTGTTTACGGAGCTTGGCTTTCTCCACTTTTATTTTACCCCTTTTTCCCCAGTGTTTGTTTATGTATCGTGCCCCGATTACCTTATTAAATATCTTGTGATTAACTTTAGGCTAGTCCTCTGAGTATTTCTCCGCACTTGGGTCCACCGCATCATCAATTGCTAACACACGTGTACAGTAGAATGACAATGAGAATTAATTGCAAGAAGTTTAATTGACAGTGCACTGAATGGTCTTCTAGTAAGGTAGTTTTAGTCAGTCAGCTGACACTGGTTGCCATTTAACACTGACATCAAGCACACAATGCTTCTCACTAAATGATGTTTAATAATTCATGGAAGTAGACACGACTACAGCACAAGGCACAACATTACGAACAGAGCCGTCATCTTCACAGGTACCAATCAGTGCAACAATTAAAAGTGAGGGTAACGCTTTACATTAAGGTCACATTTGTAAAGGGTTTATAAATGGTTTATAATTCAATTCTAAACAATTTACAAACAGTTATAAGTCATTAGTTTAGATTGATCGATATTCACTTGGTACTTGCCAAATAGGGAGCTTGCAATCAGAAGTTATTAATGCTTTATAAATACTTATACACTTTGAAACTCTTTTGGCTCATGACCAAGGGTCTGGTCCAGCAACAAGTAGGTCCACTCGTTTCCAGCAGTCGATCACACCAGTTGATGTCTGTTAATGAGGATCATCAACCACCACAGCCACTGAAAAGACAAAATAATCTAAGATCCACTGCATCCATGTGTTCACTTGTTTATGACATTCATTGAATAACGTTAAGGGTATCACAGACCACAATATGTTAATAATGCCCATTTTTACATAACTAGACTATACTATATTAAAGGAATCTGTATGCTAAATTCATTTTATACAATTCATTATTTTTCTAAAAAACCTTTTAACCATTCAAGTAGAAATATATATACTGTATATATGAATATATTTCTACTTGTATTTCTTTAAACACTTATTCACTCAACTAGTGTCACGCCCTCCACTTCCACCTAGTCAGTGTCAGTCTCTCTCCCTCTTCCCAGCCTGGGTGTTTGGTGTGGGCGTGGCTACTAATAGTAACATTATCATCAACACATCTGTGGCTCATCTCCTCATCACCCTTCTGTGATTTATACTCCGGTTTTTCATTCATTCCCCGCCAGTTCGTCATAGTACTTCCTACCTATACGTCCCAGCATTTCTAGTCTGTTGATTCCTGGTTTTGGATGCACAAGTGTTTTTCTGGACTGTGCTTCTGCCTAACCGCTGTCGGATTATCTGCCTCCCCCAGAACTTTCTACCCGTGTATATCGACCCCTACCTGTCTGCCTGCCCGACCTCTGCCTGTCTGATTACCTGCCTGCCCTCCCTTCCTGCATGCCCAGTCTACCCTGCCTTTCCCTTCCCCCATTCCTTCATTAAATACTCTATTATTTTATACCTGTGTCCAGACTCTGTGTTTTGCATTTGGGTTCACTAGCTCTGATTCGTAACAGTACGAACTGGCAATGTCAACAAACCCAGCAGACACAGAGGCGTTCCGGCAAGCACTTGCTAACCAAGGAGCCGTCACTCTCAAGCCCTGGAGACAATCTCCGGTACAGAGGAGTTTCTCCGTCAGACCTGTGCCGCCCAAAAGGCTCGCTTGGAGAGACAAGAACAGGCCCCACCTTCACCTCCGGCGCCCTCCCTCGCCTCTAGTCTGGCCCCTATTTCACTCCCGGTGAATCGGGAGCCGTTTGTACCCACGCCCGAGCATATGCCGGCGAATTGGGGTCCTGTTGGGCATTTTTGGTTCAATGCTCCTTGGTGTTCGAACAGCAGGCCCACACCTATTCTTCCGACCGAGCCCGTATCGCCTTTTTGATTGGGTCACTTAAAGGAAAGGCTCTCGCATGGGCCTCCGCGGTGTGGGACAAGCAATCACCGGACTATTTTTCTTGTCTATTTTTCTACTATTTTTCAGGAAATGTGAAAGGTGTTTGATCATCCCATCCAGGGTAAGGACGCCGCTCAGCGTTTTTTCTCTCTCTGTCAGGAGTTCTGCAGCGTGGCAGACTTGGCCATAGAATTTCGGACTCTCGCCGCTGAGAGCGGCTGGAACGATGATGCGCTCCAAGGCGTGTTCCGGAATGCGCTAAGTGACCCCATACAGGATGAGCCGGAAAGAGCCCCAAAACCTCGACCAGCTGATCACCCTTGCCATCCAGCTGGATAACCGAATCCGTGAGCGCCGTAGAGAGAAGTCCGCCAGATCCCAGCCGGCCATCCCGTTCCCTGCAGGGATTCCACGGTACTCGCCGCCGAGAAAGGCCGAGTCCATTCGAGGCTTCCCGAGTTCCGCCGATCCGGAGCCAATGCAATTGGATAGAGCCACCTCTCTCGCCCCCAGATCAAGGCCACCCTCGAGTGGCGTACCCAGTCCATTCTCCTCTCCTCTCATTGACAGTGGAGCTGATGAGAATTTTTTGGATAAGGAGGTCGCGGAACAACAGGGTATTGAGACCGTGCCCTTGGACTGTCCTCTTGAGGCCAAGGGTCTTATTGGTATGTCCCTCGCCCTGGTCACCCATAAAACAGTTCCGGTCTCCCTGCGTTTATCAGGAAATCATCAGGAGAGGATCAGCCTCCACATATTCGACTGCTCCCACTCTCCGTTGGTGCTCGGGTATCCCTGGTTATGTAAGCACAACCCACAGCTGGATTGGGCCTCAGGCCAGGTGAGTTCATGGAGCGATTTCTGCCACTCACATTGTTTACTCTCGGCCCCTGCCCCTGCTGTGTCTAACCCACTGCTCCTGCCGGAGGTCAGTGATTTATCCCCTGTCCCACAGGAATATCACGACCTTGCGCCGATGTTTAGTAAGCATCGCGCGGTGTCCCTGTTGCCTCACCGTCCCTATGACTGCGCCGATGGTAAATTTCTATAGAAAATAAGGATTCCTAATTCCACAAAGGAAAGGTCGAGAGAGGATTAAGACCAGGATGGCCATTGGTTGATTTGTGAGGGGAGATTAGTGAAGAAGTTCTTAAAGGTTACAAGGAGGGAGCAAAGTTTGAAGAAAGTAGATGACCAGGGCGTGAGAAAGCAGGATATGGTAAATAAAGAGTGAAGAGGATATAAATTGAACCAGTTGTGAACATTCCAAGTGGACAGGACAAAGAAGCTGAGAGCAGATTATGGAAACCAGATACACTTATTCCGTGAGAAAACAGGATAAGGGAGAGAGGGAGTGAAGATTTATTAAAACCCAAATACACACTGCGATTGGTAGGTGAAGATAAGGTCAACCGTGCCAGACACTAGAATCACAGTAATAAACACAATGAGCTCATCATCAATATGAAGTAACGCGAGAACTGTCTTTAGGAATGGGAGGGGAAACCAAGCCGTGACGAGATGTAGGAACCGAATGTTATTGGTGGATGCAGCCAGGAAGTATGAATGATTTGCATATGAGGGAGGTAACCTAGATTTGAAAGTATGAAGTGGTTGACTGAAATGACAACGGGAACTCCTTTGCAAACGTGTTCGGCTTTTATTACTTGTGAATAAAAGTCTCTGGATAAACCATCAGCTCTAGTCTTTGGTATTTTTTATTTCAAAGTATTTTAACGTGGTATTCCACCACATAGAATTGGCGTCACGGACAGGATAGGAAAAAGACCCCGCAGTGAGTTGTCGTTGAGGACGGACTAAGAGTGAACTTCACAAATAACTGGCCAGAACTAAGGTAAGCAGTATTCCTGCTTTAGTATAGAACATTTGTGTAATTCGCTCTGGGTCTCCGGACTCGATGGTAGGATACTGGCAGGGCATCTTACCAATAAAGAAACCAAATTTAGGATTTGAACTAGAGCTGTTGGGGATTTCAGAAAAATGTGCATGCACTAACTGTAAATAATTGTAAATAAGTCTAAAGCCCAAGATTGGGTCACATGTGCAAGACCTGTAGATACCGCAGAATTGACAGGTGATCATAGATAGCTTATAGATACCGCTGTATTCTCAATCAATATGGGTCTGCATGGGTAAGCAGGAGTCTATAGTTTCCGCTGTATTGTTAATCAATACAGGTGTGAACGAGTGCTTATAGATACCGCTGTGTTGAATTGATCAATATAGGTCTGAACGGATAAGCAAGAGAGAATATATAAACTGTCATGTCGAGGAAGTGAATTGACAGGAAGCTGATTATATAGGCAAGGCAAGGCAACTTTATTTATATAGCACATTTCATACATGAGGCAGACTCAAAGTGCTTCACATAAAAACATGTCATACAATAAAATGAAATAAGAAAATGAAATAAGAAAAGAGTAGAGATATAAAAGTGCAAAAGTGAAAAAGCTAAAAAAAAAAAAAAGCATTATAGTAAAAAGTGCAAAAATTAAATGTGCAATGTAGTTAAGAGTTTAGGTTGGTATTGGCGATCTAACAATAGGAACGTTATTTATACCTTGCGTGCTTTTCAGCCCTGTCTGCACTTGCTTTATCTCCTTGTATGACCCAATCACACTCTTCCCATATACTTTCTGGTATATTTTATGCAAGCACTTAAACAGTCTGTAAGTTGAACTCGTCAGTACAACTCCAGCTTTTACTAAACCTTGGTTAAAAATACTCTGGAGCCTCGTCCGGTCTCCTAAAAACACTGTTCCTATGTTATCTCACACAACACTTTTACTTTTTAAAAGATATAAAAGTGCAAAAATAAAAAAGCTAAAAAATGCATTATAGTAAAAGTGCAATGTACAGTTGTGGTCAGAAGTTTACATACACTTGTAAAGAACAGGTATGTCATGGCAGTCTTGAGTTTCCAATCATTTCTACAACTCTTATTTTTCTGTGATGGATTGATTGGAGCACATACTTCTTTGTCACAAAAAACATTCATGAAGTTTGGTTCTTTTATGAATTTATTATGGGTCTTCTGAAAATGTGACAATCTGCTGGGTCAAAAATATACATACAACAATGCTAATATTTGGTTAAATGTCCCTTGGCCATTTTCACCTCAATTAGATGCTTTTGGTAGCCATCCACAAGCTTCTGGTTGAATCTTTGACCACTCCTCTTGACAGAATCGGTGCAGTTCAACTAAATTCGTTGGCTTTCTGACACAGAGTTTCTTCAGCACACTCCACATGTTCTCGATGGGGTTTAAGTCAGGACTTTGTGAAGGCCATTCTAAGACCTTAATTCTAGCCTGATTTAGCCATTCCTTTACCACGTTTGATATGTGTTTGGGGTCATTGTCCTGTTGGAACACCCAACTACGTCCAATACCCAACCTTCTGGCTGATCATTTTAAGTTTTCCTGAAGAATTTGGAGGTAATCCTCCTTCTTCATTATTCCATTTACTTTCTGTAAAGCACCAGTTCCACTGGCAGCAAAACAGGCCGAGAGCATAATACTACCACCACCTGCTTGACGGTAGGTATGGTGTTCTTGGGGTGAAAGGCCTCACCTTCTCTCCTCCAAACATATTTCTGGTCATTGTGGCCAAATAGCTCAATTTTTGTTTCATCTGACCACAGAACTATCCTCCAGAAGGCTTTTTCTTTGTCCATGTGATCAGCAGCAAACTTTAGTCGAGCCTTAAGGTGCCGCTTCTGGAGCAACGGCTTCCTTCTTGCACGGCAGCCTCTCAGCCCATGGCGATGTAAAACACGCTTGACTGTGGACACTGACACCTGTGTTCCAGCAGCATCTAATTCATGGCTGGAGAAATGATTGGAAACTCAAGACTGCCATGACATACATGTTCTTTACAAGTGTATGTAAACTTCTGACCACAACTGTATTTAAGATTTAGCAGAAAGCTAAAGTGAACATGAATGTTTTTAGCCTTGATTTAAAAGTGGTCAGAGTTGGGGCAAGTCTTAAATCTTCAGGAAGTTTATTCCAGCTATTTGTTGCATAGTAACTAAATCCTGCTTTCCCATGTTTTGTATTTACTCTGGCAACCATTAACAGATTGGTCTCAGATGATCTTAGTGGTCTAGAAGGCTTGTGTAGCGGAAGCATTTCAGTGATATACTTTGGCCCTAAGCCATGTAGTAATTTATAGGTGAGCAGCAGTATTTTGAAATCAATTCTCTGACATACGGGGAGCCAATGTAAGGATTTAAGAATTGGTGTAATGTGTTCAAATTTTTTGGTCTTGGTAAGAACTCTAGCAGCAGCATTGTGAACAAGCTGTAGCTGCCTAAGAGTTTTTTTCGAAAGACCTGCAAGGAGACCATTACAATAATCTAGCCTATTAGTAATAAAGGCATGTACAAGTTTATGTACAAGTCTGTAGTGGACATGAGTCCTCTTAGTCTTGCTATGTTTTTAAGGTGATCGTAAGCCGATATTGTGACTGATTTGATGTGGCTGTCGAAATGTAGATCCGATACAGACTGAAGCTCAGCGAATAAACTCTGTATTCGTGTCGAGGAAGTGAATCGGATATATTGTTGAATTGCTGGGCAGAAGTGTGTAATATTACTTATGATATGCGTTGTGAAACATCACATTAGTACTGTGACGTATGCGGAAGTAGAAGGCAGACAGTAGTGTTTTTACTCGTGCTGTGTCATGCTATATTTTTGTGCTATGTTTTGTTGTTGATTTTGCTGTGTCGTGCTGTGAACATATGTAAAAATCGCTATGTTTTGTTGAAAGAGTGAAATATAGTTGTGTTATGTGTGGGAGTAAAGCAACAGAAGGCTGAATAGGAAGACAGAAATCCTGTATAAAACTGTTTGTTGGGTGCTGAGAAAGACAGTTAGAACATAGGATAAGTAATGAGGACAAACATCTAATCTAATAGAAAGATTGTAGACTTAATATACAGAAGAACAAAGGGTACACATTTTTTAGATAACGTGTCAACGTGCGCAATTTTTGTGCCTCCCAAAGTCCAAAATAACAAGAATATAGATTCAGGAGTACACGGTATTGGCAGGAAGCCATCGTTTTCTCTAAGAGGAAATATTTGATATGTGTTAAAACATTCGTCAAAATAAGAACACCAGATAGAAGAGACAACCGTTGGCCAATTGGGATAAAAGCTGTAAGAGACACAGTGGAAACTGACTTTAGGAGACAAAGATAAAATAGATAAGATAGAATAGACCATCTGAAAGAAAAGAAGGGCTACGCGCCATCTTGGGCCGTCACTCAAGTGCGACGGTATCAACCTCGAAGGGGAGGGAGTAAAAAAAATAAAAATTAGTTCAAGAGTTACTACACAATACCCAGTGTGCTGAGCTGTTTTCTAGGATTGAAAGCAGTTAGTTTGAGATGGAAAACTAAAACATTTTTATTGTGTAGTATATGCTGTGTGAAAGTAATTTTTGACTTGTAGAATCCCATGTCTAAGCTCAGATTGATTTATTTCACTCTCTAAGGTACCATACACACACTTTCATACACTCTCACACACATACATATATACACACACATTCTCATTCTCGCACTCACACACACACACACACATAGACTCTCTCACAGACACACACGCATTCTCATATACACACACACATATATAGACTCTCTCTCTCTCACACACACACACACACACACAGTTGTTAATCTTACCCAGTATTGTCTTCCAGGGTGTTTTTCACCAAATGTGAAAAGGATAGCTCAAGTTGATTCCAAAGCTGCTTCCTAACATATTTGTTTAATCTTACAGTAATATCCTAGACAACCAATAATTCAAAATTGCTCTTTGGTTTTAAAATCATATTCCTTAAAAAGAAAGGGGGAAGGCTGATGTTGTTCTTAGCTGATCTGATAGAGGCAAGACGCAGAAAAGAGTGGAAATTAGGACATTTTACAATCACTCTAAAAACAATTACTGCAAGAGGACAGTGTACAATATAAGAGCTCTGTTAGCGGGTAATAGTGCGGTGGACCCAAGTGCGGAGAGATACTCAGACGACAGCGTAAAGTATAATTCAAAGGGGGTTTTAATCATAAAACTGGGGAACAGCATACAAACAAACACTGGGACAAAAGGGTAAAACAAGGGTGGAGAAAACCAGCTCCATAAACAAAAGTACACACTTAATAAGTGGAATAACTAAAACTAAAGAAACACTAAACTCGAACAACGGGGTAAACAACTAGAATATGCGGGGCAGACACGGTACTCACAGACAGACAGGGAGAATCTCTGACGAAGACATGGGGAACACACAGGCTAGATATAGCGAACAGGGGACAGAACACACAGGTGAAACAATTCTGGGTAGATTGGGAGGCCACTGGCCCCGTATCGCCAGAGGAGGGCGCCAGAGTCACCAGACAGCAACCTCAGGCGTGACAGAGCTCCAGAAATACCCGGCTAATAGACGGAGTGAGATTGACTCATTGGGTAGAGATAAAGTTGGGGCAAGAGTTAATTTGGCAAGAAAGTAAAATAAAGGGATGGATATTTAAAGAATATGAGAAGGGGATAAGACAGCAAGTAGTGTTACCGCGCCCCGCAGAGTATTTTAAAAAGGTACGAAAAGCAACACTGTTGAGAGAGGTACACTCCCTACAGTTTTTAGATCAAATAATAAACTGGTTACTAGAGAGTACGTGGGAAATAGATTTTGAGGAAAAAAGAGAACAAAAAGAGGAAATAAAACTGTGTGTGATAGACCATTTAATAGGCAGAAGAGAACAGCAAATGAGATTGTTGTCTTATTCAATAAAAACAGAAACTAAGTGTCAAATACAGTTGTGGGGAATATTAATTGAAGTAAAGATAAAAGAAATTGAGAGTGACTTGGAAACAGCGAAAGGATATCCACAGCTGTCCTCCCCATATGTGTATGTCCCTCACTTTAATATAAAACCACAACCCAAATTAACGATAGTTGTCATAAGCAAAGGGATAAAAAGAAGAAGAGCACGGTCAACACCTTGCCCTATCATAGTGGTAACCACAGACACTCAGGTCGGTTAGGTAAATGATTCAAGCTCCAAGAACAGGAACTAATAGAGTAAAAACAGTGGGAAAAATGGAGAAAGGAACTACCATGACAACTCCAGTAGACATACTAGCGAGGAAAAAAATAACTTTTCGATAAAGAAATAAAAAAGTCAGAAAAATTAACTAGTAAATTTCCCATAAATGGCCTAAGGAAGGGACATTTGAAATTGCAGTGTGTAGGGAAATGGGGATGCTAATAAAAACTACAAACCTCGAAGTACCCTATAATCAGGGGGAAAATCCTCTAATAACAGGAAAGATCTACCTGGATGGAGAAGTGGAGATAGGACCAGACAAAAAGGAGGAAGAGAAGGAACGTGTAGCAAAAAGTGAAAGAGGGAAACCCATAGAACTTGATTGCTATGCAGAGATTAAAGAAACCCCAAAACAGGTAAGGCATATGGGAGCCAGAGTCAGAACAAAGAAAGAGAAATGAACCGTTGGAGGAAGAAATAAATTGGAAGATAGAAGAAATGAACAAATAAAGTACACGCAGAAAAGAGAAACAGCCACACAGCTCACCCAGACATGAGGAGGCGACCGCCTGGTCACCCACCTATCCAAGAGACAACGCGGAGCCTGATGAAGGGGTCCAGTGGGGGCAGGTGAGCTAGAGGGAGAAAGATCTCAGAGAATGGGAGGAGACAATGGGAGGAGATACAAACAAGAGTTATGCAGGAGATAAACCAAACTATCAGGGAACTGGATAATCATAGTGGCCAGAGTAGTAGAGAGAAAAGATATGAGGAAGACAAAAGACCAACAACACGTGTTGAGAGATAGGGAAAAGTTATGTCCACCAGATTCATTACAGTGCCCCATCCTGATAAAAGGAAGACAAGGACACCATGTTCCCTGGGGAATGCAAGACATGCAGGGGATAATCAGCAGATTACCTGACATACAAGCTTTGAGGAAGAGACAATGGGGAAGCTGCTGGCAGTAGGAGACCTCAAGGCCCTGCTGGCCAAGGTGCTGGGAGTGACAAAGATGGAAGACATCCTCTTGACCTGTGGACTGGGACCGGCAACAGACGGTGCCACACTCGATGGGATGGGACTTGATCGAGCCAGACCCTTGATATGGGATACCCTGAGAAAAGAATACCCACAAAGGCTGGATCCTAAGACTCTGAAGGGAGACCCATTGGGAGAAACCGAGAACCCTGCCACATACCTGCACAAGCAACTGAAGAAGTGGAAACAAGAAACTGAAGCAGACCCAGAGGGAGACCCACTGATGACAACTCTGTTTAGAACTGCAGTGGTGGAAGCCATGTCCCCTCAGGTGAGAAGCAGGTTAGAGGATGTGGTGGGACTCACGTCAAAAACACACAAAGAGTTCTGTGATCATCTCGTCCATGTGGTGGAAAAATACCGGAAGGATGAACTGAGGATGAAACTGAAGGATGAAAAGGAGCAAGAAAAGGAGATCCAGAGAAAATTGACGCAGCTCCAGCTGGGGGAACTCACAGAATGAAGCAAAAAGAAGATACAGGGGGTAATGTCCGCCGAAACCGGGAAACCAGTTCCACACATGGCCACACCAGAACCACCTCCAGTGCTGAGGCCTCAGGGACAAGAGCAATCCTCCGTACCTGTAATCAATGTGTATACCCAGCAGCCCCAGCAGTCTCAGCCATGGAGAGGAAGACAGAGACCCCAAGGAAGGTTCCAAAGAACAGACCCATCAGGCCTACCCGGCGTGTGTTGGGGATGTCAACAAGCACGACACACCCAAAGGAATTGTACAACTAATCCATGGCAGCCGAGGGAGAATAGACAACAGGGCTATGGCCAGCAACAGCAGCAGCCTCCACAAGGACCAGCCAAACCCTTTAGGGGAACAAATTACGGTTACTAGGGATGCCCAGAGAATCCTAAAGGGGAGGGTCAGTTTCCGGTGTTAACCACAGAAGCTGATCAAGAACCAATGCTGCAGGTTCAAATAGAGACATTCCCATGATGATAGACACTGGAGCCACCTACACTTGTGTAGGTCCAAAACATGCCTCTCACCTCCCAATAGCATTTGAGACATTGAAAAAGGAAATGCAACGGGCGCCAGCATTGGCTGTGCCCGACTATAACAAACCATTCCTGTTATATGTGGCAAACAGAAGAAATGGGTATGCTTCAGCGGTGCTAGCACAGAATACATGCAGTGGTAGGAAAAAGCAAGCCCTAGCCTACTATATCACCAAATTAGACAGTGTGGCCCAAGGGTACCCGCCATGCTTTCAGGGAGTGGCGGCCATGCATTATGCCTATGAGAAGGCCTCGTCAGTCACAATGGGATACCCAATAACAATATACACACATCACAAGACAGTGGAACTGTTAGAGCAGGGAAGGTTTGTTCTAACGCAGGCTAGGAACCTGTCATATTTGTCGTTATTAACATACCCAGACATCACTATCAAGAGATGTAGCACAGTAAATCCAGCTGAGCTAATACCACTGGCAGATGAAGGGGAAGAACATGATTGTATAGCACACTCACTAACATTCACCAAGTTAAGACCAGACTTAGAGTCAACACCCTTACGAGAGGCAGAAGAGATATTTTTAAGATAGACAGTTGTCAACAACCATGCTCTGCCCAATTGGCAGAACTAAAGGCACTGACAGAAGCCTGTAGATTGAGAAAACAGTGAATATTTTTACTGACTCAGTGTATGCGCATAGAGTCTGTCATTTGTTTGGAGCAGTATGGAAACAGAGAGGGTTCTTGTGTAGTAGAATTTAAATCATAGTATTTTGAAATGAAAATACCGTTAACCAGAGCTGTTGATTCATCCAAAAGACTTTATTCACAGAGAACAAAGCCGGGTCAGGTTTGCAAAGTTGAACCCCTTTCACTTCCGTTACCTGTCCTTTTATAAACATCACACAGGTCAACGCCCTTCATTCAAATTCCTGTCTACTTACACCAATGTAATATTTAAGAACTACATTTCGTCATCCCGGGGCTACGCCCCCTTTGACTTGCCGTCTGTCAGTCTACTTGAGAGATCAATTGACCTAGGCTATTTTCTAAAGCCTTTTGTCCTGGCTGTTTACAACTGTGTTTATTACCCATCCATCCTGTCCCTAGATCACTCGATCCTGTTTATACAGCTGTGTACCATTTTACTTCAAAGCATCCATACCCTCTAGTCAACCCCCACTTATCTGATCTCACCCCTCTGAGATGTTCCAGGACCCTCTGGTGTCCTTGTGACCTTTTCCCCTAGGTGTGGGATCACCACCCTTATATTGTCTTTAAATTGACCATACTTGAAAAGTGATGGATCACCCATACAACATTTTGAACAAATCAAAGAATTAATGTTGACTATGATGAAACCAAAGCGATTAGCCGTCATTAAATGTCAGGCGCACCGGAAAGGCAATGATTACATTATTCAGGGAAACAATGCTGCTGATGAAGCGGCAAAACGAGCATCAAAATGTGCGGTGGCTGTATTGGCTCCAATGGTATTGGTAGAACCAATACCGCAGCCAGAGGACATCATACGCAAGCAACAGATTGCGGGACCATATGAGCAATCCATGTGGCTCTAAAGGGGGGCAAAGGCCGACTCTACAGGACCGTGGAGATCTCATGAGGGAACAATAGTAGCACCTACGGTGCTGCTGGGGATTTTGATCACTGATGCGCATGGTTTTGACCATTGCGCAAGGAGGGAAGTTGTGAGAAAAATAAAACTTCAAGGGTATTGGTCACCCTATCTACAGGCAACGCATTAGCAGAATGCACAGTATGCGCACAAAACAATCTAAGAAAGGGAATCACAACACCCTTAGGGCACATACCGGTTCCAGATGGACCATTCAAACATTTAGTAATGGACTATGTAGACATGATAAAAAAAGGTAAATGGGAAAAGATACATGCTTGTTGTCATTGATAGATTCAGCAGATGGGTAGAAGCAATGCCATCGGCAGAATTAGGGGCAGGAACAGTGGTCAAATTCCTAACGAGAAGTAATATCCAGATTTGGAATACCTAATGAGATTAGCTCAGATAACGGTGCAGCATTTATTCATAAAACTGTGAAACAAGTCATACAACAGTTAAGAATAAAACAAAGACTGGGTTGTGTCTACCATCCACAATCACAAGGAATGGTCGAAAGAATAAATGGTACCCTCAAAACAAAGTTGAATAAGATATGTGCCAGCACAAAGCTTAACTGGGTAGATGCCTTGCCACTTGCATTAATGAGCTACCGCATGCAGACTAACAGAAACATGCACTTAACACCGCATGCTTACGGGTTGACCCATGCCAGTGCCAACACTAAGAGGACCTTACAAAGGACCCCCACTGGAACAACTCCAGATGGAACTAAAGCAATACATGAAACAATTAACTGAAATACACAAAGTTATATATTCATAGGAAAAAGACAAGCAGCCGGAGCCGGAGCCACCCCTGCCCAATCCAATTACACCAGGGGACCAGGTGTACATCAAAGTCTTCCGGAGGAAGTGGAACGAGCCAAGGAGAGAGGGACCATACGAGGTAGTGTGAGCCACCCCCACTGCAATACAGGTCAGAGGGAGTCTAACCTTGTACCATCTGAACCACTACACCAGGGTCTCGAGACAAGCACTCAGGCAGACCATAGACGAGGACAAAGGGACGGGTGAGATTGCACAGGAGGACCTAGAAAATGAAGGAGCAGGTACAAAGGCTGTACAGGGGCCGGAAACCCAGCCCCCAGCCGGACGGGAAGGACAGTAGAGCCCGGGGAATCCCGGGGAAGGGACGAGTGCTATATAAAATAATTGTACTAATCTATTTGCTGTCCCAAGTAGAACAGGCCCTGTCGATAGAATTGATTCAGGAAGTGGAGCAAGGGGTTAATACAAATACAAATACAAAAATAGATGACGACAGAGTAGACAAGAGCAGGCTAGGCAAAATGGGAGCAGGCTAGGCAAAATGATTGGTATAAATGGGTAGAGTTTACAGCCCAGTCAGCAACAGAAGGACATTGCCTCATGTGTAGTTCATCACCACTTAAAAAACTACGAGTTGTAGTCCCATAGAAGAGTCAAAACGACCCTATTGTCCAGCCGAACGTTTGGGTATCTTAAGCAACACCAGATATCATACATTTTATGATCAGACTTTTAGAGACCAATGCAGAAAGATAGATGTGAGAATAGATAAGAAAAAGAGGGAGATTCCAGGACCCTATTCAATAGATTGGATGCAAAAGTTTGAGTGCTTCGACAAACCATTCAACACAACATATGGCACTACAAACCTGGGGAAATTTAAAGGGGACTGTTACGTCACATGACATATTGTACCATAGAATATGGAGCAACCTAGGCCAAAAATACCTTATAACCAGACAATAGGGACATATACAAATGCTACCCGTAAGGTAGTGCAACCCCCTAAAATGTCAGACCAGATATATATAGATAAAGAAATCAGACAGGGTGAAGTTATACAAGGAAGCTGAAGAAAAAGTCAGTCAGACCCAGCAGTTTATATAGATGCCGTCGGTGTACCTAGAGGGGTACCTGATGAGTACAAGGCAAGAAGCCAGATACTGGCAGGATTTGAATCAATTTTCCTTTGGCCCACGATAAATAAAAATGTACATTGGATAAACGCCATTTATTACAATCAACAGAGGTTCATCAATTACACATGATGCCTTATCAGCCCTCGGAGAGCAGGTCAGAGAGATAAGTAGAATGACATGGCAGAACAGACAGGCATTCAATTTTCTGATGGCCACTCAAGGTGGGGTGTGTGAAATGTTTGGGGGCCAATGCTGTACATACATTCCTAATAATACCAATCCTGCAGGAAGTTTTGCCAGAGCAATGACTAAACTAAAAAACTTGAGACAGGAAGTGAGAGACAATGCAGGCACAGACTTTGGGAAATTAGACTGGTTGGAAAAATGGGAATAATGATTACGATAGTGATTGTAGTGTTAGGACTAATGTTTTGTTGTATTATGCCTCTCTTGAGATCTTTCTTTATACAGAGTACAGTTAAGCAGATGAGTGTGACAGCAGGGACAGCGCCCATAGCAGTCAACAGAGTTGGAGAACAACCAGACCTATATCCTGTTCCTGACTGGGAGGAGGAGGACAGTGAGTCTTCTGCCCCCTCAGACGACGACGGGATCATCTAGACTCCCAGCCATGACTCTCGAGCTCCAACAGTTAAACCTACTCGAGAGTACCACTACTCTCACTACCATAACATACCACATATGTTATTTTTCACTTATACAATTCATATATATATTGCTTTGAATCACTTGCATGATTTATTAGTATATCATTTTAAACACTAGTATAGGATGTGGGACTATTAAGTCCCAAAGGGGGGAATATATGGTAAATTTCTATAGAAAATAAAGATTCTGTTACGGTTCTCCCTCCTAACCAACCCTCTGGCACCACCTCGAGGCTGCGGCGGTCATCACTGGAGCGTCTTCCTCCTGACAGCGCACCTGGACCCGATCCCCAATCAGTACCCCATAAGAACCCTGCTCGATCTTCACTCCAGTGCCAGATCGTACTGTGACTTACGATAAACCTTTCCACGAGACCCGCAGACGCTTCTAGCCCTCCCGAGTTTTCCTAGCTGTTCCTTGTGTCTTGTTTTTTCCATTGTGACTCACCTTGTTCTCCTGTGCCCCTCCAGAACCCTTGTCTTCCTCGGAACCCCTTGTCAACCCTTCCACGGACCTACCCCTCTCTACTACTGGATTCCCCCCTTTAATGAACCCTGGACCGGACCCCAATGACTACCCGTACGGATTATCCCACGGCTCTCTCCCCCTCCCCCGAACACTGGACCTCCGGCTATCGACCCCCGGACCGGACCCCGACGACCCCTTGGATTATCCTTCTCTCCCCTACCCCTCTCCTTATTATTATTATTATTATTATTTATTATTATTATTTACTTTTAAATACGCCTTCGGGCTAAACCCTACCCTCTCTGTGTGCCGTCATTTGGTTCCTCAGACGTTCCGTTGTAACAAATTCCTAATTCCACAAAGGAAACATGGCCATTGGTTGATTTGTGAGGGGAGATTAGTGAAGAAGTTCTTAAAGGTTACAAGGAGGGAGCAAAGTTTGAAGAAAGTAGATGACCAGGGCGTGAGAAAGCAGGATATGGTAAATAAAGAGTGAAGAGGATATAAATTTAACCAGTTGTGAACGTTCCAAGTGTACAGGACAAAGAAGCTGATAGCAGATTATGGAAACCAGATACACTTATTCCGTGAGAAAACAGGATAAGGGAGAGAGGGAGTGAAGATTTATTAAAACCCTAATAAACACTGCGAATGGTAGGTGAAAATAAGGTCAACCGTGCCAGGCACTAGAATCACAGTAATAAACACAATGAGCTCATCACCAATATGAAGTAACGCGAGAACTGTCTTTAGAAATGGGAGGGGAAACCAGGCTGTGACGAGATGTAGGAACCGAATGTTATTGGTGGATGCAGCCAGGAAGTATGAATGATTTGCATATGAGGGAGGTAACCTAGATTTGAAAGTATAAAGTGGTTGACTGAAATGACAACAGGAACTCCTTTGCAAACGTGTTCGGCTTTTATTACTTGTGAATAAAAGTCTCTGGATAAACCATCAGCTCTAGTCTTTAGTATTTTTTATTTCAAAGTATTTTAACGTGGTATTCCACCACACGCCATCGACCTCCTGCCCAGCGCCTCCCTCCACAGTGGTCAATTATACAACATCTCCCGTCCGGAACGGGAGGCTATGGAGAAATGCATCCGGGACTCTCTCGCCACTGGAATCATCCGCCCCTCTTCATCACCGGTAGGCACAGGATTTTTCTTTGTGGGGAAGAAAGATGGTTCCATGTATTGATTTCCGAGGCCTCAACAATATCACCATAAAAAAATAAATACCCTCTACCTCTAATCAGCTCTGCTTTCGCTCCTCCCCATGGTGCCACCATCTTCACAAAGTTGGATTTGCGCAATGCCTACCACCTGGTGCGCATCCGGGAGGGGGACGAGTGGAAGACGGCTTTCAACACCCCCCTTGGCCCCCGCAGTTTTTCAAGCCCTGGTTAACAACGTTCTCTGTGACCTGCTCAACCGGTTTGTTTTCGTTTATTTAGACGACATTTAGATTTTCTCCCATTTTCTGTCGTCTCTGAGCACAAGGAACATGTGCGCCAAGTTCTCCAGCGCCTGCTGGAGAATAAATTATTTGTGAAGGCGGAGAAATGCAAGTTTCACGTTTTCAAGATGTCGTTCCTGGGTTACATCATCGCCCGGGGCAAGTTCAAATGGACCCAGCTAAAGTGTCTGCCGTGGTGGAGTGACCAGCCCCTAGGAATCTAAAAGAGCTGCAATGTTTTCTGGGTTTCTCTCATTTTTATCGTAGATTCATTCGAAATTACAGCTGCATCACGGCCCCTCTCACCTCCACCGCTTCTCCCTTTCGGTGGACACCCAAGGCTGAGGCCGCCCTCACAGAGTTAAAGCGCCATTTTGTCTCCGCCCCAGTCCTCATCCAACCTGATCCAGGTGGAGACGGATGCTCCAGACACTGGGGTAGGTGTGGTCCTTTCTCGGTGGTCCCCGAAGGATAATAAACTTCACCCATGTGCGTTCTTTTCCCGCAAACTGTCCCCCCCTGAGAGAAACTACGACGTTGGCATACGGGAGCTGCTCGCGGTTAAGATGGCATTAGAGGAGTGGCGACATTGGCTGGAGGGAGCTGACCAGCCCTTCATTGTTTGGACTGACCACCGGAACCTCGTCTATCTCCAGTCAGCTAAGCGACTGAACGCACTGCAAGCGAAGTGAGCGTTGTTTTTTGGGCGGTTCAATTTTACTTATCGCCCTCTCTCCCGCAACGGCAAACCTGACGCCCTGTCCCGGCTATATTCCGTGGAGGAGAGGACTACGGAACCTGGTCCCATCTTACCACCCACCTGTTTCATCGCCACCCTCACCTGGGAGATTGGGTCACAGGTCAGACCCAATCGCTTGTTTGTTCCTGACGCTGTCCGTTCCCAGGTTCTCCAGTGGGCTCACTCCACCCGCCTCACGTGCCATCCAGGGATTAATCGGACGATGGCATTCCTCCAACAACAGTTTACCAGCCTGCCCTGCCTACCTGCGTGTCCAGTGTACCCTGCCTTTCCCTTCCCCGTATTCCTTCATTAAATACTATTTATAAAAATAAAATATTAAAAATAAAATATTATTTTATACCTGTGTCCAGACTCTGTGTTCTGTGTGTCCCCTATGCAGTCCAGATGAGGCTCTTTGAACAATTGGGCCACAGTAAAAGGCCATGAACACCTTGTATGACACCCCTCATGGTTGAAATTCACTTGATATGTATACTAGAAGTGTAAAGTAAAATCATGTTTAGCCATGGAATATTACTTGTACACAGTCCATTATGTGTGCCCTATGTTAAATGACATGTAATTGAACAAATATGTACATTATAATGAAATCAATTAAAGATTCTCAGCTTTTATTTCATGATATTGGTGTACTGTGGGGGGACATGCAGCGTTCGGCCTGTAGAGGGAGCTAAAGGACCGTGGCCAGGGTTACGGAAGCGAGGCTTTGTTGCGCACCTGTTGCGAATGAAGCCTCGTTAACAAAATGGTTTAAGATGTGTGTGCCTCTGCTTTCGGGGGAGGGCTGGAAAGCCGGAGACTGAAAAGTCGACCAGAAACAGTCTGAATAAACGACCATTCCCTCATCACAATTACCGAGTCCGCCTCTGTGTGTCAAGGATCCTGTTACATTGGCGCCCAACCTGGGACACAGAGTGAAGGCGGATAAAAGAAGAGGAAAATGGAGGTGTTAAGCGCAGCCATCAGAAGGATGGCCCTCATACAGGAGCAGCAGTCCGAGATGGGAGAGATGGCGACTGCAAGGGTGGAGGACCGTGCCCTCCTCCGGGAGCTCGTCTGGGCCATCAAAGCGGGACTGGCGCCCGGGTAGGCACAAGGTCCCCCCAAGGTCCACCTCCAGAAGATGGGGGACCTGGACGACCCGGAGGCGTTCCTGGCGGTGTTCGAGGGGACGGCGAGGATCTCGGGGTGGCCGGACGGCGAGTGGGCGTACCATCTGCTGCCCACAGCCTGCCAACGGCCGCCCAGCGGGATTATCCCTCCCTAGCCCGGGCGATTCGAGACACAGCCTGGGCCTCACCCCGGAGGAACACCGTCGCCGGTTCCGGGCCCTGACGATGGAGGAGGGGAGCCGGCCTTTTGCCTACGCCCAGCGGCTGCGGGACAGCACGTGGCGGTGGCTGGACCCAGGGAACAGCTCGGCGGAGGAGGTTGGGGACTGGGTGGTATTGGAGCAGTTCCTCACGGGGCTCCCGGCCTGGACCGCCGCCTGGGTCCAGCACCACCAGCCACAGGATCTCGCGGCCGCCGTTACCTTGGCGAAGGACCATCTCTCCCTCCCGCCGCGGGAGCCCCGGCGACCAACCGCGGCCCGTGCCAGGGGGCGGGGGGCCAGCGCCCAGAAGGAGCCGTGGCGCCGAACGAGGAGGGGCCGGCGCCCGCCCCGAGGACAAGATGGCAGGGGCAGACACGTCGAGAACCAGCCCTGGCCCCACAAGAAGCACCCCGAGCGGCAGGGGGGGGTGTGTTGGCGCTGCGGGCGGCCGGGCCACGTCCAGGCGGATTGCCCAGTGATGGAGGTGGGGCAGGTCGTCCGCATCGGCAACATACCGGGCCCTCCCCCCGGACCAGGAGAGGCGTATTGTGTTTCGGTAAGGATACAACACGATACGCACCAGGCGTTCTTGGATTCGGGCTGCATGCAGTCCATGATCCAGGAGCGCCTGGTTCGACCGGGGGCATTGTTAAAGGCATCGAGGGTGTTGGTGAAGTGTGTGCATGGGGACATTCACGAATACCCTGTGGTCGCTATCGAAATTCATTATGGGGGAAAAAAGCATAGTGTACAGCCCGCGCCTCACGCATCCCCTTGTTCTGGGTGTAGATTGGGAGGGGTTTCCTCAAGCGGTAAAGCGGGCTACCGGGGTGCGTGCACGACAGAGAGGGAGGTGTGAGGCGTGTAATGTGCTCTGTGCTGAGGCGGCGCCTCGCGACACCGGAGGAGGAGGAGGAGGAGCCGGCGGGGGGGTCTCAACCCGAGATTTCCCCGCCGAACTATCCGCTGCTAGGTGACTTCCTCCTCGAGCAGTCTCGTGACGAGACCCTACAATCGGCCTATGACCAAGTGATAGCGATTGATGGTACTTTGGTACGGCCAGACACAGTGCACGCCCACCCCTATTTTGCGATTATCAGCAACAGGTTATACCGAGTAAGTCGTGACTCACATAGTCAGGAGGAAGTAACCCAGTTGTTGGTTCCCCGTAGCCGCCGGGAAATGGTCTTCCAGGCGGCTCATTTCAACCCCATGGCGGGCCATTTAGGTTATGATAAGACACTAAACCGTATAATGGCTCGATTTTATTGGCCATTATACGGGCAGAGGTGCGTAGGTGGTGCGCTTCCTGTCGCAAATGTCAATTGGTAAATCCCACGGCCCCGTTGCGGCCCTGACCATTGGTCGAGAACCCATTCGACCGCATTGCCATGGATATTATCAGGCCATTTGATCGGTGTACACAGGGGTATCGATTTGTGTTGGTCTTGATAGATTACGCAACCCGATACCCCGAGGCAATACCACTGCGCAATATTTCTGCCAGGAGGCATTGTTTCAAGTGATCTCCGGGGTGGGAATCCCGAAAGAGATTCTCACCGACCAGGGCACCAATTTTATGTCACGCACGCTCAAGGAACTAAGGTTGTTGAACATCAAGGCGATTCGAACCAGTGTGTACCACCCGGCCACGGATAGCCTTTGTGAGCGGTTCAATCGGACCTTGAAATCAATGATCCGGAAGTTTGTGCGCGAGGATAGTCAGAATTGGCATAAATGGCTAGATCCCCTGCTGTTTGCGGTTCGGGAAGTTCCCCAAGCTTCCACCGGGTTTTCCCCGTTTGAATTACTCTACGGGCGTAAGCCCCGGGGTGTCCTAGACCTTCTTAAAGAAAATTGGGAGGAAGGGTTCAGAGATTCAGTACGTCCCGGACTTGCGCACAAAGCTCCACGCCCTAGGGGTTATCTCACGCGAGCATTTGCAGCAAGCCCAGGAGCGTCAAAAGCGCCTATACGACAGGGGAACTAACCTGCGAGAATTTACACCGGGAGACAAGGTGCTCGTACTGTTACCCACCTCCAGCACGA
Organism: Argentina silus; assembly: GCF_951799395.1. NCBI lineage: Eukaryota > Metazoa > Chordata > Actinopteri > Argentiniformes > Argentinidae > Argentina > Argentina silus. Next base: position 30,520,643 of record NC_139654.1, on the reverse strand, counting down.
AATTACTCGCGAAGTGGCAAGGGCCGTTTGTGGTCACACGTCGCATGGGGGACGTGGATTATGAGGTAGTACGCTGGGACCGGGGGTATAGCTTGCAGGTGTATCACGTAAATCTCCTAAAAAAATGGAACGACGTGGTCACTGTTGCTCTGGCTACAATAATTCTAGAGAGAGATGAGTTCAGACCGGAAGTCCCAAAATCAAAAGTTAGCACTCCGGTCGGTATTGATAACCATCTCTCTGCTAGCCAGGCCACGGACGTTGCAGATTTGCAAGCTAGGTTCGCTGTCGTGTTCTCTCCCCTGCCCGGTCGGACTACGCTTATCGACCACCATATAGAAACGCAGCCGGGTTTAACGGTGCGCACGCGTCCCTATAGGTTGCCGGTACACAAACGAGACATTGTGTGCAAGGAATTGGAAGCCATGCTGGAGCTGGGTGTGGTCGAGGAGTCCCGCAGTGACTGGTGTAGCCCCATCGTGCTTGTCAACAAGCCGGATGGGTCTATACGGTTCTGTGTGGATTATAGAAGGGTTAATGCGGTCTCCAAATTCAATGCCTACCCGATGCCCCGGGTTGCGGAGCTCTTGGACCGGCTTGGCACGGCCACAGTTTTTACGACATTGGATTGCACGAAGGGATACTGGCAGATTCCCCTCTCACCGGTATCCCGGGAGAAGACTGCATTCTCCACTCCGCTCGAGTTATATCAGTTCACGGTGCTCCCTTTCGGGTTGTTCGGAGCCCCAGCCACTTTCCAGAGCCTCATGGACCGCATTCTTCGGCCGCACTCTGCCTATGCTGCTGCCTACCTGGATGACATTGTCATTTACAGTGACACCTGGGCGCAGCATGTGCAGCGTGTGGCTGCTGTTCTGCGGTCCCTGAGGCAGGCGGGGCTGACGGCCAACCCGAAAAAGTGTGTGATCGGGCGGAGGTAGATCCGGTATCTGGGGTACCACTTGGGTCGAGGGGAGGTGCGGCCGCAGGTTGAAAAGACTGCGGCCATCGCCGCCTCTCCGCGGCCCAAGACTAAGAAGGAGGTGAGGGCCTTCCTGGGGCTGGCTGGCTATTACCGGCAGTTCGTGCCGGGGTTTTCAGAGCTGGCCAGTCCCTTGACGGACCTCACCCGGAAGGTGTCTTAATAAACGGGACCATTCCCTTATCACAACACTGCTTCCACCTCTGTGTACAACGGATCCCGTTACAGTGACCTAGGTACCACAGGTGATTAATTGTGTGAAAAGACACATACACAGTGTAGATGGATTTGAAGGGTGATTATTAAACTGGTCTGAAAATATGATGAGTGTGGGAAATACAGTTGTTGGCTAATTCGTCCTATGTATTTACATGTGAATTACTATCTGTGTTTGTGAGCCAAGGGAATTGCCTTGATCAACTGCTATTACTTCACAAATATTTTGGGTTCATTGTGTCACAGAAGAATGGGCACACCTAGCCGACGTCCAATTAAATCTTCACACCCCTTTTCCTCCTAGGTGACATTTCAATGTTTCATAGATGTGTATATAGTCATATTTGAGCTTATTTTAACGTTTGTTTTACGAGTTGTATTTTGATGGTATTTTCATTATTGTGTGATGTTTCTTTACAGTATTTTGCTAAATATCTTTGATAAAGTTACACAGAAATTCAGCGAAATGGTCATTCAGTTCATTAGAATAGGTAATTTGAAAGGAAATGGTATCACACCGCTAGGTCAAGATCCAGCTGAATACCTGTGGAAAACACTGTTTATGAATTGAATACTATTGTTGTTACAATTTGCCAGAAGGTTTCCCCATTTGATAAAAGGTCCTTTGATGTTTTCTGTAGAAATTCTATTCGGTATGGGATTGTATAAGATGTTTTCAGGTTCTTGCTTCGAAGAGACTGCTTACCCGATCTCCTACATGAGTTAGTGCGTATAGTCTTGCTAGACAATCTTGTTTTTAATTGATTCGTTTTCTAGAACCATTGACTACAATGGTATGTTTTATATGTTGTGTGCTCACACTTTTGATTGTATGACTTGAACTAAGCTGGATACCTTACATTATTTCTTGTCTAAATAAATCTCCTCAATTGATGATTATTGCTTCTCTCATTTGTTTGAAAATGCATGCTAGGATAATCTGCTAGAATTCTGCTTTGAATCTGTAATGACCCGGTTAAGCCTAGATATTATTACACGGGAACGTCTGAAGAACCAAATGACGGCACACAGAGAGGGCGATAGAATATAGCCCGAAGGTGTATTTAATAATAACAAAGAGGGAGAGGGGTAGGGGAGAGAAGGATAATCCAAGGCGGGTCGTCGAGGTCCGGTCCAGGGTTCGGTAACGGGGAGTCCAGTAACAGAGAGGGGTAGGTCCGTGGAAGGGATAAACAGGGGAGTCCAAGGGAGACGAGGGTTTGCATGGTCACAGTACGATCTGGCACCGTAGTGAAGACCGGGCAGGGTTCTTATAGGGCGTTGATTGGGGATGGATTGCAGGTGTGTTGATTGGGGATCGGGTCCAGGTGTGCTGTCGACTGGGAGGAGGGCGCTCCAGTGATGACCGCCGCGGCCTTGAGGTGGTGCCAGAGGGTTGGTTTGGGGGAGGGACCGGAACAGATATATCTTTATAGTCAATTAGTTTGTGATAACACAACCCAATGGTCAACGCACAATACGGTTCAGGTGTCCGGTTGACGTTTGCAGCATTGTGATTTCGGCAATTAGAATCTTATCTCATAATATATTTTCGACATATAGCATGTTGGGAGATATTATTTACCTTTATCTTATTTAACTAGTTATTTGTATAATTGATTCCCAGCTAAATCTGATATTCAAAGAGTGTGTTGCTCTCGTTGCTGGCCATAACGTTTAAGAGTATTCCGACTATATTGTGTGTTAGATGTGTATTTGGCGATTGTACGCAAGTTAGAGAGCCTCTGAATCATCTTTTGTTCTATTGGAGTCAGATCAAACTTGTTCACTAACTATTCTACATTCTCTTGGTCAATCGAAGATTTGGTACCGCTTTCTTCAGACAGGAGTGACAACCCCATATACAAGAATGGCCTCCTAGTGCTGTTGAAGCAGGTTGAAACATCACAGGCCCAAGTGGTTGGCTCTGTCAGAGACATGTGCTGTGGTTCCAGTCTAGATGTGGATGCATCAACAGCCTTTTTAGAGAATACTTCTATGGTAATCAAGCACTCGAAAGTGTTGAGAGGGATTAGACGCTCAACAGCATCCACATCTCCTCAGTCCACTGCGAGAGGAGGCATGTCAGACTATAGTTTCACCTTCAGATAAACCAATTAAAGAAGCTCAGAAGTATCAGATATGAATATTGAAGTCGGAACCATTCAGTCTTCTGTTCTAGAAGTTGATGAAAGGGATTCATGAACAGCATGTAATGTGGAGCACTCAGAAATAGAGGTTGGACAACCTGTGCTGGCACACGTAAATGACAAAGATGATTGGTGCCAGCTGAGCCAATACCAATCTCCAAGCCTCTTGATTTCAACCTATTGCCCCTCTTATATGAGTTTGTGACTGTGACTAAAGGAAAAGATGTGACAGTCCTCAGTTCTCGAACTGTCAAAAGAAGCTTCAACTATTGTTGATGCTGTCGATAATCTGACATTGGAGAGCTTTAGGTCAGAGTTGGTGACACTGACTCCACTGTCGGTCCAGACAGCTCAGGAGACGGCCATGAGCACAGACAGTGTCTACAAACACAGCACACTGTTTTCTGACCTGATAAACAACATTAACAACTTATTTAGCAGCTGAACACCACATAGATGAAAATAAGGCAGATGAGGCAAAAGAGCAGTTTGAAAATGCCAAGTCTGCCACTAAGAAAGCCCAAGACTGCTTCAATTACATCTGTGACCCACAAGTTCGGTCTAACCTTAGGTCCTAATAGACCACCTTTTCTTTCAAATCTCTGGCATAGTGAGCAGAGCCAGGCTCATGGTGGAGACTCACTGCATCTGTGACACACTCAGTCTGGATATTCAGATGCAGTGCTGGTCAGCCAAGGTCCACTATGTGGTGGAGGAGATCTATAATATGATCTTTCTAAAAAGTTAAGAGTGTAAGACTGGATGTATAGTGGGGAATAGTCTTATTAACCATATAATTTATGCTGATGACTTAAGTCGTCCTGTCTCCTTATAGTGCTGGCTTAGAGCAACTGCTCAGAGTCTGTTCAAGTTATGGTGTGCAGTATAATATCAAATTTAACTCTAAAAAGAGTGTTATCATGATTGCTAAAACCAAGGAGGATCAGAAGCAACATTTTCCCTCATTCTTTATGGCAGACCAAGTGCTAAATGTGGTGAACAAAGTAAGATATTTGGGTCATATCATCAGGAATGATTTATGTGATGATGACGATGTGCAGCGCCAGTGTTGCAAACTGTATGCACAAGCCAATATGTTGGCACTTACATTTCATGTGTACAGATGATGTTAAAACAGCTCTTTTTAAAGCCTACTGTACTCCACTCTATACAGCCCACCTGTGGTGCAGTTATAGTGAAGCGAAAAAGCTTCAGGTGGCATTTAATGATGCATTCATTGTGTTGAGGAATTTCATGTATAAATGTATTAATGTATAAAAATGTAATCATAATGGCTCTAACTGAGCCTACACAAAGTGACACAAGGTATTCCTCTAGTCTTTGGAAACATTGGAACAAATGTCTGTTTGTGTTTTGATCACTGTGGATCTCATACATATTTCTGTACTGTTGTCCTCATGTTGTATTTTATTATTTTTCTTTTCTTTCTTTTTTCTTTGTGTCTTTAAATAAAAAAATTATATATATACATTCACTCACCGGCCACTTTATTAGGTACACCTGTTCAACTGTTTGTTAAGGCAAATATCTAATCAGCCAATCACATGGCAGCAACTCAATGCATTTAGGCATGTAGACATGGTCAAGACGACCTGCTGAAGTTCAAACCGAGCATCAGAACGGGGAAGAAAGGTGATTTAAGTGACTTTGAACATGGCATGGTTGTTGGTGCGAGACGGACTGGTCTGAGTATTTCAGAAACTGCTGATCTACTGGGATTTTCATGCACAACCATCTCTAGGGTCCGAAAAGTTCTCTGGGCGAAAATGCCTTGTTCGAGATGATAGAAAGGCAACAGTAACTCAAATAATCACTCGTTACAATCAAAGTATGCAGAAGACCATCTCTGAACGCACAACACATCGAACCTTGAAGCAGATGGGCTACAGCAGCAGAAGACACTGGGTGCCACACCGGGTGCCACTCCTGTCAGCTAAGAACAAAAAACTGAGGCTACAATTCGCACGGGCTCACCAAAATTGGACATCAGAAGATTGGAAAAACGTTGCCTGGTCTGATGAGTCTCGATTTCTGCTACGACATTCAGATGGTAGGGTCAGAATTTGGCGTAAACAACATGAAAGCATGGATCAATGGTTCAGGCTGGTGGTGGTGGTGTAATGGTGTGGGGGATATTTTCTTGGCACACTTTGGGCCCCTTAGTACCAATTGAGCATCGTTTGGGCCCCTTAGTACCAATTGAGCCACAGCCTACCTGAGTATTGTTGCTGACCATGTCCATCCCTTTATGACCACAGTGTACCCATCTTCTGATGGCTACTTCCAGCATGATAACGCACCATGTCACAAAGCTCACATCATCTCAAACTGGTTTCTTGAACATGACAATGAGTTCACTGTACTCCAATGGTGCAGTGGTACAACCACGTTCAAAGTCACTTAAATCACCTTTCTTCCCCATGCTGATGCTCGGTTTGAACTTCAGCAGATCGTCTTGACCATGTCCACATGCCTAAATGCATTGAGTTGCTGCCATGTGATTGGCTGAATCCCTCTCAGATATTTGCGTTAATGAGCAGTTGAACAGGTGTACCTAATAAAGTGGCCAGTGAGTGTGTATATATATATATATATATATATATATATAAAATGGATGGGATTCACCGGGAATCAAAATAACATGTCAAGAGAGGTCTATAGGGTAGAACACTCAGGAATACCAAAGAGGTGATAACTGAAATATCCCAGACTTTCAAAGAGGTGTATTACCTCTCAGACAATACACTGAAGTATTGGCAGACAAACAGCCAGAGAATGCAAATATAACACAGCACAGTATCTCTGCAGTGCCCAAATATGAACCTGTAATGAAAAGACAACATGTGAGTACTGCATAGATGATGCAGTTCTTAGAGTACAGTTTATATTTAATGCATCATGATGATGTTCATTCATACAGTTAGGTCCATATATTTGGACTATTTTTGTTATTTTAGCTGTTTACCAAAACATATTCAAGTTACAGTTACATATGAATGTGGGCTTAAAGTGCAGACTCTCAGCTTTAATTTTAGGGTATTCACATCCAAATTGGAAGGGTTTAGGAATTACAGCTGTTCAATATGTAGCCCCCTCTTTTTCATGGGACCAACTTGACTCAAAAGCAGTTTCATGGACAGGTGTGGACTATTCCTTTGTTATTTCTTTATCAATTAAGCAGGTAAAAGGTCTGAGTTGATTCCAAGTGTGGCATTTGCATTTGGAAGCTGTTGCTGTGAACGCACAACATGCGGTCAAAGGAGCTCTCAATGCAAGTGAAACAGGCCATCCTTATGCTGAAAAAACTAAAAACATATAGATAGCAGCAACATTAGGAGTGGCCAAATCAACAGTTTGGTACATTCTGAGAGAAAAAGAACGCACTGGTGAGCGCGGCAACACAAAAAGGCCTGAATGTCCACGGAAGACAACAGTGGTGGATGATCGCAGGATCCTTCACATGGTAAAGAAAAACCCCTTCACAACATCTAGCCAAGTGAAGAAGACTATTCAGGGGGTAGGCATATCATTATCCAAGTCTACCATAAAGAGAAGACTTCACAAGAGCAAATACAGAGGGTTCACCACAAGGTGCAAACCATTCATAAGCCTCAGGAATAGAAAGGCCAGATTAGACTTTGCCAAAAAACATCTAAAAAAGCAAGCCCAGTTCTGGAACAACATTCTTTGGACAGATGAAACTAAGATCAACCTGTACCAGCATGATGGGAAGAAAAAAGTATGGAGAAGGCTTGGAACGGCTCATGATCCGAAGCATACCACATCATCTGTAAACCACGGTGGAGGCAGTGTGATGGCATGGGCATGCATGGCTTCCAATGGCACTGGGTCACTAGTGTTTATTGATGATGTGACAGAAGACACAAGCAGCTGGATGAATTCTGAAGTGTTAATGGATATACTGTCTGCTCGGATTCAGCCAAATTCAGCAAAGTTGATTGGACGGCACTTCACAGTACAGATGGACAATGACCCAAAACATACTGCGAAAGCAACCCAGGGGTTTTTAAGGCAAAGAAGTGGAATATTCTGCAATGGCTGAGTCAATCACCTGATCTCAACCTGATCGAGCATGCATTTCACTTGCTGAAGACAAAACTAAAGACAGAAAGACCCACGAACAAACAACAACTGTGAAGACAGCTGCAGTAAAGGTCTGGCAAAGCATCACAAAGGAGGAAACCCAGCATTTGGTGATGTCCATGGGTTCCAGACTTCAGGCAGTCATTGCCTGCAAAGGATTCTCGACAAAGTATTAAAAATGAACATTATGTTAATTTGTCCAATTACATTTGAGCCCCTGAAAATAGGGGACTGTGTATAAAAATGGTTGCAATTCCTAAACGTTTCATACGATATTTTTGTTCAACCCCTTGAATTAAAGCTGAAAGTCTGCACTTCAATTGCATCTCGATTGCTTCATTTCAAATCTGTTGTGGTGGCGTACAGAGCCAAAATTATGAAAATTGTGTCACTGTCCAAATATTTCTGGACCTAACTGTATATCAGAATCAGAATCCTTTCATTTGGCAAGTATATTTGCACATACAGGAAATTGACTTGGTGAGGTTAACAAATATTGACAAGAAATTTACAAAATAGCTAAATATTAACAAAATAGCAATTACAAATTTACAAAAAAGAGCAGCAGAACAATACATCTTGTAGGCTGTGTGAGACTAAATGGCAATGAGGCTAGAGGCTGTGAAATGGTTGTGGGGCATGTACACTATATTACATTTATTATAATCAATATAAGATTATTATATTTTTTTTTAATCATTTATCATAATTAATTTGACTTTATATCATATTGTATATATTTAAGTGCATTTGTAAGATGCATTTGTAACAATAGCATACTAACATTCTATTTACAAATGGCATACTAACACTCATACAGTAAATACAGCACTGATGATTTACAAAGTAAACAATTCATTTACATGTGCATTGTAAATCATCCATAAATGGCTTATTAATGAAAGTCATTATAAAGTGTAAATAAATGTCACAAAATGAATATAAATCTTCAGTCTCTGCAGGGTCTGCCGTTTACAGTGACACCCAATCCCTGTTTCTAAAGCAAGAGACAGAAAGGTGGGATGCCAAGGGAAACCGCATTGTCCAGGTGACCAGAGAGATAGCAGAGAAGATCTACCACATGGCCCAGTACCTGAGGAGGAAAGGGACAATCCAGGTTATGAAGATGGGACACTATGGTAATATAAATTGAGACTGAATATTTGCATATTATGGAATATGTTGAATCACCTCTAATAATTATTTCCAGAACAAAGAGGTATTTGTCAACACAGCAAAAGGTGTGGTCTCAAACTGCCAGTAGATCACCCAATTTGTAAGTCATCACTAAACATTGCCTGGACAAACACTGCACTGCATTTGCTCATAGACTTTATCACTATTATATTTATTTTGAATGTGTAAAGCTTGAAAAGATAGGGGCTATTGCTCTGTCACCTAGCATTCTTTAGTTTAGCTGCACTTTGAGCACATTCCCCAAAAGCAGAAATTTGCCTAGTTTAAGTGTCGTACAAGCCCATGCGGGTTTAGCACCTTTAAGAAGGTGCATGACACTTGAATAAATAATAAATCAATCAATCAATCAATCAATCTTCTCTCAGGGCTCGAAGCAGCCTGAACCAAACTCGTTGTTTTCCAGTGGAAAAGGACCCTGCAGATCCACTGGGCTCAGCAGAACAATGATGATTTGGGGCTGAGGAAGATCTCCTTGCACCCAATAGCACCTAGCCTTTCCCCTCCTATCAATGTTCAGGAGGGCTACAAGAGATCATGTTACACCCCTGGACAACAAACTACCATTCCCATGTACTGCAAAGGTATGCCACAAAATGCCTATGATGGAGTAGGCTGATTAATAATGTAACAGCATTGGCCTTTCCAGGGAGTTAATCGGTCCATGTGCAGTACTTTGTGACTTTGAATACACACAAACTGTAAATATCTATTGCATAAAAACGTGGGATATAAACAAATGAAAGGGGCAGAACTGAAGTTCTCCCCCATCTTCTTCCGTTGACCTTCCTCCAATGTGAGAAATGGCTACAGTATGAGCTCTCTGAGGTGAATTCTGATTGGTCTCCTATGGTCTCCTTGCAAACAGCTCCTAATTTAAATACTTAAGCCTATATAACAGGGGAAAAGGGACAAATTCATTCTCTTTTCTTTGTCCTGTCGTGTGGTTCTCATCATGAGTTGTGAGTAGCATTGTTTTGAATGACCTGTGGTAATCTCTCTATCTCTGTCTCTCTCTCTATTAGAATGTAACATGTTTTAATAGTTGTATAAGTCTACAGTATTATTAAAGCCTTAAAGAGTATATTATCGCATTAAATAAATGTTTGGCTCCATGCTGAAAATGTACAGAAAATAAACCACACAACAACTGATGAGAACTTTTATATTGTTTCTTTTTTATTTAAGACACAAATTTAAAAGGCAATGCAACATGATGGGCATCTTTCCTTGTTTCCTTTCAGACAGTATTTGACAACCATATATTGACCATACATTAGATAAAACAAAGTGATACAACATTACACCATTCATAAAAAGCATAGCATTTATAATACATACAAAAGAAGCATTTCAAATGTGACCTACTATGCATGTATATATACGTGTAATTCAGTAATTTTCAAACAAGGGTTTCAAACATACATCGTATGGTAACACAAATTAAACACACATTTTCTATCTTTTGTTTCACGAACACTTAAAATAAATGTATAAATATGTATATCTCCTATCTCCTAGGACGAGAAAAAGTCAGAGATTGCAGTTTTCATCAGTGTTCTAAGTATACTGGTCAATATTTCTGCTTCTCATGTGAGTGTACAGTATGGTCTCCTTTGAATTTTGTCAATGGGTTCAAACTGTCTGTAATACAATTTCTTTGAGTTCTTTGAGATTGAGGTTTGACCCTAATAATAGCATTTGGCTAATTCCACACACAATATTACAGTTTCATTAAAGCTGTCAGTTTTCATACATTTCATTCATTAGTACTACATACCTTTATAGGAACATCAAAACCTTAATACTGTCCTTAACTCACAGATTATGGCATTTCATTGCTACAATAAAGCAATCACATCACTATATGCTCAAGATAATTTTACATAAACCAAGAAACTGCACAGGCAACATGTAACCTACTGTCCATGCTGCCACGACTGGCAGCGTTATAACAATAATATAAAAATGTTGCGTGCTGGATGACCAATATCCCTGTAAATGTGTAAAATAAGTGACGTCATGCTATTCTCAACAGATCGTGTAGAACAACAATAGTTTTATGTACAGTTAAAATAAATGTAGAAAGCTCAATAAAGATACATATGTGTGTCTAATCAATATACAGAAAATATATACAGAGTTCAGCTAGTGTGCTGATACACACTAAATCAACACAGGAGGTTTACTGACAAAAGGGAGAGGCAGTGGGATCAAAGGTCTTGAACACGTCCTTCAGTGGCCTGTCGTCTGTCTCTTCCTTGGGTTCCTCCTCAGTGTCCTCCTCCGGTCCCCCTGGGTCCTGTCCTACCTGTTTGGGATGCTTGGGGTCGGTGTAGGGTGGGCGGATCAGCCCCGCCAGGGCTTGAATGGGTAGGTTGTGCACCGCGGGGGGCTTAATGGGTGAGCTGGAGGGCACTATGGGGGCAGAGAGGGGAGGCTGATGGCTGGACCCATCTGAGGGGCTATCTGTCCCCTTGGCCTCTTGTACTGACCGTGTTTGCTGGGTTGGTGAGAGTGAGGATGGTGGAGTGTTCTCTCTCTTGGCAGATTGTTTCAGAATCCCTGTCTTTTTCGAAGAATCTACCTCATCCTTCTGGGCCTGCGCTGCCAGGTTACGAGGGTCATACAGACTGATGCCCCCTAGCAGTGTGGTGGGGCTCTTCAGGCCTCCCCCAGAGGACGCCAGACGGGGGGCGTACGGAGGCAGCTTCTCCGGTTCAAGTCTAGTTGGTGTTGTGGTCTGGGAGGAGGAACCAGCCCTGCCTCTCTGCAGCCTGGGGTCAGCAGCTCCTCCACCAGAGGACACCTCCCTCAGCACAGGGAGCTTGGAGTCCAGACTCCCAGAGCGGCTGATCCTGGGGTCCAGTGCTTTGTGTTGCCGTGGGTCCAGTAGTCTCTCTGTAGATGACCTGGGCTCCAGTGTTCTGGGGAGGAGTCGACCCGCGCCCACCTTCAGACGGGCAGCTGCCAGCCGGGGGTCAATGTGTGGTGAGGTAGTGACGGGGGGGTGGTTAGGCAGAGCAGTGCGGTTCAGCTGGGCATCCGCGATGAGTGGTGGTAAGAGGAGGTTAATGGAGTGTTCCTGCTTAGGCACAAGCAAAGGGATAAGGTCCTCTGGAGCCCATATTACCGTCTGGGCAAAGGCTGGCCGCTGGAGCAGGATGTCCACCTGGATGTGGCTAAATTGCTTAAGCTGACAGCGCGGATCCCGAAGCACCACACCTGGGCTGACATCCAGGGGGATAAGAGCAGCCCTCTCCCTTGGCTCCCTTTCTCCATCCTCATCCTCCTCTCCAGTACGAGGCTTGTGACTAGGAGGCTTGTGAGGTTCCATGGGTCTCACCTTCCTGGGGTCCCTGGCTAGTCGGGGATCCACAGTGCCATCTGGCTCCTTCTTGGTGTCTGTGTGCCGCTGGTGGGGGCCCTTCTTCATGCGGGGATCACTGGGTGGGGCCCGGTCCTTCAGTAGCCGGGGGTCACATGGTGCTGGGGCAACAGAGCCAGGCTGGAGGTGCTTGGTTTGTGGCTGCTGGCCCTGGAGCATCTCATTTTGTTTATTTAGAGATTTGAGGATAGCTGTTACACAGTTCCCATCCTCTTCATCACTGGAGTACCACTTTGTAGTTTCATCTGTTGAGCATAAGTGTGTTCATGATTATGACTAGAAATTAAAGCATTACCAAGCAAGTATCTGTGCCATATCTGGGAAATAGCTGAGAGATTTAGTAAATAACTTTCACTGATGGTGCTGCAATTGAATGAAATAATTTTGAAATGTTTGGGTAAGAGTAAAATGTGTTACTTCAAGTCTAAATATTCCCTTTCACTTACCTTTGTCTCTGTTGGTAGTCTTGGCACCCCGCCCCTCCACCCCCTGTGGCTCATTCCCCTGCTGTTGATTCAGGTGTAAGAAAAGAGTCCTCTGAACGGCCGGCGGTAAGTTCTGCACCTGTGATTCAGTGCCACCCTGCTGATGGGAGTCCTGCATAAAGGCCAGACTTGGGTCTGCTGCAGAGAGGGTGGAGAAGAAAAGGGACAAATGGAGAGTAATCAACCTGGCAGAACTCAATAAAAAGAGGAGAAAGCTGGGAGCCAATTACATTGACAAATCATATAGTTCACTTCACTCCTTGTCATTGCAAACTGATGGCTGTCATTAATTGCTTTAAAAAATATCCATGTATTAACTCAGTACCAACCTCCCTGGCCAATGGCCTGGTTTCTGAAGAAACTGTTAAGGAACTCTACAGGATTCTGACACACAGCATGGAAAGGCCTGTTTTGTAACATCTGCAGATCTGGCATTGGAGGGAACGTAGGCCTTTGTAGGTTCATATGTGGGTGCATATTTGGTCTATTTCCATGGAAGTTGGGGGGCAGTCCAGAGGGGACAGGCGGAGGCATTGGAAACCCATGTGATGGGTGTTGTCCAGGGGGGCTCTGTTGCATTGGTGGCCCTGTGTGGGGTGGAGGGGGGACAGGGGGAGCACCGGGGCCCAGGGGCATCATAGTTCCACTCTGCACGTCCTCTGGGCCCCCACCAAACATACAGTTGGGCCCTTTCCCTTGAAATTGGGATCCAGGAGGAGAGGAGAAATTGGACCCACTGTAACACAAACAAACACATTACATAAATCCTATGATCTTATAGATTGGATAGAAACAGCGAAAGCTCAGTACAAAAGAGAATGTGAAAACTTGGCAGGTGAGATACCTTAGGCCAATCTTTTGAGCCAGGTCCACAGTGGGTTGAACCTTTATCTCAAATAGAGAGGGGATCTTCTTCCCCCCAGAGCTACTGTCCTGTGGGCTGCTGGGACCAGGCGTAGGCAGAAGCCCCACTCCTGGAGGTGGTTTGGGCAGTGGGGCGATGCCTTGCTTCCTCAGGTCTTCCAACTCCAACTCATCCTTATGGGCATTTTCCTCCTCTGTGTTGATCTAAATATACAGTGCCCTGCGTGAGTAATGGGATAGTGAAGCAGCATTTCTTCTTTTGGCTCTACAATTCCAAAGGTTTGGATTTGAAATCAAACAATTACTGTGAGGTTAAAGTAGAGATTCTCAGCTTTTATTTGCTGGTATTGTGTACATATTGGTTTCACCATTCAGAAATTACGACACTTTTGATGCATAGTCCCTCTATTTCAGGGTACCCAAGTATTGTAATGGGACAATTGGTTTGACAGGTGTTTCTGGTAAGTCAGGTGTGTTACATCACATCATTTGTGCAGGCATAAGAGAGCTGTCAATGTCTAGTATTGATTCTAGGCTTTGCATTTGCCTTTGGAGTCTGCTATTGATGCCTGCTATTGGAGTCAAGGAAGCCTATATTAGGCTGAAAAATCTGAAAAAAAACATCAGAAACATAGCCAAAACCATAGGCTTGCCAAAATCAATACTAGAGTACATGATAATACCAGTGTACCAGAGTTGATTGCAAGTGGAAAGTTTGGAGAAAAAAGGATCTGCCCAAGCATACAGCATACCACCTCATCTGTGAAACATGGTGGAGAGGGTGTTAATGTTAGGGCATGTATAGCTGCCACTAGAACTGGCTAATCTTGTCTGCTCAAGTACAAGCAAATGCCTCCAAATTAACTGGAATGGCGCTTCATCATACAGTAAGACAATGACCCAAAACATACTGCCATAGCAACGAGGGAGTTTTTCAGGGCCAAAAAATGTAAAGTTCTTGAAAGTTCTGGGAAAGTCAATCTTCAGATTTAAATCCAATTTAACATGCATTTCATTTCCTGATGATAAGATTTTAGGCAAAAATACCACAAAACTGAAGATGGCTGCAGTACAGGCCTGGCAGAGCATCACCAGAGAAGACAACCACCCAAATCATTTCTACTTATGGCAAAATTAGATGCTTCTTTTCACGATAGTAATGTTTTTGGAACATACAGTATCCTACCTTATAAAGCAGTTCTTTGGTCACATCAGTCAAAGGCTCGTGGGAGAATTTACAATTGTCTCCTTGATAGCACTTTGCTCCTGTATGAAAGAACTTGCATGGATATTCATGTACAGCCAGGAGTAAAGGAGAAGTTGGTTTCACATTGTACAAAAATTACACTGTATGAACAAATCTCCATCCACTGAACTCATGAGTCATGAACTTGAGAAAAAACTTGGGAAAACCAAATAATACAGTTTCTTTGATGATGATCGGATAAAAGTAAATATTCCAGTGTTGGAGTAATTTAATCACTCTACATAAAGTGATGTAACTCAAGTACATTTGGTGATCATTGATGAAGGATATTGTGCATGTAAATGCAATTATCTCCTTTACTGCAGAATCCTTGGAGGTAGAATTTACACAGCTCCTTCTTCTTATCTGGAACAACAAGCTTGTGTTCAAACTTACACTGCTCCCCCTGTGTAAAGAGAAAACTGTGAGATTGAGTGCAACTGTGAGTGAAGGTGTGAAACAGAGACAGAATGCAAGAATGTTTTCAAAGCATATCAGCATGTATTAGCAACCAAAGAAACTTGATTTATTCTGCACTTTAAAATGACTCTTATGACATTTATTTGTATTGTTACATTAGTGCTGACTCACCTTGATACATCGTCCTTCCAGGAAATATTTACAGATGTATCTCCCATTGTGTTCAACCGTGTGTTGATTGATAAACTCCTTGGTCATGACTGGACGTCTCTTCTGAAAACCAGGAGAGCCCTTTCCCTCCTATGGGCAACAAAGGAACAAAACATATTGTCTGAACCAGGGGAGGCTGGTGGAGGTAGAAATCGGAGGACGGGTTCATTGTAATGCATGGAATGGAATGAGGAATGGTATAAAACATGTGTATTTGATACCATTCCTCATTCTATCCCATGCATTACAATGAGCCTGTCCTCCAATTTCTGCCCGAAACCAGCCTCCCCTGGTCTGAACCAACTGAGGCACATTCAGACCATTCTAGATCAAAGACAAAAAATTACTTTGCTCCTTATCTGCTTCATCCCCTCTCCAGTCTGCTCTCTCCCACGACCTCGTCCACGGCCCCAGTCTCTGCCTTTCTGCTTCTTCTTCTTGTTGAGCATGCCACGCCCTCGGCCCACTACTCCTCTGCCTCTCCCCCGCTGCCCACTAACTGAAACACACACATCAATAAAAGTCACAATCTATAACATATTATTTATAGAGATAAAAGATATTTGTAAAACATCAATATGACCTCATGTCCTCCACCAGTTTCAGAGGGAGCTACAATACAAATCCAAAAAGGACACATACTGTACCATGGCCACTACAAAGACAACCTCAACCAACTTGAATAACTTCTGATGAGACTTAAATAAACCCAGCTCATGCAATCCATACACTGCTGTCGTTTCTGTAGGCTCTTCACGTTTGGTCTATTGATCTGCTGCTTGGGCTGGCGTCCCATGCCTTGGCTGGGTGAGGTGGACTCGTCTGTGAAGTCTTCACCCTCTCCCTCATAGTCATACTTGTCATCGCTGTAGTCACTGAACTTGTCAAAGTCACTGCTCTTATGCTGTGCTGTCCTCTGTGGATTGCTGTGGCCCCCGTTATTTGAGTCCTGCCCATGCTAGGAGGAGTAATTCAAGAAAGTGTAATATCAATGAAAATGTATTGTGTATGGCTATGCACATTCTTATGGAACCAATCAGGATTCTTACCTGAGCAGACTGGCCATCATAGTCACGGAAGGAGCCTTGGCTTTTCTTATTTTTGGGCTTCTCTGGACGCTCATGGTCTGAATCATCGCTGTCAGAACTGGAGCTACTGGAAGGGGAGTGGTGCTGATAGATAAGGAGGGAGGACGTAAAGGGAATTACACAGTGAAACTTTGCATGGAGAACTATAGGATTTTGAGATTTCAGATTTTCCAGGTGATATCATCACTGGGCTTACTTTTTGTCTGTCATGTTTTCTCCTCTTTGACCTCCTCTTTTCTCTTGTTTTTTTGTATCTTTTTCTGGAGTGCCTGTGTGTCTTGCCATCCATTTCTTTTTCTTTCCCTTTTTCCCTCTCTTTATTTTCATTCCCCTCTTTGATTTCTTTACCCTCCTCTTCAATGCCAATCCCTTCATCATCTATTTCTCCATCTTCCAATTCACTATCCTCTCTTTAAAAAGAAGAGTTCAAAATGTTAACATGAATCTAGAAAAGGCAACTATAAAGGCCTTTCACAATATGTATTTATCCATAATTTAAAAACAAATGCAATTTGAGTCAACTTGTCAACTTCCAATATTCCAAGTTTCTTCCTGGTTTTACACTTCATACACCCTGACAATCTCTAGGTAGATATTTTACTGACTTAGATACTTAGTATCCATTGTTTGTTTTGTCAGTATGGCCATACATTCCATTCCAATATGACAGTATCCCCTTCTGAAGACATTGTCTGAATAACAATTTTAAACCACTTTTGCATCAAAATATCAAAAGTGTATTTGAGCGCAATACATTTAAAAAACAAATTATATATATATGCATTTTCCTTTGGAGTTTGCTATTGGTGTTTGCCAACATGAGGACCAAAGAGGTGTCAATGAAAGTCAAGCAAACCATTATTAGGCTGAAAAAAAACTATTTACAAACATAGCCAAAACTTTAGGCTTGCCAAAATCAACAGTTTGGAACACCATTTAAAAGAAAAAGAGAAACACTGGTGAGCTCAGCAATTGCAAACAGGCTGGTAGGCCAAGGAAGACTTCTACAATGGATGACCAAAGAATGCTCACCATAATTAAGAAAACCCAGAAAACAACTGTCCCACATATCAGGAACACTCCAGGAGGTAGGCATGAATGTGTCAGAGACTATCATCCACATAATACGTCACCAGCCGAACTACAAAAGCTTCACTACAAGGTGCAAACCACTAGTTATCGTCATACAGTTTGCTAAAAAGTGCCTAAAAAGCCTGCAAGGGTCTGGGAAAAAGGTATTGTATAGCTGCCACAAGAACTGGCTAACTTGTCTTAGTTGATTGTTACTGCTGACAGCAGCAGCAGAATGTATTCTGAAGTGTACAGAAACATCTTGTCTGCTCAAGTGCAAGCAAATGCCTCCAAATTAATTGGATGGTGCTTCATCATACAGTAAGACAATGACCCCAGAGCCAACAAGTCTTGACTGGTCAATAAGATTTAAATACAATTTAACATGCATTTCATTTCCTGATAAGATTTTAGGCACAAATACCTCAAAACAAACAACAACTGATGACAGCTGCAGTACAGGCCTGGCAGAGCATCACCAGAGAAGATACCCAGCGTCTGGTGGGGTCAATGGGTCGCAGACTTCAGGCAGTTATTGCATGCAAAGGAATGTCGACAAAAATAAAAAATGTGTGCTTATTTTGGACATTTGATGAATCTGTCCCATTACTTTTGGGCACCCTGAAATAGGGGGACTATGCATAAAAAGTGTTGTAATTTCTGAATGTTGAAGCCAATATGTTAACAAATACCATAAAATAAAAGCTGAGATTCTCTACTTTAACTCGTAATTGTTTGATTTCAAATCCAAACTTTTGGAATGTAGAGCCGAAAGAAAAAATACTTCACTGTCCTATTACTTACGCAGGGCACTGTGTGTGTGTGTGTGTGTGTGTGTGTGTGTGTGTGTGTATATATATATATATATATACAGTGGGGGAAATAATTATTTGATCCCCTGCTGATTTTGTTAGTTTGCCCGATTACAAAGAAATGAGCGTCCTATAATTTTTATGGTACTTTTATTTTAACGAATAAAGACAGAATATCAACAAAGAAGTCCAGAAAAAACACATTATATAAAGTTATAAATTAATTTGCATTTGATCGAAGGAAATAAGTATTTGATCCCCTACAAACCAGCAAGAATTCTGGCTCATACAGACCGGTTATATGCCCATGAGGCACACAGATTAGTCCTGTCACTTTAGGAAAAGTACTCCTAATCTCTGCTTGTTATGGGTATAAAAGACACCTGTCAATAGAATCAATCTCTTCCATTCCAACCTCTCCACCACCATGGGCAAGACCAAAGAACATTCAAAGGACATCAGGGTAAGAGTTGTAGACCTGCACAAGGCTGGAATGGGCTACAAGACCATCAGCAAGAAGCTTGGTGAGAAGGAGACAACTGTTGGTGCAATTATTAGAAAATGGAAGAAATACAAAATAACCATCAATCGCCCTCGGCCTGGAGCTCCATGCAAGGTCTTGCCTCGTGGGGTAAGGATGATCATGAGAGGGGTGAGGGATCAGCCCAGAACTACACGGTAGGAGCTTGGTAATGATCTCAAGGCAGCTGGGACCACAGTCACCAAGAAAACCATTGGTAACACACTACAC
This sequence comes from Argentina silus, assembly GCF_951799395.1. Lineage (NCBI taxonomy): Eukaryota > Metazoa > Chordata > Actinopteri > Argentiniformes > Argentinidae > Argentina > Argentina silus. Next base: position 30,501,641 of record NC_139654.1, on the reverse strand, counting down.
CGTAACGGATTGAAATCCTGCAGTGCCCGCAAGGTCCCCCTGCTCAAGAAGGCACATGTACAGGCCCATCTGAAGTTTGCCAATGAACACCTAAATGATTCAGAGAAGGCTTGGGAGAAGGTGATGTGGTCAGATGAGACCAAAATTGAACTCTTTGGCATAAATTCGACTCTTCGTGTTTGGAGGGAGAGAAATGCTGAATGCTACAATCCCAAGAACACCATCCCCACCGTCAAACATGGAGGTGGAAACATTATGCTTTGGGGTTGTTTCTCTGCTAAGGGTACAGGATGACTTCACTGCATTGAGGGGCCAATGCACGGGGCCATGTACCTTAAGATCTTGGACGAGAACCTCCTTCCCTCAGCCAGAGCACTGAGGATGGGTCGTGGATGGGTCTTCCAGCATGACAATGACCCAAAACATACAGCCAAGGCAACAAAGGAGTGGCTCAAGAAGAAGCACACTAAGGTCATGGAGTGGCCTAGCTAGTCTCCAGACCTTAATCCTATAGAAAATTTGTGGAGGGAGCTGAAGCTTCGAGTTGCCAAGCAAAAGCCTTGAAACCTTCAGGATTTGGAGAGGATCTGTAAAGAGGAGTGGACCAAAATCCCTCCTGAGATGTGTGCAAACCTGGTGACCAACTATAAGAAACGTCTGACTTCTGTGCTTGCCAGCAAGGGTTTCTCCACCAAGTACTAAGTCATGTTTTGCTTGGGGATCAAATACTTATTTCCTTCGATCAAATGCAAATTAATTTATAACTTTATATCATGTGTTTTTTCTGGACTTCTTTGTTGATATTCTGTCTCTATTTGTTAAAATAAAAGTACCATAAAAATTATAGACCGCTCATTTCTTTGTAATCGGGCAAACTAACAAAATCAGCAGGGGATCAAATAATTATTTCCCCCACTGTATATATATATATATACAGCGGGTGAAATAAGTATTTCTCCATTTCTCCTACCATTTTTCTCAGTACATATATTTCCAAAGGTAGCTATTGACATGCCATTTTCACCAGATGTTGGTAACAACCCAAGGAATCCATACATACAAAGAAACCAAAAAAAATACATTCAGAAATTAAGTTATGTGTAATAATGTGAAATGACACAGGGAAAAAGTATTGAACACATGAAGAAAGGGAGGTGCAAAAAGGCATGGAAAGCCAAGACAACAATTGAAATCTATCAGTAATTAAAAAGCAATCCAGCCCCTTGTCAGTGCAAATTAATATCAGCTGGTTCAGTCCCAACTGATGGCCTACAAAAAGGTGTCATTGCCAAGGTGTCACACAAGACACATCTCATGATGGGTAAAAGCAAAGAGCTGTCTCAAGACCTTCGCAACCTAATTGTTGCAAGACATAACGATGGCATCTGAATGTTCCAGTGAGCACTGTTGGGGCCATAATACGGAAGTGGAAAGACAATCATTTCACCATAAATTTGCCTCGATCAGGTGCTCCTCGCAAGATTTCTGACAGAGGAGTGAAAAGAATAATCAGAAGAGTTGTCCAAGAGCCAAGGACCACTTGTGGAGAGCTTCAAAAAGACCTGGAATTAGCAGATACTGTTGTCTCAAAGAAAACAGTAAGTAATGCACTCCACCGCCATGGCCTGTATGCACGCTCACCACGCAAGACTCCATTGCTGAAAAAAAAGCATGTTGAAGCTCGTTTAAAGTTTGCTGCACAACATTTGGAAAAGCCAGTGAAATACTGGGAGAATATAGTGTGGTCAGATGAGAGCAAAATTGAACTGTTTGGATGCCATAATACACACCATGTTTGGAGGAGAAATGGCACTGCACATCACCCTAAAAACACCATACTAACAGTGAAGTTTGGAGGTGGGAACATCATGGTGTGGGGCTGCTTTTCAGCAAATGGTACTGGCAAACTTCACATAATTGAAGGAAGGATGAATGGGCAAATTTACCGAGACATTCTTGACCAAAATCTGCTGCCATCTACCAGGATGATGAAGATGAAACGAGGGTGGACATTTCAGCAAGACAATGATCCCAAACACACAGCCAAGGAAACTCTCAATTGGTTTCAAAGAAAGAAAATAAAGCTGCTAGAATGGCCCAGCCAATCACCTGACTTAAATCCCATTGAAAATCTATGGAAAGAACTGAAGATCAAGATTCATAGAAGAGGCCCACGGAACCTTCAAGATTTGAAGACTGTTTGTGTGGAAGAATGGGCCAAAATCACACCAGAGCAATGCATGCGACTAGTTTCTCCATACAGGAGGCGTCTTGAAGCTGTCATTACCAACAAAGGCTTTTGTACAAAGTATTAAATAAATATCAGTAAGCGTGTTCAATACTTTTTCCCTGTGTCATTTCACATTATTACACACAACTTAATTTCTGAACTTATTTGTTTTGGTTTCTTTGTATGTATGGATTACTTGGGTTGTTACCAACATCTGGTGAAAATGTCATGTCAATAGTACCTTTGGAAATATATTTACTGAGAAAAATGGTGACGTGTTCAATACTTATTTCACCCGCTGTATATATATATATACATATACAATTAACCATGCCTTCCGTGTCAGTGTAAAGCCAGACTTTTTTATTTATTTTAGTGGAACATTTCTTTGTTCTGTGGAACAGATCTGTGTCTGGGAAACTGCCCCTAAAATTGTACAGTGAAAGGGAAAAATACTGGGAAAAGCAGAACACTCCATTTATGATGATGTAAATGATCCTGAACATACAGTAGAACAGCTGTGTTAGGCTTAACCAATTACTGTGGGCTGCATTTCATGCACGTCGGAATAAATGTGTGGTTGTTATAAAATGTGTGATTTGACATAAAGGTAAACAGAAAGGGTGTGGGCAGATGACTTGTGCGTGCGTGTGTGTGTGTGGGGGGGGGGGGGTCAGCTCCATACTGAAGGTATGTATTCTTGGGGTACAGGGATAGTGTTCTAGGAGGAACAGGGGGTCTTGTGTGCTGATAAAAGGATCACTATGGGATATGATTTGGCCGGTCGAGGCATCTTACATATCTTTCTGTAACAAACATGCCATTTTTGAAGACGTTCAAGCTGGATGTTTGCAATGGGGGAAGGTGGTGATGTGTTCAGGAAATGACAATAGAATTGTGATTGGTTGGTGATGGGACTGCAGTGAACCTTGATGAAAATAACAGTAACAACAGGGTGGGTGAATACAATCTATGACATGCTCATGTTTCACTGAGGAGTAGGCCTTAGAAAATAAATATAGTACTGCATTCACAGCTTAGAAATTATAAACGTCTAAATTCAATGCATTTCAAAAGATGAACACTATTATCATAACAGACATACATCTCTTGCTTATTCAAGTAATACGTCATCATCTGTGGGACATGTCTCTGTCTATTTCATTCACTACACCACCAATAACCCTGTTACTTGATGCAGATGCAATTTAGATGCAACCTTAAAATGTCATACTCTTATTGTTTCATAAGAAATCAGCAGCCCATATTAAGTACTTGCACTGAAGAATCCATTCTAGATGACCGTCTTTAATGTGACATCCAACCTTCTCTGTGAAACATGTACACAATACAATAAAGTATTTCTTAAGGGGGTTTAAAATCCTGTCAACAAGGAGGTCTGAGATTATGCATTGAACTGCACTATTGTGCACTGTTAGTCTTACTTACAGCAGTTGGATTCTGTTCCTTATACATAAAATAAGTCGGCCCATAAGGGTACTTTAACATGTACTCAATAATGCTTGTGGCACACATCTTTTTAAGATTAAATACACATTGAATTTTAAAAAAGTAAGCTGAAATATCTTTAAAATGTTTTCTTTCTAGATGTAATTAATATGGAAATATGACGGTCACGGGGGCATGGAAGTGTCTGAGGTCATACAGGCACTGGCTTCACAGCTGATCATCCTCTGAACAATTTGTATTCGATAGGGGGTGGTAAAGCGCATGAATGGGCGGGGCCTTCGTTTACATACTCCCCTGAAGAATGCAACAATATGACCATAAAATGTAACCCATCCCTCCATCCTCACACACAGCATTACAGTAGTACATTGCCGAGGTCTCCATGCCGCAGACAAGCGACATGGAAACCAAAAAGCATCATTAACGGTGATGGGATAACTGTTTGTAGTCTCTACCTTGTTTACACAAAAACGCATGCAAAAATCCCTATATATGAAAAGGCCTGCACCCCAACAACGTTGTTTGCGCCAAAACAGTAACACATGTAGTTCACAGGAGACGCACAGATTAGTGTGTTTTAGAATAATTGCAGATAAGAATTTTACTCGACCTTTCATGTCCTGCAAGTTCAGAGTCTGTCATGTTTTTGTCAAGAACGGGGGTTGGGGGGCTGGAAACAAGGCTCACAAAAGCCATGAAGATTGTAAACGGAGCTGCTCTTTCTCAGATACAAGAGTGAGTTGCATTCAGTCACTCATGGAGCCGTTGGATTGAGAGAGATGCTGGAAGATTTTAGACTGGAAAAAACTCACGGCAACGTTACATGTCTCGACAGAGACAGTAAACAGACATTCTCCTCTCTCATTTCATTGACGTTTTAACTCAGTAACACAGCTTGATACCCCGCTTTGCTAATATCCCGTCGGTTGACAGCTGCCATGGTGAAATATTGGAGACGGAGGGAGGAACACACAGAAATGTAACAATTTTCGTTGGTTTCAGCATCTTCACAGTCAGAATATTTCACCCAAGACAGGTTCTCAAAATGAATTCTAGGACCGAAGAACATCTTTTTTCTTGAATGTGTTCGTCCACGTATTACCCTATCAGGATCTATCTAACTGGGCATAGCGCAACAAAACCCCACATGCAATTGGTCAACTATTGTAACGGGCTCTTTTTCCAAGAGAATGACAATACTTATTGGCCGTAAGAACTGTCAATTATTTTCAATATCTGGTGCAAAAATAAAGTGTGTAAGACTCGCAGGAGAATGTTATTTTGCTGATAGAATTCTCGACACTAACATAAGCATATTCATAGTGTTAATCTTTTACTATCATTGATAATACATAGGCGTATAGGGCCTATATGTCAATATGATTTTTTGCAATCATTATTATTCATTATATAACGTTGTTGCGGGAATGTTTTACTTGTGTGTGTGTTTCATTTTCATTTAAGTAATTTAGTAGACGCTTTTTTCCAAAGCGACTTGCAATAAATACATTTGTCTAAGTAAGTGAACTATCTATACAACAGTCATCGTAAGTAAAACCTTTGATAAGAACAAGTGCCATCGGCAGTAACAGTGCTAAAGAAAGTAAGAAACTTTTTTATAACGGTAATGTAGGGTGTTAGGGGTTAGAGAGGTCTGAGGAGGAAGAGCCCAGGTGTACCCTAAAGAGATGGGTCTTTAGTCTATGGCGGAAGATAGGTAGTGACTTCGCCGTCCTGACAGTGGTAGGAAGCTCATTTCACCACTGGGGCGCCAAGACAGAGAAGAGCTGTGACTGAGCAGAGCGACCACTACGTCCTCGTAAAGATGGCGGTGCCAAGCGGCCAGCAGAAGTGGAAGAACGGAGTGATCGGGCCGGGGTTTGGGGACTGACCATCGATTGCAGATAGGGAGGGCTGTTCCCTTTACCGCTATGTAGGCGAGCACCAGGGTCTTGAATCTGATGCTGCTACTGGGAGCCAGTGAAGAGTGCGGAGGAGGGGGGTAACATGTGAGAACTTGGGGAGATTGAACACCAGCGTTCTGGATGAGCTACAGAGGTCTGATGGCGGAGGTAGGGAGACCGGCCAGAAGTGGGTTGCAGTAGTCTTGGCGAGAGATGACAAGTGCCTGGATCAGGAGTTGCGCGGCTTCTCTCGGGAGGAATGGGCGTATCCTTCCAGAGATAACTGCGAGACACGTGTCGCCACCTGTGTGTCAGAGGGGGGAAAGTTGAGTGTCATCAGCATAGCAGTGGTAAGAGAAACAGTGTGAGGGAATTACAGAGCCAAGAGATTTGGTATAGAGAGAGAACAATAAGGGTCCTAGGACAGAGCCCTGGGGGGCACCAGTGGTGAGGGTGCGTGATGTGGACAGCGACCCTCTCCACGTTACCTGGTATGAGCGATCGGCCAGGTAGGATACAAACCAGGAGAGTGCAGAGGTGTGTGTGTGTGTGTGTGTGTGTGTGTGTGTGTGTGTGTGTGTGTGTGTGTGTGTGTGTGTGTGTGTGTGTGTGTGTGTGTGTGTGTGTGTGTGTGTGTGTGTGTGTGAGAGAGAGAGAGAGACAGAGACGAGGCGGACGCGCATTTATGGAGGGCCGGCGTGTTTTGCGCCGCTGAGGTGTAGACATAACCGAATATGACTCGGAGAAACAAGACGGCGTTTCCGGCGTCGGATTGGAAAACCGTAAAAATAGCGGCGTTTGGCAGAATTTCTTTATTTTGGTTTCCCACCAATCAGTTTGTTCGATTTGAATCACTGAGTGCGAACAGCCCACACACGGTAGGATACAACAATAACAGCAACGTTTGTGGCTCTAGTGAACCGCATTGTCAGTAAGTATCTGAGCTATTTTTCACTTTTTTAAAGGATTTGGGTATGTTGGGTATGATGACAATACCTACAAATGATGTGTTAGCTAAATACATTTAGACTCGATTTGATTATGTGTATGTCGTAACTGCTATATCATCAGATAGACAGCTAGTAGCTAGCTTTGTAGTTTCATATCGTATTCTTATTGTATGTTAGCTATCTACAGTTTGCTCTTATCTAATCGCACATAATTGTAACTAAGTTACTTACTAGCTAGTTATAGGTGGCTGCAATGGTTTACTATCAACAAGGTAGCTTTGTTTACAACGAAAGACACTAAATGGCTGCCTATTGTGGTGCATTTGCATACATTGATTTGTTTGGGTTGTGTAAGAAGTTGTGTGTTTGAATAACTCAAAGGGTTTGTCATAATATCCATCATGGATGAAGCTGGCTTTTGCTAGCTAGGTAACTTGTCCCCAGTACTGTCAATTGTGGCTAGTGTGAAAGCTATTGAAAGAGCACTTAATTATAAGAATCCTGTCAACCAACTTGCTGTTTCTTTGCAAACATAGGCTTTAGAGCGTAGGCATAACAGTTATGGCCAGGCTTTAGCCCTTTTCTCAACTCGATTCCTCATGTCCTGTCCTATGTCCTCCACTCGCTTCCTACTCAAAGGGATTGCATTCTCAAAATCTGACTCGCGTTTATTCATGTCAAAATATGTAAATAAAAAATACAGCTAAAATGCGGAATTCACTGTTCACTTTAATTTGCCTTGAAATGTTTATATAGTGGCACCGCCAAGATCACAGCGTGGCGCAGCACCACTCTTACACTCTTTCTTTGGGGAGAACATTGGTATGCTACCATTTAGCACGGTAGCTCACCGGGCAGCCAAAATTAAAGCCAGCTAGCGTAACGATAGCCACACAGTATGCCGTCTGGAAACAAGGCTAGGTTAAGCCAACTTGCTAGATAAGCAGCAATGTTATGTCGCATAATCCATAATTGCCCAAAATATAATTTGATTGCAAAACCGTACATATGCTAGGTGAAATCCTAATCAAAGCCTAATGAAATGTGCATGATGCAGCAGATAAATAATATTTGTTTGCCTTTACAACATGATGCCTCCATGGTGACGACATATTTGTCTTGCTAAAACTTGCTGCTTGTTTGATCCGCAGGTTTTGATAGTTCGCACACCCATTGATTCCAGAAGGACCTTGGTCGAAATCTTTTTTTGTTCATGTTTCAATAAAAACTTCACTGAGTTTGGATTGACTGTATTTTTCATTGTGTGTTCATGCAAATGTGTATAGTGGTGAAGTATAGATAGAGTAGTGGTAGCATATTAGATTACATAAAGATAGTAGAAAGGGTGTTATTATTGTATTCTGTGGGAAAACGTGTTCTTTATTTGAAGGAGAAGACAAACTACTTCTTACTTTTAGCTATTTATTTATATGTCAGAATTCTAGGCTTGTACAAGGACCACTTTTGGCGAAGAAAATCACAGTCAGCAAGCTGTTAATCTGTAACCAACCCTCCAAAAATGGATGCATTCAAAATGTCAAACAAATCATTTTACAGTAAACAAAATGATTGTGATTGGCTATTTGGTTGGGGAGGAGCCGCGGTTTAGACTTGGCTCTTCTCTCGTTGGTGTTTTAGGCTAGTCCTAGCCCCTGACACTCGATCCGTTCCAGGTAGAGATATCGCCGGTCTGTTCCCTCTGGGGAACGAGTTGACCTGCTGAAGAAAACATACACCTACTCTGATTTGTCCTTTCCTAGCCTAATATTTTCCATTACATCATTCTTAAGTTGTGTGTGTTGCAGCATCTATCTTGATGACCTGACCCTTACCTCTTCATGTATTAATCCAAGTACCATGGAACTAATGCTTGATTCATCTCTCATTTATCAATAGGCCATCACATTAGTAAATTTCAGATGATTAAAAAACATATTAATTCAATTGATTTGCATATGGAATATCAAATACAATTAGTAAATGTAATCACCCTAAATAAAGAACTGAATAGCTTTATTTACTCGTCTGCTACTGAGCATTATAATGCAACTGTTTTTATAAAAATAATTTCTAACAATTCATAAATAGTGTAATTAACATGTTGAAATGGGTTTCAAATGTGACCGACCTCAAACACCTATTTTCAACAACCTCAACGGACGTCAACAAACTTTCACTTTGGGCCCTTTTATTGGCCAGTCCTCCGACGTCGGAGATGGACGCATATTCAATGGCCAATCGACGTCGAAATGTCGTTTATAGGCCTACACCCATAACGGACATGCCAATGTTTTCATCAACTCGCAGATGGTTGTCTAGTCAGTCTAGGAATGAGGACACAGGCGAGTGAGAAGGAAACATGCATTGCTGAGAGAATAGGCTAATTCAACGCGGTTGGGGTGTCGGTGGGAGGGAATATTACATCCATTGCTTTTTAAAGTTTGAGAATCGTGTGGTGGCAACCGTAAGTCCCCCATCCAACAGCGCACAGACACGTGACCGCAACCACTGTTGTTCCACGCGCACCCGATGAGCATCCTCGCTCCCTAGCTGAATCCACTAGTAGCGCAAATGCTGCCGAGGAGTGTCGGCATTCAGAATCAGGGGAAACGTTAGGCCAATTCTAAGGGCTCAGCACTGACAAGGGCCCCTCTGAGCACACTGTTATAGCAATCGACGAGCTAGTGTCATTAAAACGAACTACACTGAACTATGGGTTGCTCCTTAACAAAACACACACACAATGCACCATGGGAACACGGCATAAACTGTAGCCCTGCCCTTAAGTAAGTTAATGTAATTAAAATGAGAATTGTATCTATTAAAACGTTACGAATGAAACAAACGTGTGGTTTGTTTCTCCATTTGTCAAGATTCTTTATTTGTCACATGCATACAAGTATGCAGTGAAATGCAAAAGTGACAGTGCCACAGAGGAGTGCAACAATAAATTTTAAATAAATAGAATATAAACAGCAATGTACACAATGGAATGACTACATACAATGGCCATTGACAGGTTGTCAGTACAGTTAATTACAGTGAAAGATGAGTCCGCAATGGGTAATTATGTGTGTGTGCATGTGTTATGATGTCAGTGAGTGTGTGTGAGTGACTTGAGGGGGGCACTGGTGGGGTCATCGTTGATGATCCTGATGGCCTGGGGGAAGAAACTCTGTCTTAGCCTCTCTGTTCTTGCTGCATGACAGAGAAGGCGTTTGCCTGACCGCAGCAGCTGGAACAGTCCATTTTATTCGGGTGGTGAGGGTCCTTCATTATCCTGCAGGCTCTGGTCCTAAACCTCCTGGTGTACAGGACATGGAGGGGGGGGGGGGGGTTGGAGCTCCCATGGTCCTTTCTGCAAGGCGTACCACTCTTTGCAGAGCTTGCCTGTCCTGGGCCGTGCTGTTACCGAACCAGACGGTGATGTTACCAACCAGGATGCTCTCCACAGCTCCAGAGTAGAAGGACTGAAGGATCCTCCGGGAGACTTTGAATTTCCTCAGCTGCCTGATATGGAACAGGCGTTGCCTTGCCTTTCCCACCAGTGTGCTGATGTGGGTAGTCCAGGTCAGGTCTTCTGTGATGTGGACTCCCAGGTATTTAAAATTGCTCACCCTGTCCACCCTTCTGACTGTCAAGGTGAGAGAGAGTGGTGTGGAGGACCTGGGAAACTGCATCGTCCGTGGATCTGTTTGGTCTGTATGCAAACTGCAGCGGGAGGGAGGGAGGAGCAGATGTAGTCCTTAATCAGCCTCTCAAAGCACTTCATGACCGCTGAGGTTAGAGCCACAGGTCTATAGTCATTCAAGCAGGCTGGGGAGGTGATCTTGGGCACAGGGACGATGGAGGATCTTTTTAAACAGGTGGGAACTACTGAATTAGCCAATGATAGGTTGAATATGGTAGTGAACACAGGAGCTAGCTGGTTAGCACAGGTCTTCAGTACTCTCCCAGGTATGCCATCCGGGCCAACAGCTTTCCTAGTATTCACCTTCAGCAGAGCCCTCCTCACGTTGTGTTCCGTCACGGAGAGTGCTTGCTCTGCCCCAGCGTGTGAACTCCCATCAGCCGCGCTAGCCAGCACTCTGATGTTGTTGTTGTTAGCCGGCGCGCTAGAGGTGGTGTTGCCAGCCTCAAACCGTGCATAAAAAGAGTTCAGGTCTTCGGCTAGGGAGGCATCTGCACTTCCGGTTGAGGGGGGTGCGTTCCGGTAGTCCGTAATAGACCGTAGTCCTCGCTATAGGCCCCTGGTGTCGTTGTTCTCCATCTGCGCCTGCATTCTGTCTGCATATCTCCTCTTGGCGGCTTTCACCGCCCTCCGCAGTTTGTAGGACTCCGCTTTATACTCCTCCATGCTGCCGGATGCCAGGCCGGAGTTGTAAGCAGCGGTGCGGGCTCTCAGAGCGGCGCGGATGGAACTGTCGACCCAGGGTTTCTGGTTGGGGTAGATCTTTACCGTTCTTGTTGGTACAATGTTGTCGGCTAATGTTGAGATGAAGTCCAAGACAGTCTCTGTCAACTCGCTGACATCGCTGGAACTTGATTGGAACATATCCCAGTCGACGTCACTCAGCGCGTCTTGTAACATGGCCTCTGATTGGTCGGACCACCGCTTTCCCTCCCTCTTCACGACCGCTACCTGTTGGATCCTCTGTTTGTAAACAGGCATCAACAAGATGGCGGAGTGGTCTGATTTCCCAAAGGGAGGGCAGGAAACAGCTTTGTACCCATTCTTAAACTGAGTATAACAGTGGTCCAAAGTTCTATCTCCCCTGGTGACACGCGTGATGTGTTGGCGGAAGGTTAGCCCTGTTGAAATCACCTGTTACTACCATCGCCGCCTCAGGGTGGTTGCTCTGATGCCGGCACAGCGTATCATGTAGGGTCGATAGCGCTGCCTCAGTGTTCGCCTGCGGTGGAATGTAGACATTTTTTGGCAAAATGATCAGTATATCCTTTATATTTCACCCCCTCTCTAATTTCTTTCTTTCTGCCATTGTGACAAACTGCAACTTGCAGGACTGTTTCTCTAGTCTGCGTGCGGGCCTTAGTACTGCCTTTCTATGGGGAGCGAGAAGAAAGGAAAAGTAGTTCCTATCCCAAACAGCAATTAAACAATTAAAACAAATTAATACTATAAAGTTAATAAAATCACTACTTAAAGACAGTACCTGTTATTTGTAATATGAGGATCGATTCTCAAAACGGAAGTATTAAGATCGAAGTATCGATATTTTGGTATCGATCCGACCATCCCTACTAGAATATTCCAGTCGGTGCACTTACAAGCAGAACAGGTCAAGATCAGTAGATTTGACATGTCGTCGTCGCAGAAGTCGAGACATCAAAAACCACCTCCACCTCCTCCGGGACATTCAAAACCACCTCCATCGTGCCGGTGCCAAAACACTCCACTGCAACGAGCCTTAATGACTTCCGCCCAGTTGCACTCACGCCCATCATCATGAAGTGCTTTGAGAGGCTGGTCCTAGCTCAACTCAAGACCTGTTTACCACCCACACTGGACCCCTTCCAATTCGCCTACCGTCAGAACAGGAGTACAGAGGATGCCATCTCAACGGCACTTCACTCCGCCCTGTCCCACCTTGACAATAGCAACACTTATGTGAGAATGCTGTTCATTGACTTCAGTTCAGCTTTCAACACCATCACCCCCTCCAAACTGATCACCAAACTCAGTGAACTGGGCATCAATTCCTCCCTCTGCAACTGGATTCTGGACTTCCTGACCAACAGGCCGCAGTCTGTTAGGCTACATAACCACACCTCCTCAACCCTCACCCTGAACACCGGCGTTCCACAAGGCTGTGTGCTGAGCCCCCTCCTTTACTCCCTCTTCACCTACGACTGCACACCTGTACATGGCTCAAACACCATTGTTAAGTTCGCAGACGACACAACGGTGATTGGTCTCATCAGCAACAACGATGAGTCGGCCTACAGGGAGGAGGTCCAGCACCTATCAGTGTGGTGTAACGACAACAACCTGGCTCTCAACACCAGGAAGACCAAAGACCTCATTGTGGACTTCAGGAAGTCAAAAGCTGGCACACACACCCCCATCCTCATCAACGGGACTGAGGTGGAGCGAGTCATCAGCTTCAAGTTTCTGGGTGTCCACATCTCTGAGGATCTCTCCTGGACCCTCAACACCTCTACCCTGATCAAGAACTGTACACACTGCTCTTACACTACATACTACTGCTCTTCTGTACACATCTGTCTATACTGTTCATAATGCACATATCCTTATTTTTTTTAATGCTACTGTTAATACACTGCACATCTGTACATACTGTACATATCTGTTTATACTGTTCATACTGCATTCTATTTATTCTGCTATAATGTTACTGCCAACATTACTCTGGTTTACGCTGCCTGGATGATCTAGCCAACTAACAAGTTAAGTTAACTTACAGTGCAGTGTCAGTGTCATTTCACATAAATATTTGGTAGGTTCCCTTTATCGCCACTGAAAATTAGATGAGTGCAGTGAATCTGTAGCCAGCTATTGCACACTCTTGCTATAGCTAGCTAACTAGCCTACATGCTAACTAGCTTGTTCACTAATCAAGATTCAAGATTCTTTATTTGTCACGTGCATACAAGTATACAGTGAAATGCAAAAGTGACAGTGCCACAGAGTAGTGCAACAATAAGTTTAAAATAAAATAGAAATAATGAAAAAAATATAAACAGTATAAGCAGTATAAACAGCGGTGAAGCAATGTACACAATGGAATGGCTATATACAAGATAATTACAGATAATTACAGTGCCTCATCGTGCACAGATGCAGCTTCAGGGTTAGAAAGCCTTCCTTCAACACACCTCCCAGTTGTAGGAGAAGGAGGTGAGCAGTATTTCGTTGATAATATGTTTACAGCAGTGCAATCCATGAAGCTAAAGTTTTTTGGGGTTAAGGCTCATACCAACTGATTTTGAATATTTTAATGTATGCTGTATTACCATGTGAGCAGCTAGCTGGCTAGCAAGCATGGAATATAACTTTAGCTAATGGTAACATTTAGCTAATTTAGTTCTTCCAGTAATGTGCATTGACAACTGGCCCATTAAAATAACATTGTTAGATTAATTTAATAAGTTGTTGAATGTTTTTTATTTATTTACTGGATTGCTGGTTACTCTATATACTATATTTTTCAATTAAATGTACACATCAAAATAAGTCTTTAGTGGATTTCTTGCAGTGAATCATATTATCTTATATCAATTAAATACTTCTTCATCAAACATGATGAATAAAATTCATATATTCATTCATATATATATATATATATATATATATGAATGAATATATGAATTTTATATATATATATATGAATATATTCAATTTCATTGTCCTTCACCATCATCTTAGGCATCCAAGTAATGGATTGCCATCAAATGACGCCCTTTGCAAATTCATAATTTATATCACATATGATAACAGTCATCATTTTCAACATCAGTGTCTTTATTGTCATAATGAACTACTTGTTATGCATCATCATTAAAATCAATTTATCATCATAACATTTTTATTGGGCTCCTATATTGTCATCTTGCATTCATGATCTTGCAGTATAGCTTAATTTTACAACAATAATTGAGAATATACAAATTAATAATGCAAGTACTGGTCTATACTGCACACAGAATGTGATTGTAAACAAGTCCTAAACACAGAGGTGGAGTCGGTGTCGGTAAATAGGGAAATCTCCCGTTTATTCAGAATGTTTGTTTTCAAATGTTCGTTGGGACTTTTCAGTCCCCGCTTTCCAGCCCTTCTTCTGAAAAAGCAGAGGCACACACTACTTAAGCACTAGTCAACGAGGCTTATTTGCAACAGGTGTGCAACGAAGCCTCGCAGACATAACCCTGGCCACGGTCCTGTAGCTCCCTCTACAGGCCGAACGCTGCATGTCCCCCCACAGTGATTTTATGTACTTTAGTTTTAGTGTTCAATTGTTGCGGCACTTCTGGACACAACACGTCGAAGTCTAGCACGGTTCATAAGGTTTCCATGCTTGTTCTCAGTGCCTCACTCGTCCTGATACAATCCCTGCACGTTCCCGCACCTTGGCTGGTTCAGACTCTTATATATGACGTCTGTGATGGAAATCTTTCAGTAAACAACAATAAACGATGTTTGGTCTCAGTTGAGAGTTTTAATGCATATAGAAAGTATTATACAACGTTGGTCAGCTCGATCAGCATTCCTTCACCAACAGTGTGGATTCAGATACTGATGCTGTGGCTGAGGAGAGGACCATCCTTAACTCCAATGCTCATACGTCATAGGTCTAGGGGTAAACATATCTTGCACCTGTTTGCTGATCAAGAAGCTGGGAAAGAAGCGTAGGCGTTGTGAGCTACGATCTCAAACCTCAGCCTGTACATTGGGTCACAGAAAGGTCAATACATTTCATATATGACTTAAGCAAATAGTACAAATATATTTTTTGCCATTACAATCCCCCCTTAGATCCTTTAAGGATCTCAAAGTATATTACAACATTTATTCATTTGCATCCATAATTACCTTTCTGGAAAACAGTTTTCGGCAATCACTTCATAGTCGAACAAACAGAAAAACTTATCTCAGCGTTGGCTGTTTTTGTGAGTTGAAGAAACTCTATGTTGTAGCAAGCATTTTATACTGGGGTTGGCAAAAGGGATCACATTTTATACTGTTCATTTATACTGTATCAGTGTCATCATACTCATCATCACTGTCATGATAGGGAGGAATCCACTCAGGGGTGGGATCCAGGTCTGGATAAAGGTCAGGTGATGCGGTCATTTGTTCATATTGTTGGGGTATCTGGACGTATTGTCCCATCATGGATTTTATCATCGAGCTCATCATCACCTTTAAACAGGGAACAACACAACAGAACACCAGGAACACTATGCATAACACAGATAATATGGGAGTACATATTTTCCAGAGAGCGGCTTCCCACCCTCCCCCTGTTAGCCAGGCCCATAAGTTCCCTCCTTGGGTCTCATCTGTATCTCTACTGCGCTCCTCGTGAAGAAGGTCATTTAGGTGGTCAACGACATGGGTCATGTTATCAGTGGCATCGGGGACGTACAACAACTGGTGCCCACTATATGACAGACCCCTCCCTGTGCTGCCAACATCATGTCCAATGCCATTCTTTTCTGTAACGCCAAGTTTCTAAGGGCTCTGATTTCGGGAGTCAAGGTCTCAAAACCCTTTTCCACCAATGCCGTGAGGTTTTCTAAATCTAGAGTAAGTGCGTCTATATTATGTGCATTGTTAACTGTTCCATAAAAGGGTATGAGACCTCCAAAGAGCTTCTGTCCTGTTGAAATCCTCACTCGATCACGTTTCTGAACACCTAGTGGCTGATGGGGCACGTAATAATGTGGATAATTTACATGATACCTAGGCATTTTTCCAAGCATTCCTATCGCGGGGAGTAGGCGGGATAGGAAACATTTTCCACACCAGCCAGGCCTTAGGGCCTGATATACGTTTTTACCACATACCCAAACATGCTGGGTGAGGCAACCAAACCCGTCGCCGTGGGCATACTCACGAGAGGGTTATTGCTGACGTTCCCTGTCGTGCTGTTAAGGAGAATTAGATGATTAGTTAGATTTAATTTTCCAAGATATGGGACTCCTCCGCTATTCTTACAATTGGTGGTGGAACCGTTGTCTGCTTTTATCCCACATGTTACCTGTATTGTTAAATTACACTTTGACTGTCCCAAAGGCTTGCTGGTCTTGCTGGTCACAACTTCGTTCAAAACATATGCCTGGAGGCATTCTGCCTGGTGGTGTGGTAAACACCGGCCAGTATACGTCCTCATTGGTTACGTCCTCGGACACGTTGACTAGTCTAGCAGTGCTGTGGGAAAAATTAGGTACAGACACATTAAGCCTGTTCAATTGGTTGGTCAAATTGTTTACCGTGTGGTTCTGGGTAAACGTCAGGGCTATCATTGCTCCCATTGCCTCTGAGGCATTCAATGGATATGGCAAAAGGGGCATTGAAGAGGCAGTGCTATGTGGTAGTTGGGTACAAACGTAACAACTGGTGTTGGTTAGTCGTCTCGTTGATATGTATATGGTTTGATACCACAGATTCTGAGTCTGATCGGACATAGATGTATTTAAAACACTTCGCCGAGATCTAATTGTTTTACGGGCTTCTGGACCTGCTGTTGGGCTGACCTTGGAGGAGAGTGTCGAGCGGTTTTGTTTATCATTAGCATCACTACCATTTATGTCAGTTCTATGCTCTAGGAGCCACAATATAGGTCCCACTATCACACATGTCATTAATAGTAGGAAAAGAATGGTGCCCCTGGCACCACAAAAACCTGGGTGTCTGAATGGATGCCATGGTCTTTGTTGTTGTCGCTTCATGTTGGTATTGAGGGTTTTTGATGATCTAGACTGTCCTTTGTTGCTGCAGTGAGTTCCCTACGGTTGGTGGATTGGCACTCCACTTGTTGGGACCAGGGCACGACCGATTGTCTCCCTGTCCTGTTGGTTTGAGGGTGTAGTTTTCTCTGCAGTTGGTGGATTGGCACTCCACTTGTTGGGACCAGGGCACAGCCAATTGTCTCCCTGTCCTGTTGGCTTGAGAGCGTCATTATTCTGGTCTGGTCTGGTCCTCTGGTGTCGTCTTGATTCGTCTGCAGTGGCTGCAATGGATCCACGTAGCTCTCTCTGCAACTTTTACTGCGGTGTGGGTGGTCAGGAGCACTTGGAATGGTCCTTGCCAACGACGTGTAGCCCAATTCTTTCGTCTGAAGTCTTTCACCATCACGTGATCACCTGGCTTGAGGTCATGGAGTGGACCCTCAGCTGATCTGGGTAGGCCGTCTCCTACCTGCTTGTGAATGTCTCTAAGGGTAGAAGAGAGGTTAGCACAGTATCTTCACATTGGTCTGTGGATGGGAGCTGTCTCTGGCGTGGTCCAATGCCTGTTTCTATTGGTCTCCCAAATAGAATTTCAAATGGACTGAGCCCATATTTTGGTCTGACTCGTGCTCTCATTTGGAAGAGCACAATTGGGAGTGCCTTCATCTAGGTTAATCGTGTCTCAGCACAACATTTTGCCAATTTGTTTTTCAAGATTCCGTTCTGTCTTTCAACTGCTCCGCCACTGGCAGGGTGATACGCACAGTGTTGTCTCATATCAATGCCAAAGTATGTTCCCACCTCCCTTAATGTTGCATTCACGAAATGTGAGCCGTTATCACTAGCAATATTTGTTGGAATACCCCATCTTGGTATGACCTCTCTTACCAGAGCCTTGGCAACTGCTGCTGCATCAGCTTTACTTGTTGGGAAGGCCTCTGTCCATTTTGAGAACATGTCACACATTACCAGACAATACTTTTTACCTTCGCTTGGGGTGAGTTCAATGAAGTCCATTTGGAGATGGTCAAATGGTCTGTCTGGAGGTGGGTGTGCTGCTTGCGGGGTGGAAACCCCTCTGCCAGGATTGTGAGCTGCACAAATTATACATGCTTCACAGAATTTTTGTGAGAATATTGCGAACCCTTTTGTGTACCAGTGTTGGTTAATGGATGCTAACATCCCCCCTTTTGACACGTGGTCTTGACCATGTGTCAATTTAGCAAAATGGGGAAACATATACTTAGGCAGACATGGTTTGTTGTCAGGACCATACCAGACACCCTCTGTTACCACACAGCCATTCTTCCTCCAGGTGGACTTTTCGTCTGGTAGAGCCTTCCTCTGGATTTCCTGTAAGTCAAGGAAGGGTGTGGCAGGTGTGCTGTCATTTAGGAGAGAGAAAGAAGAGTCATCATATGGTTTTTTGGCTGCAGCCTTTGCTTGTTTGTCAGCATGAGCGTTACCCAATGACACTTCATCAGTGTTCCGTGTGTGAGCTTCACATTTGACCACAGCAATTGATAAGGGAAGCAGAACAGCATCAAGGAGAGCAGACACAAGTTTGTGATGAGCTATGGGTTTCCCTGTGGAGGTTAAGAACTGTCTATGTTTCCACAACGGCGCCAAAATCGTGTACTACGCCAAATGCGTATCTACTGTCTGTATAGATGTTGACAGTTTTGTTTTCAGCCAATTTACATGCTTCTGTGAGCGCAATTAGTTCTGCAGCTTGCGCTGAGAGGTTTGATGGTAAGGAGTCAGATTTTAATGTGTCATGTGATGTTACCACAGCATACCCAACTCTATTGATGTCTGGGTCACGTGATGCAGATCCGTCCACAAACAGGTCTAGATCGGCGTTAGGGATGGGCGTTTCCCTAAGGTCCGTCCTTGGGGAACAGATCTGTGAAATGGAAGCAACACAGTTATGTGGTTCGCTGTCGTCTTCTGTTGGGAGAAGGGTAGCAGGGTTAAGAACAGTACACCTTTTTACTGAAATGTTAGGCATGTCTAGTAAGGTCGTTGTGTATCTCAGCCAACGTGCTGCCGAGAGATGGGATGTTTTCTGTTCAAGCAAGATCATAGACACAGCATGTGGGACAAAAGGGGTTAGATCAGAATATCCTACAATGTCCCTTGAAGCCATCACAGCTTTTTCTGCAGCTGCCACTGCCCTAAAGCATGCAGGGAGTCTAGCTGCCATGGGGTCAAGTTTGGCTGAGAAATAAGCCACTGGCCTAAGTCTCCCACCATGTTCCTGTAGGAGCACAGATGTCATACAACCTCTCCTTTCGTCCACAGTCTGTGTGAATGGTCTGTCAGAATTAGGTAGTCCCAGTGTGGGAGTCGTCTGTAAGGTCAGTTTCAAGTCGTTAAATGATTGCTCAGCTTCAGAAGTCCAAACAATTCTGCTGCTAGCTGTTGGGCCTTTACCGTGGATCATAGCATTGGGTGGTGCCTCCATAACAGAATAGTGGGGAATGAATGCTCTGCAATAAGAGCACATAACCTGTTTCTTAGTTTGTGGTTTCGGAATGTCTTGGATTGCTTGAATTCTTTTAGGGGAGAGGGATTTGCCCTCTGCTGTGATCACATGCCCTAGGAAAACAACCTTTTCTTTGACAAACTGTAATTTTGATATGCTAGCCTTATGACCTTCCGCTGCTAAGTGTTTTAATAGTTTAACAGTGTCAGCCTCGCATTGTTCCTGTGTTGGACTACAAATCATCAGGTCATCAACGTATTGTAGGAGTGCACTTCCTGGCGATAGAGTGAGTGTTGACAAGCTGTCTTTTAAACATTCATTGTCGACTGTTGGAGACTCACAATAGCCTTGACACAAACGTGTGAATGTGTACGTTTGTTCATTAAATGTAAAAGCAAACCAAAACTGGCTGTCCGGATGGACGGGTATGCTGAAAAATGCATTTGCCAAATCTACCACGGAGAACCATTTACTCTTGGGAGGTCCTTGTGAGAGGATGGTATAAGGGTTTGGCACATTTGGTGCCCTCTGCTGGACAGCTTCATTTACTGCTTGTAGGTCTTGTACAAATCTCCATTCATCAGGTTGACCCTTGTCTCTAATTTTCTTTACAGGAAAGATTGGAGTTCTGACTGGTGAGGCTTTGCAGGGAACAATTACCCCAGCCGTCAACAAAGAGTTGAAGACAGGTGTAATTCCATCAATTGCATCTTTCCTAAGTGGATACTGTTTCTGACATGGTCTGTAGTCTGATTTGGGAATAATCACTCCTGGTTCTGCATTTTTTATTAGGCCCACATCATGTTTGCCCTGTGCCCATAGGGAATTTGGAACTTCCTTGAGGGCCGGCAAGTCTGATGGGTTTAGATCTGGTTTGGTTGTGACGTCACTTTTTACCTGTTGAAACATATCTGAGCTCTCTGGTACCAGTTCTACAGTTCTACTTGCATGCACTATAGAACAAACACTTTGTTTGAAAACCTTCAAGTCATGGTTCCATTTGATTTTTGCATTTGCTGTATTTTCCCACTTACAGTCATGAGAAAAAATTAGGACACCCTATGAAAACCTTTGTCTTCTTCAACATATTCAAACATATGGACATTTGATATTCATTTGAACAATATTGAAAAATTGAGGTAATATAACTAAACAAATACAACTGAAACAAATTATTTAAAAAATTATTGGTAAAATGTAATTAATAGAAATGCAATCTTCTTGTGAGGAAAAAGTTAGGACACCCCTACATTTAGTTCCACTTAAAATGCCTAAAATTATAATAAAGAGCACCACATCAGGTGCAAATGATTAGAACATCGTTACAGAGGATTTCGGAGGAGCCTGTCCTATTTAAACCTCAGATATTTAGTTTGGTTTGCTCTTGATTGTTGAAGTGAGTTGCATCACCATGGCGAGATCAAAAGAGCTCTCTGAGGCCTTCAGAAGAAAAATTGTAGATGCATATGAGTCTGGGAAGGGATATAAAAAGATCTCCAAACTATTCGAAATTGGCCATTCCACTGTCCGGAAAATAATTTACAAGTGGAGAACATTTAAAACCACCACCAACATGGCCAGGTCAGGCCACCCAAGCAAGTTCAGCCTAAGAGCTGACCGAAAGATGCTTAAAGAAGTCTCCAACAATCCCAGAATGTCATCACGAGACCTACAGGTATCTCTTGCCACAATTGATGTCAAAGTACATGCATCCACCATAAGAAAGAGACTGAACAAGTTTGCATTACATGGGAGGTGTGCAAGGAGGAAACCCCTGCTGTCAAAAAAAAACATCAGGGCAAGACTAAAGTTTGCCAGAGAACACCTAGAGAAAGACCAGAACTTCTGGAACAATGTGCTTTGGACAGATGAATCCAAAGTTGAACTATTTGGGCACAGTAAGAGTAGACATGTTTGGCGCAAAACCAAGACAGCATTTGAGAACAAGAACCTCATACCAACTGTGAAGCATGGGGGTGGAAATGTCATGGTTTGGGGCTGCTTTTCTGCAGCAGGGCCTGGTCAGCTCACCATCATAGAATCCACTATGAATTTTGTATTGTATCAGAGGGTGCTTGAGGAAAATGTGAGACCATCT
Source organism: Argentina silus (assembly GCF_951799395.1). Lineage (NCBI taxonomy): Eukaryota > Metazoa > Chordata > Actinopteri > Argentiniformes > Argentinidae > Argentina > Argentina silus. The sequence goes on along the minus strand of NC_139654.1, from coordinate 30,480,067 downwards.
GTTCGAAAGTTGAAGCTGAAGCAGATGTGGACCATGCAACATGACAATGACCCAAAACATTCCAGTAAATCTACCAAGGAATGACTCAAGAAAAATAAATTGAGAGTTCTGGAATGGTCAAGTCAAAGCCCGGATCTTAATCTTATTGAGATGCTGTGGATTGATTTGAAACTGGCTGTGCATGCAAGACACCCCTCGAACATCACACAGCTGAAAGAATTCTGCAAGGAGGAGTGGGAAAAACTTTCTCCCAATTGATGTCAGAGACCTGTAGACAGTTATAAGAAACGTCTAATTGAGGTTATTTCAGCCAAGGGGGGCAATACTAGCTATTAGGGCATAGGGTGTCCTAACTTTTTCCTCAGTAGGAATTGGCATTATTGTTAATTTTTCGTTAAATAAATGATTACAAAGTTACATTTTCATAGTTTTTTGTTCAATTACATCCCCTTTATCTATAGACATTGTTAGAAAGAAGATAACATATTGATATGTCCATATTTTTAAGAGAATAACTTAATATTTTGGGGGGTGTCCTAACTTTTTCTCATGACTGTACATGAGTCCTGAGCACATCATCTTACCCATGGACCCAGATCCTCCCAGTCATCCTTTTTGTGTTTGGCAAGTGACACGTGGGTGAGAGCCAGGTACATGGAACGGTGCAGGATACTCCGGACAGTGTGCATGAGAGAGAGATGGTGATGTTGAATTCACATGACCCTGTTTCTTTTCTGGGAGCTTGACAGAAATTGCACATCTATGGTTATTCCAATACATACAACTTAACATTAGCTTTTCATGCTCATAACCTGTTCGATACCATTGTTTCTCATATGCTGTGTCTTGTCCTCTGCTTACATATGCTGTGCAGTGTAAGTCTTCTGGTTGCATGTACTGTGTGTCCTTCTCTTGTGTAAATGTTTTTGCTTGCTGCACTAGCGTGTCATTTCCTGTCCTACCCAGCTTCCATTCATACACATACAGCAGTGAGTCGTGGCTGTGTTGTACAATAGTGTGGCAGTCTAGTGTGCGGTTACCGTTTGTTCTGGTCACAACTACCCCTTCAGGTGTGGAAACGAGGGTGATCCCTAATCTACACATCAGCTCTCTTCCCATAAGATTAATGGGACAACAGTGTGATAGTAGAAATGAGTGTTTAAAGTGACCGTGAACTGTGTCCTGACATGTCAGTGGAGTTGTGTAATGTTCTTTTACAGACTCGCCTGATGCACCAACAGAGTGTGCATATCTACCACTGAGTTTGGGTGGAGTGGGGAATGCACTTAATTTGATCACTGAGTTTGTTGCTCCTGAATCGACTAAAAATGTGATGTATGTATCATTTACCATTAATGTAAGTGTTGGCATTTTTAAGTAGGCCTTTGAGTCATACTTACCTTAGCCTCTATGTTAGCAACAATCTCAGCTATCATTTCCTTGCTAATGTTGTTGTGTGTCATGTGTGTTTGTGTTGTGCAATCACCTTCCTGAGTGGTTGGTCTCATCTTTGTCGTGCGTCAGTGATGTCAGTGGCTTGGACTCCTCCCCCTCCCGCACACCCGCCGCCTGGATTCAGTGAATTGGATACAGCTTCTGTTTGGTTCCTCTTGGGGCATTCTTTTGCCCAATGTCCCTTTTCTCCGCATTTGAAACAAGTATCGCGGTCCACATATTGTCTGGGCGGCCTGGGCGTCCTCTGAACTGGCCCCTGCCTGCCCCTCTGCCTCTCCCTCTGCCTCTTCCTCCCCTGCTCTGTCCTCTGCCGTCACCGGTTAGGTGTTGCATCATGGTAAGTTGGGCCAAGTGTAAGTCTTTTGTGTCTTTATCGCTCCTTTTCTTCTTTGTGCTTTTCATCACATCTTCAGCATGAACAGCATGTGCTTCAATTATGCGCAGTTTGTCTTGGCGCCAGGTGATGCATCTGCGTTTTACCATATCAGAGATGTTAGATTGTAATCCGTTGAGGAAGCTGTTTTTCAGGTGGGCTTCCCATGGGGTGATTTCAGCGGCGTTGATGTCTCGTGGTGTGTCAAGGCCGCAGTAGATCTTGTATACATCCGTCAATCTTGAGAGATATTCGCGAACTGTCTCATCGTCCTTCTGTTTGCATGTAGCAACCTTGTTCATATCCATTCTTGCGGGAAACTCACACTCACAACAGGCCACAATTGTCTGTATAGCATCCCTGTAGGGGCTGTTGGTGTTGTCGTTCCACTCTGGATGAACCAGTCTGATATCTCCATCTTCTGGTGGGGGAAAGGAGCCATGAACTCTTGTCCAGCCAATCCCCACATATTTTCCCATCAGGACCCGTCTGAGTTCATATACAGTTGGGCGGAATTCTCTGCAAAAGGTGGTCAGCTGTTTTCCAAACCTCACCCCTCCTGCGTCTTCAGGTGTTTTGATGCCTCTTTTATGTCTCTTTCGGCCCACGGTCTGTGGACCAACATCGCCGTGCCGTCCCCTCCCGCCACCTCTATCATTGGCAGGGTGAGTTGTGGGGTAGATTCAGGTTGGTATGTCACCCCGGACCTCGTGGCAGATGATATGCTTGCAGAGCTGTCTGGCGTGTGGGGAGAAGCGGTCACTGTTGACTTTTGTGGGGTGGAGTGAGGGGTCAGGTACGGAGGTAGATCGCCTGTGTCCTCTGCGGGGGGTGCAGATGCTGCTGGAGCCTTGGGTTGCTTTGGCCTCACCACTGGTCCTGTCACGGGCGGCAGATTCTGGTTGACCTGTGGTTGGACGTTCTGTGGGGGTGGTTGTTGCTGTCGTCTTCTAGGCGGGGCGCAGTCGAGGTCGGTGTCCTGCAACTGAACACACTGAGGCACACATGAGATTTTTCCTGCCTGACTTTTCCTATCCCTTATCATAGCCTCTTTCTGCCACAGTCCATATGCTTTCCAGTCACCTCTATTCTTTCCCTTGCTCTTCCATTCCCTTTCCTCCATTTTTAGTTTTAGTTGATCTAGTTGTCTTAGGTTAAAACTACCATCTGCTGGAAAACCAAGATGTTTTACCCAGACATGATATTGAGTAATTGATTCGTCACCATAGGTCTTTCTCATGAAATTGACATTAGGGCCAGTATAGGCTTGATTCGGATCTTGTTTACCAAGTTTTGAGCCCATTTTGTTTTATTTCAATTTCCCTTTTGACTTGAGGTGTTCATACAAGAGTGTTGGACAATTAAACACAATGTATAACAATTATTATTACCCAAATTATTATAAAAGACAGTGTTACCTTTTTTTTATTTTTATAAATGATCTTTTAGTAGTTTAGGTTGGTATTGGTGGGCAGTATTATATTTTAGTTAGTTTTTCTTTTTATTACCCAAAGTATTATAAAGTACAGTATTCTGTTTTAGTTTTTTCTATAAATAAAATCTTTTAGTAGTTTAGATTGGTGTTGGCGATCTAACAATAGGAACGTGATTTATACCTTGCATGCTTTTCAGCCCTGTCTGCACTTGCTTTATCTGGAGTCTCGTCTGATCTCCCAGCTCATATACTTTCTGGTATACAGTGGGGGAAATAATGATTTGATCCCCTGCTGATTTTGTTAGTTTGCCCGATTACAAAGAAATGAGCGGTCTATAATTTTGATGGTACTTTTATTTTAACAAATAGAGACAGAATATCAACAAAGAAGTCCAGAAAAAACACATTATATAAAGTTATAAATTCATTTGCATTTGATCGAAGGAAATAAGTATTAGGAGTACTTTCTTAAAGTGACAGGAGTAATCTGTGTGCCTCATGGGCATATAACCGGTCTGTATGAGCCAGAATTCTTGCTGGTTTGTAGGGGATCAAATACTTATTTCCTTCGATCAAATGCAAATGAATTTATAACTTTATATAATGTGTTTTTTCTGGACTTCTTTGTTGATATTCTGTCTCTATTTGTTAAAATAAAAGTACCATAAAAATTATAGACCGCTCATTTCTTTGTAATCGGGCAAACTAACACAATCATCAGGGGATCAAATCATTATTTCCCCCACTGTATTTTATGCAAGCACTTAAACAGTCTGTAAGTAACTCGTCAGTACAACTCCAGGTTTTACTAAACCTTGGTTAAAAATACTCAGGAGCCTCGTCCGGTCTCCAAAAAAACCCAGTTCCTATGTTATCTCACACAACACCTTCGCTCTTTTACTCTTAAAACCAATAAGACATTTTATCAGTAAAACTTCATGAGAGACACATCAAAACATTTTTGTCTTGTGATGTCATGTGTTTTGGTCAATTTAAATAGTTGCCAAAGAATAAACTGAAAGCTCCTCACCAGGTTCAAGGGATCACAGCGCTGAGTGAAGTCTGTCCCAGGGCCCTTGGTCCTTGTCACTCGGTTCTAATGAGGTTTAAGGCCGAAGACTGTTTCTTCAGGACGGTTGGTCATCGCCGGCGCCTGGTCAGAGTACCCTCAGTCGAGCGATCCCCGGCGAGCCCCCAAGATTGTGATGGAAATCTTTCAGTGAACAACAATAAACGATGTTTGGTCTCAGTTGAGAGTTTTAATGCATATAGAAAGTATTATACAACGTTGGTCAGCTGGATCAGCATTCCTTCACCAACAGTGTGGATTCAGATACTGATGCTGTGGCTGAGGAGAGGACCATCCTTAACTCCAATGCTCATACGTCATAGGTCTAGGGGTAAACATATCTTGCACCTGTTTGCTGATCAAGAAGCTGGGAAAGAAACGTAGGCGTTGTGAGCTACTATCTCAAACCTCAGCCTGCAGTTAGGAGTGTTCCAAGGTCACATAACATCTTTGATACAAGAGAAGGAGCAGTCGGTTTTGGTTCTTCCTCAGTCACATAATTAAAAATAACAAAGTACATTGGGTCACAGAAAGGTCAATACATTTCATATATGACTTAAGCAAAATTGTACAAATATATTTTTTGCCATTACACGTCAGCGCTTCTCGAGGTAAAAGAAATGCTTCCATCATCCGATCTGTGCTTCAAGAAATGTTTACGACGGCCAAGGCATGAATTTGTATATTTTAAGTAATTGTAGAACATCAAAGTCAACCTGGAATCGACCTCATTTGGCCAGGTACAATACCGACCATGGAATTACATTACCAATTGTTTTTTTGGGCAGAACTACAAGTGAAAATTACAACGGTAGCACGAGTGGCCACTAGGTTTTGCGGCGCGCCCACCAGACGACCGATTGATCCCCTGGTGCAAGCACTTGGGAGATGATTGATGCGAGGTAAAGACAATGTACTCTGTTCACTGTACTCCAATGGCCTCCACAGTCACCAGATCTCAATCCAATAGAGCACCTTTGGGATGTGGTGGAACAGGAGATTCCGACAAATCTGCAGCAACTGCGTGATGCTATCATGTCAATATGGACCAGAATCTCTGAGGAATGTTTCCAGCACCTTGTTGAATCTATGTCACAAAGAATTAAGGCAGTTCTGAAGGCAAAAGGGGGTCCAACATGATAGCATCACGCAGTTGCTGCAGATTTGTCGGCTGCACATCCATGATGCGAATCTCCCGTTCCACCACATCCCAAAGGTGCTCTATTGGATTGAGATCTGGTGACTGTGGAGGCCATTGGAGTACAGTGAACTCATTGTCATGTTCAAGAAACCAGTTTGAGATGATGTGAGCTTTGTGACAAGGCGCGTTATCCTGCTGGAAGTAGCCATCAGAAGATGGGTATACTGTGGTCATAAAGGGATGGACATGGTCAGCAACAATACTCAAGTAGGCTGTGGCGTTTAAACGATGCTCAATTGGTACTAAGGGGCCCAAAGTGTGCCAAGAAAATATCCCCCACACCATTACACCACCACCACCAGCCTGAACCATTGATACAAGGCAGGATGGATCCATGCTTTCATGTTGTTTACGCCAAATTCTGACCCTACCATCTGAATGTCGCAGCAGAAATCGAGACTCATCAGACCAGGCAACGTTTTTCCAATCTTCTATTGTCCAATTTTGGTGAGCCCGTGTGAATTGTAGCCTCAGTTTCCTGTTCTTAGCTGACAGGAGTGGCACCCGGTGTGGTCTTCTGCTGCTGGAGCCCATTTGCTTCAAGGTTCGACGTCTTGTGCGTTCAGAGATGGTCTTCTGCATACCTTGGTTGTAACGAGTGGTTATTTGAGTTACTGCCTTTCTATCATCTCGAACCAGTCTGGCCATTCTCCTCTGACCTCTGGCATCAACAAGGCATTTTCGCCCAGAGAACTGCCACTCACTGGACATTTTCTTTTTCGGACCATTCTCTGTAAACCCTAGAAATGGTTGTGCGTGAAAATCCCAGTAGATCAGCAGTTTCTGAAATACTCAGACCAGCCCGTCTGGCACCAACAACCATGCCACGTTCAAAGTCACTTAAATCACCTTTCTTCCCCATTCTGATGCTCGGTTTGAACTTCAGCAGGTCGTCTTGACCACGTCTACATGCCTAAATGCATTGAGTTGCTGCCATGTGATTGGCTGATTAGATATTTATGTTAACAAGCAGTTGAACAGGTGTACCTAATAAAGTGGCCGGTGAGTGTATATAAGGCTGGTGTCGAATAGACTCGCCCTGCTGTTAACCGTTTACTTCCCACAGTTTTCCCTGCTGCAGCTTAATGTTATGCTCTGAAAGTGACCTACAAATCAGAGCTCAGCATATGAAAGCCCCAATGGTTAACGACGGCTCTATTCTTATACGAGTGCCAGTTGGTGTGGTTGCAGGAATTTAATTTATCGATGAGGACAATTCATCCAAAGGGGATATTTCAATACAGAGGCTAGAATAACCATTCAGATCCTTTGGTATAATATACACAGTGTAATCTATCTTTTTATGTTTAGCAAGGAGAATAACACATCATTTCTGGTGGTAAGTGCTGTGCTAAGTATAAATCTACAAAAACTACTTGGTTTTCAGAGTTGTTCTGTATTCAAGCATAAAACAGGTCAGCAGGATAATACATGACATCAATAAAATGATTTAATAGAAAAAGAATAAAAGTACTATAAAAAGAAGGATGAAAAGTAATTACTTACAGTCTAAATACTGTGGGTTTCCAACCAAAAGAAAAGGATTTAGGAAATATAAAAATGGAAAAAATATAGAAGATCCAAAGTAATTAAAGTAAACCCACACGATATAAAGTAAAATCTAAAGAATCAAAGAAATCATCGAAATGAACTAAAATAAAAGAAATCAAAGAAATTAAAGTGAAAGTAAATAAATTGGAGTGAATGGACTTACCAAAAATTAAGTAAATAAGTCAAAGTAAAAGCAATTGGCCTTGGCACGCACTGGCATGCGTAAGCCCCACTGTGGAAAGCCGGCTAATGTTACAGAGGCTGTAATGTAATCATACAATACTACAGGAATAATAATAATAATAATAATAAACTTTATTTATACAGCACCTTTTTAAAACAGTGTTACAAATGTGCAGATAAAACATATATAAGTAGAAAACAGTAAAACACAACACATTAAAAAGAATAAGAGCAGCACTTAAAACATTTGTTTTAAGAAGAGATTTAAAAGAAAATACCGATCTTGCTAGCCTAATATCTTCAGGCAGGTCATTCCAGAGTCTAGGGGCCCTAATGGCAAAGGCACAGTCACCTTGTAGCGGTCAAAAATGAATATTATGAAGATTGTGTCACATAGAATTAGGATCTATTGTTATTATATACTGTTCCTTGTATAGCATTTACATTATACTATACAGTATGTGTGTTTACGTTTTGTTTATGCAGCAGAATTACAAACAAAAAACATTGTAGTGAGCTGTCCGTGGTGCTGGGGGTACTCAGTAGGATGTAGAGTGTCTCAGGGGATACATGACTGTTAAAAGTTTGGGAACCACTGGTTTAGCAGAATATGCACATGCTTGGCGCTATTAGAAAACTAATCATATGCACATTTTCACATTTTCAGTGTGACCAGCCAGGGCAGCAACATGCTGAACCTTTAAAGTATTGCATCTATTTAGCTTGACAGTGATGGAAATACATTTTTGGTCTCCAGCAACAATCCATTGATGCTTTGCGTTGCAGTATCATCATTTAATTTAGTTTTCACCTATGATAGTGACCAATGTGCTGCTGGATGTGTAACCACTTTTTTCATTTGTCTTCTAAAGCACCTGTTTCCGAATGGGGCCCTTGAAACAGCTGAAGCGGATGTTTGAACCTACCAGACTGATAGCCACCTGTGTTATGCTGGTAAATGCACCTCCTGTTACTACTAACTGTTAGCTGTTGCAGTAGATTGAGATCTGCACACGTAACTCCGACATTTGCCTAAACCTTGCATTCATGTCAATTAAAAATGTGCATGATGATCGACTTACACACGCAAATCTTGTTCGTTAGGATTCCACCCACAGTCACTAACTTTTTTTTTTGTAAAAAAAAATTGAAATTAAGTTTGAAACAGAGCACTTACGTACTGGCAAATGAGCTCACATCCAAAGCCAGTGAAATGTTATGTCTCTTAGAAATCTTAGAAATGCATTATTTTGCCAGAATATTTCTCTATATTTTTCTCTGTCTTCAGCTCTGCCTTGCTTTTGTCACTTTTGTGCAGTTTGGGTAAATATCCTTACATGGCTGCAAGCTTTTCAAACTCATACAATACTGTGGGGGGACATGCAGCGTTCGGCCTGTAGAGGGAGCTACAGGACCGTGGCCGGGGTTGTGTCGGCGAGACTTTGTTGCACACCTGCTGCAAATGAAGTCTCGTCGGCGAATGTTTAAGATGTGTGTGCTTCTGCCATTTGAGTAGCGAAGCTGGAGAAGGCGAGGTGAGCTGGGAACGGCGGCCCGAGAGAGAGAGAGAGACTTATCGACGAGGCTGGAAAGCCCAAGCAGAGAGAGAGAGACTTATCGACGAGGCTGGAAAGCCCAAGCAGTTTTGATCATTTGTTTTGTAATAAACGGGAGCGATTCCCTTACCGCGACCTTGCGTCTGCCTCTGTGTACAAACGGACTTTGCTACAAATACATACTGACCGTACTGACACTCTTCATAATCTATTCATCACTCTTTGTGAATAGATATACGATGCGCATTTTTCGTATGACACATGGTTGAAACTCAATTGATATGTTTACTAGAAGTGTAGTCGAGTACAGTGGTAGTAAAAATCATGTTTAGCCTTGGAAAATAGTTTGTGTACAGTCCATTATGTAATCCCTATGCAATCTAGACTATTCACTTTGAACTGTTGGGCCACAGTAAAGGGTCAATAATTGTTCGTATGACATCCCTCATGGTTGAAACTCTATGTTGATATGTATACTAGAAGTGTTGTGGAGTACAATGGTAGTAAAAATCATGTTTAGCCGATAAAAGGGAAACAAAAGCAAACATGCAGATCAAGTCATAATCATGACATTGCTCATCCATTTGATACTTAAATATATATTAAAAATGCAGAGATCTGCAAGGCAAGCTCAAAAAGGTTTTGCTGAGAATAGAAATTCACAAAGAATTGTAAAATCTTTGAAAAATACCTCAGTCCATGAAAGACAGGAAGCAGCATGTGCGGCTGGGCAAGCTTGTCTCGGAGCCCTGGACCATCAGCACTGGAGCCCCACAAGGCTGTGTGCTCTCTCCTCTACACCAACAGCTGCACCTCTAGCCACCCTTCTGTCAAACTCCTGAAATTTGCGGATGACACAACCCTCATTGGATTAATCTTCAATGGGGATGAGTCCGCCTACAGAGAGGAAGTTGACAGCCTGGCTTCCTGGTGCAGCCAGAACAACTTGGAGCTGAACGCCCTAAAAACTGTACAGATGGTAGTAGACTTCAGGAGAAGCCCAGCCCCAACCACCCCCCTCATCATGTGCGACTCCCCAGTTAACCCTGTGGAGTCATTCAGATGCCAAGGACAAAGGCAGACTGCAGTGGACCATTCGGTCAGCCGAGAAGGTCATCGGTTGCAACCTGCCATCTCTCCTGGACCTGTTCCACTCCAGGACCAGTAAGAGAGCAGGAAAGATCATAGCTGATCCTTCCCATCCTGGTCACCAGCTCTTTCATAGACTTCCATCCGGCAAAAGGTTCCGGTCAATCAAGACCAAAACCTCGCGCCACCTGAACAGTTTCTTCCCCATGGCAGTGGGGGCTCACAGACAAGCTCCCTGCCTCTCACTGACTCTGGGACTTCCACCCCACCCCACCCTGTCACACACACACACACACACACACACAATGCACTGACAGTGTAATTTATAATTATTTAAAATTATTCTAATTTATAGTGTACATGCCCCATACCCATTTCACAGCCTCTAACCACTTTGCCCTTTGCACTTTTGCACTTTGCACTACAAAATGTATTGTTTTATTGTTCTATTTTGTAAATTTGTTATTGCTATTTTGTAAATTTGTTCTCAATATTTGCTATTGTTTTTTATGTCCCATGCACCAACCTCACCAAGTCATTTTCCTGTATGTGCAAATATAAATAAAAAAAAGAATTCTGATTCTGATATGTGTCCTACACAGTCTAGATTGGGTACTTTGAGGTGTATGGCTGGAGTAAATAGCCAGCAACATTTGCAATGATATCGCTTTAGATTCAAACTCACCTGATATTGTCGTAGAATTTAAATAACAGTATTTTGAAATAAAATACCGTTAACCAGAGCTGTTGATTCATTCAGAGACTTTATTCACAGAGAAAGAAGCCGTTTCAGATTTGCAAAGTTGAACCCCCTTTCCACTTCCGTTACCTGTCTTTTTATAGACATCACATACAGTGGGGGAAATAATTATTTGATCCCCTGCTGATTTTGTTAGTTTGCCCGATTACAAAGAAATGAGCGGTCTATAATTTTTATGGTACTTTTATTTTAACAAATAGAGACAGAATATCAACAAAGAAGTCCAGAAAAAACACATTGTATAAAGTTATAAATTCATTTGCATTTGATCGAAGGAAATAAGTATTTGATCCCCTACAAAACAGCAAGAATTCTGGCTCATACAGACCGGTTATATGCCCATGAGGCACACAGATTAGTCCTGTCACTTTAAGAAAGTACTCCTAATCTTTGCTTGTTATGGGTATAAAAGACACCTGTCAATAGAATCAATCTCTTCCATTCCAACCTCTCCACCACCATGGGCAAGACCAAAGAACATTCAAAGGACATCAGGGTAAGAGTTGTAGACCTGCACAAGGCTGGAATGGACTACAAGACCATCAGCAAGAAGCTTGGTGAGAAGGAGACAACTGTTGGTGCAATTATTAGAAAATGTAAGAAATACTAAATAACCATCAATGGCCCTCTGCCTGGAGCTCCATGCAAGATCTCGCCTCGTGGGGTAAGGATGATCATGAGAAGGGTGAGGGATCAGCCCAGAACTACACGGGAGGAGCTTGGTAATGATCTCAAGGCAGCTGGGACCACAGTCACCAAGAAAACCATTGGTAACACACTACACCGTAACGGATTGAAATCCTGCAGTGCCCGCAAGGTCCCCCTGCTCAAGAAGGCACATGTACAGGCCCATCTGAAGTTTGCCAATGAACACCTAAATGATTCAGAGAAGGCTTGGGAGAAGGTGATGTGGTCAGATGAGACCGAAATTGAACTCTTTGGCATAAATTCGACTCGTCGTGTTTGGAGGGAGAGAAATGCTGAATGCTACAATCCCAAGAACACCATCCCCACCGTCAAACACGGAGGTGGAAACATTATGCTTTGGGGTTGTTTCTCTGCTAAGGGTACAGGACGACTTCACTGCATTGAGGGGCCAATGGACGGGGCCATGTACCATAAGATCTTGGACGAGAACCTCCTTCCCTCAGCCAGAGCACTGAGGATGGGTCGTGGATGGGTCTTCCAGCATGACAATGACCCAAAACATACAGCCAAGGCAACAAAGGAGTGGCTCAAGAAGAAGCACACTAAGGTCATGGAGTGGCCTAGCTAGTCTCCAGACCTTAATCCTATAGACAATTTGTGGAGGGAGCTGAAGCTTCGAGTTGCCAAGCAAAAGCCTTGAAACCTTCAGGATTTGGAGAGGATCTGTAAAGAGGAGTGGACCAAAATCCCTCCTGAGATGTGTGCAAACCTGGTGACCAACTATAAGAAACGTCTGACTTCTGTGCTTGCCAGCAAGGGTTTCTCCACCAAGTACTAAGTCATGTTTTGCTTGGGGATCAAATACTTATTTCCTTCGATCAAAAGCAAATTAATTTATAACTTTATATAATGTGTTTTTTCTGGACTTCTTTGTTGATATTCTGTCTTTATTTGTTAAAAAAAAAGTACCATCAAAATTATAGACCGCTCATTTCTTTGTAATCGGGCAAACTAACAAAATCAGCAGTGCAGATTGGGTAATTTGAGGTGTATAGCTGAGGAAAATAGGCAGCAACATTTGCAATGACATCGCTTTAGATTCAAACTCACCTGATATGCATTCAAGAAGTGTTCCAGAGTGGAGTGGTACCAAAGATATATTGAAATCTTTGAAAAATAGTTCTGTACAGCCCATTATTCTGGGGCACTACTATTTCATAATAATAATAATTAGGATATAAGAACAATTGCAAACTCTTCTGGGGCAATACTAGAACAAATATTTTATGGTTATGTTTGATATATATTTGTTAAGATGATTAGCATATTTTTGGTGGTTCCTTGACGCCTATTTACCATGTCTAAATGCAAAATAAAGTTTAACTTGGGTGCTCTTATTTTGAAGAAATCCTCATTTACACACATTTACATTGACCGGAAGTACATGGAGTTCCACTATTGGAGCTCAGAGAACACAGATCCCGGTGATCTAGCTTGCTAAATGATAGCATACTAATAAGACCGTCTTGACTAACATGCAGGCATATAGAACGTTTAATCATGTTCTCTGTCAGATCAAACAATTCCCTTGCAGTTAGACAATCATATACCTCTTTTGTTGTGCTTCAAATTTGAAAGATGCAAGTCGCGTGTTCAGTTCTCATAACAACAACAGACGTCAGAAAAGGTGCACTACCTGACAGGAAGTTATAATGTGCCAAGAATGTTGATAAGTAGTTCCCACTAGACATGCCCATTAAATATGTTTAAACCGTTTTAGGGATATATTTATTTATCTAATTACAGCATCTGTCTAAATACATTGAAATATACCATTATATTCATATTGTTAAAATTCAATGTTTTTATGAATAGAGCCTTTTCGAAGACGCATTCTGAATGTCGACATTAGGGCCAAAAAGCCAGCGCGGATGCATATACAGTTGTGTTCAAAATAATAGCAGTGTGATTAAAAAAGTGAGTAAAGCTCAAAATCCTTATAATAGCTTTTATTTCCATACACGCAAATGCATTGGGAACACTGCACATTCTATTCCAAATCAAAACATGAAGAAAAATGTATCAAATTTGTTATTACTTTACAGAAAGTGAAGAAAAAGGAATATTAGGCTGTTCAAAAAAATAGCAGTGTCTGCATTTTTCTTGACAAACTCAAACATTTACTGTATAAACTGAAAAATGCTTGAAGATTTAGCTTTCCTGTGAATCACTGAACTAATATTTAGTTGTATAACCTCTGTTTCTGAGAACTGCTGCACATCTGTGTTGCATGGAGTCGACCAACTTCTGGCACCTGTGAAGGTATTCCAGCCCAGGACGATTGGACTACATTCCACAATTCCTCTGCATTTCTTGGTTTTCTTTCAGAGACAGCATTTTTGATGTCACCTCACAAGTTTTCTATTGGATTAAGGTCCGGGGATTGGGCTGGCCACTCCATAACGTTACTCTTATTGGTCTGGAACCAAGATGCTGTTCGCTTACTGGTGTGTTTGGGGTCGTTGTCTTGTTGAAACACCCATTTCAAGGGCATTTCCTCTTCGGCATAAGGCAACATGACCTCTTCAAGTATTTTGATGTATCCAAACTGATCCATGATCCCTGGTATGCGATAAATAGGCCCGACACCATAGTATAAGAAACATCCCCATATCATGATGCTTGCGCCACCATGCTTCACTGTCTTCACAGTGTACTGTGGCTTGAATTCAGTGTTTGGGGGTCATCTAACAAACTGTCTGTGGCCCCTAGACCCAAAAAGAACTATCTTGCTTTCATCAGTCCACAAAATGTTGCGCCATTTCTCTTTAGGCCAGTCAATGTGTTCTTTGGCAAATTGTAACCTCTTCAGCACATGTCGTTTTTTCAACAATGGGACTTTGCAGGGGCTTCTTGCTGATAGCTTGGCTTCACATAGGCGTCTTCTAATTGTTACAGTACTCACAGGTAACTTTAGACCTTCTTTGATCACCCTGGAGCTGATCATTGGCTGAGTCTTTGCCATTTTGGCTATTCTTCGATCCATTCGAATGGTAGTTTTCTGGTTTTGGTTGCCATTTTAAAGCATTTGAGATCATTTTAGCTGAGCAGCCTATCATTTTCTGCACTTCTTTATATCTTTTCCCCTCTCCAATCAACTTTTTCATCGAAGTACGCTGTTCTTCTGAACAATGTCTGGAACGACCAATTTTACTCCGATTTTCAGACAGAAATGCACTATAACCAGCATGTACAACATTTGCTGCCTTCGTCCTTAAATAAGGGCCATCTGTGTGACACCTGTTTTTTCACAGAATGAATGACCTCACTAAGTGAACTCCACACTGCTATTATTTTGAACACGTCCTTTTCAATTAATGATTCAATTACACAGAATCAGCAGCATGCATGTCATGACTGTTGGGTCTGTTGGTTTTCTATTACTCTACTACACCTACTAGTAAATTATTTGCCATGTAGAAATATAATTTCTACCAAAAACAGTGATTGATCTGGTTAGTGATGTTGGACTGCTATTATTTTGAACACAACTGTAGGACAATATTTCAACGTCCAAGTTGCATCAGATGTTTGCTGGGTAGTTAAGTTCATACAGTGCTCATTATGCTTAACGTATGTGGTGTCCATTCAATCTCCTCAGATCCTGGTGAACTTCTACCGCTGCACCATCGAGAGTATCCTTACCAACTGTGTCACAGTATGGTATGGCAACTGCTCGGCATCGGACCGGAAAGCACTGCAGAGGGTGGTGAAAACTGCCCAACGCATCACCGGTTCCTCACTCCCCTCCATCGAGGCTGTCCAGGGCAAACGATGCTTGCGTAAGGCACGCAGCATCGTCAAGGACATCTCTCACCCCAACCATAGACTTTTCACCCCACTCCCCTCCGGGAGGCGCTACAGGTCTCTCCGCACCCGAACCAGTAGGTTCAGAGGCAGCTTCTTCCCTGCGGCTGTCACCCTGCTGAACTCGAACACTACACCTACCTGACAACCTACTACCCCTGCAACCCCCACCCCCCCCCCCCACCCGGACAATTGCACTATTACTCCCCTCCCCTGCTCTTACTCAATACCACTGCTCTTCTGTACATACCTGTCCATACTGTTCATACTGTTCATAATGCACATATCCTATATTTTCTTTAATACTACTGCACATACTGTACATACTTGTTTATACTGTTTATACGGCATTCCATATTTATATTTATTCTGCATCTACCTCATGTTACTGTTAATACATATATACTGCTAGACTGCATTACCCATACAGCTCATATGCTGCTACACTGCTCATACTGTAACTATTTATTCTGCTATAATGCTACTGTTACTCATATACTGCTATACTGCACTGCTATATTATACTGCTTATATTATACTATATTATACTGCACTACTACTGATCATATATTGCACTACCTGTAAATACTGTTCATTGCACTTTCTGCTATTTTGCACTTCTGGTTAGACGCTAACTGCATTTCGTTGTCTCTGTACTTGTACTCTGCACAATGACAATAAAGTTGAATCTAATCTAATCTAATCAACTCATATATTTGGGCAGACTTAGTTTTGTGACATCATGGTGAATTTCTTGAATTGAGTTCATGTGTCTCACAAAATGCAGCAGCCTATGCTACTTGACGTCATTTATGTGGAAAACCGCAAACATCTACACAGATTCAAGATATGCCTTCGGCATGACTTTGGAAAAATCTGGAGGAATCAAGGATTCCTCAATGCATTAGGAGCGCCAGTCAAGAATGGAGAGATGTCCACGATCTACTGGTGGCCTTACAGAAACTTGAGCAAGTGTCCATCATCAAGACTAAAACTCACACTAAAGCGCACACAAAAGCTGACACGGAAGAGACCAAAGGCAACCACCTAGCTGATCGAGCTGCAAAGGCGGCAGCAAAACAAAATCCAACTCCAGGCCTGCGGGCAGTGTACACCATCAATACGCTGAAACACATCCAATAGATGCAGAAGGAAGCTTCAGAGAAGGGGAAAATATGGTTCTGGATGGAATCGGGAGCCAAACTGGGCACAGATACAGTGTACCCTATCTGGCTGCTCAGATTCATTCACTGCGTCATATTGGAACAGACAAAATGGTTCATCGCTATACCAACCAGCTTTCAGGAAAGAGGCAGAAAGAATCATATCTCAGTGCCCTACCTGTCAGAAAAACAACAACCAAGGAAGAGTCAAGGTGCAACAGTGCATGACTCCAGCACCCCCAGGACCTTTTCGACACCTCCAGGTGGACTACATCACACTCCTGAAGTATGAGGAGTATCAAGATGTGTTGGTGGTCATACAGCCAAAGTGCTAGTCAAAGAAATCATTCCACGTTGGGGTCTACCAGAACAAATAGACTCTGACCAAGGCTCTCACTTCACTGGGAAAGTCTGCGAAGAAGTCAGCAGGATGCTGGAAGTAAAGTGGTCATTCCCCTGTCCCTATCACCCTCAATCATCTGGGCAGGTGGAACGAATGAATCAAACTCTCAAAGAGAGACTCCCCAAAATGCATCAGGAAGGGGTGCCCTGGCCAGAGGCCCTGCCTGCAGTACTGCAGTATTAGAGCAACACACAATAATACCACAGGACTGAGCCCCTTTAAAGTCATCACAGGTAGACCAATGACACTGCCCGGTACTATTGATCTGAGACGAGCAGACATACATCTGTTGAGCGACGCACTTCTCGATTATTGTTTAGCTCTTGGCAAAGCCACTAAGACACAGCAGGTACATGATGCGTGGGTCGAGTCTCCTGAGGGGGGACACTATCGTGCCAGGTCAATGGGTTATTATACACAAACCACAGAAAGTTACGTTAGAAGCTAGATGGGATGGTCCCTATCAGGTTTTCTTGATAACCAACACAGCAGTTAAAGTAGAGGGGAAATCAAAATGGATCCACGCCAGTCACTGTAAACTCGTTGATCATACTGGGGTGGACCAAGCCTTGGAGCTACAGAACCATGAGCTGTGGTTTATCTGTCTTTCAGGTGGAGTTGTCCAAATCAGGGTGAGCTGTGAGCTGCACCAATTCCAACTGACATCACTCCTGGAACTTCAATGTTACCGTGTCACCTATCAAGTGTGACAACAGACAAAGACAACAATTTGTGGTATTTGGGTAGGAGGATTTTGTGTGTGGACTGAAAAACAAACTTTGTGGAAAGCTGTTGAGGCATATTTACGCATACACAGTAAAACTTCATGACAACAGATTCAAGATTCTTTATTTGTCACGTGCATACAAGTATACAGTGAAATGCAAAAGTGACAGTGCCACAGAGTAGTGCAACAATAAGTTTTAAAATAAAATAAAAAAGAAATAATAAACAAATATAACCAGTATAAGCAGTATAAACAGCGGTGAAGCAATGTACACAATGGAATGGCTATATACAATGGCAATGACAGGTTGACAGTACAGATCATTACAGTGGAAGATGAGTCTGCAATGGATATTTATGTGTGTGTTATGATGTCAGTGAGTGTGTGAGTGACTTGAGGGGGGCACTGGTGGGGTCATTGTTGATGATCCTGATGGCATGGGGGAAGAAACTCAGCCTTAGCCTCTCTGTTCTTGCTGCATGACAGTGAAGGCGTTTGCCTGACCACAGCAGCTGGAACAGTCCGTTTTTCGGGTGGTGAGGGTCATTATCTTGTAGGCTCTGGTCCTACACCTCCTGGTGTACAGGACATAGAGAGGGGGGGGTTGGAGCTCCCATGGTCTTTTCTGCCAGGCGTACCACCCTTTGCAGAGCTCGCCTGTCCTGGGCCGTGCTGTTACTGTACCAGACGGTGATGTTACCAGCCAGGATGCTCTCCACAGCTCCAGAGTAGAAGGACTGAAGGATCCTCCGGGAGACTTTAAATTTCCTCAGCTGCCTGAGATGGAACAGGCGTTGCCTTGCCTTTCCCACCAGTGTACTGATGTGGGTAGTCCAGGACTACAACACAGCGGGAAATAAGAGAGTGCTGTGCTCTAATTTTCACCGAGACCTGGCTTTCAGACAAAGTCCCAGAATGCGCCGTTCAGCTACAGACTCACTCCGTACACCGAGGAGACAGGACTGCAGCCTCCGGTAATACCAAAGGGGGAGGTGTGTGTGTGTTTATCAACAACTCGTGGTGTGACGACATACGGACCGTTTACAAGCACTGTTCGCCAGATGTGGAGTTTTTGCTGCTGAAATGCCGTCCCTATTATCTACCGAGGGAATTTACTGCTGTGTTTTTGGCCGCTGTTTACATCCCCCTGCGAGCTAACTCCACGGCAGCGCTCAGCAAACTCCACGAAGCTATCAGCGCGTTAGAGACTGCTCATCCTGATGCTGTTTTTATCGCCGCCGGCGACTTTAACCAGTGCAATTTACGGACTGTATTTCCCAAATACTATCAACATGTGGATATTCCCACCCGTGAGAAGAACATACTGGATCATGTTTACAGTAGTATACGCAGTGCATACAAGGCTGCACCCCGCCCCCACTTTGGACACTCGGACCACATCTCGTTGTTCCTGTATCCAGCCTACAGACAAAGACTGAAACAGATAAACCCTGTCACTAAACAAGTCAAACTCTGGACCCCAGAGACTGAGAGCACCCTGCAGGACTGTTTTGCTCGGACAGACTGGGATGTGTTTAAAGCTGCAGCCACGCTGGAGGACTCTTCTGTCAGCATACAGGACTATGCTGAGTATGTGACTGGGTACATTAGCACTTGTGTCGACAACATCGTGCCCACCATACAAGTCAGGAAGTTTCCCAACCAGAAGCCCTGGATAAACAGTCAGGTACGCCACATGCTGCGTGCTCGCTCTCTTGCATTTAGATCAGGCAATGAGACGGAGTACAAAGCTGCGAAGGATGGACTGAAAAAAGCCATTACAGCGGCCAAGAGGCAGTACAGAGAGAAGCTGGACGGCTTCTATTCTACTGCTGACTCCGGGCGGATGTGGCAAGGCCTGCAGCACATCACAGACTACAGGACCACCACCAACACCATCAGCTCCACAGACAGCCTGCCGGATGACCTAAATATCTTCTACACCCGCTTTGAGACCTCCAGCCACAGCACAGAGAGGAGGCACACACACACCGGGACCACCCGACCCCCCTCCCCTCCACTAACCATCTCATCAGGCCAGGTAAACAAAGCCCTGAGGAAGATCAACCCCCGCAAGGCAGCAGGACCAGACAACATCCCTGGGCGGGCTCTCAGAGCATGTGCCAACGAGCTGGCTGATGTTCTCACCTCCATCTTCAACCTTTCCCTCAGTCACAGCACTGTTCCCTCCTGCTTCAAGACTACAACCATCGTCCCCCTTCCCAAGAAGAGCCAACCTGCCTGCCTGAATGATTACAGGCCAGTAGCACTCACTCCAATCATCATGAAGTGTTTTGAGAGAGTGGTACTGGCACACATTAAGAGCAGCATACCGGACACCCTAGACCCCCTGCAGTATGCCTACCGGCCCAACAGGTCCACCTCAGACGCTATCGCTGCTGTCCTCCAGTATTCCCTCTCCCACCTGGAAAACAAAGACTCCTACATCAGGACGCTCTTTGTAGACTACAGCTTCGCTTTTAATACGGTCATCCCCCACAGACTCATCCACAAAATGTCCACACTTGGCCTGCACCCCACCCTCTGTGACTGGCTCCTAGACTTTTTGACTGGCAGGCCCCAGTCTGTCAGGATTGGTAATAGGACTTCAGCCAGCATTATTACAAATGTTGGCACTCCACAGGGATGCGTCCTCAGCCCCATCCTCTACACCCTGTTCACCCACGACTGTATCGCCTCCCACAAGGACAACATCATCCTAAAGTTTGCGGACGACACCACAGTGATAGGATGCGTCACTGGCGGGGACGAAGCGGCTTACAGGAGGGAAGTGGCCAGTCTGGTAGCATGGTGTGAGGACAACAACCTCACCCTCAATACGGACAAGACCAAGGAGATGATAGTGGACATGAGGAAGAAGAGGGGACCTCATCGGCCACTGTACATCCGGGAACTCGAAGTAGAGAGGGTGAGCAGCTTCAAATACCTGGGCGTCCACATCAGCGAGGACCTCACCTGGACACTTAACACCACACAGCTGGTTAAGACGGCCCAACAGCGGCTGTACTTTCTGAGGAGGCTGAGGAAGTTTGGCATGTCGCCCAAGATCCTCAGCAACTTCTACAGCTGCATTGTTGAGAGCATCCTAACCAGCTGTAACACTGTGTGGTACGGTAGCACTACTGCTATGGACCGCAGACGCCTGCAGAGAGTGGTGAAGACCGCTGAGAAAATCACCAGGACTCCACTGCCCTCTCTGCAGAGCATCTACCACCGCAGAGTCCACCGCAGAGTCCACCGACTCCATCCTCAAGGACCCCACCCACCCCCAGCACGGACTGTTCACACTTCTACCCTCAGGCCGGAGGTACAGAAGTGTTAAATGCAGGACCACCAGACTAAAGAACTCCTTCTTTCCCACTGCCATCAGACTCCTAAACAACGCATAGGAGATTATAATCATTGACTACCTCATATAACTGTACTACCTCATATAACTGAACCCGACTGTCATTTTCAGTTTGCACATGCATAATTGCACTGTTTACATTTGCACTGTTTTATTATTATTATTGTTGCTTTTTTATTATCACATGCTGCCTTAAATTGTGTTATCTTGTACATTTTGTTTAGTATATATTGTATAATTTTTAGTATTGTACATTTTACATTGGTTGGCATTCTGTGGACAGCAAAGCAATAATTTCATTTCATTGTACAGGGAAACGTGTTTTCTACTGTGCATATGATAATAAACACTTTGAATCTTTGAATCTTGAATATGAACAGCGGTGATTTCGGAGGGAGTGGTGAGGGAGCGCAGTAATGGGGGAACAGACATGTCTTGCCGATAGGTGTGAAATGTTGATCAGTAAGAAAGCGCCGATTGATCAGTAAGAAAGTCTCCCCATTGTTCATTCTCTCCCGCCCTCTCTCACGTAAGCACAAGCCCATCAGCCGATAGCCTTGGTACAACCCTGATAATCGCCTCTTCAGACTTGTGCTGAACGGACCCCCGGATCTACGTTGGGCTGCTGTTACGCTCTTGTCTCTTGTTTGCAAGCAATAAATACCGGACTCAGATAAAAAAAAATAAAGTGGGAGAAAGCAAAGTCTCCAAATTGGAAATAGTAGATAACAAAAGGCAACAGACTTAACTCGAAAAATAAAGAAAGAGAACTACGTCTCATAACTCTTTTTTCAGGTGATCGAATAAACGGTGCACACACTGTGAAGACTGCGCGGGGAGTGAAGGGGAGTGAGGGCATATAAAGCATAGGTAACAATCAAACACAGGTAACAAGTCCATAATGAGTGAGTGAGTGAGAGAGTGAAGACGGCACAGTGGGCGGCCGGAGGGAGACACCTTGGGCTTGCACTGGGAAGTGCGACCCCATCCGTAACAAATGTATTTTTGGTTAATGTGGTAAACTGGTGTTGCCCTGTCCAAATATATTAGTCATTGAAGTTGTGTGTTTAATGTCATTATACAGTGCAAGAATACCAGATTATGTCTATTAGTCCATGGTGCTGTCCCTGGTGAATAAAGTGCTAAATAGTTTTATTGTTCTGAGTGTTAATACACAACTTTACCTTCAAATGATAATGATTTATACATGTAGAGTGAAGAGTTAAAGTTTGAACAGTTTATGTTTATCTGAAAAAATGTAAGGGAACAACATTGAGGACTACTCATTGAGGGTAATTGTTTATCATGTCCAATGACATGAGGGAACTTTCCAAGTGAGGTGGCTGGCCAGGATGGGACAAAGATTTTTCGTGTCATTGAGTGGCCAATGATGATTTTTGAAAATGGACAGAGAGTAGATTGTATAGGCAGCAAAGCTATTGCTTCTAGGTTGTAACATAGCTATCTATCTAACATAGCTAGCAAGCTAGGCAGGGGCGTAATTTCAGCTAAACCTAGGGGGTGGCAGAAATTTAGAATCTAAGGTCTTGTTTGAGTTCAAGATTGAACCAGACTAGAATTCAGGCGAGGCCAGGCGAGAACAAGCAGTGTATCTGTGCAGGCTGAAGTTAGAGAAATTAAGTGAAATTCTGACTGCACAGCTTGAAAACGGCAGTGACAACATGGCTGCTATTGTGTATGAAATCCTCAATAGAATGTCCTATGAATTCTCTTTGAATAACCACCACATAACACATCCATCAACTGAACATACACTGCCCTGCATAAGTAATGGGACAGTGAAGCATTTTTTCAAAACTTACTCCAAAACATACTACAAAAGTTTGGATTTAAAATCAAACAATTACTATGAGGTTAAAGTATAGATTGGCAACTCTTTTTTGCACTAATAATGGCTTCCTTGACTTTCATTGACACCTTTTTGGTCCTCATGTTGACAGACCTCAATAGCAGACTCCAAAGGCAAAACCTAGAATCAATACTAGGCATTGACAGCTCTCTTATGCCTGCACACATGATGCAACACACCTGACTCACCAGAAACCCCTGTCAAGCCAATTGTCCCATTGATTTTGACAATGGGACCATTTTGGCAATGGGTGATTGCATGCAAAAGATTGTCAACCAAAACCAAAATACAAATTTGTTTAATTTGGACGTTTGAATCTTTCCCATTACAAGGGGGACTATGTATAAAAAGTGTTGTCATTTCTGAATGATGAAACCAACATGTACAAAAATACCCTTAAATAAAAGCTGACAATCTATACTTTAACTTCATAGTAATTGTTTTAAACCTTTTCGAGTAAAGAGCCAAAAGAAGAAGAAAATGATTCACTGTCCCATTACATACACAGGGCACTGTATGTGCAATCAATAGATCTCTCAAATACCATAATAGGGCATATAGGGCTTTTCCTGATTCAGGTACACGTGTCAAGAAAGCATTCCTATGATTGGTCATGAAAAGTGCCCACAATGAAGGCGCTTGCTGCTCCATGCAGTCGGTGAGAAGTGACTGGCGGGGTTGCATAGTGCCTCACTCTAAACCTGCTTGAGACTCTACCTCATGACTCTAATAAATGTCAACCAGTCAACTTTTTTGAGCAAGTTGGACAAATTCTATCCCCATCATGCAACAGGTATTGAAAGGCACTGATCAGCAATTGTTCCAAATTACCCTGTAGTCCCACTGTTGCATGACTCTCATTGAGTAGTCCTCAATGTTGTTCCGTTACATTTTTGGTTTCCTATGGATTTTCTTTCAGGAGAGACAAAGGGGACACGCTAGGCCTGCAAACCAATGTTACATTTCCGAATTAAATGTTTAAGATTAGGGTTAAGAGTTTTGTTAAGGTTGGGGTCAGGGTTAGGATTAGGATTCATGGTTTGCAGGCCCAGTGTGTCCCCTTAGTCGAGTAACTCCTTTTTCTTTCAGAGGTTGGATTGAAAAGTGGTCATCTGTGGCTCAGTTGGTAGAGCATATTGCTAACAACGCTTAGGTTGTGGGTTTGATTCTTACTGGGACCATATACAGTATACTGAAATGTATGCACTCACTGCAATGTACACTCACCAGCCACTTTATTAGGTACACATTGCTAGTACCGGGTTGGACCCCCTTTTGCCTTCAGAACTGCCTTAATTCTTTGTGGCATAGATTCAACAAGGTCCTGGAAACATTCCTGAGATTTTGGTCCATATTGACATGATAGCATCACGCAGTTACTGCAGGTTTGTCGGCTGCACATCCATGATGCGAATCTCCCGTTCCACCACATCCCAAAGGTGTTCTATTGGATTGAGGTCTGGTGACTATGGAGGCCATTGGAGTACAGTGAACTTATTGTCATGTTCAAGAAACCAGTTTGAGATGATGTGAGCTTTGTGACATGGCGAGTTATCCTGCTGGAAGTAGCCATCAGAAGATGGGTACACTGTTGTCATAAAGGGATGGACATGGTCAGCAACAATACTCAGGTAGGCTGTGGCGTTTAAACAATGCTCAATTGGCCCAAAGTGCCAAGAAAATATCCCCTACACCACCACCACCAACAACCTTTGAGTTACTGTTGCCTTTCTATCATCCCGAACCAGTCTGACCATTCTCCTCTGACCTCTGGCATCAACAAGGCATTTTCGCCCAGAGAACTGCCACTCACTGGATATTTTCTCTTTTTCTGACCATTCTCTGTAAACCCAAGAGATGGTTGTGCGTGAAAATCCCAGTAGAGTTTCTGACATACTCAGACCAGCCCGTCTGGCACCAACAACCATGCCACGTTCAAAGTCACTTAAATCACCTTTCTTCCCCATTCTGTTGCTCGGTTTGAACTTCAGCAGGTCATCTTGACCATGTCTACATGTCTAAATGCATTGAGTTGCTGCCATGTGATTGGCTGATTAGATATTTGCATTAACAAGCAGTTGAACAGGTGTACCTAATAAAGTGGCCGGTGAGTGTAAGTCGCTTTGGATAAAAGTGTCAGCTAAATGGCATATATTATTTCTGTCACTTTTATTATTATTATTATTATTATTATTATTATTAATAATAATAATAATAATAATAATAATAACAAAAGTGACAGAAATAAACAGTTCTTACTTTAACTCTTCACTCTGTGTAAATCATTTGAAGATTAAATTGTGAATTCACACTAAGAACAATTAATTATGTTCTACTATTTTCACTTAATAGCAGGGTCAGTGTCACCTAGAAGACAGAATCTGGAACTATAACACTGTATAATCGGACATTAACTTCAATGACTAATATATAGTTACGTCCGGAAATATTTGGACAGTGAGACAATTTTCATAATTTTGGCTCTGTACGCCACCACAATGGATTTGAAATGAAACAATCGAGATGCAATTGAAGTGCAGACTTTCAGCTTTAATTCAAGGGGTTGAACAAAAATATTGTATGAAACATTTAGGAATTGAAACCATTTTTATACACAGTCCCCTATTTTCAGGGGCTCAAATGTAATTGGACAAATTAACATAATCATAAATTAAATGTTCATTTTTAATACTTTGTCAAGAATCCTTTGCTGGCAATGACTGCCTGAAGCCATGGACACCACCAAATGCTGAGTTTCCTCCTTTGTGATGCTTTGCCAGGCCTTTACTGCAGCTGTCTTCAGTTGTTGTTTGTTTGTGGGTCTTTCTGCCTTTAGTTTTGTCTTCAGCAAGTGAAATGCATGCTTGATCGGGTTGAGATCAGGTGATTGACTCGGCTATTGCAGAATATTCCACTTCTTTGCCTTAAAAAACTCTTGGGTTGCTTTCGCAGTATATTTTGGGTCATTGTCCATCTGTACTGTGAAGCGCTGTCCAATCAACTGTGCTGAATTTGGCTGAATCTGAGCAGACAGTATATCCCTAAACACTTCAGAATTCATCCGGCTGCTTCTGTCCTCTGTCACATCATCAATAAACACAAGTGACCCAGTGCCATTGGAAGCCATGCATGCCCATGCCATCACACTGCCTCCACCGTGTTTTACAGAAGATGTGGTATGATTCGGATCATGAGCCGTTCCAAGCCTTCTCCATACTTTTTTCTTCCCATCATTCTGGCACAGGTTGATCTTAGTTTCATCTGTCCAAAGATTGCTGTTCCAGAACTGGGCTGGCTTTTTTTAGATGTTTTTTGGCAAAGTCTAATCTGGCCTTTGTATTCTTGAGGCTTATGAATGGTTTGCACCTTGTGATGAACCCTCTGCATTTGCTCTTGTGAAGTCTTCTCTTTATGGTAAACTTGGATAATGACATGCCTACCTCCTGGAGAGTGTTCTTCACTTGGCTGGATGTTGTGAAGGGGTTTTTCTTTACCATGTGAAGGATCCTGCGATCATCCACCACAGTTGTCTTCTGTGGATGTTCAGGCCTTTTTGTGTTGCTGAGCTCACCGGTGCATTCTTTTTTTCTCAGAATGTACCAAACTGTTGATTTGACCACTCTTAATATTGCCGCTATCTCTCTGATGGATTTTTTTTGTTTTTGCAGCCTTAGGATGGCCTGTTTCACTTGCATTGAGAGGTCCTTTGACCGCATGTTGTGAGTTCACATATAACTGTAACTTGATAATGTTTTGGTAAACAGCTAAAATAACAAAAATTGTGTCAGAGTCAAACCCCCCAGATTACGAGATTAACCAGAAATATGTTCCACAGTATGAAGAAACCAATCTCCAAGCCACAGCTTCATATTACGTCTGACTTCTGTGCTTGCCAACAAGGGTTTCTCCACCAAGTACTAAGTCATGTTTTGCTTGGGGATCAAATACTTATTTCCTTCGATCAAATGCAAATTAATTTATAACTTTATATCATGTGTTTTTTCTGGACTTCTTTGTTGATATTCTGTCTCTATTTGTTAAAATAAAAGTACCATAAAAATGATAGACCGCTCATTTCTTTGTAATCGGGCAAACTAACAAAATCAGCAGGGGATCAAATAATTATTTCCCCCACTGTATGTATTAACAGTAACATTAGAGTAAATAGCAGAATAAATATGGAATGCCGTATGAACAGTATAAACAGGTATGTACAGTATGTACAGATATGTGCAGTGTATTAACGAAAAATATAAGGATATGTGCGTTATGAACAGTATAGACAGATTATGAAGCTACCTCTGAACCTGCTGGTTCGGGTGCGGAGAGACCTGTAGCGCCTCCCGGAGGGGAGTGGGGTGAACAGTCTATGATTGGGGTGAGAAATGTCCTTGACGATGCTGCGTGCCTTACGCAAGCATTGTTTGCCCTGGACAGCCTCAATGGAGGGGAGTGAGGAACCGGTGATGCGTTGGGCAGTTTTCACCACCCTCTGCAGTGCTTTCCGGTCAGATGCAGAGCAGTTGCCATACCAGTTGGTGAGGATGCTCTCGATGGTGCAGCGGTAGAAGTTCACCAGGATCTGAGGAGACAGATCGACCTTCTTTAGTCTCCTCAGGAAGAAGAGACGCTGGTGAGCCTTCTTGATCAGGGTAGAGGTGTTGAGGGTCCAGGAGAGATCCTCAGAGATGTGGACACCCAGAAACTTGAAGCTGGTGACTCGCTCCACCTCAGTCCCGTTGATGAGGATGGGGGTGTGTGTGCCAGCTTTTGACTTCCTGAAGTCCACAATGAGCTCTTTGGTCTTCCTGGTGTTGAGAGCCAGGTTGTTGTCGTTGCACCACACTGTTAGGTGCTGGACCTCCTCCCTGTAGGCCGACTCATCGTTGTTGCTGATGAGACCAATCACCGTTGTGTCGTCTGCAAACTTAACAATGGTGTTTGAGCCATGTACAGGTGTGCAGTCGTAGGTGAAGAGGGAGTAAAGGAGGGGGCTCAGCACACAGCCTTGTGGAATGCCGGTGTTCAGGGTGAGGGTTGAGGAGGTGTGGTTGTGTAGCCTGACAGACTGCGGCCTGTTGGTTAGGAAGTCCAGAATCCAGTTGCAGAGGGAGGAGTTGATGCCCAGTTGACTGAGTTTGGAGATCAGTTTGGAGGGGATGATGGTGTTGAATGCTGAACTGAAGTCAATGAACAGCATTCTCACATAAGTGTTGCTATTGTCGAGGTGGGACAGGGCAGAGTGAAGTGCCGTTGAGATGGCATCCTCTGTACTCCTGTTTTGCCGGTAGGCGAATTGGAAGGGGTCCAGTGTGGGTGGTAGACAGGTCTTGAGTTGAGCTAAGACCAGCCTCTCGAAGCACTTCATGATGATGGGCGTGAGTGCAACTGGGCGGAAGTCATTTAAGCTTGTTGCAGTGGAGTGTTTTGGCACCGGCATGATGGAGGTGGTTTTGAAGCACGCGGGGACAGCTGCTTGGGCTAGGGACAGGTTGAATATGTCAGTCCAAACCTCAGTCAGCTGCACAGCACAGGCCCTGAGGACGCGTCTGGGGATGCCATCAGGACCAGCAGCCTTGCGTGCATTAGTCCTGCTCAGTGCCGCACACACGTCGGTGGGAGATAGAGTGAGGGGCTGGTGATCTGCAGGGAGCACAGCCTTGATGGCCACCTCCTTGTTGTCCCTGTCAAAGCGGCCATAGAAGTGGTTCAGCTCATCAGGCAGGGAGGCGTCGATGGAGAGGGGTGAGGTGTTAGTGGGTTTGTAGTGGTGATCTGTTTGAGTGTGGTGACACTATTGATGTTGGAATTGATGTAGTCCAAAACAGAGGAGGCATATGAGTCAATGTCCGTGTGGGAGTCATGGGTGGCCTGTGTGGCGAACACACCCCAGTCAGTGTTTCCAAAACGCTGCTGGAGCGCTGAGTCAGCTCCCTCTGGCCAGACCTTGACTGTCCTCACTGTAGGTTTCACCCGTTTGATGAGTGCTGAGTACTTGGGCAGTAGAAACAATGAGAGGTGATCAGATTGACCTAGGTGGGGGAGGGGAACGCCTTTGTAAGCATCAGCCATGCTCGTATATACATGGTCCAATGTCCTGTCTCCTCTGGTGGGGCATGAGACATTTTGGTGGAATTTGGGCAGTACAGTCTTTAAATTGGAGTGGTTGAAGTCACCCGCGACAATGAAGGCTGCCTCGCGATGCAGAGTCTGTTGTTTGCTACTGGCAGTACGCAGTTCTTTCATGGCAATCTTAGCATTAGCATCCGGGGGGGTATAGGCTGCCGTGATAACAGTGGACGTGAACTCTCTGGGCAGATAGAAAGGTCTATACTTAACCATGAGAAACTCCAGGTTAGCTGAGCAGTGACTCTCGGTGATGGTAGTGTCCATGCACCACGTCTTGTTCACATAGATGCACAAACCTCCACCTCTGGTCTTACCGGAGTCACCCGCTGTTCTGTCTGCTCGGAGAACGTAGCGCCCTGCTAGCTCGATAGCGTTGTCGGGTACCTCGCTGTTGAGCCAGGTTTCTGTGAAAACCATGATATTACAGTCCATAATCCATTTGTGTGTGGTGATCCGCAGCCGCAGTTCATCCATCTTGTTTGCCAGGGAACGAACATTAGCCTAGCTCTCAGCCCACCTCGGCTCCCTCGCCTGTGTTTACGTTTCCGAGCCGGTCTGTGGTCGCTTCCGGTCGGTGTAGCGGAGTTAGCTGGTCCCGCTGTTTTGGTAATCTCAGGTATTGCGTCGATAAAGATGTCTGGAATGCCGGAACCGATGTCCAAAAGTTCTCGTCGGCTGTACGATATGTACGCTAAACTGTTTTTAGCGAGACTACTTGAAATAAACAAGCAAATAACCACTAATTCGCAAACTCTGGAGACACACCGGGCGTCGCGATGCATGCGCGCCGCCATCTGGCCATGGCATGGCATGGCAATTTAAAATGAATAAAATATAAAAAGAAATAAAACCTTACCCCTGTCCCTACTCTATCTGACTTGATCTAAATTTAGAGAGGCCCCATCCAGCATCGAAATTTGCAACGGCCAAATACTCTCGGTTCCTCTATCAGCCCAGGTCACTCAGCTCGAATACTACAGAGTAGCACCGTGCCCTCAGCCGAGGGACTTTGGCGACACTCGCTTCCCCTTCCAGGTGAAGCGGTCACTCAGTCTCCAGGCAGCCTTTTAACAAAGTCCCAACTACTAACAGCTACGGGCAATGCCGAGTGCTGATAGAGCGAGGGCTAAGACTCAAGGTTAGCTAAGAGGGAGCCTACTCCGATACCAACAGCCTCCAGGCTGGGGGATTCCAAGTTCTAATTTCCTCTGGAGAGAACTTTGGTCATGAAACCCCGATTGGGCTAAGATCTCCTGGTCTTTTAGGGTTCCGTCCTCTTCGGGGTCTTATGGAAATGCCCGTTGAGATGCTCTTGTCATCCCATTTTATACTATCCTCCAATCTGGACTCCTCCTGTAGTCCCTCCTGGAACACCTTAACCTATCAGACTTCTATCTCCTCCCTCACACTGTACTTGGGCACACCTTCCCTGTATTCAGGAAAGATGCACACTTTAGGCAGCACATGCACCTTATAAAAGTTGCCAGTAGACTGACTGCCACTTCCTCTGCTTAGCAACCTGCTTAGCAACCCTCACTTAGCCTTGTCAGGTTCCTCTTTTCTCTCTCTCCCTTTCAAACTTTATTACATTGAACACTTTAATCATAAAACATATTAGAAACCTTTCAACATTAATCAAACACCTTCCAACATTGTTCCAACATCAATCATTTAACATGTACTTTTGAAAATAGAAAATGTTGAAATATTAATTGTATTAAAACATGTAATACTGGTTACATTTGAATAGTTATATCTGTTATATCATTAGTTATTTAGTATATCTTATTGGTTAATTTTATTATATTTCAGAACATCATTACTCCACACAGCAGCACATATTTTAATGGTTACATTCAATTACATTTCAGAACATCATAACTCCACACAGCCCCGCCCAGAACCACATATTTTAATGGTTACATTCAATTACATTTCAGAACATCATTACTCCACACAGACCCGCCTGGAACATTTCAGGTGGCGTTGCACGTCGAGGGAAGTCCATATTTTTCGACAGGTCCTGATAATCCTAAACCACACATTTG
The DNA here is from genome assembly GCF_951799395.1 of Argentina silus. Classification (NCBI taxonomy): domain Eukaryota; kingdom Metazoa; phylum Chordata; class Actinopteri; order Argentiniformes; family Argentinidae; genus Argentina; species Argentina silus. Next base: position 30,449,170 of record NC_139654.1, on the reverse strand, counting down.
GTTTATTGATCTTTACATGCCTGATATTCCTTTGTCTCGGTGTGTCCCAGTGCTGCTGTTTGGTGAATACTTCTGTGGTTTTTGAAGTGACAGGAAAAGAAAGAATAGCGTGACTGACATTCACACTGAGAAGTCACTTTAGAAGTCGAATTGTATCATAGGTAGAGGAACTAAAACCCTCTACCTGCTCACTTGACCCTGTGTTTAATTGCCTGGAAGATGAAGTTCTAGCGATTGCAAATTACTCCCTGCTCACTGGCCAATTTTAAACCTTTCCTTTTTAAGTAAAATTCTTGAGAAACTAGTATTCAGACAGCTAAATGATTACCTTCATTTCAGCGGTACACTTGAGAAATTACAATCTGGTTTTCGTCCCCACCATAGTACTGAGACAGCACTAGTTAAGGTCGTAAATGACTTAAGAATGAATATGGATGACAATAAACTCACAATATTAGTACTCTTAGATTTAAGTGCTGCATTTGATACAGTTGATTATGACATCCTTATTAACAGATTACAAAATTGTGTTGGTCTCTCTGGCTCCGTTTTAGACTGGTTTAGGACTTTAAGAAAGAAAGACTGTTTATTTGCCATGCAATCAATTCACATCAATTGTTGGAATGGGTCTTTTTGCACCCCCCCCCCCCCCCCCCCCCCCCCCCCCCCCCCCCCCCCCCCCCCTCCGAGACAACACACGTGCACACCCCCCCAGGGAGCGCTGGGCTCTGGGCACAGGGTCAGCCAAGTCAGCGCCCCTGGAGCAATTCGGGGTTAAGTGCCTTGCTCAAGGGCACAACGGCAGTAGACAGCATCCTCCAGTCACCAGCTCACATCCAGATCCCTCCTGGAGCGGGGATCGGCCTCTTGAACCTCCAGGCTACCTGCCGACACTGGTCTTTTAGTCATACCCGGCAGCTTTTAGTGTCTATGGTCCCACTACTTTCCTCACCTGCCATCCCTCAGCCTCAGTTACTTCGGTCATTTGCCCTGTTTTGATTCCCAGTTTGCAGCTAGCACATTTACTCAGTGTGGCTCCATCCCATTGGCATGAGCATTTCTCACGGCCTGTCCATGTTCTTTCATCCCATTGTGCAAAGAATTTCATCCGGCCCAGATCCCTGCACCGGCATACGCCACACACATAGGCCTCGAGGACCTTTACTGGTTTCATCAATAACTCTGTCATTGCAGTATCTCTAGCATCCACTCTTACTGGTTTGTCCTTACCAGGTCCAATCCATTTCTCCTCCAGAGTGGATGGTTCCCAACAGATTGCACATGCGTCTCCATTCCAATACCTCCTTGTCGTGTGATAAAAAGCCCTCCTTGTCTAGTTGTAATATATACAGGCTCTACCTGCTTTGAGCCCATACGCGTCCCTCCTGGTAACAACCACCCCCTTATCCGTGGCCACACGGACCCAGGGTGGTAGGTTCTGTGCATTCGTGGCCATTTTAGATCCTGGTTTTATCTGGCTAAAAAATTGGTTTCAACTGCTCCACTCCTTGGATCCCTTCTTTTTGTAATAACACGGTGTTACTGTCAAGTATCTGTGCCACTACGTCTGACTTCTCATATTTAGTTTTCACTGCAGCATCTGTGGGGTGGTATTTTGCTCTGATCCAGACCCTCTGTCCTACCTTGAATGTCACTTTCGGTGTGGGTAGTGGCTTATCTGCTAGAGTGCCTCTCCCTACCTCCTCTGACCGGAATGGGCGTCGGTTTAATTCTTCAGCTGGGGAGGGTCGGCCCTCTCGACACCTGTCATTCAGAGCCTCCCCCAGCTCTAATGCTTTCGTACTCCACTCCTTTGAGTTAGCGTTCTTTGCGATCCACCCCTTTACTAGGCCTATCGTCCTCTCTACCACTCCGTTGGCTTGTGGCGTGTATGGTGGTGAATAAATCCTCATTACCACCTTTTGCTGGCACCAGGTGTCCATCTGGCCATTACGGAAATGAGATCCGTTGTCTGTCCTTAACTCCTTAGGCACTCCCAGAATCCCACAGGTCTGGTCAAGCATTCCCACCACGCTGCTCCCATTGGCCTTTCTGACGGCCTTTACTATAACATACCCTGACATTGAGTCCACGAGTACTAGGAGATATTTTTCTCCCTTTTTTCCATTCACCCCCATGGGCCCGGCCACGTCCATACAGACAGATCCCCATGGGACGGCGCTTTTGATACTTTGCCCGGCCACCCGTTGCCCTCGTCGGCCTGCGTTATATTGACCACATACATCGCAGCTTTTTAGGACGGTACGGATATGGCGCTCAGGGATCCAAAGCTGCAGTTTCTCCAATTCTTTGCGTGTAGGTAGCAGACCCGCATGGCCCACATTTTCATGCACAGCCTGCACTACCTCTGTCACGCTCTCTGGTGGGACCACCTTTCCTTTTGGTGATTTCTCCCACGCCCCACTACCGACCACTATGACTCTTCTTAGTTGCACGTAGCGGTCCACTTCTGCGTTTCCCTGCCAGTGCTCCCCCTGTGTGGTGTGCGCTCGCTGGTGCACCACCTCCATTGTTATTTTCAGCTTTACTTCGGCTATTTTCGTCCATAAGTCTCGGTGAGCTACCTCTTTGCCTTTGGCTCCCTCGAAACCATTCTCCTGCCATATGTCCAAATCCTCCTTCAGAGCTTGTGCACAGTAGTAACTATCAGTGATTAACCTCACCCTTTTTACTCTCCTTTGTTCTAGTTCCAGCAGTCCCTCCAATACTGCTGCCACTTCCCCGGTTTGAGCCGTACCGGCGACTCGACCTCTCTGTCGAAACGTTTCCTTGCCATTATTTCTGAGAATGTATCCCCAGTATGCCCACTCGTCTCCTCCTTTCTTTGAGCCGTCCGTGTACAGTTCCCACTCATATGACTCAGTCTCCTGCTCGGGTGTCTTTGGTTGTTTATGTCTCACGGCATCTATAGGCCCAATCTCTAGGTCTGGGTCAAGTAGGATATCTTCCCACCTTGCCCATCTGGTGTTGGTAGCCTTAGTGCTTTCCACGGTTCCTTTTCTTAGGAAGCGATGTACTTGGCTCTGTGTGCCTATTTTCATACCTTGGCCCTGGGCTAGCTCCTTTAGATGCTTCCAGTATTTAGCCAGCACGGCCAATTCCTTTTCCTCATGCGGGTATTTGCGTTCTACCGAGGGTAGCACGTAGCTCCACAGAGCTACTAATCCCCCTCCTTCATTTTTCACTCTTACTACTGCGTTTTCGTCCTCGCAGTGTACCTCCACTTCCAAGCGGCTCTCGAGGCTTCTGGGCTCGAGTCTGACCGCTGTGAGTATGACCTCGCGGAGGTTTTCCAGGTTTTCCTGGTCATTCGCTGCCCAGGCCCATTTGCTAGGCCTTGATTTCCCTTCTGAGTAGAGTGTTGCGCGCTTAGCCCTATAAAATCGATTTCTCCAGCATGCCCCTTTGTTATGGCGATTAGTACTTTTACCCAGCGCTTTGGTAGGATCATGGGTCTAATTCCTTGCCAGATAGTCATTAGGGAGGTGTTCTCCCTCAGCTGTTTTCTAGCCACCTGGATCAGGGCCTCCTCGTCATCTGCCTCCCCTCTAGTAAAGTGATGGAATATCTGTTGGGCCGTTTGTGGATCTGTGTTCTTTGCCTTTGTTACTCGCTTCAACCAAAGTTTTTGCGCATCTTCCCCATATTCTTTTACCTGGGGGTACCACTCTATCAGATAGTCTTTTACAGCCTCCTCCGGCCCTTTAGTCGGTACCAGTAGGTCTATGCATTTTAATGCCCTCATGGGGTCCATACCTCCCCTCATTGAGCCGAGGCCTCCTCCGGTGGTCTGTCCCGTTGCCAATGAGTATGATTCCCCATAAGTATGGTCCCTTAAAGGGTTCCAGCCGCGGGTTTGCCATCCTTGAGGGGGGCCATCCCCGGGTGTAAAGGGTGCCATAGGTCCGTTTTGTTCTATTTCTCCCATGTCCCCTGTGGTCGTGCCTCGGCTCAAACAGCCTTCAGCTGGTGGTCCGGTGAATGTTACTGCTTTTACTTGGGGTGCTGGGGTCGGTTCCTCCTCCTCGTCTGAGTACTCATCCAGCAAGCCATCTCCCCTGACCTCGTCTTTTAGGCACGCATCCAGGTATTTCTTTGCCCCTTTTTTATATCTCCTCAGTAACACATCATGGGCTATACCCACATAGGCTCCTTTAAATGGTAGGTTAAGGTCCTGATGTTTCATGACTCGTGGATAGGGAGGCATGTTGACGATGTTTGCCACCTCCCTTAGTGGGAACAACACCTCCACCTTCACCTTAGTCTCATTCTCACCCCAACCTTTAGGCACTTCGGCCTCTCTTTGGCCCACCTCGGGTACATAGATTCTCCGACCGTCTCGGGTCTCGATGGCTCCCAGGGTTAGGTCCCTAGCCAGTCTTTCGGAAGCCTTCAGAGGGTCTATCATCTTTGTCTCCTTTTTGGGTGCCTGTCTTTTATACTGTCCAGATTTCAGAGGTCTCCTCTCCTGTGCCTGTGACCATTCATCCTGGGATGGACTGGTGTCTTCCGTGTCCTCTCCATCCTCATCATCCTGGTCACGCATATAATCGGTGGGGATTGGTCCGTCTCCTAACCCGCTCCTCATTTCCTGGCGGTGTTCGCCCGAGTGTCTCTCCCTTGGCCTCCCCAAACCTAGTTCTTGGTCTATATTCGTATCATCCAGGTTTTTAGACCCCTGGGTCCTATTTCTATTTAGTTCTCTGGGGGTAGAGCTATTGACCGGGGTGTGAAACACTCCTGTTCTCCGTTCCCACACGTCCTCTGGGAGAGCCCTGGGGCTCGGCATGGACCTCCGTCTTTCCCTGGGCCTAGGTGTGGGTTGCTCAGCCCCTCCTTCTAGGCAGCGAGCCTTTCGTTAGTGCTCCCCCGTTGTTCAGGGTACTCAGTCTGGTTGCCTTGGCAACTCTGCCATTGATCAGGGGTGTACACCATCACTATCTGATATGCCTCGTCTGGTAGGCCCTCTTCATGTAGTAATTGCTCGAGGGCCGCTCTCATGACCCCCTGCTCAGTGTGGATAATATTATCCCCCGAGGCTCTCACAGCGTCTAGGCTGACCACTATTCTTCTCATCCCTACTTCACGTGCCGCCCTCAGTGCGTCTATTGTGGCAAAGTATGCTAGGGTCTCTGGCGTTGACTCCTCCAGCGGCCCCACACTACTGTAGACTACCGTATGGGCCTGCAGATCTCCTCCATCAACAATTTGATGCATAGGGACCCCTTTGAGAAGCTCCGTGTTCGCACATTGTTTCCCCCCAGTGACCTCAGTGTTGTCAATAACCCCCGTGTCAGACGGGGTAGGTTATTGTATGCTTCCTCCGGGGACTCCTGGAGCACGTCTTCGCCTTCTGCACGGTCCCCTGTGGGGAAGGGTGGTTCCCTTTGCGTGGTCTTAGGCTTAGCCCCCAGTTTGTCCCATTGGGGTGAGCCTACCTCTTTTCCTGCTCCTGGGTCCTGGTCCTCGAACTGCTTTGTTACACTCATCCTATGCTCCCTTGCATTCGAGAACCTCCTCATCCCCAAGGTCAAGGCCTTAATCCGATCCGTGATGTAATCATTCGGTTCAGGTGGGGAATATCCCCGTGCTGGGGTAGGTGGGGGCGGTGAGTAGGGGGGCAAGACCTTGGTTTTGGGTGGTGAGGGAGGCAGGGCAGCCTCGCTTGGGGCCCCAGCTCCCTCTGGGTCCTCCTCATCCTCACCAGATTCGTTAATACTCCTCACACTCCCAGAGATGTGCATTAGCCCATCTCCTGGCCCCTTCATGTTCTGTTCCAGGCGCTGGATAGTTTTTCTTAGCTCTTTTGTACTGTGTGGCCTGGTGGCGGCCCTGGTGGTCCCCACTCTTAGTAACCTATCTACCTTTGATGAATTGGACACCATTTTGATAACGGGGTCCCATTTTGCGTGTGGACTCGCCAAGCAGGCCAACCTGTATTGGGTTTTTTTTCCATACTGGGTCAACACCTCTATCCACCATTCCAGCCAGTTCTGCACTGCTGACGGTTCGTCATGTTCCAGCGGGCTGGGATAGATTAGCAACTTCCCACTAGTCTGATGGTCTTTCCAGTATTTCATTTCGTATGGCCCCTTCTCCTTCTGATAGCTATTTACTCTCCCCAGTATGTCTGCGATCACCTGTGCCTTCTCTCCCTTGGCCATTTCTTGTACCCAGTCCCACATTTCAGGTGCCCAGCTCCCCCATCCTTCTACTAAGGGTAGCACATAGGTGGTTTCCCCCTCCATAGTCTCGGGGGTTCCTCTGTCTGTAAAACGAGATTGGGTTTCACTAATGACACTACCCTCTTCGAGTTCTGTCGGTGGTGGGTCTTCCTCCTCCATTATGATAGTCTGTGTTTCCTTGTGCAGCTCTCCTTGACTATGGCAGGTGACAGGTCTTAGACTGAAATCCTCGTCCTATGCCGCCCCCGTGCAACTCGTCTTGACAATGGTAGGTGACTGGTTTGTCAGTCCAGCCTCTGTCCCCACACTTCTTGTCGTATGGCCGGTGACTGGTTTTAGACTGAAATTCTCGTCAGACCCGTCTCTCACTTATGTATGTGTCCAGGCTGGTGCTGGTTTTGATATGTCTGTTTCCTCCTCCTCAGTTGTTTCCTTACCAGGATTCTTTTGACCGCTTAGGTCTGTGTATGGTCGGTAGCAGGAATACCTGGAGTCCCTGGCCTAGCTGCCGTGGCCTTGGCTCCCCAGGTTTACTCGGTCTCGGTCCTTAAAGTATCCCCTATAACCCTCCCCTCCCCTATAACCTTTCACATTACCAGGAGGAAATATATGACTTATACTTATACTTATATGAGTTATACAATTTAAAGTAAAAATAATAAACCATTCAATTTCATGACACTGTTGCTTTGAATGCAGGATATGATCTTTAATAATGGTTCAAAGCATTACAGCATAGCTAAAATATCATAAAATGGGGTTACAGACAGTGTTCTAAAATGTTAATCAGATAAAATATAGAAACATGATAAAAATCCTAAGAGTAAATAAAGCCATACCTCTGTCCCTACTCTGCCTGTTCTACTGTTTGTGAGTGAAATTTAGAGAGGCTCCAGTTTCGAACCCGGTTCCTCTTTCCGCCGTGGTTGTGGTGGTGAGCTCGAGTTTCCTCTACCCAGCCAAGAGGCTCTGATTCCCCGCGGGGGGCCTCAGCTTTGCCCCTGACGAGTAAAACCTAGAAAATCTACTAAAATTATTTTTCTTTGATTGATTGAAGAATCCTGAATTCTGGATGATCCTGAAATCTCGAGGATCTGGAAATCTAGAAGAACCTGAAATCTCGAAGATCCTGAAATCATGTGTCCAAGTATTTTCCGTGAAACTGTTGAAAAATCCGATAATAATATGTCTAAATGTGATCCAGGAATTTGTGAAAACCTATAATAATAGCCCCCAGTCTTCCTCACTGCTACAGCCTGAACAGCTAAGGGAGGAGCCCCGTGCTGAGAGAGGAACTGTGGAGTTTTCAGAGTGTGGTCTAGTCACTAAAATGTTGTCCAAGTACTGTCAAGAAAACTCGTCTTCAATAGCTGTTCAGCGGTTGCAATTCATGAGTCAGAATTTAATCAGAGTATGAGCTCCGGGCTTGGTCTCCAACACACTCTCTCCTGCTCCGATGCTTCAGGTTCATACGCTCCGCAGCGGGGAATGACCAGCGAAATGCCCTGAAAAGCTTGTTTTATACCCTGGCTAAGGTACCTCCCTACCTTGTGTATGTGTGTCTATGTCAGAACATTGTGTGTCTATGTTTTGCATAGTGCACATCTCTGTTTTTGCAGAGCAGGCCTGCAGTGCATTTTCTCCAGAGACTACAAAAATAAAAAGAGGAAGGGGGGTTGCTATGATACCAGGTTTCGCAACACTGTGGTTAGGCCATTTTCTGTCCCTCAGCAAGTATGGCTTTTAGGCCCTATCACATCAACACATTCTCCAACCGTATAACCATATAGTAATCAATCATTTTAAAGGATCTAGAACCAGTAAATCGTTCTATTCTTCATATCATTAGTATTACACATTTCTTAACATGTTCACACTTAATTTTGGATGCCATGGTACTTTTCAGTTGGGGACTTTCCACCACCTGACCTGCCCCTCGGCGGGCCTCACTTCATATCTCTTTTCCTACAGTGGTTACACTTTGCACCCATGACTACAACTTTTCAGTAATATAGTGTCTTACTTCAGTGATTAATTCTGAGCAAGATCACACAGTCAAACATGGTTATTCTTATATTTTTAGCACTTTCTTTGTTAGCGGGCCGTCATTACAACGAGGCCTAAGCAGATATAGTGACACGGGGTCATATACTCACATTCTAGTTATGTCTAAGCAGTTTAAGCGGTTTACACATGTTTGAATCAACTTATCACTTCAATTTCATTATCTTTGATTTCTACTCATCATTTGTAGGTAATTTATGCAGTTACACTATTTAGGAATCATTTTATCCTCTATAAGCAATTATGTGGTTTCATATGTTTTGCATCAACTTATCATTTTACTGATCCGGGAAGGCAGGGCTGATGAACGGCTCCATCCTTTCTTCCATGGCCAGGACTGGCATCTCCAGCTGTGGCAGGAAAAACTTGTAGAGATCAGTGAGATCGATCTCGCAAGATATTTCTGGAGGGGGGGTCTGTAGCATAGCCTCCTGTATGGTCTCCGCTTCTAAAGTGGGGTTTTGCATTGGGTCCTCCTCTGATATAACAATCACTGACACATACTCAGTTTTACCTTCTTCCTCCATCCGTTCAAGCGGGACCTGGTCGGTCCCTGGCTCTTGAATGACATCGGTGGTTGTGGGAGGCGAATAGGGGGAGACAGGCGAGAGGAGAGAGGCAAGAGGCAAACCAGGGGAGTCAGTTGAGACAGGAGTGTCTAGGGTCCAGCAGCTTTGGACAGGTGAACCGGGAAGGGAGTTTACTTCGTCCAACACCACCCAGCCGGGTGGTAGTTCTATATACTCCATTGCCTCATCTTCTGCTGGGTGGTATTGGAGGTTGTTGGCTAAATGCTCCTCTGATGTATCCGAGGAGGAATCCTCCGATGTATCCGAGGAGGTTGGTGATATTGGCAGGGGTGGTGGTGTAACCACCTTCTTTTCTCGAACTCCCTGGCTTTTAGTGGTCCTTCCGGGAGTTTTGCGACCCATACGTTTGTCCATTACAGCTCTCGGCCGATAGTAGGTGTGCCTGCTGGGCTTAGCCTCCGGCCTATATTCTGAGGTATCAGAGGCGGACCCGGAGTCAGCCGACTCGGTGTCAGAATCAGTTGTATAGACCAGCCCACTGTGTCGTCGTGGTCCACCGGGTCGACGTGGCCTTAACTCGCGTCTAATGCTTACCGGTGCGGTATCTGTAGCCTTCATAGTTTTTGGCTCCATCTCCTGGGTGTTCAAGGGTAATTTCTCCTTCTTGGTGGATGCCCTCTTTTCACTAGGCCCGGCCTGTGCCTTCGTCTCCATCTCGGGTGGCCCTTTTCTAATAACGAAGGTGTTCCTCGCCTCCTCATCCTTCGGCTTTTCCTCCGGAGTACACACCCATAGCATATACTCAGCGCGACCTGTAGCCTTACCCGTTGTGTTAGGACCCTTCTCAGGCTTTGGGCCTAGCCCGCTATAACCTGGGTAACTCTGGGAGTGATGTTCAGGCCGGGGAAAGGCCATACTAGACTCGCCCTCGGCGACAGTTTACATCACTCTCAAACACTTAGTTGGATAGAGGGAGCAGAGGAATTCCATTGTAATTCTCTTCCATGTCCTGCTATTTGCACTGCCGACCATGGACGATGCCTACAAACCAATCTTCTTCATCGAGGAGGGAAAATCTATGACCGGATGCCAGTAGAGCACGTCTCTGGCACCATGTGGGCTAAATCCGGAAACATACACACTTCACTCCTTCTGCATCGGCATCAACCTTTGAGGTGTCGACGGCTACCCTGATGAGATATCACACATACTCTTCCAGGCACACACGTATGTATGTGCACACACTCTCTCCTCAGCTTCATAAGAACGTCAAGTGGATGGAATCAAAAAGACAGTGTCAAGCGCTGAGTACATACATAATGTATACATAGAGATGCGATGGCTTGCGGCAATTAACAGCCTGATTACAGGCTGATGGGTCGATGTCTTCAGCAGCATACAAACGTTATATTAGATTGAATTCCAAGAATTGCGATGTAATTGCACTGAATAATGTATGATGTAGAGACTTTGATGCCAATGGTTGCAATAACAGCGGTACAGTGGCACAGCTGTTGAAGAGAGAAAAGTCACTTGAAAAGTAACCCTAACCTGTGTGTTATGTTTGAATAACGGAGACTGAAGCCAGAGCTAACTTAGGAGCGTGCTCTCCGTTTATTAACCAAAATGCAACTAACAGAAAACAGGTACGTTCACGTGAATCGCACGTTGCCGTAAAACACATTGCACTGACGCAGCAGTGCCAGATGTAACAATTCCCCCCCCCTCACAGAACTAGGAGTGATACTCAGTCACAAAGTCACGCAGGTGCTCGGGCCTGCCGCGTGCCCGAGCTGGGCGGGGTTCAGGTGCAGCAACAACCACTGGCCCGTCGGGCTGGGCCGGAGGAGCTGGGATTGGTGCAGCCTCTAACCATGCAGCCGGCAGAACTCTAGCAGCGGGCACCACCAGGTCTGGGCTCGGGGGGGCGTGTATCTTGCCCAGGCGGTTAGCATGCCAGCGTGTGCCGTCGGCGAGCCTGAATGTAGCCGGGCCAAGCTGTTGGCCGACCTGGACCGGGTCCGACCAAAACGACTGGAGCTTGTTGTCCCGATGAGGTCGACGAATCCTGACCCAGTCCAAGACAGCGATGGCAGGTGGTTTAGCACGTCGGGCCCTGTCGAAACGGTCCTTCATCCGATGCTGGCGTGTGTTGACGGCGGCTCGAACCGGGTGGGCTGGGGCCCAAGCTGCTGTAGGGCGGAGCCTATCCAGAGGCAGCTGAAGCTCCCGCCCCAGCATAAGGGAGGCTGGGGAAACTCCTGTGGTGGCGTGTCGGGTGGCCCGGTAATGCAGCAGCGTTTGGAGGAGGCTGGTGGTGAGTGTGCACCCTTGTGCCAGATGGGCCCTGATGCCATTTTTCAATGACTGGTTCAGCCGTTCCACCCCCCATTCGCGTATTCCTTTCCCCTCCAGATAAGAGGACAGTTCGTGGGAGACCATCTGGGGACCATTGTCGGTCGTGATCCTCTTGGGCAGGCCCCAACGCGCGAACAGAGAGTCGAGAATGTCAACCAACACCTTGGCTGTGACCGAGCCCCCAGGCGCTACCTCTGGCCACTTAGAGTGGAGGTCGTAGACAACGACGAGGAACCTCTGGTGATGCGGTACTCCATGCAGCTCACCGCAGATGTAGAGTTGTAGGTGCTGGACGGCCAGTCCAGCGGTTGCATGGGCGGGGGTGGGGCTGGGGCCCTGGTCTTACCACTAAGAAGGCAAGCAGTGCAGTCCTTGACCAGGGTCTCGATTTCCCTATCGATGCCTGGCCACCACACCACGTCGCGACACTGCTGTTTGATCTTGACTATGCCCAAGTGGCCCTCGTGCGCCATAGCAAGGACACGCGCCCGAAGGGCACTCGGGACCACAGTGCAGAGCCCGCGAGCGATGCAGGTGTCGTTCCAACATGACAGTTCATCCCTGACCCTGGAGTAGGGGAGCATCTCATCTGGTACCCTCGCCGGCCAGCCCTGTCTGATGTAGGTCGAGAGTGTAGAGAGGGTGGGGTCGTCAGCTGAGGCGTCCTGGATCTCCCTCAGTGACACTGTCTCCTGGAGGGGTGTGTGGAGGAGCTGGACGAGGTCGTGCTCGGCCTGGTCCTGACCGGGGGCCAAAGATGGATCTGGGGGTGGGTTGGGGATTGCACGTGACAGCAGGTCAGCCACCACGTTGTCCCAACCCGGCGTGAAATGCTGGCGGAAGTTGTACTGCTGCAGGCGGTCGGCCCAACGATGGAGACGGAGTGGTTTGTGGCCGGTGCCAGACGTGGCTAGGAGGGTGGTGAGGGCCTGATGGTCCGTCCTCAGTGTGAATGCGTGTCCGTAGAGGTACATGTGCCAGCGCTCACATGCCCAGAGGCACGCTAGGGCTTCCCGCTCCCCCACCGAGTACCTCTGTTCCGTGGGGCTGAGAGCCCGTGAGGCGAAGGCGATCGGCCTCTCCACACCCCCTTGCAGCTGGGACATCACAGCACCGATGGCCATGGCGGAGGCGTCACATGTGACGAGGGTGGGGCTGGCTGGGTCGAAGTGCGCCAGGACCGGTGGTGTGGTGAGCTGGGACTTCAGGAGGCGCACAGCGTCCGAGCAGGCAGACGTCCAGAGCCAGGGCTCACCATGTTTCAGCAGCTGTCGCAGTGGCGCAGTCGTGGCCCAGTACTGTGGCAGGAAACGTAGGTAGAACGCTGTCATGCCCAGGAAGGAGGCCAACTGAGTGGCTGAGGTGGGCTCCGGGACACGGTGGATGGCGTCTGTGTTCGAGTGGAGTGGTGTAACGATGTCCGTTTATACACAGAGGCAGACGCAGCGTTCACAGTAAGGGAAGTACTTTCCCGTTTATTTCCACAACAAATGATCAATAGGGCTTGGGCTTTCCAGCCTCGTCGATACGTCTCTCTGCTTGGGCTTTCCAGCCTCGATGATAGGTCCCTCTGCTTGGGCTTTCCAGCCTCGGTGATAGGGCTCTCCAGCCTCCGTTCGCTGCTCGCCTCGCCTTCTCCAGCTTCGCTCCTCAAATGGCAGAAGCACACACATCTTAAACATTCGCCGGCGAGACTTAATTCGCAGCAGGTGTGCAACAAAAGTCTCGCCGACACAACCCCGGCCACGGTCCTGTAGCTCCCTCTACAGGCCGAACGCTGCATGTCCCCCCACATACCCCCACCGCCCGACACAGGCCGGGGAACCGACGGCCGACGACCTACTCCCCCCCCCCTGCACGGGAGAGGTAGTCTGCCACGACCATCTGCGCACCCGGTCTGTGCACGACGGAAAAGTTGAAGGGCTGCAACGCGAGGTACCACCGGGTGATCCTCGCGTTCACATCCTTCATGCGGTGGAGCCACTGGAGGGGGGCATGGTCGGAGTAGAGGGTGAAGGCGCGACCCAGCAGGTAGTAGCGGAGGGTGCCGACCGCCCACTTGATGGCCAGGCACTCCTTCTCCACGGTGCTGTACCGGCCCTCCCTCTCCGACAGCTTGCGGCTCAGGTACAGCACCGGCCGGTCGGCCCCCTCCACGCTCTGGGTCAGTACTGCTCCCAGCCCTCTATCCGACGCCTCCTGTAGGGAGAAAGGGAGGTTAAAATCAGGCGCATACAGGACCGTTTCTCCACAAAGAGCCCCCTTAAGGGCCTCGAACGACCCCTGGCACTGGCCCGACCATTGGACCGGATCCGGGGCACCCTTCCGGGTGAGGTCCGTCAAGGGACTGGCCAGCTCCGAAAACCCTGGTATGAACTGGCGGTAATATCCCGCCAGCCCCAGGAAGGCCCTCACCTCCTTCTTTGTCTTGGGCCGGGGAGAGGCGGCGATGGTCGCAGTCTTTTCAATCTGCGGCCGCACCTCCCCCCGTCCCAAGTTGTACCCCAGATACCGGATCTCCCTCCGCCCGATCACGCACTTTTTCGGGTTGGCCGTCAGCCCCGCCTGCCTCAGGGACCGCAGAACAGCAGCCACACTCCGCACATGCTGCGGCCAGGTGTCACTGTGAATGACAATGTCATCTAGGTAGGCCGCAGCATAGGCGGCGTGCGGCCGCAGAATACGGTCCATGAGGCGCTGAAAAGTGGCTGGGGCTCCGAACAACCCGAAAGGGAGCACGGTGAACTGGAATAACCCGAGCGGAGTGGAGAATGCCGTTTTCTCCCGGGACACCGGCGAGAGTGGAATCTGCCAGTATCCCTTCGTGCAATCCAATGTCGTGAAGTACCTGGCCGTACCAAGCCGGTCCAAGAGCTCGTCGACCCGGGGCATCGGATAGGCATCGAACTTGGAGACCGCATTAACCCGTCTATAATCCACACAGAACCGTATAGCCCCATCTGGCTTGTTGACAAGCACGATGGGGCTACACCAATCACTGCGGGACTCCTCGACCACACCCAGCTCCAGCATGGCTTCCAACTCCGTGCACAAAACGTTTCGTTTGTGCACCGGCAACCTATAGGGACGCGTGCGCACCGTTAAACCCGGCTGCGTTTCTATATGGTGGTCGATGAGCGTAGTCCGACCGGGCAGGGGAGAGAACACGTCAGCGAACTTAAGCTGCAAATCTGCAACGTCCGCGGCCTGGCTAGCAGAGAGATGGTTATCAATATCGACCGGAGTGCTAACTTTCGATTTTGGGACTTCCGGACCGAACTCCTCTCTCTCCGGAATTACCGTAGCCAGAGCAACCGTGACCACGTCGTTCCATTTTTTTAGGAGATTGACGTGATACACCTGCAAGCTATCCCCCCGGTCCGAGCGTACAACCTCATAATCCACGTCCCCCATGCGACGTGTGACCACAAACGGTCCTTGCCACTTGGCGAGTAATTTCGTGCTGGAGGTGGGTAACAGTACGAGCACCTTGTCTCCCGGTGTAAACTCTCGTAGGGTAGACCCCCTGTCATACAGGCGTTTCTGACGCTCCTGGGCTTGCAGCAAATGCTCACGTGAGATAGCCCCTAGGGCGTGGAGCTTTGTGCGCAAGTCGAGGACGTACTGGATCTCACTCTTACTGTCGCTAGACCCTTCCTCCCAATTTTCTTTAAACAGGTCTAGGACACCCCGGGGCTTACGCCCGTAGAGTAATTCAAACGGGGAAAACCCGGTGGAAGCTTGGGGGACTTCCCGCACCGCAAACAACAGGGGATCTAGCCATTTATGCCAATTCCGACTATCCTCGTGGACAAACTTCCGGATCATTGACTTCAAGGTCCGATTGAACCGCTCACAAAGGCCGTCAGTGGCCGGGTGGTAAACACTGGTTCGAATCGCCTTGATGTTCAACAAGCCATACAGTTCCTTGAGGGTGCGTGACATAAAATTAGTGCCCTGATCGGTGAGAATCTCTTTCGGGATTCCCACGCGGGAGATGACTTGAAACAATGCTTGCGCTACACTCTTGGCAGAGATATTGCGCAGATGTATTGCCTCGGGGTATCGGGTGGCGTAATCTATCAAGACCAACACAAATCGATAACCCTGTGTGCTCCGGTCAAATGGCCCGATAATATCCATCGCAATGCGGTCGAACGGGTTCTCGACCAATGGTAAGGGCCGCAAGGGGGCCCGTGGAATGGCCGGGGGATTTACTAACTGACATTCCCGACAGGAAGCGCACCACCTACGCACCTCTGCCCGAATCCCCGGCCAATAAAATCGAGCCATTATACGGTGCAGTGTTTTGTCATAACCTAGATGGCCCGCCATGGGGTTGAAATGAGCCGCCTGGAAGACCATTTCGCGGCGGCTGCGGGGAACCAGCAACTGGGTTACTTCCTCCTGACTATGTGAGTCACGACTTACTCGATATAACCTGTCGCTGATAATCGCAAAATAGGGGTGGGCGCGCACTGTGTCTGGCCTTATCAAAGTACCATCAATTGCTATCACTTGGTCAAAGGCTGATCTGAGGGTCTCGTCACGAGACTGCTCGAGGGGGAAGTCGCCTAGCAGCGGATAGTTCGGCGAGGAAGTCTCGGGGTGAGGCGCCCCCGCCGGCTCCGGCTCCCCGGCAGTGTCGCGAGGCGCCGCCTCGGCACAGAGCACATTACACGCCACACACCTCCCTAGCTGTCGTGCACGCATCCCGGTAGCCCTCTTTACCGCTTGAGGAAACCCCTCCCAATCCACACCTAGAATCAGGGGATGTGTGAGGCGTGGGCTAACCGCCGCCTGTACTCTATGGTTTTTCCCCTCAAAATGAATTTCGATAGCGACCACCGGATATTCGTGAATGTCCCCATGCACACACCTCACCCGCACCCTCGATGCCTTCAACAATGTCCCCGGCCGAACCAGGCGCTCCTGGATCATGGACTGCATGCAGCCCGAATCCAGGAATGCCTGGTGCGTATCATGTTGTATCCTTACCGGAATACGATACGCCGCTCCTGGTCCGGGGGGAGGGCCCGGTATGTCGCCGATGCGGACGACCCGTCCCACGTCCATCGCCCGACACTCGGCCTGCACGTGGCCCGGCCGTCCGCACCGCCAACACACCCCCCCTGTCGCTCGAGTTGCTCCCTGTGGGGCCGGGGTCGGTTCCGGATGGGTGCGCCCCTGCCATCTC
Source organism: Argentina silus (assembly GCF_951799395.1). Classification (NCBI taxonomy): domain Eukaryota; kingdom Metazoa; phylum Chordata; class Actinopteri; order Argentiniformes; family Argentinidae; genus Argentina; species Argentina silus. The sequence continues at coordinate 30,432,815 of NC_139654.1, read as the reverse complement.
GTCCTCGGGGCGGGCGCCGGCCTCTCTCCTTCTGCTCCCCCGGCTCCTCCTGGGCGTTGGCCCCCCCCCCCCTTGCCGCGGGGCCGGGGTTGGTCGTTGTGGCCCCCGCGGTGGGAGGGAGAGATGGTCCTCGGCCTGTCCGACGGCGGTCTGGAGGTCCTGGGGGCGATGGTACTGGACCTTGGGGGGACCTGGTGCCGCTTCGGTCCCCGGCGCCGGCCCGCCGACCCTGGTGAAGTCCTGAAGGAGGGCACTGTCGGTGATCCTCACCGCCGTTAGTTCCTCCAGCGTCGTCTGCTGGGTCTGCAGCAGGGCCGTCTGCTGCTCGAGGACAAGCGCTATCCTCGACATTGCCGCTGCTAACGCCTCCATTCTGCCTTCCCTCTGTGTCCCAGGTTGGGCGCCAATGTAACGATGTCCGTTTATACACAGAGGCAGACGCAGCATTCACAGTAAGGGAAGTACTTTCCCGTTTATTTCCACAACAAATGATCAATAGGGCTTGGGCTTTCCAGCCTCGTCGATAAGTCTCTCTGCTTGGGCTTTCCAGCCTCGTCGATACGTCTCTCTGCTTGGGCTTTCTAGCCTCGGTGATAAGTCTCTCTGCTTGGGCTTTCCAGCCTCGATGATAGGTCCCTCTGCTTGGGCTTTCCAGCCTCGGTGATAGGGCTCTCTGCTTGGGCTCTCCAGCCTCTGTTCGCTGCTCGCCTCGCCTTCTCCAGCTTCGCTCCTCAAATGGCAGAAGCACACACATCTTAAACATTCGCCGGCGAGACTTAATTCGCAGCAGGTGTGCAACAAAAGTCTCGCCGACACAACCCCGGCCACGGTCCTGTAGCTCCCTCTACAGGCCGAACGCTGCATGTCCCCCCACAAGTGGGTATATGCCATCAGCCGAGAGACGGAACCCCACAAACTCAATGGCCGGGGCAGCGAAGACACACTTCTCGCCGTTGAGTGTGAGGTGGTGCTTGGCCAGTGCACTGAACACGCTGTGGAGGCGTTCGTCGTGGCTCTCGACAGTGGCCCCGTGAACCACGATATCGTCCAGGTAGATGGCCACACCCGGGATCCCAGCGAAGATGGAGGCCATTATCTTTTGGAAGCAGCTGGGGGCAGAGCTTAGACCAAAAGCCATGCGTTTGTAACGGAAGACCCCTTTGTGGGTGATAAACGCGGTGAGGTTGCGGCTCTCAGGGTGTAGTGGCACCTGGAGGTAACCCTGGCGGAGGTCTAGTTTGGAGAAAGTGGTGGACCCGTGGAACTGGGCGGTGAGCTCCTCTGTCGTTGGCAAAGGGTATTTGTCTGGGATGATGGCCTTGTTTACCGCTCTTAGATCCACACAGAGTCGCAGCCCCCCAGACTTCTTCTTTGCCACCACAATGTTGGAGATCCAGGGCGATGCATTCACCTGCTCGATGATGTCGCCATCGAGCATGCTCTGTAGCTCAGAGGAGATGTCATCGCGGAGGGCCAGAGGAGAGCGGCGGAGGGGCTGGATGACAGGCGTCACCTGCGGGTCTAACAAGGGCTGGTGGGCGAAAACATCGAGGCAGCCCACACCGCTGAACAGCATGGGCCACTGTTGCTGCCAGGGGATGGCAACAGTGTGAATCTCTGAGCCAGCGGTGTCTAGCAGAGTGAAACCGAGGCTGTTAAAAAGGTCGAGGCCTAGGAGGTTGGTCCTGTGGCGTGCGATATTGAACCTGAAGAGTGGCAGTGTCTTCTCTCCGTATTTCACAGGCAGCTGAAGGGAGCCCACGATGTCAATCTTCGAGTTGGCATAGCCACGCAGGGTGGTGGTGGGCTGCCCCAGTGGCTCGTGGGAGAAAAACTGTGTGTAAGTCGCCAAGTTCAGGAGAGACACCGTGGCTCCAGTGTCTAGGAGGAGCGGTAGAGTAACATCACCAATCATCAACGAGCATGTTTTAAATGGCGCTCGTCCTGATCTAACATTGTGGATGATTGTGGTAGGTGGCTGGGAGGCTCTAGCTGGGGCAGACCTACAGACTTTGTGAAAGTGGTTGAGTTTCCCGCAGTTGGAGCAGGTTTTACCACGGGCAGGACAGATCTGAGCTCTTGAATTGTGCGCAGAAGAGCCACAATTCCCACATGGCTGGTGTGGGCGGTCACGTGACTGAGAGGCTAGTAATATGTTCTCACTGCTGTCTGCACTCACGTGGAGGAGGGGCACCCGTGACTCGAGTGGGCCCGCTGCCTTGGCCAGTGCTAGAGAGTTGGAAGAGGTAGATAAACTAGCTGCACATTCCAGAGCAGATTCAACCTGAACTGCAAGGTGTAGAGCTGCTGCTAATGTTAAATCATCATTTTCCAGTAGGAGTCTTTCCCTTATTTTGTCACAGTTCGTGTGCAGTATCAGGTGGTCCCTTATCATTTCGTCCTGTAAGGCCCCGAACTTGCACAAGCTAGCTAAACCTCGTAAATCAGCCACGAACTGCGTCACTGACTCACCCGACCGTTGGTGCCTCCGTCGGAATATGACGCGACGGAGCAGAGCACTTTGTGGAGCTGCGAAATGTGCTTTTAGTAGCTCCACGGCATTTGTGTAAGTTGTTGCATTGCAGAGAGTTCCATTCTGTCCCTCCGCTCCTAGGCAGTGCAGCAAGAGTGCACGTTTCCTCACTGCCGAAACATCTTCTAAGCCGGCAGCTAGAATATAAGTTTTGAACGAGGAAATCCAGCGAGGCCACGGCACCGGTGGTTCTCCCGGTAGGGCTAGGAAGGGGGAGGGTGGTGGTAGGGAGCAATCAGCCATCTCTCGTCGCCAATGTTATGTTTGAATAACGGAGACTGAAGCCAGAGCTAACTTAGGAGCGTGCTCTCCGTTTATTAACCAAAATGCAACTAACAGAAAACAGGTACGTTCACGTGAATCGCACGTTGCCGTAAAATACATTGCACTGACTCAGCAGTGCCAGATGTAACACTGTGATGAGTAACAGTTACTCATAGCAGGTGGTGGCTGGGTACTGATTGCGTAGTAAAAGTAGAATGACCAGGCAGATCTCGATAATCCATGGTGGGTTGCAGACATGCTCTGTGAACTAGAAACTAGCACAGAACCATGAGGTGGTTTCTTGACATCCCTTGGTCAATCCTGAAACATGTGCAGGAAAGCGGTGATGGATTCACCGTAAACACACAGTTCACAAGGTAGATAACCTAGTTAGTATTTGCTTCGCAAAAATCGTATGGGTGCTGACGAGCATGGTCAAGAAGCAAAATACCATCTCTAAAGGGCTGTAAAGTATTTAGAAGACCTTGCCCTATAATACTGATGAGAAGGACAGCATAGTACTCGCTGTGATACATGGGTAATAGTGAATAGTTGAGGTCACATGATGCTAGAATGTCCCCCGTCTGATCAAGGATGCAAGTCATTCGTTCCCACACAGAGGCGGGCGGGAGGACAGGGAGGGTTCAGGATGCAAAAGTTCATTTAGCTCTGCACTGAAGAGTTTTTTCTGATTCACATAGGTCACATAGTTGCATTGGTGTTGGATGGTTCTGTTGTTTGGGTTAGGGTTAGATTTGAAAAGTTTAAGGGCTCCCTGCCTTATAATATTGTATTTAATGTTGTTTAATTTCAGGCGGGGAGCTATATCAAAGCGGAGCCATCCAATTACGCGAAACCTAATGTGGTACCACTTTCTTTAAACTATTAAAACAATGTAAGTGTCCTAACTGAAGGTCAGGGCACTTTAAGGAGAAGGGCAGCTGGCCGTCAGGTGACAGACAGCTGAACCCACGTATCAAAGTAGGCAAACGCACAGTACATTTTGGTCGTCGCACCCACTGCCCCAGCTTCCAGGTGCAGGTTCGCTCTGTGTTTTTGCCTACCTATTGGGGGTTTAAAACGTTTTTTGGGCTCCCTGCCTTATAATATTGTATTTAATGTTGTTTAATTTCGGGGGGGGGGGAGCTATGTCAAAGCGGAGCCATCCAATGACACTAAACCTAATGTATTACGTCGTTTTAATCGTTGAATGAAAATGGTAAATGTCCTGACTGAACCAAAGTTATCAAGTTGTAATTTTAATTCCTGAATGCTCCCCTTAGAGGCCTTTTCACTTATTATTAATGCTTCTAGCGCACCTTTCTGAATGTTCTCTCTCACTTATTGTCACGGTTCTATCTGGACACTAGGGGGCGGCAGTGACCATCCCATGAACTCTGGCACAACAGTTGTAGCCGATCAATTCATTACGGTCATTCTCCATTTAAGTTGTGTGTTTCCCAGTGTGGTAGCTTGAAACTTGTTAGAGGCTCGTCTCTCGTGACCCTCTTTTGGCATATCATAGAATCTAGTCGTCTATGCTCTCGTGATTTAAGTTAAGTATTTTGGTTTGTTATTTTTCCTAAGTCTGTTCCTGTCTACTCTGTGAATTACTGCAAGTAAAGTGGCTTTGCCTTTCAACTGCAATCATTCACCTGATCTCCTCTCTGTGCCTGGGTCCTACAGCACACACATTACACTTATCAGTAAGTTTATTACATGAAGATCCTCTCGCGTGAGATGTAAATGCTTGTTGACATCTCGCACCTGGGCAAGATTCTTGTGTTGGTGTCTGTTAAGAAAAGCTTGCTTTTATGAACACCAATTGTTTGCCAATAATCAAGAATTTCATTTTTTAAGCCCACAACTTCATGCACTTTTTTCCCTTGCCATTATGTTCGTTAAACGTGGTGAGTGATCAAAGAATGGTTTCCACAGACCTGGGTGGGTGTACAATTACCAAAGATATATCCTGATAATAGGCCTACTTTATAACACTATTCATGCAGAGTTATCCTTACAAACAATGCAATTATAAATAGCCGCGAAATGGACCAATACAACAAAATACATTAATTTAAAGCAATTTCAACATTGTATCATGTCGGGGTCACCAAAACTGTAAGGCCTTATAAGTTGGAAGTTACAATATGAAAGGTTGGCAAGGAAATTGTTATGGTCCCCCCTCCCAACCAACCCTCTGGCACCACCTCGAGGCCACGGCGGTCATCACTGGAGCGTCTTCCCAGTCGACAGCGCACCTGGACCCGATCCCAACCCGATCAACACACCTGCGACACATCCCCAATCAGCACCCTACATAAACCCTGCCTGATCTTCACTCCAGGGTCAGATCGTACTGTGTCCCACGGTAACCCTTCGAGTGTTCCTTTACGCTTCTAGCCCTAGATTACCTCTCTCTCTCTCCTGTGTCCTGTGTTTGTTTGTGTTGTCACCGCGTTCCCTTGTGTCCACATCCAGATACCCCGTCCTCCCTGGTGTTTCCCCTCGTCGACCCTTCCACAGACCTAGCCCCCTCCCCGACTACTAGACCTCCCAGCTTCCCGACCATCTGCTCGTCTGACTACCCACCTGCCTGCCGAACCCCTGCTCGTCCGACTACCTGCCTGCCTGCCGAACCCTGGACCGACCCACGACTACTCTTTTGGATTATCCTTCTCTCTCCTACCCCTTTTCCCCCTCAATTATTAAATACGCCTTCGGGCTAAACCCCACCATCTCTGAGCGCCATCATTTGGTTCCGCTGACGTTCTAGTGTAACAGAAATGTGTCTATGTATTGATAATAACAGAGCATATCTTAATACTGATAATCTGACACCAAGTGATTTAACCCTCCTATTATGTTCAAATAAAGTTACAACTTTGATGTTTCGGGTCAATTTGACCCGAGCAATGTAAACATGCAGAAAATGATTTTAACTGAAAGTCTTAACCAAGTTTCTATCTCAGCAACTTTAGGCCTTCCTACTGACCATCTTTATAGCCCAGTAAATAATACATGACTGCCCCCAACCTCCCCTTATACATCAAGTATTGATTGTATATGACTATTACGAAATATGCAAATCACTGTACTATCTCATTCATTGACCTAAAATGAAAAACAAATTATGTTTTGATGTTTGCAGGGCTTTATGTTGATATTAAATGCTCATTAAAGAGTTCAAATGCAGATTGTATGTCTTGTATATGACTGCTAGCATATCTGGTGGGGCCTGGAACCATTTTGATGACATTAGCTGCAGTCAGTCTACCCTGTCTTGTAACTGGGGATCCAGACCATAGGAGCTTTCCATTTTTGGATGTCATGTTAGTTCTTGGTGGTTGAGATATGACAAGGGGGTTTATTTGTGTTTGAGAAACTACAGGAGGGTCAGAATGTCCTATCTCACTGGCTTCATTCTCATCAGAGGAGGATGCCGCATAATCAGGGTCCTCCTCAACATTACCCTCTGTCTCAGACACATCCTCATCTATATCACTTCCATCCTGAAAGATCTGTGACAGAACCTCAGTTGCAGCAAATCTTTTCCTCTGTCTGGTGGTCATTTTCAAAATGTTTAGTTGAGGCACAAATGCAAAGAGAAATGGTTTAGAGGGCTGTGTGTGCAGCCCTGTGTGTGCAGCCCTTATTATAAGGTTGTCCCCATGTTGCATGAATTATCTATGGAACTATGTTTGCCCCATCCTATATACTGCGAGAATTATCAGTGTTGTTGTGGGAACAATGTTTGCCCCACCCCACATACTGCGAGAATTATCAGAGTTCCCGCGGTTATATGTTTGCCCCACCCCCCATGCTGCGAGAATGATCAGAGTTGTTATGAGAACTGTCATAGTTGTTATGAGTCCTGTCAGATTTCTCGCGGGAAATTTGTCTTCCCTCTCTCATTACTTCTTGAATGATCAGAGATCTCGTGGGAACTGTTTTCTCCTCACAGACACACACACACACACACACACACACGGATGGACACGCACACAGACAGACACACACACACACACACACACACACACACAAGGAAGGACAGACACACACACACACACACACACACAAATGAACGTGTAGGTGCCCTCAGTATCATCCAACACAACAAAAACGAGATAGAAATCAGGGTTTTATAGAACAATAGTGCTAGGGGTCAAAATGACCCTAACACGACCGATGCGTACAAAATGTGTACAGGACATGTTTTTTTTTTTTTTTGGTTAATTTCATGTTTGCCTTGTTTACCCCATAAAGTTAGGAAAAGTCATAAAAAATCTAGCTGAAAAAAGTATGTTAACCATGTTTTTAGAGACAGTAAACATTGAATTGGGTCAAATTGACCCCTAACATAATAGGAGGGTTAATTAACACTATGTGCAGAAAATTGTTGAGTTTGAGTTGATTAGAACAAGAATGGTCAAGTGAGAATAAATCAAATTAAGGTGTAATAATACTAAACTTATACAACGATTACAAGGCAAATACATTATAGAGAAATGTTACATTCTACCCTCATGGTAAATGATAGATAGATAGAGAGAGGGAACAGGACGGACCATGTGGTTTGTTTACTGTACTCACAGACAAGAGCTAGGACGACCACAGAAAGAGAAAGAATGTTCTTCAACATTCTGTTTCATACCCGTCTTCCAACCATTCATATGGTTTCATATTTGTATTCAAATCAAGAGCTGTTTGTTAGGCAGGACCAATCAGACAACATCATATCAGTACTAGTCAAATGACACTTCAGTAGTCACACATTCCAAGGGCCGTTACACATCAAAGTGAGAGATCACAACTTTGTCATTTTGGCCCATCGGGGGAAGGGATCTCAAGAAGGGGGGCAGAATTGATGTTTCCCCTTCACACACATCATTTTACATTTTACATTTATGGCATTTAGCAGACGCCTTTATCCAAAGCGACGTACAACAAATACATTTGTTTAAGTAAGTGAATCATCTATCCAACAGTCATCATAAGACAAAGTAATCAAGGCTCACACCAGGGCCATTGGCAGTCGTAATGCCAGTAGGCAATTCTTTTTAATTTTATTTAATTTTATTATTTTTTTAAATATATTTTATTAGCAGGAGAGAACTTGTACAGGGGGGTAGCAGGGGAGAAGAAGTCTCGGGGTTAGGGTTAGTATAGGGGGGGTAGTGAGGGTGAAGCGGTCTTTAGGAGGGACTGTTAAGATGGAGCTTGAAGAGATGGGTTTTCAATCTACGGCGGAAGATTGGAAGTGACTCTGCAGTCCTGACCGTTGTGGGAAGCTCATTCCACCAGCGGGGTCCCAGGACAGTGAAAAGCCGTGACCGAGTAGCGCGGCCACTGCATCCACGTAGCTCAGCTCAGCCGAGGTGGACGAGCGGAGTGATCTTGCAGGGGTTTGGGGGCTAACCATTGCTTGCAAGTAGGGAGGGGCTGTTCCCTTTGCCGCCCGGTAGGCAAGCACCAGGGTCTTGAATTTGATGCGAGCTGCTACCGGGAGCCAGTGGAGGGTGCGGAGGAGGGGCGTGACATGGGAGAATTTGGGGAGATTGAACACCAGACGAGCGGCAGCGTTCTGGATGAGCTGCAGAGGCCTGATGGAGGAGGCGGGGAGTCCAGCCAAGAGTGCATTGCAGTAGTCAAGGTGAGAGATTACAAGTGCTTGGACCAAAAGTTGTGCTGCTTCTCTGGTGAGGAATGGACATATCCTTCTGATCTTGTAGAGGAAGAATCTACAGGAGCGTGCTGTCGCTGTGATGTTCGCCACACAGGATAAGCGGTCACCCCAAGGTTCTTGGCTGTATGGAGGGAGGTCACAGTAGAGTTTTCTACTGTGATGGAGAAGTCTTGGAGAGGGCAGGCTTTCCCTGGGAGGAAGAGCAGCTCAGTCTTGTCAAGGTTGAGCTTTAGGTGGTGGGCTGACATGTCTGCAAGACATGCCGAGACACGTGTTGCCACCTGTGAGTCAGAAGGGGGGAAGGAGAGAAAAAGTTGAGTGTCATCTGCATAGGTGTGGTAGGAGAAACCATGTGAAGAAATTACAGAGCCGAGAGATTTGGCTGTATAGAGTGCTTTTTCGAACTGTTCACAAAAAGTACGACACTGACTTCCCTCTGAAAAGCAAGCTGAGAAAAACAAAGGTGAGCGAACTAAAATCACAGTTAATCGGACAGCAGTCGTTTTTCACAAAGCCGAATTCAAAAGCAAAGGCAGCCACCGAAGCATCGTTTCGGGTGAGTCACTCCATCATTAAGCATAAGAAGTCCTTCCAAGATGAAGAGAGGTGTTCAAAGAGGCCTTCGTTGAGGCAGCGGACTCGTTGTTTCGGGATTTTAAAAACAAACCAGAAATATTGTCTTCAATAAAAGCTCTTCAGCTGTCAAGAAGTACAGTTACATGGCGCTGTGAAGTAATGGCCGATGATTTGACAGCAGCTTTGGAAGGACATCATGGACTGCGAGTGTTTCTCACTGCAACTAGAGTCCACAGACATAGGTGATACAGCCCAGTTGTGCATTTTTATTCAGATGGTGTTTACAGATATGACTGCAAAAGAGGAGCTGTTAACAATACTGCCCATGAGTATAAAACCCAGCTCCCGCTGTGTAAATTAATGTCAATTACCACGGACGGTGCGTCCGCAATGGTGGGCCGCTCGAATGGATTTATTGCCAAGTGCAGGCAGGACGATGACTTCCTTAATTACCACTGCATAATACACCAACAAGCATTGTGTGCTAAAATGCTAAACATGAAAGAGATAATGGATGTGGCAACGAAAATCGCCTGTTCTATTCGAGCGAGACCTCTACAAAGACGACTGTTCCGTGCACATCTGGAGGAGGCGGACTGCAACTACTCTGACCTATTGCTACACACTGACGTGAGATGGCTTACTTGGGGAAAATTCCTGCAGAGATTTCGAGAACTCTGTCCGGAGATAAAGGACTTTCTCCTTGACAGTAAACATGCAGAATACACGCAACTTAATGACAGTAAGTGACTGCTAGACTTGGCATTTTTAACTGATCTGACCAAGATGCTGAATGAGCTTAATTTAGAGCTGCAAGGAAAAGAAAAAAACGTCAATATGATCAGCTCAGTTAATGCTTTCAAACGAAAAATGCAACATCTGTCCTCAAAGCTGCAGCGCCATGATTTGGGGAACTTCCAAAACCTCGCATCAGAGCTGGAGACGCAAGGGAAGGTGTGTGCGCAACTTGACAGACTTTGACAAACGGTTTCAAGACTTTGCTTTACTCGAGCCAATCGCTACATTTATGTGCTATCCATTTAGGGAAGATGTTGATGTTGATTTACTCGCATCAAAAATTGCAGCACTGTTTCACCTGAACTCGTCTGCAGTGGAGGATGAGATTTTGACACTACAGGCTGACATTGAGCTTAAGTCCAGGGCTCATGGACAATTTTGGAACTTACTCACAGAAGAAAAGTATCCAAACATGAGGAAATGTGCTACCTCCTTGACTGCATTATTTGGATCTACTTATTTATGCGAATCAGCCTTTTCCCACATGAAGATTATTAAATCCAAATACCGTTCCACCATGACTGATGATCATTTGGAAGCCTGCTTGAGACTCGCTACCAGCAGCTACTATCCGGACTATGCAACCCTGGCTGACTCCATTCAGTGCAAGTCATCAGAGTAAGGTATGTACTCAATGTGTATATATATATATATATAGCATTTTTTAATGTAGGTAGATCATTTTGAAAGTAGCTCGCAAGCCGAAAAAGTGTGGGCACCCCTGATCTAAGACTTGGAGACAGCCTGCGTCTGAGAAAGGTTTGACTCCGGAATTGATTCTGTTTAATAAAAGCCTCAATATTTGACTGCCAATCTCTGATCTCTGATCATCTCTTCTCCTTTTTCTGGACCCCAACATTCCTACCCTGCAAATTTGAGATGTGGAAATCCACTAAAATGAAGCTAAAGAGTTCTTCTCTCCGCCATCTTTAGACATCATTAAGGCTGGGCTATAGCCCCGGACTGCACATGGACCTGTTCCTCAAAACTGTACACTTTACCTCATAAACACATTTGCACAGGATGACAGCTGTAAATAAATTATTACTAAAAACACACATGCACGCACACACACACACACAAATACTGTGCATGCAAACACACACATGCACCAATTTAAAGGGATTCTCCAGTAGTATAATCTTACAGTAGTGTTGGATTATTTTGTAACTCAACAGAGAGGACAGAATATGAGTAGGGAAAGTCGTACGTTTCTACCAATAATGAATATTTGCCTATTTCATATTTACCTGTATGTCTGCAAAGTCAATGAAAGTTAATTGTGTAAGCCCACACCCCTAATCATGATTGATTGAACACCACACCGTTTCTCATGAAACACAAGGCACTGACAGGCTGAAATGCATTTTTTTTTTTCTGTTCACAATTGCACAATTGATAGTAATTTCAACTTTGAATAAAAGAGTGCCTTGGTCCTCCTTTTTTGTTCTTTATCTTTGACTGACCACATGACCAAAGACCACTATCATTACTTCTTGAAACATTGTACCCTAATGCAGCTCTTCCTCTCTTCCATTTTTGCAACAATAATGAGGACCAATTGGGTTACTCCTGAGAATCACACATACACTATATGCATAGATACACACACAAACAGATGCACACACACTATTCACTCTGATGGTATGAGTGTAAAGAGGGGAAAAGTAGAAGGGGTGTTCAAGAGGTCTTTTCTCTTTGTCTTTTTCACCAACAGGATCTCACGCTTAATTCATATGAATTTATACAAAAAGCAGAACACCAAATTTGTATGAAATCTTACAACCGTATGAAGAGTGTTATGGAAAATACATTCATAGAACTATTTTCAGGTTATACACTTTCATATGACTGATACAACTTGTGTAACTACTGTGATGACATTTTCTCTTGCCACTCCTCTAAAGTTCTATAGCCATTGTTCTGAGAAGCACTGTATGATTTACCATATGAACAGCGGTGATCTCTGAGGGAGTGGTAGGAGAGAGCAATAGTGGGGGGACAGGCGCATCCTGTCGATAGGTGTGAAATGTTGAACGGCGATTAATCAATAAGAAAGTCTCCCCATTGTTCATTCTCTCCCGCCCTTTCTCACGTAAGCACAGGCCCATCAGCCGATAGCCTTGGCGGCGCCTGTATTATGTTTAAACTGTATAAAAGACGAACCTGATCATTGTCTCTTTAGACTTGTGCTGAACGGACCCCCGGTTCTACGCTGGGCTGCTGTTACGCTCTTGTCTCTTGTTTGCAAGCAATAAATACCGGACTCAGATATTGTGGCTACTCAGGACTTGTTTCTTGATTCTTACCTCCGAAGAGCTAAAGTACAGAGTGGTAAATCCTAGACTTCCACCACAAGAGCTACAAATGCGACCAAGCGGGAGTCTCCAACAGTAAGATATGTCAAAAATTGTCAGTGTATATTGAGCAGCAATTACTTTCGCTCTTGGTTAAACAATGCTGGTGACAACAGTGGGGTTATCGAGCCTTGCACTGTAGGCATACAGGGCGAGTGGGGTAATTGGTATGTGTCGTATGTTACAAACTCAGACACGTGCGCACGCATGCACACACACACACAGCCATACATGGATTCATTGTGGTGCTTTTGCTGCTGTGAATTACAAGGCCAGAATTATAAGCCTGCATTGTTGCCAGGAAAACAATGTTGACGACAATCATGCCTTGGAATGCCCAGTGAACTTTTGTGTGTGTGTTGTTGCAACCTGATGTCACGCTGTGGAATCACTGTGGAATCCGGGCAAACAGAGCCTGAAAGCTGCTGGGCAGGTGCACTACAGAGCTACTCAATAGAGCTGTCACTTTATACAACACTATCAGCCATGCAGTGCACACACATCTCTACAGTACTTCCAACCATCGTCCCAGAAACCCTTATCTCATATGCTGATGCCTCTCTCCTTCTCTCACTCTCTCTTCCTCTTGACATCCTTCACTCTCTCTCTATGATTCTCTCATGATTTTTCATGCACTCTCTCTATCGTCTTTTACCCTCCCTAACGACTTTCCCCCTATCTTGTTCACACTCCCTCTTTCTCTCTCACCTTCCGTCTCCCCTTACTCTCTCTTACCCTCCCTCTATCTCTTTTCCTCCCTTTCTCCGTCTCTTTCCCTCACTCACTCCCTCTCTCTTTCTTTCACATTCTCTTTGTTGTGCACACTCTCTCCCTCTCTTTCCCTCCCATTCTCTCTCTCCTGGGCGTTGTGCCACTACCTCAGCCCTGGCCTATCACATCTGCTGACAATAAGTTTAATTTAGCTCAAATTGCCGTTTATTTACAGTGTCAGGCAAAATATTTGACGTCTTTATTCCTGTGTGTGTGTGCGTGTTTAATCCTCTTGCTTCCCCAATGCTGAAGGTCAAGTCAAGCCTTCTTTCTGACAGTGCCAGCTCTCGACCTCACAGACTCTGACAAACGACACACACAAATGTATACATATTGAAATACATACAGCGCCCTGTGTAAGTAATGGGACAGTGAAGCATTTGTTCTTCTTTTGGCTCTAGGCTCCAAATGTTTGGATTTGAAATCAAACGACTGCTATTGGGTTAATCTCTACTTTATCAGCTTTTATTTGATGGTATTTGTGTACATATTGCTTTCACCATTCAGAAATTACAACACTTTTTATGCATAGTCCCCTATTTCAGGGTACCCAAAAGTGATGGGACAATTGGCAACAGGTGTTTCTGGTTCGTCAGGTCAGGTGTGTTCCGTTACATCATTTGTGCAGGCATAAGAGAGCCCTCAATATCTTATTGATTCTAGGCTTTGCGTTTGCCTTTGGAGTCTGCTATTGGTGTCTGTCAACATGAGGACCAAAAAGACGTCAATGAAAGTCAGGTAAACCATGAATTATCAGAAAGCATGCAATTATCAGAAACATAGCCAAAATTTTAAACCTACCAAAATCAATAGTTTGGAACATCATTAAAAGGAAACAAAGCACTGATGAGCTCAGAAATCGCAAACGGGTTGGAAGGCCAAGGAAGACTTCTACAGTGGATGACAGAAGAATACTTACCATTATTAAGAAAACCCCCAAAACAACTATCCTGCAGGTCAGGAACACTCTCCAGGAGGTAGGCGTGAAAGTGTCAGAGACGACCATCCACAGAATACGTCACCAGCCAAACTACAGACGCTGCAAAGTGTAAACCACTAGTTATCCTCAAAAAGGATGGTCAGGTTATTGTTTGCTAAAAAGTACCTAAAAAACCTGCAGAGGTCTGGAAAAGGGTATTGTGGACAGATAAGATGAACAAGTGATGGACAAGTGATTGCAAGAGGAAAGTTTGGAGAAAAAAGGATCTGCCCAAGATTTACAGCACACCACCGTATCTGTGAAACATGGTGCAGGGGGTGTTAGGTTTGGGCATGTATAGCTGCCACTAGAACTTGCTAATTTGTCTTAATTGATGATTTTAACTGCTGACGGCAGCAGCAGACTGCATTCTGAAGTGTACAGAAACATCTTGTCTGCTCGAGTGCAAGCAGACGCCTCCAAATTCATTGGATGGCACAACATCATACAGTAAAACAATGACCCAAAACATACGACGGTTTTCAGGGCCAAAGTGGAAAGGTCTTGACTGACCAAAAAAAATCAATCCAATTGAACCCATTTAATTTCCTGATGATAAGATTGTAAGCAAAAAGACCTCAAAACAAACAACTGAAGATGGCTGCAGTACAGGCCTGGCACAGCATCATCACTGACATTTACATTATATTTATGGCATGTAGCAGACGCCTTTATCCAAAGCGACTTACAACAAATACATTTGTTTAAGTAAGTGAATCATTTATCCAGTAATCAATGCTCAGACCAGGGGCAGTCACAATGCTAGAAGAAGGAAATATTACTTCTTTTTTTTTTTTTTAAGGAGAGAAACTTGTACAGGGGGGTAGTGGGGGTGAAGAGGTCTTTAGGAGGGACTGTTAAGATGTAGCCTGAAGAGATGGGTCTTCAATCTACGGCGGAAGATTGGTAGTGACTTTGCAGTCATGACAGCAGTGGGAAGCTCGTTCCACCAGAGGGGCGCCAGGACAGTGAAAAGCTGTGACCGAGTAGTGTGGCTGCTGCATCCACGTAGAGGCGGAGGTGCCAGGCGGCCAGCCGAGGTGGAAGAGCAGAGTGATCGGGCAGGGGTTTGGGGGCTGACCATTGCTTGCAAGTAGTGAGGGGCTGTTCCCTTTGCCGCCCGGTAGGCGAGCACCAGGGTCTTTAATCTTATGCGAGCTGCTACCGGGAGCCAGTGAAGGGTGCAGAGGAGGGGAGTGACATGGGAGAATTTGGGGAGCTGCAGAGGCCTGATGGTGGAGGCAGGGAGACCGGCCAAGAGTGCATTGCAGTAATCAAGGCGAGAGATCACAAGTGTTTGGACCAAAAGTTGTGCTGCTTCGCTGGTGAGGAATGGACGTATCCTGTAGAGGAAGAATCTACAGGAGCGTGCTGTCTCTGTGATGTTCGCCACACAGGATAAGTGGTTGTCAAGGATCACCCCAAGGTTCTTGGTTGTATGGGAGGAAGTCACAGTAGAGTTCTCGAGAAGTCTTGGAGAGGGCAGGCTTTCCCTGGGAGGAAGAGCAGCTCAGTCTTGTTAAAGTTGCGCTTGAGCTGGTGGGCTGACATCCAAGTGGAAATGTCTGCAAGACACGCAGAGACACGTGTTGCCACCTGTGACTCAGAAGAGGGGAAAGAGAGAAAGAGTTGAGTGTCATCTGCGTGGCTGTGGTAGGAGAAACCTTGTGAGGAAATTACCGAGCCAAGAGATTTGGTATAGAGGGAGAATAGTAAATTCTGCAGAGCCAGAGATGCCCAATTCTGAGAGGGTGGAGAGAAGGATCGGGTGGTTTACTGTGTCGAATGCAGTGGACAGGTCCAGAAGAATGAGAACAGAGGAGAGGGAGGAAGCTCGAGCAAGTGACAGCAAGGAAAGCAGTCTCAGTAGAGTGTCCAGCCTTAAAGCCAGATTGGTGAGGGTCAGGGAGGTTGTTCTGAAGGAGGTAGTTAGACAGTTGGTTAGAGACACGTTTAAGGGTATTAGATAAGAAGGAGAGAAGGGATATTGGTCTGTAGTTATGGACAGCAGACGGGTCAAGAGTTGGTTTCTTGAGAAGAGGCTTGACTCTGGCTGTCTTGAAGGCTGCTGGGACAGATCCTGTGGATAGAGAGGAATTGATTAAGGTGGTAAGTGTCACGCCTGAGGTTGCTGTCTGGTGACTCTGGTGCCCTCCTCTGGGAGGAGAACACTGGCAACGGACCACCAATCACCAGGATTCATATCGCCTGTGTGTTCCCTATGTCTTTGTCGGAGATTCTCCCCGTTTGTTTGTAAGTACCCTGTCTGCCAGTCGGTTTCGTGTATCCAGTTGTTTACTCCGTTGCCCAAGAACGTTATTATTATTTCTTAAGTTCAAGTTTATTCCACTTGTAAAGTGAGTACTTTTGTTAACAGAGCTTGGTTTTCTCCACCTTTATTTTACCCTTTTTCCCCAGTGTTTGTTTGTGTTCCGTGCCTATCTTATTAAAACATTCTTTGTTTTTGACTTACGCTGTTCGTCTGAGTATTTGTCCGCACTTGGGTCCACCTCACCATCATTGCTAACAGAATCTTCGACCAACATGGACCCAGCGGAGATACTCAGGCTGCGTGAAGAGTTCGCGGCCCAGCGCAAAGTGCTGGTCCAACACGAGCAGGGAATGCAGCAGGTGGCCGAGAGCCTGCAACGGTTGACCATCATGGCTCGCTCCATGTCGGAGGCTTGGGAGACCGCCGCTGCACCAGCACCGACACCACCTGCTCCAGCTCCCCAGACCACAGCACAGGAGCCGCGCCTACCACTACCTGAATGCTACGACGGACATCCGGAGGGCTGCAGAGAATTCTCACCCAATGTTCCCTGGTGTACAGTCTGCAGCCCTCATCCTTTCCCACGGAGTGCTCCAGAGTGGTGTATATCATCACCCTGTTGACGGGTCGGGCTCTGTTGTGGGCTACGGCCGAGTGGGAGCGTCAGACGCCGGCCTGCTCTGACGTCGCTCTTTTCACCCGGGAGATACGCAACGTATTCGACACCTCCCGGGTGGCATCAGGGCATGAGGCCGGCCAACGTCTCACGGGCTGTCGGCAGGGTGAGCACTCCATGGCGGACTACGCCGTAGAGTTCAGGACCCTGGCAAGGGAGGCAAGTTGGGAGGAGAGCGCTCCGGTCGTCCTCTACGCCCAGGGACTCTCGGAGGTGATGAAGGACGGTCTCGCCTTCCAAGAGCTCCCTGAGCAACTGGACGACCTCATCGACCTCTCCATACGCGTGGACAACCGTCACCGGGAGAGGACCCGGGAGTGAGGGTTGACACGCGGCGCGCCTCCCTACCCAGAGCCCTTTCCCTGTTCTTCTATGGAGTACCCTCAGGAGGAGCCCATGCAGTTGGGGGCAGCACACCTTTCGAAGGCGGGGAAACAGCGCCGCCTGAGCGAGGGGCGCTGCCTGTACTGTGGCCGGTCGGGTCACCGCTGCACTGCATGCCCAGAGAAATCCGGAAACGGAGGGCCCCGCTAGTATCTGGGGGGGTACTGGCGGGGCGGGATCCACCCTCCATTCCTAGAGATTCCCGGACCTTTCTCTGGGTTGCGGTGCAGTGGGGCTCCGACCCGCAGAGGGGTCCTCGCCTTGGTCGACTCCGGAGCAGCGGGAAACCTGATGGATGCGAGCCTGGCGGCTGGATGGGGAGTCCCACTTATCCAACTCTCGGAACCCATTCCAGTCCGGGCCCTGGACGGTCGGCCCCTGGGGGCTGGCCTTATAACACATTGCACTATTCCCGTGCGCCTCCAGGTCGAGGGGGCTTGTTGGGAGATGACCAATTTTTTCATCATTTCATTTCATTTCATTTCAACAAGGCTCCCGACTGCCCCCTTATTATGGCTTCCAATTAAAACTAGGTTCCTGAGCTTAAGGCAGGATAGCCACAGCAAAATACACAAGCTACCAACAGCACACTGACTTTAAACAAGATTAAACTAAGTAACTTACTTAGACTGGAGGACAGGCTTCACCACTCACTCAATCCCAAATGTATTAGTGAAGATAACCGTGAGGCTGTACAGACACAGAAGAACGTACTCTCTCTCTCTCCATCTCTCTAGTCCCCCCATCCTCACCCCTACCCCACCAACCCACCCCCCTCGGTTAGGCAGCATCCAGTGCCCTCGGTCTCTCTCTCAGGCTTTTGTCTGGGATTTGCTGTTACGGTTAGAGCTAAGGAACCCAAGCGCAGAACACAGAATCAGGTTTATATAAGAATATATAAGAATACGTTTATATAAGAATCAGGTTTTAATAAGGGAATAGGGGGGAATGGAGTAGCAGGGTGAAAAGGCAAGCAGGGTAGGGTAGCAGGATAGGTAGGCTGGGCAGACAGGACAGGCAGGCCGATAGGCAGGACAAGTAGACAGGGCAGGTAGGCAGGGCAGGCCGGACAGGTAGACAGATAGGCAGAAACCGGGAAGTGGTCCTGTAGCACAGAGAGAACGCGGTGAGACAAATACTGAGAACCAGAGAGTCTTCATGAAACTAAGCACTGCTAAGTGGCCGAGAGCGAGACTGACTTGTAACGACAACAAACAATCTGGCGAAGAGTGGATGGGAAGCCGGGGTTTAAATACTGCAAGTTGATGAGAAGATGAACCACAGGTGTGTAGATCGAGCAGGTGGAGATGATGATGAACTGGATTGCTGGAGCCACGCCCACACACGTACACACACAGAGACAGACAGGGGAGAGAGAGAGAGACCGGGACAGGCTAGGTGGAAATGGAGGCCGTGACATTTGCCCCCTGAATCCCTGAGGACAGATGCCCATTGTCAAAGCACTTCCTCTGGGTAATCCCTCAATTTGAACAGGTAAAAAAGCAGAGTAAAGGGGAATCAATCCCGTTCTGGATCAATCCCATAAAAGCCCCATATTACACAGTCTCATTTAGCCAAAGAGCCCCGAAGCTCCCGAAGTCCCAGGACACTCATTAGAGAGGAGAGGCAGGGAGAACGCTCCCAGCTGGAGAAACCCTCCCTGGCTCAGGCCTCCTCCAGTCTCTCTGACCTCATCCTGCAACTGGACTACAGGCTGGAAGGACCTGTGACCCAGGTTACCGGTTAATGAAGTGAGTTTTCCCAAAAAGCCTTTTTGAAAAGCATTATGTAATCCACTCTTAATAAAAGATGAATACATGACTAAAATGATGTTAACCATATTCATGTACAATGAAAACAGCAAATCAATTATGATTATTGGTGAAACATTTGTTTCAGTTGTTTTACTTGCAGGAAAACGATCTTCCAACAGAAAAGAAAAACGGTTGTAAAACCTTTTTGCTGACTTACTTCCTTTGGAAGTCTGCTTTCTTTTCTGCCAGCAACAGGATCAGCCCTAAATACCCTACACTCTCTTTCCTGGTGGCTGCATGGCTGTGTTCTCCTCCTCTCCCTCTGCTCTATGGGGCCTGAAAGCAGCAGCCCAATCGCTTTCTCAGGCCTCAGTTCCCAACCAAGATCAAATGCTGCCCAGCTTCTAGCTGTTACCTGCGGATCGCAACACAATACTTTCACGCAAAACGAAAGGTGGAGGGATCTGTTTCTATATAAATCAACGCTGGCGCAAAGACGTGAAAGTGATTTTGCAAACTTGTTCTCCTGACCTGGAATAATTTTTTCATCACCTGCAGACCGTTTTACTCTCCACGTGAATTCACTTCTTTTATATTGGCTGGCGTTTACATCCCCCCGCAAGCTGATGTGAAAGTGGCTCAACGTGTGAAAACGTGTTCGTTTATTTGAAGGAGAAGACAAACTACTTCTTACTTTTAGCTATTTATTTATATGTCAGAATTCCAGGCTTGTACAAGGACCACTATTGGCGAAGAAAATCACAGTCAGCAAGCTGTTAATCTGTAACCAACCTTCCAAAAATGGATGCATTCTAACAGTCACACAAAGCGATTGTGATTGGCTATTTGGTTGGGGAGGAACCATGGTTTAGACTTGGCTCTCCCTCGTTGGTTCACGGGCTGGTCACACGATTCGTCCCATCTGCAGAGTCAGCGCCCTGTTAGAGATAACATACCTACTCTTATTTGTCCTCCCTAGTCTGGTACTTTTCCACTACAGCTTTTTGTGTAAGCGTGTGTTGCAACATCCTTCTTGATGACCTGGCTTAACCTCTCCATGTATTAATCCAACGTACCATGGGACTAATGCTTGATTCATCTCTCATTTATCAACAGGCCATCACATTAGTAAATTTAGCACACTGCAGTAATGTATTTTTCTTATAGCAATAATAAACTGTTTTTATAAAAATAATTTCGAACAAATGTCAACTCGCCGACCAAATATTAGGAGTGGAGAGAAGGAGAGAGAACACGTATTCCCCAGTTATTGTCATTGGGGACTTTAACAAGGGAAACTTAACTCACACACTCTCTAAATATAAGCAGTTAATCAAATGCCCGACCAGGGTGGAGAAGATTTTAGATCATTATTACAGCACCATCAGCAGAGCTTATCACGCAGTTCCCCGCGCAGCTCTGGGACTATCTGACCACGCTCTTATTCATCTGATCCCGGCATACAGGCAGAAACTAAAACTCTCTAAACCTGCTGTGCGGAGATCTAAGAATTGGAGCAGCAGAGAAGCAGTGGAGGAGCTGCGTGACTGCCTAGATACCACAGACTGGGACATTTTTAAGACTGCTTCCAACAGCCTGGACGAATACACAGAGTCTGTGACGTCATACATCAGCTTCTGTGAGGACAGATGTATTCCAACACGCACCAGGGTCATTCAGATTCCTGGGGACAATAATTTCACAGGACCTCAGGTGGGCGGAGAACATCACCTCCATCATCAAGAAGGCCCAGCAGAGGATGTTCTTCCTGCAGCAGCTGAAGAAATTCAACATGCCGCAGAAAGTGATGGTCGAGTTCTACACGGCCATCATTGAGTCCATCCTCAGCTCATCGATCACCATCTGGTTTGCTGCCTCCACTGCCAAGGACAGAGGCAGACTGCAGCGGACCATTCGGTCAGCCGAGAAGGTTATCGGCTGCAACCTGCCATCTCTCCTGGACCTGTTCCACTCAAGGACCAGTAAAAGAGCAGGAAAGATCATAGCTGATCCTTCCCATCCTGGTCACCACCTCTTCCATAAACTTCCATCCGGCAAAAGGTTCCGGTCAATCAAGACCAAAACCTCATGCCACCTGAACAGTTTCTTCCCCATGGCAGTGGGGCTCACAAACAGCTCCCTGCCTCTCACTGACTCTGGGACTTCCATGTTTTTTATGTCCCATGCACCAACCTCACCAAGTCAATTTCCTGCATGTGCAAATGTACTTGGCCGAATAAAAGAATTCTGATTCTGATGTTAGGGCTTAAAAAGCTAATGTTTGATGTGGATGAGCAACTGCCTATGAAACACTTCAATCGCTAATGCTGTCATGTATTTAATTTCACACCCTCTGATGGTGTTGCCCCGTTTTAGGATTACTCAAGAGGGGTGCTAGGGCAGCCACTGAAGGAGAGAGAAGGGGTGAAGAGAGGGAGAAAGACAGAGGCAGAGAAGGAGAGACTGAATAATATGTGCAATGGAGAGAGAGAGAGAGAAAGAGAGGGGGAGAGAGGCTTTCTGAACCCAAACATTATCACAGAGCTGGCTTCACAGAGAAAAGGAAAATGCCACTTTACAATTTGGAATGCTTGTATTCAAATAGGAGGTCGGAGATTTGGTGCACCAAAGAATGTGCTGATATCTGCATCGTCATATTCCCCCGCCTTGATAGGGAGGAAAAAATACACCCTGGCAAATCTCATTGTACGTCTTGGGAGCTTCATAAAGTTATGGAGCAATGAATATAGTCTTGGCCTTTATGAGATGGGGATCTATCTCGCCCTGGCTCGGAAGCCCTATATGCAAACGCAGGGATATTGGATGCAGTAATTCCACGGACAAGAGCACACACAGACTCCTTTATATCGTCCCCTAATATCCAATTGACTGGCTCAGGCCAAAGCCCCAGAGAAGGCATTTGTGCATTTTAAGTCAAGGGACTGGCCAGCTCGGAGAAACCCGGCACGAACTGCCGGTAATAGCCAGCCAGCCCCAGGAACGCCCTCACCTCCTTCTTAGTCCTGGGCCGCGGAGAGGCGGCAATGGCCGCAGTCTTTTCAACCTGCGGCCGCACCTCCCCTCGACCCAAGTGGTACCCCAGATACCGGATCTCCCTCCGCCCGATCACGCACTTTTTCGGGTTGGCCGTCAGCCCCGCCTGCCTCAGGGCCGCAGAACAGCAGCCACACGCTGCATATGCTGCGCCCAGGTGTCACTGTAAATGACAATGTCATCCAGATAGGCAGCAGCATAGGCAGAGTGCGGCCGCAGAATGCGGTCCATGAGGCGCTGGAAAGTGGCTGGGGCTCCGAACAACCCGAAAGGGAGCACCGTGAACTGATACAACCCGAGCGGAGTGGAGAATGCAGTCTTCTCCCGGGATACTGGCGAGAGGGGAATCTGCCAGTATCCCTTCTAGTAGTACGAGCACCTTGTCTCCCGGTGAAAATTCTCGCAGGTTAGTTCAGGTGCACAACGAAGCCTCGCTTCCGTAACCCTGGCCACGGTCCTGTAGCTCCCTCTACAGGCCGAACGATGCATGTCTTCCCACAGGTATAATGAAAGAGATATAATGCACAGGCAACAGGATTTAATGCTTGCTACTGGGACACAATATATAGGTCACTCTTTCTGTTCCAGAAGGTTATCTGGTTACAATTCAGCATGACTCGTATTTAAACCATTTATGCAGTACTTTTTTTAAGAGAAAAATAACTCCTATTTTGAAGGACTATCAAAAATACATCACATCATGTCTTGCAAACATCCATATTTGTTTACATTTGTCAGCGCGCATTTCACAGTGCGCACAAACAATAACCACCATTGGATTATTTTGATTTTCCGGAAAGGGTTTTAGTCAATTATTTTGATCACTAATGAGCTCACACATAAAGTGATAAATTGTGAATTGTAATCGCTCCATGGCGAACGAAAGATGATCTCACATGAGAAGATATACCTTATTCAGAGCCAAATGATACAGTTTTACTGTAACACCATGTTTTGAAGCTAATATACAGTATCAAGGACAGGAAAATATTGTTAAACAAGCAATTCTGGTTACTTTTGACGGGAGAATAACATCGTGGTTAGTGTGAGTGAAAAGCATGAATTTATCGGATCTCAGGTTTATGACACAAGGCCTATAAACAGCTCTGATAAGCGTTGCATATATTTGTCAGCGGGGCCGGCTCTACGCAGGGGCAAGAGGGGGCAACGCCCCCTCAAACAAATGGCCTGCCCCCTCAAATCAAAAATTTAGAAGTGAAAAATCCGCCGAAAAAAGCACAAGTTAAATGCTTCCCCTCATCTCCGTGCAGTGTGTCTTCACACAGCCTGCAGTCAGCAGAGATCGCCCCTCTCCCCTGCCCCCTCAGCCCTCCGTAAACATCCAATCACTGTTAGTATGCAAATGAGCCAAGAGCAGCCTGACTGTGGTGTCAGGTAGTGATGGGCAAATGAAGCTTTTGTGAAGCACTGAACCACTTCAGCCAATTGTTTCGAAAATGGGTTCATTACTCGAAGCTTCAGTTACAGTGACCTCTCCTGGCGAAGTGCAAGGCTGCAGTCAAATTAGGCAGGCTAGTTGGTGGACAGGAGGCTTTTAATTACACGCACGAACACACACACACACACACACACACACACCTCAATGAGCAGTGTTGGAGAAACTATTTTACTTTTGTAGAAAAGATCTTTTGTTCTGAAGCATCTTTGCTTTGATCACCCTTGGATTTAAAGTATTGTAACGACCCTGTGAAAGAACCGTTAGCAACTCCGCTCTTGGTGTTGTGGCTAGCGCGGCCGGTTTGTAAGCGAAAGATTGCGAGTTCGATACCCGCTTAAGACAAGCTGCTCTACCCAGCCGTTCGCTACAGTATCTTTGCTTTGATGAAATTCTTTGATGCACACACACACTAAGACTGAATATCATGTTCTATTTACAAATAAAGATTGATGAATGTGTGTATTGTGTTACTGAGGAGAGAGTGCTGGGGAAAATATGGCATAGGTTGGGTGTGCTTGTGTAACTATGGCAGGGGGTGATTATGTGGGATGGGGAACACTCAAGGATTTTTATTGAGGTACATTATTTTTTCAACCGTTTTTGGATTGAGCCGGTTTCTTTTTTTGCTCACAACTTCTCCACATTTGGAAAATACTCGCTCACAAGGAACCGATGATGCTGGCGTGCATAAAAATTGTTTTGCTAATTTAAACAGATGAGGGTACACATTTTGATGGTTCCGCCAGTAAGCCAGTGGGTCTTCTGATCTTTCCAGCGGTGGATCAGTCATGTACCGCTGCACCTCCACTACAGCATCCGCTGTGGCATTCCTTGCCCTCCTTGCTTCAGAAGCATCTCTGTCCAGAGTTGCCCAAAGGTTAATATCTGAAAGACAAACATGACGGTAATCATCAATACTGAAAGGTTTCAATTTGTATCCTTTTTTACTTGTACTTATTTTGTCCTGCATTTTATCAATTAACTATTTATAACATTACCTGTGGATGATGGATTTCCAACATTTGCTGGTGCTGGTTGAGCTGATGTGGAGGGCTGTTCTTCTGTAGGTGTGTCAAGTGGTGTGTATCTTATCAATTGTGAGCATTGTGCTGTCAGTCGTTTTAGTGATGCCTGTGCCTGTGCTTGATTATAGAATCCAAGGGTTTTGAATCTAGGATCCAGCAGTGTTGAAAGGGTCAGTGCTGTTTGGTTCTCTAGTGTGTCAAACTTGTTTTGCATCAGTGACACTAAGTTCTGTCCCAGCAGTTTAGCCGTGTTGTGGCTTCTTTTCCCCATTGTGTCATACAAGTAGAACATTAACATTTTTGTCATTGGGATAACCTTTGACCCTGAGACTCTCTTCTCCTCGCACAGTTCTACTGTTGCCTGGTAAAAGGGGGCAAGCAATTGCAGGCATGCAGCAGCTGTTTCATAGTCCTCAGAGGACAGAGGTCTCACGTCTGTTCTCAGAGTCGCAAGAGCTGCCCCCACTGACTGTCTCTCTTCGAAAAGGCGTTGTAGCATGAGGAAGGTGCTGTTCCAGCGTGTGTCCACCTCCTGAATAAGCTTCATCACTGGACGATTCATCTGCTCCTGCACTTCTCTGAGCTTCTCTTTTGCTGTTGTGCTGGTTTTGAAAAATGTCACTACTCTTCGTGCCCTTGTGCGTAGGTCTTCTAGGCCAGGAGTTGCATCAAGAGACTTCTTCACCACTAAATTTAGTGAATGAGCAAAGCAAAGTGCATGTCTTAGATTTAAACTTCTGACAGAGGCAACCATATTAGCTCCTGCATCTGTCACAATCGAGGTCACTTTGCCTTCAATGCCCCATTCCTCCATGACAGACCTCGTTGCAGCAGTGATGTTATCTGCTGTATGAGCTTCAGGGAAAGGCAGCACTCCCAAAAGCACTGTGGCCAGCTTCACAGAGTCATCCACATAATGGCAGGTCACTGCTAGATATGCATCCATATTAATGGAGGTCCACATATCAGCAGTCAGGCTCACAGCCCCTACCCTCTGCATGACAGCCTTGGCCTTGGTCTTCTGCTCCTCGTATCTCTGGACCACCATGTTCTTTAGAGCCCGTCTGGATGGAAGAGTGTATGTGGGATCAAGCAATGCCACAAACTCCTTGAAGCCACAGTCATCCACGATGGAAAAAGGCTGCGAGTCTTTCACCACCATATTCACAAGAGCCTCATCTAGCTCTCGCTTCCGGTCCACGAAGACAAATAAATAAAAACATAAAGAAATAAAAAGAAAATGAATAAAAGAAAATAAGGATTTATGTGAAATTGCATTAAAATGAAGCAGGCCTATGAGTCATGGAATACAGTCATATCATATTGTGTTAGTGTGTCTAGTTAATAACAATATAATACATATAGCCGACCTTGATTTGTGTTCCGCTGGTTAGCAGAAGCTCCATGCTTGGCAGTGAAGTGCCTAAGCATGGAGGAAGTATTCCCATGATACTTCAGTTCAGTTGAACACACCAAGCACCGGACCTGTAGAGAAAGCCATTTGTAAATAAAAATGCAATTTGAGTCTATAAAGCTGGAGCCTAATGGCTACACTAATCATATACATCATTTTACTGTAATGCTACTTAGTATAGACTTGAGATAGACCATAGCTATAGGACTGTACTGACAGTTACTGTTGTATAAGTAACTTTACTTTTCCTACGTCAAATATTAAACAGCCAGCACACCTACCTTATCAGGAGCGATCTGATTAAAGTGTTCCCACATGTCAGAACGACCTCTCCTCCTCGCTGGCTCCATAATAATCTAATACAAACGCAATTCCAACAACGCACCTACTAGACAATCCACAAATTGTGCATTGTTTAGAGCGGTTATAAAGTGTTGAGGCACTCAAATTCAAAACTGTTGCAACCTGTCACCTGTCAGAATCGAGACGAGGCAGTGCCAGTGAATCACCTGATTGGACCGCGAACCAGTCAGGTGATTCATTCGGCAAAATTAAACTTCGATAAAATTGTTGGTCAGTGTTTGAAGCACGTATCGAAGCTTCAGTGTCAAACTGCCATCACTAGTGTCAGGTAGTGATGGGCAAATGAAGCTTTTGTGAAGCACTGAACCACTTGAGCCAATTGTTTCGAAAATGGGTTCATTACTCGAAGCTTCACAGTGATCTCTCCTGGTGAAGTGCAAGGCTGCAGTCAAATTAGGCAGGCTAGTTGGTGGACAGGAGGCTTTTAATTACACGCACGCACGAACACACACACACACCTCAATGAGCAGTGTTGGAGAAACTACTTTACTTTTGTAGAAAAGTTCTTTTGTTCTGAAGCATCTTTGCTTTGATCACCCTTGGATTGAAAGTATTGTAACGACCCTGTGAAAGAACCGTTAGCAACTCCGCTCTTGGTGTTGTGGCTAGCGCGGCCGGTTTGTAAGCGAAAGATTGCGAGTTCGATACCCGCTTAAGGCAAGCTGCTCTACCCCGCCGTTCGCTACAGTATCTTTGCTTTGATGAAATTCTTTGATGCGCACACACACACTAAGACTGAATATCATGTTCTATTTACAAATAAAGATTGATGAATGTGTGTATTGTGTTATTGAGGAGAGAGTGCTGGGGAAAATATGGCATAGGTTGGGTGTGTTTGTGTAACTATGGCAGGGGGTGATTATGTGGGATGGGGAACACTCAAAGATTACAAGAAGAACACTCAGAGAATACAAACGCAATACCAACAACTCAACAGCAACAATGCACCTACTACGACAATCCACAAATTGTGCATTGTTTAGAGCGGTTATAAAGTGTTGAGGCACTCAAATTCAAAACTGTCGCAACCTATCACCTGTCAGAATCGAGACGAGGCAGTGCCAGTGAATCACCTGATTGGACCGCGAACCAGTCAGGTGATTCATTCAGGCAACGAAGCAGTTGCTGCTTCGGACGTCATATGTCACGTGATTTTTTTCGCACCAAAGCAAGCTTTGAAGCAGTGGTTCGATGGAATTGTTGTTCAGTGTTTGAAGCACGTATCGAAGCTTCAGTGTCGCACTGCCATCACTAGTGTCAGGTTTCCAGACAGAGCGGTTAAGACTTTGAGGAAGCAGCTAAAACTCCACTAAACTCGTCGTAGCGACCCGTGAGATAACTAATAATTAACAACAACTAAAACAAAAGTTAATATAACATCCATATATATTTGTGCAGTCAACTGGGGAATAGTCTGCTGTTTTTTCCCCAGTGGGAGTGTTTCTCAAGTCACACAAGCACAGACTAGACACTGTCCGCTGCATGTAACAGGCTGAGGACTAGAGATGGGTCGTTCGCGAACGAATGGCTCTTTTTGAACGGCTCTCTTTGGTGAACGTAGGGAACCGATTCTTTTTGGTGAACGATCCATTTGGTTTGGCTCTTTTCCCCCCCGTTAGCTAACATTATGTGACCAGACAGACAGTGGCGTTGTGAGCGCTGCGGTTGCTACAATAATGTTAAAATGCACAAGCACAACTCTTTAACAGGTTCAATGGTTGAGTGAACTAAGTAAAAAAACAATAAAACTAGTGTTTTGTTACTCAGCTCGCCTCGTATGTGCCTACGTTTGAACCAGTCTCAACGCGTTAATTTGCTGATACACTCTATGGAAACTCAACGTCATACGACACTTCAGTCTTGAAACTGACAGCTGACAAGACATTATTTTCTCTCAAGTAAATCATATGCGAATATTCTGTAAAGAATAAAATAAAAAATCAAGTACCAAATAATAGCGTATTTCTTGTGTATTACATTTTTTTTGTCACTGTCTATTCTATATCGTTCTATGCCGGCTGGATTAGCTATATAAAATGTTATATAATAACGGTGTAGAATTTATTTATTTGTGTAATGCTATTGTTTTGTAAGCACACTTAAATTTGTCATGATCTGTCACTTACATGAGCTGTGCAATTAGGCTAGTATTACATATATTGCAGTAGGCTATAATAAGTGCTACACAAATTCCTGTAAAGCCAAATAAAGTATTACGTTCAAGTCCATGTCCGATGAACAAATCAGAACTAAGGGCCATGAGTGTCGAATTACACATAGGATACCCCTTTGGCGAGATTTGTCCATGAGTATCGAATTACAGGTTACCCCTAGATTTGACCCAAATTAAGTCACCTTAATTTGCATATTCTCCGAGATGCACGTGAAGCAAAGACGCTAAGAAGAAGATAACATGAGTGACAATAGAAAACGAAGTATCATTTGGACCTTTTTCACCTGTAAAGATGCATCAACTGCAGTATGCAATATGTGCAAGGGGAGCATTTCCATTAAAGCATTTCCATTGTTATATCACATTAGTATCATAGTTGAAGGATGAAGTGATCTAGTCGTATTTAATTAAACTGTGGGTAATTAATAATTAATATAACACATTAATCAATAAACATAGGCCTATACATTACACTAAATAAAACCATAGAA
Organism: Argentina silus; assembly: GCF_951799395.1. Lineage (NCBI taxonomy): Eukaryota > Metazoa > Chordata > Actinopteri > Argentiniformes > Argentinidae > Argentina > Argentina silus. The sequence continues at coordinate 30,403,786 of NC_139654.1, read as the reverse complement.
ATGTCACGGACACCGTGGCAGCACTGTTGTATGCGTCCGACACTCACAGTGCGTAAGTGGAAAATCAAACTGCATTTTTTTCGAAAAACCGGAACTATAAGTGAACGAAGAGCCAAATGAACGGCTCTTTTTAGTGAACGGAGCCAAAAGATCCGGCTCCTCGAAAAGACTCGGAATGCCCATCACTACTGAGGACAATGAGCTGTGTCTGCCAGACCCCTACGTGAAGCCCCGCCCCAGCCTCTGGCTCTGCACAGTTTTGTTTCAGACTGCTAAGGGATATAATTACTGCGGTTTTCTCAAAACTTACTCACTTTGCACTCCAGCTTCCAGCAGCTCACAAAGAGAGAGTTAATGCTGCGAGATGCATCCTTTTTTCAGAGCGTTCAAAACAAGTGTTGCTCCTGCATGTACTAAAAGCAGTAGCAGTGATACTGCTGCTAGTACCAGTGCATCAGAAGCAGCAGCTAGCATAAATCCACCTGTACCATCAGCAAGCACTGCTTCTCCTGTTCCTCCTCCCTCAACATGTGCTGCCCCAAAACCCCTTGCTCAGCTACCTAGTGACTTAAATGTCAATGCACCATCCCAGCCAATACTGGGTAGCTACCCAAAGCGTGCATTTGGTGCTACATTAAGATCATTCAATCCTGCCTGGTACCGCACACGACCATGGCTGGAGTACTCTGTTGTGCGAGACGCATGCTTCTGTTTCCCCTGTCGCAAATATGGCAGCACTGCTAATGAGAGGGATGTTGTTTTCACCCTAACTGGTTTTAACAACTGGAAAGCAGCACTTGAACGAGACAAGAGGCTACATAGGCATATGTCCAGCCACAACCATGTGCACTCTTCCACCACCTGGACTCAGCACAAAAGCAGAGAGGCTACAGGGGGGACTGTTGACTCCCTGTTGGTTGGTAAAACCCAACTTGAAAAAAATCATTATTATGTCAAGAGTGTGGGCAGTGCTGTTAAGTTTCTCTGTGTGAATGAGTTGGGGCTCCGTGGGACTGCAGAAACTTTGAGACATGATGCAGCTGGTGATGATGTTGCTTCAGGTCTTTTTCTGAAACTCATGGAGTTTTCAATAGAGAAGGATGAGAAGCTAGCAAGCATTGTTAAGGGTATCCCAAAGAATGCAAAATACACATCTAAGGATATCCAAAACGAAATGATTCAAACACTGGCAGACATGGTGCTTGGAGAGGTCAGGAAAAAATATGAAAATGCTGATTCTGCAGGGTTTTGCCTCAAAAGTGATGGGACCAGGGACAGGTGCAATGTGGAAAATGTGTCTGTGATGATTCGATTTGTCAGCAATTCCATGCCAGAGGAGCATCTTATTGGGTTGCTTGACTTGCATCAACTTGATGCAGAGTACATCACGTCTGAGATACTGACACACCTTTCTGATGCTGGCTACAGTGCTGACAACATACTTAGCCAGTGTTATGATGGAGCTTCTGTGATGAGTGGGATAAGAGGTGGTGTACAAGCTCTGCTCCAAAATAAGCTTTCTAGGTATATCCCATACATCCACTGCTACAACCACCAGCTGCACTTAGTGGTTGTGCATGCCATCCAGAGTGAACCATGTGCAAAGAGATTTTTCGACCTCTCAAGTTCACTGTACAAGTTTTTTCAGCACCACTATGTGTCTGAGAAATATAATGCACCTAACCTTAAAAGGCTGCTTGAAATCCGATGGACAAGCCACTATGAGGTGACAAGGTGCATTGTTGACAATCAAGACCATATTCTCAGTATCCTATCTGAGATGACAGAGGATGATGGTGCTGCTGTTGACCTGTGCACCGAGGCATCAGGCCTGCTATGTCAAATTAAGAGGCATCACTTCTTTGAGACTGGAAAGTTTCTAGTGCGGGTGCTTGGTGTCTTGAAACCAGCAAATGCAATTCTACAGTCTCAGTCTGTGGATATGTGCAGTGCTTCTGAGGTTGTTGGTGCAGCACTGGAGTCCTTAAAAAGCATCCGTGAAGATGAGAATTGGGGAGAGTCATCTCAGTCAGCTGCTGGGGATGATTCACAGCCTCCAAAGAGAAGGAGGACAATGAGCAAACGCCTTGGTCAAAGTGTTGTGCTCTCAACTGTGGGCCATACAGACTCGGATGATCCTACCATTTCCCCCCCTCAGTCTCTGAAAAGATCTCTGCTCAACATCCTTGACAGGGCCATTTCAGAAATGGAGAATAGATTTTCTCAGAAGAACGTTGAGCTGATGAAAGCCATATCTAGTCTTGCACCCAAATCCAGCGCATTTCTAGATTCAACCCTGTTGCATCCTCTGGCTGTGCTGGCTGGCACTGTGGCAGATGATCTAAAAAATTAAATTCTTGTGGCAAAACAGATGTTGCTCAAGAAATGTCCAAATGAAACAGACCTATCCACTGTCTGTAAACACCTGCAGGAGTACAAGGAAGCCTTTCCCAAGTTACATAAATTGTATGTAACAGCCATGGTAATTGGTGTGTCTTCGGCATCGTGTGAGAGTTCCTTCTCCACATTGTCACGGGTCCTAAGTTTGAGAACTTGTGATGCTTGTTTATTTTATTTTTTTCATAAGACTACCTTTCAGTTTTGTAAATATTGATTATAGTGAAAAGTCTTTCCTTTAGGTTCAAATGTATTTGAGAATTAGACCATCCAGTTAAGATAAATGTTATGTTGTTGGTTGTTAAAATCTGGATGAAGGATATTTTATTTTACTTTTTATTTTTCAGTTTTCCCCCTGAGGGATTGCCACCTTATTGTGGTCAGGGGGTTTGTGTGCCTCAGTGACCCTAAGAGCTATACCAGCAGGAGCTTTAGTCTTCAGGTGGGACACCCAAGTTGGACAGGTCTTAGGGTAGAGGCCTGACAGAGTGCAATCCACTTCTCCAGGTTGAGGGCTGGACACACAGCTAACAGCCCATGCCGTGAAGAAAACACTGTTATAAAAAAAAAAGTGCTGGCACATGATGTGTACGCATAATGCCCCCTTCACATTTCTGACTGCCCCCTCATATGTGCATTCCGAGAACCGGCCCTGAAAATAAGTAGAGTCGGATATATGCATGGTTGATGGTTGCTCTGTCATGTATGTTATCTGGAAAATTAGCCTATGCATACCCAAAATAGAAGCTACTTAATCTTCAGATTAATAACGGGTAGTTTTTCAGGGAGGCCTTTGCTCAGTCGCGTTCCCTTCCAACATCGACAAAAACCTATAGTTGTTGCCCATATTTCTCTAACCTTTTCTATTGATGTTCTGTTAATCACATTATAATTATGCATGTTTACAATTAGTCTAATTTACCAGTGTGTCCTAACCCAGGATTCAAACTCACAACCTAGGCACTTGGCAGTGTTCTTTCTCTCATGCATCTTTATGAGACTTTGAGGGTTCATAAATGTTCATGGTGATGATCAAATATAACAGAGACATAGACCTATAGAAATATGCCCCATCGAAAAATATATAATTAAGAATGTATTTAAATTGCTGAAATATATCTGTAGAAGTTAATGTTATCAATTCATTTTGGTGGGGTGCAGGTTGGAGTGCAGACTGAAAATGAATGTCTGTATTCTTATTGGACTACCTCCTACATTTCAAAACGTGTTTTCCTGTTTCATGCCAAGAGAACCCCAGGTCATGTTCAGACTCTGTTAATGTTTATTGGAAGGAATAATATGTAATGTCAGATTTTTGTTTTCGTTTTTTTGTTGGTTTCTGTAGGCTGTTATTTTGTTATATCTCTGATATGATTTGTATAGTGTCTGGAAATGGAAATAAAGTCATACAAAAAACAAACAGCTCACATGTAATTCAAAGTGTGTTTCTTCACAGACTAATGGCTGAATCGAGTCAGGAACTGCAGTGCCTTTGTTTGGCCCATCAATGCAGTGTGTAGGGCGCCTGTCCAAGCCGGCAAAAACATGAATGGTGCTTTGGTGGCCGATATAGAGTTCAATGATAAGTACTGTAATTTCAGACTTGAGTTCAAAAGCAAGATATTCAAAGGAAGAGAAATTGCCTAAATTGATCTTAGTACAAGTGAACTGGTTTGAGTATAAGATAGCAATTCCACCTCCTCTTTTGTCATGTCTAACTGACTGAAAGAAATTGTAATTTGGAGGGCATGTCTCAATTAAAGTTGCTACACCATCATTGGTAAGCCAGGTGTCAGTTAAAAACATAAAATGCAGCCTTTTCTCCGATATAAAATCATTAATAAAAAAACTGTTATTTGTTAGAGATCTGACATTTAGCAAAGCCATATTGATTGTGTCAGATTCAGTGATTTTGTTTGATGGTAGGTGAGTGTTACCTGTCTCTATAGTGATAACATTGTTCTGATTTCTGGCCTGGACTGGCTGGATTTTAAGATCTTCAGGTCTGACTGTACACCAGACAGGATGGTGTATTGTGATGAGGGTGAAAAGTCAGTGAGTTCTCCACTGGGTCCCATCCTATTCTGTGGCTAAACATGGATAGGACCTCTGTAACAGCAGGGACCCTGCCCATATCAGTTGTTTATCCTGAGGGGTGATGGTTGAGGGGGTCGGTGGAGGAGGTTTGGGTTCGGGGCCAGGTTTGGTTGGGGGGGCTAGCCTTGGGGGGCTGGGGGGAGGGTACGCCGTGGTGGGGACATAAGGAGTTACATTTTACATTTATGGCATTTAGCAGACGCCTTTATCCAAAGCGACTTACAACAATACATTTGTTTAAGTAAGTGAATCATCTATCCAACAGTCATCATAAGACAAAGTAATCAATGCTCACACCAGGGGCCATAGGCAGTCATAATGCCAGTAGGCTATTTTTTTTTTTTTTTTATTAGCAGGAGGGATGTTGTACAGGGGGGATAGCGGGGATGAAGAGGTCTCTAGGGTTAGGGTTAGTATAGGGGGGGGGGGGGGGTAGTGAGGGTGAAGCGGTCTTTAGGAGGGACTGTTAAGATGTAGCCTGAAGAGATGGGTTTTCAATCTACGGTGGAAGATCGGAAGTGACTCTACAGTCCTGACAGTAGTGGGAAGCTCATTCCACCAGCGGGGCGCCAGGACAGTGAAAAGCCATGACCGAGTAGCGCGGCCACTGCATCCACGTAGAGGCGGCGGTGCCAGGTGGGCAGCCGAGGTGGACGAGCGGAGTGATCTTGCAGGGGTTTGGGGGCTAACCATTGCTTGCAAGTAGGCAGGATAGCCACTGAAAAAACTCCTAATAGCAACTCCTAATAGCACTCTGACTAGAAACAAGATTAAACTGATTTACTCAGACTGGAGAACAGGCTTCACCACTCACTCAATCCCAAATGTATTAGTCATGGTCCAGGGTGAGTAGGAGTTAAATACCTGGCAGGATAGTGTTTAGGCCCTCCCACTGGAGATTGACAGCACTTCACAGCTAATTGACTTCAAACAGATGGCTTCCAATAGAAACTTAAACTGACTTGCTCAGGCTGGAGAACAGGCTTCAGGAGTTGGGCAGTAATTAGCCTTGCCTTGGTGACTTGCTGCCGGGGGGGTCATGGATTTAATGGCCATAGTGACATGTGTTTCTGTCACGCCTGAGGTTGCTGTCTGGTGTCCTCCTCTGGCGATACGGGGCCAGTGGCCTCCCAATCTACCCTGAATTGTTTCACCTGTGTGTTCTGTCCCCTGTTCGTTATATCTAGCCTGTGTGTTCCCCATGTCTTTGTCAGAGATTCTCCCTGTCTGTCTGTAAGTACCTTGTCTGCCCATCTGTTCCGCTATTTCCAGTTGTTATCCCGTTGTTCTAGTTATTCCACTTATTAAGTGTGTACTTTGGTTTATGGAGCTGGTTTTCTCCACCCTTGTTTTACCCTTTTGTCCCAGTGTTTGTTTGTATGCCGTTCCCCAGTTTTATGATTAAAACCCCCTTTGAAATATACTTTACGCTGTCGTCTGAGTATCTCTCTGCACTTGAGTCCACCGCACTATCACCCGTTAACATGTTTCCATATCAGCAGTTAGATTCAGATAAGGGTTTGAGTCATCACTGGAGGAGTGAGGAGTGTCTTTGTTCCTTCAGTCCTCAGTGTCCTCCACACTGTTGGCTAGCAGGCTGGAATCTAGAGGTGGGGGTGAACTGTGTGTGTGTGGGGGGGGGGGGGGTTGAGTTTATTATGTTCCTTTCCTCTGGTTCCATTTTGTTCAAGCTGTCTTCATCAGCTTGGGTGTCCTTCACATCCAGAGCTGATATGCTCTCAGATTTTTCACTTATCGTCTCAGTAGACATTTGGACAGCATACCATATATTTGTTCCAAGTATCTTGGCTCCTAGTCTGCTTGGTCGAAAACCATCCGCTTGAAAACTGTGTTTTTGTTCCCAGAATAAGTTGAAATTGTCAATAAAGTTCAGACCACGGGTAGTGCATACTGACGACAGCCAGGAGTTTAGGCTCAAGAGCCTAGAGAAACACTTTTTGGGGCAGTTTGCTTGCTGAATTTAGCAGTTTGGTGAAATGCCCCTTTAATAGCTCAGAGCCATATTCTCTTCTAGCAGATGTGACATTTGTTCCAACATGTAAGATGACAGTTTTAGCACGCTGGTGGCTCTGTAGTGTTTCAGGCAGTTTATCAATTGTTTCACGTACCATAACACTGTGAATGCACAGGGTTTTCATCATCCTACTTTTTACGTCTTTTATTGTGAGATCACCCACGAGGAGCAGGCTCGATGGTTGGGCTGGGTTGGCCTTTGTGGGCTTTGCATTGGTCAAGCTAGCATTAGCATGTGTTCTGGTCTTTAGTCTGTCTTTGCGTGTTCTAGTCTGTAGCTGATCTGACTCACATATGCTCAGTCACGGTTCATATTTGTTGTCCAGCCTAACTATCAGAGATGACTTCTGTGGGATAGTATCATTAGCAATGGCATGGGGGGCTGGTGTAGCTCTGTTAGGCCGGCTATTAGCATCAGTCCCTCTTGTTGAGCTTGTGTGTGGTTTTCTCTTTGGTCTTGCACCAACTTTATGCCAGCATGTGGTGCCCTCTTGCTCGAGTTGTTTAGCTTGTGAAGTACCAAGTCTTGGAAAAGTTATGGAGTTATCCAAAGCCAGTGTTATTTCCCTGGCTGGCTGTAGATGTGTAGGGCTCAGTCTAACAGACTCACCAGTGGGCATCCAGGGTACCGTGTCATCCATAGCATCTCTTATCCTCCAGTGAGAAAATCCTGGTTTCAAGTAGGGCTATCTTCTGTAATACTTGATGACAGCACCTACCCGTAGAGTCCACTGTGTGAGGAGACATGTTCTGGACAAGCCTGACTCGATAGTTTAAGTAATCCAGGAAGCTAGCAACGATTAGCGATTAGTACATTTGAGATTGAGTGAGTGGTGAAGTCTGTTCTCCAGTCTGAGTAAGTCAGTTTAATCTTGTTTCTAGTCAGAGTGCTATTAGGAGTTGTTTGTTTTTTCAGTGGCTATCCTGCCTGAAGCCTGTTCTCCAGCCTGAGTAAATTAGTTTAATGCTGTCAATCTCCAGTGGGAGGGCCTAAACACTTTAACTCCTGCTCACCCTGGACCACGACTAATCCATTTGGGATTGAGTGAGTGGTGAAACCTGTCTGGTCGTTAACTGATCGTCAGGTGGGAGGGGATGCCACCATGCTAGTCATCAGCAATCACAGAATCTGCATTTATTTCGTAACAAGTGCAGAGAGACAGCCTCCTGACACGAAGACTCCAGACACAAAGACATGTGGAGTCCATCGAGGAAGGCCATACTACTAAGTATTTTTATTCTATCTTGATAAATTCTTTATTACCCCGAGTGTATTGTGTATACCTTTCCCACTAACCCTATCCCTCTACACTGGCAAAAAATCACAATGTGCTTTCTCCCTATTCCTGTTATTTCCTCCATTAGGAGGACACATCGACGCTACCCCTCCACTCGCAATCCTTCCAATCTAATCTACCCACCATGCTCTACTGACCATGACCTCACTGTCACAGGAGGACTTTGGAACTGCCAGTCGGCGGTCCGGAAAGCAGAGGCTATCTCAGCCTATGCCTGCTTCATGTCTCTCCACTTCCTTGCTCTCACAGAGACATGGATTACACCGGATAACACAGCTACACCGGCAGCCCTCTCTGATGCTTACTCCTTTTCTCATTCCCCTAGACTCTCTGGTCAAGGAGGAGGAACAGGACTCCTCATCTCGCCTAAGTGGTCACATAATGTCACTCCTGTCCATATCCTCCTTTGAATTCCATGCTGTTTCTGTCACCTGCCCTGCCAAACTTCACATTGTTGTTGTCAATCGTCCTCCAGATCAGCTTGGACACTTCTTAGATGAGATGGATGTCCTTCTCAGCTCCTTCCCTGAGGACGGCACACCGCTCACACTACTGGGAGACTTCAACATCCAGTCGGAGAAGCTTCACTCGTCTGGAACGCTTGACCTTCTATCCTCCTTCGGCCTTACCCTGTCCCACTCTCCTCCCACTCATAAGGCGGGCAATCAGCTTGACCTTGTCTTCACAAGATTATCCCATACCTCAAACCTCACTGTTACCTCTCTTCCGGTTTCGGACCATCATTTTGTATCCTTCTCCCTCCCTCTCAAATGCTCACCCTCCCAACCAGTCTCTACCCACACTGTGTCCTCTCGTCGCGGCCTGCACACCCTATCACTCACCACTCTTTCTTCCTCTGTCGAATGATTCTCTCTTCTATCCACTGATGCAGCTTCCTGTCACGCCTGAGGTTGCTGTCTGGTGACTCTGGTGGCCTCCCAATCTACCTGTATTCATTTCACCTGTGTATACTGTCCCCTGTTTGTTATATATAGCCTGTGTTTTCCCCATGTCTTTGTCAGAGATTCTCCCTGTCTGTTTGTGAGGACCCTGTCTGCCCGTCTGTTCCGTATCCTAGTCGTTTACCCCTTAGCCCTAGTTCCAGTTTCGTATGTTTTTAGTTCTAGTTATTCCGCTTGTGAAGCGCGTACCTTAGTTAACGGAGCTTGGTTTTCTCCACCTTTATTGTCCCCATTTTCCCCCCAGTGTTTGTGTGTATGCCGTGCCTCAGTTTGCTCATTAAAGACTCTCCTTGGTTTACTTTACGCTGTCTGAGTATCTCTCCGCACTTGGGTCCACTGCATGATCACCGCTAACAGCTTCCTGCACCCTCCTGTCCTCTCTTTTTTCATCCTTCGACTCTCTCTGTCCACAGATCTCAAGGCCGGCACCATCCACTCCACGCACTCCCTGGCTGTCTGAAACCCTGTATGGTAAATTTAAAGACAATATAAGGGTTTGTAATCCCACACCTAGGGAAGAGATCGAAAGAAAACAGGTGGTCCTAGAACATTTGGAGAATGCAATCAAGAGGGGTGAGGTCAGATTGAGGGGTTTGCTAAAGGTGAAGAAAACAAAGGATCAAAGCTGGAGAAAACAGGATAGAGTAATTAAAAGTTAGGGTAATTAAGTAATAAACAAAGTAATAAACAGCCAGAACAAAAGGCTTTTGAAATCAGCCTGGGCGTCAGCAAGGTCTGATCAGACTAACTGCCGCCAGCCAGATAGGCGGCGCACACCTTGATGACGAAATGTAGTTCTTGAATGTAATTGGTGTCTGTAGACAGGAATCAGAAATACGTTGAATAGAAGGCGTTAACCTGTGTGAAATCTATAAAGACAGGTGACTGAGGAGATAACGGGGTCAGCTTTGCAAACCTGAACGGCTACATATTCTGCGTGAATAAAGTCTTTGAATGAATCAACAGCTCTGGTTAACAGTATTTTATTTCAAAGTATTATAACTTAAATTCTACGACACCTGTAAGCTTGTAGAATAGGGCTCCAGGCAGCTGAGAGGAAATGGAGAAAATCTGGACTTCCTGATCTCGACCCTTATCTCTCTCTCCTCCTCAACAACACCTCATCTGCATCAGCTGCTAAAGCCTTATACTACCATTCCAAAATTCAATCCTCTGTCTCTGATCCAAGGAAACTTTTTTCCACATTTTCCTCACTCCTCAACCCTCCTCCCCCTCCTCCCTGTCTGCCGCTGACTGTCACCTACTTTGAAAAAAAGGTTGATGACATTAGCAGCTCCTTCCCTCTCACCAACAATGCTACCTCTCCTCCCAAACCCACTGCGCAACACCCAGTCTCTGGTTTATCAGATTTCTCCCCCCTCTCCCCTGAGGATGTTCTAAAGCTGGTCACATCCAAGCGGGCAACCACCTGCCCCCTCGATCCTATCCCCTTTCTCCAATCCATCTCCAAAGACCTCCTTCCGTTCCTTACCACCTTAATCAATTCCTCTCTATCCACAGGATCTGTCCCAGCTGCCTTCAAGACAGCCAGAGTTAAGCCTCTTCTCAAAAAACCAACTCTTGACCCGTCTGCTGTCCATAACTACAGACCGGTATCCCTTCTCTGCTTCTTATCTAAACCCTTGAACGTGCTGTCTCTAACCAACTGTCTAACTACCTCCTTCAAAACAACTTCCTTGACCCTCACCAATCCGGCTTGAAAGCTGGGCACTCTACTCTCCTCTAAACTTCTCTCCTCGCTGTCACAGAGGCACTCCGCTCAAGCTTCCTCCCTCTCCTCTGTTCTCATTCTTCTGGACCTGTCTACTGCATTTGACACAGTAAACCACCCAATCCTTCTCTACACCCTCTCAGAATTGGGCATCTCTGGCTCTGCACTCTCCTGGTTTGCATCCTACCTGGCCGGTCGCTCCTACCAGGTGACTCACAGGTGGCAACACGTGTCTCGGCATGTCTTGCAGACATTTCTGCTTGGATGTCAGCCCACCACCTCAAGCTCAACCTTGACAAGACTGAGCTGCTCTTCCTCCCAGGAAAAGCCTGCCCTCTCCAAGACTTCTCCATCACAGTAGAAAACTCTACTGTGACCTCCTCCCATACAGCCAAGAACCTTGGGGTGATCCTTGACAACCGTTTATCCTGTGTGGCACAGCACGCTCCTGTAAATTCTTCCTCTACAACATCAGAAGGATACGTCCATTCCTCACCAGAGAAGCAGCACAACTTTTGCTCCAAGCACAAGACGAGAGTAATCTCTCGCCTTGACTACTGCAATGCTGGACTCCCCGCCTCCTCCATCAGGCCTCTGCAGCTCGTCCAGAATGCTGCCGCTCGTCTGGTGTTCAATCTCCCCAAATTCTCCCATGTCACGCCCCTCCTCCGCACCCTCCACTGGCTCCCGGTAGCAGCTCGCATCAAATTCCCGACCCTGGTGCTTGCCTACCGGGCGGCAAAGGGAACAGCCCCTCCCTACTTGCAAGCAATGGTTAGCCCCCAAACCCCTGCAAGATCACTCCGCTCGTCCACCTCGGCTGCCCGCCTGGCACCGCCGCCTCTACGTGGATGCAGTGGACGCGCTACTCGGTCACAGCTTTTCACTGTCCTGGCGCCCCGCTGGTGGAATGAGCTTCCCACTACTGTCAGGACTGCAGAGTCACTTCCAATCTTCCGCCGTAGACTGAAAACTCATCTCTTCAAGCTACATCTTAACAGTCCCTCCTAAAGACCACTTCACCCCCCCCCCCCCTACACTAACCCTAAACCCGAGACCTCTTCTCCCCTGCTACCTCCCTGTACAAGTTCTTTCCTGCTAATAAAATATATTTAAAAAAAAAAAATTACGACTGCCAATGGCCCCTGGTGTGAGCATTGATTACTTTGTCTTATGATGATTGTTGGATAGATGATTCACTTACTTAAACAAATGTATTGTTGTAAGTCGCTTTGGATAAAGACGTCTGCTTAATGCCATAAATGTAAATAAATGTAATGTGAATGTAGTCGAGGTCGGTGGCTAGGCTAGCCAATGAAGATAGGTTTGAGGCGGTGCTCCGGGCCATAAAATGGAAATAATAGAATTAAAGAGTGGCACGGAGCGTGCAGTGAGGACGTGGTAACAGGAAGGAAAGTCTTTTACCAGTCATAAAAACAAAAGATATTCATTCTGAAATCACATGAACTATTATCCTTGCACTCAGATGGACTCAACTTATTGAGTGACTTGTTGAAGACATTTTTGCATTTGAATGCAAATTTTAAGTGCCATAAGAAAGTGTCTGAATACGTATGTAAATGAGGTATTTCTGTATGTCAATTTTTATAAAGGGTTAGGGTTAGGGATTTCAAAACGTGTTTTCGCTTTGTCATGATGGGGTATTGTGTGTGGATTGATGGCAATTTTTTTAAATTGAGTCTATAACACAAGAAAATGTGGAGAAAGTGAAGGGGTCTGAATACTTTCTGAAGCCACTGTAGGTCCTCCTCCCCTACTGAGAGAGACAGCTGCTTTTACTGTGTGCTCCGTGCCACTCTTTGCTTTAATACTGCTTTAATGCTCCTTTCAACTTGTAAGTGCTTGATTTTACTCGCCCTATTTCCATAAAATAGAAATAATAGAATTAGAATTAAAAGTTCTTCATCAGCTCATGTCTTCATCAGCTAGCCTAGCCACCTTGCTCTACCACAGTACAGAGCCTAGATACTTGTGAGCTAACTAGGCTAAGCAGCCTAGGGTGTGAAACAAGGACTTGGATTAAAATATCCCATCACCACGGACATGTCGCAAAGACTGTCGTAGACATCTACAGAAGATTGCAGTACTTGAAACAAAATTATTTTGTTTGGAAGACTCTGTGAGTACCGCAGCAAAGAATGATTGCAATAGTACGACTTTGCCTTGGACTCCAATTGTTAAGCTAACGTTAATCAAACCCTGCCCAGAGCTCATAGACCATGGCTGCCCAATTTGGGGCCCGATTATATTTGGCCCGCGCCTTATCCACTGTATAATTTTTTCCCCACCATCAGCGCTCGGAATCTGCGCTCGCTCGATGCGCTCGCTCTCATTGAATATTATTTATTGGTGCACTTCCACTCCTGACCAGAGAATAACATTGTGATACATTGATGGTAGGGTGGCGCTGTTGAGCTCCTACCAGATGCAATCCGGTGAGGCAAAGACCAGTGAGTGAGAGGATGCAAGGATGGAGCGTGTTAAGCAGTGGCACACAGACAAACGAAAATTAAAAAAAAGTTGGGAACATGATTATCTTTTTACCGAGGTCGATTCCACCGCAGTGTGTCTGGTATGTAAGCAGAGGGTCGCTGTTTCAAAGGAGTACAACATTCGTCGTCACTATGAAACTATGCATTCTCACCAGTTCGCAAAATACACAGGTGACGATCGCAAGCTGAAGGTAGCAGACTAAGAAAGCTAACCACACAGCAGCGAACTTTACTTCAGCCGTCCACTGCACAAGAAAATGCCACTCGGGCAAGTTATCGCATTAGCAAAGTAATTGTCAGAAGTGGACGAGCTTTTGCTGCGGGTGATTTTGTCAAAGAGTGTCCAACTCAGATGCGGGCTGTTTCTCAGATTAGCCTGTCACGGAACACGGTCACCCGCCGCGTTGAGGACATGGCCGAAGACGTTCGGGGCCAGATAGCCCAAAAAGCAGGTCGGTTTTCTGCCTTCTCCATCGTAAGCGATGAAAGCACCGACATATCTGACTCAGCACAGTTGCTGGTGTTTTTGCGAGGCGTCAATGAGGACTTTGAAGTGTGTCAAGAACTAGCGGGCCTTGAAACACTGAAAGGGACAACAAGAGGTATCGATATTTTTATGGCAGTGCAGCGAATTATGGACAAGAACGGGTTGAAGTGGGAAAACCTATCTGGCATCACGACTGATGGAGCCCCGGCCATGGTCGGTAAGAGAGCAGGCCTAACTGCACTTGTGTCGGACAAAGTCCGTGAGTTTGGTGGCTCGATTTTTAAATACCATTGTATTTTGCATCAGGAGCAACTGTGCGCTAAAAACATCAGCCTGAAGAACGTGATGCAGGATGTCGTTGGCATTGTCAATAATATTCGCTCAAAGGCGCTCTCACACCGTCAGTTCAAAGCTCTTGTTGATGAGATGGATGCCCAGTATGGTGATGTATTGTACCACCAGGAGGTGCGGTGGCTGAGCCATGGGAACGTTTTACGACGTTTCTTTGAGTTGCGTGAGGAAATCAGGGTGTTTCAAGCCACAAAGAAGAAGTGCCCTCGGACAATCACTGGCTTGCAGACCTGGCTTTTCTTGTGGACATCACAGAGCTGCTGAATATCCTCAATCTTCAGCTTCAAGGGAGAGACCAGATAATCACTCAGATGTATGACCATGTCAAAGCCTTCAAGCAAAAGCTCCAGTTGCTTAGCAGACATCTTTCAACAGGTGAGATCTAACTTTAATATGTTATTGAACACACAACAATGTAGTAGGCTTGTTATTGATCACAACCATGTTATTATATTTGTGTGATGCATGCATACTTTGTGTTTGTGGAAAATGGATGTTCTATTTAAATCTAGGCATTACATCCAATCACAGTAGCAGTATTTGTTTTTCATACTGCAGCCATAAACAAAAAAAAGTAGTTTTTTCTCATTTGATTGATGTTTGGTATTTAATTGAAAATCAAATGAACAATCTTGCATCTTACATTGCTCCTTTTGTCTTTGTGTCTGTACATTCAGGAAATTTGGCACATTTTCCCAGCCTCAGAGAAGTTGGGTTGATGGAGGAAGACACACCAAAATACCTCGACATTCTCAGCAATCTTGTGGTGGAGTTTGACCATCGCTTTGAAGATTTTCGTGGAAATGAAACAGCATTTGAGCTGTTTGCGCAACCCTTTTCTGTAAATGTGGATGCAGTCAGTGAGGAGCTTCAAATGGAACTTTTGGAACTTCAGTCTGATTCAGACCTCCGTAGCAATTTCAGAGAGCTTTCCTTACAGGACCTTTACAAATGTGTTCCTGCACACAGATATGGCAAGATCCGCAAACATGCACGGGTGATGTTATCCCTCTTTGGAAGTACCTACAGTGGGGGAAATAATTATTTGATCCCCTGCTGATTTTGTTAGTTTGCCCGATTACAAAGAAATGAGCGGTCTATAATTTTTATGGTACTTTTATTTTAACAAATAGAGACAGAATATCAACAAAAGTCCAGAAAAAACACATTATATAAAGTTATAAATTCATTTGCATTTGATCGAAGGAAATAAGTATTTGATCCCCTACAAAACAGCAAGAATTCTGGCTCATACAGACCGGTTATATGCCCATGAGGCACACAGATTAGTCCTGTCACTTTAGGAAAAGTACTCATAATCTCTGCTTGTTATGGGTATAAAAGACACCTGCCAATAGAATCAATCTCTTCCATTCCAACCTCTCCACCACCATGGGCAAGACCAAAGAACATTCAAAGGACATCTGGGTAAGAGTTGTAGACCTGCACAAGGCTGGAATGGGCGACAAGACCATCAGCAAGAAGCTTGGTGAGAAGGAGACAACTGTTGGTGCAATTATTAGAAAATGGAAGAAATACAAAATAACCATCAATTGCCCTCGGCCTGGAGCTCCATGCAAGATCTTGCCTCGTGGGGTAAGGATGATCATGAGAAGGGTGAGGGATCAGCCCAGAACTACACGGGAGGAGCTTGGTAATGATCTCAAGGCAGCTGGGACCACAGTCACCAAGAAAACCATTGGTAACACACTACACCGTAACGGATTGAAATCCTGCAGTGCCCGCAAGGTCCCCCTGCTCAAGAAGGCACATGTACAGGCCCATCTGAAGTTTGCCAATGAACACCTAAATGATTCAGAGAAGGCTTGGGAGAAGGTGATGTGGTCAGATGAGACCAAAATTGAACTCTTTGGCATAAATTCGACTCTTCGTGTTTGGAGGGAGAGAAATGCTGAATGCTACAATCCCAAGAACACCATCCCCACCGTCAAACACGGAGGTGGAAACATTATGCTTTGGGGTTGTTTCTCTGCTAAGGGTACAGGACGACTTCACTGCATTGAGGGGCCAATGGACAGGGCCATGTACCATAAGATCTTGGACGAGAACCTCCTTCCCTCAGCCAGAGCACTGAGGATGGGTCGTGGATGGGTCTTCCAGCATGACAATGACCCAAAACATACAGCCAAGGCAACAAAGGAGTGGCTCAAGAAGAAGCACACTAAGGTCATGGAGTGGCCTAGCTAGTCTCCAGACCTTAATCCTATCGAAAATTTGTGGAGGGAGCTGAAGCTTCGAGTTGCCAAGCAAAAGCCTTGAAACCTTCAGGATTTGGAGAGGATCTGTAAAGAGGAGTGGACCAAAATCCCTGACATTCTCACTTTGTCAGTTAGTCAGCTGGAGCCTGATATTGAGAGACTTTTAAAAACCAAGGACAGGCTTCATGTCTCCCACTGATAGGCCTAGCCTACTTCAGGCAGGATGTGTAGGCCTAGGCCTCCAATGTGTCAGAGTATGTTCTGCTCTGTATGATTAATGGGGGCATGTTTTGTCCCATGTTACTTTGTTTATTGCACTTGTAAGTACAGTACTGATTTCTACAAACCTTCTCAAGCTGTTGTCCAATTCTACTACTATTCCTGATTTAAAAATGATTGTTCAAACCAGTGAAGAATGTATTTTGGTCCCATGGAGACATGTTTTGTCCCATGTTACTTTGCACTAAATGTCTTTGTATTTGAAGATATGGGCCCAAGGCCTAGTAATGTTCCATGTCTGTCTTCAAATATTTCATAGTGCTTCAATTATTTTTCTAATTTAAAGAAGACAGATTGACGTCAGTAATTTTTTTAACATTAATGTGAAGCACAATAAACAGTGTCATTTTTTTTTCAAAATTACTTTGTGATAGTGTTTATTTTGCACACGCATGCTATATATACCCATATTTAACTTAATGTACTGCAAAATTTACATTTTGGCCCACGACCCTCCCCCCAGATTAAATTTTGGCCCTCCACTGGGAAGAATTTGGGCACCCCTGTCATAGACAATGCTAAGTTGACGGTGGTTCTGAATACTGCTAATGCCGAGGCTGCCACGGCAGTCAACAGTGTACCAGGGAAACAGGCTGTCAGTAACGATACTGCCTCTCGGAATGCGTGTGGGGCAAAGCCGAAAAATTGATCTATCCCCCACAAAATAGTGATACCCGAAGCGGCAGAGAGTGTTTCTGAACGCCCTTAGATTAGCTCTGCTACCAGCTGGCCTGCTCTGCTACCCAGTCAACAGTTCACCTCAACCCCCGTTGCTAATAAAGAACAACCGTGGATTGTCACAAAAGGAAAAAATAAAAGAAACTCTCCCCAACCACCGTCTCTACAGCTGGACAACAGATTTCAACCACAACTGCGCGAGTCTGTATCACTGTCTGACAACCTGGCTCACTTCTCACCTCCACGCCACTCGGGGATGAGAGGGTGTTCGAAAGACATCAGGCTACAACAACAGCTAACGGTACCACTAGGCCAATAACGTTAATTGTAGGTGATTCAGCTGTAAAAAATGTCAACGTTATACCAAAACATACTGCTTCCCTGATGAGATGGTCTGTGACACAACAGAAAAAATCCCATCTGCCCACCAAACTGAACAAAATTATTGTGCATGTCGGGGCAAATGATGTTTCCAAGGAACAGTCAGAAATGCTGAAACAGGACTTTGCTGAACTGCTAAAAATGCTAGGCTCTTTAGATATTGAGACATACATTAGTGCAGTGTTTTTCAACCTTTTTTGAGCCACGGCACATTTTTTACATAGGAAGAATCTTGCGGCACACCACCAACCAAAAATGTTACAAAATGACATTCTGTAGCCTGATACAGTATATATAATTACAATATTAGTCTCTAATGGCATCTCCATCCACAAAACGCACATTGGCCAAGAGCTGAGAATGTCCACTAATATCCGTAGACTCATCAAGTTCCAACGCAAATTTCCTACTGATGCGTATCTTTCCCAAAACATGACTTTCGATGTCTGTAGACATGTCATCAATACGCCTGGCAATTGTGTTATCTGAGAGCGGGACTTTAGCTATGTCTTTAACCGCGTCAGGGCCGAGCATCTCGTTGACAATGGCTTTGCAGGCAGGTAGTATTAATGTCTCTGCCACAGAGTGGGACTTTTTTGATTTAGCTACGAGTTCAGCAACTAGGTAACTAGCTTAGAGGGCTTTCTCATTTACCTTTGTGGTTTTTCTCATAAAAGTTGCCTGTTTCTCTGTGTTTTCACGCGAACAAAATAGTCCATTGGCTTGTTTTGAAGCGACGGGTGTTTCGTTTGGAGATGGCGTTTAAGCTTGCTTGGCACCATGGTGCTGTTGGACAGCTTCTCGCCACACACCAAGCATAATGGAGTCGGTGTCGTCTCATCCCCGGTGAAAGTAAATCCGAACGAAAGATAGCTTTCGCTGTATTGCCTCGAGCTCACCGTCTTTGCTTTCTTTTTACCACCACTCATACTAGGGCCTTCACCTGGGTCAGAATCTTGTCCAGGGCCCAGTTCGGAGTTTGCATTTTTCCTTTTTAAAAACTTCTCCATCACTGTCACCACGACCTGTCGCATGCGTCACTAATTCTCTTGTCTCTAAGAAGGAACGAGGCAATTAGCTACCTGCTGCCACCCGGACGAATATTACATTACTCTGCCAGTCACTATATTACAGCACAGACACTCGACAATGGCATATTATTTGCAGATAATAATTAATAAATGTTAATTAAAAAAAAGTGAAATTGGATAATTTCTCACGGCACACCCAACGATCGGCACAGCGGTTGGGAAACGCTGCATTCGTGGTCCTCTGCCGTCAATCGGTCGGGGAGTAAATAAATTCAGCAGGCTACTGGGACTGAACACATGGCTTTCAAGTGCTTGTGCCTTCCATGAAAGTGAACTTTATCGACAATTTCAATCTGTTTTGGGAGCGCAGATAACTATTCAGAGAGAATGGATTTCATCTTAACAGATCCGGAGTGGAATTGTTCACCTTTAACCGACTTTACTCCATTTGCCACCCAACTGTGGCAACTTGCAAGGACAGCCTAAAGATAAAGATGGCCACCCCATCGTCGGACTCCAGCCCAGCAACCTATGATGCAAAAGTCTGTGCCCCACCCCAGGATGATGATCTTGCAAAAGAGGCCTCTCCCATCCCCCCACCGCCAGATTCACTGCCCCAATCTTCCAGATCCCCACCCCAGGATGACGACCTTGCAAAGGAGGTCTCTCCCTCTCTCACCAACAGCAATCAGATTCTGCCCCAACATCCCCTGACGTGATATTCGGTGACTCAAGCCCAACAGCCCATTGTCCCTCTCACCCCCCCTCCATCTTTTGGCATTTACAGATGGGATGAACGAACTGGTGAATGCTGGTCTCAATCTAACACACCCCACTCCATCCGAGCCAGCCCTCAGCTACCACCCCCAATACCCCCTCGACTTACTCCCCCATCAGTCCTAGCCAGCCCCCAGCTACACCCCCCAAAACCTCCTCCATCTTCTCCACCCCCCCCACCTCCCCCTCGATCTGCAAGGCAGATCAAGACAGCTCCACCTCGCCCAGTAGTCAGAACTCGACGTCTACCCCCATCACAGTCAAGAACACTGTGTCAAGACAAGAGAGAGTCACCACAAAGAGTGGCCATCAAACTGTTCTAAGTATAAACTCATTCCTGTTTTGATTACTACTAGACTAAACAATCAGTACTCAACATGCTCTGTAAGTACATCAAACCTAATAGCTGTTCCCCAACAGCCCATGGTGCCCCTTCACCCTGTCACTAAAACCATAAAAGCTGCACTGCTTAATGTAAGATCATTATCAAATAAGTCTATCCTAATCAGTGACCTGATTATTAGTCATAAATTAGATCTCATGTTCCTTACTGAAATTGGCTTGATTTGACTAACAGAGCAGCTGTTCTCACTGAATCGGCACTCCCACATTTTAACTTCATTGATGCCCCCAGAGATGATAAGAAAGGGGGAGGAGTAGCTGTAGCAGCAGACGTGTTTCAATACAGGCAGGTGTTATTTGGAGACTTCTCATTATTTGAATATCTTGCTGCTGCACTGAAATGCTCTCCTCGTGTTTTACTCCTGATTATATACAGACCGCCAACATATTCTAGTAGTTTCTTTGATGAATTTGTCCATAATCTCCATGGAATCTGACTGTCTATCTATATCAGGAGGTTTTAACATTCATATTGACAACCCCAACAATAACAATGCCAAAGAACTTAATAACTTACTTGACACCTTTGGACTGTCTCAACATGTATGGCCCACCCACAACCGGGGCCATACCATAGATTTATTTATCACAAGGGGTTTTAAGTCATCATTTGTTAAGGCTATTGATGTTGCTCTGTCTGATCATCTTTGCATTTTCCTTGAACTGTCTATTACTCCTGACATTCATATTAGATAACTGTTAAAAAACGGTATATCAATGAGAATACGAGTGCACTATTTATGGAGGCTATTTCCCTGTCATCAACTTTTACCTCAACTTTTACCTTTTACCACCAACTTTTACCTAAAATTATGAATGTTATTGATGTCATTGCACCTGTTAGGGTGAAATCAACTTCTGGTAAGCAAAAAGCACCATGGAGAAACGCTGCGTCTGTAAAAAAAAGAGTGCCGGAAAGCGGAGCGTAAATGCCGAAAAGCTAAGCTCCACATTCATTATGACATCTATAAAGAGAGACTTCATTCCTACAATCTGGAATTGAAAAGCGCGAGACAATCTTTCTTCTCTGACATCATCAACAAAAACAGAACGGGTTAGGTAATTTCTGAGAATGGGTTAGGTAATTTCTGTTCCTGAATTTTAATAAAGAGGTTAGGTAAGCCGGGAGTTTATGCAATAGGGCTTTATACACAAAAAGGGTAATTAAGTAATGAAGAAATCTACAGGATTTTAGGTCCAGCCAACCTTTTGATAAAGTATGCAATGATGAGTATTAAAACATCACCTGTGATAAAGAGAAGGGCGCTATGGTAGATGGTATCCAAAGGTTTAAGAGTAGTGGCTGCTGCATTTTGGTAGATGATATCACCATAATCAAGTTCTGGCATGAAAGTTGATTGTGCAATCTGCTGTTCAGGGAAAGGCACAATCTATTCCTATAAAAGAAGCCCACCTTAAATCTTAGCTTTTTAACAAGCTCCTCTGTATGTTTTCTGAATGTCAAGTCTTTGTCAAACCAAATGGCAAGGTATTTATAAGCAGGGAACTAATCCATTTACATTTATGGCATTTAGCAGACGCCTTTATCCAAAGCGACGTACAACAAATACATTTGTTTAAGTAAGTGAGTCATCTATCCAACAGTCATCATAAGACAAAGTAATCAATGCTCACACCAGGGGCCATTGGCAGTCGTGATGCCAGTAGGCTATTTTAAAAAAAATTGTTTTATATATTTTATTAGCAGGAAACAACTTGTATAGGGGGGTAACAGGGGAGAAGAGGTCTCAGGGTTCGGGTTAGTATAGGGGGGGTAGTGAGGGTGAAGCGGAGGGACTGTTAAGATGTAGCTTGAAGAGATGGGTTTTCAATCTACGGCGGAAGATCGGAAGTGACTCTGCAGTCCTGACCGTTGTGGGAAGCTCATTCCACCAGCGGGGCGCCAGGACAGTGAAAAGCCGTGACCGAGTAGCGCGGCCACTGCATCCACATAGAGGCGGCGGTGCCAGGCAGGCAGCCGAGGTGGAGGAGCGGAGTGATCTTGCAGGGGTTTGGGGGCTAACCATTGCTTGCAAGTAGGGAGGGGCTGTTCCCTTTGCCGCCCGGTAGGCAAGCACCAGGGTCTTGAATTTGATGCGAGCTGCTACCGGGAGCCAGTGGAGGGTGCGGAGGAGGGGCGTGACATGGGAGAATTTGGGGAGATTGAACACCAGACGAGCGGCCAAAGTGGTAGATGTCTCGTTGTTGTTACCATATGGACAACTTCCTTCATTGAGTCAGTGTTTCCCCAGCAAACCAATACCATGACAAGGACATTGTGTTACAGTGCCCTGCGTAAGTAATGGGACAATTAAGCATTTTTTCTTCTTTTGGCTCTACACTCAAAAGTTTTGATTTTAGTTTAGGGAATTTTATTTTAGGGTACCCAAAAGTAATGGGACAGATTTATCAAATGTCCAATTAAGCACTTATGCTTAGGATTTGAGTGGCTGAAATATAAAAGCTCAATATTGTTTGTTATCTAACATCAGCATTCAGTAAAATCTTTCATGGTCCATACCATACACTTTGAACCCTAAATGATAATCAGTGCATTATACTATAGAGCTCAACAAGGTGTTGGTTGTCATATTACTTAAATCTCACAGGTGCCTGGTGCGGGATATCTGGTCATTGTACTGTTAGAAATTATTTTTATGAAAACAGTTGCATTATAATGCTCAATAGCAGACGAGTAAATAAAGCTATTCAGTTCTTTATTTGAGGTGATTAAAATAATTGTATTTGATATTCCATGTGCAAATCAATTGAATTAACTTGTTTTTTTAATCATCTGATTCAGGAAACATTTATCTTTGGTAATCATTAACTTTTGATTGAGAAGTTGTTGATAATTGTATTTGATATTCCATGTGCAAATCAATTGAATTCATATGTTTTTTAATCATCTGATACAGGGAACATTTGTTTGGTAATCATTAACTCTTGATTGAGAAGTGTTGGAAATCATTATTATAAGAAACAGTTTATTATTGCTATAAAAAATACATTGCTGCAGTGTGTTAAATTTACTAATGTGATGGCCTGTTGATAAATGAGAGATGGATCAAGCATTAGTCCCATGGTACGTTGGATTAATACATGGAGAGGTTAGGGTCAGGTCATCAAGATGGATGTTGCAACACACGCATAACACAAGAATGATGTAATGGAAAAATACTAGGCTAGGAAAGGACAAATCAGAGTAGGTATATGTTTTCTTCAGCAGGTCAACTCGTTCCCAAGATGGAACGGACCGGCGATATCTCTACCTGGAACGGATCGAGTGTCAGGGGCTGGGACCAGCCTAAGCACACCAACAAGGGGCGAGCCAAGTCTAAACCACGGCTCCTCCCCAACCAAATAGCCAATCACAATCACTTTGTTTACCGTAAATGCTTTGTGTGACATTTTGAATGCATCAATTTTTGGAGGGTTGGTTACAGATTAACAGCTTGCTGACTGTGATTTTCTTCGCCAAAAGTGGTCCTTGTACAAGCCTAGAATTTTTACATATAAATAAATAGCTAAAAGTAAGAAGTAGTTTGTCTTCTCCTTCAAATAAAGAACACGTTCCGACAGTACTCTGCTTGCAATGATTATATACTGTATGTACATCTACTCCTGTTACCTCGTCTGAGGATATATTGTCTGAACTCCCAAATGGGAAAAAAATGATTGTGCCGAGAACGTTTAGCTGTCTGAGACACTCAAACATTAACCCACCAGGGACACTTTCACGATTTATATATTCAATAAAAATAATATTATAAATAATATTTAATCACACAGTGGGTCCCCAGACTGGAGCTGAGTTTGAGAGTTCCTTAGCCTAAGGAAGAGCTAAGATGGTAGCTAAGATCATTAAATCATTATACCGCAATGGATAAAGACTACTTCAAAGAGCAGTAAGCAGACATTAACATTCTTTTGTGTTTATTACGTTTGTCCATCTTGTTGTCATGTTCAGCTCAAGAAGATCAGAGGGGGAGGAAGAGTTACTTTTTTTAATTTTAATTTTATTTTATTTACAGTAGAGAAACTGTACAGGGGGGTAGTGGGGATGAAGAGGTCTTTAGGAGGGACAGTCAAGATGTAGCCTAAAGAGATGGGTCTTCAGTCTACTAACCCTAACCCGGAAGATAGGTAGTGACTCTGCAGTCCTGACAGCAGTGGGAAGCTCGTTCCACCACCGGGGCGCCAGGACAGTGAAAAGCCATGATCTGTCTGGCAGTTTGATTTGTGTGAATAGTGTATGTCTGTGCCAGTGTGACAGACAGGGTTCGAACAAGGGTTTTGTGCGCCACAAGACTGTGTTAGCCGGCTGAGCTTCACCCTAGACATAAGTGAACATAAGACATACAGAAAGTGCCTATAGAAAGTCATCATACCCTGTGAAATCTTTACCTTTTGTCACATTACACCCTGGAAATTAAAAAATATCTATATTTTTGAGCTGTATGTACACATTATAACCCTCATCATCAAAGTGAAAATATTTTGTTTTAAATTCTGGACAATTATTAAAAATTAATTAGTGAAATACCTGGTTTGGTTAAGTTAGATTAGATTAGATTAGATTCAACTTTATTGTCATTGTGCAGAGTACAAGTACAGAGACAACGAAATGCAGTTAGCGTCTAACCAGAAGTGCAAAATAGCAGAAAGTGCAATGAACAGTATTTACAGGTAGTGCAATATATGATCAGTAGTAGTGCAGTATGATATAGTATAATATAAGCAGTATAATATAGCAGTGCAGTATAGCAGTATGTGAGTAGCAGTAGCATTATAGCAGAATAAATAGTTACAGTATGAGCAGTGTAGCAGCATATGAGCTGTATGGGTAATGCAGTCTAGCAGTATATATGTATTAACAGTAACATGAGGTAGATGCAGAATAAATATAAATATGGAATGCCGTATAAACAGTATAAACAAGTATGTACAGTATGTGCAGTAGTATTAAAGAAAATATAGGATATGTGCAGTATGAACAGGTATGTACAGAAGAGCAGTGGTATTGAGTAAGAGCAGGGGAGGGGAGTATAGTGCAAAAGTGCAATTGTCCGGGTGGGGGGGGGGGGGGGGGGTTGCGGGGGTAGTAGGTTGTCAGGTAGGTGTAGTGTTCAAGTTCAGCAGGGTGACAGCCGCAGGGAAGAAGCTGCCTCTGAACCTACTGGTTCGGGTGCGGAGAGACCTGTAGCGCCTCCCGGAGGGGAGTGGGGTGAAAAGTCTGTGGTTGGGGTGAGAGATGTCCTTGACGATGCTGCGTGCCTTACGCAAGCATCGTTTGCCCTGGACAGCCTCGATGGAGGGGAGTGAGGAACCGGTGATGCGTTGGGCAGTCTTCACCACCCTCTGCAGTGCTTTCCGGTCCGATGCCGAGCAGTTGCCATACCATACTGTGACACAGTTGGTAAGGATACTCTCGATGGTGCAGCGGTAGAAGTTCACCAGGATCTGAGGAGATAGATGGACCTTCTTTAGTCTCCTCAGGAAGAAGAGACGCTGGTGAGCCTTCTTTATCAGGGTGGAGGTGTTGAGGGTCCAGGAGAGGTCCTCAGAGATGTGGACACCCAGAAACTTGAAGCTGGTGACTCGCTCCACCTCAGTCCCGTTGATGAGGATGGGGGTGTGTGCGCCAGCTTTAGACTTCCTGAAGTCCACAATGAGTTCTTTGGTCTTCTTGGTGTTGAGAGCCAGGTTATTGTCGTTGCACCACACTGTTAGGTGCTGGACCTCCTCCCTGTAGGCCGACTCATCGTTGTTGCTGATGAGACCGATCACCGTTGTGTCGTCTGCAAACTTAACAATGGTGTTTGAGCCATGTACAGGTGTGCAGTCGTAGGTGAAGAGGGAGTAAAGGAGGGGGCTCAGCACACAGCCTTGTGGAACGCCGGTGTTCAGGGTGAGGGTTGAGGAGGTGTGGTTGTGAAGCCTAACAGACTGCGGCCTGTTGGTCAGGAAGTCTAGAATCCAGTTGCAGAGGGAGGGGTTGATGCCCAGTTGCCTGAGTTTGGAGATCAGTTTGGAGGGGATGATGGTGTTGAATGCTGAGCTGAAGTCAATAAACAGCATTCTCACATAAGAGTTAGTCTTGTCGCCGGTAGGCGAATTGAAAGGGGTCCAGTGTGGGTGGTAGGCAGGTCTTGAGTTGAGCTAAGACCAGCCTCTCGAAGCACTTCATGATGATGGGCGTGAGTGCCACTGGTCGGAAGTCATTTAAGCTCGTTGCAGTGGAGTGTTTTGGCACCGGCACGATGGAGGTGGTTTTGAAGCACGCGGGGACAGCTGCTTGGGCTAGGGACAGGTTGAATATGTCAGTCCAAACCTTAGTCAGCTGCACAGCGCAGGCCCTGAGGACGCGTCCGGGGATCCCATCAGGACCAGCAGCCTTGCGTGCGTTAGTCCTGCTCAGTGCCGCACACACGTCGGTGGGGGATAGAGTGAGGGGCTGGTGATCCGCAGGGAGCCCAGCCTTGATGGCCACCTCCTTGTTGTCCCTGTCAAAGCGGCCGTAGAAGTGGTTCAGCTCATCAGGGAGGGAGGCGTCAACGGAGAGGGGTGAGGTGTTAGATGGTTTGTAGTCTGTGATGGCCTGGATGCCCTGCCACATGCGTCGGGGGTCAGAGTTGTTTCTGAAGTGATCCTCTATCCTCAGCTTGTGGTTGTGCTTGGCCTTTTTGATGCCCCTCTGCAGATTAGCCCTGGATGAGCTATAGGCCCGAGCATCCCCTGATCTGAAGGCAATGTCGTGTGCCTTCAGCAGGAGTCGGACCTCACTGTTCATCCATGGCTTCTGATTAGGGAAAGTGGTGATCCGCTTGAGTGTGGTGACACTGCTGATGTTGGAATTGATGTAGTCCAAAACAGATGAGGCATATGAATTAATGTCCGTGTGGGAGTCATGGGTGGCCTGAGTGGCAAACACACCCCAGTCAGTGTTTCCAAAACGCTGCTGGAGCGCTGAGTCAGCTCCCTCTGGCCAGACCTTGACTGTCCTCACTGTAGGTTTCACTCGTTTGATGAGTGCTGAGTACTTGGGCAGTAGGAACAATGAGAGGTGGTCTGATTGACCTAGGTGGGGGAGGGGAACGGCTTTGTACGCATCAGCCATGCTGGTGTATACTTGGTCCAATGTCCTGTCTCCTCTGGTGGGGCAAGAGACATTTCGGTGGAATTTGGGCAGTACAGTCTTTAAGTTGGAGTGATTGAAGTCACCCGCGACAATGAAGGCTGCCTCGGGATGCAGAGTCTGTTGTTTGCTAATGGCAGCATACAGTTCTTTCATAGCAATCTTAGCATTAGCATCCGGGGGGATATAGGCTGCCGTGATAACAGTAGACGTGAACTCTCTGGGCAGATAGAAAGGTCTACACTTAACCATGAGAAACTCCAGGTTAGCTGAGCAGTGACTCTCGGTGATGGTAGTGTCCGTGCACCACGTCTTGTTTACATAAATGCACAAACCTCCACCTCTGGTCTTACCGGAGTCGCCTGCTGTTCTGTCTGCTCGGAGAACGCAGCGCCCTGCTAGCTCGATAGCGTTGTCGGGAACCTCGCTGTTGAGCCAGGTTTCAGTGAAAACCATGATGTTACAGTCCATAATCCATTTGTGGGTGGTGATCCGCAGCCGCAGTTCATCCATCTTGTTTGCCAGGGAACGAACATTTGCAAGGAAAAGGCTAGGTAATGAGAGTCGGTGTGGGGTTAGCTTTAGCCTAGCTCTCAGCCCACCTCGGCTCCCTCGCCTGTGTTTTCGTTTCCGAGCCGGTCTGGGGCCTCTTCCGGTCGGTGTAGCGGAGTTAGCTGGACCCGCTGTTTTGCTAATCTCGGGTATATCGTCGATAAAGATGACTGGAGTGCCGGAACCGATGTCCAGAAGTTCTTGTCGGCTGTACGATATGTACGCTAAACTGTTTTTAGCGAGAATACTTAAGATAAACAAGCAAATAACTACTAGTTCGCAAACTCTGGAGAGACACTGAGCGTCGCGATGCATGCGCGCCGCCATCTTGGTCAATTTAAGTGATCAGCCCCTTAGAGTATACAATTATAAACTTGCTCAGGTGCAACCAATCAACGTCCAGATCAAACACCAGGCTAATTGCATCCCACCTGACATCAATTGTAGTGGTTTTGATTACTTCAGAATAAAACCAGCTGTTTCTTGAGGATTCCACTACGAGAAGTGCATGGTTCTGCAAAGAATTCACCATGGTTCGAAAAGTACTTTCAAAAGGCCTCCGGGATAAAGTTGTAGGAAGGCACAAGTTAGGTGAAGGCTACAAAAACATTTCGAAGGCTTTAGCTATCCCTCTGAGTACCGTTCAGAGCATCATAAAGAAGTGGAAGGCGTATGGCACCACCGACACCTTGCCTAGATCAGGCCGTCCGTCCAAACTGGATGACCGAGCCAGGAGGACATTGATCAGAGAAGCTACCAAGAGGCCAAAGGCAACTTTGAAGGACTTACAAGTCTTTATGGCTGGGACTGGTCTGTCTGTGCATGTGACAACAATCTCACAAGCTTTACACAAAGCTGGCCTGTATGGCAGGGAAGCAAGAAAGAAGCCTTTTCTGAAAAAGTGCCACAGTCAGTCTCGTTTGTGCTATGCAAAAACACACCTGGAAGATTCTGTTGCCATGTGGAAAAAGGTTTTATGGTCAGACGAGACTAAGATTGAACTTTTTGGACTGAACTCCAAGCGCTATGTTTGGCGAAAACCAAAAAAACACCCAAAACACACCATACCTACTGTGAAGCATGGTGGTGGCAACATTATGTTGTGGGGATGTTTATTTTCAGCGGGGACTGGGCAATTGGTCAGGATTGAAGGGAAAATGGATGCTGCCAAGTACACCCAAATTCTTGAGGACAACCTGCGTCCCTCTGCTAGACAGCTGAAGATGGGCAGGTCATTCACCTTCCAACACGACAACGATCCTAAACATACCGCCAAAAGAACAACGCAGTGGCTTAAGGATAGAAAGGTGAATGTCCTTGAGTGGCCAAGTCAGAGCCCTGACTTAAATTCGATATATTTATCCGGCATATTTAATTGCACAGGCAAAAAAAACACACAATCGGGGAGATCCTAATAAAACCTGCTGCTATCGCTATGAGTCGGACAATGCATGGGGATAAACAGGCGCGGGAGCTCGAAGCAGTGCCGCTGTCTGACGGGACCATATCCCGGCGCATCACGGACATGACCCAGGACATAAAGTGTCAGCTGATTGACAGAGTGAAGAAAGGGAAATATGCTTTGCAGTTCGATGAATCCACAGATGTATCAAACTCTGCCCAGCTGCTTGTTTTCGTCAGATAGAGTTTTGATGGAAAACTTAACGAGGACATGCTGTTTTGCACCCCGCTGGAGGTAAAGTGCACAGGCGAGGACATTTTCACAAAACTTGACAACAAACTAAAAGAAGAGGGACTGTCTTGGGATGAGTGCATCGGTGTGTGTACAGACGGTGCTGCAGCAATGCTGGGGGAAAAGAAAGGACTAAAAGCAAGAGTCTTACAAGTGGCGTCCCACGTAAACTTTACGCACTGTATTATCCACAGAGAAACTCTTGCGAGTAAAACGCTCGACCCAGAGCTTAAAAGTGTTCTTGAGACTGCGATAAAAATTGTCAACTACATAAAATCACACCAGGCTGTTCGCCACTCTCTGCAACGAACTGGGATCGGAGCATCAGGGCCTGCTGTTCCACACAGAAGTCAGGTGGCTTTCGCGGGGAAATGTTCTCAGCCACCTGTATGAACTGCGGGACGAGGTGCGCTTATTTCTGATGGAGCATGGGTCCCAGCTCGCTGACCACCTGACTGACCTTGACTGGTTAACAAGGATAGCGTATTTGTCTTGCATATTTGACAGACTGAACGGACTTAACATGTCATTGCAAGGTGAAAACACAAGCATCATGTCGCTGAATGATAAAATCCGCGCATTCAAGAGGAAAGTGGATCGCGCGAGTTGAAATGGAGGAAAATGATCTGAGTGTTAACACTGTGAAGAAGTCTATCACTACCCACCTTCAAGCCCTCCTGGAACACTTTAACAAGTTTTTCCCCGAGGAAACAGCTCCGGAAAAATATGACTGGATAAGATTACCATTCACTGTAACGACCGCAAGTCATCTGTCATCCGACATGGAGGACGCACTGGTTGAACTGTCAAGTGACCGCAATTTAAAGACAGCTTTTAATTCAAAGACGCTTGCTGAGTTCTGGATTTCAGTCGAGAGAGAATATCCACAGCTATCCAAGGCCGCGATGGACGTACTGACGCCGTTTGGCTCTACATACCTGTGCGAAAAGACTTTCTCGGCACTGACATATATTAAAAATAAATACAGATCGCGTCTAAACGTGGAGGATGATCTCCGAGTGGCCGTCTCCAAAATTAAACCCAGAATGGACTTGCTGTGCTCCACGCATAGTGCCCACCCATCTCATTAGGTGAGATTAACGCTGAAACATAGTAATTCCCAAAATGTAAATTTGCACCGCAACAATGTTCACATGTTTACTCAGTGCTACAGTTTATGGTTATTACTTTGACTGAGATATTCTTCTGCTAACATGGAAATGAAAGTATTGTGTCAAAATTAAGATTGCAAATGACAGCAACAATGTTCACTCATAAATTACATGGAGATTACTTTGACTGACGTATTCTGCTTTTATCTTATAGTAAATTGTTATGTGTAAAATCATATCATGGTTGTCAGGCTGTTCTGTTCTTTTGTGTTGTCGTTATGCCTGTGTTTGGATACTCCTATTAGTGCGTGCGTCCTGTGCGCACGTTTTCTTATGTTTCAGTCACCTCCGGGGATAGTGGGGGTCGCGGGCTGAAAAGTTTGGGAACCCCTGCAATAGGGCACTGCACAGATCACAGGAGCCTAACAGGCATCATAAGGGACGTCGTTCCTCTTGGTTCCTTGCGCAAGCGATTTATGATACCATTTTAGGTCACTTCATCAGATACAGTATATCCTCTTTCAAGACAAATTTACATGTCCTAAAGGGGGAAGACAAAACAGCATTCCTCCTTGAGCCAGAACGTGGGGCAGTGCATTACAGACTCCTGACTAACAGCACTCCCCTGGCATTGTGGGTTCAAAAGCACCCATTGCCTCCTTCCACCCTGTGTCTCCCCACCATCTGTTACCCTCTCATTCCCTCCTACTGTCTCAATAAAGAAAACATGCATTTCTCTACAACAATGAAACTATTGCTTAGTACTCTATTGCCTATTGATCCATTATTGACTGACTGACAGTAATACAATATAATCTCTCTATTTGACTCCTTTCTGGTGCGTTGATAATGTCAAATCAACACAGACCATCATTTGATATAAACTGTTTAAATGCATGCTTTGTTATTTTATGTCAATTCAGTGAACAAATTGTATCGGCTCACTATTTGGCATCAGACCTTAAAGTCAAAGACCACCTCCTAGTTCACTGCACTGTTCTCACGGGATGAGTCACCTTATGTGAGACCTAAAGGCGTTATCTTCCTTAATTAATGCAGAGGCTTTAGCTGACAGTCTTGAGTTGCACAGACAACCCATGCCCAATACCTGGTTAATCACAAATGCATTTACTCTATTGACCATTTTACCATCATAGCCAATCATCCTATTCTGCTCCCAAAAAGTCCTTTCATTAATTCTTCACTCATGATTGGACAGAGGAAGAATACAGGCAGTTGTCCCTGCCAGTAAAGCATGTCATGGTATTACAGTCTTAACCTCAATTTCCACCCTAAAATTCTAGTTTATGGATACAGGGAAAGTTAACCAAGAAACCCAACAATAAGTTCTACCTATATTCTGTCTTGGTCCATAATTCAGAAATTGTGTGATTTATGACCTTTTTGTCATAGTGTTTGCCTATGCATAGTCTATCAAATATAAGATTATAATCTGAGGGATCAGTATGCCACAAATCTGAGAAAGCCTTACACCCAAACTATGAATCTGGGCAACCTATACAGTGCCTTCGGAAAGTATTCAAACCCCTTCACTTTTTCCACATTTTGTCGTGTTATAGACTCAATTTAAAATGGATTACATGAAAATAATTTGCCATCAATCCACACACAATACCCCAGAATGACAAAGCGAAAACAGGTTTTTAGAAATTTCAAAAATTGAGACCCCAATTAATGAATTGATGAATTAGATGAGCACACAAGATGACATTCACACCAAGATATAACAACTTCTAAACATTCATAGCACCATACAGATGCAGTCAGAGGACATTATAAAACATATTATATAGTCAATTATATATTCTGTGCCTCATTGGTTTATACAGTTGTATAATGCTCAATGACAGCATAGATCTACAAGCCAAGGTGCTGTGAATGTTTAAGGGAATATACCTAATTAAGTAAAATGTTAATGCTGAAAAAGCTGTACAATTTATATTCAAAACAATATATTTTGAGCTTTTTCATAGAAAGTTTTTGTCAGTGGATCAATGATACACAGGGCTTACAGTGATGGACCAACAAAAGTTATGACAGAAGGCTCAGATGATAGCTAAAGTGTAACATACACATTTTGCCCATCATATCAGTGTGGATACAGGCATACACGGAAAGCCTGAGGCCTATCCAATGCGACAGTTCTGTACATGCATGAGTCAGTAAAAGATGGTTCAAGCGAACATAAAGAGAAAGAGATGAGCACAGATGCACAGGGAGACATAAACATACATGTGTATGATTGGGTTAAATGCCATTCAAGATAATATTGTGGGGGGACATGCAGCGTTCGGCCTGTAGAGGGAGCTACAGGACCGTGGCCGGGGTTTACGAAAACGAGGCTTCGTTGCGCACCTGTTGCGAATGAAGCCTCGTTAATGAAATGGTTTAAGATATGTGTGCCTCTGCTTTGGAGGGAGAGGGCTGGAAAGCGGGGACTGGAAAGTCCTGGCAAACATTTATAAAATAAACGGGATTTTCCCACACCAGCAACCTCGAGTCCGCCTCTGTGTCACGGATCCCGTTACAGTGGCGCCCAACCTGGGACACAGAGTGAAGGCATAGGAAAATGGAGGCGTTAAGCGCGGCCATTGGAAGGATGGCCCTCGTACTGGAGCAGCAGGCCCACCTCCAGCAGGAGCACCAGGCCGCGGTGGGGGAGATGGCGACGGCAAGGGCTGAGGACCGTACCCTCCTCCGGGAGCTCGTCGGGGCCGGCGCCCGGGTCGGCACAAGGTGCCCCCAAGGTCCACCTCCAGAAAATGGGGGACCTGGACGACCCGGAGACGTTCCTGGCGGTGTTCGAGGGGACGGCGAGGATCTCGGGGTGGCCGGACGACGAGTGATTCAAGATTCTTTATTTGTCACGTGCATACAAGTATACAGTGAAATGCAAAAGTGACAGTGCCACAGAGTAGTGCACAATACAATAAGTTTTAAAATACAATAAAATAAAAATAGAAGTACTAAAAAATATACAGTATGGACAGTATAAACAATATGAACAGTATAACCAGTAAGCAATATAAATAGCAGATGGATGATTATGTGTGTGCATATGTGTTAAGATGACAGTGCATTCTGATGGCGTGGGGGAAGAAACTCAGCCTTAGCCTCTCTGTTCTTGCTGCATGACAGCGGAGGCGTTTTCCTGACCACAGCGGCTGGAACAGTCCATGTTTCGGGTGGTGAGGGTCCTTCATAATCCTGTAGGCTCTGGTCCTACACCTCCTGGTGTACAGGACATGGAGAGGGGGGGTTGGAGCTCCCATGGTTTTTTCTGCCAGGCGTACCACCCTTTGCAGAGCTCGCCTGTCCCGGGCCGTGCTGTTACCGTACCAGACGGTGATGTTGCCAGCCAGGATGCTCTCCACAGCTCCAGAGTAGAAGGACTGAAGGATCCTTCGGGAGACTCTGAATTTCCTCAGTTGCCTGAGATGGAACAGGCGCTGCCTTGCCTTTCCCACCAGAGAACTGATGTGGGTAGTCCAGGTCAGGTCTTCTGAGATGTGGACTCCCAGGTATTTAAAACTGCTCACCCAGTCCACAGCAGTCCCTCCGATGTCCAGCGGTGTGTAGGCATACCATCTGCTGCCCCTCCTGTCAGGTGAGGCGCAGCTCGCTGCCCACAGCCTGCCAGCGGCCGCCCAACGGGATTATCCCTCCCTAGCCCGGGCAATTCGAGACCGCCTGGGCCTCACACCATCGCCGGTTCCGGGCCCTGACGATGGAGGAGGGGAGCCGGCCCTTTGCCTACGCCCAGCGGCTGCGGGACAGCGCGTGGCGGTGGCTGGACCCGAGGAACAGCTCGGCAGAGGAGGTCGGGGACCGGGTGGTGATGGAGCAGTTCCTCACGGGGATCCCGGCCCGAACCGCCGCCTGGGTCCAGTACCACCGGCCCCAGGATCTCGCGGCCACCGTGAGCTTGGCGGAGGACCATCTCTCCCTCCCACCGCGGGAGCCCCGGCGACCAACCCCGGCCCCCGGAAGGAGCCGTGGTACCAGAAGGAGAGAGGCCGGCGCCCGCACCGAGGACGAGATGGCAGGGGCGGGCATATCGGGAACCAGCCCTGGCCCCACAGGAAGCACCCCGAGCTGCAGGGGGGGTGTGTTGGCGATGCGGACGGCCGGGCCATGTTCAGGCGGATTGCCCAGTGATGGAGGTGGGGCAGGTCGTCCGCATCGGCAACAAACCGGGCCCTCCCCCCGGACCAGGAGAGGCGTATTGTGTTCCGGTAAGGATACAACATGATACGCACCAGGCGTTCTTGGATTCGGGCTGCATACAGTCCATGATCCAGGAGCGCCTGGTTCGACCGGGGGCATTGTTAAAGGGTGTTGGTGAAGTGTGTGCATGGGGACATCCACGCTATCGAAATTCATTATGAGGGAAAAAAGCATAGTGTACAGGCGGCGGTTAGCCCGCGCCTCACGCATCCCCTTGTTCTGGGTGTAGATTGGGAGGGGTTTCCTCAAGCAGTAAAGCGGGCTACCGGGGTGCGTGCACGACAGAGAGGGAGGTGTGAGGCGTGTAATGTGCTCTGTGCTGAGGCGATGCCTCGCGACACTGCCGAGGAGCCGGAGCGGTCTCAACCTGAGATTTCCCCGCCGAACTACCCGTTGCTAGGTGACTTCCCCCTCGAGCAGTCTCGTGACGAGACCCTACGATCGGCCTATGACCAAGTGATAGCGATTGATGGTACTTTGATACGGCCGGACACAGTGCGCGCCCATCCCTATTTTGCGATCATCAGCGACAGGTTATACCGAGTGAGTCGCGACTCGCATAGTCAGGAGGAAGTAACCCAGTTGTTGGTTCCCCGTAGCCGCCGGGAAATGGTCTTCCAGGCGGCTCATTTCAACCCCATGGCGGGCCATTTAGGATATGATAAGACACTAAATCGTATAATGGCTCGATTTTATTGGCCGGGAATTCGGGCAGAGGTGCGTAGGGTGTGCGCTTCCTGTCGCGAATGTCAATTGGTAAATCCCCCAGCCATTCCATGGGCCCCCTTGCGGCCCTTACCATTGGTCGAGAACCCATTCGACCGCATTGCCATGGATATTATCGGGCCATTTGATCGGTGTACACAGGGATATCGATTTGTCTTGGTTTACGCAACCCGATACCCCGAGGCAATACCGCTGCGCAATATTTCTGCCAGGAGTGTAGCGCAGGCATTGTTTCAAGTGATCTCCCGGGTGGGAATCCCGAAAGAGATTCTCACCGACCAGGGCACCAATTTTATGTCACGCACCCTCAAGGAACTATTCGTCGAGGAGGCCTCATCCCACGCATGTTTGTGGTCGTAGCGGTGCTCGTAGCCTTTGGCACCATCTCCTGGCCCCCAGATATCTTCTCCTTCTCCCCTGTTCCCACTACAATCTCAGACACCTTCACCAGATTATTAGGGACTGTCTGAGTGGCCTCATCGTCCATTCGTGGCGATAAAAACCCCATACTGTTACACCTCCTTAAGGCGCGATGGCTGCGCCCTGGTACTGTTAAGCCACCGTTTCCTAAGGAGCCTCTTCTCTTTATCGCCGTATCGTGGTAATTTACCAAGGTTGCTTTCCTCAGTAGCGGAGGCCCCTGAGGCCTTCCTAACAGGCTTAGCTGGGTAACGTTGGGAATGGTGCTTAGAAAGGAAAGGCCATACTAGACTCGCCCTCGGCGACACCCCCTCCATGGCCTGAAGCCCAGCTCTGGATATCCCCCTCTTGGACCGAAAAAACCCTTGTGTCCTTGTCTTTGATCCCTGCTCGCCGCCATCCACCAAAATGTCTCCCCAAGCTGTCTGGCTGCCCTTGCATTTTCCGCATCGGGTATAATCTGCCCATACTTAACCACTCGCCCATTACATAGGTGCAGCGTGGTACGGAGGCCCCCCCCTCGGAGTGACCATTCTCGGATCGTAAGAGGGTGTAGGACCCCGTAGAACGTGCGTCGTCCCTCAGCCCCAATCCATCCCTTGACAGAAACTGATGACCAGGTCATTTCCGCCGTCTCCTCCAGATCCCCCATGATTGTATCCCCAGGACAGTTAGGTTCCCACTGTTTGTAGGTACAGAATACGGCTTGCGCAGTGTCACAGAAGAACATACCATTATAGCAGGCGGACCACCACATCATCTCATCCACCTGCCACAGGTATCCTGCTCTCGCAAATCCCAGTCTGCAGTTGTTGCAGGCCAGGCCTCGATCCTTCTGTAACATATAAGGATTCACAAAATAGGCATAACTCTTGATTCTCCAATTCAAGTCCTTCCCAAAGTAAAAATATCCTCTCAAAAATAAAAATGCGTAAGCTAAAAAGCGGCAGTCAGCTCAATAATATAACAACTCGCCCTCTACCAAGCTTGTCTCCTGGTGATGGTACCGAGTTCTAGCGGGTCTGGCAGTTGGCTCCGGTGACCTAACCCCTTTGTACCCCTTGGGATAAGTGCTTCGTAGACCATGAACCATGTAATCAACGGGAGCTGGCTCACTAGTCCATACCAATTCAGCAAGCTCAGGATTCCCCAGACTATTCCCCAGGCTATCCCCTTGATCAATCGGTATACCCATTGGTCCCTTCGGTGTAGGAGACCAGGGCCAGGGCCATTAGCTCAGATACCAGGCCAATAACAAGTATCCCCTCCACCACTATTCTGGCCAAGACCATTGAGTCATAGAAGGTTGCTGTTAGGTCCATCATCATCCAGAAAATTATTAACGTTTCTTTGATCCCTCCTATTACCCCTCGGTTGAAGGTAACATGGCCCAGTATGTAGGTGGCAAACCAGGACAGGGTGTATCTAACTCTTTTAAACATGAATATCTCGATTCCAATTCTTATAGCCCCTTCCAACAATGCGAGCATCCTCAACGGCTGCGTGCTCGTCCATTCCCCAAGGCAACAATAGAGTAACCAAGTGACTTGGATGAACCCAAAGTCTAGCATACTACTCACCCCGTAGAATGGTAACATGCCCTTTTCAGTTGCGTTTGTCGGCGGGTTGATACCCCTAGGCCTGGGTGTTTGGGTGGTGGACCAGGTAGTATTATTGGATGCCATGGTCAATCTGATAAAGTGGTATAAATGGATACTAAATTCGATGCGCCTCTTATCCTTTAAGTGTAGTCCGAGAGTGCGGAACCTGTTATGAGCCTTTATGCCGTTGCCCGCTGGTTTTATACTTGTGCGAGCTCCTCCCCCTGGAGAAGCCCTTCCCTATCTATTTTTCGTGCAGTTATGGACTTGAACAGAGCCTTTGCTCCTCCTTTCACCATCACCAGAATAACCACACCCACGATCATCAATCCCAACAGTATCAGGAGATATGGCCATATTTGGGCAAGAATCTTCCCTACCCAGCCTGTTACTACCTCAACCCCTTCTCCTATCTTTTCTACCACTTCGTTCACCGCCTCGACTCCTACCCCCTTCACTGATGCTCCCACCAGCTCCATCCAGGTGCACTCATGGTCCTTAGCTCGGACGGAGCTACAATGTAGCCAGGGCTCAGATGGTGAGTAAC
Source organism: Argentina silus (assembly GCF_951799395.1). Classification (NCBI taxonomy): domain Eukaryota; kingdom Metazoa; phylum Chordata; class Actinopteri; order Argentiniformes; family Argentinidae; genus Argentina; species Argentina silus. The sequence goes on along the minus strand of NC_139654.1, from coordinate 30,366,111 downwards.
ACGTTCTGTTGTTGTAGATACGGTTAGGCCCCAGCCACTCGTATCCTTTAGTTTCCTTGCCTTCGCACAGATTTTTCTGAAAAGCGTGCCCTTCGGCCAGTACATAGAGTGGGTTTCCCACATAGGGAACAATCTCTCCATTTTTGAACGTTGTTCTGGTGATCATGAGGTCCAGCAGGCTTTTCGCGCACCCTGCTTTCCTAGGAATCGCGCGACTCCACTGGCCTTTTTCTTTCCTCCACACCGCTCCTTGTCGATAGGTCGTATACTGTTGGTGGTAATGAATGTCACATGTCCTCCTCCCAACCTGGCACCTTTGAACAGTCACCTCTAGCCAGCTCGATTAGGCATGTGGTGTTTGCTCTGTCACAGGTCATTTTCCATGGTCTAGGTGTCACATAGAGCTCTGGTCGGTAACTAGACCACAGTCCCGGTTGGATAGCCCTAGACCTAGAGGTTGCCAAGTACTGGTACTTCACCCAGTAGTTACTGGATTTGTCTAAACATGGTTTTACCCACGCTTTAACCTCTTCCTCTTGAAAGCCCCACCAAGTACTAGTAGTGTCTCGTTTGTAACCCTCGAACCAACCTTGCATTACGCCCTTCACCGTTTTGTTGCCTCTGACATAGGAGCAGTCATTTTTCCAGGTTCCCCACAGGCCTTCCCAGATCTGCCACAACTCACACCTCGGTGAGGCCCCATTGCTGACGAATTCAGTCCCATTCACTGCTTCAAATAGTTTCTCTGCCGTACATTCGTCGATATTTTTTAAATCTCCTGAGGGCACCTCCATTAGTTCGTCTGGTGTTGGCATGGTTTGCACGAACATTTCCTGTTCTACGGGGCCTGCTAGGCTACTGCCCTTTACCCTTGTTCCGGGTTGGTAGTCCGTTTCCAAATGTTTAACTTTAGTTATCCATACCCAAGGGAGAGTGTCGTTCAGCCAATGGTCATAGAATACCCACGGTGCATTTATATAAGTTGCTTTGTCTAGATAGAAGACTGGTTTGTTTACTTGACTTAGCACCAACCGATGTTGTCCCCAGGAACAGTTTCGTCCCAACGTACCTAGGTTCCAATAGCAGGGTGGTTCGGTTAGGGGCATCATCTTTTCTCTAAAACATTGAACGGCCAGGTCTTTATCCTTACTGACCCTTGCTTGTGACCTCTCCGCGGTGTTGACACCTAGCAGAGTCAGGGTGAGGGGTTCCGCTCTTCCCTCAGCTGCCTGGTTAGCAGTACTGGTCAAATTCTGACTTAGTTGCTTTCTCGTCTCGTTGGGTCGTCTTACAGGCCGGAGGGTCTGGTCACAGGACAGATTATAGGTGCCCCAGAACGGTCCTTGCTTTGGGAGTATCATCACACATGATTCATTTTTATAGGGCGCACTAAACACTTTTTCTCTCATCCAGTACCCTTGTCTCTCGTGGTTCCTTCCAGGTGCTGGAATGCATCCCTCCGTGCAGTACCACTTAGGAGTGGATTTCATCGTGTGGATCCAATTACATTGCACACTCTTTCTTTCTTTGGTATTTAGACTTAGAAAGATCATCATTAGATTCTTACCCACTGGCTCTACCCCCTCCAAGGCATCCTGCCTTGTCATCTCATTGCCCAGTATCTGTAGGTCAGAACTTCTGCTGTTCCATTATCCAGGGTAGTGGAATTATTCTCTGCCCACCTATGGTTTCCCCCATCTTCTGTCTCATTCCATAATGTCAGTAGCACTCTTAACGCTGGAATGGTACTATTCTTTCCTCCTGATTGAGGGCTCGCTTCCCAGCCAGGAAGGGTTACCATTTTCTGCTCCGCCAGCCAGCATAACTGGTTGAACCTCTTTGTACTGGTATAGTACACCCTCACATGCGTTTCCTCCCATGGACCATTCCCACAAAAATAAAGAATGGCTAGGACTGCTATCAGTCCCGCCGTTACGATCACACAATTTCCTATCACGTAGCATCTCATCGTCGTTGTCCTGTCCGTAGTCGTATTTGCACGTAGGTCTGTTCGTGGTCTGTGGTTTCTCTTACTGTGTCCCGTCTTTGTGTTAGATAGTCATCGTAGCGTTGTTTGAGTTCGGCCCCTCTCTGTAGATCCTTTCTCAAGTGCTCTCCCCAATTGGCTTCTCCGAGTGGTTTGCCCTCCAGCCGGAGGTCTCCTTCATATGTGCCTTCAGGTACGTCAAACCTTTGCCACACCCACATCCATGTCATCACCGATGTTTTAACTGGGTGTTCTCGAGGCTCATATTTCACCGGGTCTGCTAGAGAAAGGTTGTGGGCTATCGGAGTGGGTAGGAAGCGCCGAAACTGCCACGGCGTGCCCATGGAGAACCGGTCCACTGTGTGTGCTTTTATAGTTACCAATTGCCTGCCCTGGTGTGATACCTCCGTCAAATAACACAGGTCTCCATATCCTGGTCCCCTTACGTGACCCATCGCCCATGGTCAGAAGAAGTCTTTGTCATCATTCTTCCACATTTCCAGGCAGACCCCGTGTGTCGTAGCCATTTTGATATTAATATGCATAATCATGCCCTTAAGAAGATTATTCTTTAGTTGTTCTATAATTATTCTTTAGTGATTTTGAATGTATATGACTGTTTCCTCTTAGTTTTACGGTAAAGATGGAAAATACGTCACTTGTAGGCCTTTGGGTTGATTGGGAATTGGTAACGCAAATGTCGGGTCAGGTGACGGTGGTGGCAAACAATTTTTTTCTCACTTTTGAGAGGTCACTTTTCTCACTTTTGAAAGCTTTTGATCATCTGTGGAATATCTAAGTTAACTTTCGTTTACCTTACAATATTGGTGGAATTATCAAGTCATTTTGATTCATCTTTTGTGGCAATAAATGGATATATTTTTCTAAAGAAAGTGTCGGAAGTGTGTTTGAAAGGGGACCACCTGTTCACTCGATCCACGGCCTTAATTTGGATCTTAAGAAACTTTGGAAGGCCGCTACATTTAAGTCAAAACATTTTTTGGATTTTACTTGGAATTTAACTTGGAAGTGGACTACCTTGGAATACTGGAACATCGTCGAATGGAGTTGGAGAAGATTGGAGAAGTTTGTGAGTAAGTGCGATGTTTGTTTGACAATGACCCGAAACGTCGGGCTGATATGTGGACATTGAATTGTTGATTTAAAAGGATAGAACAAAGACAAAGTAAAGATTTTGAGTTGGACAATTGTTTGTGACCCAGTTTATCGAATTTTGAGTTTGAAAATGGGTGAAGAAGCCGATAAAGCAACTGGAAAAGAACGAGAGTGTGGGGGGACATGCAGCGTTCGGCCTGTAGAGGGAGCTACAGGACCGTGGCCGGGGTTGTGTCGGCGAGACTTTTGTTGCACACCTGCTGCGAATTAAGTCTCGCCGGCGAATGTTTAAGATGGGTGTGCTTCTGCCATTTCAGTAAGGGAGCTAAGCTGGAGAAGCGGGCGACGAGAGCAGAGCAGAGCCGAGCCGAGCACCAAAAGAGAGACTTTGAACGAGGCTGGAAAGCCAAACCGTGCCAGCGGACCCCTTTGAGAATAAACGGGAGAAATTCCCTTATCATTATACTGCGTCTGCCTCTGTGTACCACCGGACATTGTTACATTGGCGCCCAACCTGGGACACAGAAAAAGGCTAGATGGACGCGCTAACAGCGGCGATTGCAAGGATAACGCTCGTTCTCGAGCAACAGACGGCCCTGCAGCAGACCCAGCAGGCGACCCTAGAGGAGCTGACGGCGGCGAGGCTCGCAGACAGGGCCGGCGGGCCGGCGCCGGGGACCGGAGCGGCACCAGGTCCCCCCAAGGTCCAGCTGCAGAAGATGGGGGACCTGGACGACCCAGAGGCGTTCCTCGCGGTGTTCGAGGGGACGGCGAGGATCTCGGGGTGGCCGGACCGAGAGTGGGCCTACCATCTGCTGCCCCTCCTGTCAGGGGAGGCGCAGCTCGCGGCCCACAGTTTGCCGGCGGCCGCCCAACGGGATTACCAGTCCCTGGCCCGGGCGATTCGGGACCGCCTGGGCCTGACACCGGAGGAACACCGACGCCGGTTCCGGGCCATGACCATGGAGGAGGGGTGCCGGCCCTTCGCCTTCGCCCAGCGGCTGGGGGACAGCGCATGGCGGTGGCTGGACCCCGAGAACAACTCGGCGGTGGAGGTCGGGAACCGGGTGGTATTGGAGCAGTTCCTCGCGGGGCTCCCGGCCCGCACCGCCGCCTGGGTCCAGTACCACCGCCCCCAGGACCTAAAGACCGCCGTGGGTCTGGCCGAGGACCATCTCTCCCTCCCACCGCGGGGGCCACAACGACCAACCCCGGCCCCGCGGCAAGGGGGGGGGGGCCAACGCCCAGGAGGAGCCGGGGGAGCGGAGGGAGGCCGGCGCCCGCCCCGAGAACGAGATGGCAGGAGCGTGCCGATCCGGAACCAGCCCCGGCCCCGCAGAGAGCACCTCGAGCGACAGGGGGGGTGTGTTGGCGGTGCGGACGGCCGGGCCACATGCAGGCCGAGTGTCAGGCGATGGACGTGGGGCAGGTCGTCCGCATCGGCGACATACCGGGCCCTCCCCCCGGACTAGGAGCGGCGTATCGTATTCCGGTAAGGATACAACGTGATACGCACCAGGCGGTCTTGGATTCGGGCTGTATGCAGTCCATGATCCAGGAGCGCCTGGTTCGGCCGGGGGCACTGTTGAAGGCATCGAGGGTGCGGGTGAGGTGTGTGCATGGGGACATTCACGAATATCCGCTGGTCGCTATCGAAATTCATTTTGAGGGAAAAACCCATATTGTACAGGCGGCGGTTAGCCCACGCATCCCCTGATTCTAGGTGTGGATTGGGAGGGGTTTCCTCAAGCGGTAAAGAGGGCTACCGGGATGCGTGCACGACAGCTAGGGAGGTGTGTGGCGTGTAATGTGCTCTGTGCCGAGGCGGCGCCTCGCGACACTGCCGGGGAGCCGGAGCCGGCGGGGGCGCCTCACCCCGAGACTTCCTCGCTGAACTATCCGCTGCTAGGCGACTTCCCACTCGAGCAGTCTCGTGATGAGACCCTCAGATCAGCCTTTGACCAAGTGATAGTAGTTGATGGTACTTTGATACGGCCAGACACAGTGCGCGCCCACCCCTATTTCGCGATTATCAGCGACAGGTTATATCGAGTAAGTCGTGACTCACACAGTCAGGAGGAAGTAACCCAGTTGCTGGTTCCCCGCAGCCGCCGCGAAATGGTCTTCCAGGCGGCTCATTTCAACCCCATGGCGGGCCATCTAGGGTATGACAAAACACTGCACCGTATAATGGCTCGATTTTATTGGCCGGGGATTCGGGCAGAGGTGCGTAGGTGGTGCGCGTCCTGTCGGGAATGTCAGTTAGTAAATCCCCCGGCCATCCCACGGGCCCCCTTGCGGCCCTTACCATTGGTCGAGAACCCATTCGACCGCATTGCGATGGATATTATCGGGCCATTTGAGCGGAGCACACAGGGTTATCGATTTGTGTTGGTCTTGATAGATTACGCCACCCGATACCCCGAGGCAATACCTCTGCGCAATATCTCTGCCAGGAGTGTAGCGCAAGCATTGTTTCAAGTCATCTCCCGCGTGGGAATCCCGAAAGAGATTCTCACCGATCAGGGCACTAATTTTATGTCACGCACCCTCAAGGAACTGTATGGCTTGTTGAACATCAAGGCGATTTGAATCAGTGTTTACCACCCGGCCACTGACGGCCTTTGTGAGCGGTTCAATCGGACCTTGAAGTCAATGATCCGGAAGTTTGTCCACGAGGATAGTCGGAATTGGCATAAATGGCTAGATCCCCTGTTGTTTGCGGTGCGGGAAGTTCCCCAAGCTTCCACCGGGTTTTCCCCGTTTGAATTACTCTACGGGCGTAAGCCCCGGGGTGTCCTAGACCTGTTTAAAGAAAATTGGGAGGAAGGGTCTAGCGACAGTAAGAGTGAGATCCAGTACGTCCTCGACTTGCGCACAAAGCTCCACGCCCTAGGGGCTATCTCACGTGAGCATTTGCTGCAAGCCCAGGAGCGTCAGAAACGCCTGTATGACAGGGGGGCTACCCTACGAGAGTTTACACCGGGAGACAAGGTGGTCGTACTGTTACCCACCTCCAGCACGAAATTACTCGCGAAGTGGCAAGGGCCGTTTGTGGTCACACGTCGCATGGGGGACGTGGATTATGAGGTTATACGCTCGGACCGGGGGGATAGCTTGCAGGTGTATCACGTCAATCTCCTAAAAAAATGGAACGACGTGGTCACTGTTGCTCTGGCTACGATAGTTCCAGAGAGAGAGGAGTTCGGGCCGGAAGTCCCAAAATCGAAAGGTAGCACTCCGGTCGATATTGATAACCATCTCTCTGCTAGCCAGGCCGCGGACGTTGCAGATTTGCAGCTTAAGTTCGCCGACGTGTTCTCTCCCCTGCCCGGTCGGACTACGCTCATCGACCACCATATAGAAACGCAGCCGGGTTTAACGGTGCGCACGCGTCCCTATAGGTTGCCGGTGCACAAACGAGACGTTGTGTGCCGGGAGTTGGAAGCCATGCTGGAGCTGGGTGTGGTCGAGGAGTCCCGCAGTGATTGGTGTAGCCCCATCGTGCTTGTCAACAAGCCAGATGGGACTATACGGTTCTGTGTGGATTATAGACGGGTTAATGCGGTCTCCAAGTTCGATGCATATCCGATGCCCCGGGTCGACGAGCTCTTGGACCGGCTTGGTACGGCCAGGTACTTCACGACATTGGATTGCACGAAGGGATACTGGCAGATTCCACTCTCGCCGGTGTCCCGGGAGAAAACGGCATTCTCCACTCCGCTCGGGTTATTCCAGTTCACCGTGCTCCCTTTCGGGTTGTTCGGAGCCCCAGCCACTTTTCAGCGCCTCATGGACCGTATTCTGCGGCCGCACGCCGCCTATGCTGCGGCCTACCTGGACGACATTGTCGTCCACAGTGACACCTGGCCGCAGCATGTGCGGAGGGTGGCTGCTGTTCTGCGGTCCCTGAGGCAGGCGGGGCTAACGGCCAACCCGAAAAAGTGCGTGATCGGGCGGAGGGAGATCCGGTATCTGGGGTACCACTTGGGACGGGGGGAGGTGCGACCGCAGATTGAAAAGACTGCGGCCATCGCCGCCTCTCCCCGGCCCAAGACAAAGAAGGAGGTGAGGGCCTTCCTGGGGCTGGCGGGATATTACCGCCAGTTCGTACCTGGGTTTTCAGAGCTGGCCAGTCCCTTGACGGACCTCACCCGGAAGGGTGCCCCGGATCCGGTCCAATGGTCGGGCCAGTGCCAGGGGTCGTTCGAGGCCCTTAAGGGGGCTCTTTGTGGAGAAACGGTCCTGTATGCGCCTGATTTTAACCTCCCTTTCTCCCTACAGACCGACGCGTCGGATAGAGGGCTGGGAGCAGTGCTGACCCAGCGCGTGGAGGGGGCCGACCGGCCGGTGCTGTACCTGAGCCGTAAGCTGTCGGAGAGGGAGGGCCGGTACAGCACCGTGGAGAAGGAGTGCCTGGCCATCAAGTGGGCGGTCGGCACCCTCCGCTACTACCTGCTGGGTCGCGCCTTCACCCTCTACTCCGACCATGCCCCCCTCCAGTGGCTCCACCGCATGAAGGATGTAAACGCGAGGATCACCCGGTGGTACCTCGCGTTGCAGCCCTTCAACTTTTCCGTCGTGCACAGACCGGGGGCGCAGATGGTCGTGGCAGACTTCCTCTCCCGTGCAGGGGGGGGGGAGTAGGTCGTCGGCCGTCGGGTCCCCGGCCTGTGTCGGGCGGTGGGGGTATGTGGGGGGACATGCAGCGTTCGGCCTGTAGAGGGAGCTACAGGGCCGGGGTTGTGTCGGCGAGACTTTTGTTGCACACCTGCTGCGAATTAAGTCTCGCCGGCGAATGTTTAAGATGGGTGTGCTTCTGCCATTTCAGTAAGGGAGCTAAGCTGGAGAAGCGGGCGACCAGAGCAGAGCCGAGCCGAGCACCAAAAGAGAGACTTTGAACGAGGCTGGAAAGCCAAACCGTGCCAGCGGACCCCTTCGAGAATAAACGGGAGAAATTCCCTTATCATTATACTGCGTCTGCCTCTGTGTACCACCGGACATTGTTACAGAGAGCTTTTTAGTTTGATTAAAACGTGCAGAGGGAAACTCGGCGTTCTCACAAGAAAACTAAATGAAATAGATACTTTGATTGAAGCTGGGGAACCCAAAACTTTAATTCAGGAGCATTTGGCCACTTTTAATAATTATTTGGCACAGTTTATGGAGTTACAAGTTTCAGTTCAAAGTTTGTTGGATGAGGATGAAAGAGAAACGGACCACAATGATTGGTACGAGCCTAAGTTACTTTATTTCAAAGCGTTTTTGGAAGGAATTCAAACTTGGTTGAATGAAGAACCAAGTAATGAATTGGATGTCATTCAACCTCATGATAGTATCTCCCAAGTGTCTCAAAAGGCCCACGACAAGGCGGCTGGTAGCGCTAGTAAGGCCTCTTCTAAAGCACCCAGTAAGGCGTCTAGTAGCGCTAGTAAAGCCTCTAGCAAGAAAAGTAAATCGTCGAGAGCGTCAGTAGCACACATACAGGCTGAGGTGGAACGAGCTGGTTGAGAGCACAAGCAGAGGCTCTACAAGAGAAACATGCTCTTGACCTTGAGGAAGCCCAGTTAAAAGCACGAAGAGAAACATTGGCAGTAATGACTAATTTGGCTGTAGCAGATGCAAAGGTGCAGGTTTTCACATCACTGGAACCGCAGACACATGATTGCAGGTCTCACGCTGAATCATGCAGCTCAGTTACATCTTCATCTGGAATGTCTACAGATTTCATACCGCCTGCAACAGTTCAAAAGCATCTCCACCTGCTTTACCCCTGTCATTGTCTCCAGATAATTTACATCAACCATTAACAGCAAGAGTTAAAAGAGAGGTGAAAATTCCAAAACAAATTTACAATCAACCTGACTCTGGCAGCAGTGCTCTTGCTGAAGTGATGAGAAAGCAAAATGAGATGACTGAAATGTTAGTAAAACAGCAGAGATTATCTCTTCTTCCATCTATAGAGATTCCCGTTTTTGATGGTGATCCTATGAAATTTAGATCTTTTATCAATGCATTTGAGCAAGGAATAGAAAGTAAAACTGACAACATGCAGGACCGGCTTTATTATTTAGAACAATTTACAACTGGACAGCGCAGAAGCCTTGTGCAGAGTTGTATGCATATGGATCCACAAACCACTTACGAAGAAGCAAAAGGGCAGCTTGAATGGAACTTTGGAAACCGAGTTAAAATAACTTCTGCGTTTATGGATAAGGCTCTGAATTGGTCAGTTATAAAGCCAGATGATGCTTCAGCTTTACGGTCCTACACATTCTTCCTGAGAAGCTGTTTTAACACAATGGACGATGCCGGTTTTGTTGAAGAGCTGGAAAATTCAACCAATATGAGGGCTCTTGTGTCAAAATTGCCTTTCAGATTTCGTGATAAATGGCGAATGGTCGTTTGCAATATAAGAGAGAAGCACAATCGCAGAGCTAGATTCAAAGACCTACTGGAGTTCCTTGAAAAGCAAGTGAGGGCTGCACTAGATCCTGTCTTTGGTGAGACCCTGAACCCAAAAGAAAGGGTAACTGGGAAAGTGAAATTCTGGCCAGTCAAATTCTGAATCTGGAAATGCTCTTCAAACTCAGTGCTTGTTTTGTAAGAAAGACCATTCCATGGAGATGTGTCGTTCAAACAAAAACCCAATAAAGAAAAGATAGGGTTAGGGTTAGGGTTAGACTAATGGACTATGAAGAAAAGGGCACATGAGTAAGAGCTGCCCAAAACGTATGTCATGCCAGACTTGTCATAAGAATCACCCAACAGTTCTTCACATAGAGTCTAAAGAAATTCCCAGACTATCTTTGGGTCATATAAGTTCCCCGACCTATATGGTTTACATTACTCCACATGGCTGCAAAGTCATACTCCGGACTTTTCGCTACGTGAACCTGACTTGTGTGTGGTACAGATTCGCAGTCATCTGGACCACACACACATGACCAAACATCTCACCCCACAATTGACTAGGAGCAAGTAAAAGATCATGGCATGTCTAACTAATGCATAATACAGATATATGTCTATTTGGGCAAAACCTTGTATATATATAGAGCAAAATCCCGCATAGAAATAACTAGAAGTAGATTACATAATTGAATAACACGTTTCAAGTTTGCCCAACACAATATCAAGGCTTTTCACTAAAACAGTCATAAGAAAAATAAAAATGAACATTATTTCTTCATATAAAGTACACGGTTACATGATTATCTCTACATTTATATGTAAACATAGCACGATATAGAGGTAGATGACTATATTTTCACACTCTGGGATATTTTCCATACTATTCTTCAGTCAGAGGAGCCCAAATGCGTCTCCTTGGTAGCAAAGGGCGCTGTCTGACTCTAGCGGTAGTCGAGATCCTTATGCGTTCATTCGTGGCATCATCATTTTCTTCACAGTCCTTGTAAAAACTTACAATTATGGTTAGTCAAACTATAACATCACATCTTGTTTTTTTGTATGAAATGTTTTGTTCCTACGTTTGTTTGCCTTAGTTTTGTATCACTATACAAGTTTCAATCGTCATCATCTATCGACTCCGAGGCTGATGACGACAAGCTGGATGCAGAGCTTATCCTCCTCAGCAATGGATTTATGTTCACATTTACATCTCTTGCTGTAATCATAGGCATATTAGTGATCATGTTCACAGACCTCAGTATTAATGCTTTAAAGATGGGAAAACAACATCCCATAATTATGGCAACAATGACCAGTATGGTAACCAGTGGTCCAAGAATGCTTATCAACCAAGCACCTCTTGGATGTCCCCTAAAAAACCTTGCAACGTTGTCAAAAATGTCAGGGTCGAGAGCCACCTGATTCCCTCGCATCTTTGTTTGTTCTAGTAATGCTTTCTTGAATGTCTCTTATGTTGTCAATTGCCTTAGTCAAATTACCTAATCCTTCAGATTCTGATGGTAAATAGGTGCAACAAGAATCGCAACCCACAATCGTGCACACTCCTCCCTGAGCGGCAGTGATAGCATCTAGTGCTATGCGATTGTCTATGGTGAATTGTCGAATGAGTGCCATTTCAGTACCTGAGGCTTGGAAACCCATCAGTGAAGCATTCGCCACACGAGCAAGGTCATTTCGGGTCAATGCTATCAAATAGTGATTTGAATCCTGGAGTTCTGTATTCCAGAAGATAGTTTTGAACACTAGTTGGGTACGTGTGAATATCCGGAAATCCCTAGGTAAAGCCATGCATCTATTTGCTAGATCCACTGGATCCGTGTTCTTTAAATGAACATACCCCAATGTATCTGAAGTTTCCCTTTTGTGTCGTGTGTCTCGTATACGAGAAGGCATGAATTCAACAGGTTGGACTAGGTAGAGAAGTTCATTTAATGTACAAACTCCACATAGTCCCCTGAACAGTGGTGGAAGACTAGTCCAAATGTTTCTTCCACAGCACCAATGAAAACCTGGTATCGGAAGAGTTCCTATTTTGGAAATCTTAAATTCTTCACTTTGATATTCAAAAATAGTTATACACTGAGCTGATCGTAAGTATCCTACATCTATCGTTGACTTATCCTCTCTTGGTTGTCCCTTAACACATATATCAAACACAGAGGATGTATTTACTGAAGCTGAAACTTTGCTGGCTGCAATTGATAAGTCACTAGGCACTTGAAGCACATGTTTTTTGTAAAACATTGGACATGCCGTCACTGACGGAAGGTGTTCCGCCATGGAAAAGATTGTAGCCTTAACCTGACTTGCCTCACTGCCATTCGGTTGTCGCATAGAAATGCTGGAATAGACCACGTATTGCAACATCTTAAACAATGTTCCCTGTCTCATGGTCGCCATATTATTAGTCTTTCCTATGTAAATGTTGTTTGTCAAAATGAGTGGTCTCACTACAGGTCCATGGCTTGAGGATCTTGCATTCATATACTGAGCTTGCAAGACATATTGGTAAGCCAGGAGGCATAATGTTGGTAAGCCACGTTCACCCTTGAGTGGAACCGCCCAATAAGGAAACAGCTCCTGAGTTGACTGGGGGAAAAGTGAGCATGCATAGCATGAGTTCGGAGTCAATTTTCTAACCTTACGTTTTAATGCGTTATACCACAAATTTGAAGCAAACGGGTACGTCGCCTCAAGTGTCAAATCAGTGTCCTTGTAAATAACGTCTTCATCATTTTCACGTAAGCTAGAATTGGTGTCTACTGGTAATTGTATAGGCCATGTATCTGGAGCATAAGCTTTTCCTAATTCAGCATTATTTGGTATCCTATAAGGCGCACATGTGCCTTAATAATAATAATGCATTTTATTTGGAGGCGCCTTTCAGGTCACCCAAGGTCACCTTACAGAGAAGAAGTAAAAGCAAAAGCATGACATCAATCATTAAAAACAAAACAAACAACACATCAAGATAAAAAACAAGTGAAGTGCAGAGTGTCCAATTTATAGATAGTATGCCAGTTTGAAAAGGTGGGTTTTGAGTTGGGACTTGAATGTTGTGATGGAGTCTGACTGTCTTATGTGTGGGGGGAGAGAATTCCAGAGCTTGGGTGCTGAGCAGCTGAAGGCTCGGGCACCCATGGTGCTGAGGCGTGACGTGGGGATGGTTAGCAGTCCAGCAGAGGTTGAGCGAAGGGAGCGGGAGGGAGTGTATTCATGGAGGAGGTCACGGAGGTAAGTGGGGGCTAGATTGTGGAGGGATTTGTAGGTGAGGAGAAGGTTTTTGTACTGGATGCGGTAATGTACCGGGAGCCAGTGAAGTTGGATGAGGACAGGGGTGATGTGGTCAGATGATTTAGTGCGGGTGATGATCCGGGCGGCCGAGTTCTGAATGATCTGCAGTCTGTTGATGAGTTTGGTGGGGAGTCCGGTAAGGAGGGCATTACAGTAGTCGATGCGTGGTATGACAAGTGAATTGACCAGGATTTCAGTGCTGGATTGGGTCAGTGATGGAGTCTGGAGATGTTGCGGAGGTGGAAGAATGCAGTCCGGGTGATGTTCTGAATATGGGAAGTAAATGACAAGGTGTTGTCCAAGATGACGCCGAGGCTCTTGACTTGGTGGGAGAAGGGTACGGGGAATCCATCGATGATGATGGGTGGAGCTGGGGTGTGTTGTGATTTGGTGAGGGTGGATTTGGAGCCGATGAGCAGTGCCTCAGTTTTGTCGCCGTTAAGTTTCAGGAAGTTCCTGCTCATCCAGCTCCGGATGTCTTCCAGGCAGGTGATGAGGGAAGTGGGAGGGATGGCGGCAGTGGGTTTGGAGGAGATGTAGACCTGTGTGTCATCAGCGTAGCAGTGAAAATGGACCCCATGGTGACGGAGGAGTGTGCCCAGGGGGAGGAGGTAAATGGTGAACAGGAGTGGACCCAAGACTGACCCCTGGGGGACACCCAGTGAAACACCCGAACACCCAGACTTGTGGTTGCTTAGTTGAACGAATTGTTGGCGGTCAGTGAGGTATGATGTGAACCAGGACAGTGCAGCACCAGTGATCCCAATGCCAGCCAGGCGGTCCAGGAGCAGAGGGTGGGAGATGGTATCGAAAGCTGCGCTGAGATTGAGGAGGATGAGAATGGTGAGTAGTCCGGAGTCAGCTGCATGGAGGAGGTCGTTGGTGATTTTGACTAGGGCTGTTTCAGTGCTATGTTTTGGACGGAAGCCAGATTGGAAGGGGTCGTGGAGATTGTTTGTGTCAAGGTGGGACTGTAGTTGTGCGGCGACCGCCCTTTCAAGTGTTTTGGAGATGAAGGGGAGGTTGGAGATGGGCCGATAATGGTTGAGGTCGGCTGGGTCAGCACCAGGTTTTTTCAGGATGGGTGTAATGGCAGCCAGTTTGAGAGTGGGGGGTACAGTACCAGTAGAGAGGGATGAGTTAATTATGTTGGTGATCATGGGGGAGATGGACGGCAGACATGCTTTGACAAGGGAGGTGGGAAGAGGGTCGAGCTGACAGGTGGTGGTTTTGGCTTTGTGGATGAGTTCTGTGACGGTGTGTTCTGATACTGGGGTGAAGTCAGAGAGGGAGCTGATGAAAGGTTGGCCAGTGGTGATCATCCAGGGCGGATCGTTTGAGGTGCAAGATGAGGCCAGTTGTTGGTGAATAGTGTTGATCTTAGAGCTGAAGAAGTCCAGAAAGGCAGTGCACTGATTGGTGGAAATGTCTGGAGGGAGGGTTTTAGGAGGCTGAAGTAAGTGACTTACTGTTGAGAAGAGGACTCTGTTGTTACCTGAACCAGTGTTGATGAGGTTGGAATAGTATGAGGATTTGGCAGTGGTGAGGGCATTCTTGTAGTGATGGAGGTGGTCTGAGTACATTTGGCTGTGTACAGTGAGTCCAGTCTTTTTGTAGAGTCGCTCCAGTCGACGGCCAGTGGTTTTGAGCTGGCGAAGTTCAGGGGTGAACCAGGGAGCAGTGTGAGTGAATGAGACTGAACGGGTTTTCAGGGGAGCCAGGGTGGTGAGGGAAGAGGAGAGGCAGTTGTTATAGTGAGTCACCAGGTCAGCTGAGGAGGATGCTGGGGGAGGGTTGGGGTAGGAGCTGATCAGGGTGGAGAGGTCTGTGGTATTGATATGTTTGATGTTTCTGAAGGAGATGGTCCGTTGTTCCTTGACTTTGTGTAGTTGGGTGTGAATGTCAAAAAGTACAGCTTTGTGGTCGGAGATGGGGAAATCAGTGACATCAAGGTTGGTGGGAGTGATGTCAGTACAGCAGATTAAATCCAGTATGTGACCTTTGTTATGGGTTGGGAGGTTGACGTGTTGTGTGATACCAAGACAGTCCAGGAGTGATGTGAAGTCGTTAGCAAAGGTACAGGATGGGTTGTCAACGTGGATGTTGAAATCACCGAGGAGGATCACAGTGGGGGACATTGCGCATACGGCTGTAAGTAATGATGAGAATTCGTTGAGGAAAACAGCAGAGGGTTTTGGTGGTCTGTAGATTGTAACAATGAAGGTGGGTTTGGGGCCTGTGAGTTTTACAGCTAGACATTCAAAAGAGGAGTGATGGGGGACTGTGACGGCAGTGACTTTGATGTTCTCACGGTGAAGAAGAGCGAGGCCACCCCCTCTCCCAGTAACACGGGGTTTACTAATAAAAGAATATCCTGGTGGGACGGCCTCATTAAGATGGGAGAAGTCATTTGGCTGTTGCCAGGTTTCAGTGAGGCAGAGAATGTCCAGGTTGTGGTCAACAATAAAGTCAGTGATCAGAAGAGCCTTGTTACTGAGGGATCTGGTGTTCAATAAACAGAGTTTCAGACAGGTGAGTGGAGTGTAGGAGGTTGCTTTAAGCAGGGGGGACAGTACACTGTGATTGGCAGAACGGGCAGTGTGAGGAGGGGGGCGGGGCCCAGTGGACCAGAAGGAGCGGATATTTACGTTGCTGTTGTGTTGGGTGTACTGAAAGTTCCGTCCAGAGCCACGGTGGATGTACCTTGGTCGTTTGAGGATATAGTGGTGGGATGCAAGCTGAGGAGGGGGGATCCTTGAGAAGGTCCGGAGACGTAACAACTCCGTTACCGAGTACTGGAGCGGCAGAGATGCGCTCGTGAAAGTCAGACAGAGCGCAATCCAGAGAAACAAATTAAAAATCCACATGGTGTGAGATCGGCAGCGACGTAATCCAGTGGTGGGTGGTCCAGGTGATGGCGAGCTTCACTGGAGACGGGGAAGCCAGTTGCACGGCGCCAGGGCTTAGCGGCAGGCTAGCCGGCCGGCAGGTGAACACGGTCGGGTAGAGGTGTAGCAGGGAGGCGGCGTCCTCCGCGGTGACAGCAATCCGCGGACGCAGGTAAACGTCTGAGAGTGCTGGCAGTGTGGCAGCGGACCGGTCCGAACGGGCGTGCTTCGTTGGGCACACCAGAGCAGGCTATCCAGCCACAGAGTGCGGAGAGGAGCCACGGGAGTCCCGACAGGTGAGCCCTGTACCGGCGAAGCTAGCCTCCGGCTAACGCGTGACGAGGCAGTAGCAGTAGACAGGTAGAGACCGATGTTTTGGTGTCGCAGAGTGACGAATCGAGTTATTGCCTTGCCAATAACTGGGTTGTGGGGGGACATGCAGCGTTCGGCCTGTAGAGGGCGCTATAAGACCGTGGCCAGGGTTACGGGGGACGAGGCTTTCTTGCACACCGGGTGCGAATGAAGCCTCGTTTAACGAAATGCTTAAGATGTGTGTGCCTCTGCTTTTCAGTAGGTGGGCTGGGAACGGCGGAGCAGGAGAAAGAAAGAAAGAAGGACGACTGAAAAGTCGCCGAGCGATTTGAAGGGCTGAAAAGCCAGAGACTCTAAGAGTTACAAGTATTGTCTTAATAAACGGGACATTCCCTCATCAACACACTGCTTCTGCCTGTACCTTGTTACATGGGTATATAAGTATGAACGTACCGTCCGCACATCCATACCATATAATCCGTTGCTGGCCAGGGCAGGTTTGCCCTGGCCAGACCTTTCTCTCAGGGCACCTTGGTGCCACTCCCATGTTGTGTAAAATGTTGTGACTAGGTATGGGTGCCAGGCAAACCAAAGGTAGTTTCTGTTGTCTAGCTGTTACTCCTACTACTACTACTTGTGCTGGCATATGCGTCTAAGTTCCTCTGAACTAAAAAATTGGGAACCAAGTTCTTCCATATCTTGTTGCAATATTCTGCTGAAGGAAAGTCTCCTTCTGATTGTAATGTGTCTAGGGGAAGGATAATTAATTTCTCTCCCTCTAAGGATTGGTACTCAGTTTTAATGTGTACAAATCCCTTCCTATATGCAACAAAGGTCACATTGTGAATGTAGAAAGGTTTCTTTCCCGTGGTTCTCAGTGGGGAGAACAAACAGTGCATCTCATCTTCTGTCATTGGATTGTGATCTGATGTACCCACGTCTGTATAAGGTTGTGGTATACAAATGTAGCGACGTGCGTGTGTTTGACCTATGTTATATGTGCGTGCGGTTAGGTTTGACAGGTCATGAGTTGCAAGTCTAGTTGCAGTATCATTATTTGGTTCAGTTGTTTGTTCGTTCATATCAGTAGGAAATTGTAGTTTAGAAAGTGATGCGCGGTGTCCCCCATCCGCTAGGTGTTTCAGCAGTGCAATTGAGTCATTCATGCACTCCTCCTGAGTTTGCGAAGCAATTAGGATGTCATCTACGTATTGGATCAGACACGAGGAGCATGGAAGTCTTAATTTGGATAAATGTTCATTGACATGTTTACCATAAACTGTACTACTATCCACAAAGCCCATGGGCATTCTTTTCCATATTGTGACGGCCGCCGGGGTGTGCGGGCGCGTCACGGACCCAAACACAGTGTAAGCAGAGAGGTCCACACCAGAATTATAATCAAAGATATTTATTCGGTTAGCGGGGAGAGGGAAATGATAGAGAGAGGGTGGGGGTGAGAAGGCGTCGTGTCGTGAAGATAGCAGGGGGGT
Organism: Argentina silus; assembly: GCF_951799395.1. Lineage (NCBI taxonomy): Eukaryota > Metazoa > Chordata > Actinopteri > Argentiniformes > Argentinidae > Argentina > Argentina silus. The sequence continues at coordinate 30,348,586 of NC_139654.1, read as the reverse complement.
TCGGTACACGGTGGGTGGTCCTCTTACGTTCCAGGTCGGGGCGGCAGCGGGGTAGTCAGACAGGCGAAGGATGGCAACGTAGCGGGCTCTCCTATGGTCAGGGGTCATACACTGGACAATGGTGACTTGGCTTATTCTCTCTCTCATCAACTGCTCCTTGGTTCGCCGTAGCAACTCCTCCCCACTGGGTGCTCCGTGGGCTACTTTTGTACCGTCTCTGCTGCTCCTGCTGATGCCCTTCACCTGTGCCTTGATGGGCAGGAACTCCATGTATGGGCATACGGTGATTATCTCCACGGGTTGCAGCTGTGGCCCCTTGGGGCGCAGGAACTCCATACATGGTCCTGCCAAAGACAACACGGGGCAAGAGAGGGACAGCAGAAACAGCAGAGACAAAGCGAGGCGAGATATATACTCCATTTACCACCGTCCCACACTCGCGCATGGGCTTAGGCACGGGCCGGGCGCCACAATATGTACTGTTGGTTAAGGAATGTGAATGCAAATAAATCTTGTCTATTTTCGTGGACAGGGATTGAGAAGTAGGCGGAGCTTAAATCAACAAGTAGAATTTAGAATTAGCTGGCAAAGCTGTTAAAATCTAATTGGTGTCTGGTACAATTGGTGAAAGAGCAATCACAGCTTCATTAACTTTTCTCAAATCTTGTGTAATTCTATATTTGTTAGTTCCTGCTTTCAAAATAGGGTTCATTGGTGAGTTATTCGGTGATGATAAGATCAGGCAGGGTTTAAGTAGGTAGTAGATTGGGGATGGGTTGCAGGTGCGTTGATAGGAGATCGGGTCCAGGTGCGCTGTCGACTGGGAAGACGCTCCAGTGATGACCGCCGCGGCCTCGAGGTGGTGCCAGAGGGTTGGTTGGGAGGGGGAACCGTAACAGTACCCCCCTCCCTACGGGAGACACCGGGCGACCGTCCTGGAGCCTCTGGGTGGGACCGGTAGAAGTCGGACAGCAGAGTGGGGTCGGCAAAGTAGGAGGCCGGAACCCCGCTCCGGTCCTCGGGTCCGTAGCCCTCCCAGTCAACAAGGTACTGGAACCCGCGGACCGCCAGGACCTCCCTCACGGTCCACACGGGGTCGCCGTCGTCCAGCACTCTGGGTGAAGGGGGGGCTTCGACAGGGGGAGACAGGGGGCTGGAGACTGCAGGCTTGAGCTGGGATACGTGGAAGACAGGGTGAATGGACATGGAGGTTGCGAGGGTGAGACGTACTGTGGTGGGGTTGATGATCCGGTCGATTATGAAGGGGCCCATGTAGCGTGGGGCGAGCTTCCGAGAGGTGGAGGGGAGGTTGAGGTCCTTGGCCCGCAGCCAAACCCCTTGACCAGGTGCGTCTGGACCGCTCGGTGGCTCTCTCCAAAGCGGACCGAGTGGTCCTCCAGACCCGCCAACACCGACGGAGGTGGGCCCTGGTGGACGGGACCCCAACCTCTACCTCCTGGCTGGGGAACATGGGGGGGTTGGTAACCCAGGGAACACTCGAAGGGGGACATCCCGGTGGCGTTGCTGGTCATAGAGTTGTGTGCGTACTCCACCCATGGCAGATGTCGGCTCCAGGTGGAAGGATGACGGGAGGGGACACAACGGAGAGCCGTCTCCAGGCACTGATTGGCTCGCTCCGCCTGGCCATTGGTCCCGGGGTGGTACCCGGAGGAGAGGCTGACCGTGGCCCCAATGCCCTTGCAGAAGGCCTGCCACACCCGGGAAGTGAATTGGGAACCACGGTCAGACACGATGTCCTGGGGAATGCCATGGAGACGGACAACGTGGAGCACCAGGAGGTCGGCGGGCTCAGCAGAGGAGGGGAGTTTGGGAAGGGTGATGAAGTGGGTGGACTTCGAAAACCGGTCAACGATGGTGAGGACCACGGTGTTACTCTGGGAGGCAGGAAGACCGGTTACGAAGTGCAGGGCTATGTGAGACCAAGGGCGGCTGAGGATAGGGAGGGGTTGTAGTAGTCCGGCCGGGGGTTGATGGAACGCCTTACTCTGGGCGCATTAGTGAGCCCGAAGAGCATCACTAGATACTCAAAATGCCCCAGGTGAGTGTTAAAGGCCGTCTTCCATTCATCCCCCTCCTTTATGCGCACCAGATGGTACGCACTCCGGAGGTCTAGCTTGGTGAAGACGGCCGCATGACTGAGAGGCTCGAAGGTAGAGCTGATGAGGGGTAACAGGTACTTATTCTTGACGGTGATGTTATTCAGACTCCGATAATCAATACAGGGCCGGAGGTCTCCTCCCTTCTTCTTAACGAAGAAGAACCCCGCTGCCACCGGGGAGGAAGAGGGCCGGATGATGCCTGAGGCTAGGGAGATATACTCCCTCATGGACTGCTTCTCCGGGAGAGAGCGGTTGTACAGTCGACCGGATAGGAGGGCGGCACCAGGGACGAGGTCAATCGAACAGTCGTAGGGGCGGTGAGGAAGGGACAGGGCATGTTCCTTGCTGAAGACCTCGGCTAGGTGGTGGTAGAGAGGAGGCACACCGGACAAGTCTGGGGACGGGGTGACCGGTCTGGGAGGACCGGGTGGAGAGGAGACGGAGCGGAGGCAGTTGGCATGACACCGCACGCTCCATCCCAGGATCCTCCCAGTGGTCCAGCATATGTGGGGATTGTGTCCAACCAGGGTCTAGACAACACAAGGGGGGTCGATGCAGGGAGAAGCCTGAGGGATTCACAGTGGTTTCCTGATAGAGTGAGAGAGACGGTGCTATGGGTTATGGTGCCCAGGGGTCGACCGTCCAGAGCCTGAGCCTGAATTGGTGTATCCAGGAGAAGCAGGGGAATCCCGGCCTCTTTAGCCAGGGTGGCGTCAATGAGGCTGTCGTCGGCCCCGGAATCCAGGAGGGCGCCCAGGCTGTAAGACTCCTGGTTCCAGGTGAGGGTGGTAGGAATGAGCCGAGTTTGAGAGGTGCCAGAGTGGGTGAAGGTGGTATGGCTTACCAGGACCTCTCTCTCTGGTAAGCCATGTCTTTTGCCACAGGAGGTCGAGGACGGGTTGGACAGGCCCGGATGTAGTGACTGGTCTGCCCGCAGTAGATACAACGCTGGTCCCGGAACCGCTGCTCGCGTTCTGCTGCGGACAGACGGGACCTGCCCACCTGCATAGGCTCCTCTTCTGCTCCGGGAACAGCTGCTCTGGCAGTGGAGGTGGTCAGGGTGGGCGTCGTGGAGATTGGGGCTCGGGGAGGACCGGGAAGGGAACTGGGGAGAGAACGGCCAAGGGAGGTTGTCAACCTTGGAGATGGAGTCCTCTCCTGTCCGCGTTCAAAAACGCCTCTCCCGCAGGCAGTCGTCCATCTCCAGGGCGAGGGTAACCAGCTCATGATAGGACGAGGGGCGGTTCTTCAGGAGCCAGTCCTTGATGTTATCGGCGAGGCCCCGCTTGTATGCGCTGAGGAGCGCTTTATCCCCCAGCCGCTCTCTGCAGCGAGGGTGCGGAACTCCACCGTGTAGTCTGCCACCGATCGATTCCCCTGGTGGATGACGTGGAGGCGCGCAGCTGCGTCGGCGCCCTCCTGGGGGTGATCAAATATAAACCGAAACTCCGCCTTGAAACCCTCATAATCGGACGACAAGGCGGAGTCGCTGCCCAGAGCAGCGACGGCCCACTTCAGCGCCCGTCCGGTCAGAAGAGCAAAGATGAAAGCCACCTTGTCCCCTCCGGATCGAAACCTGCTGGGCTGGTAAAGGAAAGCAAGCTCACATTGGGCCAAGAAGCCGCGGCAGAGATCGAACTCGCCTCCAAAGGGACAAGGCGGCGCGAAACTGGGAGGAATCTGGGTACTGGGTCCGTGGGGCTAAACTCGTATCGGGAGACAACGGTGCCGGTGTTGTGGTCTGGGGCAGGCAGACGGGTAGTCGGACAGGCAGATGGTCGGGAGGCAGGGAGGTCCAGTAATAGGTAAGGGACACAGTACGATCTGGCACTGGAGTGAAGATCAGGCAGGGTTTAAGTAGGTCGTAGATTGGGGATGGGTTGCAGGTGCGTTGATAGGAGATCGGGTCCAGGTGCACTGTCGACTGGGAAGACGCTCCAGTGATGACCGCCGCGGCCTCATGGTGGTGCCAGAGGGTTGGTTGGGAGGGGGAACCGTAACACTTACAATGCTATTATGATGAGCGTCAACGTCCTCTTTTTTCTTTAACAAAGCAACATTCTACATTCACTTTCTCGAACGTATTTCAATTGTTCATCGTTCATGCGTGTTCTATTCCCACGGTATTTTCTTTCTATATTCTGAAAGTATTTGTTGCAATTGCGTATCCACAGTTCACTACAGTCCTTATGCCACCTTTTAAGTTCAAAAGTATCTGTTGTAGTGACCTACAAGGGAGGAGAGAGAGAGACATTCACCAGGGCATCTGTGCCTTTAAGAGAGAGGGTGGTGGGCGGAAGGTTATATGTGTTTTGGTTCCGGGTGCACTGTTATGTCCGCTCGGTGTTGTTGGTAGTTGTGTTTTATGTGGAGAGTAAACAGACTCGACTTGCCTTCGCCTCCTTGTCTCATTGTTTACCGCACCCCCACATTGGTGACCCTGTGAGAGAATATGTCGACATCCGAAGATGGCAACAACTACCCTGCAATGCCTGGACCGAGCGGGGCGGGAGAAGCGGCAAATGCTAACATCTACGCCGCGACCATCAAGTTGCCTGACTTTTGGCAGCGCAACCCACGGCCGTGGTTTCAGCACATTGAAGCCCAGTTCCAGCAAAGAGGGATAACACAGGATGTGACGAGGTACTTCCATGTGGTGGCGGCGTTGGATGCCTCGACGACGGCCAGAGCGATGGCACTGCTAGAGGCTCCACCGGCTGTCGGCAAGTACGCCGCACTCAAAGCTTTCCTCTTGAGACTTTTCGAACTGTCAGAAATGGAGAAGGCAGACCGCCTGCTGTCCCTCAACGGCCTAGGGGATAGCAAGCCGTCCGAATTAATGGAGAAAATGCTGGCTGTGCTGGGCTCGGCTGATCCCTCATTCCTTTTTACTCACATTTTCCTGCGGCAGCTCCCAGCGCCTGTGCGCACTGCGCTAGCCAGCTCCTCCCTCTCCTCCTCCAAGGACTACCGTGAGCCGGCTGCGGAGGCAGACAGGATTTTTCTTGCCAACCGGCAGCAGTTTGTTCACGCGCTGCTCCCTACCCTGGGCGCTTCGACCCCGCCCCCCCCTCCGGAGGACACCATGGGCACCGCAGCCGCGGTGACGGCCCGCCGCCAGCGCGACGACGGGTTGTGTTACTACCATGCCAGGTTTGGAGCTAAGGCTAAGCAGTGTCGCCAACCATGCAGTTTTGGGGTGCAGGGAAACGCCAGGGCCGGCGCTCATTAGCAGCTATGGGTGCTGGCTGTGACTGCAGGTTGCTGTTTGTCACCGACTCCATCTCCGGCCGGCGTCTGTTGGTCGACTCGGGCGCCCAGCGCAGCATCCTGCCAGCTCAGCCCGTGGACATCATGGCTGGCGGACACGGCCCACAGATGGACGCCGCCAATGGCATGCCTATACGTACCTACGGCACCAGGTATGTGGAGGTGTGTTTCGGCGGGCGGCGTTTCGGCTGGGACTTCGTTATGGCCGCTGTGTCTACACCGATCCTGGGCGCGGACTTCCTCTGTGCCTTCAGGTTGCTGGTGGATGTTACGAACTGCCGCCTGATCGATGCTGTGGCCTTTGCTACATACCCCTGCACACTGGGAGGGGTTGGCGGGCTCTGCCTGTTAAACACATTTGCCACCGGGGATCCGTATCAGCGCCTACTGGCCGAGTTCCCTGTCCTCACCACTCCCACGTTCTCGTCGGCAGTGGCTAAGCACGGCGTAGAGCACCACATCACCACCGTCGGCCCTCCAGTCTACGCTCATGCTCGGCGCCTCGACTCTGCTAAGCTTGTGATTGCCAGGGAGGAGTTCGCCACCATGGAACGCCTCGGCATCGTGCGCCGCTCGAACAGCCCGTGGGCTTCCCCCCTGCACATGGTGACTGATGGCGGTTGGCGCCCCTGCGGCGATTTCCGTCGCCTGAACAACGCCACGACCGCCGACCGGTATCCCGTCCCGCATATACAGGACTTCTCCGCCCACCTGGCGGGGGCCACCATCTTTTCCAAGGTGGACCTGGTGCGAGGATACCACCAGGTACCGGTCCACCCACTGGACGTCCCCAAGACAGCGGTCATCACGCCCTTTGGCCTGTTTGAGTTCCTGCAGATGCCTTTCGGCCTTAAAGGGGCGGCGCAGACGTTTCAGCGCCTGATGGACTCTGTGCTGCGGGACATGCCGTTCTTGTTTGTTTATTTGGATGACATTCTGGTGGCCAGCGCGTGTGCAGGGGAGCACCTGACACACCTCCGGCTGCTGTTCGAGCGGGTCAGCGAGCACGGCCTTATCGTCAACCCGGCCAAGTGTCAGTTTGGCCTGTCGTCCATTACCTTCCTTGGACACCACGTCACTCCCCAGGGAGCGGTCCCCCTTCCCGCCAGGGTGGATGCCGTCGCCAGTTTCCCACGCCCCCGCACTGTGAAGTCCCTGCAGGAGTTCCTGGGCATGGTGAACTTCTACAACAGGTTCATTCCCCATGCGGCCCTTGTACGAGGCCCTGCGGGGAAAAGGGCCCAAGGATGACGTGGACTGGTCCCCGGGGAGGGACGGAGCTTTCGACGCGGCCAAAGCTGCGCTGGCCACCGCGGCGCTGCTGGCGCACCCATCTCGCACTGCCCCGGTCGCCCTCACGACAGACGCATCAGACTACGCAGTGGGAATGGTGTGTGAACAGTGGGTGAGCGGGGCCTGGCAGCCCCTGGCCTTCTTTAGTAAGCAGCTTCGCGGCAATGAGAGGAAGTACAGCACTTTCGACAGGTACTCCTGGGTCTCTTCCTCGTCACCCGACACTTCAGGTTCCTGTTGGAGGGCCGCCGGTTCACCGCCTTTGTGGACCACAAGCCGCTGACATTCGCCATGGCCAGAGCCGTGGTTGGGCCGACAGCAGCGTCAGCTCTCTGCCATATCCGAGTTCACCACGGACATCCAGCATGTGTCTGGCAAAGACAACTCCGTCGCCGACTGCCTGTCCCGGTCGGTCGTGGGGACCGTGCACTTGGGACTGGATTACGCTGCCATGGCCGCTGACCAGGCCACGGACTCGGACATTCAGGCCTACTGTACGGCCCCCACTGGGCTGCAGCTGGAGGACGTGGTGTTTGATGACGCCAAAGCCACGCTGGTCTGCGACGTCTCCACTGGCCAACCGCGCCGTGTTTTCGACACCATTCACGGCCTTTCCCATCCGGGCATGAAAGCCTCCACTAGGTTGGTGGGGGCCAAGTTCGTCTGGCCGGGCCTCAGAAGGGACGTCAGGACGTGGGCTGGCTCCTGCGTGGCGTGCCAGCGTGCCAAGATACAACGCCATATCAAGGCCCCGTTGGCACCATTTCTGGTGCCGGAGAGGCGGTTCGACCATGTGAACGTGGACCTGGTGGGCCCCCTGCCCCCCTCCCCCTCTCCACCACAGCAGCAGAGGTGGCCCGGGCGTTCATCGCGTGCTGGGTTGCCCGGTTCGGCACGCCGGCTGACCTCACCTCCGACAGTGGCCCACAGTTTACGTCAGAGCTTTGGACTGCGGTGGCTGAGGGCCTGGGGGTGAAGCTCCACCGCACTACGGCGTACAACCCGCAGGGTAACGGACTTTGTGAGAGGTTCCATCGCTCCATGAAAGCTGCTCTGCGGGCCAGCCTTACGGACAGCAACTGGGCCGACCACCTCCCATGGGTCATGCTCGGTCTTCGTTCTGCTCCCAAGGAGGACCTCCAGGCCTCATCCGCCGAGCTGGTGTACGGCCAGCCACTGCGAGTTCCGGGGGAGTTCCTCCCGGAGGCCGCATCCCCCTGGTCTGCCGACTCTCATCGGGAGGTGTCCCGGGGCGTCGCTGAGGCCTTTGTCCCCATTCCAACATCTCGCCACTGCGTTCCCCAGTCCTACGTGCCCAAGGACCTGCTGTCAGCCAGATACGTCTTCATCCGCCATGACAGCCATCGGACTCCATTACAGCCCCCATATGATGGACCCTTCCGCGTCCTGGAGGCGGGAGCTAAGAACTTTGTTGTGGACATGGGGGGTAAGCCAGAGCGGGTCACAGTGGACCGTCTCAAGCCTGCTCATCTGGACGTTGACGAGCCGGTTCAGCTGGCCCTACCCCCACGGCGGGGACGCCCCCCTGCTGCGGCCTCCGGCCCTGCCCCGGCCCAGGCTCTAAAGCCGCCCAGGGCCCTTGAACCCCCTCCTGCTAAACGCAGCCGTTTTGGCCGCTTGATACGGCCACCGCCACGTTGACTGTTGCTATGATTATTGTTCATTGATTGACTGCGTTTTGTTATGGTGAATTCTGGGGGGGCCTGTGTAGTGACCAACAAGGGAGGAGAGAGAGAGACATTCACCAGGGCATCTGTGCCTTTAAAAGAGAGGGTGGTGGGCGGAAGGTTATATGTGTTTTGGTTCCGGGTGCACTGTCATGTCCGCTCGGTGTTGTTGGTAGTTGTGTTTTATGTGGAGAGTAAACGGACTCGACTTGCCTTCGCCTCCTTGTCTCATTGTTTACCACACCCCCACACTGTCTTAATTTTGGGAAAGATATTTGTAGCGTATATATCTATTTTCATGCGATGTCTCTGCTTCTAGAAATAGCCAATCATAGATGTCGTCATCATCATTAACATTTGCGCTGTACGCAGGCGGATCTAATGTTAGTTTTGGATATTTATTGCTGACCGTTTGAATCATCAACTTTGCTGGTTCGGTTTTCTGAATAGACATTGCTGATATAGATTCCTCTTTAGATTCAATAACGCTTTGTTCCATTTCCAAATTAATTAATCTCTTCGTTTTATTTTTCTTCCGCTTTTTTTTTATAATATTACCAGGCCATCAAACTCCAAGCTTGAAAAACGTCTCTCATGTAATCTAGATCCCATTTTGGATTACTTACTGTTCTATTAGTCACAATGACCCTAACCCTGCGCAATTTGTACTTTTTTCGAAACTTCCCTCTAGAGGATCATTACTATCTGTCCATTCTGATAAGTCACTCAAATATGGTTCTACGTAAAACAATCCTAGTTTTGTTATCATCCACTCCTGTGGTGTCATTTGATCAACATTGGTATCTGCTTCAAATGTGGATTTGTCTTCAATAATTTCATCATCGCTTTTCTCTCTTTGCATGGCAGATCACGCTCATTTTTGTGTTTAATCTTGACCGTTTTGCACTCTGGTATTTTACTGGATTGATTCCCCATGGTTCAAACACATACAGTATTAGTATTTTAATATCTCAATCCAACCTTTAATTCGACCTTATTCCACAATAACTTTTAAATTTAACTTTTGTTTCGTATTAGGTTTCAGACGCTGTGATTCAATATCTATGTTCTGACTATTTCTTTCTTTATCACACTAGAACTTACTCTATCCTTCTATTTTCTAACTTTCTGGTACACTTTCACATCATCTCATTTTCTCAAATAGGTACGCTACAAAAATTACGGATGGCTTTAAATCCGTCTTCTCTCGCTTCTTCCTCCGACCTAAGTTTTTATTATTGCCCTAGTCAATAACTTGTCGGGGAAGAAACATTTACACATCACAACTACGGATGGCTTTAAATCTGTTTGTCCAAGGCCTCTCCCCATGACCTAAGTTTTCATAATTGCTTGCAATGACTCGCCCCGGGGAGAAACCTACACAAAGATCCTATCTTTTGTGTACTCGTAGCCAGAATCCAATTCTGCTCTTCATCTTAGTATATAATCCTACCTTATGTATCTACTTGTAGTCAGAATCCAATTCTGTTCATAACTCTCAGGATCCAATCCTGTCTGCGTACCTATCTGCGTATTTATTCACTCTCTTATCCCCATTCTTTTTGCTTTCTAAGCTTTATTTTAACCTCTTCACCTTTTCCTTTAATTTGATTTAAATCTTTGTCTTTTGATTCACTTTAGACTTTCTTACTTCAACATCACATCATCATCCCCCTAAATTTGTTATAAATTTTGTGATTCGTTCTAGTTCAGCTGTTTTAGGCAGGCAGAAAGTCATAGAGAATAATGAAAATATGCTTACCTGCTTTTGCGGTCCCCAGAATCCTGTTCGTGACGCCAAATTGTAATGATGATTTTCGGATGTTGAAGAATGCAGTCACCGGTGAGGTAAATAAAGTAGATACGCCGAATAAAAGTTGGATCGGGATAGTTTAATTCAGATCGATCTGGGCTCACAATGGAAGATACATGGTCAGTGCATATTTCCACTAGAGAGCAACGAAATGGGGGTTTCGCTCCTATTTATACAGGAAGACAACAACTCTTTGTAAGCCTCCCCCATACCTTATGTGGCATGGTGCCAGTAAGTCTGGAGGTTGGGTAGCCCTAGGCTATGTTCCACATCTGGTTTGTATTACAATAGAGTCGTAAATAGTTTGCCCCCCGCTAAAATTCCTCACAACACACGCAGAGACATGTGTTGCCACCTGTGAGTCAGAAGGGGGGAAAGAGAGAAAGAGTTAATCTGCGTAGCAGTGGTAGGAGAAACCATGTGAGGAAATTACAGAGCCAAGAGATTTGGTATGAAGGGAGAACAGTAAGGGCCCGAGGGCTCGTGGAGAGGACAGTTCCAGAAGAATGAGAACAGAGAAGAGGAAGGAAGCTCGAGCAGAGTGGAGGGCCTCTGTGACAGCAAGGAGAGCAGTCTCAGTAGAGTGCCCAGCCTTAAAGCTGGATTGGTGAGGGTCAAGGAGGTTGTTCTGAAGGAGGTCGTGAGACAGTTGGTTTGAGACAGCACGTTCAAGGGTTTTAGATAAGAAGGAGAGAAGGGATGTTATGGACAGCAGATGGGTCAAGAGCAGAGGCTTGACTCTGGCTGTCTTAAAGGCAGCTCAAGATTCAAGATTCAAGATTCTTTATTTGTCACGTGCATACAAGTATACAGTGAAATGCAAAAGTGACAGTGCCACAGAGTAGTGCAACAATACAATAAGTTTTAAAATACAATAAAATAAAAATAGAAGTACTAAAAAATATACAGTATGGACAGTATAAACAGTATAAACAATATGAACAGTATAACCGGTAAGCATATAGTAAGCAATATAAATAGCAGATGGATGACTATGTGTGTGCATATGTGTTAAGATGACAGTGCATGTGTGAGTGTCTTGAGGGGGGCACTGGTGGGGTCATCGTTGACGATTCTGATGGCGTGGGGGAAGAAACTCAGCCTTAGCCTCTCTGTTCTTGCTGCATGACAGCGGAGGCGTTTTCCTGACCGCAGCGGCTGGAACAGTCACCGCAGCGGCTGGAACAGCTGGGACCTCTCTCTCGACCAGAACGTACCAGAAACACCTGTCAAGGCCATTTTCCAATACTACTGCTAACACTTTTCTATACTTAAAGCTAGCACCCCTGAGGTTCGCCTGGTGCCATTGTCTCCCAGGTCTTCACAAACACACAACCTGCTCACAACTTCCTCCATTCATAGAACTCAGTTCTTAAAGCGACAGTACTCAATTTAGGTCTCATTCTATCTTTCACTCCAAATGGAATAATGAACACCTGACAGAGAACTTGTTATTGTCTCTTAGTGATTCTCATTTGATCACATTTATTTGTGCACTGTTATAATGTGGCAGTGTCACAAACTGAGAATCTCTACTCATAGTATCATCATAGTAATTGTTTGACTTAAAATCTAAACTGTTGGGAGTATAAAGCTAAAAGAAGACAAAATGCTTCCTCTTTCCAATACTTATGGAGGGCACTGTATATGTGTTTGTGCATTTGATTGCTGTGTATGTGTGGTGGCATCTCCCACGTGTCTCACATGTGTGACGAGGTGGCACAGGCTATGTTCACCTCTGCATCCACCACCACTACCCTGACGGTGCCCATCTTCCCCTTGGCAAACACACACATTCATACACACGCACACACACACACACAAACAAAACACAAATCACATTTCATTTGATCTGATACCATGCAACTGAATCATGTTATTCATGTGTTATATTGTCACATCATGTTCTGTCATGTCATGTTGCATCATACACTACATTTAATTTAGCATGACCTCACATCAATCTATTATATTATACATGCAGTTTGACATTATCTCATGCCATGCTCACATCTATCCTGGATAGATAACTTGACCTGATCTCTTTTGAAACATTTGGTCAAAGATGGCAGCACAGTCTGAATAACAATCCCAAACATGAAAAAACAGGCCTACTTGACCTTACATACAGTGCATTCGGAAAGTATTCAGACCCTTCACTTTTTCCACATTTTGTTATGTTACAGCCTTATTCTAAAATTGATTCAAGGTTGTTGATTGATTCAGGTTTTCAGAAATGTTTGCCAATTTATTAAAAATAAAAAAACTGAAATATCACATTTATATAAGTATTCAGACCCTTGAAATTAAACTCAGGTGCATCCTGTTTCCATTGTTTCTACGACTTGATTGGAATCCACCTGTGGTAAATTCAATTGATTGGACATGATTTGGAATGTCACACACCTGTCTATATAAGGTCCCACAGTTGACAGTGCATGTCAGAGCAAAAACCAGGCCATGAGGTCGAAGGAATTGTCCGTAGACCTCCGAGACAGGATTGTGTCGAGGCACAGATCTGGGGAAGGGTACAAAAACATTTCTGCAGTATTGAAGGTCACCAAGAACACAGTAGCCTCCATCATTCTTAAATGGAAGAAGTTTGGAACCACCAAGACTCTTCCTAGAGCTGGCCAAACTGAGCAATAGGGGGAGAAGGGCCATCGTCAGGGAGGTGACCAAGAACCCAATGGTCACTCTGACAGAGCTCCAGAGTTCCTCTGTGGAGATGGGAGAACCTTCCAGAAGGGCAACCATCTCTGCAGCACTCCACCAATCAGGCCTTTATGGTAGAGTGGCCAGACGGAAGCCACTCCTCAGTAAAAAGCACGACAGCCTGCTTGGAGTTTGCCAAAAGGCAGTTAAGAAGTATCTGGGGCTAGGGGCTAGTGGTTGGTTTGGATTGGGTGATAGGGTCACTGTGTAGTAAGGGCTTGAATGGACAAAGGGTATTGAGTGTGGGGCTTTATCTGCATTGTAGGCGGGGTTATTCTCCAACAGAGTGACGGCCTCAAACACTGTGTCCATGGAGCTGCCCTGCCCCTGGAAAATGGCATAACGCCCTCTGACCACTGCCCGGACCCCTGCACACGACAGGTCCGCACACTCCTTAGGAATATGCCTGGTTGTCATGGAGGACCAGAGAAGGTGAGACCAGTTACAAGGACTAAGGCCAAATCTGTGTGACTTGAGATCTGTGTTTGAAAACTTGCACTTTGGCTGAAAACATCTACGAATTGCCAAGAAAGAGCTTGACTGGTTAAATGAGGTGTAGGTCTAGTGCTAGGCTAGGACAAAAGCCAACACACCCAGTAGCTCTGCTGAACCAGGATTAAGGACCATGTACATACGTAGTCTCCTAAAAAGTAATATAATTCAGTAAAATAGCTGACAGTGAATACAGTGTAGCCTTCTATAGGAGCTTTATTAGCTCTTAATCGACCACAATCTGATTCTAGTAGCCTATTGTTGAGGACAGCTAGCAAAAAGTGGCCTATTCAACAACACCCTTGTTGTTTGGGTTATCTATAGCAGTGTTTCTCAACTGGTGGGTCGCGGACTCGTTCTGAATGGGTTGCGAAGTGTGTGGTAAAAAAAATAATGTGATGCGATGTTCACATTCGCACCATTTGAGCAGTAGCTAACTATGACCCTGATTATGTCAAATATGGATTTACATACATTGAGGACAAAAAGGAACTGAAACCACAGTGTGTGGTATGTATGGAAATGCTCGCACAAGAGGGCATGAAGCCATCTTCATTTAGAAACGAAACATCCTACGTGCAAAGACAAACCAGTCGAGTACTTTGAAAGACGACTCCATGAGCTGAGGGCATCGCAGACGTGCCTAACAGCATCATGTTCAGAACAAGAACAGGCACTCCGCGCATCATACCACGTAGCTCACCGTATTGCAAAGGCCAAGAAACCTCATACAATAGCAGAAGAGCTTCTCTTACCTGCAGCAATGGACATGGTCAGACAGGTGCTAGATCAATCGGTGGCGGATAAGCTGAAGACCATACCACTGTCGAATGATACCATAGGTAGGCGCATTGAAGAAATGTCTGGTGACATAAAACAACAGACCACAGCACGCATCCAGGCAAGCACTTACTATGCCTTACAGATGGATGAATCCACGGATATTGCTAGCCATGCGATTTTACTTATTTATTTGAGACGTGTGGGAGGGAGACTTACAGGAGCAATTTCTCTGCAGTAGAGATCTCCCGACCACTACAAAGGCAGAGGACATTTTCAGCACTGTGGATTTGTACTTGGGTTTGGTGGGTCTGAACTGGGAACAGTGTGAGGGAATCACAACTGATGGTGCTGCCTCCATGACCGGGAAACATTCAGGGGTGGTGAAGAGAATTCTTGAGAGGGCACCGAATGCGACCTGGAACCACTGCTTTTTGCATCGAGAGGCATTAGCAGCCAAGGATATGGTGCCAGTGCTTGATGAAACATTGAAAGATGTCGTCAAAGCGGTGAACCACATTAAACGGAGTGCCAAGAACAGTCAGTGTTTTACAAATCTGTGCAAAGACCTGGGCTCTGAGCACGTACAGGTGTTCACTCGGAAGTTCGCTGGCTATCGAGGGGAAAGGTGTTGTCACGCTTTTACGAACTTAAAAACAGAAATCGCAGCCTTCCTTTCAGAGAACTCTCCATATACTGAGCTGTTTGACAACGAAATCTGGCTCGCACGAGTTGTGTATCTTTCTGATGTGTTCGAGCACCTCAACACATTAAACGTGTCTATGCAAGGGAGGGGACACAATACTTTTGAACAGTCTGACAAAATCGCTGCGTTCAAAAAGAAGATCGCATTGTGGGAAAATCATGTATCCAAAGACAGACTTGACATGTTTCCCAACGCTTGTCATGAAGCACAACAGCTGGACACAGCGGACAAAAATGCCCTGAAACTAATTATTACAGCGCATCTCACTAAACTCCAAGCTCGGTTTCACGACTACTTCCCGGAGAAACATGGAGATGATCACTGGATACCTGACCCCTTCGGAATCGACATGGAAAGCGTCACGTTGCCAAGCATGTCAAGCTGTCATGTGATCGGACGCTGAAAAGGCAATTCGGTGAGGTAAGCCTCCCCCAGTTCTGGTGCAACGATGTAATGGGAGAGTATCCGTCCCTCGCCACTAATGCAGTCAAAATCCTCCTACCATTCAGCACTACCTATCTGTGCGAAAGTGGCTTCTCAACTTTGGTCCAGCTCAAGTCAAAGCAGGGGAACAGGTTGGACACTGAGCATGATCTGAGAGTAGCTCTGTCTACCATCACCCCAGACTTTGAAAGTCTTATCAGGAATAAAGCACATCCCCAACCCTCTCATTAGCTTCCCCAAATGCCTGTTGAGTGAAAACAGCCTGTTTAGTAGGCCTACTCAGAGAGATTATATTATATATATATATATATATTTTATATTTTATGTTTATTTATGTTTATATTTTATTTTATGTTTATTTTTTATGTTTATTTACAGTCATGAGAAAAAGTTAGGACACCCCCCAAAATATTAAGTTATTCTCTTAAAAATATGGACATATCAATATGTTATCTTCTTTCTAACAATGTCTATAGATAAAGGGGATGTAATTGAACAAAAAACTATGAAAATGTAACTTTGTAATCATTTATTTAACGAAAAATTAACAATAATGCCAATTCCTACTGAGGAAAAAGTTAGGACACCCTATGCCCTAATAGCTAGTATTGCCCCCCTTGGCTGAAATAACCTCAATTAGACGTTTCTTATAACTGTCTACAGGTCTCTGACATCAATTGGGAGAAAGTTTTTCCCACTCCTCCTTGCAGAATTCTTTCAGCTGTGTGATGTTCGAGGGTTAGGGTTAGGGTTATGCACAGCCATAACCCTAATGCACAGCCAGTTTCAAATCAATCCACAGCATCTCAATAAGATTAAGATCCGGGCTTTGACTTGACCATTCCAGAACTCTCAATTTATTTTTCTTGAGCCATTCCTTGGTAGATTTACTGAAATGTTTTGGGTCATTGTCATGTTGCATGGTCCACATCTGCTTCAGCTTCAACTTTCGAACAGATGGTCTCACATTTTCCTCAAGCACCCTCTGATACAATACAAAATTCATAGTGGATTCTATGATGGTGAGCTGACCAGGCCCTGCTGCAGAAAAGCAGCCCCAAACCATGACATTTCCACCCCCATGCTTCACAGTTGGTATGAGGTTCTTGTTCTCAAATGCTGTCTTGGTTTTGCGCCAAACATGTCTACTCTTACTGTGCCCAAATAGTTCAACTTTGGATTCATCTGTCCAAAGCACATTGTTCCAGAAGTTCTGGTCTTTCTCTAGGTGTTCTCTGGCAAACTTTAGTCTTGCCCTGATGTTTTTTTTTGACAGCAGGGGTTTCCTCCTTGCACACCTCCCATGTAATGCAAACTTGTTCAGTCTCTTTCTTATGGTGGATGCATGTACTTTGACATCAATTGTGGCAAGAGATACCTGTAGGTCTCGTGATGACATTCTGGGATTGTTGGAGACTTCTTTAAGCATCTTTCGGTCAGCTCTTATGCTGAACTTGCTTGGGCGGCCTGACCTGGCCATGTTGGTGGTGGTTTTAAATGTTCTCCACTTGTAAATTATTTTCCAGACAGTGGAATGGCCAATTTCAAATAGTTTGGAGATCTTTTTATATCCCTTCCCAGACTCATATGCATCTACAATTTTTCTTCTGAAGGCCTCAGAGAGCTCTTTTGATCTCGCCATGGTGATGCAACTCACTTCAACAATCAAGAGCAAACCAAACTAAATATCTGAGGCTTAAATAGGACAGGCTCCTCCAAAATCCTCTGTAACGATGTTCTAATCATTTGCACCTGATGTGGTGCTCTTTATTATAATTTTAGGCATTTTAAGTGGAACTAAATGTGGGGGTGTCCTAACTTTTTCCTCACAAGAAGATTGCATTTCTATTAATTACATTTTACCAATCATTTTTTAAATAATTTGTTTCAGTTGTATTTGTTTAGTTATATTACCTCAATTTTTCAATATTGTTCAAATGAATATCAAATGTCCATATGTTTGAATATGTTGAAGAAGACAAAGGTTTTCATAGGGTGTCCTAATTTTTTCTCATGACTGTATGTTATATTTACAGTTATGATGTTACAGTTATGATGTTCATATGATGTTCATTTTTGAGGAATAAATTTGCTTGGTTTGAATTCTATAAAAGTGGGTCGCAACTTAATGACCATGGGAAAATGTGGGTCCCAAGGCCAGACCAGTTGAGAACCACTGATCTATAGGATAGCACACACGCTTACTGCTTCGAGGATCAATTCAACAATATTTTTAACTGATAGTTTTTGTATACTATGGAATCCATGATGAGCAACTTCCCCAAGCAAAAATTATTATTGCGCAACAGTATCTATCAGGCAAGATACACAATAACAAAGAAACACATACAAAATACAACACAGTACAATACATTATATAAAACCACAATACAGTGCCTTCGGAAAGTATTCAGACACCTTCACTTTTTCCACATTTTATTGTGTTATAGACTCAATTTAAAATGGATTAAATTAAAATAATTTGCCACACACAATACCCCAGAATGACAAAGCAAAAACAGGTTTTTAGAAATTTCTGTAAATTTATGAAAATTGAAATACAGAAATACCTCATGTACATAAGTATTCAGACCCTTTGCTATGACACTCTTAAAATGAGCTCAAATGCAAAAATGTCATCAACAGATCACTCAACTAATGCAAGGATAATAGTTCATGTCATTTTGGCATTAATATCTTTGTTTTTATCGGGTCTCTGATTTGCATCGGAATCAATTACAAACTGTGTAGATTAGGATGTCACTACCAACTCAACAAATTTCATAATTTTCTCTTTATCCTGACAAACTCCCCAGTTGCTGCCAGTGACAAACATACCCATAACTTGATGCAGCGACCACTATTCTTCACACGAGAGATGGTGCGGAAGCTGCATTACATATGCTGGATTTGCACCAAACTTAATGCTTTGTAGTAAAACCAAATAAACACATTTCAGCCACTTTCTTTGCTGTATCACTTCAATTCATTGTTGCAAACACAATTATGGATATGAGAGAGATTATTTTCCATGAAGGCATTATTTTTGGCCACTTGGTTATATTTTGTAGAGTGACTGAGATGATCTCCATTTGCTCAGTTTGTAATGACAATGTGATCCACACAGTGTGTAATTGATTCCTATGCAAATCAGAGACCCTATAAAAACAAAGACATTTACTGAATTTACTGAAATTTCTAAAAACCTGTTTTCGCTTTGTCATTCTGGGGTATTGTGTGTGGATTGATGGCAAATTCTTTTAATTTAATCCATTTTAAATTGAGTCTATAACACAACAAAATGTGGAAAAAGTGGAGGGGTCTGAATACTTTCCGAAGGCACTGTATATTTCTCCTAATAATCACATCCTTCACCAAGGAGGTCCTCAATTAACACCCTAAATTGCTCAAGCGGCAACAGAACATCCAACTATTTTTTTTTCTGTCGATTGTTCCAGCAGTGAGGTGTACCATAACTAAAACATTTATCCATTTTCGGTGGAGACCCACATAACCTCAAGAGTGAACCAACTCTGAGAACGGGTTAGATAATTTATGTTCTTGAATTTTAATAATGAGCTTAGGTAAGCCGGGAGTTTATGCAGTAAGGCTTCATACACAAAAAGGGAGTAATGTAGAGATCTACAGGACTTTAACAAGGTCCAGCCAACCTTTTGATAAAGTATGCAATGATGAATATTAAAACTATCACCTGTGATAAAGCGAAGGGCGCTATGGTAGATGGCATCAGAGAATATAGTATACACTTTGTGTCAAAAAGTGATGACGTCACATAAATTTAATCATCGAAAATAATACTTGAAAATTATAAGTCCCGCCCCTTTGGGGGGCGGATGTGGTGGGCTGTTGATGCTTGCACAATGAGGCGTGGGTGAGAGGCTAAGGTGTTCTGCTGATTGCAAGATTAGATGTAGGAACTTGACAGTTTTATGGGGTGGGTGTTGTTGTTGTTTGTCCAATGAGACGTGTGTGAGAGGCCAAGGTGTTCTGGTGTTTGTCGGAATTTGACATTTTTATGAGGATGTGGACACCCCCGTAGGATGTAGATCCGTGAGAATGGAATGTATGGGTTAGGGGGGGGGGGGAGGGGAGGGTAGGGGAGGGGAGGGGGCCCCCATGGGGGGCCCTGAACTGTCTGAAGAACCATCGGGGGTTCAGCTAAAGTTTGTCACTGATAAGGGGTGTTGGGAGGGGTGGTGATGACTTTATGTGGCATACAGGCATCTATGTCAAAATTGCATATGAGGCTTAAAATAAAACTTCAATACAGGGGGTTAAAATGGGCAATTAAAAAATGGTTAGGCTGCTACTCTAGTGCTAGTATTGTGTTCAATAATGAAGGGTTAGGGTTAATAAAAGGGGGTTTAAAAAAAAAGGTTAATTTTTAAAAAAATGTTTAGTTTCAAACGAGGGGTCTGCCCCAGTGGCACGGACGTGACGTTGATAAGATCATGTGTTTCCAGGGTAAAAGGTGTATATATATATATATATATATATATATATATATATATGATCCTGTGTGAGAGCTGTAGTAGTGGTTGTGGCTATATGACTGTGTCTAAAATGGCTTCTACAAGGATGGAGGGGGAATTGGAAGGGTGTTTATTGCCCTATGAGACGTGGGTGAGAGTCTAAGGTGTTCTGGGGTTTGTCGGAACATGACATTTTTATGAGGATATGGTCACCCCCGTGCGCTATAGAACCGTGAGAATGGATTGGATGGATTAGATCGGGTCCTGGGGGGCCCTGAACTGTCTGAAGAACCACCGGGGTTCAGCTAAAGTTTGTCACTGATCAGGACTGTGGGATGGGTGGTGATGACTTTATGCTGCATACAGGCATCTATGTCAAAATTGCATATGAGGCTTAAAATAAAAGTTCAAATTGGATGGATTAGGGGGTTCCCAAGGGCCTTGAACTGTCTGAAGACCGACCGAGGTCCGGCTAAAGTTTGCCTCTGATAAGAGCATGTGTTTCCCGGGCAAAAAGATGTACATATATGTGACCCTGAGAGCTGGTCACAAAGGCCCAAAGACTTGTGACAGATGCATCTGATCAATCTCTCTCCACCATGGAGGTGCAATTGTGTGGAAATGACCGGCTGTGTGTTCTACCTCTTGTTACCTGTTCAAGTGTTATGGTAACATCACACTGCTGGTCATTTCCTCATAATTACACGTGATATATCTATCTGATAGGCATCGCTTGAGTCTTGCATTGAGGTTCAACGTTTTTCAACGTTTGCCATGTGGGACAGTGAACCTGCATTCTGTAATCCTAGTTTTTGTAAGCTATCCTGAAGCATGTTCTAAATGTTTTTTCAAGAAAAAAGTGGCTTGAAAGTCTTGGGATCTTTAGCATTGAGCTGTAAGACCAAATTGTTAGGAAAGTATTTGTTGGTCGTACAAAGCTTTTGGCTTTTTCCTTTTTTTCTACATGCCAATGGAACAGCATTTTTAGCACCTTTTTTTTATTTGAGATGGATATGGGAAGTTTAGAAACCAATGCTGGATAACAATACAATCTGACTTAAAGAAGCGTATTGCATATCTTTGAATATAGACATGTTGCATATGTAGGTATGTTCGCAAGTAACATGTCAGTAAAGAAAAGGGTAATGAAAGTCATAGCAGCTCACCACCAAAAATCTGAATTTGACTAGGGGTATTGTCTCTTATTTTAACCCTTGGCTTGACATTTTAAATGTACAACATGTACCGCTATATTCCCATAGACACATATAGAGTTCATGAAAAGTATCACTAATTTGGATCATTATCTCACAATTTGTTATTTAGGTCGATTTTTAGGATAGAACTTGAGTTGCTGGTATTATTGTGGGAACTCAAATCAGTCACTCAGCTTTTTCTATAGGCTACCCTCATCAATGCAGAATATGTGCTTGTCCAATGAAATGTGAATGTTCTCGTTTCAGTACGCTGAACGCTTCATCTTTCACTCCACCGTTTCCTAAATCATTTTACCTCATATCCTTTGTTCATCCTAAATTTGTTTCTAATACTGCTTATTCATGTTTTAAGTTACCTATTTATACCAGCACCTTAGATTACCAGACCTGTACAACATTTGATAACAATGTTATTTTTGCACTAAAATAAAATGACTTTTGGAGCTATTGCTTGAGTTGAGTCTAGTGTGTTTCAGATGGTTGGACGTTCAGATTGTTCTGTTTTAGAGAGGAGAGGTGATGAGGGCAGGTGGATGTTCATCATGAAGCTTACTTTGTTTAATACCAGGCTAGTTTGTCGGGTGAGACCACACCAACTCATTGCATAGCTTGTTAACCAACTGGTCCCGGATACACGTAATGTACGTGCACTACTAATTCAGAAATTCATTTTTACACCCATTGGTCGAGAGGGATATTAACTAGCCAACTAGCATGCAGTGGGTGATATTACAGAGAATAATGCCTTTAATGTTTTATTACAGAAATAACTGCCAATAGGTTGTCATTGAATCTCCCCCCATAAAATGTTGCTGTTCATTAGTTATGATCTCAGTTTTGAGCTATGGTGAAGCGTAACAGTGCATATGCAAAACATTGTGAAACTGACATTTATTTTGACTTTTGTTGGACATTCAATATGTAGGCTAGGCTATATCTTACTGGTTGTTTGTAGTCTGTCTGTCTATCTCTAGTGTGTGGAAAGTATCCAGCAAATTGGTTCTTCGATGAATATGTGTAGGCCTAGTACTTGTTTCTGGGGTCACCGAAACTACAGCATTTATAGAGAAGTCAAGCTGCAAAAATGCATCATGGAATGTTGCCACTGGCCATGCAGGTAGAACTAGTTACATATCAGGATGTAGTTGAATTATCTGTCAACCTGTACATTTTTCATCGTTAGGGGACACAGTTTATCTGAAGCTAATCTATTTCCAGTGAATGGATATGTTCATGGGTGTGTGTGTTGTCATTCCAATGAGGGATAAGTGCTTAATTTGAGAGTGACCTGAACAATAGCAAGCCCAGGATGTAAATAATGAAATCACATTTAAATCATACATGCACCATTTCTAGTCTAGTACTTGCATAAAAACTAGGCTTAAGGGTGCCCTCTGATCAGATCTTGACAGTTTTTAGGGAAAAGGCACATTTAATTGCGAAAGAGTATGGTTATGAGGGGTCTGTTTTGTTTAACTAAATGGCATATCATCATGGATATCATAGACCAATTCAGCTCACCAGTAGGCACATTTCACGTGCCTCTGTTGCTTGAATGCAACAATTGAATTGGATTCAATTGGATTGTCTGATGATCTTTTTTCATCATGCTTAATCGAGTTGTTGGGAGTGTTTTAGAGATTGTTTAACGTCGTCATTGCTCGGCTTTACCCTTTGTTGGTTTGTATGACTTCTTCAACTGGTCCCCACATGGATGTCTCAGTTCAGTTGTCAATCTCCATTCAAAATGGGGCTAAGAATAGTATAGATGGATGCCTTTTCCATATGACCCATATCTCTGTGTTGCAGAAGGACATTCAAGCAAACAATGTTAATAACAAAATGAAACGTGAATCTGGGTTTGCACTATTGTAGGCCTATAGCCTACTGCTGACCATCTAAACATCTCCTAAAAGTATAATATCAGATACATAGGCACAGTAATGCCTCTCTTTGCCTTTCTCCTATCTTCCCCTGAAGAGCTAACCTCCCCTTATAGTAGAGTATAACTTATTTTCTTAATTCAAAGGTAACAATAGGTAACACTGAATGTACTGAAAGCCAGAGTGTTGATATACTTTAAGAAATGACGTATCCACCTGTAATATGCGTATTATGCATGTTCATTAACTTGAACTTATTGACCCCTCAAATTGGGATAGTAAGAAGTCGAAGTTGTCTTTGTTTTCTGATGTCTGTTCTCTGGCAAAAATTGACCCTAAGAATGAGACTGATGGAACATTAGTCATGTTAGTCGTTGAATAGGCATCTACTAGAAAGATTGAATTTGAGATGGTGCGAAGATTGGTCCTACTTTGTATTGCCTGTTGAGGTGCTGTAATAGAGGAGCTGTTACCATAGTTGCGGTGTCGTGTGATCTTATTGTATGTTTAATTTTGGCTTCAGCTTTTACTATTCATATTCCCATCAGACGACAGTTTTTTCCTCAAGTAACCAACAGAAACA
The DNA here is from genome assembly GCF_951799395.1 of Argentina silus. Lineage (NCBI taxonomy): Eukaryota > Metazoa > Chordata > Actinopteri > Argentiniformes > Argentinidae > Argentina > Argentina silus. The sequence continues at coordinate 30,325,089 of NC_139654.1, read as the reverse complement.
ATTAATGTTTGTCACCTTTTGCGGAATGCCTGAAAATGTTATGGTTATCGTTAAACCCCCCCCCCCCTACAACCTTTAATACGCGTAATGGCTCCATAACAATGATGCTTCTCGTACCGTTGTCCGTTATGGTTTATGAGTTGACTTCTCTTGTATTTTTGTTTGTTTAGCTTATGTCTAGATGTTGCTCTTTTATTCCCCAAAAATATGTATGATGGCTTCTGCAGGCCCTGCTACAGTATGATGGTCTCATATCTCACTCTGTCTTGAGTAGTCAACATTTTATTTTATTTTATCAGGTCTTTTTTGGTTGCGTTCATTTGGAGAACTATGATAGTCGTCACGCAGAGCTTGGCTCCATCCATCCATCGACTCGCAGCGACTCTATCCTGAGAAAGTACGGTTGCAAAAGAAATCGGAGAACTTTCGTAGAGCTTCCCCAAACCGAACCAATGCCATATAGCTGAATTACATGCAACATGCAAGACCTCATAACTAATAATGCAAGGTATTTTGTATCTTTCCGAAAGCATTGAGGGCTTCAGAGCAACTTGGCTTTTTATATACCAACTTGGAAAATTACCTCAGAACGGTCTCGGGTGCTAGTGTTGTATATCCCTAATTTATGATGACAAAGATCAATTTTAGTGACCAAATGACACAAGCCAATACTGTGTACAAACTTTATCATTTTACTTCCTTTAACCTTTAGTTAAGCAAAATTTGTAATTATGGATGAACTTTGAATGTATGTACATTAAAGTTCATGGGACCAAATTTTGTAATTGGGAGTTCAAGTCTCAATGTTGTTATGTACGCTTGCAAATCCACCCTTTTTAAAATGTAGTAATACTGTAACTAAAACAACCAATGAACGCTCAGCAGACACTGAGTTGGGACTCATTTGTGTGGCAATATAAGCTGTAGTCATGATTGGATGATATATTGATGTACCAATGAAATGGATATTTAGATTTGCAATGAATCACTATCAATATTCCTGCAATATGTTTTGGTAGTATAAATAGTGGGCTGCGGATTGAAAGAAAGAGGCATGTTGATGGGATGTTGTATGCAGAGCAATAATGACTAAAGTCTGAGTTGGAGTTATGATTTGCTGAGCAGTGTAGATGGGCCAACGTTAGGTAAGATGCATGGCAGGTATCACTCTGAGCTGTACCCGGGCCTGGGGTCTCCAGCACGTCTTGTGGCAACTTTCATTTAACATTTAAGCATTGGTAGGAGGTCATCTAATTAATTGAATATAGGTTACATGTAACTTTGCAAACCTATAAGTAGTGTTTTTAGTGGTTCGTAGTGGGCTTATAGATGCCACTGAGTGATCATCAAGGATCTAACATCTGCATCTTGAAGTGATGTTATGCAGTGCCGCAATAAAACCAGCGAGGCTTTTCATGCCCTTTGCCATTTAAAGCTGTTTGTTGCAACCAGAAAACGACAAGAACAGTAGCACGCTATTCATTATCCAAATTTGATACAGTTTTTGATATGACGATAGATGTATTTTTGCATGCTACATTTTACAAAGGGAATACACATTTGAAATTACTTTTCTCAATGTATTTGTGACATGATATACTGATGTAGTGGCCTATATCGGTCATTCAAGAGATCAATCGATTGAAAGGCACTGTACAGAGAAGGTTGTGTGGAAATTAAATTAAAGTTCTTATGTCATTCTTGTTGTCTGAGCTGAAAACATCCTGCATGTTATTGTTTTATGTGTGCCTTTTCAGAGATTTCCTTTCCACCTCCCATATACTGGGGTTGCCATCCCTATTTCATTTACATCGCCACATAAAATAATTTCTACATTAATTATCATGCAACCTTAAAAGTGAAGACGCTGCATAGAACGATCAGTATTTGTGTTTTGCACTTTCAAAGTAGTTTCAAAATTGCCCCACTTAAGGTTGGGCAAACTGACAAAAAACAACAATAAAAGACGAGGTAATTTAAGCTATCGATAGGAATTATAAGGAATAACATGACTTTGAAGAGCTTTTCTTAAAAGGTAAAAGATATATCTATATATATATCTATCTATCTATATAGATAGATATTCATATATATTCATGAAGTATCTCATAAACCTGATATATGCTGCATTGACTTTTCTCATTTCTTTTTTTTCTTTTGTGTGCTTCATATTATCCAATAAAAAATTGTATTTCCCCTTTTTTGAGAGGTTTGATCATCACCTAAGGCTGTGCACTGGCCATGCAAAAGCTATTTTCTGATTAAGGAGGTCTTGAACAACATGTACTGCTACATGTTCACTGTCAGATGGAATGAAAGGGTATGTATGAATCTGAAGCGGAATGGTTACGTAGGATTATGTGTAATTTATGCAATTGTTAACATTACATTTGATCAAAGGAATATTTCTAAATTGTAGCGAAGGTACTTTCCATGTTTTGCTTTGTAAGGATGCTGTATGTGTCCATATAGCCTAAAACACTGGGTTAAATCAATGTTCTCATGTCTCAACTTTTTTTAAGACCAAATGTACGAGAAGAATGTACTCCATGTGTAGTTCTAAGGCTATCTTAAGACAAAGGTGCGGGGGAATAGGACAGGGATGGACACAGTAGCAGTACATGTTGTTCAAGACCTCCTTAATCAGAAAATAGCTTTTGCATGGCCAGTGCACAGCCTTAGGTGATGATCAAACCTCTCAAAAAAGGGGAAATACAATTTTTTATTGGATAATATGAAGCACACAAAAGAAAAAAAAGAAATGAGAAAAGTCAATGCAGCATATATCAGGTTTATGAGATACTTCATGAATATATATGAATATCTATCTATATAGATAGATAGATATATATATAGATATATCTTTTACCTTTTAAGAAAAGCTCTTCAAAGTCATGTTATTCCTTATAATTCCTATCGATAGCTTAAATTACCTCGTCTTTTATTGTTGTTTTTTGTCAGTTTGCCCAACCTTAAGTGGGGCAATTTTGAAACTACTTTGAAAGTGCAAAACACAAATACTGATCGTTCTATGCAGCGTCTTCACTTTTAAGGTTGCATGATAATTAATGTAGAAATTATTTTATGTGGCGATGTAAATGAAATAGGGATGGCAACCCCAGTATATGGGAGGTGGAAAGGAAATCTCTGAAAAGGCACACATAAAACAATAACATGCAGGATGTTTTCAGCTCAGACAACAAGAATGACATAAGAACTTTAATTTAATTTCCACACAACCTTCTCTGTACAGTGCCTTTCAATCGATTGATCTCTTGAATGACCGATATAGGCCACTACATCAGTATATCATGTCACAAATACATTGAGAAAAGTAATTTCAAATGTGTATTCCCTTTGTAAAATGTAGCATGCAAAAATACATCTATCGTCATATCAAAAACTGTATCAAATTTGGATAATGAATAGCGTGCTACTGTTCTTGTCGTTTTCTGGTTGCAACAAACAGCTTTAAATGGCAAAGGGCATGAAAAGCCTCGCTGGTTTTATTGCGGCACTGCATAACATCACTTCAAGATGCAGATGTTAGATCCTTGATGATCACTCAGTGGCATCTATAAGCCCACTACGAACCACTAAAAACACTACTTATAGGTTTGCAAAGTTACATGTAACCTATATTCAATTAATTAGATGACCTCCTACCAATGCTTAAATGTTAAATGAAAGTTGCCACAAGACGTGCTGGAGACCCCAGGCCCGGGTACAGCTCAGAGTGATACCTGCCATGCATCTTACCTAACGTTGGCCCATCTACACTGCTCAGCAAATCATAACTCCAACTCAGACTTTAGTCATTATTGCTCTGCATACAACATCCCATCAACATGCCTCTTTCTTTCAATCCGCAGCCCACTATTTATACTACCAAAACATATTGCAGGAATATTGATAGTGATTCATTGCAAATCTAAATATCCATTTCATTGGTACATCAATATATCATCCAATCATGACTACAGCTTATATTGCCACACAAATGAGTCCCAACTCAGTGTCTGCTGAGCGTTCATTGGTTGTTTTAGTTACAGTATTACTACATTTTAAAAAGGGTGGATTTGCAAGCGTACATAACAACATTGAGACTTGAACTCCCAATTACAAAATTTGGTCCCATGAACTTTAATGTACATACATTCAAAGTTCATCCATAATTACAAATTTTGCTTAACTAAAGGTTAAAGGAAGTAAAATGATAAAGTTTGTACACAGTATTGGCTTGTGTCATTTGGTCACTAAAATTGATCTTTGTCATCATAAATTAGGGATATACAACACTAGCACCCGAGACCGTTCTGAGGTAATTTTCCAAGTTGGTATATAAAAAGCCAAGTTGCTCTGAAGCCCTCAATGCTTTCGGAAAGATACAAAATACCTTGCATTATTAGTTATGAGGTCTTGCATGTTGCATGTAATTCAGCTATATGGCATTGGTTCGGTTTGGGGAAGCTCTACGAAAGTTCTCCGATTTCTTTTGCAACCGTACTTTCTCAGGATAGAGTCGCTGCGAGTCGATGGATGGATGGAGCCAAGCTCTGCGTGACGACTATCATAGTTCTCCAAATGAACGCAACCAAAAAAGACCTGATAAAATAAAATAAAATGTTGACTACTCAAGACAGAGTGAGATATGAGACCATCATACTGTAGCAGGGCCTGCAGAAGCCATCATACATATTTTTGGGGAATAAAAGAGCAACATCTAGACATAAGCTAAACAAACAAAAATACAAGAGAAGTCAACTCATAAACCATAACGGACAACGGTACGAGAAGCATCATTGTTATGGAGCCATTACGCGTATTAAAGGTTGTAGGGGGGGGGGGGTTTAACGATAACCATAACATTTTCAGGCATTCCGCAAAAGGTGACAAACATTAATTGTTTCTGTTGGTTACTTGAGGAAAAAACTGTCGTCTGATGGGAATATGAATAGTAAAAGCTGAAGCCAAAATTAAACATACAATAAGATCACACGACACCGCAACTATGGTAACAGCTCCTCTATTACAGCACCTCAACAGGCAATACAAAGTAGGACCAATCTTCGCACCATCTCAAATTCAATCTTTCTAGTAGATGCCTATTCAACGACTAACATGACTAATGTTCCATCAGTCTCATTCTTAGGGTCAATTTTTGCCAGAGAACAGACATCAGAAAACAAAGACAACTTCGACTTCTTACTATCCCAATTTGAGGGGTCAATAAGTTCAAGTTAATGAACATGCATAATACGCATATTACAGGTGGATACGTCATTTCTTAAAGTATATCAACACTCTGGCTTTCAGTACATTCAGTGTTACCTATTGTTACCTTTGAATTAAGAAAATAAGTTATACTCTACTATAAGGGGAGGTTAGCTCTTCAGGGGAAGATAGGAGAAAGGCAAAGAGAGGCATTACTGTGCCTATGTATCTGATATTATACTTTTAGGAGATGTTTAGATGGTCAGCAGTAGGCTATAGGCCTACAATAGTGCAAACCCAGATTCACGTTTCATTTTGTTATTAACATTGTTTGCTTGAATGTCCTTCTGCAACACAGAGATATGGGTCATATGGAAAAGGCATCCATCTATACTATTCTTAGCCCCATTTTGAATGGAGATTGACAACTGAACTGAGACATCCATGTGGGGACCAGTTGAAGAAGTCATACAAACCAACAAAGGGTAAAGCCGAGCAATGACGACGTTAAACAATCTCTAAAACACTCCCAACAACTCGATTAAGCATGATGAAAAAAGATCATCAGACAATCCAATTGAATCCAATTCAATTGTTGCATTCAAGCAACAGAGGCACGTGAAATGTGCCTACTGGTGAGCTGAATTGGTCTATGATATCCATGATGATATGCCATTTAGTTAAACAAAACAGACCCCTCATAACCATACTCTTTCGCAATTAAATGTGCCTTTTCCCTAAAAACTGTCAAGATCTGATCAGAGGGCACCCTTAAGCCTAGTTTTTATGCAAGTACTAGACTAGAAATGGTGCATGTATGATTTAAATGTGATTTCATTATTTACATCCTGGGCTTGCTATTGTTCAGGTCACTCTCAAATTAAGCACTTATCCCTCATTGGAATGACAACACACACACCCATGAACATATCCATTCACTGGAAATAGATTAGCTTCAGATAAACTGTGTCCCCTAACGATGAAAAATGTACAGGTTGACAGATAATTCAACTACATCCTGATATGTAACTAGTTCTACCTGCATGGCCAGTGGCAACATTCCATGATGCATTTTTGCAGCTTGACTTCTCTATAAATGCTGTAGTTTCGGTGACCCCAGAAACAAGTACTAGGCCTACACATATTCATCAAAGAACCAATTTGCTGGATACTTTCCACACACTAGAGATAGACAGACAGACTACAAACAACCAGTAAGATATAGCCTAGCCTACATATTGAATGTCCAACAAAAGTCAAAATAAATGTCAGTTTCACAATGTTTTGCATATGCACTGTTACGCTTCACCATAGCTCAAAACTGAGATCATAACTAATGAACAGCAACATTTTATGGGGGGAGATTCAATGACAACCTATTGGCAGTTATTTCTGTAATAAAACATTAAAGGCATTATTCTCTGTAATATCACCCACTGCATGCTAGTTGGCTAGTTAATATCCCTCTCGACCAATGGGTGTAAAAATGAATTTCTGAATTAGTAGTGCACGTACATTACGTGTATCCGGGACCAGTTGGTTAACAAGCTATGCAATGAGTTGGTGTGGTCTCACCCGACAAACTAGCCTGGTATTAAACAAAGTAAGCTTCATGATGAACATCCACCTGCCCTCATCACCTCTCCTCTCTAAAACAGAACAATCTGAACGTCCAACCATCTGAAACACACTAGACTCAACTCAAGCAATAGCTCCAAAAGTCATTTTATTTTAGTGCAAAAATAACATTGTTATCAAATGTTGTACAGGTCTGGTAATCTAAGGTGCTGGTATAAATAGGTAACTTAAAACATGAATAAGCAGTATTAGAAACAAATTTAGGATGAACAAAGGATATGAGGTAAAATGATTTAGGAAACGGTGGAGTGAAAGATGAAGCGTTCAGCGTACTGAAACGAGAACATTCACATTTCATTGGACAAGCACATATTCTGCATTGATGAGGGTAGCCTATAGAAAAAGCTGAGTGACTGATTTGAGTTCCCACAATAATACCAGCAACTCAAGTTCTATCCTAAAAATCGACCTAAATAACAAATTGTGAGATAATGATCCAAATTAGTGATACTTTTCATGAACTCTATATGTGTCTATGGGAATATAGCGGTACATGTTGTACATTTAAAATGTCAAGCCAAGGGTTAAAATAAGAGACAATACCCCTAGTCAAATTCAGATTTTTGGTGGTGAGCTGCTATGACTTTCATTACCCTTTTCTTTACTGACATGTTACTTGCGAACATACCTACATATGCAACATGTCTATATTCAAAGATATGCAATACGCTTCTTTAAGTCAGATTGTATTGTTATCCAGCATTGGTTTCTAAACTTCCCATATCCATCTCAAATAAAAAAAAGGTGCTAAAAATGCTGTTCCATTGGCATGTAGAAAAAAAGGAAAAAGCCAAAAGCTTTGTACGACCAACAAATACTTTCCTAACAATTTGGTCTTACAGCTCAATGCTAAAGATCCCAAGACTTTCAAGCCACTTTTTTCTTGAAAAAACATTTAGAACATGCTTCAGGATAGCTTACAAAAACTAGGATTACAGAATGCAGGTTCACTGTCCCACATGGCAAACGTTGAAAAACGTTGAACCTCAATGCAAGACTCAAGCGATGCCTATCAGATAGATATATCACGTGTAATTATGAGGAAATGACCAGCAGTGTGATGTTACCATAACACTTGAACAGGTAACAAGAGGTAGAACACACAGCCGGTCATTTCCACACAATTGCACCTCCATGGTGGAGAGAGATTGATCAGATGCATCTGTCACAAGTCTTTGGGCCTTTGTGACCAGCTCTCAGGGTCACATATATGTACATCTTTTTGCCCGGGAAACACATGCTCTTATCAGAGGCAAACTTTAGCCGGACCTCGGTCGGTCTTCAGACAGTTCAAGGCCCTTGGGAACCCCCTAATCCATCCAATTTGAACTTTTATTTTAAGCCTCATATGCAATTTTGACATAGATGCCTGTATGCAGCATAAAGTCATCACCACCCATCCCACAGTCCTGATCAGTGACAAACTTTAGCTGAACCCCGGTGGTTCTTCAGACAGTTCAGGGCCCCCCAGGACCCGATCTAATCCATCCAATCCATTCTCACGGTTCTATAGCGCACGGGGGTGACCATATCCTCATAAAAATGTCATGTTCCGACAAACCCCAGAACACCTTAGACTCTCACCCACGTCTCATAGGGCAATAAACACCCTTCCAATTCCCCCTCCATCCTTGTAGAAGCCATTTTAGACACAGTCATATAGCCACAACCACTACTACAGCTCTCACACAGGATCATATATATATATATATATATATATATATATATATATACACCTTTTACCCTGGAAACACATGATCTTATCAACGTCACGTCCGTGCCACTGGGGCAGACCCCTCGTTTGAAACTAAACATTTTTTAAAAAATGAACCTTTTTTTTTAAACCCCCTTTTATTAACCCTAACCCTTCATTATTGAACACAATACTAGCACTAGAGTAGCAGCCTAACCATTTTTTAATTGCCCATTTTAACCCCCTGTATTGAAGTTTTATTTTAAGCCTCATATGCAATTTTGACATAGATGCCTGTATGCCACATAAAGTCATCACCACCCCTCCCAACACCCCTTATCAGTGACAAACTTTAGCTGAACCCCCGATGGTTCTTCAGACAGTTCAGGGCCCCCCATGGGGGCCCCCTACCCTCCCCTCCCCTCCCCTCCCCCCCCCCCTAACCCATACATTCCATTCTCACGGATCTACATCCTACGGGGGTGTCCACATCCTCATAAAAATGTCAAATTCCGACAAACACCAGAACACCTTGGCCTCTCACACACGTCTCATTGGACAAACAACAACAACACCCACCCCATAAAACTGTCAAGTTCCTACATCTAATCTTGCAATCAGCAGAACACCTTAGCCTCTCACCCACGCCTCATTGTGCAAGCATCAACAGCCCACCACATCCGCCCCCCAAAGGGGCGGGACTTATAATTTTCAAGTATTATTTTCGATGATTAAATTTATGTGACGTCATCACTTTTTGACACAAAGTGTATACTATATTCTCTGGCATCCAAAGGTTTAAGAGTAGTGGCTGCTGCATTTTGGTAGATGATATCACCATAATCAAGCTCTTGCATGAAGGTTGATTGCACAATCCGCTTTCTGCCGTTCAGGCAAAGGCAAGATCTATTCCAATAAAAGAAGCCCACCTTAAATCTTTGCTTTTTAACAAGCTCCTCTTTATGTTCAAGGTCAAGTCTTTGTCAAACAAAATGCCCAGGTATTTATGAGCAGGGACACACTCAATGGGGACACCACCCAAAGTACATATGCATAAATCAGATAAATTTTTCTGTGATTTGGTAAATAACATATGTTTTGTTTTTCTGTAGCTCAGAAAGAGCCTGGTCAATCGTGGGGGCAATAGCATATACAACAGTGTCATCGGCATATAGATGCAGGTTACAATTATTTACAGATAATCCAATATTGTTGATGAAAATAGTAAAAAGAACTGGACCAGGAATTGATCCTTGTGGAACACCCTTTGTTATGTCCATAAAACCTGATTTAACACCATCAGTTAAGACACACTGCGTTCTGTCCATTAACTGATTTTCAAACCATCTACATGAAGCCTGATGCAGGCCAATTTCAGACAACCTCTGAATGAGTAGGTAATGGTTGACCGTATCGAATGCCTTGGAGAAATCTATAAATAAGGCAGCACAATGTTTTTTTCTGATCTAGGTAATTTAACACATCATCTAAGAAAAGCGTAGCAGCTGAGACTGTGCTATGACCAGGTCTAAAGCCAGATTGGTGCACATTTAGAATAGAATGGGAAGATAAAAAGGTTATTAGCTGGGAGTTGACCAGGGACTCTAATACTTTGGAAAGGCAAGATAGCTTGGATATTGGGCTGTAGTTATCGAGGCCAGAGGGGTCACCACCTTTATGGAGAGGGAGCACATGGGCTGTCTTCCAAACCTTGGGGATAGCACCTGAGATAACAGTCAGATTAAAAATGTGTGTCAATGACTCAGGGGGGCCGAAAGCTGCGATATGCTTGGATCAAGCAGATCAGCCACAATCGATTTTTTTAAATCAATTTTAAGCAGAACATCACAAGTAGAAAATTGTTTAAATTGAAACAAAGATTCGCTAGTCGTTGACTGATCTCCCATCGAGCCAACTGGGGGCTGGGAGATGGGAACGCAGTCGACCATCTGACCAGGGTCAGCAAAACCACCATTTCTCTCAAATAAAAAGCCTGCCAAGATAAAACAATTAAAGGCATTGCTTCTCTAAATTTTCTCTGTAATAAGGCCAGAGTCTGACAACACTTCTTTAGGTAGAGATGAAGAGGAATTTCCAAGCTTCAGGGCATTAATTGTTTTCCAGCATTTTGTTGGATCACCAGCAGAATCCGAGATAGCACTTAGGATGTAGCTTGATTTAGCCTTCTTAATTGATGAGATGCATCTATTTCTCAGTTGTCTGAAAATCTGTCAATCAGCTACTGAGTCTGTAATTCTACCTTTGGCCCAGGCCTGGTTTCTCAACAAAAGGAGATCTGAAAGTTCTGTGGAATACCAAGGATTAGTTCTATTCTTAATTCTAAGGCGTTTAAAGGGGGCATGCTCGTCTGCCAAAGATTTAAATATAGATGAGAAATGTTCTAGAGCCAAATCAGTGTCAGGTATGCAGGGAAAGATTTGACCAATAAAGATCATGTAAAAAAAAAAAAAACCTTGCTCACTAAAATGAGATAAGTAAGTATGGTAAGTATTCAGACCCCTTCTTCCACATTTTGTTGTGTTGAGACTCAATCCAACTCAGCAAATGTCATAATTTTCTCTTGATCCTGACAAACTCCCCAGTCCCTGTCGGTGACAAACATACCCATAACATGATGCAGGTACCACTATTCTTCACACGAGGGATGGTGCGGAAACTGCATTGCATGTGCTGGATTTTCACTAAACATGCTTTGTAGTAAAACCAAATAAACACATTTCAGCCACTTTCTTTGCTCGATCACTTGGATTCATTGTTGTAAACACAGTTATGGATATGAGAGATTATTTTCCATTAAGGGGTTATTTTTGGCCACTTGGTTAAAGACCAATTTTGTAGAGTGACTGAGATGATGTTGTCCCATCGACTGTGCTTTTTCCTCTCCACCATTCAACTTTGTATATTTTTGTAAGTCTCCCCAGGCCTCAAGGTAGCATTCCTGAGCAGTTTTGTTCCTCTCCATTTGCTCAGTGGGTAATGACAACCTGATCCACACAGTGTGTAATTGATTCCTATGCAAATCAGAGACCCTATAAAAACAAAAATATTAATTCCAAAATCACATGAACTATTATCCTTGCATTAAGATGGACTCAATTCTACTTATTGACGGATTTGTTGATGACATTTTGGCATTTGAGCTCATTTTAAAAGTGTCACAGGAAAGAGTCTGAATACTTGTATGTAAATTAGATATTTCTGTATTTCAATTTTAATACATTTGCAGACATTTCTAAAAACGAGTTTTTGCTTCGTTATTATGTGTGTGGATTGATGGCAAAAAAATGAATGTAATCAATCAATTAATAAATTGAGTCTATAACACAACAAAATGTGGAAAAAGTGAAGGGGTCTGAATACTTTCTGAAGCCACTGTATATGTATAAGGCCTATTTGTTAGGATGATGTCTGTCACGCCTGAGGTTGCTGTCTGGTGACTCTGGCGCCCTCCTCTGGCGGTACGGGGCCAGTGGCCTCCCAATCTACCCAGATTCGTTTCACCTGTGTGTTCTGTCCCCTGTTTGCGATATATAGCCTGTGTGTTCCCCATGTCCTTGTCAGAGATTCTCCCCGTCTGTTCGTGTTTACCCTGTCTGCCAGTCGGTCCGTGTTACCATTTTCTTAGATCTTCGTTATGCCACTTGTGAAGTGACAACCAAGCTCCAATAAACACAGGTATTCTCCACTTTTATTTTACCCTTTTCTCCCAGTGTTTGTTTGTGCATTCTGCCCCGATCATTCTTAATTAAAAAGAAATGTTCGTGTATTTACGCCTTTCGTCTGAGTATTTCTCCGCACTTGGGTCCACCGCATCCGCATTGCTAACAGATGTCTAGCAGGGTGGATTTATCTGGATTATTCAAGTTAGGCCTTGTTGGTTTTGAGATTAACTGTGATAGTAAACCATTGCATAGGTGTTTGATTTTATCTGAGGGTACCAGTCTAGATTCAAATTCCTATTATTCCTACTTCAGAATGTGCATAGGAGGATAGAAGTGTAGCTAAGTTATCAAGGGTACTATGATGAGCAGATGGTGGGCGATACACTCCTATCACAGACATCTTAGAGTTATTTCCAAAACACACACTTCGGACTAAACATTCATATTGATTTGGGACAGTGGAGGATAGCAGAACAGATGCAGTAAAACAGTTTTTGACAAAAATAGCCACCCCTCCTCCTCTCCCTTCTTTGTCTGTCCTAAATATGGTATAGTCATTTAAGGACATATCATTGTCAGGCACTGACACATTTAGCCATGTGAGATCAGAAAATGTCTGAGTTTGCCTTTGATGAAGTCCATTTTATTTATTAGGCTTCTGGCATTTAAATGTAACAGTCCATACCCATTTCTCACTTTAAAATCGTCTGGTGTTTCTATGGTGGGTAACTCCCCTGAGGTGTAGGCCAATTTGCTAGCCTGTATTGAAACAGATTTTATTGGCAGTGTAGTATGAGGGAAATGGATTGGGGTTACCTTAACACGGATAGAAGTAGCGTCCCCTCACGACTTTTACACCTTCTCAAAATGTGAGTATCCACTTTCTTTCACGCACCATTGGATATTATTCTTCAATATCAGAATCATCATCATTACACCACCAATGTAGCTGCCGTAGCCTGCTGAACCTCATGCGAAGCGGAGGTAGTGGACCAGAGATCCCTGGCTGTAGTCCTGATTCCTTCAGGGTTGTGGAGAGCTGTATAAAGTCAGTTCAGTTTCTCCAAACAGGCTAGTTTGATATTGTTTGACCCAACATGAACCACAACAGTTTTTGCCTTCCGGTTACGTTCCAGGACTGAGGGAACCATCTGGTTTATGTCCTGGACACGTGCTCCCAAGGTAGCAGAAAGTTTTGTTCTCTGGGACCACAACATCCCGCACCATAGAGCTGCCAACTACTATCCTAGAAGGGGGGGTGGGCAGAGAGCGAGGTGCTGGAGAGACTGGTGTGGCCGGCCGCTCACTAGATGCCTCTGAGCAGAGGGTGACTTCAGGGGTGGGGCAGTGTGTGATGGAACAGCTGTCGGCTGGATGGGAGGAGGAGTAGCCACTTCCAGGAGGACAGTGCAGCTGGAGGGCTGGGATGAAGCATCAGACTCTTTGGGAGGCTTGGTGGCACCGGTAGGAGTTGAGGATGCTGCTGACGCCAGGACCGCCACACCGTCTGTGTGGGAGAGGAATCCGAGGGGGCCTCAGGGGCCGATGGAGCCGGAGCATCATGGACGAGAAGGTCAAAGCAGTTTGACAGCTCCACCAGGTCATCCTCAATGGTGGAAAACCTGGGGAGTAATACTTTCGGCCGCCTGCCTGGTTTTCTTCTTGTTATCTGCGACTACCGATTTGGGGACCGGTCTAGTAATGGGAAGGCACCCGGGCTGTCTCCCGGTATTAGACCCAATACAGGAGTCCCGGTCCAGCCCTCCATCTAACGGGTTAGATTCTCAGCCTAAAGGGTCTTACCCAATAGGTTTCTAGATATACTTAGGCTGTTGTCGAATAGACTCACCCTGCTGTTAACCGTCTACTTCCCCCAGCTTCAGCTTAATGTTATGCTCTGAAAGTGACCTACAAATCAGAGCTTAGCATATGAAAGCCCCAATGGTTAACGACGGCTCTATTCTTATGAGTGCCAGTTGGTATGGTTGCACAAATTTAAATTTATCGATGAGGACAGTTCATCCAAAGGGGATATTTTAATACAGGGTCTAGAATAATCATTCAGATCCGTTGGTGTAATATAGCAAGGAGAGTAACACAACTTAGGTGACTATTTCAATTCTGTCTAAACTTCTAACAAGAACTAAAATACTTATTTTTCTTTAAATGCAGATTTGTACTTTATTTAAGATTCAAGATTCTTTATTTGTCACGTGCATACAAGTATACAGTGAAATGCAAAAGTGACAGTGCCACAGAGTAGTGCAACAATACAATAGTTTTAAAATACAATAAAATAAAAATAGAAGTACTAAAAAATATACAGTATAACCAGTAAGCATATAAGTAAGCAATATAAATAGCAGATGGCTTTTTAAGCTTTAAGTGTTACAGCATGGTAATGCAATGTAGCAAGAAAGTAATTTAAGAAATAAAAAAATAAATCAAGTCAATAAAAGGAATCTTACCCTATCTGTCCCTACTCTGTCTAACTTAGTATAAATTTAGAGAGGCTCCATCCAGCATCGGCATTTCCGCAACCACTGAATACTCTCGGTGCCTCTATCAGCCCTGCTGATTTCTCCAGAGTAGCACCGTGCCCTCAGCCGAGGGGCTTCGACGACTCATGCTTCCCAGTACAAGTGAAACAGTCACTCAACCTCCAGCAAGCCTTTCAACCAAGTCCCAACCACAGACAGTTATGGACAATGCCAAGTACTGAGAGGGCGAGGGCTAAGTCTCCAGGCAGCTAAGAGGAAGCCTACTCTGATACTAACAGCCATCCAGGCTGGGGGCTTCCAAGTCTAAACTCTCCCGAGAGAGGACTTTGGTCGTGGGCTAGACCTCCTGGTCTCTTAGGGATCCGTCCTCCATGTGGTCATATGGAAATGCCCGTTGAGATGCTCGTCATCCCATTTTATACCTATACTCTGGACCTGGACTCCTCCTGGTAGGTGGAACACTTTTCCCCGATCAGACTTCTTTCTTCTTCCCCACACCATACTTGGGCATACCTTCCCCTGTTCTGGAAAGTATCCTCCAGATAAGGCCTACGTCCCAAGGTCAACATCATATTTGGGTACATCTTCCCCTGTTTGTACAGTACCCTCCAGATAAGACCCACGTCCCAAGGTCACTCACCTCTCTCTCCCTACCAAACTTGAATACAGATCAACACTTCAACTTTAATCATAAAACAAACTTCAACATCAACCATTAAACATGTTAAACACATTCCATCATTAGTCAATCTTGAATCACTCGGTTAGGTACTCAACTTCAAACATTAAACATGTTAAACACATGTCTACATTAATCATTCTGTTAGGTACTTTTGAAACATTAAATGTATTAAAGCATGTACTATTGGTTATATTTAAATGGTTATATTTGCTGTTACTTTATTAGCTACATTGGAATAGTTATATTTTGATATATCGTTAGTTATTTAGTATATCCTATTGATAACACTTGATTTTACTTCAGAACATCATTACTCCACACAGGCCTGTCTAGAACCAGGCGTTGCAGGTCGAGGGAAGTCCATATCTTTCGACAGGGCTGAAAAGCTCCTCTACAGCAAGGGCAGAGCTGTAGGAGGCATGCTGTCTCAGCTGGTCCTGGAGAGCAATACAATCATCTCTCACTTTCACCTCCTCCATGAGGTGGAGGATGTCTGCCTATAATTCAATGAGCCGGTTACATCCTTCACTCACGAAAGGTTCCTCAGACTTTAAGCAGTCTCCCTTCATAGATACTAAACACATTTGACTTAAGCCACATTTTAAAGTAGGGTTAATTCTTAATTCTTCTGAATTGCAATTTGTGAGAGAGAGGGTCGGCTCTTCTGCTGAAGCCTCCTCAATGTCGAATGAAGGAGAATTAAAAAGGAGGCATGTTCCAGTATTAAGTTGTGCCCAGATATCCAGGACAGTAATATCCAGAAGTAAAGAGTAGCAAAATGGATACATAGAAATGTCTGTGTTGTAACAAAAAGACCACCAAGAATCACACCGTTCATAAAAAAACACCACGGACGGTATACGCAGCAAACCAACGTGGCCGACCCCACCACAACACAATTCTCGCCAGCAGAACAAACAGCAACGAGAGAGCGGAGACTTACTCAATGTGATTTAACCGCCAGGGCACAGCAGACAGCAACGCAGTGAAGGCTGAACTACCAGTGAAGGCCAGGGGAAAAAGTACTTTTAGAGGGAAAGAGACAATCAGGGAGGAAGGTGTGCGCATCACCGGGCCGTACGAGATTCAAAAGAGCGGGTAATCCAAGAGGTTCTCACGTTTGGTAGTAAAAACACAACAGATAGATTCCAGTGAGAGGCAGGGAGCTGCAAGACAGCAGCAGAAAATTGTGGGTAATCCAATATGGCAATGTTCAATGGTTGAGTCATTCTTGTCAGTCCATAGAAAGCAATCACAGCTCTCCGTAAACCACTCAGTAGACAAAAGAGCAACACTATTAGGCAAGAAAATCGTACAAATGGTCAATCCTAATAATGATCACCTAGGTAGCAAGAAATAACAAGTTTAGAGGGGAAAAGCGGCAGCCAAAAAGTTTGATGTCATACACGTTGTGAGAGTACGCTATCACTTCCTAAATGGATGAAAACACATTTGAATGTACCTCAGGAAATACCGTAACGATACAACAAGGGCGAGTTTTGCATGCCATGAACGGATATTTTCGTGAGAAACGTTCTTCTGTTTCCATTTTCTTACCAGTTCCGAAACTGGAAGTGTTAATGGAGCTAGTTAGAGCTCAGAGAACAGATCGGGTGAGTAATGAGAACGTACAACAGATACGTCACGAGAAAACCCTGTATTTATGATGTCAAAATAAAAGTCCTTTATAAGCTCTGTATTGTATGCCTTGTTGGGTTATTCTACAGAAGTGGTTCAAATTGGGGGTTTGAATAAATTATTTTTAAAAAAATCTGAAGGTCACGAGTGCCAACAAAACTACACAGCATGCAAACCGTTTTCAAAACCTGAATAAAATATGTCTGAGCTCGGTTGTTTCTCCAGGAAGGGTTCTGATTGTTTTTGCTGCCATCTACTGGATATTATGGATGAATTGGGAACTGATTTTGTTAGAAACATCACAGACAAGTTTTTATTTTATTTTATACTGGTTAACAGACAACAGTGATCCTAACGAGGCCAAGCTTCAAAAAGATGTCTGTCTGACATTTGACTCAAACCGGTGAGAGAGATGACTAGCCTACTTGTTACCTACTTCTTCTTATACTTCTTATATTCTGCCTCTCACTTCACCCTATCATGCATGGTGTATTCGACTTGGTTAGGATAATAGTCCTAGGAACTATAGGAACTTTTAAGTCAAATGAAACTGAAAGTGAAACACTTTTGACATGAACAGGCTACACACAGCTATGAATATAACAAGTGGACTTAGTGGACAACAGGTACACTACTAGACCTTTGATAGATTGAGAAAAAAAAAATTATTGAGCGTTTTCGCCTCTTTTAAATCTTGCCCTTCAACTTGCGCTGTTCATAGTGCTGAAATTTAGCTCCCGCGTCGGGAGGGTCTAATGATGAAGCTGTTTCTCTTTCTCACGTTGATTTTGTTGCTAGATAAACATATGCATACATGCAACATAAACATAAACACTATGTATTGTGATATTTCTTCAAATAATTACTTTTTTTTAATCGATCGAATAAACCAGAATAAAGTTCATGTTCAGCTATGACTTTTGAATGGCATTTTCATTAGTTACAAGACAACCACAACGCTGTGTTCGTTTCGGATCTCCCCGACAAAATTACTAGCACTTAATGCATTCACACGCTCTCGGGAAGGAGAGGAGAAGAGGTATGTAACGGGTGCTGGCGGGGGGATGGAAGGAATGAAGTGGGAAAGGAGAGAATCGCGTGCTCGCGTCTCGTACGGTGACCTCTCATTCTCAAATGAGGCCTGCGCGCTCCCGCCGTGTGAAGGTGCGCGCGCTTGAGGGGCTGCGGTCCCATTGACGGTTCCATCTCCCTGACAGCGGCAGCATCAGCAGCAGAGCGCGGCAGCGGTGGAAAACAAGGAGCCGCCTCGCCCCGCAGCCAGCCAGCCCACACAGCGGATAAGCTTGAACATCTCTCTCCGGGTAAGCGAGTGACAGCGAGATATGGGCTCCCCTTAACTGGAGGTGGAGGGCAGAGGCGGGCGGGGGGTGGGGGGGAGAAGAGAGAAGAGCGAGATAAGGAGAAGGAGAGGGAGAGAAAAAGGCGACTAGGACCTGAAGCACTACCATCGCCGTGGGTGCCCACCACCATGGGAACCTTACATCAATTGCCCAAGCCGCAGCTTTGTCCGTGGGCCATGTCGTGATCCGTGGGCTCCGCCAGCGGGATTTCTATTAGTGTTCCGAGCCGCTGAGGAGAGGGGGGAGCACATGTCCACCTCGATCGGCCGTCGGGGCGGCCCACGCCCACCCGTCGCTCTGGTGTCCATTCCCGAGCCGGACCTGAGCCATTTGACGGAGGAGGAAAGAAAGATCATCATGGCCGTGCTGGCTCGGCAGCGGGAAGAGGAGGAAAAGGAGGAGGCCATGTTAAAGTAAGAGAGGCACTAGGCTAGGGGTTTTTCCGCTCTGGAGCTGCTGGGGAGATGTGTTGGGGAGATGATAGACCACTGGATATTAGATTAGATCATATACTGCTTACACTGCACTACTTATACTATACTGCACTACTTACTGCTCATATATTGCATTACCTGTATATACTGTTCATTGCACTTTCTGCTATTTTGCACTTCTGGTTAGACGCTAACTGCATTTCGTTGTCTCTGTACTTGTACTCTGCACAATGACAATAAAGTAAGCAGTAGCATTATAAGCAGAATAAATAGGTTACAGTATGAACAGTGTAGCAGCATATGAGCTGTATAGGTAATGCAGTCTAGCAGTATATATGTATTACAGTAACATAGGGTAGATAGCAGAATAAATATAAATATGGAATGTCGTATAAACAGGTATGTACAGTATGTACAGATATGTGCAGTGTATTAACAGTAGTATTAAGGAAAACATAGGGATATGTGCATTATGAACAGTATAGACAGATATGTACAGAAGAGCAGTGGTATTGAGTAAGAGCAGTGGCACAGTAATAGTGCAATGTCCGGTTGCAGGGGTTGGTAGGTTGTCACGTAGGTGCAGTGTTCGAGTTCAGTAGGGTGACAGCCGCAGGGAAGAAGCTGCCTCTGAACCTGCTGGTTCGGGTGCGGAGAGACCTGTAGCGCCTCCCGGAGGGAAGTGGGGTGAACAGTCTATGGTTGGGATGAGAAATGTCCTTGACGATGCTGCGTGCCTTACGCAAGCATTGTTTGCCCTGGACAGCCTCAATGGAGGGGAGTGAGGAACCGGTGATGCGTTGGGCAGTTTTCACCACCCTCTGCAGTGCTTTCCGGTCAGATGCCGAGCAGTTGCCATACCATACTGTGACACAGTTGGTAAGGATGCTCTCGATGGTGCAGCGGTAGAAGTTCACCAGGATCTGAGAAGACAGGTGGACCTTCTTTAGTCTCCTCAGGAAGAAGAGACGCTGGTGAGCCTTCTTAATCAGGGTAGAGGTGTTGAGGGTCCAGGAGAGATCCTCAGAGATGTGGACACCCAGGAACTTGAAGCTGGTGACTCGCTCCACCTCAGTCCCGTGGATGGGGGTGTGTGTGCCAGCTTTTGATTTCCTGAAGTCCACAATGAGCTCTTTGGTCTTCCTGGTGTTGAGAGCCAGGTTGTTGTCGTCGCACCACATTGTTAGGTGCTGGACCTCCTCCCTGTAGGCCGACTCATCGTTGTTACTGATGAGACCAATCACCGTTGTGTCGTCTGCAAACTTGACAATGGTGTTTGAGCCATGTACAGGTGTGCAGTCGTAGGTGAAGAGGGAGTAGAGGAGGGGGCTCAGCACACAGCCTTGTGGAACGCCGGTGTTCAGGGTGAGGGTTGAAGAGGTGTGATTGTGTAGCCTAACAGACTGCGGCCTGTTGGTTAGGAAGTCCAGAATCCAGTTGCAGAGGGAGTTGATGCCCAGTTGACTGAGTTTGGAGATCAGTTTGGAGGGGATGATGGTGTTGAATGCTGAACTGAAGTCAATGAACAGCATTCTCACATAAGAGTTGGTCTTGTCGAGGTGGGACAGGGCGGAGTGAAGTGCCGTTGAGATGGCATCCTCTGTACTCCTGTTTTGCCAATAGGCGAATTGGAAGGGGTCCAGTGTGGGTGGTAGACAGGTTTTGAGTTGAGCTAAGACCAGCCTCTCGAAGCACTTCATGATGATGGGCGTGAGTGCCACTGGGCGGTAGTCGTTTAAGCTCGTTGCCGTGGAGTGTTTTGGCATCGGCACGATGGAGGTGGTTTTGAAGCATGCGGGGACAGCTGCTTGGGCTAGGGACAGGTTGAATATGTCAGTCCAAACCTCAGTCAGCTGCACAGCACAGGCCCTGAGGACGCGTCCGGGGATCCCATCAGGACCAGCAGCCTTGCGTGCATTAGTCCTGCTCAGTGCACACATCGGTGGGAGATAGAGTGAGGGGCTGGTGATCCGCAGGGAGCACAGCCTTGATGGCCACCTCCTTGTTGTCCCTGTCAAAGCGGCCATAGAAGTGGTTCAGCTCATCAGGCAGGGAGGCGTCGACGGAGAGGGGTGAGGTGTTAGTCGGTTTGTAATCAGTGATGGCCTGGATGCCTTGCCACATGCGTCGGGGGTCCGAGTTGTTCTTGAAGTGGTCCTCGGCCTTTTTGATGCCCCTCTGCAGGTTAGCCCTGGATGAGCTATAGGCCCGAGCATCCCCTGATCTGAAGGCAATGTCGCGTGCCTTCAGCAGGAGTCGGACCTCACTGTTCATCCATGGCTTCTGATTGGGGAAAGTGGTGATCCGCTTGAGTGTGGTGACACTATTAATGTTGGAATTGATGTAGTCCAAAACAGAGGAGGCATATGAATCAATGTCCGTGTGGGAGTCATGGGTGGCCTATATAGTATATAGGCAACCATTCCACCGCTCAAAGGTTATCTAGGCTATGCCAAATATTTACATACAACCGTGTGTGTGTATGTGTGTGTGAGAGAGAGAGAGAGAGAGAGAGAGCGAGCGAAGTGTGAGAGTGTGTGTGTGAATGTGTGTCTGTATCTCGCATCTCAGGCTATACTATCACTGGTATCCCTGGTTGTGATGATAAGTCAGTAGTGGGCATGCATGTGAGACTATCTACAATGTTGATGCTACATTTCATAAACACCTCTCGCATCTCTCGGGTATAATATCAGTGTAGCCCTGGTTCTCATGTAATTAGTCGACGTGTGTGTGTGAGTGTGGTCACAGGTGTAACTTGGTTATAGAGGTAGAGAGGGGTGTGTCATCCCCGAGACACTCAGCAGCGTTACACTCAATTGTGTTCTCAACCGCACCCATCCAATGCAATATCGTCCTCTCTTTGCCCCGAATGCCTCCTAAACGTAGGTAGCCTATCGCCCACGGTCTATTCTCAAATATGTAATCAGTGTCTTACATGTAATAGCACAATAAAATGTAATTCCAGAGACATTATGTGATTTGTAAATTATGTCAAACCAGCAGAACGGCATCTCTGCTCAAACGGTGTATTTCTATCCGTCCTCTATCCTAACAGTTGTTTGCGTGTTCGCTGCTTTGGCGACGGGGTGCGGTTGAATATCTCAGCCCAATGTAGGCCAGCACTCTCGCACAGGCTGCATCTCTGCTATGGAGGGGGGGCTTGCGTAAATGCATAATGCCGTGTATGCCCTGTACGTAATGTTATTATTGTGGATGCTGGGGTGAACGGGCAAAAACCAGTGCTTTCACACACATAATCTTACGGAGCGCGCGCTAGTGTATGGAGTAAGAACGTTTCCTGTATGTGTCACGATTCAATTTGTATTGTTTGCCATCATGACCTGTGTTAAATCCTATTCATTCTGGACATAGCGCACGTCCGGTCCACCGATAGCCTGCAGCGAGTGGAAATGACAACCAGCCGTGTTCCTCATAGTATCGCATAGCGTAGTCTTTAAGGGGAATGAATAACGACCCTCCTATGAGGAGCTTTCAGCTAATGTACGTCGGTGTTCTATTTTTAGGCTACTTGTGTGGAGTGATGTGGTGGAATTCTAAGTTAAAATACTTTGAAATAAAATGACAAAGACTAGAGCTGATGGTTTATTCAGAGACTTTTATTACAAGTAACAAAAGCCGAGGTGGTTCGAGAAGCATCTCTTGTTTGTCTCTCCGTAGACCATGTTTATACAGTTCAAATGTTGGTTCCATCCCCCATAGGCAAATCATTTACACTTCCTGGCTGTTCGCCACCATTATCATTCACCCGGTTCCTATATCTCGTCACGGCCTGGTTTCCCCTCCCATTTCTAAAGATAGTTCTCGGGTTGCTACAATATTGGTGGTGAGCTCATCGTATTATCACAAGAATATTAGTACTGTGGTTCTAGTGCTTGGTACCGATAAACCTCCCTTCATCTACCAACCACACTGTTATCAGTGTCTCCATAAATCGTCACTCCCTCTATCCCTTATCCTGTTTTCTCATGGAATATGTGTATTTGGTTTCCAAAACTCACTTTTGGCTTCTTTGTCCTGTCCCACATGGAATGTCCATAATTGGTTAACATTACATTACATTTACATTTATGGCATTTAGCAGACGCTTTTATCAAAAGCGACTTACAACAAATACATTTGTTTAAGTCAGTGAATCATCTATCCAACAGTCATCATAAGACAAAGTAATCAATGCTCACACCAGGGGCCATTGGCAGTCGTATTTCGTTTTTTAAATTATTTATTAACAGGAGAGAACTTGTACAGGGGGGAAGTGGGGGTGAAGATGTTACACTAGAACGTCAGCGGAACCAAATGACGGCGCTCAGAGATGGTGGGGGGTTTAGCCCGAAGACGTATTTAATAATAGAGGGGGAAAGGGGGTAGGGGAGAGAAGGATAATCCAAAAGAGTAGTCGTGTCTCGGTCCAGGGTTCGGCAGGCAGGCGGGTAGTCAGACGAGCAGATGGTTGGGAAGCCGGGAGGTCCAGTAGTCGGGGAGGGGGCTAGGTCCGTGGAAGGGTCGACGAGGGGAAACACCAGGGAGGACGGGGTATCTGGATGTGGACACAAGGGAACGCGGTGACAACACAAACAAACACAGGATACTCGAGAGAGAGGTAATCTAGGGCTAGAAGCATAAAGGAATACTCGAAGGGTTACCGTGGGACGCAGTACGATCTGGCACTGGAGAGAAGATCAGGCAGGGTTTAAATAGGTTGATGATTGGGGATGGGTCGCAGGTGTGCTGATTGGGGATCGGGTCCAGGTGCGCTGTCGACTGGGAAGACGCTCCAGTGATGACTGCCGCGGCCTCGAGGTGGTGCCAGAGGGTTGGTTGGGAGGGGGAACCGTAACAGAAGAGGTCTTAGGAAGGACTGTTAAGATGTAGCCTGAAGAGATGGGTTTTCAATCTACGGCGGAAGATCAGTAGTGACTCTGCAGTCCTGACAGTGGGGGGAAGCTCATTCCACCAGCGGGGCGCCAGGACAGTGAAAAGCGGCTGCTGCATCCACGTAGAGGTGGCGGTGCCAGGCGGGCAGCCAAGGTGGAAGAGCGGAGTGATCGTGCAGGGGTTTGGTTGCCGTCCGGTAGGCGAGCACCAGGGTCTTGAATCTGATGCGAGCTGCTACCGGGAGCCAGTGGAGGGTGTGGAAGAGGGGCGTGACATGGGAGAATTTGGGGAGGTTGAACACCAGACGAGCGGGAGCATTCTGGATGAGCTGCACCCCCTGCACTCCTCACCACCAACTCCTGCCCTCCATGCTCTGGTCATCTGCCTCCTCCAAGCTCCGATCCCCCCATGCAACCTCCAAGAACCTCTCCACATCACTCCCTTCACAAATCAACCTGTCCTCCCATGGAACATCCACAATTGACCTCCTTGTCCTGTCCTATGTGGAATGTTCTCTCTTTATTTGCTATAGAAATTTACCATATATTCCCCCCTTTGGGACTTAATAGTCTGTAACAGATTCCGTGACACAGAGGCGGACTCGAGGTTGCTGGTGTGGGAAAATCCCGTTTATTTTATAATTGTCTGTCAGGACTTTCCAGTCCCCGCTTTCCAGCCGTCCTTCCTCCAAAGCAGAGGCACACACATCTTAAACCATTTCATTAACGAGGCTTCATTCGCAACAGATGCGCCACGAAGCCTCGTTTTTGTAAACCCCGGCCACGGTCCTGTAGCTCCCTCTACAGGCCGAACGCTGCATGTCCCCCCACATAGTCCCACACCATATACAAGTGATTAAAATGATATACTAATAAATCATACAAGTGATTCAAAGCTATATATATATATGAATCATATAAGTGAAAAATAATATATGAGTTACATCATCATTACAATAAACTCCAACTCCTGGGGACACGTCCCTTTTACAGGCAGGGTCGAAAAACATGGACTCTTATCCAATATCAATCTACCAGGAAAATTCCCCTGTGGCTCTCATACCATCCAGCCAACCTTGAGCAACCTACTTCACAAATCTGTAAATGAGCACCTGTCCCCATGAGCAACAACTTCCTTCATACTTAGTCATGAGAAAAAGTTAGGACACCCCCCAAAATATTAAGTTATTCTCTTAAAAATATGGACATATCAACATTTGATCTTCTTTCTAACAATATCTATAGATAAAGGGGATGTAATTGAACAAAAAACAATGAAAATGTAACTTTGTAATCATTTATTTAACGAAAAATTTACAATAATGCCAATTCCTACTGAGGAAAAAGTTAGGACACCCTATGCCCTAATAGCTAGTATTGCCCCCCTTGGCTGAAATAACCTCAATTAGACGTTTCTTATAACTGTCAAGTCTCTGACATCGATTGGGAGAAAGTTTTTCCCACTCCTCCTTGCAGAATTCTTTCAGCTGTGTGATGTTCGAGGGGTGTCTTGCATGCACAGCCAGTTTCAAATCAATCCACAGCATCTCAATAGGATTAAGATCCGGGCTTTGACTTGGCCATTCCAGAACTCTCAATTTCTTTTTCTTGAGCCGTTCCTTGGTAGATTTACTGGAATGTTTTGGGTCATTGTCATGTTGCATGGTCCACATCCGCTTCAGCTTCAACTTTCGAACAGATGGTCTCACATTTTCCTCAAGCACCCTCTGATACAATACAGAATTCATAGTGGATTCTATGATGGTGAGCTGACCAGGCCCTGCTGCAGAAAAGCAGCCCCAAACCATGACATTTCCACCCCCATGCTTCACAGTTGGTATGAGGTTCTTGTTCTCAAATGCTGTCTTGGTTTTGCGCCAAACATGTCTACTCTTACTGTGCCCAAATAGTTCAACTTTGCATTCATCTGTCCAAAGCACATTGTTCCAGAAGTTCTGGTCTTTCTCTAGGTGTTCTCTGGCAATCTATAGTCTTGCCCTGATGTTTTTTTTTGACAGCAGGGGTTTCCTCCTTGCACACCTCCCATGTAATGCAAACTTGTTCAGTCTCTTTCTTATGGTGGATGCATGTACTTTGACATCAATTGTGGCAAGAGATACCTGTAGGTCCTGTGATGACATTCTGGGATTGTTGGAGACTTCTTTAAGCATCTTTCGGTCAGCTCTTGGGCTGAACTTGCTTGGACGGCCTGACCTGGCCATGTTGGTGGTGGTTTTAAATGTTCTCCACTTGTAAATTATTTTCCGGACAGTGGAATGGCTAATTTCGAATTGTTTGGAGATCTTTTTATATCCCTTCCCAGACTCATATGCATCTACAATTTTTCTTCTGAAGGCCTCAGAGAGCTCTTTTGATCTCGCCATGGTGATGCAACTCACTTCAACAATCAAGAGCAAACCAAACTAAATATCTGAGGCTTAAATAGGACAGGCTCCTCCAAAATCCTCTGTAACGATGTTCTAATCATTTGCACCTGATGTGGTGCTCTTGATTATAATTTTAGGCATTTTAAGTGGAACTAAATGTGGGGGTGTCCTAATGTTTTCCTCACAAGAAGATTGCATTTCTATTAATTACATTTTACCAATCATTTTTTAAATAATTTGTTTCAGTTGTATTTGCTTAGTTATATTACCTCAATTTTTCAATATTGTTCAAATGAATATCAAATGTCCATATGTTTGAATATGTTGAAGAAGACAAAGGTTTTCATAGGGTGTCCTAATTTTTTCTCATGACTGTATATGGTTACACAATTGTTAACAAAAAGTAAAATACTGCAAAATAAACCAACCTGTAATGAGGCCTATACTTATCCATTATAAGGGATCATCCATTGTGTCCCTGAATGTATGACCTTCCCATTGTTGCCTCTTTTACACACTTTCAATATAGACATTTTATCAGTAATACAAACAATAGTTGTTATACATGATACCATAAAACACATCATTGTCTGGTGAGTCACCAATATTTCCAAGGGGAACATAGTCCTCATATGGCCAGCCGGCAATGTTTATTCCATTTATTTAATGAATGGAGCAGTGGTACTCTCGAGTAGGTGTAGGTCACTGGGTCAAACAGGTTTTTAATTCGTCTTCCATGGTCCAAGAACTGTCTGGGAGTCTAGACGATCCCGTCGTCGTCTGAGGGGGCAGAAGACTCACTGCCTTCCTCCTCCCAGTCAGGGACAGGGTATAGGTCTGGTTGTTCTCCAACTCTGTTGACTGCTATCGGCGTTGTCCCTGCTGTCCCCACTGTCCCTGCTCATTTGCTTAACTGGACTCTGTACAAATCTAATTTCCCAAAGTCTGTTCCTGCATTGTCTTTCACTTCCTGTCTCAGGTTTTTTAGTTTAGTCATTGCTCTGGCAAAACTTCCTGCAGGATCGGTATTATAAGGAATGAATGTACAGCATTGGCCCCCAAACATTTTGCACACCCCACCTTGAGCGGCCATCAGAAAATGTAGTGCCTGTCTGTTCTGCCATGTCATTCTACTTGTCTCTCTGACCTGCTCTTCTAGGGCTGAGAAGGCATCATCTGTGTAATTGATGAACCTCTGTTGATTGTAATAGATGCCGTTTATCCAATTTACATTTTTATTTATCGTGGGCCAGAGGAAAATTGATTCAACTGATTAACTACTATGTATAGTACGAGTCCCTTCCCCGGGATCCCCCGGGCTCGACTGCCCCTCCCGTTCGACTGAGGGCTGGGTTTCCGGCCCCGGTACAGCCTTTGTACCTGCTTCTTCATTTTCCTAGTCCTTCTGTGCGATCTCACCCGTCCCTTCGTCCTCGTCTCTGGTCTGCCTGAGTGCTTGCCTCGGGACCCTGGTGCAGTGGTTCAGGTTAGACTCCCTCTGACCTGTATTGCAGTGGGGGTGTCTCCTCCAGAAGACCTTGATGTACACCTGGTCCCTTGGTGTTATTGGATTGGGCAGGGGTGGCTCCGGCTTTGGCTGCTTGTCTTTTTCCTGTGAATATATAACTTTGTGTAGTTAATTGTTTCCCCTGTCAAACTTCACATTGTTGTTATCTATCGCCCTCCAGGTCAGCTTGGACACTTCTTAGATGAGATGGATGTCCTTCTCAGCTCATTCCCTGAGAACGGCACACCGCTCACACTACTGGGAGACTTCAACATCCAGTCGGAGAAGCTTCACTCGTCTGGAACGCTTGACCTTCTATCCTCCTTCGGCCTTACCCTGTCCCACTCTCCTCCCACTCATAAGGCGGGCAATCAGCTTGACCTTGTCTTCACTAGATCCTCCCATACCTCAAACCTCACTGTTACCCCTCTTCCGGTTTCGGACTATCATTTTGTATCCTTCTCCCTCCCTCTCAAATGCTCACCCTCCCAACCAGCCTCTACCCACACTGTGTCCCCTTGTCGCGGCCTGCGCACCCTCTCACTCACCACTCTTTCTTCCTCTGTCTTATCTGCCCTACCCTCTGTTGAATCCTTCTCTCTTCTATCCACTGACGCAGCTTCCTCCACCCTCCTGTCCTCTCTTTCCTCATCCTTCGACTCTCTCTGTCCACAGATCTCAAGGCCGGCACCATCCACTCCACGCGCTCCCTGGCTGTCTGAAACCCTGTAAGCTTGTAGAATAGGGCTCCGGGCAGCTGAGAGGAAATGGAGAAAATCTGGCATTCCTGATGATCTAGACCCTTATCTCTCTCTCCTCCTCAACTACACCTCATCTGCATCAGCTGCTAAAGCCTTATACAGAGTCAAGCCTCTTCTCAAGAAACCAACTCTTGACCCGTCTGCTGTCCATAACTACAGACCGGTATCCCTTCTCTCCTTCTTATCTAAAACCCTTGGACGTGCTGTCTCTAACCAACTGTCTAACTACCTCCTTCAAAACAACTTCTTTGACCCTCACCAATCCGGCTTTAAAGCTGGGCACTGAAACTGCTCTCCTCGCTGTCACGGAGGCTCTCCACTCCACTCAAGCTTCCTCCCTCTCCTCTGTTCTCATTCTTCTGGACCTGTCTGCTGCATTTGACACAGTAAACCACCCAATCCTTCTCTCTACCCTCTCAGAATTGGGCATCTCTGGCTCTGCACTCTCCTGGTTTGCATCCTACCTGGCCGATCGCTCCTACCAGGTGACGTGGAGAGGATCGCTGCACAACTTTTGGTCCAAGCACTTGTAATCTCTCGCCTTGACTACTGCAATGCACTCTTGGCCGGACTCCCCGCCTCCTCCATCAGGCCTCTGCAGCTCATCCAGAACGCTGCCGCTCGTCTGGTGTTCAATCTCCCCAAATTCTCCCATGTCACGCCCCTCCTCCGCACCCTCCACTGGCTCCCGGTAGCAGTTTGCATCAAATTCAAGACCCTGGTGCTTGCCTACCGGGAGGCAAAGGGAACAGCCCCTCCCTACTTGCAAGCAATCGTTAGCCCCCAAACCCCTGCAAGATCACTCCGCTCGTCCACCTCGGCTGCCCGCCTGGCACCGCCGCCTCTACGTGGATACAGTGGCCGCGCTACTCGGTCACGGCTTTTCACTGTCCTGGCGATCCGCTGGTGGAATGAGCTTCCCACAACGGTCAGGACTGCAGAGTCACTTCTGATCTTCCGCCGTAGATTGAAAACCCATCTCTTCAAGCTACATCTTAACAGTCCCTCCTAAAGACCACTTCACCCTCACTACCCCCCCCTATACTAACCCTAACCCCGAGACCTCTTCTCTCCTGCTACCCCCCTGTACAAGTTCTCTCCTGCTAATAAAATATATATTTTTTTTAAATGTGCCTACTGGCATTACGACTGCCAATGGCCCCTGGTGTGAGCATTGATTACTTTGTCTTATGATGACTGTTGGATAGATGATTCACTTACTGAAACAAATGTATTTGTTGTAAGTCACTTTGGATAAAGGCGTCTGCTAAATGCCATTAATGTAAAATGTAAATGTTTCATGTATTGCTTTAGTTCCATCTGGAGTTGTTTCAGTGGGGGTCCTTTGTAAGGTCCTCTTAGTGTTGGCACTGGCATGGGTCGACCCGTAAGCATTTCATGCGGTGTTAAGTGCGTGTTTCTGTTAGCCTGCATGCGGTAGATCATAAATGCAAGTGGCAAGGCATCTACCCAGTTCAGCTTTGTGCTGGCACATATCTTATTCAGCTTTGTTTTGAGGGTACCATTTATTCTTTCTACCATTCCTTGTGATTGTGGCTGGTAGACACAGCCCAGTCTTTGTTTTATTCTTAACTGTTGTATGACTTTCACAGTTTTCTGAATAAATGCTGCACCGTTATCTGGGCTAATCTCATTAGGTATTCCAAATCTGGGTATTACTTCTCTTGTTAGGAATTTGACCACTGTTCCTGCCCCTAAGTCTGCTGATGGTGTTGCTTCTACCCATCTGCTGAATCTATCTACAACAACAAGCATGTATCTTTTGTCATTTACCTTTTTTATCATGTCTACATAGTCCATTACTAAATGTTTGAATGGCCCATCTGGAACCGGTATGTGTCCTAAGGGTGTTGTGATTCCCTTTCTTACATTGTTTTGTGCGCATACTGTGCATTCTGCTAATGCGTTGTCTACCATTGCCTGTAAATAGGGTGACCAATACCCTTGGAGTTTTATTTTTCTCACAACCTCCCCCCTTGTGCAATGGTCAAAACCATGCTCATCAGTGATCACAATCCCCAGCAGCACCGTAGGTGCTACTATTGTTCCCTCATGTGATCTCCACAGTCCTGTAGAGTCGGCCTTTGCCCCCCTTTGAAGCCACATGGATTGCTCATATGGCCCCGCATTCTGTTGCATGCAAATGATGTCCTTTGGCTGCGGTATTGGGTCTCCCAATACCATTGGGGCCAATACAGCCACCAAACATTTTGATGCTCGTTTTGCCGCTTCATCAGCAGCATTGTTTCTCTGGATAATGTAATCATTGCCTTTCCGGTGTGCCTGACATTTAATGATGGCTAATCGCTTTGGTTTCATCATGGTCAACATTTATCCTTTGATTTGTTCAAAAAGTTGTATGGGCGATCCATCACTTTTCAAAAAACCCTCTCTGTTTCCATACTGCTCCAAACAGATGACAGACTCCATGTGCATATGCTGAGTCAGTAAAAATATTCACTGATTTGCCTTTTCCCAATCTACAGGCCTCCATCAGTGATTTTAGTTCTGCCAATTGGGCAGAGCATGGTTGTTGACAACTGTCTATCTTTTCTTCTTGGAATGACTGCCCTATTTGTCTAACTATGCTATACCCTGCATGATTTCCTAGGTGATCTTTATAACATGAACCATCTACAAAATACAGCTCTGGTAAAAATTAAGAGACCACTCCAAATTCTTCTTAAATCAGCATCTCTACATGTATGGCAGCCATTCCATTCCAGTGTATGTTGAATTCCAATACAGGCACACCTCATTCTACTCAATGAGGTACTGATTAGGTGATCTCCTGAACCAAATCTTATTTAATGAAGAAAAGTATAAAAACCACTGCTGTGGTCATCACTATCCTCTTGCAATAGGACCAGCTGGATGGCAAAAACAGTGCTAGTACCTCAAAAGTAATTGGAATGAAAAAATAACTATTGACCATGCCAAAAGAGTTGAAAAGTTTTGAGTGAGGAAAAGAAGGGTTGAATTCTGGCTTTACTGGCAGAGGGATACAGTGAGCGTCAGGTTGCTTCCATCCTTTAAAATTTCAAAGACGGTGGTTCATTAGAACAAGGTCAAGCAGCAGACATTAGGGACAACAAAGCTACAGACCGGCAGAGGGCGAAAACGACTCTCCACTCACCGGGATGACCGCCCACTCATTCGAATGTCACTCAACAACCGTAGGATGACATCAAGTGACCTACAAAAAGAATGGCAAACGGCAGCTGGGGTGAAGTGCACGGCGAGGACGGTTCGAAACAGGCTCCTAGGGGCAGGGCTGAAGTCGTGCAAAGCTAGCAAAAAGCCCTTCATCAATGAGTTGTTTCGTTCTGTGAGTTCCCCCAGCTGGAGCTGTGTTAGTTTTCTCTGGATCTCCTTTTCTTGCTCCTTTTGCCTCAGTTCATCCTTTCAGTATTTTTCCACCGCATGGACTACATAATCACAGAACTCTTTGTGTGTTTTTGACGTGAGTCCCACCACATCCTCTAACCGGCTTCTCACCTGAGGGGACATGGCTTCCACCACTGCAGTTCTGAACAGAGTTGTCATCAGTGGGTCTCCCTCTGGGTCTGCTTCAGTTTCTTGTTTCCACTTCTTCAGTTGATTGTGCAGGTGTGTGGCAGGGTTCTCGGTTTCTCCCAGTGTGTCTCCCTTCAGGGTCGACCGTTGCCGGTCCCAGTCCACAGGCCAGGAGGATGTCTTCTGTCTTTGTCACTCCCAGCACCTTGGCCAGCAGGACCTTGAGGTCTCCTACCGCCAGCAGCTTCCCCATTGTCTCTTCCTCAAAGATTCTAATCCATTTTCCTGCTCCCTCATGTATGTCAGGTAATCTGCTGATTATCCCCTGCATGTCTTGCGTTCCCCAGGGCACATAGTGTCCTTGTCTTCCTTTTACCAGGATGGGGCACTGGAATCTGTCTGGTTGACGTAACGTTTCCCTATCTCTTAACCCTCATGTTGCTAGTCTTTCTCCTTCCTCATATCCTGTCTCTCCACTACCCTGGCCACTACACTTATTACCCTGTTCACTTTTGGTTCAGTTTATCTCCTGTATAATTCCTGTTTGCATCTTCTCCCTCAATTCTTCTGTTTCTCTCTCCCCCCTTTTGGAATATGATTTATTACATGAGAGCAATGTTGTATTATTGGTTGTCTAGGAAATTACTGTAAGACTGAACAAGTATGTTAGGAAGCAGCTTTGGAAACAGCTCGAGCTATCCTATTCACATTTGGTGTATAACACCCTGGGAGGCAATGATGGGTAAGACTAACAACTGTGTCTCTGTGTGTATGTGAGTGTCTGTGAGTTTGTGTGTGTATGAGAGAGTGTGTGTGTGCGTGTATGAAAGTGGGATGAGAGTGAGAGGGTGTGTGTGGTATGTGTGTCAGAATGTGTGTGTGTGTGTGTATGTATGGTACCTTAGAATGTGAAATAAATCAATCTGAGCTTAAACACGGGATTCTACAAGTCAAAAAGTTACTTTCACACAGCATATACTACACAATAAAAATGTCCAAAAACTAATTGTTTATGGTCATTGCATGGACATAATTTTCCATCTAAAACTAACTGCTTTAAATCCTAGACTGCAGAAACAGCTCAGCACACTGGGTATTGTATTGTTCTCTTTATGAACTAACAAAATTCTCGAACTGTTTTTTTTTTTTGTTACCCCCTCCCCTTTAAGGTTGATGCCGTCACACTTGAGATGGTCTCCCTTCAGATGGTCTATACTATCTTATTTATCTATTTTATCTTTGTCTCTTACAGCTTTTATCCCAGTTCCCCAACGGTTGTCTCTTCTATCTGGTGTTCATATTTTGATGAATGTTTTAACACATGTATCAAATGTTTCCTCAAAGAGAAAACGATGGCTTCCTGCCAATCTCTTATACTCCTAAATCTATATTTGTAACGGGATCCGTGACACAGAGGCGGACTCGAGGTTGCTGGTGTGGGAAAATCCCGTTTATTTTATAAATGTCTGTCAGGACTTTTCAGTCCCCGCTTTCCAGCCGTTCTCCTCCAAAGCAGAGGCACACACATCTTAAACCATTTCGTTAACGAGGCTCCATTCGCAACAGGTGCGCCTTACGAAAACGAAGCCTCGTTTTCGTAAACCCTGGCCACGGTCCTGTAGCTCCCTCTACAGGCCGAACGCTGCATGTCCCCTCACAATATTCTTGTTATTTTGTACTGGGAGACACTTGTTATAAATTGTGCACGTTGACACTTCATCTAATAAAGTGTACCCTTTGTTCTTCCGTATGTAATGTCTGCAGTCTTTCTGTTAAATTAGACATTTGTCCTCATTACTTAAGTTTTGATTTATCTTTCTCAACGCCAGACAAGCAGTTTTATACAGGATTTCTGTCTCCCTATTCAGCCTTCTGTTGCTACACTTCCACACATAACACAACTATATTACATTTACAACACAACACAGCAATTTTACAAATGTTTACAGCACAACACAACACAGCGATTGTAAATACTACTGTCTACCTGCTCATCCACTTCCGCATACGTCACAGTACTAACATACAATTACACAACACAACATATTGTGGCGCCCGCCCCGTGCCTAAGCCCATGCGCGAGTGTGGGACGGTGGTAAGTGGAGTGTATATCTCGCCTCGCTTTGTCTCTGCTGTTTCTGCTGTCCCTCTCTTGCCCCGTGTTGTCGTTGGCAGGACCATGTATGGAGTTCCTGCGCCCCAAGGGGCCACAGCTGCAACCCGTAGAGATAAGCACCGTATGCCCATACATGGAGTTCCTGCCCATCAAGGCACAGGTGAAGGGCATCAGCAGGAGCAGCAGAGACGGGACAAAAGGAGCCCACGGAGCACCCAGAGAGGAGGAGTTGCTAAGGCGAACCACGGAGTAGTGTATGAGAGCGAGAGTAAGCCAAGTCACCGTCAACCTGTGTACGATCCCTGACCATATGAGAGCCCCCTTTGAAGCCCGACCCCGAGACCGTCCGAGAGCCCGCTACGTTGCCAACCTTCGCCTGTCTGACTACCCTGCTGCCGCCCCGACCTGGAACGTAAGAGGACCACCCACCGTGTACCGAAACCCCCTGCTATCTTCCCGACGACGGATCTCCTGCGGGGCCCGTGCACGACACGACGCCTTCTCAACCCCACCCTCTCTCTATCATTTCCCTCTCCCCGCTAATCGAATAAATATTTTTGACTGTAATTCTGGTGTGGATCTCTCTGCTTACACTGTGTTTGGGTCCGTGACGCGCCCGCACACCCCGGCGGCCGTCACAATATACACATATGTAATATTACACACTTCTGCTCAGCAATTCAGCACTATATTGATTCACTTCCTCAACACAAATATAGAGTTTATTCGCTGAACTTCGGTCTATATAATCAGCTTCCTGTTGATGCACTTCCCCAACAGTGTGAGATGATTATTCGCCAAAAATATGTGGTGGAATTCTAAGTTAAAATACTTTGAAATAAAATGTCAAAGACTAGAGCTGATGGTTTATTCAGAGACTTTTATTACAAGTAACAAAAGCCGAGGTGGTTCGCGAAGCATCTCTTGTTTGTCTCTCCGTAGACCATGTTTATACAGTTCAAATGTAGGTTCCATCCCCCATATGCAAATCATTTCCACTTCCTGGCTGTTTGCCACCAATATCATGCACCCGGTTCTTATACCTCGTCACAGCCTGGTTTCCCCTCCCATTTCTAAAGATAGTTCTCGGGTTGCTACAATATTGGTGGTGAGCTCATCGTATTATCACAAGAATATTAGTACTGTGGTTCTTGTGCTTGGTACCGATAAACCTCCCTTCACCTACCAACCGCACTGTTATCAGTGTCTCCATAAATCGTCACTCCCTCTATCCCTTATCCTGTTTTCTCATGGAATATGTGTATTTGGTTTCCATAACTCACTTTTGGCTTCTTTATCCTGTCCCACATGGAATGTCCACAATTAGTTAACATTACATCACCCCCTGCACTCCTCACCACCAACTCCTGCCCTCCATGCTCTGGTCATCTGCCTCCTCCAAGCTCCGATCCCCCCATGCAACCTCCAAGAACCTCTCCACATCACTCCCTTCACAAATCAACCTGTCCTCCCATGGAACATCCACAATTGGCCTCCTTGTCCTGTCCTATGTGGAATGTTCTCTCTTTATTTGCTATAGAAATTTACCATAGTGATAGTCCTGGAATGGCAAATCGATTCATTGCATCTAAAGAGTGAATTGCCCAATACATAAGTGGGCATCATTTCCATGCTTTCAGGATATATCATTCAATCTTGTCATAATAGTAGGCTACAGAATATCAGCACATATTGTACTGTATAAACCAGAATACACTTTCTCTCTCTCTCTCACACACACACACACAGTATAACGTCATTTATCTACAGTATATTATGGTAAATTTAAAGACAATATAAGGGTTGTGATCCCACACCTAGGGGAAAAGGTCACAAGGACACCAGAGGGTCCTGGAACACCTCAGAGGGGTGAGATCAGATAAGTGGGGTTGACTAGAGAGTGTGAATGCTTTGAAGTAAAATGGTACACAGCTGTATAAACAGGATCGAGTGATCTAGGGACAGGATGGATGGGTAATAAACACAGTTGTAAACAGCCAGGACAAAAGGCTTTAGAAAATAGCCTAGGTCAATTGATCTCTCAAGTAGACTGACAGATGCCAAGTCAAAGGGGGCGTAGCCCCGGGATGACGAAATGTAGTTCTTGAATATCATTGGTGTAAGTAGACAGGAATTTGAATGAAGGGCGTTGACCTGTGTGATGTTTATAAAAGGACAGGTAACGGAAGTGAAAGGGGTTCAACTTTGCAAACCTGACCCGGCTTCGTTCGCTGTGAATAAAGTCTCTGAATGAATCAACAGCTCTGGTTAACGGTATGTTATTTCAAAATACCATTACTTAAATTCCACTACAATATAACAAGGAGTACTAGGGCACAGAACTCAATTGCATGACTCAGGACACAGGCTTGATCCAAAAGAATAGTTTTACAAGCTTTTTTCGGTACACAGGTGGGCAGTCAATAGGTAGCGTATATCCAGAAAAGGGGTAGGCAAAACAGACTATGGTACACAGGTAGTCAATTCCAAGATCAAGGCAGATAGTCCAACATGGAGAAGGCAAAAAGGCGAAGTCAAAAAACACTCAAAGATCAAAACCATGAAAAGTAGACACAAGGGTAATTGCTGGGACGTATTGACACGGAGGCACAATAAACAAACTGGCAATGAGACAGAGGAACACACAGGCTACATACACAGGGAATGATGGTAAGGAACAGGTGAAATCAATCGGGGCGGGGTAGACAATTACACAAGCGGGAAAACACACAAGGGCAGGTGACAGAAATGAAAAACAATGTAAGTAAAACAGGAATTAAATGAATAACAAAAACAAAGACAAACAACACTAATGCACAAGATGGGACGTTACAATTTACACTAATCACAACATCGGATTACTGCAGAAGACTATGACCTATAACCAGGCTGAAATGTTATCTAATTTGCCCATCCTATGATTGTAAAGCCACAAAATGAATTTCCTAAGGTGAGTATACAGCTGATCAAACCAGTCCTGCATGGTGATACAGTACAGCTACCTGTACACAATGAGTCAGCTCTGTAAAGTTAGTACATTTATCAATGTGATTCAGTAGTATAGTGGACGGTACGATTTTATTACATTTTACTTGCAATTATTGTTATGTAGTTGGGTCGCCAAATTAATCAGTGTCATTGAAGTTGGGGAGGTTGAACAGCAGAAATACTGGACAAAGGAGACACAGCTGCAATCGGTCCAAGTCTTCTTATAAGACCAGTCCAATGACAGCTCAAATGTTGTTATAACAAATATGTCCCCACTTTAATTTTTAGATAATTCTACTATGTTGTGAGCTTCATACTGAGCTTTGCCTGTGATCAAGATGATCAAAGGACTCATTCATAAAATGTTTCAATGAATGTTCTAACAACGTCATAATAACATTTTGTCATAACAACCTCCTATGTGTTCCAGAGAGGAGAAGCCCATCCAAGCAAGAACTGTGAACCTGGTTGGGCAGAAGAAGCCTCCTCAGCAAAATGATGTCAGGTAAAGAACCATTATATAACCATTATATATTTTACATGTGGGTGTGAGGAATAGGATCAGAGAGCAGTGGGAAGGCAGCTGGAGCAAGTCTGCTTCCCTGAGGAATCGCAGAGTGGGGCCCATTATGACATCATACCACAAAATCCTGGTCAGTATTTCAACCATAGAAAACATACACTCATTGGACACTTTATTAGGAACACCTGTACACCTTCTCATGGTGGAGGTGGTGTAAGGGTGTGAGGAATGTTTTCTTGGCACACTTTGGGCCCGTTAATACCAATCAATCATCGCTTGAATGCCACAGCCTATTTGAGTATTGTTGCTGACCATGTGCATCCCTTCATGGCCACAATTTACCGATCTTCTAATGGCTACTTCCAGCATGATAATGCACCATGTCACAAATCAAAAGTCGTCTCAAACTGGTTTCATGAACATGACAATGAGTTCAGTGTTCTTCAGTCACCTTCCCAGTCACCGGATCTGAATCCAATAGAATACCTTTGGGATGTGGTAGAACTGGAGATTCACAGCGCCGGCGTGAGCAGGCTGTCCATCCAGTAGCTCTCGTTGTTTTGTCTTTGTTAAGTCTTTTTAACTATTTGTAACAATGTTCGTTGGTCAGAGGCAGACGCAGTGTGTGGGTGAGGGAATAACCCGTTTATTTAAGACAATACTTGTTAGTTCAATACTCGTAATAATAATTCTTATGAC
This sequence comes from Argentina silus, assembly GCF_951799395.1. Lineage (NCBI taxonomy): Eukaryota > Metazoa > Chordata > Actinopteri > Argentiniformes > Argentinidae > Argentina > Argentina silus. The sequence goes on along the minus strand of NC_139654.1, from coordinate 30,286,832 downwards.
TTTCCAGTCGTCCTTTCTGCTGCTTCCTCCTGCTCCGCCGTTCCCAGCCCACCTACTGAACAAACAGAGGCACACACATCTTAAGCATTTAGTCAACGAGGCTTCATTTGCAACAGGTGTGCAACGGAGCCTCGCCGACATAACCCTGGCCACGGTCCTGTAGCTCCCTCTACAGGCCGAACGCTGCATGTCCCCCCACACTATTTTTCCGTTTGCAATTTTTATATTTTATTTACATGCAACGCGTGGACATGTTGTATCCTATGGATACGGATACTTTTCCGCAGGAAAGCAGCAGCACAACGCGGACTTACTCAAGGAATCTGCTACTCGAGCTCAGATCAAAGGGAAATACCGACAGTACTTACGTTAACAGCATTCCGAAGGAGATTCGACGGCCTTATCGAGGCTGCAGAGCTGGGGCTAAAGTCAAGGAGAGGGTCCTAGCGAAGCGGTGGAAGTATAAACCGTCGATCCCTTCGTGTGTGATGGGTAACGTTAATTCACTTTCCAACAAAACGGACGAGCTGGCAGCTTTGGTGAGGAATGTAAAACTGTACAGGGAATGCAGCTTGATGATTCTCACGGAGACGTGGCTGAACAACAACACACCAGATGCTAACATTGAGCTCCCTGGTTTCTCGCATGTGAGAGCGGACAGAGACCCGAGTTTGAGTGGCAAAAACAAAGGTGGCGGGCTCGTACTCTACATCAATAACAGATGGTGTAACCCTGGACATATTACGTTGAAGGACATTATCTGCTGCCCTGATGTTGAATTACTAGCGGTGAGTTTACGTCCCTATTATCTGCCCCGAGAATTTACGAACGCCATCATTATTGCTGTGTACATACAACCCTGAGCTATGGCTGAAACTGCGTGTGACGTCATCCACTCTACCATCGCGAAACTCCAAGCTCAGTACCCCGATGCTTACATTGCCATATCAGGGGACTTTAATCATGTCACATTGGATTCAACACTGCCCGCCTTTCACCAGTATGTCAACTGCCCCACACGACAGAGCAGAACAATTGATCTTCTGTATGCAAACATTAAGGATGCCTACACCGCCACATCACTACCACCACTGGGGAAATCAGATCACAATCTGGTCTCCCTACAACCACTGTACACTCCATGTGTTCGGAGAGAACCAATCAGAACACGCACCTTCAAGAAGAAGTCCCCCGAGACGGATGAGGCCATGAGGGACTGCTTGGATATAACAGACTGGAATATTTTCCAACAATCATATGGTAAGGACATTGATGGGCTCGCACACTGCTACTCCGACTACCTGAACTTCTGTGAAGACATTGTTGTTCCCACAAAAACTGTCCGCTGCTTTCCAAACAACAAGCCTTGGATTACCAGCGATGTCAAGGCCGTCCTCAATAGGAAAAAGAGGGCGTTCAAAGAGGGGGACCTAGCAAAGCTGAAGCACGCACAAGGGGAACTCAAAGTCAAGCTGAAAGAGGCAAGGGAGTTATACAGAAGGAAGGTAGAGAGGAAGTTGCAGCAGAACAACGTGCGAGAGGTGTGGGATGGGATGAAGACGATGACGGGCATGAGGAAGAGCAGTAGCTGTGTTGAGGGAGGTCGGGACCGGGCCAATGAACTGAACCAGTTCTACAACAGGTTCGACCACCCAGCTGCGGCGGCCTACCCCACCCCCTCTCCAGGAGCTGTCTCTGTCGGCATGCAGGGCCATTCTACACCTCTCCACCATCTCACACACCCACCCCATCTCCCAACACCCCCCATCATCAAAGGCGTCACCGACCTCAATCACCAGCCATCAGCCACTGTCTACTGGAGCGCCCAGGGACAAAGAGCCACCCCACCACCCACCCCCCCCTCCCTCCCAGCCCCTCCCCCCTACAATCACGGCAGACCAGGTGAGATCGGGACTAAAGCGACTTAACCCCAGGAAGGCAGCGGGTCCAGACAAAGTGCGTCCCAGATTGCTCAAGACCTGCGCTGCCGAACTGGGAGAGCCGCTGAGGTACTTATTTGACCTGAGTCTACGTCTGGGTAGGGCCCCAACACTGTGGAAGACATCATGTCTTATCCCTGTCCCAAAGAAGCCACACCCAAAAGAACTCAATGACTTCAGGCCTGTCGCACTCACCTCACACATAATGAAAACGATGGAGAGACTGCTTTTACATATACTCAGACCCCAGGTTAGCCATGCACTGGACCCACTACAGTTTGCATACCAGGAGAAGGTTGGAGTGGACGATGCCATCACATATCTACTGCACAGGACGCATTCTCACCTGGACAAAGGGAAAAGTGCTGTGAGAATCATGTTCTTTGATTTTTCCAGTGCTTTCAACATCATCCAACCCCTCAGATTGGGAGACAAGCTCCTGCAGATGGGTGTGGACGACTGGACAGGCTGGTAAGGAAAGCTGGCTCTGTTGTGGGAGCTGAACTGGAGAGCATCACTTCAGTAGCGGAAAAAAGAACTCTGAGCAAACTGCTCACCATCATGGACAATGAAGGTCATCCACTGTACAACACCATCATCCAGCAGAAGAGCTTGATCAGCTGGAGACTACGAGCACTGACATGCAAAACTGACAGACTGAGTAAATCATTTGTCCCCAGAGCCATACAACTATACAATATGTCAATCAAAGGCAAAGAGATGGACTTCTCTGCATAACCTCCACCCTCTGTATTACATCACTGTCCTGTACCTTACTGTTTCACCTCACTAATTACAATGTTTACTGGCTATGCTAGCCCTTATACACAGCCCCTACCTCCCTCCACCAGCCTGGATTAAATGCACTTTAAAATCTAGTATTGACTGTTACTGACTGACTGACTGTTATCTTTTTCTTCCTATGTTTACATTGTACACTATAATGGCCATATTTATCTATTGTTGTGTTCTTCAATCCATCTCTGCGCTGCCACAGGCCTCTCCTAACAGGTCCACATAATTACCTTATTTAGCCCATATTTAATATTTAATGCTGGTTGTATGTTGTATGTGTATGTTATGTGTGATGTTTCTATGTCTTTAAGCTACTTGGAACCTGAATTTCCCCTAGGGATAAATAAAGTTTCTATCTATCTATCTATCTATCTAGAAAGTGCACCTGAAAAATCTGCAGGAATTGCGTGATGCAATCATGTCATCATGGACCAGAATTTCAAAGGAACGTTTCCAACATCTTGTGCATCAATGCTGCGAAGAATTAAGGCCGTTTTGAGAGCAAAGGGAGGCCCTACCCAGTATTAGTATAGTGTTCCTAATAAAGTGTTCAGTGAGTGTACTGTGTATTAGAGAGTATTATTTGGAAGTATGAAAACTCTCAAGTTTGTGTGTTTCATGGCTTTGTAATGCCAGTAGTTTCTTCTATGTTTGTCTACAATCATAGATGATAACTAATGTTGATTGGAGAGATGAATTTGTGGTGCCGAAGCAAAACAGATATGCGTAAAGGGCAAATCAAATTAAATTTGAGGAAGGGGACTGTTGTGTATTGCACTTGCACAACATACATCAAATGAACACCGGAGTAAAGTTAACAAAAGTCTTTACTGGATTTTTCTATGAGCATGTTACATTACATTCGTTACTCTGCCGAAGGTCAACTGCTCTAGCTTACTGTATCAATGCGCCGCTCAGTACTACCTGAAAGGTACATGCGCATAACATAAAAGTAGTCCCATCAACTTTAACTATGAACATAACATTTCCTCCTTTGCAGCATTGATGTCCATCTCGTATAACAGAAAAATCATATCCATATCTATCTAATGGAAAACTCATAACCCGTTACTGGTAATTAACCCATAGTTACTACATAGGTCTTACACTACTCTATATCACACATTAGTGCTGAACACTTTAAACACTAACACACACATTAACATTAAACATGAAACAATGACAATGCATAGCTCTTTTTTTTGGTTTGTTTTGTTTTTACACTTCCAGTCTTTGAGGAGGACGGTGAGCTCTTTCAGGATAGCGTCTCTCTTGAGGCTCAGGGTCCTGAACAGGAACCTCGGGGACATCCATACTAGCAGGTGTGGGGTTGTCATTATCATGAGGAGTCCTCATGAACAGGAGTGTCATCCTCTGTGTTGTCGCATTGTGTCGCATGATGAGTTGTTGCATCTAGCAGTTGATCGACATGACGTCGCCAGATGACATCACGTCCAATCCTCACTGTGTATGTAAGAGGCCCTGTCTTTGACAGGATCTCACCACGCTGCCATTTCTGTTTTGACTGTCGGTAATCCCTTGCCAACACTTGTTGTCCAATTACAAAGTTTCTGACATGACGTGGTGCAGCTTTGATGGACTGTTTCTGCGTCACATCTCTGCGAAGGTCAGGTTTAAGCAGATCTAGACGTGACCTCAGCCGCCTTCCCATGAACAGTAAAGCGGGAGCTTGACCAGTTGTAGCATGGTCAGTATTTCTGTACGCATGTAGGAACTTTGCCATCTTCTCTGGCAGTGGCATCTGAGCATTGCCCATTGTTTTCATTGACTGCTTAAACGACTGGACAAAGCGCTCAGCAAGCCCGTTTGTGGCAGGATGGTAAGGTACAGCAGTTGTATGCTTGATTCCATTTTTCCGGATGAATGATTGGAACTCTTCTGATGTAAATTGACTACCATTGTCACTGATGAGTCGCTCAGGCAATCCTGCTCTTGCGAAGAGTGTGCGAAGCACTTCAACTGTTTTCGTGGATGTGGCATTTTTCACTATGAAAACTTCTGGCCACTTTGAATACGCGTCAACAACAACAAGAAACATTCTGTCTAGAAATGGCCCTGCATAGTCTACGTGGATCCTTTGCCATGGAGCAGTTGGCCACTCCCAGCTGTGGACAGGGGCAAGTGGAGGTTGCTTTTGTATCAGTTGACACCCAGAGCATGTCTTGGCTAAGTCCTCAATCTGGTGGTCAATGCCCGGCCACCATATGTAGCTCCTGGCAAGGCTCTTCATCTTTACAACACCCATGTGTCCCTCATGAAGGTCTTCAAGGACTCTGGAGCGCAGCTTGGGTGGCACTATGACTCTGGTGCCCCACATGATGCACCCGTGACACACGGATAGCTGTTCACGTCGACTGAAGTATTCAGGTAAGCCCACTGTGTTTTTGGCAGGCCACCCCTTTACCGTAAGCTCAAGGACCTTAGCCATAGTTGGATCTCTGCCGGTCTCTTGTTTGATCTGTGCGCTGTTGACAGGTAAGTTCTCCATGTGGGTCAAATGAAACATCTCTGCTGGATCTGAAGATGTATTGTCCTCTGTTTCACATGGCAATCGTGAGAGTCCATCAGCATTTCCATGCTGTGTCGTTCCCTTGTACTCAATCACATAGTCATGTCCACCTAAAAACAATGCCCATCTTTGTAAGCGCGCTGCTGTCATTACCGGGATAGATTTTCTTGGGTTAAAAATGGCCACTAGGGGTTGGTGGTCTGTTATCAATGTGAAGCGTTTCCCATACAAATATTGGTTGAATTTCTTCACCCCCCAAACAAGGCTCAATCCCTCTCTATCTATTTGTGCATAATTCTTTTCTGCAGCACTTAAGGACCTAGAGGCGAAGGCTATAGGACGTTCGGAGCCGTCTGGCATTTTGTGGGAGAGAACAGCACCGATGCCATATGGCGATGCATCGCACGCCAAGCGAAGCGGTAAGTCCGGGTTGTAGTGAGTCAAGACTTTCTCTGACGTTATCAGTTCCTTTGCAGTCTTGAATGCCAAGTCACAGTGTGTAGTCCATTTCCAGGTTGCCTTTGCTTGCAAAAGGTTGTGCAACGGATGGAGTACTGTCGACAGATTTGGTAAAAATTTGTGATAATAATTTATCAGTCCCAAAAATGAGCGAACCTGGGTGACATTACAGGGCTTAGGTGCTGTCAGTACAGCGTCAATTTTGTCCTGTGATTTGTGGAGGCCTTCTTTATCAATTATATGTCCACAGTACTCAATGGAGTCTTTGAAAAATTCACACTTGTCCTTATTGGCTCTCAGTCCACATTCGGCTAGTCTGGTTAGGACTGCTTCCAGATTAGCAAGATGAGAGCAATCGTCCTGGCCTGTCACAATAATATCATCCAAGTAGCACTGCGTGCCGGCAATGCCCTGTAGGACCTGATCAATAGCACGCTGCCACACTGCAGGGGCAGACGCAACACCAAACACTAGCCTATTGTACTGAAAAAGGCCTTTTTGGGTATTGATTGTGAGGTACTTCTTTGATGCTGCATCCATTTCCATTTGCAGGTAAGCTTGGGCCAAGTCAATCTTTGAAAAATGTTGCCCACCGGCTAACGATGCAAAAATGTCATCTATGCGCGGCAATGGGTACTGGTCTGCATGTAAAACCGGATTGACTGTAACTTTGAAGTCACCGCATAGCCTTATTGCACCATTTTTCTTGACTACAGGTACAATTGGTGTTGCCCAGTCTGACCATTCAACTTTGGACAGGATGCCCTGGTCTTCGAGTCTTTTCAGTTCTGTCTCAACTTTAGGTCGCAACGCATAGGGGACAGGACGAGCTTTCAAGAACTTGGGCGGTGCGTGTTCATCCACTGTGAGGTGTGCTTTAATCTGTTTAAGGGTTCCAATGCCGTCTTGAAACACTGGCGCTGCGCGCTGTAGTAGCAAGTTCAACCTTTCCTGTGTAGCTGCACTGCTTCCATTCTGGCTGACCTGCATCGCCTTAATGGACTGCCAGTTGAGCTGAACCATTTGTAGCCAATCGCGTCCGAACAACGGTACACCCCCACGTGGTAGCACATACAAATTCAGAATTTTCCTTTTGCTTTCATATTTCACCTTCACTTTAATTTTTCCCGCTGGCGCCACCTTTTCTCCTGTATATGTTTTCAGTAACACTGGGGTACGTTTCAGTTTCAGATTTGCAAACTTTTCTTTATAATCTTTCAGCGATATGAGTGAAAGTGCAGACCCGGTATCCAGTTCCATCTTTAATTTCTTCCCTTCAATCTCTGGGGTCACCCATATTATCTGTCTGTCACTGTCTGTCACAGAGTGGAGCCCCATGTGTGCCAGAGCTGCGTCCACATCTGAGTTCGATCCACTTGTGTCTGTGTCTTTCATATTTTGCACTCTTTTATCCTTTTTCCTTTCTCTGTGCCTTTCCTCATTTCGTTTCAGTCTACACATTCGCTGTATGTGTCCTTTCCGATTGCACAGTCTACAGTCTTTATCACGAAACCAACAGTCTGCTTGGTCATGGGAGTCTTTTCCACATCGATAGCATGCAGCTCCTTTCACTGGGCGTTTAGCAGTAAATTTGTTGACAGTGCACTCATTTGAAACTTTATTTTGCAATAGCATAGCATCCTTTGATACAGTTTCCATTGCTACCGCAATTTCTAATGCCCTTGCTAATGTCAAGTCTTTTTCAGTCAGGAGCCGTCTCTGTGTGCTTTCCTCATGCATGCCGCACACTAGCCTATCTCTAAGTGCCTCGGACAAGCCCGCACCAAATTGGCAATGTTCTGCTAGCTTCCTGAGCTCCACCACGTAGTTCGATATTGACTCGTTCTTTTGCTGGTTTCGTTTATGAAATCTGAATCTCTCAGCAATGATGAGTGGTTTTGGGTTAAAGTGATCCTGTAGCAATTTAGTTATGTCCTCAAACGATTTATGTGCTGGCTTTTGTGGTGCTGTTAAACTCCTTAGCAGGTTGTAGGTTTTTGCACCCATTACACTCAGCAAAACCGCCACTTTCCGATCGTTTTCAATACGGTTAGCAAAGCAATATTGTTCCAGTCTCTCAATATAAGTGTCCCATTCCTCCACACTACTATCAAATGCATCCACTCCTCCAATATTAACAGCCATGATTTCGTTTTGATTCCAGTCGATTTTCCTCTCTTTGTTTAAAGATACGTTACTCACGTCGTTGTTCCACTCGCTCCACTTGTTGCAGCGGGTGAGCTAGCTTGCTAGCGAAGGTTGACTTGCAGACGGAAAACTTCCAATAAAGCTTCCACACACGCGATGTCTTCCTTGAAATCCTCGTCGCCAATTCTGTTGTGTATTGCACTTGCACAACATACATCAAATGAACACCGGAGTAAAGTTAACAAAAGTCTTTACTGGATTTTTCTATGAGCATGTTACATTACATTCGTTACTCTGCCGAAGGTCAACTGCTCTAGCTTACTGTATCAATGCGCCGCTCAGTACTACCTGAAAGGTACATGCGCATAACATAAAAGTAGTCCCATCAACTTTAACTATGAACATAACAGGGACTCAGAATGCATTAACGAGAGGCCTACTGCACTAATCCTGATGATACAGAGAAACAAAAACAAATAGAGTGCAGCTTACATAACTCTCCGGTACGGTACACTAATTTGTTGCTCAAGGATAAGCCATGACAAGCCCTGTCTTCCCCCCTTCCCACTGAGTAAGATAATCTCTTAACATGAGGAACTAGCCTCAACTGAAACCTGGCTTATGGAAAACACACCGGACCAGGAGATTGTTCCTCCGGGGTTCTCCATCTGCCGCGTGGACAGGTCAGCAGAACTTTCTGGACAAAGCAAAGGAGGTGGGGTGTGTTTTATGATCAATAACACTTGGTGCAAACCAGAGAGTGTTCATACCCATAAGACTTTCTGCTCCTCAGACTTAAAATACCTCGCACCGCTGTGTCGCCCTTACTGGCTACCTCGCGAATTCACTGCCGTTGTGGCAATAGCAGTGTACATTAGACTATTAGCAAACACAAGTACAGTGCTCAGTGAACTTTATGACTTAGTCAGCAACACAGAAAACAAGCACCCAGAGGCCGCTCTCATTGTGGTGGGCGATTTCAACCGAGCATCGCTGAAACAAGTAATTCCCAAACTTTGCCAACACATCGATGTAAACACGAGTGCCGGAAGTATTCTCGATCACTGCTACACCCCCTTTCGTCATGCCTACAAACCCCTCCTTCGACCTCCATTCAGCAAATCAGACCACTCCTCCATCCTGCTTCTGCCCGCCTACAGACACAAGCTGAAACTCACTACACCCACCGTGGGAACGATCCAGGTTTGGTCCAGGGAGACAGAGGCTGTTCTCCAAGATTACCTGGATGACGCGGACTGAGAAATCTACCACGAGATGAATGACAACATACATGGGTACGCGCAAGGAGTCATGGGATTCATACAACACAGAATACAGGAAGTTGTCCCCACAAAGACTGTCCGGCTGTTTCCAAATCAGAAACTGTGGATTAATAGCGCAGTCAGAGCTGCACTCACCGCGAGAGATACAGCCTTCAAATCCGGTGACATCACAAATGACAAGAAAGCCCGCTACGACCTCCGCAGAGTGATTAAGGTAGCCAAACGGGAATACAGCAAAAAGATAGAGTCACAACTATGCAGCAACAACTGACGCCATCTACACACCAACTCACGCCATCTATACACTTTAAAGGGAGACCTGGCTGCGCAGCTAGTGTAGCTAGCTCTCTCCCGGACGAGCTGAATAGCTTCTATGCCCGCTTCGAAAACTCCAACGCCATCCCACCACAAAGGACACACACCACGGACAGCACTGCCAGCGCCCTGGTCATCACCGAAGCAGACGTGCGCAGGCAGTTCGGGCGCGTCAACATCCGTAAAGCGGCCGGACCAGACGGCATCCCACACCGGGTGATCAAAATGTGCGCAGCGCAACTGGCTGGTGTGTTCACGGACATATTCAACCTCTCCCTCTCCACAGGAATAGTCCCCTCCTGAATTGTCCCAGTGCCAAAGAAGAGCAAGGTAGCATGCCTAAACGACGCCCTGTTGCTCTCACTCCCATCGTGAGCAAATGCTTTGAGAGGCATGTCAAGGCCCAGATCTGCAGCATGCTCCCTCCCAACCTGGATCCTCACCAATTTGCAAAACAGATCCACTAACGATGCCATCACCACCACACTCCACTCCGCCCTGACCCACCTGGAGAAAAAGAACACCTACGTGAGGATGCTGTTCGTTGACTACAGTTCAGCATTCAACACTATTGTCCCCTCCAGGCTCGACACCAAGCTGAGAAACCTAGGCCTCAACCCCGGCCTATGTGACTGGATACTGGACTTCCTGTCGGGCCGACGACAGGTGGTGAGAATGGGCTCAAAGACCTCCACCCCCCTGACCCTCAACACAGGAGCCCCCCAGGGCTGTGTGCTGAGTCCCCTCCTCTACTCCCTGTACACCCACGACTGCGTGGCCACTCATGGCTCCAACTCTGTGATCAAAGTCGCTGATGACACTACAGTGATTGGCCTGATCACAGACGGCGGTGAGACGGCCTACAGGAGAGAGGTTGACCGCCTGGCCCAGTACAGCCAGGAGAACAACCTCTCTCTCAACACCGACAAGACCAAGGAGCTGGTGGTGGACTTCAGGAAGAAAGGCCGAGAACAGGACCCTATCACCATCAACGGGTCTGCAGTAGAGAGGGTCAACAGCTTTAAGTTCCTTGGTGTCCATATCTCCGACCTGACGACCTCACCTGGGACGAGCACACAGCAGCGCCTCTTTCACCTCAGGCGGCTGAGGAAGTTTGGCATGGGGCCCAAGATCCTGCGGGCCTTCTACAGGGGCACTACTGAGAGCATCCTGACGGGATGCATCACTGCCTGGCACGGCAGGTCGAGGGTTCTGGAGGGGCACAGGAGAACAAGGTGAGTCGCAAGGGAAAAGACAAAACACAAGGAACAGCTAGGAAAACTCTTGTGGAAAGGTTTACCGTACGATCTGGCACTGGAGTGAAGATCGGGCAGGGTTCTTATAGGGTGCTGATTGGGGATCGGGTCCAGGTGCGCTGTCAACTGGGAGGAAGACACTCCAGTGATGACCACCACGGCCTCAAGGTGGTGCCAGAGGGTTGGTTAGGAGAGGGAACCGTAACACATATACAACAAACGAAGTGTCAGCAAAGCCTGGAGGATCATCAGGGACCCCAGCCACCCCAACCTGTTTGAACTGATGCCGTCCAAAAGACAGAGCCTCCTCCGGAGCCTCAGGGCCAAGACTCAGAGGCTCACCAACAGCTACTTCCCCCAGGCCATCAGGCTCATGAACAAGCCTACTCCAGACTCATGACTTTACCCCCAGCACACCCACAGAATGGACTTTACTAGCACACAGTCACTTTAAACAACCACCTCTTACACCAACGGCATAGTGCAATAATAATGACATTCCACTGACCCACTTTACTTTTTTACTTTTTACTATTTATACTGCAAATTGTGTCGTCTATTGTCTTATGTGTCTCAAACATGTCTCACTTGTCTTGTACTTATGTCACTTATGTACTTATGTCTCATGTCACTTATTGTCTTGACTCTTTTCATTGCCTACTGCTTATTTGTATTATTTGTATTTTTGTATGCTGCATTGTCATGGATGAAACTTGAAACTTGACCTTGTTAACACTTTTGCATGGGTGGACACACCGACAACTCACTGCTCACTCACCATTTTACTGAAACCCTAACCAAATCCCATGACTCCCTAGTTCTCTCCATCTCTTCCGCTGTTGTCCCCCTAGCATGCAGAGAGGCTCCTGGGAGGCTGAGGCTAACAGCCAACCTCAGAGCAGAGGAAATTACTTTGGGCCAATCCCAAGGCTCGGTAGGGTAACTGTGGTGTCACTGTGCCATCGCCATGGCTCCCCTATGTCAAGAGACTCTCCAATCACATGACGATATGAAGAGTTCCTGACTACTCAGGTCTCCCTTTATGGGCCCCCACAGGAGAAAAACATACACATTGTATTGTACACACACTAGTGAAGCACTGTGTTAGATAGTTGTGTAATTTCTTCCGCAGCAACACAGCAACAGGTTTCAGGTTTTACAATGAGATGAAATAAGGACATCTGATGTTGACATCTTTTGGAGAGGGTACTTTAATCAATGTTACAAATAAATTATGTTCCAGGCTAGCATGCTATCTCTCTCTCTCTCTGGGAGATGCTATCTCTTTCTCTCTGAGAGATTCTCTTCTCCCAAAAAATATATACACTTTCAGGAATTTGACCTTGAACTACTACAGGTCCTAGGCTGCTATGGTAACCAGTCCCCTGACCCCCCTCTCCCTAGCATCTGGTGTTATGTCTCTCTGCATTGTGTAAGGTACAAGTACTGCTAGTGAAAGGTGAAAGGTCGGAGACTAAGACTCATAGAATATTGTACAATTCCAACAGTCCCCCCTCTGATTATTTTAAACAAAGTATAATAATCAAGAATAAGAAAACATAAAAATAACAACAGGAAATATAAAAAAATAGAACTAAGAAGTGATTATATTCTTTAATTTACTTCCATATCCCCCTTTTGTCTCGAGGACAACATCCTCATACAGAATCGCCGTTGGATTCTGGATCTTAATACCATTAAACCCAGGGAGGTGTAGAGGTTACTTAAGCTAGAAAAGTTACGACAGTTGATTATTCTTCAGTGGGATTATTTTAAAGAAGGTATAATAATAAAAAAATAAGAAAATACAGAAATGAATAATACAAAATATAAAACAGCAAGCAATGTCATTGTGGGGGGACATGCAGCGTTCGGCCTGTAGAGGGTGCTACAGGACCGTGGCCAAGGTGCGGAAGCGAGGCTTTGTCGCACACCTGTTGCGAATGAAGCCTCGTTAACGAATGGTTTAAGATGTGTGTGCCTCTGCTTTCAGGGGGGGAAGCCTGGAGAGCGTCGACTGAAAAGTCGACGAGGGTTTGGACGGCTGAAAAGTCGAACAGCATAACGAATGACAATAAGTGTTAATAAACGGGAATTACCCCTAACAGATCTACGAGTCTGCCCCTGTGTCAAGGAACCTGTTACATTGGCGCCCAACGTGGGGCACAGAGGGAAAGATGGAGACGTTAAGCGCGGCCATCGCCAGGATGACCCTTATACTGGAGCAGCAGTCCGCGGTGGGGGAGATGGCGAGGGCTGAGGACCGTGCCTTCCTCCAGGAGCTCGTCGGGGCCATCAAGGCGGGACCGGCGCCCGGGTCGGCACAAGGTCCCCCCAAGGTACACCTCCAGAAGATGGGGGACCTAGACGACCCAGAGGCGCCCGCCCCGAGGACGAGATGGCAGGGGCAGGCATGTCGAGAACCAGCCCTGGCCCCACGGGAATCACCCCGAGCGGCAGGGGAGGTGTGTTGGCAATGCGGATGGCCGGGCCATGTGCAGGCGAATTGCCCAGTGATGGAGGTGGGGCAGGTCGTCCGCATAGGCAACATACCGGGCCCTCCCCCCGGACCAGGAGAGGCGTATTGTGTTCCGGTAAGGATACAACACGATACGCACCAGGCGTTCTTGGATTCGGGCTGCATGCAGTCCATGAACCAGGAGCGCCTGGTTCGACCGGCGGCATTGTTAAAGGCATCGAGGGTGTTGGTGAAGTGTGTGCATGGGGACATTCACGAATACCGCTGTAGTGCAGGCATTGTTTCAAGTGATCTCCCGGGTGGGACTCCCGAAAGAGATTTTCACCGACCAGGGCACCAATTTTATGTCACGCACCCTCAAGGAACTATACGGGTTGTTGAACATCAAGGCGATTCGAACCAGTGTGTACCACCCCGCCACGGATGGCCTTTGTGAGCGGTTCAATCGGACCTTGAAATCAATGATCCGGAAGTTTGTGCACGAGGATAGTCGGAATTGGCATAAATGGCTAGAGCCCCTGCTGTTTGCGGTACGGGAAGTTCCCCAAGCTTCCACCGGGTTTTCCCCATTTGAATTACTCTACGGGCGTAAGCCCCGGGGTGTCCTAGACCTTCTTAAAGAAAATTGGGAGGAAGAGATGAGATAAAAATGAGATTCAGTACGTCCTGGACTTGCGCACAAAGCTCCACGCCCTAGGGGTTATCTCACGCCAGCATTTGCAGCAAGCCCGGTAGCGTCAAAAGCGCCTACACGACAGGGGAACTAACCTGCGAGAATTTACACCGGGAGACAAGGTGCTCGTACTGTTACCCACCTCCAGCACGAAATTACTTGCGAAGTGGCAAGGGCCATTTGTGGTCACACGTCGCATGGGGGATGTGGATTATGAGGTAGTATGCTCGGACCGGGGAGATAGCTTGCAGGTGTATCACGTAAATCTCCTTAAAAAATGGAACGACGTGGTCACTGTTGCTCTGGCTACAATAATTCCAGAGAGAGATGAGTTCGGACCGGAAGTCCCAAAATCAGTTTAGCACTCCTAAAAAAAAGTTAGCACTCCGGTCGGTATTGATAACCATCTCTCTGCTTGCTAGGCCACGGACATTGCAGATTTGCAAGCTAGGTTCGCTGACGTGTTCTCTCCCCTGGCCGGTCGGACTACGCTTATCGACCAGCCGGGTTTAACGGTGCGCACGCGTCCCTATAGGTTGCCGGTACATAAACGAGACATTGTGTGCAAGGAATTGGAAGCAATGCTGGAGCTGGGTGTGGTCGAGGAGTCCCGCAGTGACTGGTGTAGCCCCATCGTGCTTGTCAACAAGCCGGATGGGTCTATACGGTTCTGTGTGGATTATAGAAGGGTTAATGCGGTCTCCAAATTCGATGCCTACCCGATTCCCCGGGTTGACGAGCTCTTGGACCGGCTTGGCACGGCCAAATTTTTTACGACATTGGATTGCACGAAGGGGTACTGGCAGATTCCCCTCTCGCCGGTATCCCGGGAGAAGACTGCATTCTCCACTCCGCTCGGGTTATATCAGTTCACGGTGCTCCCTTTCGGGTTGTTCGGAGCCCCAGCCACTTTCCAGCGCCTCATGGACTCTGCGGCCGCACTCTGCCTATGCTGCTGCCTACCTGGATGACATTGTCATTTACAGTGACACCTGGGCGCAGCATGTGCAGCGTGTGGCTGCTGTTCTGCGGTCCCTGAGGCAGGCGGGGCTGACGGCCAACCCGAAAAAGTGCGTGATCGGGCGGAGGGAGATCCGGTATCTGGGGTACCACTTGCGTCGAGGGGAGGTGCGGCCGCCACCGCCTCTCCGCGGCCCAAGACTAAGAAGGAGGTGAGGGCCTTCCTGGGGCTGGCTGGCTATTACCGGCAGTTCGTGCCGGGGTTTTCAGAGCTGGCCAGTCCCTTGACGGATCTCACCCGGAAGGGTGCCCCGGATCTGGTCCAATGGTCGGGCGGTCAGCGCCCTCCGCTACTACCTGCTGGGTCGCACTGCCACCCTCTATTCCGACCATGCTCCCCTCCAGTGACTCTACCGCATGAAGGATGTGAACGTGAGGATCACCCGGTGGTATCTCGCGTTGCAGCCCTTCAACTTTTCGGTCGTGCACAGACCGGGGGTGCAGATGGTCGTGGCAGACTTCCTCTCCCGTGCAGGGGGGGGGGGGAGTAGGCTGTCGGCCGTCGTATCCCCGGCCTGTTTCGGGCGGTGGGGGGACATGCAGCGTTCGGCCTGTAGAGGGTGCTACAGGACCGTGGCCAGGTGCGGAAGCGAGGCTTTGTCGCACACCTGTTGCGAATGAAGCCTCGTTAACGAATGGTTTAAGATGTGTGTGCCTCTGCTTTTAGGGGGGGAAGCCTCGAGAGCTGGGGGGGGTTTGGACGGCTGAAAAGTCGAACAGCATAACGAATGACAATAAGTGTTAATAAACGGGAATTACCCCTAAAAGATCTACGAGTCTGCCCCTATGTCAAGGAACCTGTTACAGTCATATCAAAATTAATCACGATACAAATACCAGGGTTCTCAACTTAAGGCATACCAAGTTCTTACCAAGCATGTGTCATGTCAGTCTTGATGACTCTCAGTCTGTGTCGAATCATCGAGACAGACATTTTGAGCACCTAATAAAATTACATCAATTACCAACATACCAAAACAAACAACAAAATGGGTGCCAACAGTTTCAGTAGCCCCTGTAGCAAGGGAGAGGCCCAGGAAAAGGGGTCCCACCCAGAGGTTGATGGAATATGCAGGGGAGACACTACATCTTTTATTTGTTCTATTTGCACTGCCAAGCCCTGAGCATGATCAGGAATATAGAAACAACAGGTAGTATTAAGGACTGCGCACAGTCCTCTTTGTTCAGCATATCTAAGGCCATACGATTTTGAAGCACCACTTTCCTCATGTTACTAGTGTCATCTCCCAACATTTCTAGTGATAACGCTGTAGCATTAGCCAATTTATCCATCTCCTCTGCCAAAGTCCTGATATCAGTCAGGGCATAGTAAACACCCACAGGAGAGTATACGAGTGGAGAATCCGAAGAGAGTAGTCCAGGGTCGGCAGGAGAGCGGGTAGTCAGGCAGGCGGGGAGGTCCAGTAACAGGTAAGGGGCTAGGTCCGTAGAAGGGTCGACGAGGGGAAACCAAGGAGGACGAGGTATCTGGATGGGGCACAGGAGAACAGGGTAGGTTACGAGGAGGAAGACAAGACACAAGGAATTCGCAGGGGTTTCACAGGAGGGCTGAAGCGTCTGTAGGTCATGAGTAAGAGACAGTACGTTCTGGCACTGGAGTGATGTCCGGGCAGGGTTCTTGTTGGGTGCTGATTGGAGATGGGTTGCAGGTGTGCTGGTAGATGATAGGTCGCAGGTGCGTTGCCGACTGGGGGCTGGGCACTCCCGCGATGATTGTCGTGGCCTCGAGGTGGTGCCAGAGGGTTGGTTAGGGGGAGGGACCGTAACAGTTTGTGTATCATAACCTATTGACTGGTATGATAGTATGTCCCCCCTCAGGAGGCTCTACCCACACATCATGTTGACTGCTGACTTCTTCGCAAACCCTTCCAGTGAAGTGAAAGCCTTGGTCAGAGTCTATTTGTTCTGGTAGACCCCATCGTGGAATGATTTCTTTGACTAGCACTTTTGCTGTGTGTAAAGCAGTTCCCTTTTTGGTAAAAAAGGCTTCCACCCATCGAGAGAATTTGTCAACTACTACCAACACATCTTGGTAACCCCCATACTTCGGGAGTGTGATGTAGTCCACCTGGAGGTGTCGGAAGGGTCCCGAGGGGGTCGTGCGCTGTTGCACCTTGACTTTTCCATGGTTGTTGTTTTTCTGACAGGTAAGGCACTGAGATACGACTGTTTCTGCCTCTTTCCTGAAAGCTGGGTTCCACCACTGGTTGGTGTAGCGGTGAAGCATTTTGTCTGTTCCGATGTGACTGAGTATCTGAGTAGCCACAGTCCTTTGACCATACTGCATCTGAGCCCAGTTTGGCTCCCGATTCCATCCAGGACCATATTTTCCCCTTCTCTGCAGCCTCCTGCATCTGTTGGATGTGTTTCAGCGTATCGATGGTGTACACTGCCTGCAGGGCTGGAGTTGGAGTTTGTTTTGCTGCCGCCTTTGCAGCTCGATCAGCTAGGTCGTTGCCTTTGCGCTCTTCCGTGTCAGCTTTTGTGTGAGCTTTGGTTTTGATGATGGACACTTGCTCAGGTTTCTGTAAGGCCACCAGTAGATTGTGAACCATTCTCTCTCCATTCTTGACTGGCGCTCCTAATGTGTTGAGAAATCCTCGATTCCTCCAGATTTTTCCCGCCGAATCTGTGTAGATGTTTGCCATTTTCCCTTGTGCTAGATTGCATGCTTCAGTGAGGGCCTGCAGCTCCACTTGCTGTGCCGGGATCCCAGGGTGCAGTGCGCCAGAGGCTATCATGTCACTGTCAGTGGTGACAGCCCATCCAGCCTTCCGCACTCCAGTTTCCACTATGGAGGACCCATCAGTAAACAGCATCATGTCAGGGTTGTCTAGGGGTGTGGATTTAACCATTCCTTCATCCGTCTGGTCCATGACCAGGTCTTGACAGTTGTGCTCCAGGATGTCGTCTGTTTCAAGTGGAGACATCAGCATGGCAGGGTTGAAGAGCGTTCCCCTCTCAATGGAGATGTTGGGCACATCCAAGATTGGAGACCACTTGCTCCATCGCGACGCAGTGACCTGATAAGCTCTGTTCATGGTCAGCAGGACGTGGACCGCATGTGGGCACTTGACAATACATTTTTGGTCGAGAGTGATGCTGGACACTCGTCCCATAAAAGCAAGCATACAGCCATGCAATCTCCATAAACATTGGCAGTATAATGGGTCATACTGAAGAGCTCAGTGACTTTCAACATGGCACTGCCATAGGATGCCACCTTTCTAACAAGTCAGTTTGTCAAATTTCTGCCTTACTAAAGCTTCTCCAGTCAACTGTAAGTGCTGTTATTGTGAAGTGGAAACACAAGCTGTCAGAACGGCACCGCCGAGTGCTGAAGCGCGTAGCGCGTAAGAATCATCTGTCTGTCCTCGGTTGCAACACTCACTACCGAGTCCCAAGCTGCCTCTGGAAGCAACGTCAGCACAATAACTGTTCATCGGGAGCTTCATGAAGTGGGTTTCCATGGCCGAGCAGCCGCACACAAGCCTAACATCACCATGCGCAATGCCAAGCATCGGCTGAAGTGGTGTAAAGCACACTGCCATTGGACTCTGGAGCAATGGAAACGTGTTCTCTGGAGTGATGAATCAACCTTCACTGTCTGACGGACGAATCTGGGTTTGGCGGATGCCAGGAGAATGCTACCTGCCCGAATGCATAGTGCCAGGTGGAGGAGGAATAATGGTCTGGGGCTGTTTTTCATGGTTTGGGCTAGGCCCCTTAGTTCAAGTGAAGGGAAATCTTAATGCTACAGCATACAATGACATTCTAGAAAATTGTATGCTTCCAACTTTGTGGCAACAGTTTGGGGAAGGCCCTTTCCTGTTTCAGCTTGACAATGCCCGTATGAACAGAGTGAGGTCCATAATGACATGATTTGTCGAGTTTGGTGTGGAAGAACTTGACTGGCCTGCACAGAGCCCTGACCTCAACCCCATCGAACACCTTTGGGATGAATTGGAACGCCGACTGCGAGCCAGGCCTTCTCGCCCAACATCAGTGCCCGACCTCACTAATGCTCTTGTGGCTGAATGGGAACGAATCCCCACAGCCATGTTCCAAAATCTTGTGGAAAGCCTTCCCAGAAGAGTGGAGGCTGTTATAGCAGCAACTCCATATTAATGCCCATGGTTTTGGCATGAGATGTTAAACAAGCACACATGTTCGGGTGTCCACATACTTTTGGCCATATAGTATACGTTGCTTGTTGGGCTCGAAGGCAGGCTCCGTAGCCTAAGACCACAGCATCCAGTTTGGCTGAATAGTACCCCACAGGTCGTCACTGATAGCTGTGTTCTTGTGTGAGGATGGCGGTCATGTATCTGTCTCTCTCAGACACATACAGCACGAAAGGCTGTCCATTGTCTGGTATTCCCAGAGCTGGAGCAGTGCTCAGAGCTGCCTTTAACTTCTGGAAGGACTGTCTTTGTTCTTTGTTCAGTTGAATTGAATCCTTGGACTTTGGTTGACCTTTCAGCAGTTTGTTCAGAGGTTGAGATATTTCAGTGTATGCATCTACCCAGGTTCGGTTGGAGTTGTGAAATGGGACAATTTCAATTCTGCCCCAATCTTCTCAAGTTTGCCATCCCCCAGAAGACAAATAGTTGTGGTGTCAAAGCTGTGATGTCATCAGTTTAGATAAGATGAATGATGGCTGGTGGTCTCCTTATCAACAGCTACTAATTTAAATACTGTGGTTTTTAGGATGATATAAAAAGCACAGGTCAGGGCTCTCTCTTTTTCCTCTGTGTCACATGATTGGCTTCACTGTCACGCCTGAGGTTGCTGTCTGGTGACTCTGGCGCCCTCCTCTGGCGATACGGGGCCAGTGGCCTCCCAATCTACCAGTATTGGTTTCACCTGTTTGTTCTGTCCCCTGTTTGTTATTTATAGCCTGTGTGTTTCCCCATGTCCTTGTCAGAGATTCTCCCTGTCTGTCTGTCAGTACCCTGTCTGCCCGTCTGTTCCGCCACTTCCAGTTGTTACCCCGTTGTGCTAGTTATTCCACTTATTAAGTGTGTACCTTGGTTTATGGAGCTTGTTTTCTCCACCCTTGTTTTACCCTTTGCTCCCAGTGTTTGTTTGTATGCCGTTCCCCAGTTTTATAATTGAAATATACTTTACGCTGTCGTCTGAGTATCTCTCCGCACTTGGGTCCACCGCACTACCACCCGATAACACTTCACCTGTTCCTCATCATCCTTCCCTGTGTATTTAGTCTGTGTGTTCCCCTGTCTCTGTGCCAGTTCGTCTTTGTACCTTTGTGTCATACATCCCAGCTATTTTCCTTGTGTTAAGTATTCTTGGTTTTTGATCTACGATTGGTTTTCTGACTTTGCCTTTTTGCTTACCCCTTATCGGATTATCTGCCTGCCTTTTTGAACTGCCTACCTGTGTACCGAACCCTGCTTTGCCTAGTCCCTTCCTGGATTATGCCTACCCATTGACTGCCTACATGTGTACCGAACCTTTTTGAAAGTAAAGATTATTCTATTGGATTTACGTTTTGTCTCAGAGTCGTGCATTTGAGTCCTCTGCCTAAGTACTACAGTCTTTACACTCATCTTTTAATGAAGTATTTGCCTTGTAATAGATGTATAAGTATACAGTTTTATTAAAGCCTCATTTGATTCATTCTATTTGACCTTTCTTGCACTAAGTAAGCACAGACTCAACAATTCTTTGCACATAGTGATAATTACATTTCAGTCAGATTATCAATATTGGATATGCTTTGCTATCAACAAAATATAGCCAAAAGTCTCTGCCAAACATTCATGTGGAAACAGATATTATTATAATTGCTCTACAGTTGCACAGCCCCAGGAAGGATCTGAGTTCCCTGACTTTCGTCGGTTTCGGAGTCTGTTGGATTGCTGCAGTACGGTTTTGAATAATTTCTCGTCATCCTTGGGAGATCAGCTGACCCAAGTAGGTCAGCTTTGTCTCTATTGGTTTTGTGACCCTGAGCCTGACGATGGTCCAAGAGGGTCCTGAGGTCCGTCTCATGCTCCTGCTCGTCCTCTGACGCTAACAGGATGTCGTCCACATACTGGAGGATGGTGAATGTGATTTGTGGCATCTCTCTGAGGTGTGAAGTGCCTGGTGGTAAACAGATGGACTTTTGTGTCGACCCTGTGGGGTGCGAACCCACTGGTACTGAAAATTGTTTACCGAAAAGGCTTGCCACGGTTGGATGTCCTTCTCGAGGGGGACGGACCAAAAAACATTCTTCATGTCGATGACACTAAAGTGTTTGTGTTCAGGCTTGAGGGGTACTGTTTAGTGCTTGGGGGTGGTCGTCCAATGAATGTCACTGGTTCCATGTTGACATTTCCACAGTCATTTTTGTTGTCAGACCAGATTTTGTGTCCTACAAGGTCTGCTCTCTGAATTCGTCGAATTACCCACGGGACCTTTTTGGCTGAGATGTTCAGAGAGGTGTTCATTTTGGTCAGGATGTCAAGTCCTAGGATGGGTTGTTCCAGATGCTTCCCAATCCACAATTTTGCTGTGAGAATTTGTCCAATTCCTATCTCCAATGGCTTGGTTTCATGGAGCTCCAGTTTTCCCCCTCCGACAGTTTTTCCGGTGTAGGAGATGTCGATTCCTTTAAGGCTACTGCTTGGGATAATTGTTATTTCAGCTCCAGTGTCTACCAGGAAGTAGATTGTATGCTTCACTGGATGTCTGGGGAAGAACACTCACCGGCCACTTTATTAGGTACACCTGTTCAACTGCTCGTTAATGCAAATATCTAATGGTGTGAGGGATATTTTCTTGGCACACTTTGGGCCCCATAGTACCAATTGAGCATTGTTTAAACGCCACAGCCTACCTGAGTATTGTTGCTGACCATGTCCATCCCTTTATGACCACAGTGTACCCATCTTCTGATGGCTACTTCCAGCAGGATAACGCGACATGTCACAAAGCTCACATCATCTCAAACTGGTTTCTTGAACATGACAATGAGTTCACTGTACTCCAATGGCCTCCACAGTCACCAGATCTCAATCCAATAGAGCACCTTTGGGATGTGGAGATTCATAGGAGATTCGCGTCATGGATGTGCAGCCGACAAATCTGCAGCAATGATGCTGTCATGTCAATATGGACCAAAATCTCTGAGGAATGTTTCTAGCACCTTGTTGAATCTTTGCCACAAAGAATTAAGGCAGTTCTGAAGGCAAAAGGGGGTCCAGCCCGGTACTAGCAAGGTGTACCTAATAAAGTGTCCGGTGAGTGTATATCCCATCAGTTCTCATGTGAAGGGCTGCCTGAAGAGGGCGCAAGAGGGGGGCGTCTAGTTTAAATGACACAGAGGCCAACAGAGACCTCTGCTGATATGGGGACAGCTGACCAAATTGTTGAAGCATTGAGTTGCAGTAGTGACACTCTCCTTCCCTTTTAGGTACTCCATTTTGTTTCTTTGAGACCACTCTGACCTTTGTAGAACCTCCTACTCCCATGTCACGATCCAGTTGTGACAATCTTGCCATGAGATTGCCATCACGTTCCTCTCTCCAGTTTGCATTTATAGGTTTAGGGCTCCATTGATGGTTGTGTCAATGTTTTCTGGAACTATTGAAAGAATGCCACTGTGTCTGAGCCACGTCTGATGGAAGCTTTCCTCAAAGTCCACAAAGTGCTAACATCTATAGATGTTTTTCAGACGTTGCACTTGCTCCCAGGATTTGAGACCTACTGTTTGTGGATGTGATACCTCTTTTAAACCACTTGTCGATATCCTTGGGGTCAGGGACCTGGTGTATGTGGAAGGGTTTTTTATTCTCGCTGTCTTTGCTGGTTCTTTTTTTTGGTTTCTTAGTTTTAACTGGTCGCAGATTTATTTCTTTAATTTTGTTTTTGATCTTTGTTGAAAAATCATCATCAGAGGAAGAGAATGAATCTGAGCTGTGAACTCCATAGCCTGGCACTGTTGCTATCATCTGCTTCAGTTCTCTCACAGGATAGACAGCCTCTTGTAGGGGAGGGGCTGGCCCCTCCTCCGCTCGTCTCTCTTTAGTTTTGTCCTCCCTCCACTTCTGGGGTTGAGCACATTCTGCCTCAAGCTTCGCCTTGAACACGTCAGTCCTCTGCTCTGCTTCAAGCCTGGCTCGGTCAGATTCCACTTTGGATTCAGCCAACACCCTGGTTTTGGTTCTCTCATGCTGGAGCATTCGTTCGTGTTCCTCTGTCATGTAGAATTCTTTTCTCGCACAAATCACTCCTACCACTACCAATGACCACCGATGTTTTTCTTCTCCAGCTTTCATCATTGAATTTTGATGACAGGTGATGAACGACAATAGAAACACGAGAACCAAACTTAGATCGATTTAGTCACTGGATATGAAATACATCTCTCAAAAATGTCCCAAAAATAATTTGAGATGATTTACAATAAATAGAAACACAAAACATGAACGAAATGTACACTGCTTTATTCACTGTCAATGAAATACAGTACACGTCTGAAAAATACATCTCTCAAACAATTCTGAAATAATATTGGATACATGTGAATTAGAAAAATGGTGTGTGTGCATGGGCATGCCTGTCTACACAACACATGATGCACAGAATTTGAGAGTATGTGTACTACAGATGTACTTTTAGCAGTTTCTGCATGTGGTTTGTGTCCTTTGAGGGTTCACACACCTCGCTGAGCTTCCTCTTGTTGCCACCAGCTGCAATCTAGAATAATGAAAATACTTTATTAGTTCAGGATTTTTTTCACACCACATCTTCTAATCGTCAATTTCAATTTGACCCACATACACACAGAGACACTCAGAAACATACACACACATGCGCGCGCACGCACACACACACACACACACATACATGCACACATAAACAACAACAACAGGACACTTACTTCAGGCACTGGAGGTTGTGGTTGTGTGGGTCGTGCAGGTGGGACAGCAGGAGCCTCCTCCACCCTCCTCACTATGGCTAGAGAAGCTGGGTTCCTGGGCACATGTTGTCTCCTCTGCATGTGCGGTGTCACCAGTGCTCATAAGCATCACATTTTTGCCCTTTTTGGGTATGTAGGATACCAGGGCCATGTTGGCCGTAAACACAAAGTGGGAGGAATGGACTGGCCTGTTCTTTACAGTTAGAAGCTGAGGTGAGAGCTCTGTCTTATTTTTTCTGACTGTTCCACCCATTGTCAGCTTTCTTTTGAAAAGTTCCTGTCCCAGGCTGTACGATGTGAAAAAATTATCCCAAGTGATGTTGTGGCCACTGAGGCCCTGTGACATATCCAGTACCACCCGTGTCCCCTGGTGTCTCTCAGGGTCTCCTCCCTCTGGCTTCCCAGAATGTTTTGTAACAACATTGTGCAGGTTCTGTGTGTGTGTGTGTGTGTGTGCATGTTTCTGTGAGTCTGTGTGTCTCTGTGTATATGCGGGTCAAATTGACCCGAACACCCTGTGAAGGACATAAATGTGTAGGCGGGGTGTAGCATGTGCACTCAATGATTTTTTTTTCTTTGACATGTTCTTCACAGTAAATAAGCCAAGGCCATGGAGTTTCAGGTTGAAAAATTGTTTCCTTGTATATTTTTTCTTCAAGTAAAAATTTAAAACGGGTCAATTTGACCCGAACACCACACAAGGGTTAAGTGATTTATAGACAAGTAATAGTATTTTGAAGTCAATTCTATAACACACTGGTAGCCAATGCAGAGACCTGAGAACGGGTGTAGTATGTTCAGCTTTCTTAGTCCTTGTTAGAACTCTAGCAGCAGCATTCTGAATGAGCTGTAACTGCCTAAGTGGTTTTTTGGGAAGGCCTGAGAAAACACTATTACAGTGGTCTAACCTACTGGAAATGAAGTTGTGAATTAGTTTTTCTACGTCTTGTTTGGACATGTATCCTCTAATTCTTGCTATATTTTTAAGATGATAATAGGCCGATTTTGTTATCGACTTGATGTGGGTGTTAAAATTTAGATCTGAGTCAATAATAACACCCAGATTTCTGACTTGGTGTTTAGACTTCAAAGAAAGGGAATCAAGATGAGCACCAACTTTCAGCCTTTCTTCTTTAGCACCAAAGACAATTATCTCAGTTTTGTCTTTGTTTAGTTGGAGGAAATCTTGCCACATCCAGTCATTGATTTGGTCAATGCACAGACGCAGTGAGTCTATAGGTGCATAGCCACTCGATGAGAGAGCTATGTATAATTGACTGTTGTCCGCATAGTTATGGTATGCAATTTTGTTCTTTTGTATAATTAAGCCTAGTGGGAGCATATAGAGTTGAATAAAAGAGGTCCCAGAATTTAACCTTGAGGTACCCCACACGTCATGCTAGTTTGCTCAGATGTGTCGTTGCCAATGGAAACAAAATACTCCCTGTCTTGCAGATAGGACCTGAACCAATCTCAGATCGTGCCGGAGAGTCCAACCCAGTTTTCCAGTCTGTCGAGTTGTATTGAATGGTCAACAGTGTCAAAAGCAGCACTAAGATCCAGTAACACTAGGATTTAAATTTAGCCAGAATCAGTGGTCATGCGAATGTCATTTAGAACCTTAATAAGAGCAGTTTTGGTGCTGTGATGGGGTCGAAAACCTGATTGGAACTTGTCGAAGAAACTATTTGATGTTAAAAAGTTGTTGCTTGAATCACCGAATATCACATCAGGGGATGTTGGGGTGGAATCTGATTGCTGTTGGTGAGAGAGGGAGGGAGAGACCTCCTTTGCAAGATCGTCATCCTGGGGTGGGGCACAGACTTTTGCATCATGGGTTGCTGGGCTGGAGTCCGACAATGGGGGGGATGGGGTGGCCATCTTTATCTTTAGGCTGTCCTTGCAAGTTGCCACAGTTGGGTGGCAAATGGAGTAAAGTAGGTTAGAGGTGAACAATTCCTTTCCGGATCTGTTAAGGTGAAATCCATTGTCTCTGAATAGGTATCTGCGCTCCCAAAACAGATTGAAATTGTCGATTAAGTTCACTTTATGTAAGGCACAAGCAGTTGAAAGCCATGTGTTCAGTCATAGTAGCCTGCTGAATTTATTTACTCCCCGACCGAGTGACGGCAGATGACCACTAATGTATGTCTCAATATCTAGGGAGCATTTCTGACTGTTCCTTGGAAACATCATTTGCCCCTACATTCACAATAATTTTGTTCACAGTTTGGTGGGCAGATGGGATTTCTTTCTGTTGTGTCACAGACCATCTCATCAGGGAAGCAGTATGTTTTGGTCTTCCTCTTACCATCAACGTTGATATTTTTTTACAGCACCTACAATTAACGTTATTGGCCAAGTGGTACTGTTAGCTTGCTGTTGTTGCAGCCTGGTGTCTTTCGAACGGCCTCTCGTCCCCGAGTGGCGTGGGGGTGAGAAGTGAGCCAGTAGTGGTTGAAATCTGTTATCCAGTTGTAGAGATCAGT
Source organism: Argentina silus (assembly GCF_951799395.1). NCBI lineage: Eukaryota > Metazoa > Chordata > Actinopteri > Argentiniformes > Argentinidae > Argentina > Argentina silus. The sequence goes on along the minus strand of NC_139654.1, from coordinate 30,260,495 downwards.
GGTTGGGGAGAGTTTTTTTTATCTTTTCCTTTCGTGACAACCCACGGTTGTTCTTTATTAGCAACGGGGGTTGAGGTGAACTGTTGACTGGGTAGCAGAGCAGGCCAGCTGGTAGCAGAGCTAATCTTAGGGCGTTCAGAAACACTCTCTGCCGCTTTGGGTATCACTATTTTGTGGAGGATAGATACATTTTTCGGCTTTGCCCCACGCGCATTCCGAGAGGCAGTATCGTTACTGACAGCCTGTGGGTGTTAGTGTTTGTGTAAATATGGTGAGATGGTACTTACCGTGCAGGTAGCTAGCTTTGTATGACAGTGATTGTGTGTGTGTATTGACAGTGCCCACCCTGCAAGCAAGCAAGCAAGGTAGCTAGCTTTGTGTCGCAGTGTCAGTCTCCTCAGACAAACGGAGCTCTGTCTGGGGAGCACACTACCCACTTAGCTCTGCTGTTGGCTCTGGTGCTCTCTCCATATGTCTTTCCCATCTTCTCTCCCTTTATCGCTCCCTCTCTGTCTGTCTTTTATCTGTCTTATGAAGTCTAAAAGGCGGTATAAAAATGGAATAGACATCCTCAGGTATCTGTCTAATTGTGTGTGTGTGTGCGTGTTGTGGGAGCCTGGTCGATAGGCGCAACAGTGGGTCAACCAATGAGAATAGAAACAGGCGGAAACAGGGGTTGCGGTGAAATCAACGTAGGGTTTTATTTATAAGGTGCGGGGAAAAGGGATAGGCGAAAGGCAACTCAAATCTTCACCGGGTTGGCGGTTGGCGTTACGGCGCTCCGCCTGGTTCTTCCTGTTGTAAGAGAGAGAGAGACAGGCCAAAGTTAGTCGGATATCGGGTCCCTTTCACTGACCTCTTCGCCCCAGCTCGGCTTCGTCTTCCTCCGGTTGGTTGGGGGTTCCTCTCCGTCTTCCTGGCTTTCTCTCACGTTTCGCTTATGAGACTGGCTTAGCGGGTGTCTGGTCTCGACTCGTTCCTCCAGCCAGTCTCCTTCAGCTTGTCCTGGGGAGTTTAAAAGGTCTCAGAATTGCCGCGCTAACTCAGCGCACCTGTGAGTGGTAAGCTGAGTCATCTGATTGGGGCGGAGTCTCCAGGACATAGAATTGGGATAGTACCTCCCATCCAGCACTACACCCCCTGGCTGCCTTTGCCTGCCCCAGTGGCCACCAGGTGTCTCTGTGGGGCACTGCTTACCGGCTGGGCCATCACAGTGTGCGTGCACGTGCATATAAAGGTTTGTAAATGCTCCTATTATGTAAAGACTAATAGTAGTCCAAACCAGAGTTTGTGATGCAGAGTCAATAATCAATATGTTTCCTAAGGTTGGAGTTTCTCTGAGTTCTTTAGCCAGTATTGTAACATACAGTATTTAGGCAACATTTGATTGGCTTCATTACACAGTCCTTTTCCTGCTGGATTTTGCCTTGTATTTACGAAGACATTACATTACAACAGGTACTTTCTGGTACTAGTGGTAACGACCTGGTGCCAATAGGAAGTAAATTGAGCATGTTTGATTGAATCCCACAGGAATGATAAAAGATTACAAAAGATTGAATCAAAGTGTTACATTCCAGGTAAATAGCTGACCGTGGAATAAAGCAGTATGAAAATCATATATGTATGAAAATCAAGGTTATATCTTCTGTGTACAGTAGATCAAGTGCTGTGGTGTTTGGCCAGACACTTCCAAAGAACAAGGTGCTCTCTGGCATTGAAAAGTTTAAATGCCTTTCATTTGTTTCAATGGTAAAACAATGTGGGATTTCTGCCTTAATATCCAGGGCTACATATGCTTTGAACAACTACACACACAGTGCATTGTACTTATTTGATTTGGTGGAGAGTCAAGTTCGATTACATTTATGGCATTTAGCAGACGCCTTTATCCAAAGGGACTTACAACAAATACATTGTTTAAGTAAGTGAATCATCTATCTATCAGTCATCATAAGAAAAAGTAATATATGGTAGGACCAGGGGAAAAGATTTTTTTCTGTACCGTTAGTCCCAGTGATTATCCCGTTCTACGTCTTATTCCAAGTGTGTACCTTATTTAACGGAGCTTGTTTTCTCCACCCTTGTTTTGCCGTTTGGTCCCCGTGTTTGTTTGTCCCCCATTCCCCACTTTTGTGTATTAAAACCCCTGTTTAGAAGACTTTACGCTGTTGTCTGAGTATCTCTCCGCACTTGGGTCCACCGCACTACCACCCGCCCTAACAAGGGAGGCCAGTTTTTCTCCATTTCCTCTCAGCTGCCCAGAGCCCTATTCTACAAGCTTTCAGGATTTCAAACAGCCAAGGAGCGCGTGGAGAGGATCGTGCCGGCCTTGAGGTCTGTGGACAGAGAGAATCGAAGGATGAGGAAAGAGCGGACAGGAGGGTGGAGGAGGCTGCATCAGTGAATAGAAGGGAGAAGGATTCAACAGAGGGTAGGGAGGATAAGAGAGAGGAAGAGAGAGCAGTGAGTGAGAGGGTACGCAGGTTGCGACAAGAGGATACAGTGTGGGTAGAGACTGACTGGGAAGGGGAGGATTTGAGAGGAAGGGTGAAGGATACAAAATGATGATCAGAAACCGGAAGAGGGGTAACAGTAAGGTTGGAGGTATGGGAGGATCTGGTGAAGACAAGGTCGAACTGATTGCCTGCCTTATGAGTTGGAGGAGAGTGGGACAGGGTAAGGCCGAAGGAGGAGAGAAGGTCAAGTATTCCAGACGAGTGAAGCTTCTCCGACTGGATGTTGTGTCTCCCGGTAATTCAAAAGCCCAAAACAGGACTCCAGAACCAACCCTCTGGTAACAGGTATGGACCTCAGCCTGCAGGGTCTCTACCCTTTAAGCTGACAAAAAGGTCCGGTGTAGGTTGGTGTCGGTTAGATTCACTCCGCTGTTAACAGTCTAAGAGTTCAGCGGTTGCAATCCGTGAGTCAGAATTTGATCAGAGTATGAGCTCCAGGCTTGGTATCCAACACACTCTCTCCTGCTCCGATGCTTCAGGTTTTAACGCTCCGCAGCGGGGAATGACCAGCAAATTCAAGATTCAAGATGGTTTTATTGTCATATGCACAACAATTACAGAGCAATCGCTGGCAATGAAATTCTTAAGTCTTGGGCTCCTCCAACAGTGCAATAAGAAGTGTAAATAATAAAAATAAAAGAAACAACAACAATAACAATAATTACCTAAATACAAAACTAAATAAATGTAAATGTAAAATGTAAAAAGTGAAATGTAAACAGACGTTTTTATCCAGATGTCGACTGGTATAAAGTGGCATTTTATAAAGTGGCATGTTATAAAGTGGCATAGTTAAAGTGTCATTGTGGTGAGCTAAGTAGCTCAGGAGTTCAACAGTCTTATTGCCTGTGGGATGAAACTGTCCCTGAGTCTGGTGGTGTGAGACCGGATGCTGCGGTAGCGTCTGCCAGACGGGAGCAGCTGAGACAGTTTGTTGCTGGGGTGATGAGGGTCTTTAATAATCCGGTTAGTCTTCTTCCTGCAGCGCTGAGTGTAGAGGTCCTCCATGGATGGCAGCTCCGTCCTGGTAATGTGCTGGGCAGCTTTCACCACCCTCTGTAATGTCTTACGGTTGAGGGCGGAGCAACTGCCGTACCAGGCGGTGATGCAGCCAGTCAGGATACTCTCTATGGTGCACCTGTAGAAGTTGCAGAGTATCCTGGAGTCCATGTTGAACCTCCGCAGCCTGCGGAGGAAGAAGAGCCGCTGTCTTGCCGTCTTTGTGATGGCGTCGGTGTGGTGAGTCCAGGTCAGGTCCTCGCAGATGTGGACCCCGAGGAACTTGAAGCTGCTGACTCTCTCTACTGCCGTCCCGTTGATGGTGATAGGGGCGTGCCCGGCTCCCTGCCGCTTCCTGTAGTCCACAATCAGCTCCTTAGTTTTGCTGAGGTTGAGCTGGAGGTTGTTGTCCTGGCACCAAGATGTCAGGGCTCTCACCTCCTCTCTGTACGCCGTCTCGTCGCCGTCGGTGATCAGGCCGATGACGGTCGTGTCGTCAGCAAACTTGATGATGGTGTTGGAGCTGTGTGTGGCCACGCAGTCATGTGTGAACAGGGAGTAGAGGAGAGGGCTGAGCACGCAGCCCTGGGGTGCGCCGGTGTTGAGAGTCAGGGTGGATGATGTGGCGCCTCCTATCCGCACTGCCTGGGGTCTGCCCGTCAGGAAGCTCAGGATCCAGTCACAAAGCGTGGTGTTGAGCCCGAGGTCCCTGAGCTTCACAGCGAGCTTGGAGGGCACAATGGTATTGAATGCTGAACTATAGTCAATGAACAGCATTCTCACATATGTGTTCCTCTGGTCCAGGTGGGAGAGGGCAGTGTGGAGGGCGAGGGCGATGGTGTCGTCTGTGGACCTGTTTGCCCTGTATGCAAACTGCATGGGGTCCAGTGAGTCAGGGAGGGAGGAGGTGATGAATGATTTGACTAACCGCTCAAAGCACTTCATGACGATGGAAGTGAGTGCTACTGGTCGGTAGTCGTTGAGGCAGGATGTTTTTGACTTCTTTGGGATGGGGATGATGGTGGACTTTTTGAGACATGTGGGGACCACCGACTGGAGCAGTGACAGGTTGAAAATGTCTGTAAACACACCTGCCAGCTGATCTGCACACACCCTGAGAGCCCGGCCAGGCCAAATTGCTCCGGGGAGCTCGTTTTATACCCTTGCAAAAAGTACCTCTCTATCTAGTGTTTGCAGAGCGGGCCTGCAAGGTGTTTGCAGAGAGCGTGCAAAGTGTCTGCAGAGCGTGAGAAAGAGGGAGAGGGAATTGCAGTAACACCAGATTGCAGTAACTCCAGATTTCAGCAACACCAAAATTAGGGAAGTGCTTTTAGGGAAGTTTCTCTGTCCCTCAACAAGTATGGCTTTCAGGCCTTATCACATCAACACATTTTCCAACCGTATAACAATATAGTAATCAAGCATTTTAAAGGATCCAAAACCAGTAAATCACTCTATTCTTCATACTGTTAGTCTTAACCATTCTTAACATGTTCATACTTGATTTTGGACACCGTGGTACTTTTCTGTTGGGGATTTTCCACCACCTGACCTGCCTCTCCCGGCAGGCCTTACACTATATCCCCTTTCTTGCAGTGATTAAACTTTGTACCTTCGACAACAACTTTCAGTAATATAGTACCTTACTTCAGTGATCATTTCTGAGTAAGATTACACAATCAAACATGGGTATTCTCATATTCTTAGCACTTTCTTTGATAGCGGGCCGTCATCACAATGAGGCCTAAGCAGATATGGTGACCCGGGGTCATACACTCACATCCTAGTTACTCTTATGCAGTTACATATGTTTGAATCAACTTATTATTTACTGATCCTGGAAGGTGGAGCTGATGAACGGCTCCGTCCCCTCTTCCAGCACCAGGGTTGGCATCTCCAGCTGTGGCAGGAACAACTCATAGAGTAGATCCGTGAAGTCGACCTCGCAAGACATTTCTGGTGGAGGACTCTGCTGTATGGTCTCCTGTAAGGTCTCCGTCTCTAGAGTGAGGGTTGGCATTTGGTCATTTTCTGGTATCATAATTACTATTTCAGGATCATCCTCAGTCGTATCCTCCCACATCTGGTTGAGCAGGATCGGATCAATCACCGGCTCCTGAATGACGTCTGTGGTTGTGAGAGGCGAATCGGGGGAGACAGGCGAGATGAGAGGAGCAAGAGGCGAATATGAGGAGATAGGTGAGTAGGGAGGTGCGGTCACCTCGTCCAATATCACCCAGCCGGGAGGTAGCGGTATGTCCTCAATTGGCCCGTCCTCTTCCTGTCGGGGTATGGAGTTGTTGGTTGAAAGCTCCTCTGATAGCTCCGAGGAAGAGACATCCTCTAGTTCCAACAGGACCTGTGATGTTGGCGGGGGCGGTGGTGTAACCACCTTCTTGTCTTGCGCCCCCTGGCCTCCTGTGGGTCTCCCGGGAGCTTTGCACTTCGCCTTGTTCTCAGGGGCTCGTCCCGTGCCCTTAGGAGCCACCACATCCATACGCCTGTTGAGACCCATACGCCTGTTTAGCATAGCCTTTGGCCGATAGTAGGTAGTCTCAGAGTCAGACTCGGACTCGGCCGACTCGGTTTCAGAATCAGTTGCATAGACTAGTCCCTGGTGTCGTTGTGGCCTCAAATCACGCTTAATGCTTATCGTAGCGGTACCCGTAGCCTTATCCTCCATAGCCTTTGGCGCCATCTCCTGGGTACCAAAGGGCCTTTCCACCCTTTTTGTTGGTGCCCTCCTTTTCTTAACCGTTTATACTGGATTAATAGGCCCGGTCCGTGTCTCCATCTCCATCAGTGGTGGTATGAGAATGACATCACAGCCTTTCTCAGGGCTTGGTGATTCCTTGGGGGTGTCTTCTCTAGCGATGGAGTCCCCTGCCGCCTCAACTCCCTGCTTCTCCTCCGTATCAGGACCCCTCTCAGCCTTCGGGCCCAACCTGTTGTAACCTGGGTAACTCTGGGAGTGATGCTCAGGCCGGGGAAAGGCCATACTAGACTCGCCCTCGGCGACAGTTGAAGTCACCCAGTAGTGTGAGCGGTGTGCCGTCCTCAGGGAAGAAGCTGAGAATGATATCCATCTCATCTAAAAAGTGGCCAAGCTGACCTGGTGGACAATAGATAACAACAATGTGAAGTTTGACAGGGGAGGTGACAGAAACAGCATGGAATTCAAAGGTGGATATGGACAGGTGTGACAGGGGAAGGACATTATGTGACCACTTAGGTGAGATGAGGAGTCACGTTCCTCCCCCCGACCAGAGAGTCTAGGGGAATGAGAAAAGGAGTAGGTGACAGAGAGGGCTGCCGGAGTAGCTGTGTTTTCAGGGGTAATCCATGTCTCTGTGAGGGCAAGGAAGTGGAGAGACATGAAGCAGGCATAGGCTGAGATACCCTCTGCTTTCCGGACCGCTGACTGGCAGTTCCAAAGTCCTCCCGCGACAGTGAGGTCGTGGTCAGTTGAGCATGGTGGGTAGATTAGATTGGAATGGTTGCGAGGGGAGGTGTAGTGTCTGTGTCCTCCTGAGGGATGAAATAACAGGAATGGGAAGAAAGCACATTGTGATATTTGCCGGTATAGAGATAGAGGGTTTGTGGGCAATACAAGATGTAGGTATACACACAGAGTAGTGAAAAAAATAAACTAATAGAAAAAATACTTAGTAGTTTGAACTTCCTCTCAGGCCTTCCTCGATGGACTCCACAGATTGACTCCTTCGTCGCTCTATGACCGTCACGATAGAAATGCAGATTCTGTGATTGCTGATGACTAGCAGGGTAGCAGCCCCTCCCACCTAATGATCAGTTAACGACCAGACAGGTTTCACCACTCAATCCCAAATGTATTAATACCTTGCAGGATAGTGTCAGGCCCTCCCACGGAGATTGACAGCAATTGACAGCATTTGGCTTCAAACAGATGGCTTTCAATAGAAACTAGGTCCCAGAGCTTAAGGCAGGATAGCCACAGCAAAATACACAAGCTACCAACAGCACACTGGCTTTAAACAAGATTAAACTAACTTACTTTCACTTTACTCTCATACTTTATCGCATGGAAGAAAACATCTTATTTGATTTAGGCAAGTCATACCAGTGTGAGCTGTCTCTCTCTCACCCCCCTTTAGAGAGTGATTCAGGGTGAGGCAAGACACTTTGTTGTTCACAGAATTTCGAAATATGCTGTTGAATACGTTCCATGCAGATCAAAATGTAATTCAGCTTACTCAAACTTATCTTGAATGCTGCTTTTTATACATGACGAAATGCATAGAAAACATTATCTTTGGGTTATCTAACCCTGATAATGAGTATTCTTAATGTGCATGCTGTTACACAGAAGGTCTGAGGAACCAAACGACGGCACACAGAGAGGGTAGATGAAGCCCGAAGGCGTATTTAATAATTAAAGGGAAAAGGGTAGGGGAGAGAGAGATAATCCAAATGAGAGTAGTCCAGGGTCGGTCCAGGGGTCGGCAGGCAGGCGGGTAGTCGGACGAGCAGGGGTCGGGCAGGCAGGCGGTAGTCAGACAGGAATGGGATAGGTCCGTGGAAGGTAGACGAGGGGGAATCCGAGAAAGACGAGGGTTCTAGGGGATCACAGGAGAACGAGGTGAGTCACAAGGGAAAAGACAAAACACAAGGAACAGCTAGGAACTCTGGAGGGCTAGAAGCGGCTGTGGGTCTCGTGGAAGGTTTACCGTAAGTCACAGTACGATCTGGCACCGGAGTGAAGATCGGGTAGGGCTTTTATAGGGTGCTGATTAGGGATGGGTAACAGGTGCGCTGTCGACTGGGAGGAAGACGCTCCAGTGATGACCGCAGCGGCCTCGAGGTGGTGCCAGAGGGTTGGTTCGAAGGGGGAACCGTAACACATGCACTGTAGAAATGAGGTGTTGAATCTGTTGAATAAAGCAACAAGATTACACGCAATGTAAACTCACTGAGTAAACTCCTGTTTTTGAGTAAAAAAAAAGTTACACGTTATTTTGAGTTTACACAACTAAAGTAAGTCCAGGGAAATAAGAATAGCCGTAAAAATGTGTTGGGTTTGCTACATATTTGTGTTATATCAACTCAATTATATTGTGTGTAATTTGTTGCCTTATTTTTTAAAAAGTAGATTCAACACCTAATCTTTTACAGTGTGTGTTTACATGTGGCTGATACAAAGACTCTTTGATATTCTATTTGTGATGGTGATAAATACCCCCCTCTCTCAGCCCGGAACACTTCTTTGCAATTGAATGAACATTCAAAAACTTCCATTTGTTTACAACACTTTGTTTATTTTGTATGTTTCTTTGAAACTATTAAATTAGTTAATTTGTTGACACTCTATTCTCATTCTTCCTTTTTGCCTCAATGTGATATTGTGCATTAGGGAAAGGTTATGTTAAAACAGCACAACATAATCGTGACCAGGTTATCACAGAGTTCATATTTATGTCTAATGTTCATGTGCATAGTTAACAACACATAGACTCGAGGAATGGGAGTGCGTGTGTCTGCAGTACATTTGTCCTTGTTAGGTGTCTGAGTTATGGCATGCTTTTCACCTCTGTACCAATACATTACCACACGACTCCTTGTGCCCCACAGCAGTGAGAGGACTTAACGAGAGGTGTCATGACCAATGGTCAGGCCCTTACCACACAGCACTGAAGATTGCCCCTTTCACCTCTCGAAGGTAGTCGCCCCTATCCGCAGATCTAGGATTAGATTACTGTACATTCAATTATTATTACAATTATGAGAGCGAGAGAGAGTGACATATTACAACTGCAATATTTGCAGCTGTCTGGACATATTAAAATATGCAGTCTGGAACATCTCCATTGGACTCCAGGGAAGAACTGGTATGACTTGCCTAAATCAAATAAGATGTTTTCTTCCATGCGATAAAGTATGAGAGTAAACTAAAAAAACTGCTGTCTCCGGAAGGAAGGAGACTCGTTCTCCTCCTCTAAATGAGCCCATGCAATATTAAAAGATGCAAAATGTGTCCTCGAGCAGAGAGAGAGACTCACTCACTCACTCCACAATCAAAGTTTGACAGACATTTTCAGACCTCTGATGTCCCATGCCATCAGTTGTGTATATATCCCAAAAGATTGTCCAATTTTCATTTTCTCTGATTGAACATAATTGGCAAAAGCAATTAAGTGCAATCTTAGCTCCCACGTATCCAACTATGTTAGATTGGTGATTGTCTCAAGAAAGGAACATAGGGAGGGAAGGAAGGACGGAAAGAAAGAAGGGTGCAAGTATTAGAACAGGGTGTGTGACACAGTAAGTGTCATTGAGCTGAGGAAATGAACCCCGAGTAGTTTGAGCAGCAGGTGATGTCTGGTTGACCTTTGGGCCCAACAGGCACTAGAGACCTGTGGTGCCGACAGGAAGGTGTGTGTGTGTGTGTGCAGGGGATGCAAGGACTGTTGCTAGAGAGGTCCTGATGAGTCTATTTGTTTTGAGGTATGACAAGGGAACAGTTTGTTTTGTGACATCGTTACCATGAGAAAGTATGTGGATTATTGTGCTGCATGGATGTTTAAGCTGTCAGTTCCTTCTTTGTGACCTTATCTGTTTGTGGGAATTGTAGTTTTTAAGGCTGGTTTGATGGGGGAGGAGGCTACACCAATGACTCCCTGTCTGTAAGTACAAAGCCTCCTAATGACAATGTACATGGATGTGTTTTAACACTCTACCTGTCTAAAACTTATATCTGATTACATCATTTTGTGATTTAAATATTATATTATGTCATAAATATGATATTATGTCTAATATAAATGCCATATTTCTTCCCCCTTAAAGCTAGAACACGTAAGACAGAATATTTGATCGTATACCACTTGTATACATTTTGAAGCATTTCTGTTTTTTCATTTGTTTTTCATTAGAGGGAGTACAGTACAGCAGTACTGTAAGAGAGAGGGAAAAAGCTGAAATAAATAGAGTAGAAATAACTTGAAATTCAAGTTATTGTTGGATGTCTTCTCAACATTGCAGGATGTTGTCTGTAAAAACTTTCGTGAGTTAAAAAGAGTGCATGTAGCTTCTGAAGAAAACATAGAACTTCTGTTGCATTGTTTATTGCCTTTTGAGACTCAAAACTATTTTGTTTCTCTCACAATTACTTTTGTCTTTCCCTCTCATTCTTCTACTCTCTTCTCCCCTCCATCTGCTCCTCCTCTTTCTCTCCTTCTCTGTTGCTCACCACTCTCTCCCTCATGCTTCAAACTATCTCTGCCTACTGTACTTCTGTCCTCCACTGTCTCTCCCTCTCCTATTTCACTCTCTCCATTTCCTCCACTGCCCTCTCTCTCGCCAACAACTCCCCTTTCTCCTTGTCCTTCTCTCTCTCTCTCTCTTCATATTCTCCCCTCTCTCTTTCTCTCCCATCACCAACCCCTCTCTCTCTTTCGCACTCTTTCTCTGTCTCTCTCCCCTCTCTCAGAGGTATCCAGCAGCAGTTGTCCAGCTACCAGGAGACGGTGCGACGGGTGGGCGAGCACCGGGACTACACTCCCACCTGCGGCGTTTGCCACAAGACCAAATTCGCAGACGGCTGCGGCAACCTCTGCTCCTACTGCCATACCAAGTTCTGTGCCCACTGCGGGGGGAGGGTGTCCCTGCGCTCCAACAATGTAAGAGGGAGGCTGTAGACACACACACACACACACACACAGTTTGCTCTACTGTGATAAGTCTGTATGTGGTCAGGTGCTCAGGTGGATGTGAGAAACGGTGGGGGATTCTGCAGCAGTGTGTGTGAACCAGGCAGAGGCTGGTTACGGTTAATTGGGCATTAGATGGGGCTAGGTGCTAGGGAGGGTCTCAGTGTCTTTCCCCCCGGGGGGCTGTGCTGGGCTGACATCACAGTGGGGTTAGGGGTTGGGGGGAGGGGCACCATACAGAGAGGCTTCTTAAATGGATAACCCACCCACAGCGCGATATTTATGATTTCATCACAGACACACATACACACACACACACACACACACACACACACACAATATGGATAAGCTACTTGCTTAAGCTTAAGCTTTTCCATCTCTCTCTTTCTGTTTTTGTTTCCCTTTTTTCACACATGCGGACACTGTGACTAAAGGAGGACAAAGTGGTGAGTGTTCCTTCATCCCGAACAATCCTTTCACACACTTACCTTTATTTACTGTTGTAATATTCCTAACCCACCATAAGCAACCATAGCAAAAAGACAGAGGGAATAAATATAACATGAGCCTCAATGCTTGCATAATTTTGACTTCACTCACACACTTTGAATGGCATTTGTCTCATTTTAGAGTGACATAATTTTCTGCTTTGAATTTCTAACAATACAAATGTAGTTTGGTAAACTGTATTTGCACCCACATCTTTTGCAGCATTTTGCCATCATTATGCTGGTATCATGTTTTACAATGTACAGTATGTGAAAAGGTTCCTCTGGCGATACGGGGCCAGTGGCCTCCCAATCTACCAGTATTGGTTTCACCTGTGTGTTCTGTCCCCTATTTGTTATTTATAGCCTGTGTGTTCCCCATGTCCTTGTCAGAGATTCTCCTTGTCTGTCTGTAAGTACCCTGTCTGTCTGTCTGTTCCGCTATTTCCAGTTGTTGTCCTAGTTATTCCACTTATTAAGTGTGTACCTTGGTTTATGGAGCTTGTTTTCTCCACCCTTGTTTTATCCTTTGGTCCCAGTGTTTGTTTGTATGCCGTTCCCCAGTTTTATGATTAAAACCCCCTTTTGAAATACTTTACGCTGTCGTCTGAGTATCTCTCCGCACTTGGGTCCACCGCACTACCACCCGCTAACAGAATCTCTGACCAACATGGACCTAGCGGAGATACTCAGGCTGCAGGAGGAATCCGCAGCACAGCGTAAAGTTTTAACCCAGCACGAGCAGGGAATGCAGCAGGTGGCCGAGAGCCTCCATCGACTCACCATCATGGTCCGCTCCATGTCGGAGGCTCGGGAGGCCGCCGCTGTACCTGCACCGACACCACCTGCTCCTGCTCACCAGACCCCAGCACGGGAGCCGCGCCTACCACCGCCTGAACGATACGGCGGACGTCCGGAGGGCTGCAGAGAGTTTCTCACCCAATGTTACCTGGTGTTCAGTCTGCAGCCCTCATCCTTTCCCACGGAGCGCTCCAGGGTGGCGTACATCATCACCCTGTTGACGGGCCGGGCTCTCTCTTGGGCTACGGCCGAGTGGGAGCGTCAGACGCCGGCATGCTCTGACGTCACTCTGTTCACCCGGGAGATACGCAAGATTTTCAACACCTCCCGGGCGGCGTCGGGATATGAGGCCGGCCGTCGCCTCACGGCCTGTCGGCAGGGTGAGCGCTCCATGGCGGACTATGCCGTGGAGTTCAGGACCCTGGCGAGGGAGGCAGGTTGGGAGGAGAGCGCGCTGGTCGTCCTCTTCGCCCAGGGTCTCTCGGAGGTGATGAAAGACGATCTCGCCTTCCGAGAGCTCCCTGAGCAATTGGACGACCATTGGACGACCTCATCGACCTCTCTATTTGGGTGGACAACCGTCGCCGGGAGAGATCAAGGGAGCGACGGTTGACACGCGACGCGCCTCCCCATGTGCCTCCCTACCCAGAACCCTTTTCCCGTCTCCCTGGGGAGGACCCTCAGGAGGAGCCCATGCAGTTGGGAGCAGCGCACCTCTCGAAGGCGGAGAGACAGTGCTGCCTGAGCGAGGGGCGCTGCCTGTACTGCGGCCGGGCGGGTCACCGCTGCGCTGCCTGCCCGGAGAAGTCGGCAAACGGAGGGTCCCGCTAGTATCTGGGGGGGGTGCTGGCGGGACGGGATCCACCCTCCATTCCTGGAGATTCCCGGACCTTTCTCCGGATTGCAGTGCAGTGGGGCTCAGACCCACAGAGGGTCCTCGCCCTGGTCGACTCTGGAGCAGCGGGGAACTTGATGGACACAAGCCTGGCGGCTGGATGGGGAGTCCCGCTCATCCAGCCAGCGGAGCCCATTCCGGTCCGGGCTCTGGACGGTCAGCCCCTGGGAGCTGGCCTGATTACCCAGCGCACTATCCCCGTGCGCCTCCAGGTCGAGGGGGCTCCTTGGGAGGAGGCTCATTTCTTCATCATTGAGACTCCTGACTGCCCCCTCGTCCTGGGTCACCCCTGGCTGGCTTCCAGCAACCCCCGGATTAACTGGGCTACCGGGCAGGTTGTTCTGGGGGTAGGATCGACCGTCCACCCTTGTCCATCCAGTCCCCTTTCTCCCATTCCCCACCCACTGCCACCTACCTCCCCTGTTCTCGATCTGACCGGTGTTCCCTCAGAGTATTGGGACCTGGCGGAGGTCTTTAGTAAGTCACGGGCCAAGAGCCTGCCACCCCACAGGTCCTACGACTGCGCCGATCGACCTCCTGCCAGGTTCCACGCCTCCTAGGGGTCGCTTGTTTTCCCTGTCCCAACCAGAGACATTGGCCATGAAGGAGTACATTGAGGAGACGCTCGCCGCGGGACCTTCCACGTCCCTGGCAGGTGCAGGGTTCTTCTTCGTGGCCAAGAAGGACGGAGGACAGCGGACTTGCATCGATTACCGGGGCCTGAACGCCATCACCGTGAAGAATCGCTACCCACTCCCCCTGATGACATCGGCCTTTGAATTCCTGCAGCAGGCCCGGGTCTTCATCAAGCTCGACCTACGTAACACGTACAACCTGGTGAGGATCCGGGAGGGGGATGAGTGGAAGACGGCGTTCAACACACCGAGGGGCCACTACGAGTACCGGGTCATGCCCTTCGGATTGGCCAACGCCCCGGCGGTCTTCCAGGCGTTGGTCAACGACGTCCTTCGGGATCTCCTGGACCTGTCCGGGTGTTTTTCACCAGGAGACAGTCTCCTTCCTGGGATTCATCGTTTCCAGGGGGGAGCTGCGCATGGACCCCGCCAAAGTCAAGGCAGTGTTGGACTGGCCCCAACCTTCCTCCTTGAAACAGCTGCAACGTTTACTGGGGTTCGCCAATTTTTATAGGCGGTTCATCCGGGGGTTTAGTGCCCTGGCTGCTCCCTTGACCATCCTCACCCAGTCCTCCATCACCCGCCCTCAATTCGCTTGGTCCCTCGAGGCAGAGAACGCCTTCGCCACACTCAAGCGGCGCTTCACCTCCGCCCTGGTCCTTGGGCATCCGGATCCTGCTCGGCCCTTCGTGGTGGAGGTGGATGCCTCCGACACTGCAGTGGGGGCGGTGCTCTCCCAGTGGTGCCTTACGGACGGGAAGGTCCATCCCTGTGAGAGAATATAGTATACACTTTGTGACAAAAAGTGATGACGTCACATAAATTGAATCATCGAAAATAATACTTGAAAATTATGTCCCCGCCCCTTTGGGGGCGGATGTGGTAGGCTGTTGATGCTTGTCCAATGAGACGTGGGGGGAGAGGCTAAAGGTGTTCTGGTGTTTGTCGGAATTTGAAATTTTTATGAGGATGTGGTCACCCCCGTAGGATGTAGAACCGTGAGAATGGAATGTATGGATTAGGGGGGAGGGGGGGGGCCCAGGGGGCCCTGAACTGTCTGAAGAACCATCGGGGGTTCAGCTAAAGTTTGTCACTGATAAGGGCTGTTGGGATGGGATGGTGATGACTTTATGCTGCATACAGGCAGCTATGTCAAAATTGCATATGAGGCTTAAAATAAAACTTCAATACTGGGGGTTAAAATGTGCAATTAAAAAAAAGCCAATTAAAAAATGGCTAGGCTGCTACTCTAGTGCTAGTATTGTGTTCAATAATGAAGGGTTAGGGTTGATAAAAGGGGGGCTTAAATTTTTTTTTTTTTTAAAAAGGTTCAATTTTTAAAAATGTTTAGTTTCAAACGTGGGTCTGACCCGTGCCACGGACGTGACGTTGATAAGATCACGTGTTTCCCGGGTAAAAAAGGTGTATATATATGATATATGTGTGAGATCTGTAGTAGTAGTAGTTGTGGCTGTATGACATTGTCTAAAATGGCGTCTACATGGATGGTGGGGGAAATGGAAGGGTGTTTATTGATCCATGAGACGTGGGTGTGAGGCTAAGGTGTTCTGTTGTTTGTAAAATTAGTTGTAGCATCTTGACATTTTTATGAGGAAGGGGTCACCCCCGTAGGATGTAGAACCGTGAGAATGGATTGGTTGGATAAGGGGAATCACAGGGCCCTGAACTGTCTGAAGACCGACCGAGGTCCTGCTAAAGTTTGCCTCTGATAAGAGCATGTGTTTCCCGGACAAAAAGATGTATATATATGGGACCCTGAGAGCTGGTCACAAAGGCCCGAAGACTTGGGACTGCTGAATCTGACCAATCTCTCTCTCTCAGCCATGGAAGATGTACGTAAGTTTTTCCTATGGGGTTTCCCATCCAGAGGGTGTAAGGGAGGGTTTCTGTAAGAGAGGTAATCTTTAATCTTTCCAGATCAAACAATTGACTCTTCAAGTCTTCAATCGTCACCTCGTCGTGAACGCCAAATAGCACGTGTTTCTCCATATCGTCCCTGGAGGGATGCTGCAGGTATGTTAAATAAATCAATAAATCAATAAATCAACAAATTATTAAATACATAATTAAATAAAAACTATCTGTAACCTGCTTCTCTTCTTTTTACAATGGAACCAGAGGGTTACAACGATGAAGATTCTGGACCACGTGACACATTCAGGCTGTTCCAATCGGCTGAGAGCGACAGTGAGGCGTATTTGCCGACGTCACCACGAGCTTCTCTCCACAGCGAGGATGCGCAGCTGCATGGACTGAACCATCTTGAGGAGAATCGACAAGGTTTTTATGATGATGATGATGTTCAAATGTCTCCCATCCCCAGTCAAGATGCGCATGACGATGGTGGTCGCCCTGATGCGGTTCTCTCAGCTTATTATGAAGGTCTTGATGAAGGCCTGGCTTTAGCAGAAGTGTCTGATGAAGATGAGGATTCAGAGACCGATTCTGTGAATAGTCTAGATTTTGAGCAGAGTTTGATCAGCATTGAAATGAGATTGCATACGGCCCGGTTGTTACGTGTGAGATCCAGAAATATAGCACACCCTGATGATCGCCGTAGTAGGCTTAGACAGATACGAAGGCGTACAGGCGTATTGAAACGTATCGCAAGACGTCTGTTTACTGCATAAAAAGTCACAGTTTCATTCAAATTAATAATATTAAAAAAAAATATATATAAAAAAAATGGCTGAATCAGACAGGGTTAATCATCATGATATTCCTCATGACCTCATGCAAATGGTCAATGATCTTAATACGTCTAGTGTTGTTAGAGAGTTTGATCCTGTAGACCAGGGGTCCCCAAACTTTTTCCTGTGAGGGCCACATAACTTTTCCCTTCTCTGATGGGGGGCCGGTGTCAGTTTGTAACAGAAAAAGTGTGACGATCGTAGGGGTGCTTAAAAATTTTATTGTTTTCCAGAAAGCCACACATAACCAAATAACCCTTTCCAGGTTCTTTACAGAAAAAAAGTCAGGAAATAAATAATAACACTATTAATGAAATAAATAATAACTAAATAACCCTCTCTGAGTTCTTCACAGAAAAAAACTGGAAATAAATAACACTATTTATGAAATAAATAATAACTAAATAACTCTCTCTGGGTTCTTCATAGAAAAAAAAGCCATGGAACATTAACTTTCTGTTGTGCCATGCACAATCTTAACAGATAAAAGTTCAGCTCAGTTGTCAGAGCAGAATCTCTCTGACACATATGAGCAGTCTCTTAAAGTTCTTGTGTTCCTTCCTTATAATCCTTTTGTAGGTTCCAGTAGGCTTGTAGACACCGCTGTTTGCAGCTCTCTCTCATCAACTTCCCTGTGAAAACCACAAAGGAAGCAGGTTGAGAAACTGAACTAAGTGATACAGCACCTACACAGCACAATACATTTCACTACCAGTATGGTTGTAAAGATGGATTTTATCCCAGTAGATTTTATTATGATTATATTTGTTTATGCTCAGAATGACTCATTCAAGTCAGAAAAGTGAGCTTACCTATGTATGTTCATCAGTGTGAACTGTGGGCCTGCATCTGGCTGGTGAGAAGTTGAATATCAGGTTCCATTCTAGTTACAGCCAGTCTCAAGCACTGATGCAAATGTTCATCTGTCAATCTTGATCTCATCGGAGTTTTCAGCAGTTTCATGCGTGAAAAGGTTTTCTCGCAGATATACGTGCTGCCAAAAACTGTGGACATTTTCATTGCGTGTTTTTTGATGTTAGGGTACGTGTCGTTTGGGAGGGCGGCATAGAAGTCAATGAGACTGTTGGGCTTGAATGCGTCTTTCAGAACATCACAGTTCTGTAACTCAGCCAACTCAAACTGATATGAAGGCTGGGCTTCATCAATGTCGGCAACAAAGGGGTTCTGAAAAAGACGGATTTCTTTTGCATGAACATGTAGTTCACTGAATCGCACACCGAACTCCGCCTTCAGCATTTCCAGTGCTTCCACGCACTTTTCAGCTGGGAACGGGACCGCTGGGTTCTCTGTCGACAGTTTTTGGGTAGCAGGGAGATGGACGAAGTTGCGCTTTTTCACTTGTTCCAAAAGCAGCGCTAATTTCACCTCAAATGCTTTTATGTGTGAATACATGTCGCAAATGAGTTTCCCCTCGCCTTGTAGCTGCAAGTTAAGGCTGTTAAGTATTTCTGTCACGTCTGTTAAAAATGCGAGGTGCCATTTCCATTCTGGGTCGATCAGCTCTGGGACCGTTTTGTCTTTTAAATGAAGAAATGCGTTAATTTCGGGTAGCAGCTCGTAAAAACGCCTCAAAACTCTGCCCCGGCTCAGCCATCGGACCTCTGTGTAGTACAGCACATCTCCGTGCGCAGACTCCAGTTCAGACAGGAATTCTTGGAACTGCCTGTGTTTAAGTCCCTTTGCTCTGATGAAGTTTATGCACGACACCACAACCTTCATTACAGAATCCCACGTCAACACTTTGCAGCACAGTGCTTGCTGGTGAATTAGGCAGTGGACTCGTAGCGGGGCGGTGAGACCCCTTTTTTCCAACTCCCGGTTCATGCGTCCTATTAGACCGCGAGTTTCGCCCACCATGCTAGGAGCCCCGTCAGTCGTGATGCTAGCCAGCTTTGACCAGTCCAGGTCCAACTCCTCCATGGTTTGGCACACTTTGTCAAAAATATCCTCTCCCGTTGTAGTCCCTTTGAGACTTTGGAGGGCTGCCAGCTCCTCGCATATCTCAAAGTTTGCGCTAACTCCACGAATAAAAATGAGCAGTTGCGCTGTGTCCTGCACGTCCGTGCTCTCATCCAGTGCTAATGAAAAAAAGTCAAATTCTTTCGTCTTCTGCTGCAGCTGGGCATATACATTACTCCCGATTTCTTCAACGCGTCTGGTGATTGTACTCGCCGACAGACTTACGGCATTAAATGCATCTTTCTTCTCGGGACACACCTCCTCCGCGACAGCATCCATACATTTCTTAACAAACTCTCCGTCAGTGAAAGGCTTACCGCTGCTTGCTATCAGTTGAGCAACCCGAAAGCTGGCCCGAACGGATGCCTGGTTCAGCTGAGCTTGGCGTACAAATGTATTCTGCTGAGATAGTAGTCCACTTTTTAGCTTTGAGAGTTTGTCTGCTCGTATTTGGCCTTGCAAGCTATCGTACTTGTCTTTGTGACGGGATTCATAGTGTCGGCGAAGATTGTATTCTTTGAATACCGCCACCGTCTCTTGACAGATGAGACAAACAGCCTTTTCTTTGCATTGAACAAAAAAATAATCGTTTGTCCACTGCAGGTTAAATACCCTGCATTCTGAATCAATTTTTCTCTTACCTAACCTTTTCGCCATTATTCCGTTCTCTCTTTGACAGGGCCGGGCCTAGGATTTTTTTTCTGGAGGCCAAATAGGAAAAAAATCAGATAGCGTCTCTGGTATTGTTCAGAGGGCCGAGCCAAATGTGCTGACGGGCCGTATCCGGCCCGCGGGCCGTAGTTTGGTGACCACTGCTGTAGACCGTCCAATACATCAGATGCTTCCCGATGTCCCTGTAAACAGGCCTCAGGAGCACTACTTCCTCCCGACCGAGGAGGCGTTAGATGATATACTCGCCGCTTATCGATATCCTTTATCTGACACGCTTCCGTCGCCTACCTGTATGAGGGAAGGGGCTGATTCGACAGAGGATGTTATGGAGACCAGGCGTGATATGGACATGGATTGGAGTCCTATACCCCTTTCCCAGATAACTGACTATGAGACCCCCTGGACTCCAATACCCCTTTCCCAGATAACTGACTATGAGACCCCCTGGAGTCCCGCTGATAATGTATGTTGTCAAGCCCTCAACGATGTTGAAACTCAACACGGGAGCGGTGGAGGTGTTGGAGATGGAGAAATTAATGATAATGTAATGGGTAATAACAACCAGCAATTACCAGAGGAGGGTGAAGCCGGAGTGTCTGTACCGTCCTATAATGGAGGTAACAGGGAGGATTTTGCGGAGCGTATGGAAATTGACCGAGTCTCTTTTGACACGCCTGATGGCATGCAGGTAATAAACAGAGAGAGCTTCAATAATGTTGAGGTGAGATCATTTTTAAATTTCCCAATGCCTGATAGGGCACATACCAACCCTAATTTTGGAGAGTTTTACCATGCTGTAGTAAATGGTTTTCAGAACCGAATGTCTGCGATAATCGAAAGAGTTGGTGTAAACCCTCGCGATATTTTTCAGCTCAATTTACGAGCTGATAGTTTACAAGATGATGTCTCAATGACTGTGCGTTACGGTGAAGGTAGGCTAACAGATTTCAACCAAATTCTTGACCGCCTTGTTCAGTCTAACATGGCTATTTTCAGTGGTTCCGGAATCGAACTCTCTGTGAATTTCGTGAGGGCTCCAGGAGGTAGATAGATAGATAGATAGATAGAAACTTTATTTATCCCAGGGGGAAATTCAGGTTCCAAGTAGCATACAGACATAGGGGGTATCACACATAACATACACATACAACATACAACATTAGCAGCATTTTATACAGGCGAGGTGCAGTTGTAAATGTCTTTGCAGTTAGGTGAGGTGCAAAAAGGTAAGGCAGACAGTGCGATTATAGCATTAAATACTAAAAACTAAATACGGGCTACATAAATATGGACTATTTTAAAGTGCATTTAGTCCAGGCTGGTGGAGGGAGGTAGGAGCTGTGTATGAGACCTAGCATAGCTAGTAAACATTGTAGATAATGAGGTGAAACAGTGACATGATACATGATAGTGATATGATACAGAGGGTGGAGGTTATGCAGAGAAGTCCATCTCTTTGCCCTTGATTGACTTATTGTAGAGTTGTATGGCTCTGGGGACAAATGATTTAGTAAGTCTGTCAGTTTTGCTTGTCAGTGCTCGTAACCTCCAGCTGATCAAGCTCTTCTGCTGGATGATGGTGTGGTACAGTGGGTGACCTTCATTGTCCATGATGGTGAGCAGTTTGCTCAGAGTTCTTTTTTCCAGTACTGAAGTGATGCTCTCCAGTTCAGCTCCCACAACAGAGCCAGCTTTCCTTACCAGCCTGTCCAGTCGCCCGGCATCCCTCTTCTTAGTGCTTCCTCCCCAGCACACCACTGCATAGAAGAGAACGCTGGCGACCACAGACTGGTAAAACATCCCTAGGAGTTTGCTGCAGACATTGAAGGACCGCAGCCTCCTCAGGAAGTACAGCCGGCTCTGTCCCTTCTTGTAAATCGCATCAGTGTTGGCTGACCAGTCCAGTTTATTGTCCAGGTGGACCCCCAGATACTTATATATGCTGACCATCTCCACATTGACTCCCTCAATGGAGACTGGTAGCAGAGCGGGCTTAGACCTACGGAAATCCACCACCATCTCCTTGGTCTTTGTAGTGTTGAGTTGTAGGTGGTTGAGTTTGCACCATTGCACAAAGTCCTCCACCAGGCTCCTGTACTCCCCCTCCTGCCCATCTCTGATACACCCCACAATTGCCGTATCGTCCGAAAACTTCTGCATGTGGCATGACTCTTTGTTGTAGCAGAAGTCAGACGTGTACAGGGTGAACAGGACAGGAGAGAGCACAGTTCCCTGTGGTGCTCCGGTGTTGCATACTACAGTGTCCGAGAGGCAGTCCTTCAGTCTGACAAACTGTGGCCGCCCTGTCAGGTAGTCAGTGATCCAGGATACCAGGTGGGCGTCCACACCCATCTGCAGGAGCTTGTCTCCCAATCTGAGGGGTTGGATGGTGTTGAAAGCACTGGAAAAATCAAAGAACATGATTCTCACAGCGCTTTTCCCTTTGTCCAGGTGAGAATGCGTCCTGTGCAGTAGATATGTGATGGCATCGTCTACTCCAACCTTCTCCTGGTATGCAAACTGTAGTGGATCCAGTGCATGGCTAACCTGGGGTCTGAGTGTATGTAGAAGCAGTCTCTCCATTGTTTTCATAATGTGTGAGGTGAGTGCGACAGGCCTGAAGTCATTGAGTTCTTTTGCGTGTGGCTTTTTTGGGACAGGGATAAGACATGATGTCTTCCACAGTGTTGGGGCCCTACCAAGACGTAGACTCAGGTCAAATAAGTACCTCAGCGGCTCTCCCAGTTCGGCAGCGCAGGTCTTGAGCAGTCTGGGACACACTTTGTCTGGACCCGCTGCCTTCCTGGGGTTAAGTCGCTTTAGTCCCGATCGCACCTGGTCTGCCGTGATTGTAGGGGGGAGGGGCTGGGAGGGAGGGGGGGGTGGGTGGTGGGGTGGCTCTTTGTCCCTGGGCGCTCCAGTAGACAGTGGCTGATGGCTGGTGATTGAGGTCGGTGACGCCTTTGATGATGGGGGGTGTTGGGAGATGGGGGGCTGTGTGAGATGGGGGAGAGGTGTAGAATGGCCCTGCACGCCGACAGAGACAGAGACAGCTCCTGGAGAGGGGGTGGGGTAGGCCACCGCAGCTGGGTGGTTGAACCTGTTGTAGAACTGGTTCAGTTCATTGGCCCGGTCTCGACCTCCCTCAACACAGCTACTGCTCTTCCTCATGCCCGTCATCATCTTCATCCCATCCCACACCTCTCGCACGTTGTTCTGCTGCAACTTCCTCTCTACCTTCCTTCTGTATAACTCCCTTGCCTCTTTCAGCTTGACTTTGAGTTCCCCTTGTGCGTGCTTCAGCTTTGCTAGGTCCCCCTCTTTGAACGCCCTCTTTTTCTTATTGAGGAGGGCCTTGACATCGCTGGTAATCCAAGGCTTGTTGTTTGGAAAGCAGCGCACAGTTTTTGTGGGAACAACAATGTCTTCACAGAAGTTCAGGTAGTCGGAGTAGCAGTGTGCGAGCCCATCAATGTCATCACCATATGATTGTTGGAAAATATTCCAGTCTGTTATGTCCAAGCAGTCCCTCATGGCCTCATCCGTCTCGGGGGACTTCTTCTTGAAGGTGCGTGTTCTGATTGGTTCTCTCCGAACACATGGAGTGTACAGTGGTTGTAGGGAGACCAGATTGTGATCTGATTTCCCCAGTGGTGGTAGTGATGTGGCGGTGTAGGCATCCTTAATGTTTGCATACAGAAGGTCAATTGTTCTGCTCTGTCGTGTGGGGCAGTTGACATACTGGTGAAAGGCGGGCAGTGTTGAATCCAATGTGACATGATTAAAGTCCCCTGATATGGCGATGTAAGCATCGGGGTACTGAGCTTGGAGTTTCGTGATGGTAGAGTGGATGACGTCACACGCGGTTTCAGCCATAGCTCGGGGTTGTATGTACACAGCGATGACGATGGCGTTCGTAAATTCTCGGGGCAGATAATAGGGACGTAAACTCACCGCTAGTACTTCAACATCAGGGCAGCAGATAATGTCCTTCACCGTAATATGTCCAGGGTTACACCATCTGTTATTGATGTAGAGTACGAGCCCGCCACCTTTGTTTTTGCCACTTAAACTCGGGTCTCTGTCCGCTCTCACATGCGTGAAACCAAGGAGCTCAATGTTAGCATCTGGTGTGTTGTTGTTCAGCCATGTCTCCGTGAGAATCATCACGCTGCATTCCCTGTACAGTTTAACGTTCCTCACCAAAGCTGCCAGCTCGTCCGTTTTTTTGGAAAGTGAATTAACGTTACCCATCACACACGAAGGGATCGACGGTTTATACTTCCACCGCTTCGCTAGGGCCCTCTCCTTAACTTTAGCCCCAGCTCTGCAGCCTCGATAAGGCCGTCGAATCTCCTTCGGAATGCTGTTAACGTAAGTACTGTCGGTAGTTCCCTTTGATCTGAGCTCGAGTAGCAGATTCCTCGAGTAAGTCCGCGTTGTGCTGCTGCTTTCTTGCGGAAAAGTATCCGTATCCATAGGATACAACATGTCCACGCGTTGCATGTAAATAAAATATAAAAAATTGCAAACGGAAAAGTAGTTAAAAGACTTAACAAAGACAAAACAACGAGAGCTACTGGATGGACAGCCTGCTCACGCCGGCGCCTGCGTGATGAAATAGGAGGTTCAGGTAGACGGAAAATTAATACATTATTTATTACGGAGACCCTAAAAAAAAAAAGCAAACATTTATTTGTAATTCCAAATCAGAACCATGCATGCTTCGGAATAAACCTAGCTCTACTTGCAAATCCCGGTTTAACCATTGAAGAGGCTGGGAGGGAGGGTTACAATATTCATGTCGAAGCCGGGCTCGGGCCTAATGATAGGACCACATTCGAAGATGTGATCAAATTTGAACAGCTGTTAAACTGTAAAATCGTTATTTTTTACAGAGCCTCAGATAGAGTTAATCTGATTACGTTCCATACTGAAACAGAGTCAGAGACAATCCGTTACATGCTTTTGCATGACAATCATTTTTACGGGATAGAAAATGTTAAAGGATTCCTTGGCTGTGCATTTTTCTGTATTCATTGTTACACGGGGTATAGTAGAGAAGGCGGACACTATTGCGAAAAAGCTTGCAACGTCTGTCTTTCAGACTGTAAACAACAAGCTGCATTTCAAAAAGTCCATTGTAATGATTGCAATCGTAACTGTTCAAATAGTGTGTTATAGGATGCATAAAGTGTGCAGATGGCACCCAAAAGCTAAAAAGATGGCTAGCAATTGTCAAATAAATAAGAAATGCCTTAAATGTGGATTTACATACCGTATAAACCTCATAGACTCTAAACCCCATGTCTGTTCAATTAAAGTTTGTCACATCTGTAAACAAGACCTTCAGCCCGCTAAACCACCATCTTTATCAACTGTTCAGACTTCTGAAGAAGTGTCAGAGTGCGTGGATATTCATCAATGTTACATGCAATCTAAACCTAGTGTAGCAGAGGAGAGGATTAATCAGAAGCTGGTATTTTATGATTTTGAATCAAGCCAGACAACTGGAACACAGATCCCTGTCTATGTGGCTACACAATCCCTGCAAGGGGCTCGATGGTGTGCCCAGGGCCCTAATTGTGCTCTAGAGTTTTTATTGCATTACAGTCAAAACAAATTCAAAGGCACAGTGTTCTTAGCCCATTATAGCAAAGGTTATGACAGTTATCTAATTTTAGATGCATATGTAAAACAGGGGATAACACCGTTCGTCATAGCCCAAGGGAGTAAAATCATACTCATTATAGATAAACAATTCCGGCTCAAATTCATTGACACATATTCCTTCATCCCCATACCCTTAAGACAGTTTCCAAAAGCGCTAGGATGTCAAACTGAATCGAAAAAGGGATATTTCCCTCATAAAATGACAGATTATTCAAAAATGTTACAAGTACAAGGGTCGATACCCCGCTTCTGAAATGTACGGGTGTGATGAGATGTCTGTAGAGCAGAGAAACAGTTTCTTTAAGTGGTATAACACAGTAAAAGATCAGGAATTTGACTTTTTAACCGAGTTAAAGGCTTATTGTCAGAATGATGTGGAGATTTTAGCCGAAGGTGCCACCAATTTCCGCAATGAATTTATAAAGACAACTCAATGCGATCCTTTTGCGAGCGTGACAATTGCGTCAGCAGCTTTAGCTGTTTTTCAAACCAACTTCTTAATCAAAAACACAATCGCATTACCCGATGCTAACAACTACAGATGACAATTCAAGGCCTATTCCCATGCTTCGATACAGTGGCTTGAGTATCTAGCGTTTTCACGCTGCATTGACATTGAACATGCATTAACACCGCAAGGTGAACGTTGTTTTGGGCCTCTTCATGTCGATGGATATGCCGTGATAAAAGGTGTGAAAACAGCATTAGAATTCTATGGCTGTTATTTTCATGGTTGTCCGACTTGTTATAACCCTCATGACATATCGCCGCTTACAGGATTAGAGTTTGGGGTGATGTACTCTAACACTCTGAAAAGGCTAACTCGGTTAGAAACAGAGTTTAAGCTGAAAACAGAGGTTATATGGGAACATACATGGAATTCGATGAAACAACAGCAACCTTCTGTTAAATCATTCCTTGAGAGATACCGGGAGCCTAGCCCTTTAAATCCTCGGGCCGCGCTATTTGGAGGCAGGACGGAGGCTATTGTCTTAAGACGCAAAATTGAACAAGGGCAGACCATTCAATATGTCGATTTTACCAGCTTATATCCGTACTGTAATGCAGAGTTTGAATATCCAATTGGTCACCCGGTTATAATCAGGAAAGATTTTAAACCGGTTGAAAATTACTTTGGCTTTATACATGCTAAAGTTCACCCGCCGAGGTGTTTGTTTTTCCCTGTGCTACCTATGAAAAATGACGAAGGTAAATTGCTTTTTACACTCTGTCGAACATGTGGGATTGAGAATAATCAAACGACGGCTTGCTTGCATTCTCTGGATGAGAGAGCGCTTCAAGGCGTATGGGTTAGCATTGAGTTATTAGAAGCTCAAAAAAGAGGTTACATTATAGCTGAAATTTATGAGGTCTGGCATTTTGAACAGAGATCCGATAAATTGTTTAAAGATTACATTCATACATTCCTTAAGCAGAAGCAGGAGGCCTCGGGGTATCCTGATGATGCTACAGACGAGGTTAGTAAACAGGCTTACATAAACGATTATAGAGAGAATCAAGGTATCCAGCTTGACCCGCATAAAATTGAGTACAATGCCGCGACGCGTCAGATCGCAAAACTTTTACTTAATTCCCTCTGGGGAAAAATGGCTCAAAGATCTAATCAACTTACAACCAGTATCGTGAAAGAACCCAAAGAGTTTTTTCAGTACCTCTTTAGCAGTAAGTATGATATAAGCCAGTTCCATTTCATAAATAATGATGTTGCAATCATTCAATGGCGTCATAATTCCAGGTGTGTCTTACCGCCCGGCGAATCAAATATTTTTTTAGCGGCGTTTACGACCGCATATGCGAGAGGTGTATTATACAAACAGTTACATTTATTGCAAGAGCGAGTACTATACTATGACACCGACTCAATCGTTTACCTCTCCACCCCTGAAGATCTTTATACCCCTCCGACAGGCAATTATTTAGGTGATTTGACATCGGAATTAGCGGCTGATGATTATATTTGTGAGTGGACAGCAGCGGGTCCGAAATCCTACGGCTTTCTCACCCAGCAAGGAAAGGTGTGTTTGA
Organism: Argentina silus; assembly: GCF_951799395.1. Lineage (NCBI taxonomy): Eukaryota > Metazoa > Chordata > Actinopteri > Argentiniformes > Argentinidae > Argentina > Argentina silus. The sequence goes on along the minus strand of NC_139654.1, from coordinate 30,233,391 downwards.
AAGTCAAAGGTTTTATCCAGAATTATGAAAATTGTAAAAAACTTAACTTTAATAATTTGACTGATCTGGTAGAAGACTATATTATAGATCCTAACACGCGACGCGAGATCCCTGCCCGTTACAATATAATTAAACGTGATATCAAAGCTTTTTCGCTCGCTAATAAACATCAAGTGATCAACTTTTCAGTTGTTTTTGATAAGAGACGCCTTCTCCCCTCAGGTAGAACATTGCCGTTTGGTTACTGAGTTGTTATTACCGGTTATCATCTGTTATTACCTGGGTTCACAATAGCCTGTGTTCACAATGTATCCTAATGATGTTTTATAGTATTTGAAAAATGTATTCTACAGTGTATTCTACAAAGTGTCCTAATGGTGTTTTATTGTGTTTGAAAAATGTATTCTACAGTGTATTCTACAAAGTGTCCTAATGGTGTTTTATTGTGTTTGAAAAATGTATTCTACAGTGTATTCTACAAAGTGTCCTAATGGTGTTTTATTGTGTTTGAAAAATGTATTCTACAGTGTATTCTACAAAGTGTCCTAATGGTGTTTTATTGTGTTTGAAAAATGTATTCTACAGTGTATTCTACAAAGTGTCCTAATGGGGGTTTTATTGTGTTTGAAAAATGTATTCTGCAATGTATTCTACAAAGTGTCCTAATGGGGGTTTTATTGTGTTTGAAAAATGTATTCTGCAATGTATTCTACAATGTATTCTACGAAGTATCCTAATGCTGTTTTATTGTATTTGAAAAATGTATATCTCATTAAATTCTTATTCATATGTCACCCCACCTCATCGTTTTTTACATATTCTGGGCTGGATATAATCAGGGTTCATCGTTAACCATGCTGTTAGTCTGTTTTAGCACAGTTGTAAGAATGGATGTGACTGTCGATCTGGCATTCCAAATGCCATGTAGCATGCTAATAGTGGGGCCTAGTGGCTCAGGTAAAACTTTTTTTGTAAAACAATTACTTGAAAACATGGAGAGTACATTTTCAAAAGTGCCGGCTCGTATAATCTGGGCATACTCTTCATACCAGCCAATGTATGACGAGCTCAGTCAAAATGTCAATATCGAATTTATAGAAGGTATTCCTGCAAACTTTAATGATGAAAATCTATTCCCACGGAACCAACACAACCTTTTAGTGGTAGATGACTCCATGGATGTGGGTGGCAATCATGAAGAATTAATGAAAGCGTTCACAGAATATCGACATCATAAAAAATTGAGCGTATTTTATCTAGTACTTTATTCAGAATTTGTTTAATCAAGGGAAACATTCGCGCACGATTAGTTTAAACACTAATTACATGGTGCTGTTTAAATCACCACGTGATAAAATGCAGATCCGGGTTTTAGCTCAACAAATGTATCCCGGCCTGAAAAAATTCTTTTTAGAAAGTTATGAAGATGCTACAAGGGAACCGTATACATATTTAATCGTTGACCTGCGTCCTAATTGTCCAGAACCCCTAAGACTGAGGAGTGGAATACTCCCTGGAGAGTGGCCGGCGGTCTATCAATCTAAAAAGTGACGAGACTTTTTAAATAAATAAACAATGTCTCAACGGATGAAAAGAAACCTTCCCATTTTAAAAGCTTTGCTCGCTCTAAAACCCTCGGAGAGAAGAAGTTTTCTATGTAGAGGGTCGGAAGATCTCATACTAGCCCTGTGTGAGATTGCATTAAACATATTGAAGGGAAACATACCTCTCACCCCTGGACAGTTCACTAAATTAAAAAAACAGAAAAAATTTATCAAGCTTTTTGCCCAGCGTAAAACCGGATTTAAACACAAGCGGAAAGTGCTGACGCAATCGGGGGGCTTCCTACTGCCATTATTAGCTACCGCAATTCCGTTTATAACTAGTCTGTTCTCTCATCAGAGATAGCCATAGACACTCTGGGCATGGCTGCGTTTAATAAAATGTACATGATTTCTCCACAACAGCTGGATAATTTAACCCAAAAGAGTTCACAGAGCATTGGTGAGCGAGCCCAACATGTCTTGCAAAACAATATGGAACGAGTTCTGAAACAGACAAGTGTTGACTCGCATACTAAAGCCAAGCAGTTCAATGATTTACTCGATAAATATCTAACCTTGCACCGCAAGGGGGCGACTCAAGATCGCGAAATCGTTTTTAAACTACCTGACAAACCCTCTGAGAAATCAGGTGAAGCGGATGAGGGCTACATAAGAGTGGGGGAGGAGGAAGAAGCTTCAGACAACCTGGAGGATGAGATTTTGGAGAATATAGGTTCTCGCAATCGAAAAAATGCTGCCTACATTCTGCAGAAGCTTCGTCAATCAAACCTTCTAAGATGGAATCGTTCAGGCGAGATAATTGTCCAGGATACCCCTATTAAAGGATCTCATATTTTCGATTTGATGAAGACGCTGTCAAACCGCCGGTTCCATTCCGGAACTCTACCGCGAGGATGGGATGTATTTTTAAATACAATTTCTGAATTAAATATTCCAATCACAACGGTTACGAACACACACGCTCGCCAGCAATTACGACTTAAACCCTCCAAAACCGCGAGTGAATCAATTCCTCAGATACGTCACAGCAAGAGAAACCGTGGAGAAAAGAAAAAAAAAATCACCATTGTCAACATCATTATTATTAGACATGTCTTACGCCAGGACCCCTTCTAAAACCCCAATGGACATAATACAGATGGCTACATCTGCAGACTCTGAATGGTCAACGCCCACCGAATGGCAACTCTCTACACCCATCCATCCTAGATGGTTAGATTTCAATCGAAAAAAATGAATTCAAGCAGACTGTATGATGTTTTAATCAATAAAATGATTTATTGAAATTAATATATGTCCGAAAAGAGTATTCATTCATGACAATTATAACACTCTTTAAACAGTTTTAAAGAGCAGGCATTCTGATTATACATTTTAACAGTCTTCACCCGTGAAATACATTTAGCACATTTCTTGACAAACTTGCTGACCATAACATCATTCTTTTTTAAATGATCAGAATACAATCGCATTGTTTCTTGAAAGGAGAGTCCTTTAAATCGATGACATAGGTAGAATACTACATGGGCTCCACAAGTCGTTGAATAATCATCTTGAACCTTCTGTTTGTTATAGAGTATTTCTTGAGCATTCCTTGATAGAAAACGCATAAACGCTTCAGGGTAGAATCTGTGATCTGGAGGATTTGCATATGAATCAAAAAATGTTGCCTTGTCAGGTTCAGCTTCGATAATCATACCCACCCAGTGTTCGCCTTCTCGGTTCTGATCGTGCGTGTTAACGACTAGATAGCTGGGGCGTCTAGCTATCTTGGAGGGTAGTAAATCACTAGGCCAAACACCTGCAAAAGCATCACCTAAAATTGGCTTTAATATAGACTCCAGCTGATGGTTATCCATCCTTTTATCAGGTTTAAAGGTTTCCACTTTTTTTTAATAGTCGATCAGGACTTGACGCTTTGAGTTTATCTCTATAACACTGTCGTAGCAGGCATACACTATCAGGGTCATTGTCTGAGGGAGGGCTATTCTGAATCTTAAATCCAGACGACATGTGTCATGCACCGAGGGTGAGAGAGCCTCACTGTCTAATTCATCATCCCTTGACAAATTGAACAGGAACAGCGAGTATCCATTTTCAAAGTTGTCACGGTTGATGCAGAGCGGAGAGTCTCTGATATGTCGGTTTGTACCCACATATAAGTTGTAAAATTCTCGAACACTCTGATGTGTGTCAAAGTGGGGTTGGTAGGGTTTTGCGGGGATAAAGCGTGAATTTACACTGAGACTGAGATATTCAAGATCCGAGTGATGGAATCTGAATGGGTTCTTATCTCTTGCGCCTACGAAAGCTCGATGATCAACTAATCCCGCTACTATATATTTAGGGAGCCTCCCTAAATATAAATTGTCTTGCGCGCACACCCGTGAACCTCTAGGGATTGTATAATTCTTAACGACTACCCTGCTTATAGGGTATAACGCATTGGATTTCATCAGAGCAGCCGAATGTCCTAACATGACATCGGGTGAAACCTGTACTTTTTTCGCAAAAATACTTGCAGATAGGATTTTTAATGCATACTCCTGGTCAGCAGCTGACACCAGTGTAAAAGCACTTTTGGCTTTCACCAGTTTCAAACGAACATCGACATTGTTTAACAAGAGTCTTTCGGAGAAAAATATGTCACTGTGTAGAGGCCCCATTCGTTCGAATGCGCGTGAACCTCGACAGAAGCTCGCGCGCTTAACAAGTCCTGTGTTAGGACCATCAGCTGCAATAGATACAGAGTCCAAATCTACACCTTCATCTTTGTACCACAGCCCCGCTGAAAACTGACTCTCCAAGGTTTCTTTTGAAAAGTTGAGCAGAGTTTCAATAATAGATCTGTAAGGATGTGTAGCGGACGATGAGCTAATGAGAACATCATTTAGACTAACATCTACCTGGGAGAATATAGTATTTAAGGGGTATTGTATTATTCCACAATTATCACCGCCAGCAAGATCTGTTCCATCAGCCTTGGTAATCTTGAGTCGTAGATATAGCAATGTACTTCCACTTCCTGATATCTGAAAATCCAGAACCTCTTGATCCACAATAGAGTTTAGAGGATGGATCTCCACGTAACCGCTTTGTTCTATAGACAATTGGGTCATGGGCGGTGCAAAAAGGTCAAGTTCCGATTTGGTGCACTCAGCTGAGAGATGATGTACAAGAGACATTCTTCTTATTCTTATTCTTATTATTTTTAGAATATATTTCCGTCACTCATTGTCTGAGGGAGGGCTATTCTGAATCTTAAATCCAGACGACATGTGTCATGCACCGAGGGTGAGAGAGCCTCACTGTCTAGTTCATCATCCCTTGACAAATTGAACAGGAACAGCGAGTATCCATTTTCAAAGTTGTCACGGTTGATGCAGAGCGGAGAGTCAATGATATGTCGGTTTGTACCCACATATAAGTTGTAAAATTCTCGAACACTCTGATGTGTGTCAAAGTGGGGTTGGTAGGGTTTTGCGGGGATAAAGCGTGAATTTACACTGAGACTGAGATATTCAAGATCCGAGTGATGGAATAGACAATTAGACAATATAGACAATTGGGTCATGGGCGGTGCAAAAAGGTCAAGTTCCGATTTGGTGCACTCAGCTGAGAGATGATGTACAAGAGACATTCTTCTTATTCTTATTCTTATTATTTTTAGAATATATTTCCGTCACTCATTGTCTGAGGGAGGGCTATTCTGAATCTTAAATCCAGACGACATGTGTCATGCACCGAGGGTGAGAGAGCCTCACTGTCTAATTCATCATCCCTTGACAAATTGAACAGGAACACTTTGTTTTTTAGACTTTCTGGGTTTTTTCGATATGCGTTTCTTAGAGGTGCGATGCTCTAACAATGCCACAGATCTTTTTCTTCTTCTTCCTCTGGCAAGGCGTCCTATTCCAGATCCTTCCTGAGACCTGCTGGCGCGATCGGCGATATGACGGGTTACGGCCCCCACAACGTCAGATGCTATCCCCTTCGCTGCTGTTTTCAAATGCGGTTTAACTATATATGCCCCTCGCTTAAGAAACGGTAGGACAAATCTGAACGCCCTACTTAAGATAGACCCTAACCCCCGACCATATTGTACAGGAGTACCTACAAACCCACTTAGACTGCCGCGACCTGTTTGGTTTACGTAATAATTCACAAATCTTTGTGAATCCATTTATTTTTTTATTTTTGCTGCTGTTTTTGCTTTGTTCTATAGATTCAGATGAGAGACTTGGGTTTAAAGTGCAGCTTGCAAATTGTCTTCCCGTATGTGAATCGAATCGGCTTGTTTAAATCCGTTTTTAGCTCAATCTGTATATCCTGTATGCGCTGTTTATTAACAGTAACGTAGTGTAGCCTGCTGTAGGAGAGAGTGATTACATCCCCGTAAGATCCTTCTTTTTTAACGATTCTTAGAAGAGGAACCGCATAGTCACCAATATGCTGTGCTTCCACGATATTCGTATAGACGAAAAAATTATACTGCCCCGCATTAATATCGCTGGGATATTTACTCAACGGTTTTCCACCCGACCGTGTCCAAGCGTCAGGTTCAAACCCTAGCATGTAGGCTAGTGGAGCCTTGAACCTGAGAGAATATTTGTCAGGTCCTAATATAGAAATTCTTTTATGTATAGAACAGTAATGTGAATGTAGATCTGTTTTTTGTTTCTTAAATACGGTATTTATCTCCTTCACTAGCGCCTCGATATTGTCATAATGACCTGTAGGGATTTTCAGGTGGTTTGGAGGGTCCCGCGGTCTCGAATGGTCTTTCAGGTCATAGGTATCTTCTAAACTTAAAATATTATTCCATGTATGACAGTACATTATCTCTGCTAACGCCACCTCATAAGGTCCATGTAACTCTATAGGCTGAGACAGCGTTATCGTATAATTTGAACTGTTATTGCTAGGGTAAACGCTGTGACATGCATTTGAAGGGAGAGTCACATAGAAAGATTCTCGCTCCTCCATCCTTGCTTCTTCTAGTTTGGCTTCTTGTTTTTCTTCCTCCCGAGCTCCATGACCTCTTTAGCCGGCAGCCATGAGTCAAACTGACTAGGCCAACCTTGCCAGTGGACTAAAACCATCTTCCGTCCATTTTGAATTTTCTTGTCTAAAATCCTTTCTACCCGAAAGACTGTGTCAGAGGTGATTCTCACCTTCTGCAGTTCTGCCTCATAGAACGTGCCAGTAAGAATTCACCTTTTATATCCCTTAATTTATAAACGGGCGGGAGTCTAGGGATACATTCGTTACCTATAAAGTATTCATCAGTGAATGATTGTTCGTACATTTTATCGAATATCCCCCTGTATTTGGAAATCCGCACAATGTCACCCTCTTTGAATTTAAACACAGGGGTCATACTGTTCAGAGGTAAAGTCCCGTATAAATTCTCAAAGACTTGCATGCTATTGGAGGATGTTACCTCAACAGGTTTCATTTTGATACTGCTATGATAACTATTATTATAGCTATCAAGCAAATCCCGAATCACATCAATATATCTGCGGGTGTTCTTAGCTGTGAAAAACCTCCACATCTTTGTCTTCAGCGTACGGTTAAAACGTTCCACGACTGACGCCTTCAAATCACTACCCGTTGCAAAGTGTTGAATATTATGTTTCTTCATTAGTTTTTCAAAGATACGGTTAAAAAATTCTTTTCCAGCATCCGTTTGGATTTTAACTGGTATACCGCTCTCCTCTAAGACTGCTGCAAAGGCCTCCGCAACTACGACGGCCGTCTTGTTTTTTAAAGAGCGTGCATAAGCTTTTTTTGAAAATACATCTATTACTGTAAGCAGAAATGTAAAATTATCATTGTCTTCAGACAGTGCACCCATATCGCAAAGATCCGCTTGAAATTGATACATAGGACGTGGCGCAAAAACACGATTTCTAGCATAGGTTTTTCTAGCCGTTTTGTGTAAGGTATACGCCTCTTGACCAGACAGCCACTCTCGTACTTGATCACCGCTAACTTTTTCAGCCGTCTGCTCTTCGACGGCTTTTTGAAGTTTTTCTACCCCTCCAAAAGATCCCGGTCCATGTTAACCCCCACATACGCATCAACGATCTCTTTAAGTTCCCCCTGGATGTTTTCTTCATACTTCAGACCGTATAGAAAGACCTCGGCTGCTCCTTGAACACGGCCTGTTGCTATCTCCCCTAATCCAACCGTCTCCAGAGCAAACATAAGAGTCGGGAGAAATTTCCATGTCCACAGGGAGGTCATCAACGCCTCAAAGTTGCTGTAAAAGTAATCACTCTCTAGAGGGTACAGACAAGCATGCCGACGTTGGCTTGGATGACCGGTTTTACACCCATAACATTCGTTTTTTAAATGTTCATCTATCACCAATGTTAACACCATGGCAACGCCGGCCTTCACCGTGTCCAGAAAAACATCAACACCCTGACGCTGAGATTGAAGCCGGTTCTCTAGAATTTCTTTAACCTCTACAACCATCGGATCATTCAAGGGAGGGTTCTGAGGGGTCCCCTGAGCAGTGATGCTAGCTTCCGCAGCGGGTTCGTTCTGAACCCCAGCGGACCCTGCTACTTGCAGGCTAGGCGAAGTCGGAGGTGTTGGATAGCCGTTGAGGACAGAATGATCTTCAGCCACGGGGGCTGCAAAATCTGAAGCATGGCCCCCGGGGGTGTACAGACCGGGTGCTTTGTCGAATGTTGGCTTGCCGGTATACGGCCTATATTTTCTGACGGGGAATTCAAGAGGCTCGAACAGAGTATTTGACGCGTCGCTGTCGGGCGAGACGGGTGAGTAGGTGACAGGGGTAATAGGCTCCTCAGAATCGCTCTGATGCTCTAGGGCTTTCCACCTTGTGAGGTCGTCCGTCTGGGCATTCCGGTAGTCTTCAAGAACCGGTTTATCCAAATCATCGTAGCCGCCAGATTCCTGAGAAAGGCTCGGAAGATAGCTGAGAAGCTTAGACTCTTCATCTTGAGATTCTAGGGGTTTACATTCCCCAACTGTAGAGTAGCCTTCGTCTTCACTTGAGGAAGGCAAATCGTTGACTGTGAAAAAATCAGCCATGTTGAAGTAATAAGTATTGTCGCACAAACTCGTTTTTCCAAACTTCTTATATAGATTGAAGGTGAGGGGGCGGGGGAAGGGGCATGTGTCTAGTAGGCCTGGGTAGTAGAGGTGTCTAGCACGATTTACTATGATTCAACACCGTCTGTTTCAAGCGTGTCTTTAGGAAAAAGATTACGACTGCATGACTCTAAGTCAGACAGAGATCTAGGGGTTAAACGCCTGGAAGGGCCTGAGATCCGTTTACCTGAGCACGTGTTCAGACTTTTTGCCAGCTGGAGGAGTCTCAGTCTCTGACTTTCCAGCTTGAAAAACCCAGTGATAGATTTCTCAAGGTTGAGAAGTCTACCACTTTGAATGCCAGTTTAATAGGCCAGTAGCGCTCTTTCTCCATCACCGTCTTTGGTCTTTCAGAAGACTCTGCCTCTGTCTGGAATCGCACCAACAGCCATTTGTGAGATCTTGAACAGTCAACAAGAAAAGCTTCCTGCAGGTTACGGCTCGGTACTCTGAGATCCACGCCCATCTCTATAGAAGCTTTCATACCCTCCAGGGCCACGTTTTGTGTGTCGTGCACAGATTGCATGTAGCGGATGAATTCCAGGATGTAAGCCTTCAATGTATCGAATTCTGATGAATAGATTCTCAGACGATTCTCTGATTCTTATTCCAAAGCGTATATGTCCACATAGGGGTGTGCACCTCCAGCTGCAAACTCTACATACACTACACAACCATCCTTCAATTCCCACATCATACTTGTAGACGCCATTTTAGACCCTGTCATATAGCCTCAACTACTACTACAGATCTCACACATGCTCATATATATATATATACACCTTTTGCCCGGGAAACACGCGTCTCATTGGGCAAGCCTCAACAGCCCACCACATCATGGTGACATAATTTTCAAGTATTATTTTCGATGATTAAATTTATGTGACGTCATCACTTTTTGTCACAAAGTGTATACTATATTCTCTCCTGTGCCTTCTTCTCCTGTCGGCTGTCCCCAGCAGAGCGGAATTACGACGTGGGCAACCGTGAGCTGCTGGCAGCAAGAGCCCCCGTCTGGCCCCGGCGAGTCTCCTCCGGCCCCTTCCCATTCCAAAGCGCCCCTGGTCCCACATCTCTCTGGATTTTATATCGGGCCTTCCCCCCTCCGACGGGTTCACCACTATTCTGGTAGTGGTGGACCGGTGGTGGACCCACTTCATCCCCCTTCCCAAGCTGCCCTCGGCCCAGGAGACCACGGACCTGATGGTGCAGCACGTCTTCAGGATCCACGGTCTCCCCCAGGATGTGGTGTCGGATCGGGGTCCCCAGTTTGCCTCCAGGTTCTGGAATGCGTTCGCCACCAGACTCGGCGCCTCCGTCAGCCTCTCGTCCGGATTCCATCCTCAGTCCAACGGGCAGACGGAGCACGTCAACCAGGACCTGGAGGGCGTGCTGAGGTGCTACGTCCCCGGGAACCCTGCAACCTGGAGCCGGCGACTGGCCTGGGCTGAGTACGCCCACAACACCCTCCTCTGCTTCCCCTCCAGGTTGAGTCCCGGAAGCTGTCCCCCCGCTTCGTTGGCCCCTTCCAGGTCATTTGGCGGGTGAACCCGGTCGCCTACAAGCTGCGACTCCCCCCCTCCATGCGGGTTCACCCGACCTTTCATGTCTCCCTCCTCAAGCCCGTTATCTCTTGCCGCCTGGCCCCCCCTCCCCGCCCTGCTCCCCCACCTCGTCTCATCGGAGGACAGCCAGCGTACACGGTAGACCGGATTTTGGGGTGTAGACGGGTGGGGAGGGGTCTGCAGTACCTGGTAGATTGGGAGGGGTATGGCCCTGAAGAACAGACTTGGGTCTGTTGGGTGCCTCGGCGGAGTATACTGGACCCCACCTTGATTACTGACTTCCGCCGTCTGCATCCTGGGGCACCCAAGTAATGGCTGGTGCCGTTCATCGGGGGGGGGGGGGGGGTACTGTCACGCCTGAGGTTGCTGTCTGGTGACTCTGGCACCCTCCTCTGGCAATACGGGGCCAGTGGCCTCCCAATCTACCAGTATTGGTTTCACCTGTGTGTTCTGTCCCCTGTTTGTTATTTATAGCCTGTGTGTTTCCCCATGTCCTTGTCAGAGATTCTCTCTGTCTGTCTGTAAGTACAGTGTCTGCCTGTCTGTTCCGCTATTTCCAGTTGTTACCCGTTGTCCTAGTTATTCCACTTATTAAGTGTGTACCTTGGTTTATGGAGCTTGTTTTCTCCACCCTTGTTTTACCCTTTGGTCCCAGTGTTTGTTTGTATGCCGTTCCCCAGTTTTATGATTAAAACCCCCTTTTGAAATATACTTTACGCTGTCGTCTGAGTATCTCTCCGCACTTGGGTCCACCGCACTACCACCCGTTAACAGGGAAGAAACTGTTCAGGTGGCGCAAGGTTTTGGTCTTGATTGACTGGAACCTTTTGCCGGATGGAAGTCTGTGGACGAGGTGGTGACCAGGATGGGAAGGATCAGCGATGATCTTTCCTGCTCTCTTACTGGTCCTGGAGTGGAACAGGTCCAGGAGAGATGGCAGGCTGCAGCCGATGACCTTCTCGGCTAACCGAATGGTCCGCTGCAGTCTGCCTTTGTCCTTAGCAGTGGAGGCAGCGAACCAGATGGTGATCGATGAGCTGAGGATGGACTCAATGATGGCCGTGTAGAACTCGACCATCACTTTCTGCGGCATGTTGAATTTCTTCATCTGCCGCAGGAAGAACATCCTCTGCTGTGCCTTCTTGATGGTGGAGGTGATGTTCTCCGCCCACCTGAGGTCTTTTGAAATTATTGTCCCCAGGAATCTGAATGACTCCACAGTGTTAACGGGGGAGTGACACATGATGAGGGGGGCGGTGCTTCTCCTGAAGTCTACAACCATCTCTACAGTTTTTAGGGCATTCAGCTCCAAGTTGTTCTGGCTGCACCAGGAAGCCAGGCTGTCAACTTCCTCTTTGTTGGCAGCCTCATCACCGTTGGAGATTAATCCAATGAGGGTTGTTTCATCCGCGAACTTCAGGAGTTTGACGGAAGGGTGGCTCGAGGTGCAGCTGTTGGTGTAGAGGAGAAAGCACACAGCCTTGTGGGGCTCCAGTGCTGATGGTCCGGGGCTCCGAGACAAGCTTGCCCAGCCGCACATGCTGCTTCCTGTCTGTCAGGAAGTCAGTGATCCACCTGCAGGTGGGCTCAGGCACGCTCAGCTGGGATAGCTTATCCTGAAGGAGAGCTGGGGCGATGGTGTTGAATGCAGAGCTGAAGTCCACAAACAGGATCCTGACGTAGGTGCCGGTGGAGTCTAGGTGCCGGAGGATGAAGTGGAGTCTTATGTTGACTGCGTCGTCGACAGACCTGTTGGCTCTGTAGGCAAACTGCAATGGGTCGAGGAGGGGGTTGGTGATGGCCTTGAGGTGGGTGAGCACGAGGCGCTCAAAGGTCTTCATTACCACAGAGGTCAGGGCGACTGGTCTGAAGTCATTAAGGCCTGTGATCCTCTGCTTTTTGGGAACTGGGATGATGGTGGATGTTTTGAAGCAGGCAGGTACCATGCATTCAACCAGTGAAGTGTTAAAGATGTCTGTAAACACTGGAGACAGCTGGTCTGCACAGTGCTTCAGTGTGGAGGGGGAGACAGCGTCTGGTCCAGCTGCCTTGCGGGGGTTCTGTCTCAGTTTGTTGACGTCTCTCTCCTGGATGGAGAGAGGTGTGATGGAGGGGAGGGGGCTGTCTGGGTCCATTGTGTAGGGGGGGGTAGTGTCTCTGTCCAGGCTGGGAAGAAGAGGTGTGATAGCTGTGGAGGGGGGTTGGTTGTGTGGGTCAGAGTCAGGACTGTTCCATTGTCTGTCAAATCTACAGTAGAACTCATTCAGGTCGTTTGCAAGTCTGAGGTCATCCATAGAGTGGGGGGATTTGGTTTTGCAGTCTGTGATCTTTCGAAGGCCTTTCCAGACTGACGAGGAGTAGTTGGCTGCGAATTGTTCTTCCAGCTTCTTTGAGTACTGTCATCTGGCCTCCTTAATCTCCTTGCCAAACGTATACTTAGCCAGTCTAAACCTTTTCTTGTCTCCACTCCTGAAAGCCCTCTCCTTCTCCAAACGAAGCTGTGAACCAGGGCTTGTCATTGTTGTAACTCACCCTGGTGAGTGTTGGAATACATCTGTCCTCACAGAAGCTGACTTATGACGTCACAGACTCTGTGTATTCGTCCAGGCTGTTGGAAGCAGTCTTAAAAATGTCCCAGTCTGTGGTATCTAGGCAGTCACGCAGCTCCTCCACTGCTTGTTTCTGCCTGTATGCCGGGATCAGACAAATAAGAGCGTGGTCAGATAGTCCCAGAGCGGGGAACTGCATGATAAGCTCTGCTGATGGTGCTGTAACAATGATCCAAAATCTTCTCCTCCCTGGTCGGGCATTTGATTAACTGTTTATATTTTGGGAGTTTGTGAGTTTCCCTTGTTAAAGTCCCCAAGGACAATAACTGGGGAATACGTGTTCTCTCTCCTTCTCTCCACTCCTAATATTTGCACGGCGAGTTGACATTGAGCCACTTTCACATCAGCTTGCGGAGGGATGTAGACGCCAGCCAATATAAAAGAAGTGAATTCGGGTGGAGAGTAAAACGGTCTGCAGGTGATGAAAAATGATTCCAGGTCAGGAGAACAAGTTTGCAAAATCACTTTCACGTCGTTGCACCAGCGTTGATTTATATAGAAACAGATCCCTCCACCTTTCGTTTTGCGAAAGTATCGGGTCGCAATCCGCACGTAACAGCTGGAAGCCGGGCAGCTGTACAGCGGAGTCCGGTGTAGATTCAATCAGCCACGATTCCGTGAAACACAAAACAGAAGAGAGAGAAAAGTCTCTATTTGTCCTGATAAGAAGACGCAATTCGTCCATTTTGTTGCACAGTGAGCGGACATTTGAGAGGAGTATTCCCGAGGCGAGCGTAATCCTCTCTCCCTGAAGCGCACCAGAGCCCCGACGCGCTTACCTCTCCGCCTCCGCCTCACTGCTTGGCCAAGGGCCAGAGCACCTTTGACCAGAATGTCCAGTAAATCCACAGATGAGGCAAGAAAGTTGGGACATAAATCAGATGGTGTTGAGTTCCTGATGTTCAGTATCTCGTCCCTCATGAAAATAATCAGAGTGGAATCACAATTAACGGAATTAAAGACTAAAAACAAACAAAGAAGTGCGCACCAACACACCGTGGCAGCCGTAGGAGGCGCCATCTTGTAACACCCTTAGCTCTCTCTTCACACACTCTCTTCTCTCTCTCTCTCACTCTCACTCTCTTCCTCTCTTATATCCCTCTCTTTCCTTCTAATTGTAATGTCCAAGGCAAGGAAGGCCATGTCTCTGAATGTGTTTCAGTTTTTGTTTATGTGACGTTACTGTCATGGTTCCGTCTGACTACCGGAGGGCGGCAGAGACCGCCCAAGAGACTAATTAACACACAGGTGTTTTTAATTCCAGCTCATTAAGACTCTCCTTCAGAGAGGTGTGTTTCTGTTGTATCTTTGCAGTAGCTTGGATTATGTGCTCTCGTCTCTGTAGCGGATCTCTAGTTTATAACTTTGATTATTTTCTCAAATGTTCCTGTTGACTTTATTATTTTCAAGTGTTCCCTTGTACCATACTGTGGATATTCTACAGTAATGTGACCTATTTTGACCTACACCATCATTTCCTCATCTTGCCTCATCTCTGCTCCTGGGTCCTACCTTACATTGTCACAGTTACGTCCAGGTTGTTTTACATTTACATTACATTGTCACATAATGTCATCACATTTACATTTACATACAGATGTTTTTCTTTACATGTTTTGTTTTAGTCCATCTGTTGGTGTTTTTTCTACACTGTTTCAAGACTGCTCTTCTGACTTGGTTTTAATTAAGTTTTTTCTGACTTTGTCCGGACAGTTCTCGTTCCAGGCAGAGAGCACTCCAGACTGTCTGAGGAAGTGGCCAGTGTGTGTGCAAATGTGTTGGTTGCGCAGCCGTTGTGGGGACTGAGAAGCAGAGAGCGATGTGTCATCTCCCCTGAACGCAACAGCGGCTCATGATTACTATTGATCCTATAGTCTTGCTCTCTACAAAATGTCTCATTGACTGGCTCCTGAGTAGGGTCATCTCTCTTCCCGTTGTTTTACACACAGAGCTACGGCACACAGTCCCTAAAGAGGGAGTTGTTTTCAATATTGTAATGAGACGAATGGATGGACGGATGTTCCCATGTATGGAAAATTAGAACAATCTGAAAATGAAAATCATTTTACCCAGTTTCTCATCGAGGCTCAGTTTTACCACTTCTATCTGGAGCGGAGTGAAGCCTGAGCCAGGTGTATGCTCTGCAGACATCTGAAATCAAGCAATTACTGTGAGGCTAAAGTAGAGCTTTTATTTGATGGTATTTATTTACATATTTGTTACACAGGAACGTCTGCGAAACCAAATGACAGCACACAGAGAGGGTAGGGTTTAGCCCGAAAGCGTATTTAATAATAATAATAACATAGGGAGAGGGGTGGTGGAGAGAAGGATAATCCGAGGGGGTCGCCGGGGTCCGGTCCGGGGTCGATAGCGGGAGGTCCAGTGTTCGGGAGAGGGGGAAGGTGCCGTGGGGTAATCCGTGGGGAGTAGTCAGGGTTCGGTCCAGGGGTCGGTAGCAGGGAGGTCCAGTAGCGAAGAGGGGGTAGGGGCTAGGTTCGTGGATGGGTAGAGGAGAGTAATCCGAGGAAGACGAGGGTTCTGGAGGGGCACAGATTGGGGATAGGGAACAGGTGCGCTGTCGACTGGGGGCTGGGCGCTCCAGCGATGATCGCCGTGGCCTTGAGGTGGTGCCAGAGGGTTGGTTAGGGGGAGGGACCGTAACAATATTGGTCTCACCATTCAGAAATTATAGCACTTTTTATGCATAGTCCCCCTATTTCAGGGTAACCAAAAGTAATTGGACAATTGGCTTGGGGTTTCTGGTAAGTCAGGTGTGTTCCGTCACAAGAAAGCTGTCAATGTCGACTTTTGGTGTCTGCCAACATGAGGACCAAAGCGATGTCAATGAAAGTCAAGGAAGCCTTTATTAGGCTGAAATATCTGAAAAAGGCTATTAGAAACATAGCCAAAACCTTAATTTAAGAATTTAAAAAACACTGGTGACCTCAGCAATCGCAAACGGGCTGGTAGGCCAAGGCAGACTTCTACAGTGGATGACTGAAGAATGCTCACCATAATTAAGAAAACACCCAAAACAACTGTCCCACTTATCAGGGACACTCTCCAGAAGGTAGGCGTGAATTTGTCTACCATCCGCAGAAAAAGGGAGAGGGGGAAAAGGGAAAAAGGTAGAGGGGGACAAGTAACTCGCTGATTGGGTGTTGTTTAGCCCATGATGATTAGTGTGGTAACAAGCTACTCACTACCCAAATAGTTACTCAACAAATTGTTGGTTTAATTGATATATTTCAGATGCTTAGTTGCTAATTGTTTGCCTCAGTTGTCCTGCTTAATACATTTTGGCTTGCATGGTTCATGGTTCAAAAAACATGTATGAATACAAATCCATATCCTACCTCATTAATCCATAAAATACTGCTAAAAATACAAATTCACAATTTTCGATCAATTGAATGAGTTCTACTATGGAGCTCTCTAAATTCCCTCAGGTGCGCACATGCATTACAAAAGGGGCACCTTTGTTGAACTGAAGAACGTGCAGTAACTATGGTTTCAGAGTGCAGGTCTCTCAAGGAATACAAAAACATCTTTGAGATTTCAACACTGGATTATTCATTGTTATGTCACATGCACAAGGGAAAGTGGGGGGGATATGGAACATGCCGCGGTGTTTTATTTCAGTTCCCTTTAAGGGGCCATCAGGGACTGTTATGTAGTAATGAGAATGCTGGTGGCCAGAAAAGAGAGACTCACCTCACTCTCCTCTCCTCCCTCACTCCCTCCTTTCCTCCCCTCTTCCCACTCGACCCACTCCCCTGTATTTCTGCCTTCCCTTCATCCCCTCCTTCTCCTTTCCCGCCCTTCTTATGTAATGTAAGCCAAACTAGTTCTCAGTAGAGATGCCATTGGCTCTTATTATTTTCATCACAAACGCTCCTTGCCCTCTGACTGTTCCATTGACAGCACTATACTCCTCAGTGTAAGTAATGTATCACTTCTTGTTTCAAGGCCATAATCAGTGTTTGATGCTGAGCTTGAAATGCTTGACAGAGAAGTTGGGCAAGTTGGTCTGTATCAAATGTGTAATAACAACATGTGTACCTCCAAGTGATGTGGATGTGTAATAACTCTATAGCTGTCACTTCCAGGTGAGTAGTGTGGTGGAAGTCTAGGATTTACCACTCTGTACTTTAGCTCTTCGGAGGTAAGAATCAAGAAACAAGTCCTGAGTAGCCACAATATCTGAGTCTGGTATTTATTGCTTGCAAACAAGAAACAAGAGCGTAACAGCAGCCCAGCGTAGATCCGGGGGTCCGTTCAGCGCAAGTCTAAAGAGACAATGATCAGGTTTGTCTTTTATACAGTTTGAACATAATGCCAGGCGCCGCCAAGGCTATCGGCTGATGGGCTTGTGCTTCCGTGAGAAAGGGCGGGAGAGAATGAACAATGGGGAGACTCTCTTACTGATCAATCGCCATTCAACCTTTCACACCTATCGGCAGGATGCGCCTGTCCCCCCATTATTGCTCTCTCTCACCACTCCCTCAGAGATCACCGCTGTTCATATGGTAAATCATACAGTGCTTCTCAGAACAATGGCTATAGAACCTTAGAGGTGTGGCAAGAGAAAATGTAATCACAGTAATTACACAAGTTGTATCAGTCATATGAAAGTGTATAACCTGAAAATAGTTCTATGAATGTATTTTCCATAACAGTAGGGTGTTTATTTACAGTGTAATAATGATGTATCTGTTCCCTCAGGTGATGTGGGTGTGTAATAACTGCCGTAAGCAGCAGGAGATCCTCACTAAGCCAGGCCAGTGGTTCTCAGTTCCGGGTGGTAAGTCTGTTCTGGGCCTGGCCATCGGTGACCCAGTCATGTGTGGCCAAACTCCCGGTGACAAGAAACTCCGTTCACGATCCCAGGTCCCCTTGGCCTCCACAGCAATGCCTCACGACCCCCATTGCCAGGGCGACCCCGGGACAGTGCCCAGACCTGATACACCCTCTGCTCGTTCACGCAGCAAGCCTCCACGAGACACGTAAGCTATATGACCACTCACACAGTTAATAGCAGGAAATGGTTACTCTGTATCCCTATATAAACCTTGTACCATAAACCTCTATCTACTTTTGCCTCTTGTGACATCATTTCAGTATTTAGAAGGATTTTCAGGATCACCCCCCCCTTCTCCCCCTCCAGGAGAAAGCCAGGCTCTGCCCCGGACCACAGTGGTAAGGGAGGGGGTCGTGGGGAGCGTCGGCCGGGCCAGCCCAGACTCCAAACCCAGGTGTCCATGGACTGGGACCCCCGGGGGCGGAGGGAGAGCCGACGGCTGATGAAGGGCCGCTCCTTGGAATACGACCCTGTTGGGGAAGGGGGGGTCACCAGGGGTGGAGACCCCAAAAGGACAGAGGAGGACTACCTTTTGGATCCTGCCAACCCCCGCCACCCGGCCCAGCCCCAACCGGGGGAGCCCCTGGGGGGCAGGCACCCGCTACTGCCCAAGGGGCTCGGGGGCTCGGGTGTGGGTGTTGGGGGGCGGCCTGATGTTTGGCTGGGCCAGAGGATGGTGATAGGGGGCGTTGGGGGGCCACAGGACCAGCCCCATTTCCCTACACTCAGGGAGCCCTCTGGCTCAGCCCAGGGCACGGCCTCAGCTCCCGGTCAGGCCCCTCCTCTGGGATGGACCAAACAGGAGAAAGCAGAGAGCATGCTACGCAACGATTCACTTAGCTCAGACCAATCAGAGTCCCTGCGGCCACCCCCGCCGCGGCCCTACAAGTCGAAGCGTGGAGGTGGAGTCAGGGGGAAAAGACAGACATCCATCAGCAGCTCGGAGGAAGAGGGCGGGACTACACCGGAGTACAGCAGCTGCGAGGACGCAGAGATCGAGAGTGTCAGCGAGAGAGGTGAGAGAGAGGCCCCAAGTAGTAGGTCTACATTCACATTTGAAGGAAAACCCACAAATCCGCCACACCTAACCTCAGCTAACCTTATTGGACATAATAATTAGTAGTAACTCTGACCTAAAAGTGACTGTTCAGTGCCTCCTAGAGGACTGGATGGTCCTGTGCAGCTCCGAATGGTCCTATGCGGCTCAGTTGGCAGAGCATTGTGATAGCAACACCAAGGTTGTGGGTTTGATTCCCACTAGGACCATATACAGTATGTATACAAAAAAAATATGCACTCACTGTACTATAGTATAAGTTGCTTTGGATAAAAGTGTCTGCTGAATTTTTTTGACTTCCGGTTAACGCAATGTGGTGTTAAGACGTGCGTTGTCTGTGCTCCGATAACTTTCAAATAATTTATACCAAAATACCCTATATCTCCATTTAATTTCAAGTGCATCGTATGATATCGACATTCGAAAAGGACAGAAATGAGCAGGTCGTCGAAAACCAACAAGACGTCGACTCAAACTTCAACCCCAAGTGTTAAAAGTTGGGCTAGCAACATGTCGGATAGTCCATCACCGCTTACCACTGAAAGGTTGGTTGAAGAACTCGAAAAACTTAGAAAAACGATGACTGGCGAATTCACAACTCTACTGGAACCTATCAGTTCAATCGATTGAGGCGACATTATCGACCCAGGCATCCACAATCAGAGAAATGGAAACTAGCCTATCTGATCATAGCGATCGGATAACGCAGATGGAGCACGATGCGCGTGGGCTACAATCCAACCTAGAGTCGGTGGTTCAGGATAATGCTGCGCTCAGGGCTAAGGTGGAAGATTTGGAATCGAGATCAAAGCGTCAAAATCTCCGAGTGCTGGGACTGCCGGAAAATATTGAGGGGAAAGATCCTAGGGATTTCATGGCTAAAATGTTTTCTACCCTGCTTGGTGGATTACTTCTTGAGCCTCCTGAGCTGGATCGCGCCCATAGAAGTTTACAGCCCAAACCACGACCAGGAGATGCACCCAGACCTTTTATCGTAAGATTCCACAGATACATCGAGAAGGAGATTGTGCTGAAGTGGGCGAAATCTCACAAGGACATTTCTTACAACGATAAGGTAATCCGTATATTCGAGGATTTCAGCGTGGCAGTGGCAAAGAAGCGCTCAGCATTCAACGAGATCAAAGGACTTCTTTACAAACGAGGGGTGAGATTTGGCATGCTGTATCCAGCCCGTCTCAGGGTCACCTACGACAACAGAGAACATGTCTTCAACTCCCCTGAAGACGCTGAGGCATTCTACCAACAACGCATCTTTACCCCGGAGAAATCAAGCTCTACCACGGAGGATCGCTGAATTGCTTAAAGAGCCACATTGCTCAGGTGAATACTAGCTCTTGGCTGGCTGGCTAATCTATGTTTATTAACAAGTTGAACTGTTTTGATTGAGGTTCATGCACTTTCGTTTTAATGGAAAAGTCTGTAGGCTTGCTTTTTATTTAAACTTGTTAATTTTGTCTTTAAAGTGTATCCAACCCGTTTTGAAGTGGCTGTTGCCAACCGCGAGGAAGGTTTACTTTTTTTTTTCTTTTTTCTTCTCTTTTTCTACAGTTAGCGGCCAGCATTAGCTCTTTATTATTTTTCTCTAATGTCATTTCCTGGACTTTTATACGTTTTGTTTCCACAAGTTAGATATCATACCATTTTGAGACTCCCGTTCAGAGTGCAAAAATGCATAGTCTCAGTTTATTGGGTCACTGCACTGCCTAGGGTATACCATAAGTACAATATTAGGAGCAGATAACATAACACTACATGAAAAATCGGTTGTATGTACATGTACTATGGCTGCTCGCTGCCTTCTGCAGACGAGCATCAGGCGTTTGTTCTACGTTTCCAGTTGGAATGTTGGGAATTTGAGTGCGGGGGTGGGGGGGTGGCCGGGTTGGTAAGCTGTCCTATGTCTTTTTTTGGTGTTGTTACTTTTTATTTTTGTTTTATTTATTTTATTTTATTTTGTGTGTGTTTCTTCTCTTGCTCCCTCTTTTTCCCCTATTCCCACTATACCATGACACAATACTTATGGCAGGGCACCTTTCTTACTGACAGATACCTGGGGTATTACAAATGACAAATGCCAATATGACACCAGGCGGTTTAAACGGGCATCATCTTAAAGTAGTTACCTGGAATGTGCGCGGCTTAGGAGGGCAAATTAAACGTTCCAAAGTTTTCTCACACCTAAAAAGTCTTTCCGCTGATGTCGTCTTTCTACAGGAGACGCACCTACGCATAGATGATCATACGAGACTTCGTAAGCCCTGGGTTGGACAAATCTTTCATTCCAATTTCAATAGCAAATCCAGAGGCACTGCCATTCTAATACACAAACGAATCAAGTTCACCCCAGACCATGTGTACTGTGATTCTGGTGGTCGCTATGTCATAGTTTCAGGAAAGCTTTTCCAAACACCTGTTGTTTTAGCAAACATATATGCTCCCAACTGGGATAGCCCAAACTTTATGTCCACAATCTTTTCTCATCTTCCAAATTTGGATACCCATAATTTAATTTTGGGAGGAGACTTCAATTGTGTTACAAATCCTGCATTAGATCGCGCTCACTCTAAATCAGTCAACCCTACTGCAATGTCTAAGGCATTATCAGTTTATATGGATCAAATTGGCTGTGTTGATCCCTGGCGTTTCTTTCACCCTAATGCTAAAGATTTCTCTTATTACTCCACTGTCCATCAGGTCTATTCTCGCATTGATTACTTTTTCATTGACAAGGCTCTACTTTCTTTCGTTAATTCTGCACATTACACTGCCATTGTCATTTCTGACCATGCACCTCACATTTTAGACCTCTGTCTCCCCTCTAACTCGCACAGATATCAAGGAGGATGGAGATTTAACTCAGGCTTACTAGCTAATACAGATTTTTGTGACTTTGTGTCCACAAATATAGATTTTTTCTTAGAAACAAACAGATCTGATCAGGTATCCCCATCACTCTTATGGGAAACACTAAAAGCATTTATCCGTGGGGGTATCATATCTTTCAGTGCACATTTAACTAAAAACAGGAGATTAAAACAGCAGGAACTATTGGACGCAATACTAGATATAGACAGACAACAGGCCTCAACAATTAATCCAGATTTAACAACTAAACGTCTGCAGTTACAAACTGAATTTGATTTACTATCAACAGGGAAGGCAGAATATCTACTAAGACGTACAAGAGCAACTTACTATGAGCATGGGGATAAGGCTGGTCGCCTTTTAGCTTCGCAACTGAGGCATCAATGCGCCTCCCGCTTTATACCACAAATCTCCGACTCATCTCATACCCTGACTACCGACCCATCAAAAATAAATTCAGAATTCTCTTCCTTTTACTCTACGCTCTACAAATCACAACCCCCTCTTGACACATCTGTTATGGATGCTTTTCTTAATAATTTAGATTTTCCAACTTTAAGTGAAGAATTAATAAAACGTTTAGATGAACCCCTAAGTTTGAGAGAAATTACTTCCTGTATTTCTCAAATGCAGAGTAACAAAAGTCCTGGCCCAGATGGTTATCCAGTGGAATTTTATAAAAAGTTCTCTACACAACTTGCTCCTATACTATTGGAAGTCTATAATGATTCTCTAGAAAAGGGTGTTTTGCCTCCAACACTCAACCAAGCTCTGATTTCTCTTATATTAAAGAAGGATAAGGACCCTAATTTATGTGGTAGCTACAGACCTATAAGCTTACTGAATAATGATGTAAAGCTGTTGGCAAAAGTGCTGTCGCGTAGGCTTGAGACTTGTCTCCCAAGCATAATTTCAGAAGACCAAACAGGTTTTATCCTTGGCCGTCAACTGTCATCTAGTGTGCGTAGACTTTTGAGTGTGGTTCTATGTCCCTCCGCTTCTTCAACCCCAGAGATGGTGATTTCTTTGGACGCAGAGAAGGCGTTTGACCGCGTGGAGTGGCAGTACCTGTTTACTGTACTACACAAATTCGGTTTTGGCTCCAAATTCATCTCTTGGATTCGCCTATTATACTCTGCCCCTGTAGCTAGTGTTAAAACTAATTCAGAAATTTCTTCTCCCTTCCCTCTCACGCGTGGCACACGTCAGGGATGCCCCCTTTCACCTTCATTATTTGCACTGGCCATCGAACCCCTATCCATAGCCCTTAAAGGCTCTTTAGCATTCTCAGGTATAGTCAGAGGAGGCATAGAACACAGAGTGTCATTGTATGCAGATGACCTATTGCTATATGTGCAAGACCCTGTGAACTGCGTTGATGAAATAGTGAATCTGCTGAAGTTATTTGGTACTTTTTCAGGGTACAAACTGAATATTTCTAAGAGTCTCTGTTTCCCTGTTAATCAACCAGCCAAATCCATAGCCCCAGGGGCTTTGCCCTTTTACTTTTCCCCCAACGGATTCAAGTATCTAGGTGTCAATATCTTCCACTCTCTCAATTCCCTTCATAAAAATAATTTCATAAAACTGACTGAAAATATCAACTCAGACCTTCAAAGATGGCGCACATTACCTCTTTCACTTGTTGGCCGAATTGAAACCATCAAAATGAATGTTCTACCTCGAATCCTATTTCTGTTTCAGACCCTCCCTCTTTTTCTTCCCAAATCGTTTTTTAAATCATTGGATACCATTATACTGTCTTTCATCTGGGCTGGCAAGATTCCAAGGATTAAGAAAATCATTTTAGAAAGACCCAAAATGGCAGGGGGTTTCGCCCTACCCAATATGCTGTTGTATTACTGGGCCGCTAACATCCAAATGCTAAAGAAATGGTGCCATCGCCCAAATATTATCTGGTGTGTCATGGAAGCCAACTCTTGCACTTCTACTTCACTCCCTGCATTACTCTTTGCACCCCTTCCTCTGCGGCCCTCCCAATACACCAATAATCCTGTTGTTCTCTCCTCACTGAAAATTTGGAAACAGTTCAGATATCATTATGGGTTAAAATCTCCCTCTGTACTTACTCCCATATGCAACAATCACCTGTTTTTACCCTCAAGCATAGACAAAACCTTTATACACTGGAAGAAGATGGGCCTTGTCTCCTTTAGCGACCTGTATGTAGATAGGACCTTTGGAACCTTTACTGACCTTGCCACAAAATTTGGTGTTTCTAAATTAGGTCTATTCAGATATTTCCAGCTGCGCAATTTCACCAAAACACAATTCACCTCATTTCCTGCACTGCCTGAAAAAACTATGTTAGAAAACATCATGTCCTCTCCATCATCACAAAATAGTATCTCTTCAATCCATGGTCTTCTTTCATCTCAACTTTCTCCTCTTTTAGGGCTGAAGGATATTTGGGAAAAGGAACTAGGTCTCACGCTAGATGAAATCTGGTGGAGTAAAGTTTTACTTAGAATTAATAATACTTGTATTTGTGCACGTATGAGCCTCATCCAATTCAAAGTTGTCTTCAGAATTCACTACACAAGGGCCAGATTGAAAAAACTGTTCCCTGATGCAGATGAATCTTGCATTAGGTGCTCTCAATCTCCAGCAGACCACACACACACTTTTTTCTCCTGCCCTAAACTACACTCTTTCTGGACATCCTTTTTTGATACCCTCTCTGCAGTCTTTAATATTCGTATGTCTCCATGCCCCTTGATTGCTATATTTGGTGTGCCTCCTGTTGTTGTGGGAAGATTTACTAGCTATCAAGCTGATGTTATTGCATTTGCTGCTCTGATTGCCAAGCGTCAAATACTGATACATTGGAAGAACCCAAAGCCGCCTAGCACAAATTCCTGGTTAGAAGAGGTAATGTCTTTTTTACACCTTGAAAAAATCAAACACACTGTCAGAGGATCTCTGAAGAAATTTCACAAAACCTGGGATCCCTTTCTTTCTTATACAAACCATCAGCCCTCAGCCAATAGCTAACATCCCCCTCTTTCCCCTTTTATTTGTTTGTTTGTTTGATATTTGACTTTTGTTATTACTCATTTTATTATTCATTGTGTATATATTATTTTACCTACTTATTTTTAATCCTTTCACTGTTTAATTTTATCTATACAGTTTTATTTTCCTTAGCCGACTAATAGGACACAGGGATGGGGTGGGTGGGAGGGACATGAGAGAGTGGATGGGTAGGAGATACTTGTTCACTATCTATGTAAATGAATGGAGTGTGAGGGAGGGGCGGAATGGGTGGGAATTTGTGTATATTGTTTAAAAAAAAAAAAAGGAAAATGTCAAACCTGTTACTCATGGTCATTCTCTTTACAGCGTGTATTATACTTTGAGGTTTGATCAATAAACATATTTAAAAAAAAAAAAAAAAAAAAAAGTGTCTGTTGAATTTTATATATATACAGTATAAATATGTTATAATACTGCCACATTTCCACCCTGAAAATCAGAGGGCAAGATGAAGCTATTACTATTACGATATTGCTTTCACCTATTAAATCCTCTCAGATGTAGGGGCTAGTGGTTGACATCTGAGCCATGAATGGTTGACAGCTAAACCAATAGGAATACATGGGCCAGTGTGTGTGAGATTGTGCTTTCCTGTGTTGAAGTCACACGTGCGTGTGTGTGTGGTCTTTATGAAATCATGCCACAAGAAGGTTTGAAGTTATACAGTATTGTTGTACTTCTATCGGCAATTGTTTTTATATAACAGAAAAGTAATGGGGAGAGGAGAGTAGTCGAGGGTCGGTCCAGGGGTCGGGCAGGCAGCCGGGTAGTCAGACAGGCAGGGGTCGAGCAGGCAGACAGGTAATCAAACAGGCAGGGGTCAGGCTAGGTCTGTGGAAGGTAGACGGGGGGGAAGACAAGGGTTCTAGAGGGGCACAGGACAACGCGGTGAAACACAAAACAAACACTAGAAACACAGGAGGATATGAAAAGGCTGGAAGCGTAAAGTGGGTTCCTGGGAATGTTACCATATACACAGTACGTTCTGGCGCCGGAGTGAAGGCTGGGCAGGGTTCTTATAGGCGGGTGATTGGGAATGGGTCGCAGGTGTGCTGAGTGGAGACAGGGAACAGGTGCGCTGTCGACTGGGAGGTTGACGCTCCAGCGATGATCGCCGGGGCCTCAAGGTGGTGCCAGAGGGCAGGTCAGGGAGAGGGACCGTAACAATGTCAATTATTAATTAATTCAAAAGGTGTGAATTAACTCAATGTCGGTCATGCTGTATCTTGTTATACCATCTATTGCTATAAGTTACTGTGTATTTAGCTTAATATTTATTTAATTAGTCTGTTCACTGGATGTGGTTTGGTTAAAGAGGCTGCGTGCGTGCGTGCGTGCGTGCGTGTGTGCGTGCGTGTGTCATTCTGACCATGACTGAGCCTCAGGGTTAGATAGGACAGTGTGACTCTTGTTGTGACCCCGAGCCAGAATGCTAACCCTGTAACCTTGTCATGTCCTAGACATGTCACGGCTACTGCAAATAATATCCTAACCACCTCAACTTCATAGTTAATGCAAAACAAGCCCTAGCCACCTCTTTCAATGACATAAAAGCAACTTAATTGCAAGGGCTATCTTTAGTTTCGGCTGCTTCACTGCTAATGATCGTCCTGGTTAGCCACTTCTGTTCCAGCCATGTTCTAGCCACTGCGCAGTAAGTCAAGTGATATTCTTGCTATTCACTTAAGAACGACCCTTTTATACTGTCATATTTTGCTCCCAGCCACTCGCTGTAGTTGTAGCTTTGTCCTACTCACCATCCTCTTAGCTATAGTTCTACAGCCATATCTGTTAGCGGGTGATACTCAGGACCCAAGTGCGGAGAGATACTCAGACGACAGCGTAAAGTATAATTCAAAGGGGGTTTTATCATAAAACTGGGGAACGGCATACAAACAAACACGGGGAAAACAAAGGTGGAGAAAACCAGCTCCATTAACAAAAGTACACACTTAATAAGTGGAATAACTAGAACTAAAGAAACACTAAACTCGAACAACGGGGTAAACAACTAGAATATGCGGAACAGACGGGCAGACAGGGTACTCACGGACAGACAGGGAGAATCTCTGACAAGGACATGGGGAAACACACAGGCTATAAATAGCCTGTGTTCGTCGGCTGGTGCCGACGAACGGCACCAGCCATTACTTGGGTGCCCCAGGATGCAGGCGGCGGAAGTCAGTAATCAAGGTGGGGTCCAGTATACTCCGCCGGGGCACCCAAGTCCGTTCTTCCGGGCCATACCCCTCCCAATCTACCAGGTACTGCAGACCCCTCCCCACCCTTCTTCACCCCAAAATCCAGTCTACAGTGTACGCCGGCTGTCCTCCGATGAGACGAGGTGGGGGAGCAGGGCACAAGAGATAACGGGCTTGAGGAGGGAGACATGAAAGGTCGGGTGAACCCGCATGGAGGGGGGGAGTCGCAGCTTGTAGGCGACCGGGTTCACCCGCCTAGTTACCTGAAAGGGGCCCACGAAGCGGGGGGACAGCTTCCGGGACTCGACCCGGAGGGGAAGGTCGAGAGCCACACCTTCTGGCCCGGGCGAAAGACCAGGGCCGGGGGACGCTTGCGGTTGGCCTGGAGCTGGAACTTGGCCGAAGCCCTCTTGAGCGCCGCCCGCACCCGTCTCCAGGTCCTGCGACACCGACTGACTTGGGCCTGGACCGAAGGCACCTCTGCTTCCTCCTCTTGCTCAGGGAACAGGGGGAGTTGGTCGCCGTACTGGCACTGGAAGGGGGACAGACCAGTGGAGGAGCAGAGGAGGGTGTTGTGGGCGTACTCGGCCCAGGCCAGTCGCCGGCTCCAGGTCGCAGGGTTCCCGGAGACGTAGCACCTCAGCACGCCTTCCAGGTCCTGGTTGACGTGCTCCGTCTGTCCGTTGGACTGAGGATGGAATCCGGACGAGAGGCTGACGAAGGCGCCGAGGCTGGTGGCGAACGCCTTCCAGAACCTGGAGGCAAACTGGGGACCCCGATCCGACACCACATCCTGGGGGAGACCGTGGATCCTGAAGACGTGCTGCACCATCAGGTCCACGGTCTACTGGGCCGAGGGCAGCTTGGGAAGGGGGATGAAGTGGGCCGCCTTAGAAAACCGGTCCACCACCAACAGGATAGTGGTGAACCCGTCGGAGGGGGGAAGGCCCGATATAAAATCCAGAGAAATGTGGGACCAGGGGCGCTTGGGAATGGGACCGGAGGAGACCCGCCGGGGCGAGACGGGGGCTCTTGCTGCGCGCGCACACCGCACACGCTGCCACGAAGGCTCGTATCCCCCTTCTGCCGTGGGCCACTAGAACCTCCTCCGGATAAATTCCAAGGTCCTGGCGGCCCCTGGGTGACCCGTGAGGGAGGACGTGTGCGCCCAGAGGAGCAGCTGTGCGCGCGCAGCCTTGGGGATGTAGAGTCTCCCCGACGGACCCCCCCCGGGGTCGGGCTCTCGCCCCAGGGCCGCCCTGACCACCCGCTCTATGTCCCAGGACACAGGGACGAGGATGAGCACCTCCGGAATGATGGGGTCGGGGGTCTCCACCAGGTCCACCGGGTCGAACTGACGGAAGAGGGCGTCCGGTTTGATGTTCTTCGCCCCTGGACGATAAGAGATGGTGAAGGTGAACCTGGTGAAGAACAGCGCCCACCTCGCCTGACGGGAGTTAAACCGCTTGGCCCCCCGGATATACTCCAGATTCTTATGGTCCGTCCACACTTCAAACGGCTGGACGGCACCCTCCAGCCAGTGCCTCCACTCCTCCAACGCCAGCTTAACCGCCAGCAGCTCACGGTTGCCCACGTTGTAGTTCCGCTCTGCTGGGGACAGCCGACAGGAGAAGAAGGCACAGGGATGGACCTTCCCGTCCGTAAGGCACCGCTGGGAGAGCACCGCCCCCACTGCAGTGTCGGAGGCATCCACCTCCACTTCGAAGGGCCGGCCAGGATCCGGATGCCCAAGGACCGAGGCGGAGGTGAAACGCCGCTTGAGTGTGGCGAAGGCGTTCTCTGCCTCGGGGGACCAAGCGAATTGAGGGTGGCTGGACTGGGTGAGGACGGTCAAGGGAGCGGCCAGGGCACTAAACCCCCGGATGAACCGCCTATAAAAATTGGCGAACCCCAGGAAACGTTGCAGCTGTTTCAGGGAGGAGGGTTGGGGCCAGTCCAACACTGCCTTGACTTTGGCAGGGTCCATGCGCAACTCCCCCCTGGAAACGATGAATCCCAGGAAGGAGACTGTCTCCTGGTGAAAAACGCACTTCTCCGCCTTGACAAAGTTGATGGCGGAGAAGGCGTTGCAAAACCTGGCGAACGTGCAGCCTATGTTGGGCCAGGTCCTTAGAAAAAATAAGGATATCGTCCAGGTAGACAAAGACGGACAGGTCCAGGAGATCTCGAGGGACGTCGTTGACCAACGCCTGGAAGACTGCCGGGGCGTTGGCCAATCCGAAGGGCATGACCCGGTACTCGTAGTGGCCCCTCGGTGTGTTGAACGCCGTCTTCCACTCATCCCCCTCCCGGATCCTCACCAGGTTGTAGGCGTTACGTAGGTCCAGCTTGGTGAAGACCCGGGCCTGCTGCAGGGATTCAAAGGCCGATGTCATCAGGGGGAGTGGGTAGCGATTCTTCACGGTCAGGGCCGCTGTCCTCCGTCCTTCTTGGCCACGAAGAAGAACCCTGCACCCGCCGGGGACGTGGAAGGTCGGATATGTCCCGCGGCGAGCGCCTCCTCAATGTACTCCTTCATGGCCAATGTCTCTGGTCGGGACAGGGATAACAAGCGACACCTAGGAGGCGTGGAACCTGGCACGAGGTCGATAGCGCAGTCATAGGAGCTGTGGGGTGGCAGGCTCTTGGCCCGTGACTTACTAAAGACCTCCGCCAGGTCCCAATACTCCAGGGGAACACCGGTCAGATCGGGAACAGGGGAGGTAGGTGGCAGTGGGTGGGGAATGGGAGTAAGGGGACTGGATGGACAAGCGTGGACGGTCGATCCTACCCCCAGAACAACCTGCCCGGTAGCCCAGTTAATCCGGGGGTTGCTGGAAGCCAGCCAGGGGTGACCCAGGACGAGGGGGCAGTCAGGAGTCTCAATGATGAAGAAATGAGCCTCCTCCCAAGGAGCCCCCTCGACCTGGAGGCGCACAGGGATAGTGCGCTGGGTAATCAGGCCAGCTCCCAGGGGCCGACCGTCCAGAGCCCGGACCAGAATGGGCTCCGCTAGCTGGATAAGCGGGACTCCCCATCCAGCC
Organism: Argentina silus; assembly: GCF_951799395.1. Classification (NCBI taxonomy): domain Eukaryota; kingdom Metazoa; phylum Chordata; class Actinopteri; order Argentiniformes; family Argentinidae; genus Argentina; species Argentina silus. The sequence continues at coordinate 30,203,412 of NC_139654.1, read as the reverse complement.
GCCAGGCTCGTGTCCATTAAGTTCCGCGCTGCTCCAGAGTCGACCAGGGCGAGGACCCTCTGTCCTCGGACCAAAGTCGGAGCCCCACTGCACTGTGATCCGGAGAAAGGTCCGGGAATCTCCAGGAATGGAGGGTGAATCCCGTCCTGTCAGCACCCCCCCAGATACTAGCGGGACCCTCCGTTTCCCGATTTCTCCGGGCAGGCAGCACAGCGGTGACCCGACCGGCCACAGTACAGGCAGCGCCCCTCGCTTAGGCGGCGCTGTCTCTCCGCCTTCGAGAGGTGCGCTGCCCCTAACTGCATGGGCTCCTCCTGACGGTCCTCCACAGGGAGACGTGGAAAGGGTTCTGGGTAGGGAGGCGCGCCGCGTGTCAACCGTCGCTCCCTTGATCTCTCCCGGCGACGGTTTTCCAAACGAATAGAGAGGTCGATGAGGTCGTCCAATTGCTCAGGTAGCTCTTGGAAGGCGAGATCGTCCTTCATCACCTCCTAGAGACCCTGGGCGAAGAGGACGACCAGCGCGCTCTCCTCCCAACCTGCCTCCCTCGCCAGGGTCCTGAATTCCATGGCGTAGTCCGCCACGGAGCGCTCACTCTGCCGACAGGCCGTGAGACGACGACCGGCCTCATGCCCCGACACCGCCCGGGAGGTGTCAAAAATCGTGCGTATTCTCCCGGGTGAACAGAGTGAACAGAATGAGTCAGAGCATGCCGGCGTCTGACGCTCCCACTCGGCCGTAGCCCAAGAGAGAGCCCGGCCCATCAACAGGGTGATGATGTACACCACTCTGGAGTCAAGGATGAGGGCTGGAAAAGGATGAGGGCTGCAGACTGAACACCAGGGAACATTGGGTGAGAAACTCTCTGCAGCCCTCCGTCCATCGTATCGTTTAGGCGGTGGTAGGCGCGGCTCCCGTGCTGGGGTCTGGGGAGCTGGAGCAGGTGGTGTCAGTGCAGGTACAGCGGCGGCCTCCCGAGCCTCCGACATGGAACGGACCATGATGGGGAGTCGATGGAGGCTCTCGGCCACCTGCTGTATTCCCTGCTCGTGCTGTGTTAAAACTTCACGCTGATCTGCGGATTCCTTCTGCAGCCTGAGTAACTCAGCTGGGTCCCTGTTGGTCAGAGATTCTGTTCGCGGGTGATAGTGCGGTGGACCCAAGTGCGGAGAGATACTCAGACGACAGCATAAAGTATAATTCAAAGGGGGTTTTAATCATAAAACTGGGGAACGGCATACAAACAAACAAACACTGGGAAAAAAGGGTAAAACAAAGGTGGAGAAAACCAACTCCATAAACAAAAGTACACACTTAATAAGTGGAATAACTAGAACTAAAGAAACACTAAACTCGAACAACGGGGTAAACAACTAGAATATGCGGAACAGACAGGCAGACAGGGTACTTACGGACAGACAGGGAGAATCTCTGACAAGGACATGGGGAAACACACAGGCTATAAATAACAAACAGGGGACAGAACACACAGGTGAAACAAATCTGAGTCGATTGGGAGGCCACTGGCCCCGTACCGCCAGAGGAGGGCGCCAGAGTCACCAGACAGCAACCTCAGGCGTGACAATATCCTATGTACATTGGTTGATCCATCTTGTCACAGCTTTTTCCTGATAATTTACTCGACTAAGTACCTGGAAAAAAGTATTTACTCATATTGAGTAGACTAGACTGAAGTCTGGCCCTACATCATAGCTCTCCATGTTACCAGAAAGCACTGGGCACCCTTAAGACTAGACTTTGGTCCACTTTGATTTAATACTATTTGTGCCAACTAGATGGAGATGTCCTATCGCTCATGTGATTGAGGAAGGTAAGACTTGTCAAAGCTGGTTGGAAACATAACGGTGTGGTAGCCAGTCATGTTTCCTTTTTTAGCTCATGTTTCCTTTTTTTAGAGACCTGGTTAACTGTGAGATGGCAGTGTTTGTTGGCAGTGGAGGAGCGTTCAGACATGTAAATCATTCACTCCACACACACACACACACAAAATGTACACACACTCAAACACACACATGAATGCATGCATGCACGCACATGCTTAAGTTGATTTTCAGAGTGTAAACTGTATATGTCTCATATCATTGGAATGAATGTAACTCATAAGAAGTTATTTTACTTCTTAGTTTCTTGGCATGCCATAACACATGTATTGACAAAACTAGTCAAGACATCCTAAATTTGCTTACAGTTTTTCTCGATTGCTTGAGCACATTTGTCCAAACATATTTCACTTTTTCAAAACAATTAACACACAGGCCAAAACTGAAACACGTTGGCCAAAATGTAATTAGCAAAATGCACTCAAACATTGTTCTCAAAACATTAAATACATGACACAAAATCAACTACCTGTTTCAAAACATACAACTTGTAACTTGCAAGCAAACATTATCACAGCATGGGCTGTATTCTTTTTTCCTAAAATTATTTTAGCAAAGATGACCAATGCAGAAAGAATGTCACTCAAGAGCATGAATATCCAAAAGGCTTTTTTTAATGTTTTTCCATTTTGTCCAAATTCAATGATCATGTGATGATAAACTTTCCACCTCCATGCAGAGAAGAATTACTCGATTAGATTGAGAAAAGGAGAGTACGGAGGGAGAAATTCCATCATCATTCGTGGGTGGACTGCAAACCATTAAGTTACCAGCCCTCTGGTGGTACCACTCTCTGGTGCAATGCATCAAGAAATGTGAGGAGACGTTCTGTATTGTATGGGACAATTCTAGGGATGTGGCAAAGAGCACCATCGCTGGAGATAGCGGCACACATGGTAATGTTTACACATTTACAGTGGCCCGCTTACCTATGAGGTTCCACTCTCGTGTCTTTACTTTTGAAAGGTTGAACCCGGCTTCATGTGTTGCGTTTGCTTCAGCTCCATTATTCTTGAAGATAAAAAAACACAATAGAAACAGTATTTATGTATACATAAAGCAAATACATGATAACACAATATTCCAGCTGCATGCAATGCAATGTTTTACTGTAAGAAAAGGCATTACAGTGACAAACCCTTACCTGTACATACTGGAGTCTAGTCTCCTTCACGTGGTCACTGTTTCTTTGGAAAGGGACCTTGTAAAGCTGTTTCATTCCCACTTTGTGTCTTTTAACCCTTGTGTGGTCTTCGGGTCAAATTGACCCGTTTTAAATTTTTACTTGAAGAAAAAATATACAAGGAAACATTTTTTCAACCTGAAACTCCATGGCCTTGGCTTATTTACTGTGAAGAACATGTCAAAGAAAAAAAAATCATTGAGTGCACATGCTACACCCCCCCTACACATTTATGTCCTTCACAAGGTCTTCGGGTCAATTTGACCCGCATATACACAGAGACACACAGACTCACAGAAACATGCACACACACACTCACTCACACACATACAAACACACACACACACACACAGAATCTGTACAATGTTGTTACAAAACATTCTGGGAAGCCAGAGGGAGGAGACCCTGAGAGACACCAGGGGACACGGGTGGTACTGGATATGTCACAGGGCCTCAGTGGCCACAACATCACTTGGGATAATTTTTTCACATCGTACAGCCCGGGACAGGAACTTCTCAAAAGAAAGCTGACAATGGGTGGAACAGTCAGAAAAAATAAGACAGAGCTCCCACCTCAGCTTCTAACTGTAACGAACAGGCCAGTCCATTCCTCCCACTTTGTGTTTACGGCCAACATGGCCCTGGTATCCTACATACCCAAAAAGGGCAAAAATGTGATGCTTATGAGCACTGGTGACACCGCACATACAGAGGAGACAACATGTGCCCAGGAACCCAGCTTCTCTAGCCATAGTGAGGAGGGTGGAGGAGGCTCCTGCTGTCCCACCTGCACGACCCACACAACCACAACCTCCAGTGCCTGAAGTAAGTGTCCTGTTGTTGTTGTTGTTGTTTATGTGTGCATGTATCTGTGTGTGTGTGTGTGTATGTTTCTGAGTATCTCTGTATGTATGTGGGTCAAATTGAAATTGACTATTAGAAGATGTGGTGGGAAACAAATCCTGAACTAATAAAGTATTTTCATTATTCTAGATTGCAGCTGGTGGCAACAAGAGGAAGCACAGCGAGGTGTGTGAACCCTCAAAGGACTCAAAGACACAAACCACATGCAGAAACTGCTAAAAGTACATCTGTAGGACACATACTCTCAAATTGTATGTATCCAATATTATTTCAGAATTGTTTGAAAGATGTATTTTTCAGTGTACTGTATTTCATTGACAGTAAATAAAGCAGTGTACATTTCGTTCATGTTTTGTGTTTCTATTTATTATAAATCATCTCAAATTATTTTTGAGACATTTGAGAGATGTATTTCATATCCAGTGACTAAATCTATCTAAGTTTGGTTCTTGTGTTTCTATTGTCGTTCATCACCTGTATTTGCTTTTCACAGCTTTGATTATAATAAGATAAAGATGAAAATCAAATGAGAATATCTCCTCAAAAATAATAAACATCAATGAAAACATTGTTTCATTTCAACTTTTCAGAGATAAGCATTCCACCCAAGTCCTTATTATAGCAGATTTTTTACATAAATTATAACTTTATCACAAAAAACGAATTACACTTCCACTGTTAAATATGATCTAGCAGAGATTAATTGCAAATATTAATCATACATGTTATCTATATTGTTTGGAATTGAGATAAAGACAATATATGTTAAAGAGTTTTGAATGGAAATTTGTATTTTTGTATTGCTTTTAAAGCCCCAATAATGTCCCGGGTCAATTAGACCCGAAGACTCCCAAAGGGTCCAAAAAGTGAAGACAATACGAGGGTTAAGGACCCGATTAATAGTGGCCAAACTCACACTGTTGACATTTGTGAAGATGTGATCTTGAATGACTGCTGTCTGGATGTCTCGCAATCTTATGGAATTGTTGGGAACAACCATATCCACTATGGCAGCCACCTGTGCCGCAGTGAAGACAAACTGTGACATTTTGATGGTCACATGAAGGGCATTGAGAACAACTGTTTTACACATATTGTACTGTATACAGTACAGTAATACTGAAATACAGTGTGGCATAGCATTGTAACTTACCTATTGTCATTCTTAAATATTATTTTGATGCCACAGTTGATCTACTGAGATTGGTCTGGACCTGCTGCCCAGCCTCTCATGGAAAGGCTATGATTGACGACATGGTCAATAATTGTGGCACGCTCTTTGCATTCCCCTTTGAGCTACTCCACCACCATGCATCTGAACCCCTCTTCCTCTATGGGCCCCTCTACCTCTCCTTTGTCCTCACCCTCTGCCTCTTACTTGGTCCATTCTTGCAAGTAGCAACTCAGAGGTGACCTCCTTTATGCATGAAGGAGGACTGATCGCACGTGCAGAAGAGGTTTACATTCAAGGGAGTATCAGCTGTGACCAAATGTCTTAATTTTGTTTGACATGACTTACTCAACTGAGTTTTGCGTCTTTTGTAGAGAGTTGTGTTTACTGTTTTGCAAAAATGTGCTTAGCATTTGCATTGTGTGTGAGAGCAATGAGAAATGACTTACTGTTTTGCAAAAAAAAAAAAAACTATTGTGCTCATTAGGTTATGATGGAGATCAAGTGGACCCCAGTTTCATTAAAAGTGTCTTAGCAATTGAGAATAACTGTGAAGACCCCAACGCACATACAGAACTATATCACACAGAAACTTTCTTCCCAGTTTTGGGAAGTGTCTCATCTTTCATAGGAGTGTAGGGCCTGGGCAATAATCTGGTGAAGTGTACCCGTCCCAAACATAAATATTCAATAAACTCTGCCCTGCCTCTATAAACACAACTGTTATAAATTGGCTTCAGATCTGGGTGAGTTGTGTATAGTGGCAGGTCAGCTGGTATGTGCTGTGTATATGTAACCAGCAGAACCGCTGCCATATGAGGTTTGTCCTCTTGTGAGTACCGTAGCCCAAGTTCCCTCTGACACGCCCCTCAGCTAGCCAGTCAGCGGCTAATCATCTATTAGCGGCAAAGCCACTCTATAAAACAAGCTCACAAGTAGGCTATTGGACATTCCTGGGTTCTGTATACGTTGCAGCTCTTATCTGTTTTCACAGCGCTCGTCAGTAAAAAGGTATGTGCCACTGCCTCCTCTGTTACGCTGTACCACTGCATATGTTTAACGTTCTGTCTAAATGCTAAATTGTGGGCTACAGGCGTTCTACTGTCACCAGACGCTTCCGAGTAGTCGGCTACGTTAGCACTACTGAAGGTATTTACATTTACATTTGTATTACTGGTTGGTTAACATCAGGCTGCCTTGTTCAGAGGTATCTGCGTACATTTAATAGCATGTCTTAACGTAGGTCTCGGGTGAAAAGACGCTCAGCGACCGTACTGTAGTGTTGCCTTGGAGACAGTCAACAAAGGTAACATTATCCATACAAATGTTGTCTGTTAACTATGGAATTGGTATTCTGTCTTAAGCTGAAGCACGGCCTTTTGGTTATTGAACAGCTCTTGTGAGCTTACCATGTCATTAGCCTGTTATTTAAGTGTATAGTAGGATAATGCCTAGTGCACCTTGTAATTAATATTGTTAATTATGTTCATGCTGTGTATTCATGTATGGCTTACTCTGTCTGTTTGTGTCCTCAGGTAGCAGTTGCCACTGCTGTTTTGCCTACCATAAGTTTACGATGTAATAGTAGCTTTTGCCCCTTTTGGTTTTGTTTCTTTCTCTGGTTGTTTAGTTTTGTATTATCTGAATCGGCCGTCTACTTAGTTGCCTCTTTTTGGCTCCCTCCCCCACGGCATTGAGATACATGGGGTATTGGCTGTCCCGGTAGTCTGCTGCATTTAAGACAACATCTAATGTCCAGCTTTCCTTGTCCCTTCTCCCTTCCAGAGCTAGTGAAGCTGTTCATGGGACAGGTCGCCGGAGTCAAGTCTTCCCCCTGCACTGCGCACCGTGTTTTTGTAGTGGTAATCTGCACTTATTCACCATATCTGTGATCACCTACATTTTGCAGTGTCTTGTGCCTGTGTGTGTGTGTTTGTGTGGATAGGCACTGGAAACGAGAGCACGAGTGGTGTGTCGCCCACTTCTCATGGACAGGTAACCGCCCCTTCCCCAACAGCTCTACTATATCTTTGCTGTGTTGTAACAGTTACCTACCTGGTGGCAGCCATTACCCCCCTCTCTTTGCTAAGGCATAACTAAACGAATGACAGAGTGGCCTTTTACTGTTATTTATAAATAAATCTTGTTTATTTTTATAATTGAGATCACGTCTCTGTCCTTACTTTGTTTCGTATCTGTGTGGGAACCCGCTTGTCTCAAGCAAGGTGTGTAACAGCTTACCTCTGTAATATCCTGGTGGGAAAGGCCCCAGGTGGCGTTGTCGTGCACTCTAGAGCCAAGACCTTATAAACTACCAGTTGGTCACATTTTGGCGTTGTCGGCAGGATTGTAAACAGAGACGTGAATTTCATTTATTTATTTCCTTGTTTTTTTGTTATCTTTATTTTGACGGGCAATAAGCTTCATAGGTATTCAAGACAAAACAGCAGTTGGCACGTCGTGGGACCAAGAGGAGTCACCTGAAAGGCTGTTGTGCTTCCGGCACCTGTTCGGAAGTAACTGACATTGTTCTGTTTCAGCTATGTCTGAAGAGCTGGAGCAACTGAGAGAGCAGGTCCGTCAGCTCCAAGCAGACAAGGAGCGCCTACTGCAACGGGCCAACCCGGATGATGCCCCTAACCCTGTACCTGTACCTGTACCTGTACCTTTACCGGTAGAACGATTGGTGTATCTGCCTAGGGAACGGAAATGTCCTGTTTTTAGGGGGAGGGCAGGTATTGCTATTGATGAATGGGTAAATGAGGTAGATGCTTGTGTGCGTGCTAGACACTTGGGTTCGCTTGACAAAGCCTATTTTATGTTTCATCACTTGGACGGGGAGGCTAGGGATGAGATACGATATCGGCCAAGGGCTGACAGGGAAGACCCAGAGAAAATTATAACTATTCTCAAGGAGATCTATGGATGCTCAAAATCTTATGTGGCCTTGCAGGAGACTTTTTTTTCTAGAAAACAGCTAGATGGGGAGTCCCTACAGGAGTTTTCCCATGCCCTTTTCTCCTTAATGGACAAAATTAAGCAAGTTTCTCCTGAGTCAGTACCCCATTCTGATAAGCTCATGCGTGACCAGTTCTCAGAACATGTTATTGATTCTGATCTCCGCAGAGAGTTGAAGAGGCTTGCTCGTCAGACTCCAGGTCTGTCCATGTTGGAGGTGCGTGCCGCAGCCATCCGGTGGGAGCGCGAAAGTAGGCCCAGTGACTTCACCCGAGGTAGGAGCTATTCAGTCCCCTCCCTCTGTGCCATGCAAGGTTCAAGGACCCAGCCCAATATTCCCTCCTCCCCAGCTAGCTCAGAAATGGCAGAGTTGCGTACCATGTTGTTAAAGCAGCAAGAACAGATTAATCAGTTAACTGGCGCCTTATCCACTCTACAGGGGTCAGCGCACCAGGTGAGGCCCCGACACCCCTCCCCTGTTATTTGCAGGTGATGCCAGAAACCAGGTCACTATGCCAGGGAATGTAACAATGAGCGATTTGTTCCGGCACCGAACACTGCGCCCCCGTCCCAAGCTCAGGCTAGCTCATTTGCCATTTCCCAGGTGGCGGAAACCCCCTCCAGCGTGCAGAGCCACACGTTGGGAGGGGACCTGAATGGCTCTCAGGATGAGAACCCAGCCAGTCATACTGTAACCTCCCTTGTTGCACAGTGCCCTAAGGTAGCTGTCAGAGTAGGAGGAGTTGTTGTTAATTGTCTGCTGGACACAGGGTCCATGGTATCCACGATTGTGGAAAGTTTCTTTTTCCAGAATTTTAAAGATAAACTCCAACATTGTCATTGGTTGCAGCTTCGCGCTGCAAATGGGTTAGACATAACCTGTGTAGGGTATGCTGAGTTTACAGTTGAAGTATTGGGTAAGATAATCCCTCAGCGTGGTTGGCTCGTGGTCAAAGATCCCCCAGGTCAGGCTTCACCCCCCGTAGTGCCTGGTGTGCTAGGGATGAATATAATTCGTGAGTGTTATGAGGAACTATTTGGACAGCATGGTCCATCACTGTTCGACCTCCCACCGGTGGTTCATGCATCTCCCCCCTGGCGGCACGCTTTACAGCACTGCCACCAAGTCCAGCTCAGGTCGCCTCGAGCTAAAACAGGGGTCGCCAAAGTTAGAGGCCGCAGGCCTATCCACATACCTGGAGGTACTGTGAAGTTGGTAGCTGCTACCTGCTCCTCCCACTTTCGTAATGCCCCTGCTGTTCTGCTCGAGCCAGCTAGCAATTCATTACCTGAGGGTCTTCTTGTCTCACCTGCCCTAATTCATGTGGAGCGAGGTACAGCCTTTATCCCTGTTGTCAATGTGGGGTTCACCCGTGCCACACTCTACCCCCGCAGTACAATAGGTTTGTTGGTCGAGGTTGGTTGAGGGTCTTCCAGCAGGGATTTCTGAGCTCCCCCGGGAGTCTGACACTGTTACAGCCACCGTTCAGGCCCATACTGGGCAGGTTAGCTCTGTAAAACAGCACATTCAGGCCCTTGATCTATCAGTGTTGGCAGAGTCCGAGCAAGAACGAGTAAGGGAATTTTTGCTTAAACACGAGTCTGTTTTCTCTGCGTTTGAGGGTGACCTTGGTTGCACTAACCTTATATCACATGACATCCCGTTGCTTGATGAGAAGCCTGTTAGGCAGAGATACAGGCGCCTACCCCCCCTCTGATTATGAGGCAGTGAAGGCCCACTTGCGACAGCTATTAGACGGCCAAATCATCCGGGAGAGTAGTAGCCCCTATGCCTCTCCCATTGTCCTAGTAAGAAAGAAGGATGGCAGCCTTCGCATGTGTGTCAATTACAGACAGCTCAATAGCAAGACTCGGAAGGATGCCTTCCCCCTTCCCCGCATCGAGGAGTCCTTGGATGCACTGTCTGGAGCTCAGTGGTTCTCCACGCTAGATCTAGCTAGCGGTTACAACCAGGTACCTGTAAGCGACCAAGACCGCCCAAAGACTGCCTTCTGCACGCCCTTTGGGCTGTTTGAGTTCAACCGTATGCCCTTTGGGCTGTGTAACGCTCCAGGTACCTTCCAAAGGTTGATGGAAAGAATGTTTGGGGCGCAACACTGTCAGTCCCTTCTACTGTACTTGGATGACATCATTGTGTTTTCTTCCAATGTGGATGATCAGATAAAGCGTTTGCACCTGGTGTTGACCCGCCTCCAGAAAGAAGGGCTGAAGGCAAAGCTGGAGAAATGCTGCTTCTTCAGGAAGGAAGTTCAGTACCTTGGTCACCTTGTCTCCCGTGAAGGGGTGTCCACAGATCCAGCCAAAGTGTCTGCCGTGGCCAACTGGCCCCATCCCGCCAACGTCTCAGAACTGCGGTCCTTCCTGGGGTTTGCTGGTTACTATAGACGATTTGTGGAGGGGTTCTCTAAACTAGCTGCCCCGTTGCACCGCCTGGTTGCTGAACACGTCGGAACTAGGACACGGAAGGGCCAAGGCACACGACTGGAGGGGGCTTGGTCGGATGGTTGTGAGACCAGTTTTCAGGAGCTGAAGAGGAGATTGGTGAGTGCACCCACCCTTGCATTTGCTAACTTTAATCTCCCTTTTCTGCTTGAGGTGGACGCCAGTCATACTGGTCTTGGAGCGGTGTTGTCCCAGGAACAGGAGGGCAAGGTCCGACCAATTGCCTACGCCAGTCGAAGTCTCAACCCGGCGGAAAGGAACTACAGCTCCATGAAGTTGGAATTTCTCGGGATGAAATGGGCAATGACTGAGAAGTTCCGGGAATACCTGTGGGGCCAGCACTGCACTGTCTGGACCGATAATAATCCCCTGAGTCACTTGCAGACCGCCAAGCTGGGCGCTACTGAGCAACGATGGGTAGCCGAACTGTCGGCGTTCAACTACATTATCAGGTATCGGCCCGGCCGCTCCAACAAAAACGCGGATTCCCTGTCCAGGCAGCCTCCTATAGAGGTTCAAGGACCTAGCATAGGTCCAGCTGTGGTAGGAACCGCCATACCTGTGCCAGTGCAGCAAGCTGCCAGGATGCAAGAACAGCTCCAGGTAACCCAAACAGCCATTGTTGTCTTTCCCTCCCGTGACCCTGATGACCTGAGGATGCTTCAAGAGGCAGACCCTACCATTGGGGCCTTCCTTCCTTTCTGGCGGGCCCAGAAGCCACCGAGCTCAACCATTCGGGAAGGATTGTCGGGACCAACCCGGGTGCTGTTACGACAGTGGGACCGGATAGTGGGAACCACCGGTCTAATCTACCGCCGGATGCACAGGCCTGATGGGGGTGAAGAAATTCTTCAACTCCTATTGCCAGCATGTCTTCGGGATGAAGTCCTGCAGCAGCTCCATAATGATCACGGCCATCAGGGCATTGAACGTACCACAGAGCTAGTACGGCAGAGGTGTTATTGGCCCGGGATGGGAGCAGACATTAAGCAGTGGTGTCAGAGCTGTGCACGGTGTACCCTTGCAAAATCCTCCCAGCCCAAGCGCCATGCACCTATGGGACATCTTCTGGCCTCCCGTCCAAATCAGATACTGGCTGTGGATTTTACCTTCTTAGAGCCTGCGACGGATGGTAGGGAGCAGGTCCTGGTTATGACTGACGTGTTTTCTAAATTCACACAGGCAGTGCCCACTCGAGACCAGAAGGCAACGACTGTGGCTAGCGTGCTTGTCCGGGAGTGGTTCTTTCGGTTTGGCGTCCCCGCTCGCCTCCACTCTGACCAGGGCCGCAGCTTTGAAAATGCTATTGTCCACCAGCTGTGCAATCTGTATGGAGTTCAGAAGACCCGAACGACGCCCTACCACCCGCAGGGCAATGGCCAGTGCGAGCGGTTTAACCGCACAATGCATGACCTGTTACGCTCTTTGCCGAGGGAGCAGAAGAGCCGCTGGCCTGAGTACTTACCCCAGTTGGTGTTTAGTTACAACACAACTATGCATCAGTCAACAGGTGAGTCACCGTACTACTTGATGTTTGGTCAAGAACCACAGTTACCTGTTGATTTTCTTCTAGGCAGGGTACGAGAGCCAGAAGATGGACGGGTGAACGAATGGGTGCAAGAACACCAACGGCGCCTCGACGTGGCCTTTCACAATGCCAGGGAACGCTTGCAAGCAGCTGCCTTAAAGAGGAAAGAACGGCATGACCAGGGGGCCCAGAGTGACATATGGCCAGAAGGACAGCTCGTCTATTTGAGAGATTGCACCGTGAGGGGGCGCACGAAGATCCAGGATGCCTGGAGTCCCATTGTACATCAAGTGGTCCGTGCACCCGCCCCTGGTGGGGTTGTCTACTCTGTTGCGCCGGTGCATGATCTCCACAAGATTCGACAAGTACATCAGACCATGTTGAAGCCTGCTTGCCCTGACCTAGGCCCAGAGCCCCCCTCCATTCCATCGGAACCGCAGGCTGCCGTGAGTGAATCTACGGAAGATGACGATCATGGCCAGTGGGTCCTTGTTCACCCCCCCGAGGTCAGGCACGGCTGGTCCAGGTGCCTGTTGCCCCTCGTCCTGGCCCACCTGCCCCCCCTGCTCCGCCTGGCCCGCCTCTAGTTTCCCCCAATGGGGTCGACCAGGTTACCAGTCCAGTAGCTCCACGGAGGACTGCCCGGGCCACAGCGGGGACACACATGAACCCTCATCATCTCCCAGCATCAGTGGTGAGTAGGGCAGATGGGGCTATTAACTCCCGGGTGGTTGGCTCTAATAATAGGGTGACCGTAGTTTTCCGACCCTGGTGTTAAAAGTTGACCCTGTGTTTTGTTTGTTTTTCTTTTTTGGGGTTTTTGGGGGCATTTTCTTTTCCTTTATCTGCGGGACGCCGATAACAAATGGGGGGGAAGAATGTAACCAGCAGAACCGCTGCCATATGAGGTTTGTCCTCTTGTGAGTACCGTAGCCCAAGTTCCCTCTGACACGCCCCTCAGCTAGCCAGTCAGCGGCTAATCATCTATTAGCGGCAAAGCCACTCTATAAAACAAGCTCACAAGTAGGCTATTGGACATTCCTGGGTTCTGTATACGTTGCAGCTCTTATCTGTTTTCACAGCGCTCGTCAGTAAAAAGGTATGTGCCACTGCCTCCTCTGTTACGCTGTACCACTGCATATGTTTAACGTTCTGTCTAAATGCTAAATTGTGGGCTACAGGCGTTCTACTGTCACCAGACGCTTCCGAGTAGTCGGCTACGTTAGCACTACTGAAGGTATTTACATTTACATTTGTATTACTGGTTGGTTAACATCAGGCTGCCTTGTTCAGAGGTATCTGCGTACATTTAATAGCATGTCTTAACGTAGGTCTCGGGTGAAAAGACGCTCAGCGACCGTACTGTAGTGTTGCCTTGGAGACAGTCAACAAAGGTAACATTATCCATACAAATGTTGTCTGTTAACTATGGAATTGGTATTCTGTCTTAAGCTGAAGCACGGCCTTTTGGTTATTGAACAGCTCTTGTGAGCTTACCATGTCATTAGCCTGTTATTTAAGTGTATAGTAGGATAATGCCTAGTGCACCTTGTAATTAATATTGTTAATTATGTTCATGCTGTGTATTCATGTATGGCTTACTCTGTCTGTTTGTGTCCTCAGGTAGCAGTTGCCACTGCTGTTTTGCCTACCATAAGTTTACGATGTAATAGTAGCTTTTGCCCCTTTTGGTTTTGTTTCTTTCTCTGGTTGTTTAGTTTTGTATTATCTGAATCGGCCGTCTACTTAGTTGCCTCTTTTTGGCTCCCTCCCCCACGGCATTGAGATACATGGGGTATTGGCTGTCCCGGTAGTCTGCTGCATTTAAGACAACATCTAATGTCCAGCTTTCCTTGTCCCTTCTCCCTTCCAGAGCTAGTGAAGCTGTTCATGGGACAGGTCGCCGGAGTCAAGTCTTCCCCCTGCACTGCGCACCGTGTTTTTGTAGTGGTAATCTGCACTTATTCACCATATCTGTGATCACCTACATTTTGCAGTGTCTTGTGCCTGTGTGTGTGTGTTTGTGTGGATAGGCACTGGAAACGAGAGCACGAGTGGTGTGTCGCCCACTTCTCATGGACAGGTAACCGCCCCTTCCCCAACAGCTCTACTATATCTTTGCTGTGTTGTAACAGTTACCTACCTGGTGGCAGCCATTACCCCCCTCTCTTTGCTAAGGCATAACTAAACGAATGACAGAGTGGCCTTTTACTGTTATTTATAAATAAATCTTGTTTATTTTTATAATTGAGATCACGTCTCTGTCCTTACTTTGTTTCGTATCTGTGTGGGAACCCGCTTGTCTCAAGCAAGGTGTGTAACAGCTTACCTCTGTAATATCCTGGTGGGAAAGGCCCCAGGTGGCGTTGTCGTGCACTCTAGAGCCAAGACCTTATAAACTACCAGTTGGTCACATATACACTGTAAGAAAATAAAGGACAGTAACAGCTTCTATGTTTAAGGAATCTTTTACTTGATGTATCAGGCAGCAGAGCCTTGTGGTCTCCAGCCGTGTGGTCTGAGCCAAGAACTGAGTTTTCCATTGGCTCTTGTAGTGTCTTACCCTTTGATCTATCACCCAGTCTGGGTGTATTGAAAACTAGTTCCAAATGGTTGGCCTGATTAGCATGTCTCCTAACAGTCTAAATCTCACTGAATTGAAATAGCATCACAACAATTTAAAGTTCTTCAGTTTTAGTGAGTATACCATTCTGCTTAACGTTGTCTCCCTCTTGCTAGGGAAATGTTAATTGTCTCTGAATTAGTATTGTTTCTTTACCCTGGAGTCAGTTCCCTTTGCTCCAAGAGCCTGCTCATTTAAAATACGATTATACTATATACACTTACCGGCCACTTTATTAGGTACACCTTGCTAGTTGGATCTTCTCTTCCGATTCCAGTACTTTAGAATCCCAACTCAACCTGTCAGTGCCTTGAAATGTTCCAAAAGTGTCCTTTAATTGTGACAATGTGAGGTAGGACCCAGGAGCAGAGATGAGGCAAGACGAGGGAATGATGGTGTCGGTCAAAATGGAGGATATCCAAAGTATGGTTCAAGGGAATACTTTAGAAAAGAATAAAGTCTAGGACTAACACAGGAACACTTGCGAAAATAATCAAAGTCATAAACTAGAGATCCGCTACAGAGACTAGAACACATGGCAAATAATCCAAGCTTCTACCAAGAGTGAACTGAAACACACCTCTCTTAAGGAGAGTCTAACAAGCCAGGGTTAAAAACACCTGTGTCAATGAGTCTCTTGGGCGGTCTTTGCCGCCCTCCGGTGGTCAGACTGAGGGGAATATCCATATGACTCATGTGTTCGATAATAATGTCCAGAATCCAGTTGATCCAGTTACTCTTCTTCCTCAATTCCAGTGCTTCGGAATCAATGTGTGTGTGTGTGTGCGTGTGTGTGTGTGTGTGTGTTCCCGGTTGACGTGATCACTTTTTCTTTTCAAGGGGACTGGGAGTGCTACCCACTGGACCCCACTGTGTGGCATGTAAGTAACTGACTGTGCACTTGCGTGTGTGTGTGCTTCTGTGAAGTGTGTGTGCGCCTCTCTAAGAGTGTCCCTCTAAGAGTCTCTAGCTGTAATGTGATTTCTCCTTTGCTGATTGAATCAGTGCATTGTTCACACAGCATCCAGTGACATGGCAGCCATCCAAAGAGGGTGACCATTTAAGAGCTTACACTACACTCATTGCAGGCACTACACACGCACGCACGCACACACACACACATACACACACACACACACACACACACACACTCTAAAGCACCACTTGGGCCATATTGTTGTTGATTTATTAGCAATATAGATTTTGAACCAGGTACGGTTGGAGTAAGGTCAAGAGAAGCTGCATACAATTGTGCGATTGGTTGCTTGTTGTTTTGTTTGACTGTGTGTGTGTGTGTGTGTGTGTGTGTGTGTGTGTGTGTGTGTGTCCTCAGGTGGTTGGGGGAAGGGTCACAGAGACAGGCAGACTGGGGGCCTTCATCATCAAAGTGAAGAAAGGCAGCCTAGCTGATGTGGTTGGACACTTGCGTTCAGGTGAGTAAAGAATACACACAATCTAATTACGGTATATCGATGTATTGTGTGTGTGTGTGTGTCTGTGTGTGTGTGTTGGGTAGAATGAGTTTACCATAGTGAGTGGGTCACTCTTTGGTGTGTTTTCAGAGGATGAGGTTCTGCAGTGGAATGACAAGTTGCTGCCAGGAGCAACCAAGAAAGAAGTTTACAATATCATTCTGGATTCCCAAGCGGAGCCCCAAGTGGAGCTAGTTGTGTCCCGGCCAATTGGGTAAGTCGGGAATAAGACATTCCAAGGTGTACCCAGATATAATACATTCATGGCTAAATGTGCACAATGTCCTACCATATGCATGTATAATGCATAGTATTTTGTTGTTTCCTGTAACCTATTTTGCTTCCTCGTTAAAAAATATGAATTTATCAATTCATCCCCAAACACTTGTGAAGGGTGTATAAAGCCTATCAGTAAGTAAAGCTTCTGTATCAGGACCCAGCTCCCCTCTTTCCCTGAACAGTAAAAGCCCCCCACCCTCTCCCATAGTCCCTCCTGTATGGAAGTGTTGCCTTAGAGATAAATAATGTTTTGTGTGTGGAGACAATGAGGTCATCCCAAGGAGATGTTGATACTGATCCTTCTCCTCTCTCCTTCCTCATGTTTTAACCTACCAACATTTTGCCTCAGTCAAAATGGCATGGATCAGCAATGCAACTTTTTACCTACGCAATTAGTTTGTCTCTGTGTATGTGTGTCATGTGAATGTCTCTGTGTCTTTGTTGTGGTCACTTTGATTTGTACACAATGTCCTACTACATGCTGGTCTGGCTTTGACGAATGTGTCTCCTTTTTAAATTCCAGTGATATCCCAAGAATCCCAGACACGTCCCACCCTCCATTAGAATCTAGTAGGTATCTTCGCTGGTTTTGCTCTGTCTCTGTTTCTCTGTCTCTCTCTCTTAATGTACTCCTTAGAATGTATCTTCCTCTTTCAGTTACGAATTCAATAGCATAATGGATTCAAGTTACAACATATGAATGGTCACTAATAACAAAGCTACTTGGGTTTAATTGGTTGAAATGTGCATTTTTGCCCTCACAGCAGGTTCCAGTTCATTCGAGTATCAGAAGATGGAGCGGCCTTCTGTATCAGTCATGTCCCCCACCAGCCCAGGAACACTAAGAGACGCCCCCCACATGCTGCCTGGACAACTCTCAGTGAGTGAGTGAGTGTGTGTGTGTGTGTGTGTGTGTGTGTGCGTGTGTGCGTGCATTCGTGTAGTTGTCTCATACTGGGACACCACCGTCTCGAGATATAGGAGTCAAATGTCACCTACAGAGCAACAAGCTTTTGTTTTTTTCAAGTATTTTCATGTCGGCCTATGGTGTGTACTCTACGTTATAAATTATACCATTTAGGATGCGACACAGCCTCATTGTGTTTGTGTGTGTGTGTGTGTGTGTCAGGGGATCAGTCTGACAATTCCCAATGTAATTCCAATGGCAGAGTCGGTACATGCATTACTATTTTGGATATTCTCAATAATAGTTGTAACATGTAGCAATACTGCACGATCATGAATGGAAGATGACAATATAGGAGTCCAATACAAATGTAATGATGATTAATTTATTTTAATTTTGACTATGATGCATCATAAATAGTTCATTATGACAATCAAGACACTGATGTTGAAAATTATGAGACTGTGACTATGATATGTGATATAAATTATGAATTTGCAAAGGGCATCATTTGATCCAATACTTGGATGCCTAAGATGATGGCGGAGTTAAAAGACAATGAAATTGAAATTAGTTCTAGATGACAGCGACTGTTCTAGACGACAGCGAATACTGAGCACGTTCTGTGGGCGGACAGACCAAAATGGCGATGAGGAAGTACGCATTTCATTGGCGACATAAGCTACTACTATTGAAATTAATCGGGTGATGTCAGATGTGTGTGTGTGTGTGTGTGTGTTCAGGTGAAGCTGTGGTATGACAAGGTGGGACACCAGCTGATAGTGAAAGTGCTCCAGGCCACAGATCTGCCTCCCAGGCCGGACGGGCACCCCAGAAACCCCTACGTCAAAATGTACTTCCTGCCAGACCGCAGGTACACCAAAGGTGTTAGCACATGGATCAAACAAGGGCATGGATCAAACAAGGGCTACAGCTTCGAGTTGCCAAGCAAAAGCCTTGAAACCTTCAGGATTTGGAGAGGATCTGTAAAGAGGAGTGGACCAAAATCCCTCCTGAGATGTGTGCAAACCTGGTGACCAACTACAAGAAATGTCTGACTTCTGTGCTTGCCAACAAGGGTTTCTCCACCAAGTACTAAGTCATGTTTTGCTTGGGGATCAAATACTTATTTCGTTCGATCAAATGCAAATTAATTTATAACTTTATATAATATGTTTTTCTGGACTTTTTTTGTTGATATTCTTTGTTAAAATAAAAGTACCATAACAATTATAGACCGCTCATTTCTTTGTAATTGGGCAAACTAACAAAATCAGCAGGGGATCAAATAATTATTTCCCCCACTGTATATATATATAAACAGTGCATTTGGAAAGTATTCAGACCCCTTCACTTTTTCCACATCTTATTCTAAAATGGATTCAATAATTTTTTATTCCTCATCAATCTACACACAATACCCCATAATGACAAAGCGAAAACAGGTTTTTAGAAATGCAAAAATATCATCAACACATCACTCAATAAGTTGCATTGAGTCGATCTTAATACAAGGATAATAGTTCATGTAATTTTGGAATTAATATCTTTGTTTTTATAGGGTCTCTGATTTTCATATGAATCAATTTGTCAGGTTGTCAATTCATCCGCGCAGTTTGACACGTTTCTCCATGGGCTTTCCGACTCCATCAAGGACCAGTTGGCTCCTCTCGAGCTGCCCTCCGACCTGGATTTTTTTTTTTCTCTGGCCATAAGAATCGACAGTCATCTCCAGGAGAGAGAGAGGGAGTGATCCTGGGTTAGGGTCCTGAGGGGCCAGTCCACTGTTGATCGCTCTTCGTCGTGGCGTCTTCCTCAATGGATCCTGCCAGCGGCTGACTCATCTACGCCTCCTGCTGCATCGGAGAAGTCCATGCAGCTAGGGAAGGCCAGGCTTTCTCCTGAGGAGCGCCAACGTCGTATACAGGCGTTGGATATATCTACTGTGCTCAGATGTGTCATTTCATGTCTGTGTGTCCTGTAAGACAAGACTCATCCGTGAAGAAGAGGGCGCTGATGTATCAAACTGTTTTTTCTGCCAATCCATCTTGTTGTTTTACTCCTGCACAACTAATCGTTTCTTCTCGGACTATTAACCATCCTGTGTCTGTGGACTCCGGAGCGGATGAGAGTTTCATGGATTGGAGGTTTGCTAAAGGACATGGTATAGACGTTGTTCCTCTGCCCAAGCCATTAGAGGCCAACGCTCTTGATGGTTGCTTATTATGCAGAGTCACTCACCGCACGGAACCTATTCATTTACATTTACATTTACTGTACATTTATGGCATTTAGCAGACGCCTTCATCCAAAGCGACTTACAATAAATACATTTGTTTAATTAAGTGAATCATCGATCCATCAGTCATCATAAGATAAAGTAATCAATGCTCAGACCAGTCACAATGCTAGAAGAAGGATTATTTTTTTTTATTAACAGGAGAGAAACTTGTACAGATTATTATTGGCAATAACCACACAGAAACCCTGAGTTTTCATTTGTTCAACTCCCCATTACAGCCTTTCATTCTGGGATATCCCTGGCTCGCCAAGCATAACCCCCACATAGACTGGTCCACTGGGGAGGTTACAGGGTGGGGCAAGGGATGCTCACCGTCATGCTTTCCGTCCGTTCCGGTTTCTGTGTCTCCTCGATCTTCGGCCTCTGTATCTCCAGTGCTTCCTGGGTCTCATGTTTCCTCACGTCCCCTGGTTTCTTTGGATTCCGATTTCCCGGACCTCTCTAGTGTTCCCCCCTGTTACCTCGACCTCAAAGAGGTATTCAACAAGAACCGTGCTACCTCTCTGGCTCCTCACCGGTCCTACGACTGCGCCATTGACCTGCTGGATTTTCTCCTCCCAGAGGGCGTCTCTATTCCTTATCGGCCCCGGAGAGGGATGTTATGAAGGAGTACATTGACTCTCCTCTTCTCCTGCTGGGGCTGGTTTCTTCTTTGTTGAAAAGAAGGATAAGACGCTTCCTGCATAGACTCCTGCATAGAAGTCTGAATGATATCACCAAAAAGAACAGGTACCCCCTCCCTCTTATATCATCTGCTTTTGAACTGTTTCAAGGGGCTAAGATCTTCACAAAGCTGGACCTCTGTAATGCCTATCATTTGGTTAGGATTACGGAGGGGGACGAATGGAAAACGGCTTTCAATACTCCTAGTGGTCACTATGAGTACCTGGTTATGCCGTTTGGACTGACTAATGCTCTGGCTGTTTTTCAGGGTCTTGTGAATGACGTTTCCCGAGACATGTTGAATCAGTTTGTTTTTGTTTACCTGGATGATATCCTCATCTTCTCCCCTGACAAGGAGACCCATGTCCAACACGTCCACCAAGTTCTCCAGCGTCTCCACACAACCAACTGTTCGTAAAAGTGGAGAAGTGTGAATTCCATGCCTCCACGGTGGCTTTCCTGGGTTTCATCATTTCAAGAGACAGCATTCAGATGGACCCCGCCAAGGTGGATTGTCACCTCCTTGTCTGTCGGCATCAGGGCTGTGCTCTCCCAGCGGTCTCCAGTGGACAACAAGCTTCATCCCTGCACCTTCCTCTCCCGGAAACTCTCTCCAGCCGAGAGGAATTATGACGTGGGGAACAGGGAGCTGTTGGTCGTCAAGGCGGCGCTGGAGGAGTGGCGCCACTGGCTGGAGGGAGTGGAGCACCCTTTTCTGGTTTGGACTGACCATAAGAACCTGGAGTACATCTGGACCGACAAGCGGCTCAATTCCAGACAGGCCAGATGGGCTCTGTTTTTTAATAGGTTTAATTTTTCTCTGTCCTACCGGTTCCAAGAACGTTAAGCCTGATGCCCTGTCTCGCCTGTTTGACCCTGACTCTGCCCCAAGGACCCCCACCAACATTCTGCCCTCTTCCTGTGTGGTGGGGGCTGTTACATGGGGCATTGAGGAAGAGGTCAGACAGGCGAGTGTTGATGATCCTGTACTGGACGGCTGTCCTCCGAACCGGTTGTTTGTCTGTCTCCCATTGCTCTCAGGTGATCCATTGGGCACATACCTCACTCATCTCCTGTCACCCAGGTATACGGCGGACTTTCTTTGTAATCAGGCAACGTTTCTGGTGGCCGTCAATGGAGAGAGAGGTTGGAGAGTATGTGGGTGCCTGTCCTGTGTGCGGCTGGAACAAGGTTTCCCGACGCCCGCCCCATGGTCTCCTGCGCCCGCTCCCTGTGCCTCACTGCCCCTGGTCTGACATCTCTCTGGACTTTGTCATGGGGTTACCCCCCTCAAAAGGTACCACCACCATTCTGACGGATTTTCAAAAATGGTGCATTTTATCCCTCTGCCTAAATTGCTGTCCGCCAAGGAGATGGCGGAGGCAATGTTATTTCATGTTTTCCGAATTCATGGATTCCCTAGGGATGTGGTGTCTGACCGGGGATCACAGTTCATCTCACAGTTCACAGTTCACCTTCCATGTGGCCAGGGTCAAACCGGCTAAGGAGAGCTCCCTGGTTCCCGCCTCCAGGCCCCCTCCACCCCCCCGGATCATTGATGGAGGACCGGTGTATACAGTTAAGCGGCTCCTGGCTGTTCGTCGTCGAGGTCGGGGCCGTCAGTACCTGGTGGACTGGGAGGGTTACAGGCCTGAAGAGAGCTCATGGGTTCCCACCAGGGACATTGTGGACCCTGACCTCATCCGAGAGTTCCACCAGGCCCATCCTGATCTGCCTGGGATGTCAGGTGCCGTCTCTAGAGGGGGGGGGGGTACTGTAACGTCTCGTCCTGTTCGTTAGTTTTGTTTGTCTTTGTTTCATGTTATTAATTTATTGTTCCCTGTTTATTTTTGTGTCCCTCACCTTGTCTCTTGTTCCAGACACTTCACTACCTGCCCTTGTATGTTTCCCGCCTGTGTGATCGTCCACCCCGCCCTGATTGGATTCACCTGTTCCCCATTATCATTCCCTGTGTATTTAGTCTGTGTGTTTCCCCTGTCTCGTTGCCAGTTCGTCTTTGTCCCTTGTGTCAAGCCTACCAGCGATTTCTCCTAGTGTTTTTGTATTCCCGTTTTTTTTTATCTGCGCTTGTTTTCTGATGTTCCCTGTTGCTATCTCCCTGAAGGATTGTATGCCTACTATTCTGATTGATTACCTGTGTACCGAACCCTGTCTTGCCTACCCCTTACTGGATTATCTGTTTTACCTATTGACTGCCTACCCGTGTATCGAACCTTTTCTGGAAGTGGTTTTCATACTGGGTGTCTTGCAAACCTAAAGAGGTATTTCACCTATAAAATTAAAAAGGTTTCATTTACTTATTCAAAACCACGAATCACAATATGTATTTGTTTTTACCCCAAAATTATGGGAGTGAATTGAACCACATTTTACATTTACGGCATTTAGCAGACGCCTTCATCCAAAGCAACTTACAACAATACATTTGTTTAAGTAAGTGAATCATCTATCCAACAGTCATCATAAGACAAAGTAATCAATGCTCACACCAGGGGCCATAGGCAGTTGTAATGCCAGTAGGCTATTTTTTAATTAAAAAAAAAATATATATATATATATATATATTAGCAGGAGAGAACTTGTACAGGGGGGGTAGCGGGGGTAAAGAGGTCTCTAGGGTTGGGGTCAGGGTTAGTATAGGGCGGGTAGTGAGGGTGAAGTGGTCTTTAGGAGGGACTGTTAAGATGGAGCCTGAAGAGATGGGTTTTCAATCTACGGCGGAAGATTGGAAGTGACTCTGCAGTCCTGACAGGAGTGGGAAGCTCATTCCACCAGTAGGGCGCCAGGACAGTGAAAAGCCGTGACCGAGTAGCGCGGCCACTGCATCCACGTAGAGGCGGCGGTGCCAGGCAGGCAGCCGAGGTGGAGGAGCGGAGTGATCTTGCAGGGGTTTGGGGGCTAACCATTGCTTGCAAGTAGGTAGGGGCTGTTCCCTTTGCCACCCAGTAGGCAAGCACCAGGGTCTTGAATTTGATGCGAGCTGCTACCGGGACCCAATGGTGTTAGCGGGTGCGGTGGACCCAAGTGCGGAGAGATACTCAGACGACAGCGTAAAGTATATTTCAAAGGGGGTTTTAATCATAAAACTGGGGAACGGCATACAAACAAACACTGGGACAAAAGGGTAAAACAAGGGTGGAGAAAACCAGCTCCATAAACAAAAGTACACACTTAATAAGTGGAATTACCTGAACTAAAGAAACACTAAACTCGAACAACGGGGTAACAACTGGAATATGCGGAACAGACGGGGAGAATCTCTGACAAAGACGTGGGGAACACACAGGCTAGATATAGCGAACAGGGGACAGAACACACAGGTGAAACAATTCAGGGTAGATTGGGAGGCCACTGGCCCCGTATCGCCAGTGGAGGGCGCCAGAGTCACCAAACAGCAACCTCAGGCGTGACACAATGGAGGGTGCGGAGGAGGGGCGTGACATGGGAGAATTTGGGGAGATTGAACACCAGATGAGCGGCAGCGTTCTGGATGAGCTGCAGAGGCCTGATGGAGGAGGCGGGGAGTCCGGCCAAGAGTGCATTGCAGTAGTCAAGGCGACAGATCAGTGTTTGGACAAAAAGTTGTGCTGCTTCTCTGGTGAGGAATGGACGTATCCTTCTGATGTTGTCGAGGAAGAATCTACAGGAGCGTGCTGTCGCTGTGATGTTTGCCACACAGGATAAGTGGTTGTCAAGGATCACCCCAAGGTTCTTGGCTGTACAGTCACAGTACAGTTTTCAACTGTGATGGAGAAGTCTTGGAGAGGGCAGGCTTTCCCTGGGAGGAAGAGCAGCTCAGTCTCGTCAAGGTTGAGTTTGAGGTGGGGAGCTGACATCCAAGCAGAAATGTCAGCAAGACATGCCGAGACACGTGTTGCCACCTGTGAGTCAGAAGGGGGGAAAGAGAGCAAAAGTTGAGTGTCATCTGCGTAGGTGTGGTAGGAGAAATCATGTGAATCATTCCAGAGGCGAGAGATTTGGTATAGAGAGAGAACAGTAAAGACCCAAGGACAGAGCCCTGGGGGACACCAGTGGTGAGGGGTCATGGAGAGGACAGCGATCCTCTCCACGTCACCTGGTAGGAGCGACCGGCCAGGTAGGATGCAAACCAGGAGAGTGCAGAGCCAGAGATGCCCAATTCTGAGAGGGTGGAGAGAAGGATTGGGTGGTTTACTGTGTCAAATGCAGCAGACAGGTCCAGAAGAATGAGAACAGAGGAGAGGGAGGAAGCTTGAGTGGAGTGGAGAGCCTCCGTGACAGCGAGGAGAGCAGTTTCAGTAGAGTATGTAGCATAAGTCTCGGAGGTGGTTTGGAACCACATATGCCTGAGACCTGAAAACTTAGTTTAGCCTCCTCCCTAGGCTTTATAGCTGGCTGAGGCAGTCTTATGGACCTCGGTACCCATCTACAGTACCATGTAATGACAATTTGATATCACGGTCAAAGGAAAGTGATGTGTTTGTTATTTTGCTAAACAAACAGTGTGAAACGAGTGGGAACACTCTAGGTAAGGTGAGGCACTGGGACACTCTTGAAAGAGACTGGGAACAGGCTGACCACGGTCAGATGGTTGGGGAGTTGGAAGGAGGACGCAGGCAGAGAGAAGTCCAGTTTAGCCGCAATGGGCATTTATTGATAATTCTTTTCTTTCAAGTATTCTTTCTTTAATGTTTCTGGAAATTGGTTACATTGCGTGTGTGGTTTCAAAGACGCACACAGGATAATTTCGCAGGCCAGGAGATAGGAGACGTGTCGGGATCTCGGGCAAACGATCTGGATGCAAACGATGGCACCTCGCAGCCAGGTAGGTTATATTGCGGTTCTAATTAGCTGATTGTCATCAGGTGTTTGCGTTACGCGTGAGGTGTGGTGTGGTTGCATGAGTGTGTTCTGGGCAGGGACAGTTGAAGCAGCGCGATGACACAAGCCAGTTATTCGGGAAGTGAGTGGGAATTTTGTACAGCCGCCCCGGAATTTGTGGCAAATTCCACTCCTGAAGAAGAGTCACGAGCTTCATCATCCTCCTCCTTCAATTCTGGCAGAGGAATGAGCCTTGCCACGGGCCGGATATAGCTTTTCTCTCCTACTCTGACCTTGACTGTCCGGATCCTCCCATCCACTCCAGAGATGACTTGGGTGACTTGTCCAACAGGCCAGAACGCACGAGGGAATTGAGGATCAACTATTAGAACAGTCTGTCCAACAGCCATGCTGGTGGTATCCCTTCTCCATTTTCCCCGTGGCTGTAAGCTGGGTAGGTAATCTCGAATGAATCGGGACCAGAAATGGTCCGCGAGAAGTTGGCTGTGGCGCCACCTACGGGTGCCAACAAAGCTGGTTGAAGCGAACGTTGCCTGAGGGAGTGAGGAGTCACGTCGGCCCATCAGGAGCATGTTCGGGGTGATCGGGTCAGGATCTGCAGGGTCAACAGAAATGTACCCCAGAGGTTTAGAATTTAAGATGCCCTCCACTTCTATAAGCACAGTGCGGAGAACGGTCTCAGGAATGGACTGACTGCCAAGGACCACTCGGAGGGACGCCTTGATGGATTTAATCTCCCTCTCCCACACCCCACCAAAATGCGGTGCATGGGGAGGATTGAAGCGGAAGGTGATCTGCTGCTCTGCCAGCTGTTGCCTCAAGGTGGGTTCCATCCTCTGGAAGGCATTACGGAGCATCGCCTCACCTCCTCTGAAGTTGGTGCCTCTGTCGGCCAAGATTTCAAAAGGCTTCCCTCTACGGGATATGAAGCGACGGAGGGCCATAAGGAAAGCTTCTGCATCCATACTCTCCAGAAGGTCCAGGTGGAGGCATGACCTGGAATGGTCCAAAGCAGTCAACTCCTGTTGACCAGAAGGGTGGCTTAAACAGGCGGAGACGAGCAGATGGGAGGTCGGACATCTTGGGGATAATTGGCTTTGCTCTCCATTTGCGACAATCCTGGCAAGAGTTTTGATGCTGCTTTATGGCGCTACGTCCCTTCAGCAACCAGTATTTCCGTCGCATCTCTCCATGAACCCGTTCAGGTCCAGGGTGTAGAAGCTGCTCATCAAAGTTCTTTATGAGGAGTTTGGAAAGGGGATGGTCACTGTCAAAGACAGTCGGATGCAGGACATCAGGATCCAATTCAGCCCGTCGGAGTCGTCCTCCTACCCTGATTAGGTCCAAAGCAGGGTCCAGCTCAGGTGAGAGAGAGAGAAGTCGACTGTTCGTTGGTATGTCTTTACCTTTACGTAGAGCCTGGAGCTCTTCTGGGAAGCTCTCAGCCTGAGCCTTCTGGACAAGCAGTGTTTCGACTGTGAGATGAGAAGAAGCAGTGGCCGCCCCGTCAGAGACCATCTTGGCTGCGGCCGTGGTCAGATCTTCCAGTCTGCTGTACTGTGAAGCATTGGGGAGAATGGATACAGATGGTTCATGGGTCAGGTAACAGGGAACGGATTTCCTCAGCTCATCCATCTCACTTGAAGGCAGAGGAATGGCTGACAGGGGGAAGGCAGGCCACTGAGTCTCAGGGGCCAGTAAGAACGGTGGACCTTGACTCCATCTCTGAGGTTGTGCCAGCTCTCGCAGGGTCTTCCCTCTGGTGACATCGTCAGCAGGATTGCTCTGGCCATCCACGTATCTCCAGTTGTTCACATCTGTGAGGTCTTGTATCTCAGCGATACGTGTTCCTACGAAGACCTTATACCTGCATGACTCCGATTTCAGCCAGGAGAGCACGGTGGTAGAGTCACTCCAATATACCACATTCTGGATGGGCAAGGTGAGTTCAGATTTCAGGGTGGATGAGAGCTGAGCTCCAAGGAGGGCAGCAGAGAGTTCAAGGCGGGGCATAGAGATCTGCTTCCTTGGTGCTACTCTGGATTTGGCCAAGATGAAGGAGACATGGATATATCTACTGCCTGTGCCCTGAGGTAAGCTACCGCCCCGTAGACTTTCTCGGATGCATCACAGTAGACATGGAGATCCCATTTGGTTGCCAGGGAATCAGCGGATGCAGGCACATAGCACAGGGGCATTTGGACCTGATGGAGATCAGCCAATTCCTGCTCCCACTGGAGCCATCGATCCATGAGCTCAGGTGGGCAAATGGGGTCGTCCCATTCCTGCTTGGTCTTCCATAGGTCTTGGACGATCACCTTTGCCCTTGAGGTGTAAGGTAATATATAGCCCAATGGATCATATTGGCTTGCCAAGGTTCGATAGACAATCCTTAAGGTGGGTTCTACAGTAGTGGGTTTGGCCCTGTGTTTGTACCCAAGGGTGTCTGGGATACAAGCCCAACGGAGTCCCAAGGCTGGCTCCTGCGGGCCTAAACCCATCTGAGAGAACCACAATTCCGTGCTGGTTGAACGAGCTTCTGGAGGGAGATGCTGGATTACTTCTTTGGCATTGCTTGCCCATTGCCTGATCTCAAATCCGCCCTTAGCCAACAGGAGGCGCAATTTCTCCAGCAAGGTCCTGGCTACTGTGGATGACGGCAGGCTCTGGAGACAGTTATCCACATAGAATGAGTTCTCCACGGAGTCCACCACCTCTGGGTCACTGCCTTCATAGTCCCTGGCCTGGCACTGCAGTGCATAAATGGCGCAGCATGGACTGCAGGTTGCGCCAAAGGGAAGCACTTGCCATTCGTAGGTGTCGGGTTCCCGCCCTCTCTCCAGGTTCCGCCAAATGAATCGAAGGAGGGCCCGGTCCTGTGGCAGAAGACGGACCTGATGGAACATGGCGCGGATATCACCACTAATGGCTACGGAATGTTGTCGGAAGCGGAGCAAAACTCCCAGGAGAGATGGACCCAATGTGGGTCCAGGGAGTAAGTTATTGTTCAGGCTTTGTCCTCTGAAGATGAACGAGCAATTGAAGACTAGCCTATGCTTCCCACTAGCCTGCTTAACGACATGGTGTGGTAGATACCATGACTCATGCGGCCTGTCTCCTGCGTCCTCCACAATGGTCACATAACCAGCCTCCAGAAGTTTCTGAATCTCATTGTGGTGTACGTTGGCCAATTCAGGATCCCTTGCTAGGCGTCTCTCTGTCCCCCGCAACAAGGGCATTACTGCTTGCTTGGAGACTGAGAGCAAAGGACTATTTGGGGCATGTAGCAAGGGAGTGGCATAGCGTGGAATGCCATCAACTGACACAGTGGCAGTTTGGGTCTGCAAGAGCTCTAGGGCGTACTTGTCATGCTTTGAGCGAGTTACGTCCTTGATGCTCCGATTGGGGATAGGCATCCAGCTTCCACAGCAGTTCCACGTTCCTGAAGAGCTTAGCAATGGCACTCGGCAAAGGATCGTGGATAGAGGCTGTGAAGAGGCAGGACAGAAGGGGCTCATCAGGTGAAGTGGCGTTAATTGGTCCCTGCAATGCCCAGCCTAAAGCTGTATGAACCGCCACAGGTCCGCCCTTCGGACCCATCCGGACAGGCTCAGTCGGAACAATCAGTTGTGGGAAATCTGAGCCGATGAGCACAAGGGGGGCTGCTTTAGCAAAGGGCTGAAGGGGCAACTCTCTCAGGTGAGGATACTGCTTCTTAAGAGCCTCCACCGGGCACGAATGTTCAGCCAGGCTAAGGCAGGAAGAAGTGAAAGCATTGTGAATGGAATATCTCATCCTTGGTTGTTCAGCGGGGGATATGGAGAAGGACACATTCATTCCATGCACAGGAACTATCTGCTGCCGAATCGTCTGGAGAAAAAGCACCTCTGGCTCCCCCTGGAGGTGAAGATGCTGACCAGCAGCGGGTAAGATGATTGTTCGACTTGAAGCATCATCAAGCAGAGCAAACGTGTCCAGGCTACGGTTTCCGGCATGCAGTGTGACCTTTAGGACTTTAAGCAAGACTCTCGGTGATCGATTGGGCAGGTCCAGGTAGACGGCTTCAGCCCAAGGAGACTGAACCATCATGACTTGGGTCGGATCAGGGGAATCCGTGGCACTGATATCATGCAGAATAGTCAAATGGAGTTCGCTACACAGGTTACAAGGCTTTCTCAGGGTGCATTGATCTGATGGATGGCAACGAGCGCATCTATAACACCTCTTGTTATCGGCAATCCACTTTTTTAGCTGGGGTGGAGTGAACTTCATCACCTCTGGGCATGAACCAAAGAAGTGCTCACGATTGTTGTGATAAGGGCAGTAAGGCTGGAATCTGTTCCTGTCTTTAGCAGGGGGCTTCGTACTCCTCCTCGCTTCTGCGGGACGATCTGTAGGCCTAGGCCGAGGACTAGCAGGAACATTGGGCGTGGGAGACGTTTTAGTGAGATACAAAGGTGTTGGGCTTTCCTTGCGTCTCACCTCTTTACCGACAGGTTCCTTCTTCTCCCACTGGACATTAGAGGTCAACTGCTGAGTAATGGTCCTGGCCCTTGCCTTCGTTCCGAGCCATGTGGACAGATGCTGAATAGTGTATGTCCTGCTGGTCCCATCCTTCAGGAGGCCATACTTGTAGCAGTACTCCACGAATCCGTCACGGTATGACGAAGGCAGTTTCCCCAAAAGCTTGTCCGCATGGGATCCACACTTCAGCTCACTGCCATGCTTCCCTTCTACAGACTCTAACAGCCCAACAAGAGATCTGACTGACAAGGTGAATTCTTGGAAGGCAGCATTATCACCCATCTTGATTGATGGAGTGTTCAGTATGCTATTAATCTCACCCTGGACTAGCTGGCGAGGTTGTCCGTATCTGGTTCGCAGGGCAGCTAGGGCAGCGGTATACAGATCCTTGGCATACATGTGTGATTTGGCTAGCTTATAGGCACTTGGGAGGTTTATATGGTCTAGGAGAATTTGGAACTTGAAATGTTCTGAAAGATGGGTATAATAATAATAATAATAATAATAATGCATTTTATTTGGAGGCGCCTTTCAGGTCACCCAAGGTCACCTTACAGAAAAGAAGTAAAAGCAAAAGCATGACATCAATCATTTAAAAACAAAACAAACAACACATCAAGATAAAAACAAGTGAAGTGCAGAGTGTCCAATTTATAGATAGTATGCCAGTTTGAAAAGGTGGGTTTTGAGTTGGGACTTGAATGTTGTGATGGAGTCTGACTGTCTTATGTGTGGGGGGAGAGAATTCCAGAGCTTGGTATGGACACTCACAAGATTTCCTAGGGCCATGTCTAGCAAAACGAAATCACTCTCCCTGCCACTGTCAAAGTAAGGCAGCCTCGGTTTGGGAATGCCATATGCTGATGCTACTAACAGCTCCATCATGTCGGCTTCTCTATTTGGACTTCTGCTCGAAACTGGCAAGGGAGTCTCACCCCTTGGAATAACTGGGCGCACTGGGTCGTCAGCCGGAGATGGATCATCATGACGCTTTGGGAATGCTGGTGGCCCAGGGAGTGGCTCCGTCCCTGAGGGAGTTAGAATGCGTTCCAGCGGCTCATCATTCGGAGACTCGGAGTCCACCGGAGGCTCTGGGGACGGTCCTCTCCCCATTGGAGATGCTGGACGTGACGGTTCCTCCACTCCAGGTGATGCTGGACATTCCATACCTCTGGGAGCCGCTGGGCAGCCTAGTTTCTCGCCTTTGTGAGACCCTGGGTGGTCTGGCTTTCCCCCACCAGCCAACTCTGGATTCACTGGGCCCGGGTCCCTGCCGCCACGTGCTGGTGGGCGTGATGTTTCCTCTCCTCTTCGAGACTCCAGACGCATTGGGGGCACATACGACTCTTCATGCATCATCACCTGTCGTGGGTGCCGTCCCGTCGGTCGTCCAGTTGTCGGGAGTGGACGGAAAGGCGATGGGGTCAGTGGTGTTGTATAAATAGAGATAGGAAGAGGCTGAGAAGTGTGAGTAGAATCTTTCTGAGCGTCTTGAAGTGGGCTAAGGTGTAGGTCATTGTCACTTTGCAGTTGTTGTGGTCCATCGGATTACAGAGGAGCCCATGAGGAGCGGCTGTCAAGTGCTTGTTCTGCCTCAGTCCCCTCGATCAGTACTGCCACGGTGAGCCTGGCCTCCTTCAACTCCCGTCTTGCTTTGCGCAGCCTTCTCTCCTCCGACAGCCTCTTGGTTAGCCCCTCTCTCTCATTTAGAGCAGAACGAGTCTGTTCATCCAACTGCTGATATCTCGTCTCCACTTCCCGTTCTTCCTTTATTTGGTTCTCTAACTCCTCCAAAGCCAGGAGTTTCCTCACTACTTCTAGCTTGGCTGCTTGCGAATTACTCAGTGAGATTCGAGAGGTGGAATTACTGGATTTGCTACTCCCATAAGTGTAAGTGTCAGATGCTCTACTTCTCTGTACAGATGGTTTCCTTCGGCCCTTTGACACTGCCTTGCACGGTGGAACATGACCCTCAGGCTGGATTTTAACTCTTTCCTTCGGCACGTGCGCATGTGGCCTTGTATCACCTGCAGTTGGTCGCCTAGGGGCAGTGCCAGAGTCTGGCGGGATGACTGGCTCCTGGGGAACAGATCCAGAGTCCGGCTGGCTAACTAGTCCTGTGGGGGCAGCACCTGAGTCTGGTCCGATAGTGGGTTCAGCTGACGAGGGGATGGTTTGATCCTTCCCACTATCCGATGGCCCATGGCGTTCCTCTGCTGGGGGTGCACATGTTGGCAGTTGCCCTTGTGAGGATGGGGGAATCAACGTGATGGCCAACACGCGAGGACTGCGGGGTGTACGCTTAGAGGAGCCCATTGGGACAGTGTAGCGGTCTGGTGGTTTTCTCGCTCGTTGGGACCGCAAACCAGTTCCACCTGGCTGCAGTTCTTGACTGGTTGCATCCGGATTCTGGAGACCATCTTCCTCCTCTGGATGCTCTGCAATGCTAGCCTGCAACCCATAGCCTGCCATCATCTCTTTCATCCGGTTCGAAGGACCATGAAACGAGTGGGAACACTCTAGGTAAGGTGAGGCACTGGGACACTCTTGAAAGAGACTGGGAACAGGCTGACCACGGTCAGATGGTTGGGGAGTTGGAAGGAGGACGCAGGCAGAGAGAAGTCCAGTTTAGCCGCAATGGGCATTTATTGATAATTCTTTTCTTTCAAGTATTCTTTCTTTAATGTTTCTGGAAATTGGTTACATTGCGTGTGTGGTTTCAAAGACGCACACAGGATAATTTCGCAGGCCAGGAGATAGGAGACGTGTCGGGATCTCGGGCAAACGATCTGGATGCAAACGATGGCACCTCGCAGCCAGGTAGGTTATATTGCGGTTCTAATTAGCTGATTGTCATCAGGTGTTTGCGTTATGCGTGGTTGCATGAGTGCGTTCTGGGCAGGGACAGTTGAAGCAGCGCGATGACACAAGCCAGTTATTCGGGAAGTGAGTGGGGATTTTGTACACAGTGGGTATCCTTCAATTCATCCTACATGAGTAGTTTGTTGTAGTATATGAGCCTAAAGAGCAGAGGGCTTTGTGCCTGTCTGTTTGTGTGTGTATGCTAACATTGCCTCTCTCACTGTGTGTTTGTATGTATGTATGTGCGTGTGTGTGTGTGTGTGTATGTGTGTGTATAGCTGCTGAGGGGCGCTCGCGGGAGAAGGAGAGGCAGAGGGAGCACGCCACCACTCTGGAGGTGCCGGAGCAGCAGAGGACACCCCACCATCGCTCACGCTCCGTCTCCCCCCATAGGGAGGAACAGGGCCACACCCGCTCACGACCCCCCAATGTACCAGCCCAGAGGTGAGAGGAGAGGAGGTGGGCAGAGGGTAGAAGGAGAAGGGAGAGGTGGGAGAGAGTGGTGAAGTTGAGGGTGAGATTAGATTGAGAAGGGAGGGGTTAGGCGTAAGGCCCACTGACGGCCCCCCAATGTGACAACCCAGAACTGAAAGAGAGTAGGGGGCAGAGTGAGAGATGGGGATCTATAGGGGAGTTGTGTTCTCAAGTTCAAGTTCAAGTTTATTTGTTACGTCTCATACACGAGTGCAGGGAGTAAAATTCTTGGGCTTGGTTCCTTGGCAATGCAGCATACAATACAAATAATACAAATACGCAGTAGTGCAATGAGGTAGGACAAGACAATAAGTGACATAGTGCAAGATAAGTGAGACAAGACAATAAGTGACATAGTACAATATAAGTGAGACGGTTGGACAGTGACGATGTTGAGGACACAAGACAGTAGACAGGACACAATTCAGTATAAATAGTAGAGTAAAAAAGTAAATTGTTCAGTGGAATGTCATTATTATTGCACTGTGCCGTTGGTGTAAGAGGTGTTGTTAAAGTGACTGTGCTGGTAGAGTCTATTCTGTGGTTGTGCTGGGGGGTAAAGGCATAGGTTCGGGGTAGGCTTGTTCATGAGCCTGATGGCCTGGGGGAAGTAGCTGTTGGAGAGCCTCTGAGTTTTGGCCCTGAGGCTCCGGAGGAGGCTCTGTCTTTTGGACGGCAACAGTTCAAACAGGCTGTGATTGGGGTGGCTGGGGTCTCTGATGATCCTCCGGGCTTTGCTGACACATCGTTTGCTGTATATGTCCTGGATGGAGGGAAACTCACATCCACTGATGCGCTCAGCTGTCCGCACCACCTTCTGCAGTGCCTTGCAGTTGAGGGCGGTGCAGTTGCCGTGCCAGGCAGTGATGCGTCAGGATGCTCTCTGTAGTGCCCCTGTAGAAGGTACACAGGATCTTGGGCCCCATGCCAACCTTCCTCAGCCGCCTGAGGTGGAAGAGCCGCTGTTGAGCCTTTTTCACTACCTGATTGGTGTGCTCGTCCCAGGTGAGGTCGTCGTAAATATGGACGCCAAGGAACTTGAAGCTGTTGACCCTCTCTACTGCGGACCCGTTGATGGTGATAGGGTCCTGTTCCCGGCCTTTCTTCCTGAAGTCCACCACCAGCTCCTTGGTCTTCTCGGTGTTGAGAGAGAGGTTGTTCTCCTGGCTGTACTGGGCCAGGCGGTCGACCTCTCTCCTGTAGGCCGTCTCATCGCCGTCTGTGATCAGGCCAATCACTGTGGTGTCATCAGCGAATTTGATCACAGAGTTGGAGCCATGAGTGCCCACGCAGTCGTGGGTGTACAGGGAGTAGAGGAGGGGACTCAGGACACAGCCCTGGGGGGCTCCTGTGTTGAGGGTCAGGGGGGTGGAGGTCTTTGAGCCCATTCTCACTACCTGTCGTCGGTCCGACAGGAAGTTCAGTATCCAGTCGCATAGGCCGGAGTTGAGGCCTAGGTTCCTCAGCTTGGTGTCGAGCCTGGAGGGGACAATAGTGTTGAATGCGGAACTGTAATCAACGAACAGCATCCTCACGTAGGTGTTCCTCTTCTCCAGGTGGGTGAGGGCGGAGTGGAGTGCGGTGGCGATGGCGTCGTCAGTGGATCTGTTTTGCCTGTAGGCAAATTGGTGAGGGTCCAGGGTGGGAGGGAGCATGCTGCAGATCTGGGCCTTGACATGCCTCTCAAAGCATTTGCTCACGATGGGAGTGAGAGCAACAGGGCGCCAGTCGTTTAGGCATGCTACCTTGTTCTTCTTCGGCACTGGGACAATGGTGGATGACTTGAAGCAGGAGGGGACTATTACTATGGAGAGGGAGAGGTTGAATATGTCCGTGAACACACCAGCCAGTTGCGCTGCGCACACTCTGATCACCCGGCCTGGGATGCCGTCTGGTCCGGCCGCTTTGCGGATGTTGATGCGCCCGAACTGCCTGCGCACGTCTGCTTCGGTGATGACCAGGGCGCTGGCAGTGCTGTCCGCTGTCACGCCTGAGGTTGCTGTCTGGTGACTCTGGCGCCCCCCTCTGGCTATACGGGTCAGTGGCCTCCCAATCTACCCTGAATCGCCACACCTGTGTGTTCCCCATGTCTTTGTCCGAGATTCTCCCTGTCTGTAGTAAGTACCCTGTCTGCCCGTCTGTTCCGTTAGTCCCAGTGATTATCCCGTTCTACGTATTATTCCGCTTGTTTTCTCCACCCTTGTTTTGCCGTTTGGTCCACGTGTTTGTTTGTACCCCATTCCCCACTTTTGTGATTACAACCCCTGTTTAGAAGACTTTACGCTGTTGTCTGAGTATCTCTCCGCACTTGGGTCCACCGCACTACCACCCGCCCTAACAGTCCGCAGTGTGTGTCCTCTCTGGTGGGATGGCGTTGGAGTCCTCGAAGCGGGCGTAGAAGCTATTCAGCTCGTCCGGGAGAGAGCTAGCGACAGTACCTGCGCAGCCAGGTCTCCCTTTGAAGTCTGAGATGGTGTGTAGCCCTTGCCACATGCTGCGTGGGTTGTTGCTGCATAGTTGTGACTCTATCTTATTGCCGTCTTCCCGTTTGGCTACCTTGATCACTCTGCGGAGGTCGTAGCGGGCTTTCTTGTTGCTGGTGATGTCACCGGATTTGAAGGTTGTATCTCTCACGGTGAGTGCAGCTCTGACTGCGCTATTTATCCACAGTTTCTGATTTGGAAACAGCCGGACAGTCTTTGTGGGGACAACTTCCTGAATTCCATGTTGTATGAATCCCATGACTCGCGCATATCCATTAGGTCGTCATTCATCTCGCGGTAGATTTCCCAGTCCGCGTTGTCCAGGTAGTCTTGGAGGACAGCCTCTGTCTCTTTGGACCAAACCTGGATCGTTCTCACGGTGGGTGGAGCGAGTTTCAGCTTGTGTCTGTAGGCGGGCAGAAGCAGGATGGAGGAGTGGTCTGATTTGCCGAACGGAGGTCGAAGGAGGGGTTTGTAGGCATGACGGAAGGGGGTGTAGCAGTGATTGAGAATACTTCCGGCACGTGTGTTTACGTCAATGTGTTGATAAAGTTTGGGAATTGCTTGTTTCAGCGATGCCCGGTTGAAATCGCCCACCACAATAAGAGCGGCCTCTGGGTGCTTGTTTTCTGTGTTATTGACAAAGTCATAAAGTTCACTGAGCACTGTACTTGTGTTAGCTGATGGTCTAATGTACACCGCTATTGCCACAAGGGCAGTGAATTCACGGGGTACCCAGTGAGGGCGACACAACAGTGCTAGTTATTCTAAGTCCGGGGAGCACAAAGTCTTAAGGGTATGAACACACTCTGGTTTGCACCAAGTGTTATTGATCATAAAACACACCCCACCTCCTTTGCTTTGTCCCGAAATTTCCGCTGACCTGTCCGCGCGGCAAACGGAGAACCCCGGAGGAACAATCGCCTGGTCCGGCGTGTTTTCCGTAAGCCAGGTTTCGGTCAAACAAATGATTACAGTCTCTTGTTTCTTTCTGGAAGGCAATCCTTGCTCTTAGCTCGCAGAGCTTGTTGTCTAGTGACTGGACGTTCGCTAGTAGAATGCTGGGGAGCGGAGGTTTGTTTCCGTGGCGTCTCAGCTTCACCAGCACGTCAGCCCTGCAGCCTCTTGGACGACGCCGGCGGCGTTTCTGTTGTGACCCGGCCATTGTTATTGTTTGGCCAGCGTCTGGAGCGAGCAGCGAGTCCCAGTAAAAAAACTCCGGTTTTGGGTATGTAGTCATCAGTTCTCTGACGTGCAGTAGTGCATCTCTGTCATATCTAAGGTAGCAGGCTACTTTAGAAGGTAAAATAACACAAAGTAACAATAAAATAAGCAAAAAGCTGCATTGTCGTTCTGGAGCCCGAAGCACGGCAGCCATACTCGGCGCCATCTTGGGTTACTCTGTGGTAGTGGTTTCTTTGTAGATTTGATACGTCGAGGTGGGGGGGGGGCTCTTTGCATTATTTTGTTTGTTTGTTGTCGTTTTTTTATGTTTCCGTTTTAATTCTGTTTTAGGTGTGTGTGGCACAAAGATGTTTTGTTATTCTGAGAAGGAGCCATGTAAAAGCTTCCGACTGGCCACTTGATGGCGAGGCACTCCTTCTCCACCGTGCTGTACCGGCTCTCCCTCTCCGACAGTTTGCGGCTCAGGTACAGCACCAGCCGGTCAGCCCCCTCCACCCGCTGGGTCAGCACTGCTCCCAGGCCTCTATCCGACCCGTCCGTCTGTAGGGAGAAAGGGAGGTTCAAATCAGGCGCATACAGGACCGTTTCTCCACAAAGAGCGCCCTTAAGGGCCTCAAACGACCCCTGGCACTGGCCCGACCATTGGACCGGATCCGGGGCACCCTTCCGGGTGAGGTCCGTCAAGGGACTGGCCAGCTCTGAAAACCCCGGCACGAACTGCCGGTAATAGCCAGCCAGCCCCAGGAACGCCCTCACCTCCTTCTTAGTCTTGGGCCGCGGAGAGGCGGTGATGGCCGCAGTCTTTTCAACCTGCGGCCGCACCTCCCCTCGACGCAAGTGGTACCCCAGATACCGGATCTCCCTCCGCCCGATCACGCACTTTTTCGGGTTGGCCGTCAGCCCCGCCTGCCTCAGGTACCGCAGAACAGCAGCCACACGCTGCGCCCAGGTGTCACTGTAAATTACAATGTCATCCAGGTAGGCAGCAGCATAGGCAGAGTGTGGCCGCAGAATGCGGTCCATGAGGCGCTGGAAAGTGGCTGGTGCTCCGAACAATCCGAAAGGGAGCACCGTGAACTGATACAACCCGAGCGGAGTGGAGAATGCAGTCTTCTCCCAGGATACCGGCGAGAGAGGAATCTGCCAGTATCCCTTCGTGCAATCCAATGTCGTAAAAAACTTGGCCGTGCCAAGCCGGTCCAAGAGCTCGTCAACCGGGGCATCGGATAGGCATCGAATTTGGAGACCGCATTAACCCTTCTATAATCCACACAGAACCGTATAGACCCATCCGGCTTGTTGACAAGCACAATGGGGCTACACCAGTCACTGCGGGACTCCTCGACCACACCCAGCTCCAGCATTGCTTCCAATTCCTTGCACACAATGTCTCGTTTATGTACCGGCAACCTATAGGGACGCGTGCGCACCGTTAAACCCGGCTGCGTTTCTATATGGTGGTCGATAAGCGTAGTCCGACCGTGCAGGGGAGAGAACACTTCCGCGAACTTAGTTTGCAAATCTGCAACGTCCGTGGCCTGGCTAGCAAAGAGATGGTTATCAATACCGACCGGAGTGCTAACTTTTGGTTTTGGGACTTCCGGACCGAACTCATCTCTCTCTGGAATGATTGTAGCCAGAGCAACAGTGACCACGTCGTTCCATTTTTTAAGGAGATTTACGTGATACACCTGCAAGCTATCCCCCCGGTCCGAGCGTACTACCTCATAATCCACGTCCCCCATGCGACGTGTGACCACAAACGGCCCTTGCCACTTCGCGAGTATAGGCGCATTTGACGCTCCTGGGCTTGCAGCAAATGCTCGCGTGAGATAACCCCTAGGGCGTGGAGCTTTGTGCGCAAGTCCAGGACGTATTGAATCTCATTCTTACTGTCGCTAGACCCTTCCTCCCAATTTTCTTTAAGAAGGTCTAGGACACCCCGGGGCTTACGCCCGTAGAGTAATTCAAACGGGGAAAACCCGGTGGAAGCTTGGAGAACTTCCCACTACCGCAAACAGCAGGGGATCTAGCTATTTATGCCAATTCCGACTATCCTCGTGCACAAACTTCCGGATCATTGATTTCAAGGTCCGATTGAACCGCTCACAAAGGCCATCCGTGGCCGGGTGGTAAACACTGGATCGAATCGCCTTGATGTTCAACAACCCGTACAGTTCCTTGAGGGTGCGTGTGTAGCAATGTCCGATGATACACAGAGGCAGACGCAGCGTTCACAGTAAGGGAAGTACTTTCCCGTTTATTCCAAAACAAATGATCAAAAGGGCTTGGGCTTTCCAGCCTCGTCGATAAGTCTCTCTGCTTGGGCTTTCCAGCCTCGTCGATAACTCCTCTCTCGTGCCGCCGTTCCCAGCTCCCTCGCCTTCTCCAGCTTCGCTACTGAAATGGCAGAAGCACACACATCTTAAACATTCGCCGGCGAGACTTAATTCGCAGCAGGTGTGCAACAAAAGTCTCGCCGACACAACCCCGGCCACGGTCCTGTAGCTCCCTCTACAGGCCGAACGCTGCATGTCCCTCCACAGCGTGACATAAAATTGGTGCCCTGGTCCATGAGAATCTCTTTCGGGATTCCCACCCGGGAGATCACTTGAAACAATGCCTGCGCAACACTCCTGGCAGAAATATTGCGCAGCGGTATTGCCTCGGGGTATCGGGTTGCTACCCCGAGGCAATACGCACCTCTGCCCGAATTCCCGGCCAATAAAATCGAGCCATTATACGGTTTAGTGTCTTATCATAACCTAAATGGCCTGCCATGGGGTTGAAATGAGCCGCCTGGAAGACCCTGTGAGGAACTGCTACATCACCACCCGGTCCCCGACCTCCTACGCTGAGCTGTTCCCTGGGTCCAGCCACCGCCACGCGCTGTCCCGCAGCCGCTGGGCGTAGGCAAAGGGTAGGGTCTCGAATCGCCCGGGCTAGGCTGTGGGCAGCGAGCTGCGCCTCGCCTGACAGGAGGAGCAGCAGATGGTACGCCCACTCGCCGTCTGGCCACCCCGAGATCCTCGCCGTCCCCTCGAATACCGCCAGGAACGCCTCCGGGTCGTCCAGGTCCCCCATCTTCTCCCAGCCACTTTCCAGCGCCTCATGGACCGCATTCTGCGGCCGCACTCTGCCTATGCTGCTGCCTATCTGGATGACATTGTCATTTACAGTGACACCTGGGCGCATCATATGCAGCGTGTGGCTGCTGTTCTGCGGTCCCTGAGGCTGGCGGGGCTGACGTCCAACCCAAAAAAGTGTGTGATCGGGCGGAGGGAGATCCGGTATCTGGGGTACCACTTGGGTCGAGGGGAGGTGTGGCCGCAGGTTGAAAAGAGGGTTGAAAAGCAGGTTGTGCGGCCATCGGCGCCTCCTCGCGGCCCAAGACTAAGGAGGTGAGGGCGTTCCTATGGCTGGCTGGCTATTACCGGCAGTTCGTGCCAGGGTTCTCAGAGCTGGCCAGTCCCTTGACGGACCTCACCCGGAAGGGTGCCCCGGATCCGGTCCAATGGTCGGGCCAGTGCCAGGGGTCGTTTGAGGCCCTTAAGGGCGCTCTTTGTGGAGAAACGGTCCTGTATGCGCCTGATTTTAACCTCCCTTTCTCCCTACAGACGGACGCATCAGATAGAGGCCTGGGAGCAGTGCTGACCCAGCGGGTGGAGGGGGCTGACCGGCCGGTGCTGTACCTGAGCCGCAAACTGTCGGAGAGGGAGGGCCGGTACAGCACGGTGGAGAAGGAGTGCCCCGCCATCAAGTGGGCGGTCGGCGCCCTCCGCTAATACCTGCTGGGTCGCGCTTTCACCCTCTATTCCGACCATGCTCCCCTCCAGTGGCTCCACCGCATGAAGGATGTGAACGCGAGGATCACCCGGTGGTATCTCGCGTTGCAGCCCTTCAACTTTTCGGTCAGACTTCCTCTCTCGTGCAGGGCGGGGGGGGGGGGGAGTAGGCTGTTGGCCGTCATGTCCCCGGCCTGTGTCGGGCGGTGGGGGTATGTGGGGGGACATGCAGCATTCGGCCTGTAGAGGGAGCTACAGGACCGTGGCCAGGGTTACGGAAGCGAGGCTTTGTTGCGACCTGTTGCGAATGAAGCCTCGTTAACAAAATGGTTTAAGATGTGTGTGCCTCTGCTTTCAGGGAGGAGGGCTGGAAAGCCAGAGACTGAAAAGTCGACCAGAACCAGAGACGAATAATAAGAAGTAACAATCTGAATAAACGGGTTTTCCCTCATCACAACTACTGCGTCCGCTTCTGTGTCCAAGGATCACGTTACAAGCAGATTTGGCGGAAGCAATATGTCCATTGGCAGAAATCCGAGCTGGGGTAAGCTAACTAGTCTGGCCTCACTCCAAGAAGAAGAAGAGATGGAGCCATAAAAGCACTACCAGTAAAAATAAGAAAAATAAATAGAAGGCAGAGCAAGCTAACTGAAGGCAAGTTTAAATAAGTGTGTTTT
Source organism: Argentina silus (assembly GCF_951799395.1). Taxonomy (NCBI): domain Eukaryota; kingdom Metazoa; phylum Chordata; class Actinopteri; order Argentiniformes; family Argentinidae; genus Argentina; species Argentina silus. The sequence continues at coordinate 30,162,266 of NC_139654.1, read as the reverse complement.
GAGAAGTTTCTTAAAGGTGTTAAGAGTTCTGCCTCTCTGATACTGCCTGGTAGGGCGTTCTAGAGCTTAGGGGCATAGCAGCTAAAAGTCACCTCAGCGCTTCTCTTACAGTTTGCTTTTGGAATCACTAAGAGAGAAGCAGTGGAGGATCTAAGGGTTCTATTAGGCACATATTCCTAATAGAATGCAGTCACCCAAGTATCTTGGTGCTAAACTGTGGGGGGACATGCAGCGTTCGGCCTGTAGAGGGAGCTACAGGACCGTGGCCAGGGTTCGGAGGCGAGGTGTTGGAGCACTTCCTCACGGGGCTCCCGGCCCGGACCGCCACCTGGGTCCAGTACCACCGGCCCCAGGATCTCGCGGCCGCCGTTACCTTGGCGGAGGACCATCTCTCCCTCCCGCCGCAGGAGCCCCGGCGACCGGCCCCGCGCCAGGGGGCGGGGGGCCGGTGCCCGGAAGGTGCCGTGCTGCCGGAGGAGGAGAGGCCGGCGCCCGCCCCGAGGACTAGATGGCAGGGGCAGGCATGTCGAGAACCAGCGACATACCGGGCCCTCCCCCCGGACCAGGAGAGGCGTATCGTGTTCCGGTAAGGATACAACATGATACGCACCAGGCGTTCTTGGATTCGGGCTGCATGCAGTCTATGATCCAGGAGCGCCTGGTTCGACCGGGGGCATTGTTAAAGGCATCAAGGGTGTTGGTGAAGTGTGTGTATGGGGATATTCACGAATATCCTGTGGTCGCGATCGAAATTCATTTTGAAGGGAAAAAGCATAGTGTACAGACGGCGGTTAGCCCGCGCCTCACGCATCCCCTTATTCTGGGTGTAGATTGGGAGGGGTTTCCTCAAGCGGTAAAGTGGGCTACCGGGGTGCATGCACGACAGAGAGGGAGGTGTGAGGCGTGTAATGTGCTCTGTGCTGAGGTGGCGCCTTGCGACACTGCCGAGGAGCCGGAGCCGGCCGGGGGGTCTCAACCCAAGATTTCCCCGCCGAACTATCCGCTGCTAGGTGACTTCCCCCTTGAGCAGTCTCGTGACGAGACCCTACGATCGGCCTATGACCAAGTGATAGCGATTGATGGTACTTTGGTACGGCCAGACACAGTACGCGCCCACCCCTATTTCGCGATTATCAGCGACAGGTTGTCCCGAGTAAGTCGTGACTCACATAGCCAGGAGGAAGTAACCCAGTTGTTGGTTCCCCATAGCCGCCGGGAAATGGTCTTCCAGGCGGCTCATTTCAACCCCATGGCGGGCCATTTAGGGTATGATAAGACACTAAACCGTATAATGGCTCGATTTTATTGGCCGGGAATTCGGGCAGAGGTGCGTAGGTGGTGCGCTTCTTGTCGCGAATGTCAGTTGGTAAATCCCCCAGCCATTCCACGGGCCCCCTTGCGGCCCTTACCATTGGTCGAGAACCCATTCGACCGCATAGCCATGGATATTATCGGCTATTATTACCATTTGATCGGTGTACACAGGGATATCGATTTGTGTTGGTCTTGATAGATTACGCAACCCGATACCCCGAGGCAATACCGCTGCGCAATGTCTCTGCCAGGAGTGTAGCGCAGGCATTGTTTCAAGTAATCTCCCGCGTGGGAATCCCAAAAGAGATTCTCACCGATCAGGGCACTAATTTTATGTCACGCACCCTCAAAGAACTGTATGGCTTGTTGAACATCAAGGCGGTTCGAACCAGTGTCTACCACCCCGCCACTGATGGCCTTTGTGAGAGGTTCAATCGGACCTTGAAGTCAATGATCCGGAAGTTTGTACACGAGGATAGTCGGAATTGGCATAAATGACTAGATCCCCTGTTGTTTGCGGTACAGGAAGTCCCCCAAGCTTCCACCGGGTTTTCCCCGTTTGAATTACTCTACGGGCGTAAGCCCCGGGGTGTCCTAGACCTTCTTAAAGAAAATTGGGAGGAAGGGTCTAGCGACAGTAAGAATGAGATTCAATACGTCCTGGACTTGCGCACAAAGCTCCACGCCCTAGGGGTTATCTCACGCGAGCATTTGCTGCAAGCCCAGGAGCGTCAAATGCGCCTATACTCGCGAAGTGGCAAGGGCCGTTTGTGGTCACACGTCGCATGGGGGACGTGGATTATGAGGTAGTACGCTCGGACCGGGGGGATAGCTTGCAGGTGTATCACGTAAATCTCCTTAAAAAATGGAACGACGTGGTCACTGTTGCTCTGGCTACAATCATTCCAGAGAGAGATGAGTTCGGTCCGGAAGTCCCAAAACCAAAAGTTAGCACTCCGGTCGGTATTGATAACCATCTCTTTGCTAGCCAGGCCACGGACGTTGCAGATTTGCAAACTAAGTTCGCGGAAGTGTTCTCTCCCCTGCACGGTCGGACTACGCTTATCGACCACCACATAGAAACGCAGCCGGGTTTAACGGTGTGCACGCGTCCCTATAGGTTGCCGGTACACAAGCGAGACATTGTGTGCAGGGAATTGGAAGCCATGCTGGAGCTGGGTGTGGTCGAGGAGTCCCGCAGTCACTGGTGTAGCCCCATCGTGCTTGTCAACAAGCCGGATGGGGCTATACAGTTCTGTGTGGATTATAGACGGGTTAATGCGGTCTCCAAGTTCGATGCCCCGGTTTGACGAGCTTTTGGACCGGCTTGGCACGGCCAAGTATTTCACGACGTTGGATTGCACGAAGGGATACTGGCAGATTCCACTCTCGCCGGTATCCCGGGAGAAAACTGCATTCTCCACTCCGCTCGGGCTATTCCAGTTCACGGTACTCCCTTTCGGGTTGTCCGGAGCCCCAGCCACTTTTCAGCGCCTCATGGACCGCATTCTGCGGCCGCACTCTGCCTATGCTGCGGCCTACCTGGATGACATTGTCATTCACAGTGACACCTGGGCGCAGCATGTGCAGAGTGTGGCTGCTGTTCTGCGGTCCCTGAGGCAGGCGGGGCTGACGGCCAACCCGAGGAAGTGCGTGATCGGGCGGAGGGAGATCCGGTATCTGGGGTACCACTTGGGTCGGGGGGAGGTGCGGCCACAGATTGAAAAGACTGCGGCCGCCTCTCCGCGGCCCAAGACGAAGAAAGAGGTGAGGACTTTCCTGGGGCTGGCTGGCTATTACCAGCAGTTCGTGCCGGGGTTTTCAGAGCTGGCCAGTCCCTTGACGGACAGTGGAGGATCTAAGGGTTCTATTAGTCACATATTCCTAATAGAATGCAGTCACCCAAGTATCTTGGTGCTAAACTGTGGGGGGACATGCAGCGTTCGGCCTGTAGAGGGAGCTACAGGACCATGGCCAGGGTTCGGAGGCGAGGCTGATTGCGCAGGTGTTGCGAATGAAGCCTCGCTAACGATGTGTGTGCCTCTGCTTTTGGAAGGGAGGAAGGAGGGCGACTGGAAAGTCGCCGAGTGTTTTTGAAAGACTGGAAAGTCAAATAACGATTGTCTTAATAAACGGGACATTCCCTCACCGACACGCTGCGTCTGCCTCTCTGTATCACGGACATTGTTACATAAACCTTTTACCGTTTTGAAAACCAGAAGAAGAACCGTAAAATCTATTCTAAAACACACAGGTGGCCAGTGTAGTGTACGTAGTGCTGGCGTAATGTGGTCTCTCCTTTTTGTGTGAGTCAATACCCTTACTTAACTGTAGTTGTTTAATACTTTTCTGGGGGAGACCAGAGAGAAGGCTATTGCAGTAGCCTAGGCGACTGGTGCTGAAAGCATGCATAAGCTTTTCTGCATCCGCTTGTCAGAGGACAGGTCTGACCTTTGCGATGTTTCTTAAATGAAAAAAGGCAATTCTAGTAACATTTCTTATATGGGGCTCAAAAGTTAGATCATTATCTATAATAACCCCTAGGTTCTTGGCCTCCCGACTGCAGCATAGGCCCAGATGTTCTAGATTTGTTGATATTGTATCTCTTTGAGGTCTTGGTCCAACCACAATGACCTCTGTTTTGTCATCGTTCAGTTGGAGAAAATTCTGGCATCCACACTTTTGTATCTATTAGACATTTCAACACCAGCAACACCACCACTGTCAATGGTTACCCGAAGGTCATTTACAACCTTTAACAGAGCAGTCTCTGTGCTATGGTTAGATCGGAAGCCTGACTGGTATGTCTCAAGGGTGTTGTGTCTAACCAGGAATTGATTCAGTTGTCTAAACATTTTTTCAAGGATTTTAATTAAAAAAGGGATGTTGGATATCGGCCTGAAATTACTGAGAACAGAGCTGTCTAAATGCCTCTTTTTCAGTGTTGGTCTCACAATGGCAGATTTCAAGGCAGTGGGGAATTTGCCAGCTGATAAGGAACAGTTCACAATTGCCAAAGCATCATCAAGTAAACAATCAAACGCCTTTTTAAGGAACTTTGTGGGGATGGGATCAAGTGAGCAGGTTGAGGACTTCATCTGAGAGATAACTTCACTCAAAGCTTACGTGTCGATTTGCTCAAATGAATCCATAACAGCATCAATTCATCTGCATTGATCATCTAAATCTGTAGTTAACTTGGCCTGAGAAATTTGTGAACGATTACTGGATATATCTCGATGCAGAACCGGACACAATGTCAGGATCGGCAGTCAGCATAGGATTAATTAATCGATCAATTGTTGAAAAAAGAATGTTAGGCTTATTTGTGTTTTCAGAAATGAGTCAAGAGAAGTCTGCTTGTCTGGCCATCTTCATTGCTCTGTTGTAGAGAGCAAGTTGCTCTCTAAGGACCTCATAGTGAATATGTAGCTTGTCCTTTCTCCATCTACGTTCTGCTATGCAGCAGTTCTTTTTAAGCTGTTTGTTCTCTTCCGTTCTCAGACAATTGTTTAAGTTGTCCACCAAGTTGTCAGGATCAGAATACAGATCAGGCTAGTGAGGGATAGAAGTTACTAACTCTCTACTCTCTAACTAACTTGTTGATTGCAGGGGTATTTAGGAGTCTTTTCTTAACAGTGTGTTTCTCACTTTTAAGTTCTACAGGGAGTATGACATTGAAAAAGATAGAGTAATGATCTAAAATAGATCAGACAGAAATACCCAACCCTTTAGAATTGACCAAATCTGAAGTATGGCCTTTGTTGTGAGTTCAGCAATGTGCTGTGTCTCCCGGCGAAAAAGACCCCGTACAAGGCCCCGGTTTCTAGCCTTCCTCTAAGGGATAAAAAACTCTTAGTCTGAAGGTCACCTCCCTAACAGGACGCTAAAAGTGATATTTTAGGCTAGTGTCTGTTAGGCGGGGGGTAGTGCGGTGGACCCAAGTGCGGAGAGATACTCAGACAACAGCGTAAAGTGTTTCTAAAACAACGGGGAATGGGGTACAAACAAACACTGGGACCAAAACGGTAAAACAAGGGTGGAGAAAACAAGCTCCGTTAAATAAGGTACACACTTAAGTGGAATAATACGTAGAACGGGAATATCACTAGGACTAACGGAACAGACGGGCAGACAGGGTACTTACTACAGACAGGGAGAATCTCGGACAAAGACATGGGGAACACAGAGGCTAGATATACAAACAGGGGACAGAACACACAGGTGTGACGATTCAGGGTAGATTGGGAGGCACTGACCCGTATAGCCAGAGGGGGACGCCAGAGTCACCAGACAGCAACCTCAGGCGTGACAGTACCCCCCCCCCGACGAATGGCACCAGCCGTTACTTAGGTGCCCCAGGATGCAGGCGGCGGAAGTCAGTAATAAGGGCGGGGTCCAGTATACTCCGCCGGGGCACCCAAGTCCGTTCTTCCGGGCCATACCCCTCCCAATCTACCAGGTACTGCAGCCCCCTCCCCACCCGTCTACACCCCAAAATCCGGTCCACCGTGTAAGCCGGCTGTCCTCCGATGAGACGAGGTGGGGGAGCAGGGCGGGGAGGGGGGGGCAGGGGGGGCAGGGGGCAAGAGATGACGTGCTTGAGGAGGGAGACATGAAAGGTCGGGTGATGATCTGAAAGGGGCCCACGAAGCGGGGGGACAGCTTCCGGGACTCGACCCGGAGGGGAAGGTCCCGGGTCGAGAGCCACACCTTCTGGCCCGGGCGGAAGACCGGGGCCGGGCGACGCTTGTGGTTGGCCTGGAGCTGGGACTTGGCCGAAGCCCTCTTGAGCGCCGCCCGCACCCGTCTCCAGGTTCTGCGACACCGACTGACCTGGGCCTGGACCGAAGGCACCTCTGCCTCCTCCTCTTGCTCAGGGAACAGGGGGGGTTGGTAGCCGTACTGGCACTGGAAGGGGGACAAACCAGTGGAGGCGCAGAGGAGGGTGTTGTGGGCATACTCGGCCCAGGCCAGTCGCCGGCTCCAGGTCCTGGAGACGTAGCACCTCAGCACGCCCTCCAGGTCCTGGTTGACGCGCTCCATCTGCCCGTTGGACTGGGGATGGAATCCGGACGAGAGGCTGACGGAGGCGCCAAGGCTGGTGGCGAACGCCTTCCAGAACCTGGAGGCAAACTGGGGACCCCGATCCGACACCACATCCTGGGGGAGACCGTGGATCCTGAAGACATGCTGCACCATCAGGTCCGCGGTCTCCTGGGCCGAGGGCAGCTTGGGAAGGGGGCCGCCTTGGAAAACCGGTCCACCACTACCAGAATAGTGGTGAACCCGTCGGAGGGGGGAAGGCCTGATATGAAATCCAGGGAGATGTGGGACCAGGGGCACTTGGGAATGGGAAGGGGCCGGAGGAGACCCGCCAGGGCCAGAAGGGGGGTCTTGCTGCGCGCGCACACCGCACACGCTGCCACGAAGGCGCGCATATCCCCCTCTGCCGTGGGCCACCAGAACCTCCTCCGGATGAATTCCAAGGTCCTGGCGGACACTGGGTGACCCGTGAGGGAGGACGCGTGTGCCCAGAGGAGCAGCCGTGCGCACGCAGCCTTGGGGACATAGAGTCTCCCCGGCGGACCCCCCCCGGAGCCAGTCCAACACTGCCTTGACTTTGGCAGAGTCCATGCGCAGCTCCCCCCTGGAAACGACGAATCCCAGGAAGGAGACTGTCTCCTGGTGAAAAACGCACTTCTCCGCCTTGACATACAGTTGATGGCGGAGAAGGCGTTGCAGGACCTGGCGAACCTGCAGCCTATGTTGGGCCAGGTCCTTAGAAAAAATAGACGAAGATAGACGAAGACGGACTGGTCCAGGAGATCCCGAAGGACGTCATTGACCAACGCCTGGAAGACCGCCGGGGCGTTGGCCAATCCGAAGGGCATGACCCGGTACTCATAGTGGCCCCTCGGCTGTTAGGATGGGTGGTAGTGTGGTGGACCCAAGTTCAGAGAGATACTCAGACAACAGCGTAAAGTGTTCTTAAAACGGGTTTTTTTAATATATCCAAAGTAGGGAGTCGGGAACAAACAAACACGGGGACCAAACGGTAAAACAAAGGTGGAGAAAACAAGCTCCGTAAATAAAGTACTCACTTAATAAGTGGAATTATAATACAACGGGAATCACAGGGACTGGCGATACAGGCAGACAGACAGGGTACTCACAACAGACGGGGAGAATCTCGGATGAAGACGTGGGGAACACACAGGCTATTTATACAAACAGGGGACAGAACACACAGGTGGTATGATTTAAGGTAGATTGGGAGGCACTGACCCGTATAGCCAGAGGGGGGCGCCAGAGTCACCAGACAGCAACCTCAGGCGTGACAAGTGTCGATTAGATTCACTCCGCTGTTAACTGTCTCCGTCCTATAGTCTCCCCCGCTTCCTCTTTCCACACTATGCAAACATAAATAACCCACTAAAGACTTGCATAACATAAAAAGCCCCTATAGTTAACGACAGCTCTAATCTTAACGAGTGCAAGTTGTTGTGGATAAGTTATTTATCGGTAAGTATACTTTTACCCAAAGGAGATAATAGATATTCTACCAGATGGTAGATATCTCTGGGGCTAGAATAACCATTCAGTTCCTATAATGCGCTATAAGTCTAATATATTATGTGGCAAGGAGGGTATGAATTCTTAGGTGACTAAAAAAGTACTTAATTAAATTTAGAAAAACTGTTGCTTTAATTGCAGGTTAGATCTTTATTTAGGCTTAAAGCGTTACAGCATAGCAAAAATGTCATAATGGATAACAGACAGTAATATAAAAATTTTAAAAATTGTTAAAAATGTAAAAAGTAGAAAAGAATAAAATCCTACCACTTTCCCTACTCTGTCTGATCTTACTTGAATATGAATTTGGAGAGGACCCAGTGGCGTCCCGTCGAACGGAATCAGCTCCTCTATCAGCCACGGCTGTGTTAAGGGTCTGGCAGACGTGCCCTCAGCCAAGAGACACGACTCTCGCTTCCCCTTCCAAGTGAAGCAAGGATTTCTTCCACGAGCATAAAAATGAAAAAAGTGTAAAAATGTCTTAGTCACAACCACAGCCTCAAACAACTAAGGGCAATGCCTAGTGCTGAGAGAGGAACAGCGGCTGAGATTTCAGAGTATGGTCGGGGGTTCTCCTTCCTCAACAGCAACCAGGCTGCGAGACCTTGCGTCAGGAATCAATCAGAGTGCGCTCCGGCACTGGACAACCTTGCGTGCTGGACTCTAAGAGTCTCAGTGACTAACCCGGTTTCAGGTCTCAACACACTCCCTCCTGGAACAGGTCTTCAGGTTTTAACGCTCCTCAGCGGGGAATGACCAATGTAGTGCTCCGGAGAGCTTCTTATATACTCTACTCCGTTCCAGGGTGGTTTCCAGCTTTGTACTTGCTCAATGTACTTGCTCTCACTTGAATGCAGTCATGATGACTTGCATCGTACACTAAGGTTTCTCCATGTACTTTCCATTCGGTACTTTCCAAGCTCGACTGAGGATACCGTGCTCTGAGTAAGCTCACTTGATGACTCTCTGCTAAGCTACATGGCCATGCATGTCATGGTTATGCATGTCATGGCTGTGTGACTAAGTGACTTAGTCGAAGCTAAGTACCCTTTTAAGGAAGTGCTCTTAGGGAAGTGCTCTGTCCCTGAACTCACAGTATTAAAACATAAAACAATAAAACAGTAAAATAATCAAACAAATCAATAGACCAAAAACAGTGAATCAATCTATGCTTCATTTTTTTTTTTATTCTAGAGCTCCTCTTTTATGGAATGGCCTCCCCATTTTTATTAAGGAGGCTGATTCCATTAATGTTTTTAAATCCAGACTCAAAACATATTTATTCAATAAATCTTATGGCCAGTCCAGCGTGCATACACACACGCGCACACGCACGCATACACACACACACAGTTTTTAAATCCTATTAATTTGAATAAAAATTTTAGTTTTGCTCTGCTTTTTATTTTTTTATTTTTATTTTTTTATTTTTACTTTTTACTTTTTATTTTTTATTATTTTTATTTTTTGCTTTTGCTTTTCTGTTGAAGCACTTTGAGACCGCTCTGCGGTGAAAAGTGCTATATACAGTCATGAGAAAAAGTTAGGACACCCCCCAAAATATTAAGTTATTCTCTTAAAAATATGGACATATCAATATGTTATCTTCTTTCTAACAATGTCTATAGATAAAGGGGATGTAATTGAACAAAAAACTATGAAAATGTAACTTTGTAATCATTTATTTAACGAAAAATTAACAATAATGCCAATTCCTACTGAGGAAAAAGTTAGGACACCCTATGCCCTAATAGCTAGTATTGCCCCCCTTGGCTGAAATAACCTCAATTAGACGTTTCTTATAACTGTCTACAGGTCTCTGACATCAATTGGGAGAAAGTTTTTCCCACTCCTCCTTGCAGAATTCTTTCAGCTGTGTGATGTTCGAGGGGTGTCTTGCATGCACAGCCAGTTTCAAATCAATCCACAGCATCTCAATAAGATTAAGATCCGGGCTTTGACTTGACCATTCCAGAACTCTCAATTTATTTTTCTTGAGCCATTCCTTGGTAGATTTACTGGAATGTTTTGGGTCATTGTCATGTTGCATGGTCCACATCTGCTTCAGCTTCAACTGTCGAACAGATGGTCTCACATTTTCCTCAAGCACCCTCTGATACAATACAAAATTCATAGTGGATTCTATGATGGTGAGCTGACCAGGCCCTGCTGCAGAAAAGCAGCCCCAAACCATGACATTTCCACCCCCATGCTTCACAGTTGGTATGAGGTTCTTGTTCTCAAATGCTGTCTTGGTTTTGCGCCAAACATGTTTACTCTTACTGTGCCCAAATAGTTCAACTTTGGATTCATCTGTCCAAAGCACATTGTTCCAGAAGTTCTGGTCTTTCTCTAGGTGTTCTCTGGCAAACTTTAGTCTTGCCCTGATGTTTTTTTTTGACAGCAGGGGTTTCCTCCTTGCACACCTCCCATGTAATGCAAACTTGTTCAGTCTCTTTCTTATGGTGGATGCATGTACTTTGACATCAATTGTGGCAAGAGATACCTGTAGGTCTCGTGATGACATTCTGGGATTGTTGGAGACTTCTTTAAGCATCTTTCGGTCAGCTCTTATGCTGAACTTGCTTGGGCGGCCTGACCTGGCCATGTTGGTGGTGGTTTTAAATGTTCTCCACTTGTAAATTATTTTCCGGACAGTGGAATGGCCAATTTCGAATAGTTTGGAGATCTTTTTATATCCCTTCCCAGACTCATATGCATCTACAATTTTTCTTCTGAAGGCCTCAGAGAGCTCTTTTGATCTCGCCATGGTGATGCAACTCACTTCAACAATCAAGAGCAAACCAAACTAAATATCTGAGGCTTAAATAGGACAGGCTCCTCCAAAATCCTCTGTAACGATGTTCTAATCATTTGCACCTGATGTGGTGCTCTTTATTATAATTTTAGGCATTTTAAGTGGAACTAAATGTGGGGGTGTCCTAACTTTTTCCTCACAAGAAGATTGCATTTCTATTAATTACATTTTACCAATCATTTTTTAAATAATTTGTTTCAGTTGTATTTGTTTAGTTATATTACCTCAATTTTTCAATATTGTTCAAATGAATATCAAATGTCCATATGTTTGAATATGTTGAAGAAGACAAAGGTTTTCATAGGGTGTCCTAATTTTTTCTCATGACTGTAAATGAGTTATTATTATTATTATTATTATTCATATTGTTACTCTTAATCATTCTTATCATTTCATCACTTGATTAAAGATACAGTAGTACGTATTTTTATGGATGTGCTTCGCATACTTCACTCCGTAGGCCTTACACAACATTTCCTTTCATGCAGTAATAAAACTCACTAACTCACTCAGTAATAAAACTGTATCATCAAAACAAACTTCAGTAACTTAATAACAGACATCAGTAATCATCCCTGACTAAGTTTACACAATCAATCATTGGTATTCTTGTATACTTAGTATTTTCATTGGTTGCATGTTGTCATGAGGATGAGGCCTATGCAGATATGCTGACGTGGGGTTTTACCCTCATACACTGGTTCCTCTGAAATGCTTATGTGGTTACATACACTCACCGGTGTGAGTGTATGTAACCACATGAACACCTGTTCAACTGCTCGTTAACGCAAATATCTAACGGTGTGGGGAATATTTTCTTGGCACACTTTGGGCCCCTTAGTACCAATTGCGCATCATTTAAACGCCACAGCCTACCTGAGTATTGTTGCTGACCATGTCCATCCCTTTATGACCACAGTGTACCCATTTTCTGATGGCTACTTCCAGCAGGATAACGCGCCATGTCACAAAGCTCACATCATCTCAAACTGGTTTCTTGAACATGACAATGAGTTCACTGTACTCCAATGGCCTCCACAGTTACCAGATCTCAATCCAATAGAGCATCTTTGGGATGTGGTGGAACGGGAAATTCACATCATGGATGTGCAGCCGACAAATCTGCAGCAATGATGCTATCATGTCAATATGGACCAAAATCTCTGAGGAATGTTTCCAGCACCTTGTTGAATCTATGCCACAAAGAATTAAGTTCTGAAGGCAAAAGGGGGTCCAACCCGGTACTAGCAAGGTGTACCTAATAAAGTGGCCGGTGAGTGAAAATTTGAATCAACTTATCATTCAGGGATCTAGGGGTGTTGAGTTGATAATCAGATCCATCACCTCCTCATCCAGTACTGGCATCTCCAGCTGTGGTAAGGACATCTCATCGATGAGGTCAAGGATGTCGACCCCGTCGGCCATCTCCACAGACATTGGTAGACCGTTCAGTAGCATTTCTCCCGTTTTTGGAGTAAGGGTTGGCACTTGAACATCCTGTTGCCCCGGTGCAGGGTATAGGTCGAAGATGGAATTAGACAGAGCAACATCCGCAGCCGCGGTGTGCTTCATCAGGTTTGGTAGGATCTGGTCAACTACAGCCACAATTCGGGCTCTGGTATGGTTACCTCGGTTTGTACGGGGGGCGTTTGGTCTAGTATTTCCCAGCCTGATGGCAGCTCTGATAGCCCACAGCATACGACACAGTCACATTCCTGGTGTGGAATAGTGTCGGTTGAGGCCTCCATTGGTGGCTCTGGTAGCTCACAGCAGATGACACAATCACATTCTAGGTGTGATGTCTCCTGCGATGGTGGTGGAGGTGAGGTCATCCTCTTGGTGTGCGCCCCTTGGCCTCCCAAGGGTCTCTCTGGAACAATGATCCTCACCTTCTTCTTAATAGCGGTGAGCTCCTAATCACCTTCGGAGGTTTGAGTCGCCCGAGTAGCCACGCTGCTACGCCTCTTGAGAATGGATGTCGGTTGATAGTGGGTAGATTCAGGCTCAGGCTCTGATTCCAGGATTAGGCCTCCCGGTGGGGTCATCTCTTTGGATGGTGACGTAGTTTTGCTGCGCCGTAGTGGAGGCCTTGCCTTGCGCCTGTCGGCGGTCAGAGCGTCGCTTGTATCCTTTGGTGCCATCTCCTGGTCTTTAGATGTCCTTTCCCTTGTTGTTCTGACCTTGCTTGGCCTGGTCTGGTAACCTTTGGTATGGTGTTCAGGTCGGGGAAAGGCCGTATCGGCGACAGCTGAATAAAATCAAGTGAGTGTAATAGATTTAGAAAGTGCATAGCATTAGAGTCTGAGATATCATCTACGTGCAAGTTGAAATCGCCGACTAGGCTAGCCTTGTCATAGTCAGTTGAAATGACAGACAGTAGATCTTCTGGGAGAAAAGCTGCACACTGCTTCGGTGGATGATATACACTCACCGGCCACTTTATTAGGTACACCTTGCAAGTACTGGGTTGGACCCCCTTTTGTCTTCAGAACTGCCTTAATTATTTGTGACTCTGGCTGTCTTGAAGGCCGCTGGGACAGATCCTGTGGATAGAGAGGAATTGATTAAGGTGGTAAGGAACGGAAGGAGGTCTTCGGAGATGAATTGGAGAAAGTGGGAGGGGATAGGATCAAGGGGGCAGGTGGTTGCCCGCTTGGATGTGACCAGTTTTAGAACATCAGGGGAGAGGGGGGAAAAATCGAATAAACCAGACCGGGTGTAGCGCAGTGAGTTTGGGAGGAGAGGTAGCAGTGTTGGTGAGAGGTAGAGGGAAAGAGCTGCTAATGTCATCAACCTTCTTTTCAAAGTAGGTGACAAAGTCATCTGCAGATAGAGCGGAGGGAGGAGGGGAAGGAGGTGGGTTGAGGAGTGAGGAACAGTTTCCTTGGGTCAGAGGCAGAGGATTGAATTTTGGAATGGTAGTAAGAAGCTTTAGCAGCTGATGCAGATGAGGTGTAATTGAGGAGGAGAGAGAGATAAGGGTCTAGGTCATCAGGGAGGAAAATTTTTCTCCATTTCCTCTCAGCTGCCCGGAGCCCTATTCTACATGCTTGCAGGGTTTCAGACAGCCAGGAAGCGCTTGGAGAGGATCGTGCCGGCCTTGAGGTCTGTGGACAGAGAGAGTTGAAGGATGAGGAAAGAGTGGACAGGAGAGTGGAGGAGGCTGCATCAGTGGATAGAAGGGAGAAGGATTCAACAGAGGGTAGGGCGGATAAGACAGGAAGACAGAGTGTTGAGGGAGAAGGACACAAAATGATGATCAGAAACCAGAAGAGGGGTAACAGTAAAGTTGGAGATATGGGAGGATCTGGTGAAGACAAGGTCAACCTGATTGCCCACCTTATGTGTCGGAGGAGAGTGGGACAGGGTCGAAGGAGGAGAGAAGGTCAAGTACTCCAGACAAGTGAAGCTTCTCCGACTGGATGTTGAAGTCACCCAGTAGTGTGAGCGGTGTGCCATCCTCAGGGAAGGAGCTGAGAAGGACATCCATCTCGTCTAAGAAGTGGCCAAGCTGACCTGGTGGACAATAGATAACAACAATGTGAAGTTTGACAGGGGAGGTGACAGAAACAGCATGGAATTCGAAGGTGGATATAGACAGGTGTGACAGAGGAAGGACATTATGTGACCACTTAGGTGAGATGAGGAGTCCTGTTCCTCCCCCTCGACCAGAGAGTCTAGGGGAATGAGAAAAGGAGTAGGCATCAGAGAGGGCTGCCGGAGCAGCTGTGTTTTCCGGGGTAATCCATGTCTCTGTGAGAGCAAGGAAGTGGAGGGACATGAAGCAGGCATAGGCTGAGATAGCCTCTGCTTTCCGCACCGCTGACCGCAGCAGCTGGAACAGTCCGTTTTTCGGGTGGTGAGGGTCCTTCATTATCCTGTAGGCTCTGGTCCTACACCTCCTGGTGTACAGGACATGGAGAGGGGGGGTTGGAGCTCCCATGGTCTTTTCTGCCAGGCGTACCACCCTTTGCAGAGCTCGCCTGTCCTGGGCCATGCTATTACTGTACCAGACGGTGATGTTACCAGCCAGGATGCTCTCCACAGCTCCAGAGTAGAAGGACTGAAGGATCCTCCGGGAGACTTTGAATTTCCTCAGCTGCCTGAGATGGAACAGGCGTTGCCTTGCCTTTCCCACCAGTGTACTGATGTGGGTAGTCCAGGTTAGGTCTTCTGTGATGTGGACTCCCAGGTATTTAAAACTGCTCACCCTGTCCACAGCAGTCCCACCGATGTCCAACGGCGTGTAGGTCCTTGGATGTTGTGCTCTCCTGAAGTCCACAATCAGTTATTTTGTCTTGGAGACATTCAGGATGAGGCTATTCTCCTGACACCAGAGTGACAGGTCCGCCACCTTGTCCAGGTAGGCTTCCTCATTGTTGTCTGAGATCAGCCCCACCACAACTGTGTCGTCCGCAAACTTGATGATGGAGGTGTCGCTGGACTTAGCCACACAGTCGTGGGTGTACAGGGAGTAGAGGAGGGGGCTAAGGACGCAGCCCTGGGGGGACCCTGTGCTCAGGATGAGTATGCTGGAGGTGTGTCTACCCACCCTGACCACCTGTGGCCTGGCTGTCAGGAAGTCCAGGATCCAGGCACACGGGGGAATGTTCAGTCCTAATCCAATCGTCTTTTCAGCCAGTCTGGTGGGGACTGTGGTATTGAACGCTGAGCTGTAATCTATAAACAGCATTCTCACATAGCCCCCCTTCTGACTGTCAAGATGAGAGAGAGTGGTGTGGAGGATTCCTGCGTCTTCGTGTCAGGAGGCTATCGCTCTTGGTGAGCAGGGGTTAAATACCTTGCAGGATAGTGTCAGGCCCTCCCACTGGAGATTGACAGCAATTGGCTTCAAACAGATGGCTTCCAATGGAAACTAGGTTCCTGAGCTTAAGGCAGGATAGCCACAGCAAAATACACAAGCTACCAACAGCACACTGACTTTAAAAAGATTAAACTAATTTACTCGGAGAACAGGCTTCACCATTCACTCAATCCCAAATGTATTAGGCAATCATAGAGTCGAGAAGCAGCTCGTCGTCCTTTATCTGGTGAAAAATTGATATTCTGCCATTTAATTCGGCGATTTTCTGGTCCCAGTGCCGACAGCCTTCACAGGCCGGCGGGGAGGTGAGCGGAGGCATTGTAGGTAGGGGCCTAGAGGGACTAAGTAGGAGCTAGAAATGTTTAGCTAGAGATGCTAGAAGTGCTAATGTTTTTAGCCAGATAGCTAACCGGCTCGCAGCTGATTGGTGGCGGTCATAGCTTGAAAGGGTTCGGTCGTATCAACAGAATATCTGGATAAATTCGCAATGTATGGATAATTCCAAGGAGTTTCTATATCTTTCTTCACCAAAGTTAGAAACAGCGATACGTCGCTGCTGCCTGACAGGACGCGAGTGAACTACGGACCGGTCTCTCCATAATGTCCTAGGTGAGCACCAGCGTTAACACGCCAACTCTTGTCTACTGTAAATAGAATCGACTTCAACTCCAAATTAAGATTTTTCGCGCAAATTTCCCATTGACATCAATGTGTGTACTAAAGCTGGAGTGTGGAAGGGTGGAAGTGGACAAATGAGGAGAGTTATTCCAAGAGGCTTTACACAGTTTTATTAATGCAGATAATAATATTTGCATGAACAAACTGGGGTCTCTGCAGAGTAAAACCAAAGAAGCCGATGACCATGTCTCCCCATTATATACATCAACATGTGAACAATATCCACCCTTTGGCCCAAAACCCATTGGCTTACAAAAATTGGATCAGAACATTATAGTTTCGACATCCTTGTAATTTTGGCAAAAACATAATAGTTGCAACATCATAATAACTTGTTTTTCTTACTTCTGTATCAATAACAACATCTGGATCCTATTAACCATTATTTCATAAGTGATTTCTAAGATAGGCTATCACTGAACTTTCTGTCACCTCATTCTGGAATTTTCTACCACATATTCCCCCCTCTGTGACTGGAAAGTCCCATCAGCCACGGAAATCATTCATCAATAAAGGTATTAAACAACTAGAAATAGTTTCAGCAATCAGCTGGGTATTGTTATGGAAAATACATTCATAGAACTATTTTCAGGTTATACACTTTCATATGACTGATACAACTTGTGTAACTACTGTGATGACATTTTCTCTTGCCACTCCTCTAAAGTTCTATAGCCATTGTTCTGAGAAGCACTGTATGATTTACCATATGAACAGCGGTGATCTCTGAGGGAGTGGTAGGAGAGAGCAATAGTGGGGGGACAGGCGCATCCTGTCGATAGGTGTGAAATGTTGAACGGCGATTAATCAATAAGAAAGTCTCCCCATTGTTCATTCTCTCCCGCCCTTTCTCACGTAAGCACAGGCCCATCAGCCGATAGCCTTGGCGGCGCCTGTATTATGTTTAAACTGTATAAAAGACGAACCTGATCATTGTCTCTTTAGACTTGTGCTGAACGGACCCCCGGTTCTACGCTGGGCTGCTGTTACGCTCTTGTCTCTTGTTTGCAAGCAATAAATACCGGACTCAGATATTGTGGCTACTCAGGACTTGTTTCTTGATTCTTACCTCCGAAGAGCTAAAGTACAGAGTGGTAAATCCTAGACTTCCACCACAGTATTTGCAGATATAACATATGAGTAATGAATAATGAGTGTAGGAGAATAATAGATTCAATCAGCTATCCCTTATCTGTTGCCAAAGTCCATCCCACCTGGGCAGCAAAACGCTAACTCCTGATATCAGTGATCATCAAAAAGATGACTATCACTTGGATGGAGATTAAACAACAGATCTGAGCACTGCCTGAGAAACATCCTCTCCCTGTTTGGTGGGAAGTAAGTAAAACCCTAGCATTGCTCCTTTCCCTCAATATTAAATCCAGTTTAATACTGACAACAAAAGTAAACAACAAATTATGAAAATGTTATATGGGATATGTCAGTGTAAGGACAAATACACTTGGAAACAGTCTTCGGACGATGGTCAACATCCTCTTTCAAGTTTATTGGTTCCACCACCAACTGGCCCTAAAAACACCAGGCAACTGCAGTGCCAGGCCAGAGTAATCTTTGTAGTGGCATATCCTCTTCACTTCTCCTTGGAGATATGATTGTCCCCCAGTGTCCTAACAGGCGCAAAGTCCCTCCAGTCCATGCAACATCTCAGCCCACAGACCCTTCGACTCTCAATATTTTCACCGATCACAACAAGGAGGACTACACCGAAGTGTCCTCATCATCCTCGGTGTCATCATCGTCCTAACCCCCCTCTGACCATGGCTTTGTTGGAACCCAGTCAGGAACGGGGTACAAGTCAGGCTGTTTGAGAGTTTGACCATTCAAGATGCAAGATTCAAGATTCAAAGTGTTTATTATCATATGCACAGCAGAAAACATGTTTCACTGTACAACGAAATTCTTGCTTTGCTGTCCGCAGAATGCCAACCAATGTAAAATATACAATACTAAAGAATATACAATATATACTAAACAAATGTACAAGACAGCAAAATTTAAGGCATAAAATAAAATAGCAGCAATAATAATAATAAAACAGTGCAAATGTAGCAGTGCAATTATGCAAACTGGAAAGTTCAGTTATTGAGGTAGTACGGTTATATTAATCTCCTATGGGTTGTTTAGGAGTCTGATGGCAGTGGGAAAGAAGGAGTTCTTCAGTCGGGTGGTCCTGCATTTAACACTTCTGTACCTCCGGCCTGAGGGTAGAAGTGTGAACAGTCCGAGCTGGGGGTGGGTGGGGTCCTTGAGGATGGAGGCGGCTCTCCTGTGGACTCTGCGGTGGTAGATGCTCTGCAGAGAGGGCAGTGGAGTCCTGGTGATTTTCTCAGCAGTCTTCACCACTCTCTGCAGGCGTCTGCGGTCCATAGCAGTAGTGCTGCCATACCACACAGTGATACAGCTAGTTAGGATGCTCTCAACAATGCAGCTGTAGAAGTTGCTGAGGATCTTGGGCGACATGCCAAACTTCCTCAGCCTCCTCAGAAAGTACAGCCGCTGTTGGGCCTTCTTAACCAGCTGAGTGGTGTTAAGTGTCCAGGTGAGGTCCTCGCTGATGTGGACGCCCAGGTATTTGAAACTGCTCACCCTCTCTACTTCAAGTTCCCGGATGTACAGTGGCCGATGAGGTCCCCTCTTCTTCCTCATGTCCACTATCATCTCCTTCGTCTTGTCCGTATTGAGGGTGAGGTTGTTGTCCTCGCACCATGTTACCAGACTGGCCACCTCCCTCCTGTAAGCTGCTTCGTCCCCGCCAGTGATGCATCCTATCACTGCGGTGTCGTCTGCAAACTTTAGGATGATGTTGTCCTTGTGGGAGGCGACACAGTCGTGGGTGAACAGGGTGTAGAGAATGGGGCTGAGGACGCATCCCTGTGGGGTGCCAACATTTGTAATAATGCTGGCTGAAGTCCTATTGCCAATCCTGACAGACTGGGGCCTGCCAGTCAAAAAGTCTAGGAGCCAGTCACAGAGGGTGGGGTGCAGGCCAAGTGTGGACATTTTGTGGATGAGTCTGTGGGGGATGACTGTATTAAAAGCGGAGCTGTAGTCTACAAAGAGCGTCCTGATGTAGGAGTCTTTGTTTTCCAGGTGGGAGAGGGCATTGGACTGCATCACCATCTGGGAGCTCAATTTCGACACCACAACCTTGCGGAGGATTGGAATACAACAGCAAAGTTCGGCAAAGTTGATGGTGGGGAACTCAGCTGTGAGGTTCCCTGCTTCCTCACCGTACACGGGTCTTGTTGGCACGAGTTGGCTGGGATGACCAGTGGTATGGGGGATGGCTGCGTCTGGCTGTTGGTGGCCCCTCCAGCCAGGCTCAGCAGTGGGGTCTGGTTGGTAGGAGCTTCTGTTGAAAGAGGGGTCAGAATAGTCAGACTGTCAAGACTCTTCCCGGCCTCGGTTGGCCAGGTGTAGCGGAGGAGTACCATTACCAGCCCAAGGACAGCAACTGCCACCATCACTCCCTCCACCACCAAGAACCTCTTCTCTCTCTCTCGGCTCCTGCCCCCTGACTCCAGGTCCGGTTTCTGGAACGGCTTCCGGATCAGCTCCTGGACCAGCTTCATCCTTCCCCTCGGCTCTGGTACCTGCAACTCTTATGTTCTCCTCTGGCGGAGCCTTAACACAGTGATTAAGATGATACCACGTGGGTGAACCCTTTACCTAGACTGCTGTCCCTGTTAATCTGTTGACCAGATTATCTTGAATGGTCCTTCTCGTCGGGGGCTGTTCCACTTACGCCAGAAGACCTTCACGAACACCCAGTCTTCTGGCTGGATTGGATGTGCCTCTGGCTTCTCCGGTTCCTCCTCCTTTTCCTGTAAATATATAACTCGGTGGATGTGAGCTATTTGTTGCCCAAAGGTTTTTATATCCTTTTCTAACACATCCAACCCCGGTCCCTTATGCAAATGCCTATGTAACGAAGTCCGTTTATACACAGAGGCAGACGCAGCGTTCACAGTAAGGGAAGTACTTTCCCGTTTATTCCACAACAAAATGCTCAATAGGGCTCGGGCTTTCCAGCCTCGTCGATAAGTCTCTCTGCTTGGGCGTTCCAGCCTCGTCGATACGTCTCTCCGCTTGGGCTTTCTAGCCTCGGTGATAAGTGTTTCTGCTTGGGCTTTCCAGCCTCGGTGATAGGTCTCTCTGCTTGGGCTTTCCAGCCTCGGTGATAGGGCTCTCTGCTTGGGCTCTCCAGCCTCCGTTCGCTGCTCGCCTTCTCCAGCTTCGCTCCTGAAATGGCAGAAGCACACACATCTTAAACATTCGCCGGCGAGACTTAATTCGCAGCAGGTGTGCAACAAAAGTCTCGCCGACACAACCCCGGCCACGGTCCTGTAGCTCCCTCTACAGGCCGAACGCTGCATGTCCCCCCACAGCCTATATGCCGGCGCAGGCATGGGTCGACCCGTAAGCATTTCATGCGGTGTTAGTTGCGTTTTGCTGATACTGGAACAGCAGGCCATCCTACAGCAGAACCAGCAGACCGCGGTGGGAGAGATGACAGCGGCGAGGGCTGAGGACCGTGCCCTCCTCCGGGACCTCGCCGGGGCCATCGGGGCGGCGCCGGCGACCGGGTCGGCACGAGGTCCCCCCAAGATCCAGCTCCAGAAAATGGGGGACCTGGACGACCCGGAGGCGTTCCTGGCGGTGTTTGAGGGGACGGCGAGGATCTCGGGGTGGCCGGACGGCGAGTGGGCATACCATCTGCTGCCCCTCCTGTCAGGGGAGGCGCAGCTCGCGGCCCACAGCCTACCAGCAGCCGCCCAGTGGGACTACCCGTCCCTGGCCCGGGCAATTCGAGACCGCCTGGGCCTCACACCAGAGGAACACCGTCGCCGGTTCCGGGCCCTGACGATGGAGGAGGGGAGCCGGCCCTTCGCCTACGCCCAGCGGCTGCGGGACAGCGCGTGGCGGTGGCTGGACCCAAGTCACAGCTCGGCTGAGGAGGTCGAGGACCGGGTAGTATTGGAATAATTCCTCACGGGGCTCCCGGCCCGAACCCGGTCCAGTACCACCGACCCCAGGATCTCGCGGCCGCCGTAGAAAAAGCAGAGGCACACACATCTTAAGCATCTAGTCAACGAGGCTTCATTTGCAACAGGTGTGCAACGGAGCCTCGCCGACATAACCCTGGCCACGGTCCTGTAGCTCCCTCTACAGGCCGAACGCTGCATGTCCCCCCACAGGATGATACACACATCCTAGTCTCTGTTTTATTCCCAATTTCTGGTAAACCCCTCTTACCGTTTTGTCAATAAACTCCCTTCCATTATCTGAACTTATCATTCAAGATTCAAGATTCAAGATTCAAGATATTTATTAGTCATATGCACAGTAAACAGACAGTTACACCACACAATGAAAATCTTACTTTGCTAGTCCCCCCTAACACAACAGACTAAACTAAAGAAAAAAAAACTAGTTCCATATATACATATACAAATTCTATATTGCACCTGGTGGATCACAGTTATAAAGTTATAAAGTGTGCTTATGCATTGTTGCAAATTGCATGAGGTATTTAGTGCAAACAGTAGTAGTGCAAACAGTAGTGAAGTCACAGCAGCAGTCAGAATGTCTGTCGAGTTCACAGTTGATCAGTCAAGTCAAGTAATGCAAGTGATGTGGGGGGGTGGAAGGGGGAGGGCTTTGTGAGGTAGCTTGTTCACAAGCCTGATGGCCTGTGGATAGAAACTGTTTGTCAGTCTGGTGGTCCTAGATTTCAGACTCCTGTAGCGCCTGCCTGATGGTAGGAGAGTGAAGAGTCTGTGCTGGGGGTGTGTGCAGTCCCTGATGATGTTGTGTGTTCTCCTGGTGACCCTGGTGTTGTAAATGTCCTGAAGTGAGGGGAAGGCTGCTCCTGAGATATACTGTGCAGTTTTTATCACACGCTGGAGTGCCTTCCTGTCCTGGGCTGTACAGTTTCCATACCAGACTGTGATGGAACTGGTAAGGGTGCTCTCAACTGTACATCTATAGAAGTTGCTGAGAACTTTGGATGGCATGCCAAATTTCTTCAGCCTTCTTAAGAAGTACAGTCGCTGCTGGGATTTCTTAATGTTCTGTTGTGCATTGTGAGACCAGGTAAGATCCTCGCTGATGTAGGTTCCGAGGAATTTGAAGGTTTTCACCCTATCCACCTCTGTCTCATCTATATGCAGTGGTGTGTGCTGCACACTCTTCTTTCGTGGATCAATAATCATCTCCTTGGTCTTGTCTGCGTTCAGGGAGAGATTATTGTCCTGACACCAGGCCACCAGATCCGCCACCTCTCTTCTGTATGCCGCCTCAGCCCCCCCGGTGATCAGTCCAATGACTGTCGTATCATCCGCAAACTTGATGATGCTGGTGTTATCCTGGGAGGCCACGCAGTCATATGTGAAGAGGGTGTACAGCAGGGGGCTCAGCACGCAGCCCTGGGGGGTCCCTGTGCTTGTGGTTCTTGTGCCTGATGTGCGGTTGCCTACTCTGACTGACTGGGGTCTGTCTGATAGGAAGTCCAGCACCCAGTTACAGAGAGCAGGTGTCAGTCCAAGAGTGAGGAGTTTTGCACAGAGTTTGTGTGGGATAACCGTGTTAAATGCTGAACTGTAGTCAATAAAGAGTAGTCTTACATATGTGTCCTTTCCCTCTAAGTGTGTGAGGGTGGTGTGGATGACGGCGTTGACTGCATCGTCGGTGGACCGGTTCTGACGGTACGCAAACTGTAGAGGGTCTAAGGTGTTTGGGATGGTCCTCTTGATGTGCGTCATGACTATCCTCTCAAAGCACTTCATCACTATTGGGGTGAGTGCGACGGGTCGATAGTCATTCAGGCAGGTCACGGTGTTTTTCTTTGGTAGGGGCACGATGGTGGTTGTCTTGAAGCAGGTGGGCACCAAAGCTTGTGCTAGTGACATGTTATAAATATCAGCCAGCACCTCAGCCAGCTCTGATGAGCAGACCCTGAGGGCACGCCCGGAGATGTTGTCTGGGCCAGCTGCCTTCCGTGGGTTTATTCTCCTCAGAGCCGTACACACCTCTGCTGATGTCACAGTGAGTGATGAGTCCTGTGTGTGCTCTGTGGTCGAAATCCCTCTCTGTTGGTTGGTGTTGAGGGTATCGAAGCGTGCATAGAACTCGTTCAGCTCATCTGGCAGTGTGAGTTGGCTGGTTGTGGCCCCCCTGCTCCTCTGCCGGTAGCCTGTGATGTGTTGCAGGCCTTGCCACATGCGTCGGGAATCTGCGGTGGAATAGAATCCCTCCAGCTTCAGTCTGTATTGCCTCTTGGCCTCTTTAATGGATCTACGCAGGTCATATCTGGCCTTCTTGTAGTCCTCAGCGTTGCCTGAAGCAAATGCAGTGGAGCGAGCGCATAGCATGGACCGAACTTCGCAGTTAATCCAGGGCTTTTGGTTGGGATATGTCCTGCAGCGTTTTGTGGGCACAATATTTTCAACACATGTACTGATGTAACCAGTTACACTGGAAGCATATTCCTCTAAATCCACAGTAGAGTCATCCCTCAGAGCAGCAGTTTTAAACACATCCCAGTTTGTTCTGTCAAAGCAGTCCTGCAACACCAGTTCAGTTTCCTCAGTCCACACTTTAACATTTTTACTCACTGGGGGGGCTTGCTTGAGGAGTTGTCTGTACGCTGGATAGAGGAACGTTGAGATGTGGTCGGACTGTCCGAAGTGTGGCCGGGGCACAGCTTTGTAGGCTCCTCTCACGTTGCTGTAGACGTGGTCAAGAGTATTTTTCTCCCTCGTCGGAAAGTTCACGTATTGATGGTATTTCGGGAGTACACTCTTAAGGTTGCGGTGGTTGAAATCTCCGACTATGGTGAACACAGCGTCTGGGTGTGCAGTCTCGTGCTTGTTGATGATGTCATGCAGCAGCCCCAGTGCAGTTGTGGAGTCCGCTTGTGGCGGGATGTAAACAGCTAAAATAAACACTGCACTGAACTCCCTTGGTAGATAAAAGGGTCTGCACTTCACCATCAAAAGTTCAATATTAGCCGAGCAGTGTCTTTCAACAACCTGTACATCCGAGCACCATCTATTGTTCACATAGACACAGACGCCACCGCCTCTCGTTTTCCCCGAGGCTAATGTGCGGTCCCCGCGGAAGACAGAATGTGTTTCAAGCTGGATGGTAGAGTCTGGAATGATGTCCGAGAGCCAGGTTTCCGTGAAAATAAGAGCACAACATTCTCTCATCTCACGTTGGGTTGTAATCCTTGTTCTTAGCTCATCCATCTTGTTTTCGAGAGAGCGGACGTTAGCTAGCAGCAGGCTAGGTAGCGGTGGTCGTGTTGCCCTAGCCTTTAGCCTGGCATGTAGCCCACCTCTCTTGCCACGTATCCGCCTTGACCGCTCTCTCCGTCGGCTGCGCTGCTCACCCACGTCCGGTGCTGTTGGGCCTTCCCGTCTATAGTTAGCGGGGTCCCGACGCAGTAAGAAGTCGAAATCCTTTAAGTTATAAATGAGCTCATGTTGAGCTTTGCCGATGTCCAGAAGTGCTACTCTGTTGTAACTCACTAATGCGTGCAAGAACTTTGCATTTAGGGTGCAAACTAAGAATATAATAAATAAACAACGTTGGTTTCGGGAGGACGAAACAAAGACGTCTGCCACGGGGGGCGCCATCTATCATACTCGGTATGCCAAATCTGGGGATAACCTCTCTACATAAAAATGTTACCACTGTGTCCGCATTTTTATGCTTTGCTGGTACTGCTTCCACCCATCGACTAAACCTGTCCTCAATAACCAACAAATATCTCTTTCCCTGTATTGGTCGAGTCATATCAACATAGTCCATTGTAATATGCCTAAACGGCCCCTCTGGTATTGGTATATGCCCAATTGGGGTGGTTATCCCTTTTCGAATGTTGTTTTTTATGCATGTCAGACATCTGCCCAATATTGCATCTACCTGTGCGTAATTTAGGAGACCACAGTCCCATATTTGCTATGTTGTGGGCACAAATAACCCATTATGATCCCTCCAAACACCTTGAGCCTTGAGACGCTCCCCTCTGCTTCCACGGGTCTTTCTCGGCCTGGGGAGCCGCATCCTGAATATCAACCAAATCTTGCTCTGTAATTTCGGTTGTTAGCTCGGCAGTTAACATCATGATGGCTTTTGAGTCGACATTAGCCGCCAATTTTGCAGCTTCATCTGCTAAATTATTTCCCCTTGTCCGCAGGGAGGAATCTTTCTTATGTGCTTGACACTTTACAATAGCTATCTTTCTAGGAAGCATCATAGCCTCCATAAGTGCTATTACTTGGTCATGGTGCTGGATTGGTGAACCATCTGTTTTCCTCAAGCCTCTAGCTTTCCACGTTGCCCCAAACAAATGACAAACCCCATCAGCTGAATCAGTATAAATATTTACAACACTGTCCTTTGCTAATTTACAAGCTTCCGTTAGCGCCACCAGCTCCGCTAACTGCGCAGAACATGGCTGCACACACTGTCCTGACTGTCTAGTCACTAAAGTATCATCTGAACTTCCGCATAACTTGCTTTCAACCCCTCTAAATCCCTATAGCATCCGTCAGCAAAAAAGTTAAGTTCCGCTAAAGGTAATGGAACAGCACACAAATCAGATCTCAACTTAATAAATGACTGCACCTCTGATTCACAGTCATGCGGCTCACCCTCATGAGGGAGAGGTATCAAGTCTGCAAGGTTGACTGTACTACATGTTGTTATAGTCACATCTGGGTACTGCAACAACCTAGTATATGCCTGCAGACGTTGATTAGTCAACACAAATTTACCCCTCTCAATCAAATTTGCCAACTTATGATGTGTGTGAATGTGAATGTCATACCCCATGGTTATACTGGAAGCTTTCTCATGCATCAAATGTATTGCTGCCAGCCCCTGATAGCAAGGCGGCAGCCCTTGTTCTACTGGTGACAAGGCAGTTGAATAGTAAGCTATTGGCTGTTTCTTTCCTCCTATACCTGTATTCTGTGCCAGAACTGCCGTGGCATGCTGGAGTCAATGGGAAACAAACAGATGAAAAGGTTTTTCATAATCAGGCAACGTCAACGCTGGAACCTGCTGAAGGAGACACTTGATTGTAACAAACGCCTGTTCTCCCTCAGCAGTCCACACCAACGGTGCCTGAAGTTTGCCAGTCCCCGCAACTTTAATCATACTTCTCAAAGGTGCAGTAGTCAAAGTATAATTTTCAACCCAATCTGAACTATAGCCCGTCATCCCCAAAAATGTCATCATATTCCGCACAGTAATGGGTTTAGGGGCGGCCGATATGCCCCTAAGCTGAGATGGCGAGATACTTTTGGTGCCGTCTTGTAGCACTCGAGCCAAATATTCAACTTCAGTTTTACAATACTGCACCTTTTGTTGTGAAGCCTTATGGCCCCCTTTTGCCAATTCTTGTAACACCGTGATCGAATCCCTGTGACACTGTTCCAGTGAGTCAGAGCAAATGATTAGGTCATCAACATACTGAATCACAGTACTGGTAGCCTTGTGTTCTAAACCATACAGATCTTCCTTAAGCACTTTGTTAAATACATGAATGTTTAAAGCCCTGTGGCATACGTGTATACGTGTATTGCTGACCACGATATGTAAATGCAAACAGACTTTGCACTCAGTGGCACACTGAAGAACGCAGAACAGAGATCGATGACAGTGTAAAACCTGGATGTTGGTGGCACGTTTGTCAACAGCGTGTGTGGATTCGGCACCTCTGCATCATAGTCTTCCACTACCTCATTAACAGCTCTAAGATCATGCACTAATCGGTATCTAGACCTATCTGCTTTTAAAACCGGATGTATGGGAGTATTAGCTCCCGAGCACGTATGTATAAGCACCCCTGCAGCCAACAGGCCTTCTATTGTACTTGCAATACCCTGTTCTTCCTCTGGCTTCATAGGATACTGCCATATGTCAGGTGGCCTACACCCTGGTTTAAGCACTATCTCTACAGGTTGAGCTGATTTAATGAGCCCTACATCTGTGTCGTGTTGAGACTATAACTCTGGTGGTACTTGAGACAGCATGTCGCTAAACAAATGCTCATCGCTTTCTACCATAATGTGAGCATTGTTAGGCATTGGTAACCACTTGTGGCACAGCTAGAGACGAAAAAGATATCATCATTTTAATGTAATTTTTGTCTTCACTATGCCATATTTGTGGACACTCTGTCGAAGTCCACTTTTGTTCGCTCGCCTCTTTTACCATGGGCGCCAAATGTTTAGACTCATATTCCGGATTTATTTTTAGCGTAACATGCAACATAGCGTAACATGCAACATTCAAAGATCAATTTAAAATAGTACATGCAATCCTGCATGTTCTATTTTAAATTGATCTTTTAAATACTCATTATTTAACACAGTCAGAGCAGCTCCTTGTTTACCTATTATTATTGAAGCTGAATCAATCTGCACCCGCTGTGGCTGTCCTTTCAGCCAGCGCTCATTTCTCTTTTCATCATTCTTCTCATAATATTGCAACGTGCAGTGAGATTCCAGCCCTGGTTCTTTGGACTGGGGGATCTGAGCCATTATGAAAGGCTCCCACGGATGGCAAATGCTGTACACTTCATCCTTGATGCCCCCCAGCCAGAAGACAGTGGACTCTTCACAGCTTTGGGCTTGCAAAGTCATTTGATACTGTAGTAGAATTTAAATCATAGTATTTTGAAATGAAAATACCGTTAACCAGCTGTTGATTCATCCAAAAGACTTCATTCACAGAGAACAAAGCCGGGTCAGGTTTGCAAAGTTGAACCCCTTTCACTTCCGTTACCTGTCCTTTTATAAACATCACACAGGTCAACGCCCTTCATTCAAATTCCTGTCTACTTACACCAATGATATTTAAGAACTACATTTCGTCATCCAGGGGCTATTCCCCCTTTGACTTGGCGCCGGTCAGTCTACTTGAGAGATCAATTGACCTAGGCTATTTTCTAAAGCCCTTTTGTCCTGGCTGTTTACAACTTTGTTTATCACCCATCCATCCTGTCCCTAGATCACTCGATCCTGTTTATACAGCTGTGTACCATTTTACTTCAAAGCATCCATACCCTCTAGTCAACCCCCACTTATCTGATCTCACCCCTCTGAGATGTTCCAGGACCCTCTGGTGTCCTTGTGACCTTTTCCCCTAGGTGTGGGATCACCACCCTTATACTGTCTTTAAATGTACCATATATTCCCCCCTTTGGGACTTAATAGTCCCACATCCTATATTAATGAGTTGTAAATGATACACTAATAAAACACACAAGTGATTTCAAGACAATATACATAGGCAACTCACAGAAGTAAACATAACCTGTATGGCATCAACAGTATGACATTCTATTAGCTCCTGGGGACACGCCTCCTTTACAGGTGGGGGCGAAAAACCCATCCTTGTATTTGGGAAATTTCCCCCACGGTTCTCACCTTATCCAATCATCATTGAGCAACCACTTTACAGGTCTGCAAATGAGCACCCGTCCCCATGAGCAACAACTTAACTACATTTAAATGACTACACAAATTGTTAATAAAAAGTAAAACAACACATCAACCTATAATGGGACTTTATGTCCAACACAGGGAACCATTCCCTGTCTCTGAACCATGGCCATCCCATTGTGCCTCTATGCATACATTCAACATGGTCATTCTATCAGTACTACACACAATAATTGTTACACATAACACCTTAAAACACATCAATGTCCATTCAAATTGTCAATATTCCAAGGGGAATATAGTCCTTGTATGGCCAGGGTTTCGTCTTCCTTGATGATTGTGGCCATGTTCCTCCCATGTAGGTGTAGCTGTTAGCGCTTGCTAGACCTGGCTGGGAGTCTAGACGATCTTGTCATCATCGGATGAGGGGGCAGAAGACTCACTGCTGCCTCCCCAGTCGAGAACAGGATATAGGTCTAGTTGGCCTCCCATTCTGTTGAGTGCCATTGGAGCTATACCTCTGGTTACACTCATCTGCTTAATTGTGCTCTGTATAAAAAAGGATCTCAAAACAGGCATTATACAACAAAATAACAGTCCTAACACTACAATCACAACCATTATTCCCATTTTCGCCAACATTCCTCCCCATGATCCTAGGATGTTGTCAAACCAGTCTAATTTCCCAAAGTCTGTGCCCTCATTTCCTCTGTGCTCCTGTACGATCTCACCCATTCCTTCGTCTTCTTCTCTGGTTTGCCTGAGTTCTTGCCTCGGGACCCTGGTGCAGCTTTGTTTTGAGGGTACCATTTATCACCATTCCTTGTGATTGTGAATGGTAGACACAACCCAATCTTTGCTTTATTCTTAACTGCTGTATGACTTGTTTCACAGTTTTCTGAATAAATGCTGCACCGTTATCTGAGCTAATCTCATTAGGTATTCCAAATCTGGGTATTACTTCTCTTGTTAGAAATGTAACCCTTGTTCCCTGCTTCTACCCATCTTCTGAATCTATCTATATCAACAAGCATGTATCTCTTCCCAATGACCTTTTTTATCATGTCTCCATATTCCATTACCAAATTTGTAATTTAAATGTTTTTAATTAATTAACCTATAAGTTTAAATGCATTTCCTACCATTGCCTGTACATAGGGTGCCCAATACCCTTGGATTTTTATCTTTCTCACAACTTCCCCCCTTGCGCAATGGTCAAAACCATGCGCACCAGTGATCAAAATCCCCAGTAGCCCAGTAGGCGCTACTATAGTACCCTCATATGATCTCCACAATCCTGTAGAGTCCACCTTCGCCCCCCTTCGGAGCCACATGGATTGCTCAAATGGTCCTGCAATCCGATGCATGCGTATCATATCCTCTTGCTGCGTTATTGGTTCTATTTAATTGATTATCTGACTTTTCTTTCATCTGAACCTGTTGTTCAACCAATATGGCTACTTCCTGTGGTATATATTATTTTTATGAATTCCTTATCCGCAGAATGTTTTACCAATGGGTTACTTGTTTCTTTCCAAATACTTTTTAATGTGGTTCTCATCATTGGTCCCAAGACTCTTGCTCTATATCCTTTATTTACCATTAATGACACATAATGAGCAGCATTAGGTATATTATACCATTTTTGTACGAATTCTGATTCATCTATTTGTATAGCTGCTCCCTGTTTTCCCCCTATAATATATTGTGACATTAATGGGACAACCAGATTTTTGGTTTGCTCCTGCCAGATTTGTTCTTGGCAGGAGTTGTAATTTAAGTCAAATCGTGGTCTCCTTGCATCTGGCAATTGGGCTTCAATACATTTTCTCCATTTTAACCAATTTTGCTCTATTTCATAATTTATTTCCCCTAACCAGTAAACATTTGTGCTTGCAGTTATTGGTATTTCTTGTATCTTTATAGCCATAGTATCTACATATACACCTTCTGGGGAACACCATATTTTCATCCCCAGCATGCATAATGCATCCCTCCCCAAATCCCTCCACGTTGGGCGCCAATGTAACAATGTCCGATGGTACACAGAGGCAGACGCAGTATATCGGTAAGGGATTTTGTTCCCGTTTATTAGCACAGTCATTAATTTACTGGCTTTTCAGCCCGTCTCCAGTTGTGGCGAGTTTCCAGTCACTCTCCACTCTCTCTCTCTCGTGTCGCCGTTCCCAGCTCACCTCGCCTACTGAAATGGCAGAAGCACACACATCTTAAACATTCGCCGGCGAGACTTAATTCGCAGCAGGTGTGCAACAAAAGTCTCGCCGACACAACCCCGGCCACGGTCCTGTAGCTCCCTCTACAGGCCGAACGCTGCATGTCCCCCCACAGTCTGGTAATCTGTTAACTATTCCCTGCATGTCCTGCATACCCCAGGGCACATAGTGTCCTTGATTTCCTTTTACCAGGATGGGGCAATGATATCTATCTGGGCGACCTATCTTTCCCCTACCCCTCAACTCTCGTTCAGTAATCCTGGATTCTTCCTTATGTCTTATTCCACTATCAGCTTCCAAGTCACTGAGTATTTAATCTATTGTTTGTGCTTGGTCTATCTCCCTCTGGCTTATCCCAGACCTCCTCTCCTCCTGTTCCTCATCACCGGACCTCGGGTCATCTCTTGGGTCATCTCCGGGTCCCCAGGTGGTTGCTCCCTCATCTCTGGGTGTGCTGTATAGCTGTTTCTCTGTTCGGCATGCGCTTGGTTTAGTCCTCTTCTCTTGTCTTGACTCTGACCTCCACCTGCCTTTGTCTACCTGGTGTAGGGTTTCTTTTAGTTCTGCATAACAATCAAGCTCTAGGGGGCGTTTTGATCCCCTTCTCACTTCACTTCCCTTCTCTTCTTTTAACATTGCTTCCCCTTCTGTTTTGAACAGTTTCAACATGTCTATTTCTCTCTTTCTTTTCTCCTGTCTCTTTTTTTAATTTTCTTGAGGTTTGTGGTTTCTTATCAGTGTTTCCATTTCCTTACACACTGCAACATCAAATGTCCCTTCCTTAGGCCACTTGGTATAATTCTTACTGGTTAGTTTTTCCCATTTTTCTGACATCTCTTTTATTTGGTTATTTAAAAGAGGGTTTTTATTCTCTAATACTTCTACTGGAGTTACCATGGTAATCCCTTTCTCCATTTTTCCTTTTATTTTCCTTTAGCAGTAATTATTCTTAGGGTTATTTTAAAATGTCTTAAACTTTTCTGAAATGTATCAAAAGAGAACAATATTGTATTATTGGTTATCTAGGATATCACTGTAAAATTAAAGAAATATGTTTGCAACCACTTTGGAATCAACTTCAGATATCCTAAACACAATTGGTGTCTTACACCCTGGGAATCAAATATACAGTGGGGGAAATAATTATTTGATCCCCTGCTGATTTTGTTATTTTGCCCGATTACAAAGAAATGGGCGGTCTATAATTTTTATGGTACTTTTAGTTTAACAAATAGAGACAGAATATCAACAAAAAAGTCCAGAAAAAACACATTATATAAAGTTATAAATTAATTTGCATTTGATCGAAGGAAATAAGTATTTGATCCCCTACAAACCAGCAAGAATTATGGCTCATACAGACCGGTTATATGCCCATGAGGCACACAGATTAGTCCTGTCACTTTAGGAAAAGTACTCCTAATCTCTGCTTGTTATGGGTATAAAAGACACCTGTCAATAGAATCAATCTCTTCCATTCCAACCTCTCCACCACCATGGGCAAGACCAAAGAACATTCAAAGGACATCAGGGTAAGAGTTGTAGACCTGCACAAGGCTGGAATGGGCTACAAGACCATCAGCAAGAAGCTTGGTGAGAAGGAGACAACTGTTGGTGCAATTATTAGAAAATGGAAGAAATACAAAATAACCATCAATCGCCCTCGGCCTGGGGCTCCATGCAAAATCTCGCCTCGTGGGGTAAGGATGATCATGAGAAGGGTGAGGGATCAGCCCAGAACTACACGGGAGGAGCTCGGTAATGATCTCAAGGCAGCTGGGACCACAGTCACCAAGAAAACCATTGGTAACACACTACACCGTAACGGATTGAAATCCTGCAGTGCCCGCAAGGTCCCCCTGCTCAAGAAGGCACATGTACAGGCCCATCTGAAGTTTGCCAATGAACACCTAAATGATTCAGAGAAGGCTTGGGAGAAGGTGATGTGGTCAGATGAGACCAAAACTGAACTCTTTGGCATAAATTCGACTCTTCGTGTTTGGAGGGAGAGACATGCTGAATGCTACAATCCCAAGAACACCATCCCCACCGTCAAACACGGAGGTGGAAACATTATGCTTTGGGGTTGTTTCTCTGCTAAGGGTACAGGACGACTTCACTGCATTGAGGGGCTAATGGACGGGGCCATGTACCGTAAGATCTTGGACGAGAACCTCCTTCCCTCAGCCAGAGCACTGAGGATGGGTCGTGGATGGGTCTTCCAGCATGACAATGACCCAAAACATCCAGCCAAGGCAACAAAGGAGTGGCTCAAGAAGAAGCACACTAAGGTCATGGAGTGACCTAGCTAGTCTCCAGACCTTAATCCTATCGAAAATTTGTGGAGGGAGCTGAAGCTTCGAGTTGCCAAGCAAAAGCCTTGAAATCTTTAGGATTTGGAAAGGATCTGTAAAGAGGAGTGGACCAAAATCCCTCCTGAGATGTGTGCAAACCTGGTGACCAACTATAAGAAACGTCTGACTTCTGTGCTTGCCAGCAAGGGTTTCTCCACCAAGTCATGTTTTGCTTGGGGATCAAATACTTATTTCCTTCGATCAAATGCAAATGAATTTATAACTTTATATAATGTGTTTTTTCTGGACTTCTTTGTTGATATTCTGTCTCTATTTGTTAAACTAAAAGTACCATACAAAATTATAGACCGCTCATTTCTTTGTAATCGGGCAAACTAACAAAATCAGCAGGGGATCAAATAATTATTTCCCCCACTGTAGATATAACCAACAACTTGTGTACTTGCACGTATGTATATGTGCTTGAGAATGTAGTTGTATGTATGACAATGTATGAATGAGTGTGTGTCTATATTGGTATAATTATGTGTATGTGTCTATGTGTGTGAGTGTGTTGTGTATGTATGAGTGTAGTATGTGATGTGTGTATGAGTATAAGATGTGTGTGTAGGTGTGTGTGTCTATGTAATGCATGTATGAGTGTAGTATGTGATGTGTGTATGAGTGTGTCTATGTGTAAGTGTGACGTGTGTATGAGTGTAGTATGTGATGTGTGTGTATGTGTGTGAGTGGGGATGAGGGGGAGGGGGTATGTGTGTGTAGAGTAGGTGTGAATGTGAGGTGTGTGTGTTTGTGACCCTAGAAGGTGAATTAAATCAGTGTGAGCTTAGACATGAATCTCTTCAACCAAGAATCACTTTCACTCAGCATATACTTATATAATAAAATATTCTTATTCTATCTTATTTATTTATTCATTCATTCATTCATCTTAAACCTAACTGCTGTGGAGTCTATTGTTATAAAACGCAGTCAACCCACTCAGTTGGTTCCCTCCCCCTTTTACAACAATACTGCCCAACTCGAATGACGTTTCAAGATGGCGGTCTTCCCGTTTTTCTTTAAACGTCTCTCCCCAAAAGGGTTGTCGCTATTCTTACTCTTGATTATTTGGCTTTTACAAGAAGTATCTTACGTTTCCTTTAAGAGGCACCGATGGCTTTCTTCCAATTCCGTATACACAGATATACTATATATCACACAGTTTTCTCATTATTCTGTACTCTGGGAGGCCTAAAAAGTTCACACATTGACCCGTTCTCTAAAAATATATACTCTTTATTCTTCTATATTTAATTTCTATAATATACCTAATTAATTAAACTTTTATCTTCTCTCTTATGTTATATACTAACTGTAGTCCTCAATTCCCGACCAACAGTGTTTATACAGAATATCTCTCTCTCAACACAAGCCAGCACAACGAAATAACACTCTCTCAACATAAACCAGCGCTTTTCACAAACACTCACAACATAGCAATTTTTACGAACATTTTCACAACACGACATAGCAATTTTTACAAATATTATTACGACACGACATGGTTATCACCACACGTCACAGCGTTCTTACACTAAAACTACACAACAACGTCCGCTACGTCACAATACTAATACACATATCAATATTTCACTAAAACTACAGGCGGCAGTTTTCTTTCATAACACAGCGCTAACAAGTACTTCTGTTATCTACGTCCGTCTACTTAATACTTCTATCCAGCACTTCAACAATGTATCCGATACACTTCCTCAACACGAACACAGTCACTTAGCTTCGGCCTATACGATCAACTTTCTGTCAATACACCTCCTCAACATGACAGCTATCCTTATTTACAGTACTATTTCACTAAAACTACACATCAACGATATTTCAGCGTTATTCATGCAATAATCTGCCCGTTCAGACCTGTAATATGTATTTAATATGACAGCGGCATCCACAGATTAGTATACACCTATACAGACCTCAAATATCGCTCTAACTCTTTAGCTTACCGTCCAGCCCCAAATCAATCAATTTCAATTTCAGCGTTATTCCATAAAATTTACCCGAGCAGGCCTGAAATATTGATCTGATTTGGCGTTTATCCTAAGCTCTTCCGTCCGTACAGCCCTGTAATATTTATTTAATATCACAGCGTTTATCCACGGGATTTACCTTATTTTTAACAATTACAGCATGCACATTTTCTGAAATCCTCAACAGCTCTAGTTCAAATCCTAAATTTGGTTCTTTATGGGTAAGACTCATGCACGTGTTCCACCGCGGAGGCCAAAGGTCCAGGGCGATCTACACAAATCCTCTATGCTAAAGCAGGAATTCTGCTATCTTTGTTTTTGAGCTCATTAAATTTGTATAAATCGTCTAGTCCACTCCTCAACGATAGTTCACGATGCGAGCCTTATTTATCCATCCTGTTCGTGACGCCAAATATGTAGTAGAATTTAAATCATAGTATTTTGAAATGAAAATACCGTTAACCAGAGCTGTTGATTCATCCAAAAGACTTTATTCACAGAGAACAAAGCCGGGTCAGGTTTGCAAAGTTGAACCCCTTTCACTTCCGTTACCTGTCCTTTTATAAACATCACACAGGTCGACGCCCTTCATTCAAATTCCTGTCTACTTACACCAATGATATTTAAGAACTACATTTCGTCATCCAGGGGCTACTCCCCCTTTGACTTGGCCCCGGTCAGTCTACTTGAGAGATCAATTGACCTAGGCTATTTTCTAAAGCCCTTTTGTCCTGGCTGTTTACAACTGTGTTTATCACCCATCCATCCTGTCCCTAGATCACTCGATCCTGTTTATACAGCTGTGTACCATTTTACTTCAAAGCATCCATACCCTCTAGTCAACCCCCACTTATCTGATCTCACCCCTCTGAGATGTTCCAGGACCCTCTGGTGTCCTTGTGACCTTTTCCCCTAGGTGTGGGATCACCACCCTTATATTGTCTTTAAATTTACCATAATACACACCATTTTCCAGGTCAATTCCATCAGCTGTGCAGAGTATTTTGCATCTGAGTTCACACATGGCATCTCTTCCCAACAAATTGATAGGAGTATTTTCCGAAATCAGAACTGGTAATGTTATGTCTCTGGAGTCCACCCTGAGGGTGACAGGTTCTGAGGTGGGGATCAGCTGCGTGGTTCCCGAGAATCCAACTGTCCTGACAAATTGTCCTGACCGGGGGAGATGTGAGGCATAGGATGGTGACACACAAGTGTACGCGGCTCCTGTGTCCACCATCATTGGTGTTGTTTTGCCTCCAACTTGAACCTGCAGCATATGCAGCTGATGCTCCCCCCTCAGATCCTCTGGGCACCCCTAGTAACCTTGATTGGGCCCCCCCCCACCTGTTGGAGGGGCCTCGTGGCCCATTTGGGTTCCGTTGGTTTCCAGGCGGTGGCGGTGACATCTAAGGGTTAATCCTACATTCTCTTCTTCGGTGTCCTGGCCGTCCGCATCCCCAACAAACCTCTAGTTGACCAGGCGCTCCTCTACGTCCATTTGGCCCTTGATTTTGGTAGACGTTTCCTTGTTGTCCACCCGGTCTGTTGGAACTCTGCCTCTGCTGTGGCCCCCATCCACTTCCTCTCCCTGCTTGGGGCTTAACAGGGCCATAATTGTTAATTGTTACATTGTTCCAACAATGATACGAACGCAGGTGAACCGTAATATTTTATTTGTCGCTAACACCGAACATACAGCCGTGTTCTGCTGCTTCAGGTGAACTCAAGACAACAACAACATTACCCATAATTCCTGAGTCCCTTACTACTACGGCAGCCCTAGTAGCTCACAAATACATAACATCTCCTCCCCTCTTACAACAGATGTCCTTTTAGAAAAACAACAGATAAATTAGCTCCCTTTTCAAAGAACATAAACATAAACATTCAGCTCATTTCTGGTATCAAATATTATGTCATCTCAACACATGACTTAACACAATCAACTTTTTAAAACACACACATAAGAGGCATGTTTTAAACTCTAACTCAGGAATGAGGGTAGATTGCCTCTATCCCTCAACTGCTCCCAAGGGGATTATTCTGCCCCTGATGGTTTGGGATAGTTGCTGCTATTCTAAAGACCCAACACAGGTCTCTCTTGAGCATTAGGTTTGCCGGAGATGCCTTTGTAGTGCTGTGAGGCATGTTTCTGTAGTTCAGCAGAAAGGTATGCAGTCTCTGGTGTAATGTCCCTTGTCCTTGTGATGCTTTCAGTGCATGTTTCAGAGTCTGGACAAACCTTTCAGCCAGGCCGTTTGTGGCAGGATGATAAGGAGCTGAGGTGATGTGCTGCACTCCATTGGCTTGTAGAAATGCCGACATTTCCTGTGACACAAGCTGGGGCCCATTGTCAGAGACTAGCTGAGCAGGAAATCCAAACCGACAGAACATCTCTCCTAGCTTTTCGATGGTCCTTTCGGTGGTGGTCGACCTCATTATAGCCACCTCAGGCCATTGGCCCTGCAAAGTCAATGTGGACACGCTGCCATGGTTCTTGGGGAAATTCCCACGGATGAAGGGGAGCTAATGGCGGGTTGTTTCTGGTTTTGTGGCAAGCTGAACAAGATGCAGTGATTTCCTCAATTTGTTTGTCCATGCCTGGCCACCAAAAATAGCTTCTCGCTATTTCCTTCATCTTGACTATTCCACTATGTCCTGCATGAAGCTGTTGCAACATTTTTGCTCGAAGTGACAGTGGAATGATCACTCGCCTCCCCCAAAGCAGGCATCCCGACTGGACAGAAAGCTCCAATCTCCTTCCCAGGTAAGGTTTCAGGCGCACAGTGTCGCCAGCAGGTCGGCCTTTGACCACAATGTCCATGACCTCTGACAGCTCTGGGTCGTTGCGAGTCTCTTTTTTGACCTGCACAGCTGAAACAGGTGCTTTTTCCACCTCCCTGAAGTAGAAAATGTCTGCAGTTTTTGAATCGGGCTTTGTGACTGGCAGAGGGAGTCTGGATAACCCGTCAGCGTTGCAGTGGGAATCTGACTTACAATATTTGATGTCGTAAGCGTGAGCAGATAGCAGCAAAGCCCACCTCTGCAGTCTTGATGCAGCGAGGGATGGTATCCCAGTGTGTGGTCCCAGGATGGTTGTGAGAGGTCGATGATCCGTTAGGAGTGTAAACTTCCTCCCATACAAGTACTGGTGAAATTTTCTCACCCCGAACACAATGCTCAGTGCCTCTCTTTCTATTTGAGCATAGTTAGACTCCGCCTTGTTCAAGGTTCTAGAGGCGAAAGCGACCGGCTTTTCCTCACCATTTGGCAGTATGTGAGATAATACTGCTCCCACTCCATATGGGGACGCATCACAAGCAAGCTGAAGCGGGAGTGATGGGTTGAAGTGAGTCAGCACTTCTGATGTAGTTAACGCGCCCTTGGCTTTCTCAAAAGCTTCCTGACAGCTGACTGTCCATTTCCATGTCTTGTCCTGGCGTAACAGCTCGTGCAGTGGCTGTAGCAGTGATGCCAGATTAGGGATAAAACGCCCATAATAGTTCAATAATCCTAAAAAGGATCGCAGTTGGCTGATGTTTTGAGGTGGAGGTGCCTCCACAATGGCTGTGATTTTGGACGGTGCTGTATGAAGTCTGTTAGCATTAATCACATGTCCGAGGTATTCCACGGATGGTTGAAAGAAGTCACATTTGTCTTTACGGACTCTTAGCTCATACTCTCTCAACCTTTGAAGAGTCGCATCCAGGTTACGCAGGTGCTCTTCATCGTTTGCTCCTGTACACAGGATGTCATCTAAGTAGCACTGCACTCCTGCTAGACCACTGAGGATCTGGTCCATAGCTCGCTGGAACAGAGCTGGGGCAGAAGTGATACCAAAAGGTAGTCTGCAGTACCTGAAAAGCCCTTTGTGTGTGTTGACAGTCAGCATCTCACGTGACTGTTCATCCACTTGCATTTGCAGGTACGCCTGATTTAGATCTATTTTGCTGAATTTTTGACCTCCACTCAGCCCAGCAAATAAGTCGTTGATCAGTGGAAGTGGGTACTGTTCTGCTATTAAGGCCGGGTTGACGGTTACCTTAAAGTACCCACAGGTCCGGATTCCACCATTTTTCTTTTGCACCGGAACGATGGGTGTAGCCCACTCACTAGTCGTTACCGGCTCCACGACTCCATTTTTGACCAAAGCCTCCAAATCAGCTTCCACCTTTGGTCTGATGGCGTACGGCACTGGTCTCGCTTTCAAAAACACAGGTTTAGTATCAGGTTTGACATGTAGCTTCACCGTAATATTTTCCATGCAGCCCAGTTCATCACGAAAGACCTCTTTATGTTTTTCCAGTAACATCTGAAGCTGTGTAGAACTGTCTGACATTTTTCTCACCTCTTGCCAGTTGAGACGGATCGCCTTTAACCACACCCGACCCATTATGGCGGCGTAGTTTCCCTTGGTGATGTAGACTGGAAGTCTCACAGTCTGATCATTACACTGCACCAGTACATCGGTCATCCCTTTCATGTGCACCGTGTGTCCAGTGTATGCTCTGAATACCGTGTCTGAAGGACATAGAGGGAGATGTCTCATGTGTTTCCTGTAGATTCCATAAGACACTAATGATGCCCTCGATCCAGTGTCTATTTGCATCTTTATGGAATGTCCTTCCAACTTGGCTTTGGTCCAGAAACCATCTGAGCTCTCACCCACCGTCATTACTCGTATTGTATTCACTGTGGCAGACATGTCCCCCTCCGAAGAATCACTATTACTCTCCTTTTCATATGCGACTGTGTGAGCATGTCTTTTCTTCTTGTAATGTGCACTTTTCATTTTATTTCCAGTCTTTGAGCCTTCCTCTTTGCTCATTTTACTTCTGCATGCTCGCTCCACATGGCCTCTTTTCCCACATTTACGGCAATCCATATCTTTGCTCCAACAAGTAGATGCAAGATGGCCAGATGTACCACAGCGAAAGCATGGCCCTTGCACATCTTGGTTGCTGCTGCTGAGTTTGTAAACTTTCCCTACCGCATGCAGCTGCTGGGCTTCTTTAGATGCCATTTCCATGGACACACTGACATTAATGGCCTTTTCAAGAGTCAAATCACTTTCTGTAAGCAATCTTTTCTGTGCTGCTTCATTTTTCAGTCTGCATACCAGCCTGTCCCTTAAAGCATCACGTAGAGTTTCACCAAACTCACAGTGT
Organism: Argentina silus; assembly: GCF_951799395.1. Classification (NCBI taxonomy): domain Eukaryota; kingdom Metazoa; phylum Chordata; class Actinopteri; order Argentiniformes; family Argentinidae; genus Argentina; species Argentina silus. The sequence goes on along the minus strand of NC_139654.1, from coordinate 30,121,826 downwards.
TCAGCCAGTTTACGTAAAGCTGCCACAAACGTAGTTACAGACTCACCCTCTTCCTGATGTCGCCGGTGAAATCTGAATCTTTCGGCGATTACCAGAGGTTTAGGGGAGAAATGTTTGGTTAAGATGTCCACAACTTCTGTATACGTTTTACTCCCTGGTCTCTCTGGTTGTAGGATGTTCCGAAGCAGAGTAAAGGCCTTTGGACCGATCACAGTCAAAAAAATGGGTACAATCTTGGCATCATCTATTCCATTTGCTGCGACAAAATAGTCAAACCGCTCCGTGTATGAGCTCCATTGCTCAACACTCTCATCAAAGGGGCCAATCGAGCCGATAACTCCAGCCATCTTACTTTAGGCTCCTGGTGACGGTGCTCCGTTTTTGGGTCAGTGTCGCTGTTGCCTCCTCTCCTCTCCGTAGGAAACCCGTCGGAACACTTGCAGCTAGCATCAACGTTAGCCCGGGGCTCTCGTGAGGCAACCACAGGAAAACTTCTCCCTTTTTCATACACCGACAACACGCGTTGGTCCACACGTCCTCGTCGCCACTTTTGTTACGTCTTCACTGTTTCCAACAATGATACGAACGCAGGTGAACTGTTAATATTTTATTTGTCGCTAACACCGAACATACAGCCGTGTTCCGCTGCTTCAGGTGAACTCAAAACAACATTACCCATAATTCCTGAGTCCCTTACTACTACGGCAGCCCTAGTAGCTCACAAATACATAACATTAATCACTTGAGGCTGGGGGCTATAGGCAGATGCAGGTGTTGGCGAGGGAGGGGCTTGACTTGGTGCTCCTACCACTCCTTGCACTTTCTTTTTCCCTTCGTTGAGTTGCTGCTGAGTGAGTTTTCTCAGCTCATTTCTATCACTTTCTCTCACTTTCTGTTATTGACTCCTGAGCTTCTCCACTGCATGGGTCACATGGTCACAGAACAGGATATACTCCATGTCCAGCAGCCCCACGACGTCTTCTGCTGCGCACTGGACCAGGTAGGCCTTTCAGCACATTTTCCCGGAACATGGGAAATGTTCACACCTCCACTCCTTCTGCAGCTTATGTACATAGGCCCCAGGGTTTTCTGTCTCTCCCAATAATGCACCACCCATCAATCCTGGTCTTATCCGGGCAGGATACCGTCGCCTCAGCTTTTCCCACAGCGAGCCACGGTGCCTATTGAACAAATCCCCATCATGAACTTGAGTTCCTACAGCAATGATCATTGTGGAACTTCCCAACACCTCCTCCATGGTGCCTAGTCCCAACAGTCTCCCCAGCAGGGCTTTCATATCTCCTATCGCCAATAAATATCCCACAGTCTCTTCCTCGAAGGCCCGTATCCACTTGTGAGCCCCCTCGTGGATAGTTGGCAGTCTACTTATCAATCCCTGCATATCCAGGGCCGTCCATGGGATATAGTGCATCTCTGTTCCCTTCACCATCAGAGGTGCCATTGAGGCGCCATGCTGTGGTGAAAGTGTGGGGGGTGGCAGTGTTACACACTCAATGCATAAGCGCACTTTATAACTTTATAACTGTGATCCACCAGGTGCAATATAGAATTTGTATATGTATATATGGAACTAGTTTTTTTTTCTTTAGTTTAGTCTGTTGTGTTAGGGGGGACTAGCAAAGTAAGATTTTCATTGTGTGGTGTAACTGTCTGTTTACTGTGCATATGACTAATAAATATCTTGAATCTTGAATCTTACGAAAGAGTTCTCCTCTCTTCCTGGGGTAAGCGTCAGAGTCCCCACCATGACCCCGTGTTCCATCACCTCGAAAGCCGGGTCCCCTGTCCGTCTGGGGTGGACAAGCACTTGTTGATTAGGCGTTTCGGTTCCAATGGGAGGCCTAGGCATTCCTCGGGGTGGGGACGAATCTTCCCCTTCTGCTCCATCTTCTTCTTTTTTGGCTGACTCTCTTTTTCTGTCTAGGTCTCTCTGAGCCTCCTCCTCCTCTGTCTGGCTGTCCGACGACTCCTCCTCGTTTCCAGCATTCCCGCCGGCCCCCCAGCGTTCTGCCTTGAGGATCTTTTTCTTCACTCCTGGTTGGAATCCTCCTTTTGTCCCTTTCTTGGCTCGCGGTAGGGGTACCACTTCTGGATATAGTTTCCCGGATCTGACTTTACGTATGGTTCCGGATCCCCCAATCTCCTCCAACTGCGTATAATCTCCCATCATGTCGATCTTGGTTACCGGCATCTGGGCTCCATATGGTGGTGGGGAGGCTTTTCCCCCCTCCTTCTTCGACATTTCTTTGCATTTCTTTGTTGTCTTCGCCCACTCTTTTGCTCGTTTCAGGAACATATCTATCACAGCCAGTTCGTCTTTTCTCTTTTCCAGTCGTTTAGCTCCTTTTTCATTCACTTTATGATTCTTTATGAGGGTTGCCATCTCCTCACACAGGCATATATCAAATGTGCCACCCTTTGGCCATTGGGTAGTGAGATTCTTGGTTCTTCGCTCCCATCTCTGGCCCACCTCTCTTATCTTCTTTTCCAACAGAGGAGCTGCTTTGATTATTATTTCTTCCGCTGTTGCCATAGCAGTGGCCATGTTGCCCCACAGCCCACTATCCAGTACCGGATCCACAATACACGCAGCCTTTCGTGCCACCCAAGCACTCAACAATTGCCCGTTCAACCGGAAAATTTTAGCACATATTTTTTTCCCCAATTAAATTATCAATTAACAATATGATTACCAATTACCAATTAAACAATAGCAATTACCAATTACAAATTAACCAATATAAAACAGCAATGAACAATTAACGATTAACCGCTGTTACCAATTGACAATTAGCAATCAACAATGTAACAATTAACTATTTAACAATTATCACTAACAATTTATCAATTTGACAATTTACAATTAATAATTAACAATTAACACAGATAAATCAATTAAGTAGCTTGTCAACTAACCACTTAACACTTAATTCATTTTGCATTAACAAACAATTAATATCAAGCAATGACACACTTTGGCCTCTGGACAATCAATTACGAATAATCAACTCTCCAGATGGCCAGGTAGTCCCATCAACCAAACTTACCAGCAATTGAGTGGCTCAAATCAAACCTACAACCAGGTACCAGACAGGCGTCCTGCCAATCTCCCAATTTCCTTGCTTCCCCCTCCAGCACGCCGTTTCTGGCAAGCCCTGTAGTTATACAGATATATTTGTATGTGTATTGTATACTCTAACCTGTGACTTATAGTATGAGTATATTGTCTTTACACTTGAGTGCGTGCCAGCTTACGTGTGTATATGTGCGTGTGTGTGTACGTGAGTGTATGAGTGTGTATGTATGATGTGTGTGGGTGTGTGTGTAGAAATAGTGCACACAATTAGAGCACACACAACAGCCCCTCCCAATTCTCTTTTTATCTCACACAAATCCTTCTAAACAACAACTCTGCAGAAAAACATCCGTCTCCTTTTACACAAATATCTCTAACAACACAACAGTCTAAACAATAACCCCTTTACACCCAACACATAAAGTTAAAGCTTAACAACACAACAGTTTGAATAATAAGCCCTCTATACACAGCACATAAAATTAAAGCTTGTAAGCGATATTTTCAAGCAGCCAGCGAGGGAACCAGGCGTCCTGCGTTCCTACTTTCCCTTCCTTATTTTATTTTTGGGTTAATAATTCCTCACTTCTAAAATCCCTCAAAATACCCTCATTGGTGTGAAAAAATTAAATAAAATCTCTCACATCGACCTCTCTACTGCTTTAACTCTGCATTTTTTCAACACCCACTCTCTATATATTTGTTCTAAAACATAAATTATAAGGACCCGTCTCACTAGAAACTGCACTGTATTTTTCGAGATTTGCGCGCTGAATCAGATGCAACCTGAATCTCTTTTTTGCAATTTCACATTTGCCTCTCCCAGCACGTTCATCTATTTAGTGAGTTTCCTCACACTTGTATAAGATATGCTCGACTTGGGACGAGCTCTAGAAGCCTTTTTACGTCTGTATCATCCAAGACCCCTTGTCTTGGACTCAGCGCATACAGTTTTATGATCCATCTTATGGATTTTTGCAGTCTCACCTTTTTAGGGTGTAAATGTTTAAACAAATGTTAAACAAACCCCCAAGGCTTATCTTCTGCCTCCTTTATAAAGAAAAAACAAAAACAACCCCAGGTCTCTAGGTTACTTCCTGCAGTAAGACTTTATTAGTGCATGCACATTAGTTCTCCTCTGAATAACCCTCCATTCCACATAACCAATTGTGCATTCACTTTTTGGAGAGTTCTAATGCTTACCAAGCCTGAACAGGGATTCAGAGCAATTCACCTGCACAGAATTATACTAAAAATAAGCAAACATGCTTACCTATGCAATGAGTGGCCACTCTATTTCCTGTGCAGGAGAACCAGCTCCAATCCCCCGTCCTTTTTTACTTTGGCAGCAGACTCTGGCCAATATCACATCGGGGTCACCAATTTTTGTGGAAGTGGACAAATGAGGAGAGTTATTCCAAGAGGGTTTACACAGTTTTATTAATGCAGATAATAATATTTGCACAAACAAACTGGGGTCTCTGCAGAGTAAAACCAAAGAAGCGATGACCATGTCTCCCCATTATATACATCAACATGTGAACAATATCCACCCTTTGGCCCAAAACCCATTGGCTAACAAAAATTGGATCAGAACTGTAACGAGTCCCTTGTTCACAGAGAGGCGGACGCAGTGTGGTGATGAGGGAATGTCCCGTTTATTATGATAATTGTGACAAATTCTTCCTATGACTTTCCAGTCCTGGCTTTCCAGCCTCTCTCCCCCAAAGCAGAGGCACACACATCTTAAACCATTTCCTCAACGAGGCTTCATTCGCAACAGCTGCGCAACGAAGCCTCGTTTTCGTAAACCCCGGCCACGGTCCTGTAGCTCCCTCTACAGGCCGAACGCTGCATGTCCCCCCACATACCCCCACCGCCCGACACAGGCCGGGGACACGCCGGCCGACAGCCTACTCCCCCCCCCCTGCACGGGAGAGGAAGTCTGCCACGACCATCTGCGCCCCCGGTCTGTGCACGACCGAAAAGTTGAAGGGCTGCAACGCGAGATACCACCGGGTGATCCTCGCGTTCACATCCTTCATGCGGTGGAGCCACTGGAGGGGAGCATGGTCGGAATAGAGGGTGAAAGTGCGACCCAGCAGGTAGCAGCGGAGGGCGCCGACCACCCACTTAATGGCGAGGCACTCCTTCTCCACCGTGCTGTACCGGCCCTCCCTCTCCGATAGTTTGCGGCTCAGGTACAGCACCGGCCGGTCAGCCCCCTCCACGCGCTGGGTCAGCACCGCTCCCAGGCCTCTATCCGACGTGTCCGTCTGTAGGGAGAAAGGGAGGTTAAAATCAGGCGCATACAGGACCGTTTCTCCACAAAGAGTGCCCTTAAGGGCCTCGAACGACCCCTGGCACTGGCCCGACCATTGGACCGGATCCGGGGCACCCTTCCGGGTGAGGTCCGTCAAGGGACTGGCCAGCTCTGAAAATCCCGGCACGAACTGCCGGTAATAGCCAGCCAGCCCCAGGAAGGCCCTCACCTCCTTTTTAGTCTTGGGCCGGGGAGAGGCGGCGATGGCCACAGTCTTTTCAATCTGCGGCCGCACCTCCCTTCGACCCAAGTGGTACCCCAGATACCGGATCTCCCTCCACCCGATCACACACTTCTTCGGGTTGGCCGTCAGCCCCGCCTGCCTCAGGGACCGCAGAACCGCCGCCACACTCTGCACATGCTGCGCCCAGGTGTCACTGTGAATGACAATGTCATCCAGGTAGGCCGCAGCATAGGCAGAGTGCGGCCGCAGAATGCGGCCCATGAGGCGCTGAAAAGTGGCTGGGGCTCCGAACAACCCGAAAGGGAGCACCGTGAACTGGAATAGCCTGAGCGGAGTGGAGAATGCAGTTTTCTCTGGAGAGTGGAATCTGCCAGTATCCCTTCGTGCAATCCAACGTCGTGAAATATTTGGGCGTGCCAAGCCGGTCCAAGAGCTCGTCAACCCGGGGCATCGGGTAGGCATCGAACTTGGAGACCGCATTAACCCTCCTATAATCCACACAGAACCGTATAGACCCATCCGGCTTGTTGACCAGCACGATGGGGCTACACCAGTCACTGCGGGACTCCTCGACCACACCCAGCTCCAGCATGGCTTCCAATTCCCTGCACACAATGTCTCGTTTGTGTACCGGTAACCTATAGGGACGCGTGCGCACCATTAAACCCGGCTGCGTTTCTATATGGTGGTCGATAAGCGTAGTCCGACCGGCAGGGGAGAGAACACGTCGGCGAACCTAGCTTGCAAATCTGCAACGTCTGTGGCCTGGCTAGCAGAGAGATGGTTATCAATACCGACCGGAGTGCTGACTTTTGATTTTGGGACTTCCGGTCCGAACTCATCTCTCTCTGGAATTATTGTAGCCAGAGCAACAGTGACCACGTCGTTCCATTTTTTAAGGAGATTTACGTGATACACCTGCAAGCTATCCCCCCGGTCCGAGCGTACTACCTCATAATCCACATCCCCCATGCGACCACAAACTCGCTCCTGGGCTTGCTGCAAATGCTCGCGTGAGATAACACCTAGGGCGTGGAGCTTTGTGCGCAAGTCCAGGACGTATTGAATCTCACTTTTACTGTCGCTAGACCCTTCCTCCCAATTTTCTTTGAGAAGGTCTAGGACACCCCGGGGCTTCCGCCCGTAGAGTAATTCAAACGGGGAAAACCCGGTGGAAGCTTGGGGAACTTCCCGTACCGCAAACAGCAGGGGATCTAGCCATTTATGCCAATTCCGACTATCCTCGTGTACAAACTTCCGGATCATTGATTTCAAGGTCCGATTGAACCGCTCACAAAGGACATCGGTGGCCGGGTGGTACACACTGGTTCGAATCGCCTTGATGTTCAACAACCCGTATAGTTCCCTGAGAGTGCGTAACATAAAATTAGTGCCCTGGTCGGTCAGAATCTCTTTCGGGATTCCCACGCGGGAGATTACTTGAAACAATGCCTGCGCTACACTCCTGGCAGAAACATTGCGCAGCGGTATTGCCTCGGGGTATCGGGTAATCGCAAAATAGGGGTGGGCGCGCACTGTGTCTGGCCGTACCAAAGTACCATCAATCGCTATCACTTGGTCATAGGCCGATCGTAGGGTCTCGTCATGAGACTGCTCAAGGGGGAAGTCACCTAGCAGCGGATAGTTCGGATCCCAGGTTGAGACCCCCCCGCCGGCTCCGGCTCCTCGGCAGTGTCGCGAGGCGCCGCCTCACCACAGAGCACATTACACGCCTCACACCTCCCTCTCTGTCGTGCATGCACCACGGTAGCCCGCTTTACCGCTTGAGGAAACCCCTCCCAATCTACACCCAGAATAAGGGGATGCGGCGCGGGCTAACCGCCACCTGTACACTATGCTTTTTTCCCTCAAAATGAATACGCCTGTCCTGGTCCGGGGGGAGGGCCCGGTATGTTACCGATGCGGACGACCTGCCCCACCTCCATCACTGGGCAATCCGCCTGGACGTGGCCCGGCCGCCCGCAGCACCAACACACCCCCCTGCCGCTCAGGGTCCTTCTTGTGGGACCAGGACTGGTTCTCGACGTGTCTGCCCCTGCCATCTTGTCCTCGGGGCGGGCGTCGGCCCCTCCTCGTCCGGCGCCACGGCTCCTTCCGGGTTTGGTCGCCGGAGCTCCCGCGGCGGGAGGGAGAGATGGTCCTCCGCCAAGGTAACGGCGGCCGCGAGATCCTGGGGCCGGTGGTACTGGACCCAGGCGGTGGTTCGGGCCGGGATCCTCGTGAGGAACTGTTCCATCACGACCCGGTCCCCGACCTCCTCCGCCGAGCTGTTCCTCGGGTCCAGCCACCGCCACGCGTTGTCCCGCAGCCGCTGGGCGTAAGCAAAGGGCCGGCTCCCTTCCTCCATCGTCAGGGCCCGGAACCGGCGACGGTGTTCTTCCGGCGTGAGGCCCAGGCAGTCTCGAATCGCCCGGGCTAGGGAGGGATAATCTCGCTGGGCGGCCCTTGGCAGGCTGTGGGCAGTGAGCTGCGCCTCGCCTGACAGGAGGGGCAGCAGATGGTACGCCTACTCGCCGTCTGGCCACCCCGAGATCCTCGCCGTCCCCTCGAACACCGCCAGGAACGCCTCCGGGTCGTCCAGGTCCCCCATCTTCTGGAGGTGTACCTTGGGGGGACCTTGTGTCGACCCGGGCGCCGGTCCCGCTTTGATGGCCCCGACGAGCTCCCGGAGGAGGGCACAGTCCTCAGCCCTCGCCGTCGCCATCTCTCCCATTGCGGACTGTTGCTCCTGCTGGAGGTGGGCCTGCTGCTCCAGTATGAGGGCTATTGCTCCGATGGCCGCGCTTAACGCCTCCATTTCCCTCTTTCTCTCTGTGCCCCACGTTGGGCGCCACTGTAACGAGTCCCTTGGGTACAGAGAGGCGGACGCAGTGTGGTGATGAGGGAAAGGTCCCCTTATACCTTTTCTGTCGGGACTTTTCAGTCCCCGCTTTCCAGCTCTCCCAACAAAGCAGAGGCACACACATCTTAAACCATTTAGTCAACGAGGCTTCATTCGCAACAGGTGCGCAACAAAGCCTCGCTTCCGTAACCCTGGCCACAGTCCTGTAGCTCCCTCTACAGGCCGAACGCTGCATGTCCCCCCACAAGGCATTATACAACAAAATATCAGTCCTAACACTACAATCACTATCACAACCATTATTCCCATTTTTGCCAACATTCCTCCCCATGATCCTAGGATGTTGTCTAACCAGTCTAATGTCCCAAAGTCTGTGCCTGCATTAATTTTCACTTCCTTTCTCAAATTTTTAAGTTTAGTTATTGCTTTGACAAAACTTCCTGCGGGATCAGTATTGTTCGGAATATAGGTACAGCATTCGTCCCCAAACAGATTACATACACCTTGAGCTGCCGTTGTAAAGGCTGGGGGCTGGATTTCAGGCCCCTTTTCAGCCTCTGTACCTGCTCCTTCATTTCCTCTGCGCTCCTGTACGATCTCACCCTGTGGGGGGACATGCAGCGTTCGGCCTGTAGAGGGAGCTACAGGACCGTGGCCAGGGTTCGGAGGCGAGGCTGATTGCCTCGCTAATGAAAGGGTTTAAGATGTGTGTGCCTCTGTTTTCAAGGGAGAGAAGGGCAACTGGAAAGTCGCCGAGTGTTTTGAAGGGCTGGAAAGCCAAAAGACGAAAATATAACGCTTTTCATAATAAACGGGACATTCCCTTATCACCACACTGGGTCCGCCTCTCTGTGAGCAAGAGACTTGTTACACACCCGTTCCTTCGTCTTCTTCTCTGTTTCGCCTGAGTTCTTGCCTCGGGCTCCTGGTGCAATGGTTCAAGTGGTACCAGGTTAGACTCCCTCGGACGTGTATTGCAGTGGGGGTGGCTCACACTACCTCGTACGGTCCCTCTCTCCTTGGCTCGTTCCACTTCCTTCTGAAGACTTTGATGTACACCTGGTCTCCTGGAGTTATCGGATTGGGTAGGGGTGGCTCCGACTCCGGCTGCTTGTCTTTTCCTGTGAACATATAACTTTGTGTATCTCAGTTAATTGTTTCATATATTGCTTTAATTCCATCTGGAGTTGTTCCAGTGGTGGTCCTTTGTAAGGTATATATTATAAGGCACATATCTTATTCAGCTTTGTTTTGAGGGTACCATTTATTCTTTCTACCATTTCTTGTGATTGTGGATGGTAGACACAACCCAATCTTTGCTTTATTCTTAACTGCTGTATGACTTGTTTCACAGTTTTCTGAATAAATGCTGCACCCTTATCTGAGCTAATCTCATTAGGTATTCCAAATCTGGGTATTACTTCTCTTGTTAGAATTTTAACTACTGTTCCTGCCCCTAAGTCTGCCAATGGCATTGCTTCTACCCATCTGCTAAATCTATCTATGACAACAAGCATGTATCTTTTCCCATTGACCTTTTTTATCATGTCTACATAGTCCATTACCAAATGTTTAAATGGTCCGTCTGGAACCGGTATGTGCCCTAAGGGTGTTTTGATTCCCTTTCTCATTGTTTTGTGCGCATACTGTGCATTCTGCCAATGCATTTTCTACCATTGCCTGTAAATAGGGTGACCAATACCCTTGGAGTTTTATCTTTCTCACAACTTCCCCCCTCAAAACCATGCGCATCAGTGATCAAAATCCCCAGTAGCACCGTAGGTGCCACTATAGTACCCTCATGCGATCTCCACAATCCTGTAGAGTCTACCTTTGCCCCCCCTTTGGAGCCACATGGATTGCTCATACGGCCCTGCAATCTGTTGCATGCGTATTATATCCTCTAGCTGCGTTATTGGTTCTATTAATACCATTGGGGCCAACACGGCCACCTCACACTTTGACGCTCTCTTTGCCGCTTCATCAGCAGCATTATTTCCCTGAATAATGTAATCATTGCCTTTCTGGTGCGCCTGACATTTAATGATCGCTAACCGTTTTGGTTTCAGCATGGTCGACATCAATTCTTTGATTTGCTCACAATGCTGTATGGGTGACCCATCACTTTTCAAAAAGCCTCTCTGTTTCCCTACTGCTCCAAACAGATGACAGACTCCATGCGCATACGCTGAGTCAGTAAAAGTTTTCACTGATTTGCCTTCTCCCATTTTACAGGCTTCTGTCAGTGCCCTTAGTTCTGCCAACTGGGCAGAACACGGTTGTGGACAGCTGTCTGTCTTCACTTCTCTGAATGTCTGCCTTATTTGTTTGACTATGCCGTACCCTGCATGATTTCCCAAATGATCTCTATAACATGAACCATCCACAAAATATGTCTCTTCTGCATATTGTAAGGGTGTTGATTCTAAATCTGGTCTTAACCTGGTGAATGTTAGCGAGTGTGCTATACAATCATGTTCTTCCCCTTCATCTGCCAGTGGTATTAACTCAGCTGGATATATTGTGCTACATCTCGATAGTGATGTCTGGGTATGTTAATAACGACAAATATGACAGGTTCCTAGCTTGCGTTAGAACAAACCTTCCCTGTTCTAACAGTTCCACTGTCTTGTGATGTGTGTATATTGTTATTGGGTAGCCCTAGTAACTGTAATTTGGTCCCCTATAGGGATTGACTAATCCCTGTGGAGGCTCCTGCTGTGGCTGGCCATAGCCCTGTTGTCTATTCTCCCTAGGTTGCCATGTATTAGTACAATTCCTTCGGAAATGTCCTGGTGTTTGACATCTCCAGCACACGTCAGGTGGGCCTTGTGGGTTTGTCCTTTGGAACCTTCCTTGGGGTCTCTGTCTGCCCTTCCATGGCTGAAACTGCTGGGGCTGCTGGGTATACACCTGGACTACAGATACGGTGGGTTGCTCTTGTCCCTGAGGTCTCAGCACTGGAGGTGGTTCTGGTGTGGCTCTGTATGGAACTGGTTTCCTGGTTTCAGTGCCCATTACGCCTTGTATCTTCTTTTTGTTTCGTTCTGTGAGTTCCCCCAGCTGGAGCTGTGTTAACTTCCTTTGGTTCTCCTTTTCTTGCTCCTGTAGCCTTAATTCGTCTTTCCGGTACTTTTCCACCGCATGGACTAGATGATCACAGAACTCCTTGTGTGTTTTTGACGTGAGTCCCACCACACCCTCTAACCTGCTTTTCACCGGAGGGGACATGGCCTCTATCACTGCGGTTCTGAATAGAGTTGTCATCAGTGGGTCTCCCTCTGGGTCTACCTCAGTCTCTAGTTTCCACTTCTTCAATTGCTGGTGCAGGTATGTGGCAGGATTCTCAGTCTCTCCCAGTCCACAGCTTATGAGAATGTCTTCCATCTTTGTCACCCCCAGTACCTTGGCCAACAGGGCCTTGAGGCCTCCCACCGCCAGCAGCTTCCCTGCAGTCTCTTTCTCAAAGCTTCTAATCCATTTACCTGCTCCATCATGTATGTTAGGTAATCTGCTAACTATTCCCTGCATGTCCTGCATACCCCAGGGCACAGTGTCCTTGATTTCCTTTTATCAGGATGGGGAACTGAAATCTATCTGGGCGGCCTATCTTTCCCCTATCCCTCAACTCTCGCTCTGTTGTTCTGTATTCTTCCTCATATCTTCTTCTAACTTTTGCTTCCCAGTCACTAATCAGTTCATCCATTTTTTGTGCTTGGTCTATCTCCCTCTGGCTCATCCAAGATTTCCTCTCCTCCTCGATCTCTTCACCAGACCTCGGGTCATCCCTTAGCTCATCGCTGGGTGTCCAGGCGGTTGCCCCCTCATCTCTGGGTGTGCTGTATAGCTGTTTCTCTTTTCTGCATGTACTTGGTTCCTTCCCTTTTCCTATCTCCCCTTTTACTCCGGCTTCCAATGGTTTAGTTCTCTTTCCTTGTCTTGACTCTGACCTCCATACGCCTTTGTCTACTTGGTTTAGGGCTTCTTTTAATTCTGCATAACAATCAAGCTCTATGGGGCTTCTTGATCCCCTTCTCACTTCACTTTCCTTCTCTTCTTCCTTAGCTCCCTAACCTCTTTTAACATTGCTTCTCCTTCTGTTTTGAACGATTTCAATATAGCTATTTCTCTCTTTCTGTTCTCCTGTCTCTTTGTTAAATTTTCTCGAGGTTTGTGGTTTTTTATCAGTGTTCCCATTTCCTTACCCACTGCAACATCAAATGTCCCTTCCTTAGGCCATTTTGTGGGAAATTTACTAGTTCGTTTTTCCCATTTTTCTGACATCTTTTTTATTTCTTTATCTAAAAGGTTTTTTTTGTTTACTAGTATGTCTACCGGAGTTGTCATGGTAGTCCCTTTCTCCATTTTTCCTTTGCAGTAATTATTTTTAGGGTTATTGTAAAATGTCTTAATTTTTACTCTTTTCTGCAATTTGTCAAAAGAGAACAATATTGTATTTTTGGTTATCTAGGATATCACTGTAAGATTAAAGAAATATGTTAGGAAGCAGCTTTGGAATCAGCTTGAGATATCCTAATCACAATTGGTGTCTTACACCCTGGGAATCAAACATAGGTATAACCAACAACTGTGTGTATTTGCATGTATGTATGTGTGCTCGAGGGTGTGTTTGTATGTGTGAGAATGTAAGATGGGGCGTGTGTGTATGTGTGAGTGTGTAATGTATGTATAAGATGTGTGTGTGTCTTTGTGTGAGTGTGTGATGTGTGTGTGTATGGAACCCTAGAACGTGAAATAAATCAGTCTGAGCTTAGACATGAAACTCTTTGTGGGGGGACATGCAGCGTTCGGCCTGTAGAGGGAGCTACAGGACCATGGCCGGGGTTGTGTCGGCGAGACTTTTGTTGCACACCTGCTGCGAATTAAGTCTCGCCGGCGAATGTTTAAGATGGGTGTGCTTCTGCCATTTCAGTAAGGGAGCTAAGCTGGAGAAGCAGGCGGCGAGAGCAGAGCAGAGCCGAGCCGAGCACCAAAGGAGAGACTTTGAACGAGGCTGGAAAGCCGAACCGTGCCAGCGGACCCCTTTGAAAATAAACGGGAGAAATTCCCTTATCATTATACTGCGTCTGCCTCTGTGTACCACCGGACATTGTTACATTGGCGCCCAACCTGGGACACAGAAAAAGGCTAGATGGACGCGCTAACAGCGGCAATTGCAAGGATAACGCTCGTTCTCGAGCAACAGACGGCCCTGCAGCAGACCCAGCAGGCGACCCTAGAGGAGCTGACGGCGGCGAGGCTCGCGGACAGGGCCGGCGGGCCGGCGCCGGGGACCGGAGCGGCACCAGGTCCCCCCAAGGTCCAGCTGCAGAAGATGGGGGACCTGGACGACCCAGAGGCGTTCCTCGCGGTGTTCGAGGGGACGACGAGGATCTCGGGGTGGCCGGACCGAGAGTGGGCCTACCATCTGCTGCCCCTCCTGTCAGGGGAGGCGCAGCTCGCGGCCCACAGTTTGCCGGCGGCCGCCCAACGGGATTACCAGTCCCTGGCCCGGGCGATTCGGGACCGCCTGGGCCTGACACCGGAGGAACACCGACGCCGGTTCCGGGCCATGACCATGGAGGAGGGGTGCCGGCCCTTCGCCTTCGCCCAGCGGCTGGGGGACAGCGCATGGCGGTGGCTGGACCCCGAGAACAACTCGGCGGTGGAGGTCGGGAACCGGGTGGTATTGGAGCAGTTCCTCGCGGGGCTCCCGGCCCGCACCGCCGCCTGGGTCCAGTACCACCGCCCCCAGGACCTAAAGACCGCCGTGGGTCTGGCCGAGGACCATCTCTCCCTCCCACCGCGGGGGCCACAACGACCAACCCCGGCCCCGCGGCAAGGGGGGGGGGGCCAACGCCCAGGAGGAGCCGGGGGAGCAGAAGGAGGGAGGCCGGCGCCCGCCCCGAGAACGAGATGGCAGGAGCGCGCCGATCCGGAACCAGCCCCGGCCCCGCAGAGAGCACCTCGAGCGACAGGGGGGGTGTGTTGGCGGTGCGGACGGCCGGGCCACGTGCAGGCCGAGTGTCAGGCGATGGACGTGGGGCAGGTCGTCCGCATCGGCGACATACCGGGCCCTCCCCCCGGACTAGGAGCGGCGTATCGTATTCCGGTAAGGATACAACGTGATACGCACCAGGCGGTCTTGGATTCGGGCTGTATGATCCAGGAGCGCCTGGTTCGGCCGGGGGCACTGTTGAAGGCATCGAGGGTGCGGGTGAGGTGTGTGCATGGGGACATTCACGAATATCCGCTGGTCGCTATCGAAATTCATTTTGAGGGAAAAACCCATAGTGTACAGGCGGCGGTTAGCCCACGCCTCACGCATCCCCTGATTCTAGGTGTGGATTGGGAGGGGTTTCCTCAAGCGGTAAAGAGGGCTACCGGGATGCGTGCACGACAGCTAGGGAGGTGTGTGGCGTGTAATGTGCTCTGTGCCGAGGCGGCGCCTCGCGACACTGCCGGGGAGCCGGAGCCGGCGGGGGCGCCTCACCCCGAGACTTCCTCGCCGAACTATCCGCTGCTAGGCGACTTCCCCCTCGAGCAGTCTCGTGATGAGACCCTCAGATCAGCCTTTGACCAAGTGATAGTAGTTGATGGTACTTTGATACGGCCAGACACAGTGCGCGCCCACCCCTATTTCGCGATTATCAGCGACAGGTTATATCGAGTAAGTCGTGACTCACACAGTCAGGAGGAAGTAACCCAGTTGCTGGTTCCCCGCAGCCGCCGCGAAATGGTCTTCCAGGCGGCTCATTTCAACCCCATGGCGGGCCATCTAGGGTATGACAAAACACTGCACCGTATAATGGCTCGATTTTATTGGCCGGGGATTCGGGCAGAGGTGCGTAGGTGGTGCGCGTCCTGTCGGGAATGTCAGTTAGTAAATCCCCCGGCCATCCCACGGGCCCCCTTGCGGCCCTTACCATTGGTCGAGAACCCATTCGACCGCATTGCGATGGATATTATCGGGCCATTTGAGCGGAGCACACAGGGTTATCGATTTGTGTTGGTCTTGATAGATTACGCCACCCGATACCCCGAGGCAATACCTCTGCGCAATATCTCTGCCAGGAGTGTAGCGCAAGCATTGTTTCAAGTCATCTCCCGCGTGGGAATCCCGAAAGAGATTCTCACCGATCAGGGCACTAATTTTATGTCACGCACCCTCAAGGAACTGTATGGCTTGTTGAACATCAAGGCGATTCGAACCAGTGTTTACCACCCGGCCACTGACGGCCTTTGTGAGCGGTTCAATCGGACCTTGAAGTCAATGATCCGGAAGTTTGTCCACGAGGATAGTCGGAATTGGCATAAATGGCTAGATCCCCTGTTGTTTGCGGTGCGGGAAGTTCCCCAAGCTTCCACCGGGTTTTCCCCGTTTGAATTACTCTACGGGCGTAAGCCCCGGGGTGTCCTAGACCTGTTTAAAGAAAATTGGGAGGAAGGGTCTAGCGACAGTAAGAGTGAGATCCAGTACGTCCTCGACTTGCGCACAAAGCTCCACGCCCTAGGGGCTATCTCACGTGAGCATTTGCTGCAAGCCCAGGAGCGTCAGAAACGCCTGTATGACAGGGGGGCTACCCTACGAGAGTTTACACCGGGAGACAAGGTGCTCGTACTGTTACCCACCTCCAGCACGAAATTACTCGCGAAGTGGCAAGGGCCGTTTGTGGTCACACGTCGCATGGGGGACGTGGATTATGAGGTTATACGCTCGGACCGGGGGGATAGCTTGCAGGTGTATCACGTCAATCTCCTAAAAAAATGGAACGACGTGGTCACTGTTGCTCTGGCTACGATAGTTCCAGAGAGAGAGGAGTTCGGGCCGGAAGTCCCAAAATCGAAAGGTAGCACTCCGGTCGATATTGATAACCATCTCTCTGCTAGCCAGGCCGCGGACGTTGCAGATTTGCAGCTTAAGTTCGCCGACGTGTTCTCTCCCCTGCCCGGTCGGACTACGCTCATCGACCACCATATAGAAACGCAGCCGGGTTTAACGGTGCGCACGCGTCCCTATAGGTTGCCGGTGCACAAACGAGACGTTGTGTGCCGGGAGTTGGAAGCCATGCTGGAGCTGGGTGTGGTCGAGGAGTCCCGCAGTGATTGGTGTAGCCCCATCGTGCTTGTCAACAAGCCAGATGGGACTATACGGTTCTGTGTGGATTATAGACGGGTTAATGCGGTCTCCAAGTTCGATGCATATCCGATGCCCCGGGTCGACGAGCTCTTGGACCGGCTTGGTACGGCCAGGTACTTCACGACATTGGATTGCACGAAGGGATACTGGCAGATTCCACTCTCGCCGGTGTCCCGGGAGAAAACGGCATTCTCCACTCCGCTCGGGTTATTCCAGTTCACCGTGCTCCCTTTCGGGTTGTTCGGAGCCCCAGCCACTTTTCAGCGCCTCATGGACCGTATTCTTCGGCCGCACGCCGCCTATGCTGCGGCCTACCTGGACGACATTGTCGTCCACAGTGACACCTGGCCGCAGCATGTGCGGAGGGTGGCTGCTGTTCTGCGGTCCCTGAGGCAGGCGGGGCTAACGGCCAACCCGAAAAAGTGCGTGATCGGGCGGAGGGAGATCCGGTATCTGGGGTACCACTTGGGACGGGGGGAGGTGCGACCGCAGATTGAAAAGACTGCGGCCATCGCCGCCTCTCCCCGGCCCAAGACAAAGAAGGAGGTGAGGGCCTTCCTGGGGCTGGCGGGATATTACCGCCAGTTCGTACCTGGGTTTTCAGAGCTGGCCAGTCCCTTGACGGACCTCACCCGGAAGGGTGCCCCGGATCCGGTCCAATGGTCGGGCCAGTGCCAGGGGTCGTTCGAGGCCCTTAAGGGGGCTCTTTGTGGAGAAACAGTCCTGTATGCGCCTGATTTTAACCTCCCTTTCTCCCTGCAGACGGACGCGTCGGATAGAGGGCTGGGAGCAGTGCTGACCCAGCGCGTGGAGGGGGCCGACCGGCCGGTGCTGTACCTGAGCCGTAAGCTGTCAGAGAGGGAGGGCCGGTACAGCACCGTGGAGAAGGAGTGCCTGGCCATCAAGTGGGCGGTCGGCACCCTCCGCTACTACCTGCTGGGTCGCGCCTTCACCCTCTACTCCGACCATGCCCCCCTCCAGTGGCTCCACCGCATGAAGGATGTAAACGCGAGGATCACCCGGTGGTACCTCGCGTTGCAGCCCTTCAACTTTTCCGTCGTGCACAGACCGGGGGCGCAGATGGTCGTGGCAGACTTCCTCTCCCGTGCAGGGGGGGGGGGAGTAGGTCGTCGGCCGTCGGGTCCCCGGCCTGTGTCGGGCGGTGGGGGTATGTGGGGGGACATGCAGCGTTCGGCCTGTAGAGGGAGCTACAGGACCGTGGCCGGGGTTGTGTCGGCGAGACTTTTGTTGCACACCTGCTGCGAATTAAGTCTCGCCGGCGAATGTTTAAGATGGGTGTGCTTCTTCCATTTCAGTAAGGGAGCTAAGCTGGAGAAGCAGAGCAGAGCCGAGCCGAGCCGAGCACCAAAGGAGAGACTTTGAACGAGGCTGGAAAGCCGAACCGTGCCAGCGGACCCCTTTGAAAATAAACGGGAGAAATTCCCTTATCATTATACTGCGTCTGCCTCTGTGTACCACCGGACATTGTTACACTCTTCAGTTAAGAATTACTTTCACACAGCATATACTTATACAAGAAAATGTTTTATTTTTTTTATTTTTTTTAATTTCTCCATCCTAAACCTGACTGCTGTAAAGTCTATTGTATAAAACGCAGCTCAGCCCACTCGGTTGGTTCCCTCCCCCTTTTACAACAATACCGCCCAACCCGAATGACGTTTCAAGATGGCGGTCTTCCCGGTTTTTTTAGTTTTTTTTCAGAGTCTCTCTTCACTTATTTCAACTCTCTCTCACAATTCTTACTCCGACTCCCCCAAAGGGTTGTCTCTATTCTTATTTTTGATTATTTGTTTTTTTACAAAAAGTATCTTACGTTTCCTTTAAGAGGAAACGATGGCTTTCTTCCAAATTCGTATACACATAGATATATTATATATCATACTATATTCTCATTATTCTGTACTCTGGGAGGCTTAAAAAGTTCACACATTGACCCGTTCTCTAAAAATGTATACTCTTTATTCTTCTGTACCTAATGTCTACAATATATCTATTTGATTAGACGTTTGTCTTCTCACTTATTTTATATACTAACTGTCGTCCTCCAGTCCCGACCAACAGTGTTATACACAATATCTCTCTCCGTTGAGCCTTTTGTCGCTCTACTTCCACACAGCACAACAATATATCACTCTCTCAACACAACACAGCGACTTTTACAAACACTCACAACACTACACAGCAATTTGTACACTAAAACTACAGGCAGCGGTTTTCTTTCATAACACAGCGTTCTCAAGCCCTTCTGCTATCTACGTCCACCTACGTCACAGTACTAATATGACGCTTCACTACACATCAGCAATATTTCACTAAAACTACAGGCGGCGGTTTTCTTTCATAATACAGCGCTCTCAAGCCCTTCTGCTATCTACGTCCGCCTACGTCACACTACTAATATGACGCTTCACTACACATCAGCGATTGTAACATCACAAATACTATTATACACTTCTATCCAGCACTTCAACAATATATCCGATGCACTTCCTCAACACAAACACAAAGTTTATTCACTGAACTTCAGTCAATATAACCAGCTTCTCATTAATACACTTCCTCAACATAATCAGAGCTAATTATATCATAAGTACACACCTCTGCACAACAATGCAACACTGCATTTGATACACTTCCTCAACACAAATACAGAATTTAGTCACTGAGCTTCGGTCTATACAATCAACTTTCTGTCAATTCACTTCCTCAACATGACAGTTTATAAATACTCTCTGGCTTATCCGTTCAGACCCATATTAATCAATTAAACTCAGCGGTAGCCATGAACTTCTGTTTATCCGTACAGACCTGAATCAATCGATAATACAGCGGTATCCATAAGCTCCTTGCCCGTGGTTCAACCCAGTATTGATCTCTTTTCAATTCCGCGGTACTCACAGGACTTGCACATGTGACCTACTCTTTGGGCTTTAACTTATTTACAGTTATTAACAGTTAGTGCATGCACATTTTCTGAAATCCCCAACAGCTCTAGTTCAAATCCTAAATTTGGTTTCTTTATTGGTAAGTCCAGTTCCTTTCTCAACGATAGTTCTTGGTGCGAGTCTTATTAATCCAATCCTGTTCGTGACGCCAATTATGTCGGAGAATTTAAGCTATAATACTTGGAAATAAAATACCGTTAACCAGAGCTGTTGATTCATTCAAAGACTTTATTCCCGCAGAATATGTAGCCATTCACGTTTGCAAAGCTGACCCCGTTATCTCCTCAGTCACCTGTCTTTATAGATTTCACACAGGTTAACGCCTTCTATTCAACGTATTTCTGATTCCTGTCTACATACACCAATAACATTCAAGAACTACATTTCGTCATCAAGGTGTGCGCCGCCCACCTGGCTGGCGTCAGTTTTTCTGATCAGGCCTTTTGTTCTGACTGTTTATTACTTTGTTTATTACTTAATTACCCTAACTTTTAATTACTCTATCCTGTTTTCTCCAGCTTTGATCCTTTGTTTTCTTCACCTATAGCAAACCCCTCAATCTGACCTCACCCCTCTTTACTGCATCCTCCAAATGTTCTAGGACCATCTGTTTTCCTGTGACCTCTTCCCCTATGTGAGGGATTACAAACCCTCATATTGTCTTTAAATTGACCATACTCTCTCCCTCTCCATTTCCCTCTTCCACTATTACTGCTTCTCCTCCACCCCTTTATATCTTATATCTCTCCATCTCTCACTCCCCCCTCCCCCTCTAATTCCCTCTCTCTTCCGTCTGTCTGTTCCTCTCTCTCTCTCTCAGGGGTCACCTCCATGGTGGTGCGTCTCTCTCCTCCTCATCAGCCCGCAGGGGAAGGCAGCTCCCACAGGTCCCTGCAAAGAGCAGCATTGTAGAGCAAGGTGAGTGTGTGTGTGCACATGTGCATGCATGTATGCATATACTGTACTAGTGTTGTGTGTTTGAGTGTATTTTTTTGTGTGTATGTGTGTTTAGGTCTCGCAGCAGAGGAACGTGTTCGTCAGCTGCAGATGAATGTGCACTACAGAGGCTTAGCTCTCTCCACCTCCAGCCAGGACCTGGAGAGGGCGATCAAGAGCAAACGAGAGGTCAGTCACTTGCCTCATCGGTCCTCTCTGCATTGACGCTAGTCACTAGATGGCCATGTGAGAATGGACACATACAGGCCTATTAGTCAAGGCTTAGGGTAAGGTTGTGTGTTATTTCTTATTTTATTTTGTTCAAATGTTGTGTGTAGTTGCTGGGGACGTTAAATCAAGTGCACCTAAAGTATTTGAAAAGAAAACAAATTTGGTGGCTAGGATACATTCAGAGACGTGTCATAATTGAGCAGTAACGCATTGGGAAGACAGTGGTTTAATTTTGCTATCATGTTGGACATATACGTGCATAGTAGTATACAGTATGTGCATTATATCCATTTCTCTCTCTCTCTCTCTCTCTCTCTCTCCCTCCCTCCCTAGCTGTATAAGGACCAGAGGCGAAGCTTTGAGAACGTATCCCACAAGTCCTCAGACAGTGATGTCAGCGACGTGTCAGCCATTTCTCGCACCAGCAGTGCCTCTCGCATCAGTAGCACCAGCTACATGTCTATACAGTCAGAGAGACCCCGGGGAAGCTTCAGGTCTCTCTCTCTCTCTCACATGCAGCCTCACACACTACTTGTACCATTTGAGAGTTTTACCTCCAAACGACATGATTAAGCATGTTTGCCCTCTTTGGTAAGGTACATGCACTCACCTGTGTGTGTTGGTGTATGTGGTGTGTGCGTTTGTGCGTGTGTGTAGCCGAGCTATGCGTGTGACGAGCCGAAGCATGATGAAGAGTACCAGTGCGAGTGGGGAGATCTACGGCATGGAGCACATGGACGGCAGCCAATCAGACACGGCACTGGGCACACTAGGGGGCGGGGGCAAGAAGCGCCGCTCCAGCCTCAGCCAACGGGTGGTGGCCGTCATGGGGCTGCCCTCCCGACACAGCAGGAGCACCTCGCAGCTCAGCCAGACTGGTAACGCAGACAGACAGACAGACAGACAGGTAAAGCAGAAACACAGAAAGACGCAGACAGACAGGCTGAGATAGACTACATCCTTCACAAATCTCTCAACCTGTTTGTAAACATTTTGGTTATTGTTGTGTGTTTTCTGTGTGTTTGTGCAGAGGCGGCAGCGGGTAAGAAGGCTGGCAAGGCTGGCAGCAGTACGGTCCAGAGGAGCCAGGAGACGGGCATGGCGGTGGAGTACCCGCGCAGCGCCATGAACCGCCAGGCCAGCCGAACCTCCACCGACGGCAGCATGAACGGCTCTGAGGGGAAGTCAGTACACACGTACACACACACAAATGCATGCATGACACACGCACACAAACACCCATTTCTCTCATTCACAGAAACACACACCTAACTGCTTTAGTGTCAGTAGAGTGGCTATTACAGAAGTCTTTGTAAGTCCAACCCTACCTGACTGTCTTCCACATTTCTCTGTATTCTAGTTTGATCTTCTCAGGGATGAGGCTGGGAGCTGACAGTGAGTTTAGTGACTTCCTGGATGGTCTTGGCCCCGCCCAGTTGGTGGGCCGGCAAACATTGGCAACGCCCGCCATGGGTGAGTGACACATTCTATACTGATAAGTGAATCAAAGTTAATGTAACCGATTTTATTCAGCATATTTTTTGTCAGTCCAACCCTTAAGTTGTGTCTTGTGTCTCTGTGTGTGTTTTACAGGAGACGTTCAGATTGGAATGATGGGCAAGAAAGGCCAACTGGAGGTGGAGGTGATCAGGGCACGTGGCCTTACCCCTAAACCAGGGTCCAAATCTTTCCCAGGTACCCCACATGCACATACGTACAGAACAGGACATAATGTGGTTGCACAAATCAAATGGGTCTTTGACATGGAAGCTGTGACTGAATACTTTTTTCTCTCTCCTCTCTCTCTCTCTGTCACTCCTCTCCTCTGTCTCTCTCCCTCCTCTCACTCCCCTCCTCACTATCTCCCTCTCTCACTGCCCTCCTCTGTCCGCCTCTCCCTCTCTCACTCCCCTACAGCTCCCTATGTCAAGGTGTACCTGCTGGATAACGGAGCCTGTAAAGCCAAAAAGAAAACCAAGATTGCACGTAAAACCCTGGAGCCACTCTACCAGCAGGCCCTGCTGTTTGAGGAGAGCCCACAGGGGAAGGTGCTCCAGGTAAGTGTGTGTGTGTGTGTGTGTGTGTGTTCACGTGGTGGTATTTACCCACTTTCCCTTATGTACTGTATCTCCATCCCACTCTACAGGTGATAGTCTGGGGCGACTACGGGCGACTGGACCATAAATGCTTCATGGGAGTTGCACAGATCCTGTTGGAGGAGCTGGACCTCTCCAGCACAGTTATTGGCTGGCACAAAC